>NC_143562.1:50902500-52197500 GCF_054136105.1 Typopeltis vanoorti | reverse complement strand
TAATTTTTCAATAAATCCTTACTATGTCTACATGTTTTCATTCCTTCTATTATTATCATTAGACACCTCCAGGGAGTCCAAAGACTCATCGAGGGACGGCACTCCTCCACAGCTCTGCCTCTGTCGCTCAATCCACCAACTGACTGCAGCCTTTTGGCTAGAGAGTGGATATGCTAACCACTTGGCCAGCAGGCTGACACGATAAAAATAATTATGTACAAAACTTATTAAATCCAACACTTGTTTAGCACATTGCATGCAAGGTAGTATCCCTAAAAAAACTCAAGGAATTCATTCTTAAATCACAAACTGAATTTTCAAAAAATGCTACATCCATCTTATTCTATTCTCATCAAGTATATCATCTGCTGTAATATTCAATGTATCATAATCTGCTTTAGCAGGAGCAGTGGAGCACCCAAAGGGGGAGCCAAGGGGCCCTGGCATCCCCAAAGAAAAAGGAAAAAAAAAAAAAACATAAGAAAATTTTCCAAGAATCTTTTCCTAATTAAAATTAATTTTTTTTATTTATGGTGTGTCATGTCTTCTATTTCTATGCTACTTATGAATTACTAAATAGCTTAAGGAAATTACAACGTACAATAGAATATACATTAAAATAAATTTTAATACACTTCCAATATTTCGGCAATGTCACGTTACCATTATCACAGGAACTTAAATACAAGACACGTGCATGCAAGCCCAACACACAGTAAATGAGGAACGAAGCAGGAAGCTATTCTTTCTCCTAAAAGTCCTGATGGTGCCCCTAGCAGGCAATGTTGGTATTCTTGGCCGATTGGGCTGAAGGTCTTCTGATGTAGGTTTCCCAAATTTGGGGCAGTCTCATGCAACCAAATTTGTTTAGGTTTGGATTGTTTCTTAAGGCTGAGTCCATGAATAGCCTTTCATATTTGAATTTACTATGGTGTATTATCGTGGCTTTCTTCCACCGTATTCTATGGCAGGTATCCAGCGCATGGTCTGCAAGACCAGAGTGGCTGTATTGGTGAAACCGGATGTAATCCTTGTGTTCTGAAATTCTGATGTTAGCTGTCATGCCTGTTTGGCCAAAGTAGGGCAGCTTACAGCTGCAAGAGACTTGGTATACACCAAGTAGGTCTAGGGTCGGGGGAGGTTGGTCTTTAGTGGACCTGATAAGGGATGCCAATTTTTTTTTATAAGGTCTGTAACAAGAAGTTAAGTCATGTTTTTTTAGGAATTTTGTAATTTTTTCCAAGGTGCCTCGGATATAGGGAATGGTGATGGATTTAGAGTAATCCTTGTTACGAAGGGGGATTATAGTTTATTGGTTTCAATATTTTTTTTTGGTGGGGGGGGTAGCCATTAGCTAAGAAAGTGTTGAGAATGTGGTTTAGTTCTGTGGTTAGGGCATTGTGATTTGAACAGATAAGTTTAGCCCTGTTGTGTAGTGTCTTAATGACTCCATATTGTTGTGGGGGGGGGAGGATTTTTGGTGAATGTATCTGCCTGTATGGGTGGATTTTCTATAAAATGAGAAAATCAAGGTTCCATCAGGCTGGCAGGGGACTAATGTGTTTAAGAAAGGAAGGTAGTTGTTTTCTTCTTCTTCTTCCAGGGTGAACTTGATTCTGGGGTGTTGGTTGTTTAAGTGTGTTAGGAAGGAGAGGAGTGCATCGGAGCCATGTGGCCAAATAGCGAACACTTCATCAACATAGCGAAGCCATATAGTTGGTTTTTGTGGGGCAGAGTTTAAGGCTTTCTTTTCAAAAGTCTCCATATAAAAGTTGGCCAAGGGTGGAGAACCCATGGCTGGCCCCTCTATTTGTTTGTAGAATTTTCCTTGCCAAACAAAATAGCCTGAGTTCATTGTGAACTGAAATAGGGCTATGATATTGGGAGGAAAATTAGCTTGGATTAGCTCTAAGGATTCTTTGAGTAGGACATTTGTGAATAGGGAGGAGACATCAAAACTGACCATTACGTCAGTGTGTTTGAGGTTTGAGTGTAAGGTTTTCTATGCTGGCTTTGAAGTGGGCTGAGTTTTTTTATGGGTGAAGGTGTGTATAGTGTGTGAGGGCTTGGGCCAAATGTTTAGCTAGTTTGTATGTGGGGAAATCAATGCCATCCACTATGAGATGTAATGGCACATTTTCTTTATGTATTTTTGGGAGTCCATATATACAGGGGGGGGGGGGGGGGTATGGAGCTAAACAGTTTTAATTTGTTTGTAACTTCTACAGGCACTAAAACTCCACAGGCTCCTTAAGAAGTGACCTTCTTAAGGAGCCTGTGGAGTTTTCTAATTTGTGAGTTGGTGGGATTGTACTCAATGGGGAGGTAAGTAGCCTGATCTAACAATAGAGCATTCAGCTTACCTGTGTAATCCTTTTGGTTAAGCAATACTGTGGCATTCCCTTTATCCGCTTTGGTGATTATTATTTCCTTGTTTTTCTTTAATTCTTGCAGAGATTTAATTTCCTTATTGGGCATGTTGATTTTTGGTCGTTTTGCTTTGGTCAGAACACAAACCACATCCAGTCTAATATCGTTGGCAATGTGGTTTGCAAGGTGTTGTATCCTGTGGTCAATTTGTTGATGATGTGTTTGCTATTTGGCCACATGGCTCCGATGCACTCTTCTCCTTCCTAACACACTTAAACAACCAACACCCCAGAATCAAGTTCACCCTGGAAGGAAAAAAACAACAACAACCTTCCTTTCTTAGATACACTAGGCACCTGCAAGCCTGATGGAACCTTGATTTTCTCAGTTTATAGAAAACCCACCCATACAGGCAGATACATTCACCAACAACCCCCCCCCCCTCACAACAACATGGAGTCATTAAGACACTACATAACAGGGATAAACTTATCTGTTCAAATGACAATGCCCTAACCACAGAACTAAACCACATTCTCAACACTTTCTTAGCCAATGGCTACCCCCCCCCAAAAAAAAAAATCCAAAAAAAAATATTGAAACCAATAAACCACAACTGCCCCTTCACAACAAGGATTACTCTAAATCCATCACCATTCCCTATATCCGAGGCACCTCGGAAAAAATTACAAAAATCCTAAAAAAACATGACTTAACTTCTTGTTACAGACCTTATAAAAAATTGGCATCCCTTATCAGGTCCACTAAAGACCAACCTCCCTGCCCCTAGACCTACTTGGTGTATACCAAGTCCCTTGCGGCTGTAAGCTGTCCTACTTTGGTCAAACAGGCATCACAGCTAATATCAGAATTTCAAAACACAAGGACTACATCCGGTTTCACCAATACAGCCCACTCTCATCTTGCAGACCATGCGCTGGATACCTGCCATAGAATACGGTGGAAGAAAGCCACGATCATACACCATAGTAAATTCAAATATGAAAGGCTATTCATGGAATCAGCCTCAGCCCTAAGAAACAATCCAAATCTAAACAAATTTGGTTGCATGAGACTGCCCCAAATTTGGGAAACCTACATCAGAAGATCTTCAGCCCAATCGACCAAGAATACCAACATTGCCCTAGGGAGCACCATCAGGACTTTTAGGAGAAAGAATAGCTTCCTGCTTCGTTCCTCATTTACTGTGTGTTGTGCTTGCGTGCATGTGTCTTGTATTTAAGTTCATGTGATAATGGCAACGTGACGTTGCTGAAATATTGGAGTGTGTTAAAATTTATTTTAATGTATATTCTAATGTACACTATAATTTCCTTAAGCTATTTAGTAAGAATGTATAACCAATGTCTAAGCCTTTCCAAGAGAATTATTACTTATGAATTAGCGATAATATTTAGTGGGGTGTTGCTACAGACCCAGGAGTACAGAGGGTGGGACCAGGAAATGTTTAGGCAGTTGAGTTTGGCAAGTGCAAGAAGAATGATTGTTATGGGAGATTTTAACTACAGTAGTATAAACTGGGGAGAGGAAGATGTATATAGCAATAAGGGAATGGAATTTCTAGAATTCTTGAGGGACAAATATCTTAGTGAACATGTAATAGAGGGAACAAGAGGTTTAAGAGTTTTGGATTTGGTTATAGCATTAGAAGAATTGATAATAACTGAGATCACATCTCTCCCACCAGTTGGAGAGAGTGACCATATGGTTTTGACTTGGAAAATGAATAGACATGCAGTAGAATCAAAGACACAGAAACGTATGTGGAATTACAAAGCAGGTGATTATAATAGTCTTAGAGGTCAACTTGGGGAAGTTTCATGGAGGGAGGAATTGGAAGGCCAGGATATCATTAGTGCGTGGGAAATTATGAAAGAATATTTGTTACCACGAGTGAACAAGAGGACACAATTTGGAGTAAAGTGGATGACAAACAATATTAAACAGGAATTGCATGCAGAAAATAGGCTGTGGAAGAGATATAAGGAGACAGGTGAAGAGAAGATGCATGAAGAATATAAGACACAGGCCAGAAGGGTGACTAGAATGGTAAGGAAGACAAAACTGGAATATGAGAGGAGATTAGCCCTAAGATCCAAAGAAAATCCTAGGGAATTTTTTTAGATATGTGGCCAGTAGGAGGAGAAATGACTGTGGAAGAATGATATTGTGGGATAAAAATTTGAATAGAGTGACTGATGCAGAGGACATAGTGGAATTGTTCAATGAACACTTTATTGGAGTATTTCATCCTGGAGGAGTCAGTTTTAATAGTAGAGAGATAGGGCAGGTTCAAGGTTTAGAGGTACAGGAAGAGAGCGTGTTTCAAATACTGAGTACTCTGGATGTCAGTAATGCTGTGGGACTGGATGGTATATCACCACGAGTTTTGAGAGAATGTGCTAGGGAACTGACAGTGCCTTTGACCTGGCTCTTCAATGAAAGTCTGTTTGCTGGAAAGGTGCCCATGGAATGCAAGGAAGGTAATATAGTGCCATTGCATAAGGGTGGTAACAGACTGAAAGTGTCTAATTATAGGCCAGTCTGTGTGTCATCAGTAGTTGTTAAGATCTTGGAGAAAGTAGTGTGGGACCGTATACAGCATTAGGCAGATGAGGATAATGTTATCTGTGAGAGTCAACATGGATTTGTGAAGGGGTGCTCTTGTTTTAGCAATATGCTAGCCCTTTATGATAAAGTTACAAGAGCATTAGATGAGGGAAAGGCATATACTGCCATTTTCTTAGACTTAGCAAAGGCATTTGACAGGGTGCCACATGATAAGCTGATATTCAAGTTGCAGCACATGGGTCTGAATGTCAGATTGGACAACTGGATTCAGGATTGGCTGTCACTAGATATCAGAGAGTTGTGTATGGTGGGGCAGTTTCAAGGAAACAGAAGGTTACAAGTGGGGTCACAGGGTTCAGTACTGGGACCTATACTGTTTAACCTTTATATCAATGACATTGTCAGTGGATTGCAAGGGGATATTCAGTTGTTTGCAGATGATGCAAAGCTGGGAAGGATTATTAGTAATAGTGCAGATGCGGCAGCCCTGCAAGAGAATTTGAATAAGCTAGATAGATGGGCAAATGAATGAGGGTGTCAGTTTAATGCAGCAAAATGTAAGGTCTTGAGGTTTGGGAAACATCGATGGGATGCTGCATACTCTATGGGAGGAGTTATACTGGAGGAAGTAGGGGAGACAAGAGATCTGGGGTTGATGATTGATAGAAACCTGAAATTTAGGGGACATATTGCAAAGGTGATGAAGGTAACACAGAGGATTGCTGCAATAATGAGAAGGACGCTGACCTGCAGAGATAAAACAGTTATCATTCCATTGTATAAGATCCTGATCAGACCACACTTGGACTATTGTTCTCAGATTTGGTCCCCAGGATTTGAAGGGGATAAATTAACTATGGAAAGGATACAAAAGGTGGATAACAAAGATGGTTTCAGAACTGTACAATGATAGTTATGAGGATAGGCTGAGAGAACGTGGGCTGCAGAGTTTGGTGGATAGAAGAAGGAGAGGTGATATGATTGAGACTTTTAAACTGTTGAGAGGTGGTTACAGGGTTGACACTGTGGAGTTCTTTCGCTTGGTTGAACAGGTGGAAGGAATGATGACAAGAGGCCATCCCTGGAAGTTACGAAAGGTAACTGTGAGCAAGAGTGTGAGGAGGGATTTCTTTGCATGGATGGTGGTTGGACCATGGAATGCATTGCCTGATGGAGTGGAGTGGTGAGAGCGAGAACGGTCAATGAGTGGTATGATCGACTTTGTGTTTCTTAGGGGGGGGGGATCTCCCCTCGACGAGTCTTTTGACTCCATGGAGGCCTGAATAATGATAATAAATATTGCAGTTGCTTAGTCATCGGTCGTTTGCGATGCATAGTGTGTATTCTCAAATCATCTACTCAACTCCCCCTCCCACCCCCAAGATTGAATCATGAGTGCACCACTGAGCAGGAGTATCACAAATGGAGTATATCAAATGGACTGAACAGAAGGATGTAACTGAAATTAAATAAACAGCCTAAGTATCCAAAATGAGTCCAAATTTGATCTGATAAGATGCAATTTCTGCTACATTTCAACAATTTACAAGTTCCAATCTTAATATTGCTGCTTTTAATCAAAATATAATAAGAACATGTACTCACCAAAAATTGCATATCTTTAAAAAAGTGTAGAAAGCAAGTATAGTAATGTCAAGTTATAACAGTAAGAACAACAACTGCTTCAAAATTATCTTGTAGATAAAATTTCCATTAAAAATAAATAAATAAAATAAAAAATGAAGAGAGTGATATTACCAAATATAATGTAAAAGGTATACAGAGTATTTTATTTATTAATGATTTATGAGTGATAGGATATGCTACTTGTGAGCCATATGGAAATTTCTGAGAGACTTTTATGCAAAACTAGATTTATACTAGAATGCATAAACCAAAATCAAATGTTATTAGTCATTAACAGTATATACAATGGAAACCCGTTTTATTTATCAGATCCTGTTGAATTCCTTGGGCAGATGCTGGTTTTACCAAAATGTCCTTCAAATGTGACCTACTTTTATTGTAAGAAACTGAAATACACCTAGATATTAGCTAGTGTCTAGACAATAGACAAAGAACAATGACCTAAAGAAATAAATAAAAAAAACTTTCATTCCCAAATAAAAGATGAATACATAGCTCTCTCTCTCTCTCTTTTTTTTTTAAATAAGGTAAATATTTATTAGTTGAATAGAAAAACAGATCAGTCATTTTGAATTAAAATAATTCAGTATATAAGATAATATTAGATGTTATTAGATCAGATTCTTGAGCAAAAAAAAAAAAAAAAAAAAATGATAACATTTTTTTTAAATAAAAAATTCTCATGTTTATCCTAAGCAGAAAAAAAGTTTTGGGTTTGGTTTCTAAAGAAGAGGCCACCACTGATACTAATATGCTATAGATGTCAGCCTAACATGACAGAATTTGCTTTAAAATAAATAAAAAAAAAAATAAAGGCAATTTATAAACTGACTAAAATGACTTGACATCAGCATGACTTCTTACAACTCTTCTCAGCTTTAGAGAAGTTGAGAAGAGTTGGAGAGTTACCAAACATCATCAAGCAATTGAATATTCCTGTCAATCTGCAAGAAATAACAAGAAAATAAGTTGTGGTAGTGGTCCAAGAACAAAACCCTGCAAATACTCCATTCATTATATTACTCTTCTGGGAAATCCCCCCCCCCCCCACACACACACATACATATGTATCATTCAGACAACTAATTCATTCCCCTATCACCCCAGGTTAAGTATTGATAAGAGGCTGATACATAATTAAATGGAAGAAATTTTTCATAGAATAGAGAGAGAGAGAGAGAGATGATGATAAAACACAAACCCCATTCCTAGAAGTGGCATAAGGTGTGAGCAGAGTGAGGAGCAGGTTTTTTGAACAGAGTGATTGCTGAGTGAGATGCACTGTCTGAGAGCATGGCGAGTGTGTAAAGGAAAAATTAGTTTAAACAAGTTTTGCATGTTTCTCATGAAACAAACAGATCAAGGGAATAGTCAACTACTGTGCATAGGCCCTAATGAGTAACTAAAAAGAACATTTAGCTGTTAACTCAGATTAAAAGTAAATGGTTTCTAAAAGAGATATATGAGAACATGCTTATATGTAATCTAAAATATAAATATTGTGTATTAAAAACTTTTGATCAACTGATTAATGACTTAAATTATTATTATTATGTGACACCTCCAGGGAGTCCAAAGACTCATCGAGGGAGGGCAATTACTCTACAACTCTGTCTCCACCACTCAAATCCACCAACTCCAACTATTACACCATCTACTGCCCATCACTACCATCACCACCATTAGTATTTACACAGACAATCACAAACATCCATGCCCATGGCTGGATTTGAACCCGCAGACTTTTGGCTGGAGAGTGGATATGCTAACCAATCTGCCAACCAGGCTGGCATATTACAAAATTCGATTCCATCTGAGTCACTGCTCTTTTTAACATATTTATCAACATTGGCGAATGGATTTTTTTTTGATAGTTTGATCTTAGATGATGCAGAGGATATGAGTGATAATAAAGAACACTCTCTCCTTGTAATGTGCTTTCAAAGGGATATAAAGACACTAGCACTGTGAGCAGATTGGTGAAAAGAAAGAGTTTTCACTTGGTTATAAATTAAATTAAAGATGCCAAGAAATTATGTTCTTGTTTAATCCTTTATCCAAATGAAAGCAATCAAAGTTTACATGTGAAATATTTTCATGACAAAGTTACTTGCATATAGAGGCTAATGACCTCATATTAATTGCCCCAGTATCCCATAATGCAAAGCACACATCTTTTTGAATGTGCATAATGCCATGCATTATGGAAAAGGCCACTACCCCAGATTGGTATTGACCCTTATTGAGGTACTCTATTAAGGTGCAGGGATACCTCTCTCTGAAAACTGAGTAATCAACAAGATCACTCTAAATCTCACTAAGTAATCCAAGAGGACCACTCCTAAACTCATCAAAATATCATTGGCGGCTCTATTCAGTATCATGTAAAAACCTACCAGCAAGCGGAACTGCTCTACTCTCCAGAATCAAGCCAAAAGACTAACATTATCAAAATGTCATGAATGGGAGTTAGACACAAAAGCGATACCACGGTTAAAGTAATGCACAAGTCATATTTCCCCTATACAAGTAGTGACAAGATGTAATACCTTATTATTAAACTACTCTGGACTAGAGGTAGTAATTGAAAGTTTTTTCACTTGCTTATAAATTAAAAATGCCAAGAAAATGCAGAATTTTCTTTTGAAAAGAAATGCCAGAAAACTGAAGTAGTCTGAGTGATAGAAATTGATTAAAGAAAAAATATATCATGCATTTCCTGTATATGGTAAAACAGTGTCTGAAAAGAAAATACTGAGTATGGGGATAAATCAGGGGCTGTTTCTGTCTGCATAGAGCAGTTGAATTTACATGAAGAAGCTCCAGTATCTCATACTGGAACACATTTCCATCTCATATATATAGCAATGTACAATGGCATGCATTATGGAAAATCACTACTGAAAATTCTAGACCTTTATTGAGGTAAAATATTCATTCTGAAATCTGCCATCAGAATTCAAAACTATTAGTATTCTCTAAATATTGACGTCAGCCTGGTTGGCATATCCGCTGGAGATGCGGTATCTGCTCTCCAGCCAAAAGACAATCACAAACATCCATGGCGTGGGCATGGATGTTTGTGATTGTCTTTGTTTTCCAAATTTTAAAACCTGACATTTCGCAACATTGAACTGGTCTCCCCACTCCCGTGCCTATTCACTCAGTCTATTCAAGTCTTCTTGTAAGGTCACATCTGCTCTACTCCTCATAATTCGTCCCAATTTTGCATCATCTGCAAACAACTGTGTATCCCCATTCAAATCTTCCCCAATATCATTAACATACAGGTTAAACAGCAATGGCCCCTAAAACAGACACTTGAGGCCCACCACTAGTGACTTTCCTTCTCTGGGATATTGCTCCCCCATATGCAATTTGTTGATACCTATCAGATAGCTAATCTCCAATCCAATGCACTAATCTAACATCCAACCTGATCTGCTCTAGTTTGACTATCAATTTATTATGCATTAATCTATCAAAAGCCTTTGCAAAGTCTAAGTACACTACTGTGTATCCATCTCTCATGTCCAATGCTGTGTCACCTTATTGTAATAAGTAAGTAGATTACTAAAACATTATTATTATTACGGGTATCTCCATGGAGTCAGTAGACTCATCGTGGGAGACCCAAAATAGCAAAACAATATCTATCATATCTATTCTTGAATTCATTTACAGACGAAGAATTCACAACTAAATCAGGCAATGAATTCCACTCATTCACCACCCTCCAGGCAAAAAACCTTGTTCTCACACCTTTGTTAACCACACGCTTCTTTAATTTCCAGGGATGACCTCTTGTTCTTCCATCACTATCACACAGCTGAAACATTTCCCCTGCATCAATCCTATAAAAACCTTTCAGTAATTTAAATGTTTCTATCCTATCCCCTCTTCTCTGCCTATCAACCAACCTCTGCAATCTACATGCTCTCAATCTATCAATGTAGGGAGCATTTTTTACATCACTCACCAACTTAGTCTCTCTTCTCTGAACCCTCTCCACAGCCTCCTCATCTCCAAGGAATCCAGGTGACCAGACTTGAGCACAGTAATCCAAATGTGGAAGTATCAACGCTTTACAAAAGGGGAATAATAGCCTCTTTATCTCTGGATGTCAGTGTGTTCCTCAACAACCAAGTAATCCTATGTGCAATCTTGGACACCTTAGCAAAGTGTCCCCTGAACTTCATCTCCCTATCTACCAACACCCCTAAGTCCCTAGCCTCATCAATCTCTTGGAGTACTGTTCCATCAATGCAGTTCACAGCTGGTAATCTTTTAATCCCAAAATGCATAACTTTACACTTTTCCACATTGAACTGACATCCATTACCTTTTGCCCATTCTACCAGCTTATTTAAATCATCCTGCAAACTTTCAACATCAGCTTGATTTTTTTTATTGTGCTACCCAAATTTGCATCATCAGCAAACAACTGAATATCTCCCTTTAAGCCATTTCCTATATCATTTATATACAAATTAAATAACAATGGCCCAAGCACAGAGCCCTGAGGCACACCACTGGTCACCTGCCTCATTCTGGACTTGGCTCCTCCATACACCACCTTCTGCTATCTCTCCCTGAGCCATTCTCCTATCCATATCACCTATCCTATCCATATTCTCCTATCCAATTTAGTATCCATTCCCATCTGGTTCAATTTGCATAAAAGTGTTCCATGGGGTATCCTGTCAAAGGCCCTAGCAAAATCCAGAAGTACCACAGTGTAGCCAGTTCCTTTGTCCAACTCAGATGTCATTCTATTATAAAAAGTTAAAAGTAGATCCTGCCTTAGCAATCTATTAATTTTTGTTAAAGGTAGATCCATGTTGGCCTCTATAGAGTATCATATCCTGATTCACACATTCTTGAATTTTGTCTTTAACAAACTTTTCCAATACTTTTACCACTACTCCTGAGATGGTGATTGGTTTGAAATTAACTATTGCAGTTTTAGAGCCACCTTTATGCAAAGGAACCACTTTGCCTAACTTCCACTCTCTAGGGACCATTCCAGAGTTCAAACTTAAGTTAAATATCCAAGTAAGAGGGGTTAACAATTCCTTTGCACATTCATGCAACGCCCAAGCTGATACTCCATCTAAACCTACAGCAGTGTTTGCATTTAAATTTTGCAATATATTAAATACTTCTGATTTCTTAACTTTGATTCTCACATTAGTTATTGCTACAGATACAGAGATATCCTCACTTTGGTGATAGACTTTTGAAAAGTGATCACTCAGTAACATCTGATTTTGTCACCTCAATACCACAGCACATGACCACCATTTAGCAAATTCATGCTGTCCATCAAAAATAATACCATTGTTGTCAACCCAATTTTGGATCCTGATTCTCACCAGCCTTTCCAACACTTTAACCACAATACCTGACCAGACTGACCCATAATTTGATGAACTGTTTCACTCTAATCACTTCAAATCTAACCACTCTACTCACTTTAACCATTGCTAAATGTCAGAATATTAAATTTTTGTATAGTAGTGGAATACTGTAACATAATTTAAATATATTACCCCTTTAGGTACATGCTTGATAATATTTATAATTTTTATATACATGCTGAGAAATACTTTTTTTTAAAAAAAATCATTATCATCATCATCAAATTCCTGCCATGTACCCTCAAGGGGTGCACAGGATATGACAGTACTACATGAAAAAATTACATCATTACTAACTTCCTATCTACAATTTTCCTCCAAATCAGTCTGTTACTTGTCAAGACTCCAACATTATCAGATCTTATATTTCTATCGTCTAAGGAACTTTGTACCATATCAATCCACCTATATCTTGGTCTTCCTCTGGGTCGTTTTCCTGCCAACCTGGCAGAGAACACTTGTTTTGCTAATCTTCCCTCTCCCATTCTATTTAAGTGACCATACCACCTGAGATTAGCTCTGCTAACGCATTGCTGGATGCTGACAATGTCAAGTTCTTTCCTAATATCCTCATTTTTAATATAATATTGCCATTGATGCCATCTGTTCACGCTTCGAATCTTTCTCAGGACTCTCATATCTGTGGTCTCTAGTCTTTGGTCAAGTGTTTTACTTCTGACCCAGCTCTCAGATCCATAAGTTAAAACTGGTTTGAACACTGTCTTGTATATATACAGCTAATTTAGTGTTCTGACTAATTTCTTTCTTATTCCATATGAATTTATTCAACTGACTTCCCACCATACCAGCTTTGCTGATTCTGTTGTCTATTTCTATATTTAATTTACCATCTTCAGTAAAAATCGTGCCTAAGTAGCTGAAATGTTTTACTTGTTCCACAGGTTCTCCATTCTCAACACAGTTGACATTTTCTATAATTCTGCCTATTTTCATTGTCTTTGTCTTTTTATTGCTGACCTTCATACCATATCTATTACAACAGCTATTCAATTTAGTCAGAGAATCTTGTAGACTTGTAGCGGATTTATTTAGAAGTATGACATCATCCGCATAAAGCAAAGAGCTGACATTAACATTTCCAATTTTGATATCAGGTTTACCACATTCCTTCATAAATGTGATCCATATAGATAATGAATAACAGAGGGGATAATGTACATCCTTGTCTCACACCAGATTTAACATTAAACCATCTTCCTGTACTTCCTTCAATTCTAACTGCTGACTTACAACTCAAATAAAGACTAAGTATTGCTTGATATAATGCCCCATTGACACCATATAACTGCAGCGTATTGAATAGCTTCTCTCTTGGCACCTTGTCATATGCCTTTTCCAAATCGACAAAACTTAAATACAGATCTTTGTTATATTCCCATGCTTTCTCGACTATTTGTCGTAAAGTGAAGATCTGATCCTGACGGCCTCTATTTGGCCTGAATCCAGCTTGTTCTTCACCAAGCTTTTCTTCCACAATTCTTCTCAACCGTTTCTCAAGTATACTTGCATAGATCTTGCCAGAAACACTCAGTAGGGAAATACCTCTAATTCTCACATTCAGTTTTATTTCCCTTTTTATATATGGGTACTATGAGAGCTCTACTCCAATCATCGGGAATTCGTCCCTCTGTCCAGGCTTTCTGAACTATGCAGTGCAGCCACTGTAAGACTCTTATACCACCATACTTCAGCATTTCTGGTCGAATATCATCTACTCCTGCTGCCATTCTACATTTCAAGCCTTTGATGGCTTTTTCTACTTCAAGTATGGATATGTATTCCTGACTGCATGCCTGGTCAGTGTTTTTTTATCACTGTGCTGTCATCAGTGCTTGTTTCATTTAGCAGTTTTTCAAAGTAATTACTCCATACTTCAAGGATATCTTTGTCTCCTGTTTTCATGTCACATTTATCATTTCTAATTCCTTTTACAGCACTCTTTCCTCCATTCCTAAGCTTCTTCAACAACCTCCAGAATATTTTGCCACCTTCTTGATATTTATTTTCTATATTCTTGCCAAAGTTCTCCCATGACTTTTATTTAGCTAGTTTTACACACTGTTTAGCTTTCTTACATTTGTCTCTGTATTCTGTAAGAGTAAAAGCTGACTCATTTGCCAGGAACTTTTGATATGCTTTCTTCTTTTCCTTCACTGCCTCTTTAACTTCCTCTGTCCACCAGGGAGTTCTGATTTTTTTATCCTTGCACACAACCTCACCACATGCCTCTCTGGCAGAATCAATCAATGTTTTCTTCAGAGTTTGTCACTGAATCTCCAAGGCTTGATTCCTGTTCTCAAACTCTTTCATTTTCTTTTCAATAATCTTTCTGTATTTTAGTCTACAGTTCATATCTGATAGCTGCTCAACTTTTATTCGCTTTAAAACTTTCTTACATGTTATTCTTTTCAATATGAAATTCGATTTTATCCTGCTCAAGACTAAATAGTGATCACTTCCAATTTCAAATCCTCTGTACACTCTGGTGTCCTGCACTAGGGAGAAAACTTCACTATCAACAATAACATAGTCAATGAGACTTTTCTTATTCCTTGCCTCTTCTCTCCATGTGAATTTGTGCACATTTTTATGTTGGAACATGGTGTTAGTAATAACCAGTACATGTCCTGAGTAGAAATCCAACAGATATTTGCCATTATTATTAGCTTTGCTCTTTTCTCCAAATTTTCCCAAAATATTTTTGTATGTCTCACAATCACTTCCTACTCTGCTATTTAGATCCCCAACAAGGACCAACTTTTCCTTTTTCATTGCGTCAGTTGCTTTTTCTAAAGCCTCAAAAAATTCCTCCACTTCTACCTTAGTAGAACCTTCTGTGGGACCATAGGCACAAATAAGTCTCGTTGTCCAGTTCCCCATTCTCATATTTGCCCACATTACTCTACTTGAGACTGACTGCCATTCAAGAAGATTAGCCTCATATTTTGTGTTGAATACTATGGCTACTCCTCTTTTCCTTGATTGTCATTGCCTGAATATAACATTTTGTATTTATTGCTCAGAAAGATCTCACCAGTTTTGGTCTTTTTTGTTTCAGTCACCCCTATTATGTCGATCTGGTACTTATCTAATTCCTCAGCTAGTTCCATTTCTTTGCCATTCAGGCTTATTACGCTGATAGTACCAATCTTTAACTCTGGTGATGTTGAGTTGGGGTTTGTTTTCAGATTTGTTCCAGTAGCTGACTTTTTGCTGTTCACCCTGGTTCCCTGGCGAAAACAACGGGGGCCTTGTTTAACCGGGCGACGCCCCAGCTGGCATGAAATTTTGTCATGTTGTACCATCATTTTTTATTTTGGTTTAACCAATAAGAATACAATTTGGTCGGCTAAATCCCAAATTGTCAGCCCATCCTCGTTCGTTCAGTATCAAAGTAGATACCCAACAGGGTGCACCACGAGAAGGTGAGGATTGGACGTTAGGTCAGAAGCCCTGGTCGGTTCTCCGCATTCCTTTAAAGGCTATGTGGAGGTCTCCTCTCAGTTATACAGCTTTGACCCTTAAGCACCCTTAATGCAAAGTATATATCCTTGCAGAAATGAATAATGCTATCCATTATGGTAAGGGTCACTACCCAGACCAGTTTCGACCTTTATTGAGGTCTCATCAGTGGGAGCCAGACCCAGAAGTGATACCAAGGTTGAAGTAATGCAGAAGGCATGTTTATTTTATTTTATTTATTTTTTTTAATCTCCAAAAAAAAATTCAAAATGACTTGAATGACAATGGAAAAAATTAATGCATTTTTTTTAAATGCATTAATTTATTCCATTGTCATTCAAGTCATTTTGAATTTTTTTTTGGAGATTAAAAAAAATACAAAAAATAAATAAAATAAAATAAACATGCCTTCTGCATTACTTCAACCTTGGTATCACTTCTGGGTCTGGCTCCCACTGATGAGACCTCAATAAAGGTCGAAACTGGTCTGGGTAGTGACCCTTACCATAATGGATAGCATCATTCATTTCTGCAAGGATATATGTTTTGCATTATGGGATACTAAGGCAAGTGATGTGACATTATTAGCTTCTATATACAAGTGGCCCATTCAGAAAGTTACTTCACACTTTATCCAAGTGTAAGCAAAACAAAGTTTGCTTACACTTGGATAAAGGATTAAACCAAAAATATAATTTCTTGGCATCTCTAATTCAGAGTATAACCAAATGGAAAAACTTTCAACAAACAATACAAAAAAGAAGAAAATGTGAACAATGCTAACCTAATTTCCTCTTATATATATATATATATATATATATATATATATATATATATATATATATAATGTACTGCTAATCTTAGCTATTCAAATTGCTTTTAATTAGCTAAAGTAGGTCAAGGTAAGCAAAGAAAAATAATATTTTCATTTTTTACATGTGAATGAAGAACTGAATAACCAGTACATATATCTGGACAACTGGCACTTATCCAAATATTGATACATGGAAATTGCTTATAGCAATTCTGGAACAAATCAAATTTCCATTTATATGATGGTCTGAATTTGTAAAGGCATGGATTTATAAAGCGTAGGGTCATGTTTTAGCAATTTACTTGCATTTTATGACAGGGTAATAAGTGTGTTAGATAAGAAAAAAATCATATACATTGATATTCTTGGACTTTGCAAAAGTGTTTGCTAGAATACTATAAGTATTCTAGCAAACACTGACTGCCAGAATTGGTGTACACGCTGCAGAGGATGGAAATGGATATTATATTGGTTAGATGGATCAGAGATTGGCTCTTTGAACAATAACATCAAGTTATATGATGGAACAGTGTCTCAGAGAAGGAGGGTAACCAGTGGCATGCCTCAGGATTCTGTTCTTGCACTCCCCCTCCCCTGCCATTCAACTTGTTTGTAAATGATACATATCATGTGAACAGATTGGGGATCTTCGGTTGTTTGGTTATGATGCAAAGTTGAGGAGAATTATAGGTAGCACAGCTGATATTAATTCCCTTCAGGAAGATTTGAAGAAACTTTTGACGTGGATAAAAGAGCGAGGTTGTAGTTTTAATATTAATAAGTGCAAGGTGTTGCATTTTGGAGTGCAGAAATATAAGGCTGTGTACTATATTGAAAGTGCTGTACTCCAGCAAGTGGATGAGATTCGAGATTTGGGAGTGATAGTTGACAGCAGACCGAAATTTAGAGGTCATATTGCTAGTGTTGCAAAGGCTGCACATTGCAGTGCTGCTATGATAAGAAGTACTCTAACATGTAGGAATAAGGAAGTGGTTATGACACAGTATAAAGCACTGGTGAGACCACACTTGCACTATTGTGCTTAAATTTAGTCACCTGATTTCCAGTGTGATACAGAAGTATTGGAGAGGGTCCAGAGAGGAATGACAAGCAATATCAGGACTTTAGAATGCTGGCTATGGAGAGTGGTTAAAGAAATGTGGATTGGATTGCAGAGTTTGGTGGATAGGAAGAAAAGAGGTGATATGATAGAAACATTTAAATTAGTGAGAGGATTTTATAAGATTAATCCAGATGAGTCTGCTGACTTCATGGAGGATGCAATAATAATAATAATAATAATAATAATAATAATATTCTCGTTACCTATAGGCACTGAAAGTGATTTAAATAAAAATTAAATTTGCTATTTAAAAATGAATTGCATCAAAAAGAATTATTGAGTCTGTTGACTCCATAGAGGTTACCAAAATAATAACATTAATCTAGTTATAGAAGAATACATAACAATAACTCAGAGCTATTACTGAAATTTAGCATTGCGCAGTTGCAAAAACAGTTTTAAGAAGAAAAAAAAAGTCAGTAGTACATATTGTAATATTTTTGTTAATAAGTATTCATAATTGGTAAATTAATCACCAGTTCGACAGATATGGAAGTCAATCATATCAACAGGGAAAGAGATGTATTTCAACCGAGTCAATGAACAGTCATTATATATATATATATATACATACACACACACACACACACACATATACACATACATACATACACACACATATATACAGGCTTATTGGCATGGTTTGAAGCATGGATATCTGACATGTCAAAGAATAATAAATGGAGGAGCTGTACCTAAGAAAATAAGAGTGACTGTGGCAAGGTACTAGAGGGATCTGTCCTTGAATCACTCCTGTTCAACTTCTGTATTAATGACACTGGGGATGGTGTGGAGGGAAACATATGCAAATGATGCAAAGTTGGGTCACTTTTTGCAAAGTTGGCAAAGTTGGTTCATAGGAAATATTAAGTGCAAGGTGCCTATATATAATAATAATATAGTCTTATTCCCAACTGTCATGGAGACTCAGTCATTCATCATCAAAAATTAAAATATTGAAACCCTTAATTTAAATGAGTGCAAAATGATACCTGGAATTCATTTTTTTATTACATAAAAATGCAGCTAATTAGATCAGAACATATGTTTGCTTTATAATATGTTTGAAAATATTTATTTTCCTCTAATAAACACTTTCTTTGAAAGAATTTGCCAAACTACATTAAAACAGTTGAATTAAAACAAAACACTGTTAAAGAAGACACATAAAAAAATAATAACAAAATAACATAAAATCAAATGCCTGAAAATTTAAAACATGTGTATTCAAAATTGTATAATTTAGAAGAATTAAATTAACTATGCTTAGAACTTATTAAAGTTCATATCAATGCATTTTAAAAGAATGCTAAATCAGTCTTTCCTAAAATATGTTAATATTATAAGATTTGTTTAAATTTCACTTCTCAGAGTGTAGAAGTCTTGTCTAAAAGTTCATAAAACAAGTATACAGCAATTTAAGTTGAAAATAAATGTTAATTTTGATAATTTTATGAGAGGCAATTGGAAAATTTATTAGCATCTTCATATGTGTGTACGATGTTTCCTGCTGTTAATTTTTTTTTAAAAAAATAAAAATAATCGTAATAATAAAACCAACTCATTCACACTGTCATTTTATCACAGTAAAATGACAGGTCATGCTCAACTGTGAAAGCTGGTGAAAGAAACCGATAAATTTATGCTATTCGTATCTTACAAGCGCTTTAATCCACACGATTTAGGTGCTTTCTAATGGTACCCAAAACTGGATTATCAAACCTGATTATCAAATTAATCCGCAGTGGAGATCTCCAGAAGTAATAGTTTTTTCCCCCATACACAGAAATCAAATAAAATATAAACACATAACGCATCACATAATATATGAGGATATATTATGTGATGTTATGTGAAATTATAATATATCACATAATACATTCCTCATAATATATAATATGAGGAATGAACAATAATTTTACTTATATTTACAATCAACATAAAAATTGAAAAAATAACAATTTTTTTAATTCACATTTTATTCCTTTTTCTTAAAAAACAAAGAAAATCTTGACTCCAGCTTACTTAAATCTTAGGAATGTAAGGAAGCAAATGGAAAGAGGAACAGGAAGTAAAGAAAAAGTCTAAACTTCAGGTAAAATCTAAACTAAACATACGGAATAAAAAATATGTTAATACGCGTATTTACTGTACTGTGCAATCAAGCAGAAAAATAGGGGGTCAGGTACTTACCACACATTTTAGAAATTTCACCGATTACAGGCTTCAAACAACTGAGAAGGTGCTAAACGGAAAAGTGAACAGATGGAGCAGTACAGTTACAATTTAAGGAACCAGATGAGGAGATCACTATTCATTAACACGCCTCCATCAGCACACTCTCCTTTGACTCGCACTCTCACTGGTTTGCCGAAGGGGACTGGTTATGCACGTGGCTGCCGGTTTCTAACGTATAGGCGTTCACTAAGGTGTTATCCTGCATTTTAAAATTTCTTTTTAATGACCTGTAGAGTGATCCATGAACAGGTTTCATAAGTGGGCCACCAGGACGAGGACACCTAGTAGAGCAGCTGATCACTGTCTGTTAATAACTGTTTTGGATAAAGCTAAGTTAATGAGTTAAATACTACAGTGTTATATCTAAAGCTTCTGCAAACAGATTTTTTTTATCACTCCGATTCATTAAAAATAAACAAATAAATGAAAATCACTAGCCATCTTCAGGAAAAAATAATTCTAAGTACTTCTGCTTATGCACAGAGTAACAGTAATAACCAGTTATATCTTGCAAAGTTTAAAAAACTATTTTATTAAAGTATTCCCTCATATAAAAATATTATTTAGAAATAAATATAGTGTCAAAAGTTGTAAAACAATTTACAAAAATATTGTGTACAAATTTTCAAGTATAGAATTATTTTTATACTTCTCATGTTAAAAATTGATATGAGATATTCCTAATATGGTTTAAACTCTTATATTTAATTATGCGAATTCGCACATCATTTTTCAAGTATATAAAGCATGCAAAGTATATGCAAATAAAGTCACACTTTTTAATAATGTACATATGTTTGTCTTTATATCAAGTATATAAAGCATGCAAAGTATATGCAAATAAAGTCACACTTTTTAATAATGCACATATGTTTGTCTGTCAAAAAAAATAAACACACATGTACTGAATGTGCGTGAGTGCGTTTCATCCCTGCTATTAGGTAATTTATTTCCTATGTCCATTGCATACAATGCATATATTACGTGTATCTTCCAAGTACTTATTAACATTTATATTTATATCAATATTCATATTGCTTTTATATTTTTACATCTACATGTACGTATTCCTACATTTACATCCATATTTCTATTTATATTTTTATATCTACATATATTTACACTATATAATTCAAACATTATCAGTAATTTATGTTACATTACAACGACTGGAAGTTAATCTTATTGACAAAATTTAATTTCATTTAATTTAATTGACAAAAATAAATAATTCCGAGCAGTAGCGCACTCAGGATTTAATCCTGGGGGGGGGGGGGAAGTTGAGTAGACGATTTGAGAATACACACAACCCATCGTATACAACCTATGACTGAGCATCGGCAATGATCGCTAATTCATAAGTGGTATAGAAATAGAAGACACGACACAACATAAATATATATGTTAAACAATGAATTTTAATTAGGAAAAGATTTTTGGAAAATTTTATAGTTTTTTTTTTCCCTTTTTCTTTGGTGGGGCCTGGGTCCCTTGTTCCCCTCTCTGGGTACGCCATTGGTTCCGAGTAATACTTTTTGATAACACTGGCCACTCGTCTCCAGAATTGACGATGTGTTGTATTAGGGGCATCCGGATGGAGTCTAGTAGCTGACAGTCATATAAAGTAAGTGATCGACAATCTGTTGGAGGTTTGGTTTATTTAGATTTACGGCCGAAGCAACTGAAGCTATGAGGTCACTGAATTATATACATTTTAATTGCGTGTGTTCTAATGGCCAATTTGCTGTTCTAAAGGAAAAAACACTCTACCACCGTATGAGACCGGCTAACTTACATTCAGTTGAAAAGCCTTGATAAAGATTCTTTGCGTCCTAGACGGGATTCGAACCCAGGCCTGTCCAACCAAAGGGCATCATCAAAGCTGAGCTACGGAGGCTCTTCGGTTGAAGGTATAAACAACAAATGCATAATGGCGATTCCAGAATCTGGAATCTTTACAGGTAATGTCTTAATTTTTCATGTCCCATTAGTAACGTGGTTAAACCTGAAGAGATGACATCTATTTTCTGCCAGAGTCTGCTTCTGATACTTGGCAAGAATTATTTTTTGTTCTTCTTCCAAAAGTTTAGTCTTGTTTCTTTTGCAAGTGTTTTTATAGCAGATTTTGAGTACTTTTGGTGACTTTTATTTCTAGTCGCTTCTTTAGCCAGCTGATCCGCTCTCTCGTTTCCTGCTACCCCAGTATGCGCCTTCAACAATCAGAACTTGATTTCTCATCCCTCGATCTACACCAGATTTCTTGTCTGTTCTATTAATGCTAATAGAATATTAGTTGTACTAGTGTTTATGCCGTCTATAGTGCTTCTATTGTCACTGTACATTATTATTTTCTTTTGATGAGAGGTGTTGAGTCTAATTCCTGGAGATATGTAAGTGAATGAACTATAGCAAGTGTTCTGTTTGGTTGTTAGAACAGAGGGGATGCAGTCGTAGGGCAGTTAGTTCGTCGTTCCAAGAAGGTACTGATTTTCTGCCATCGATGTTTAGCTTCTTGGTTGTTCCGAGTGTTTGGTCGGTAGATGGACGGTAGATGCCGTTGATGGTAGTGGTATCGTTGTGTGTGTTTGTAAGTGGTAGAAGAGACGGTGAGCGTAGCGGAGTCCCTGATAAGTCCTTGGACACCTTGGTGGTGTAACGTAATAACAATAATATATCCAACGGTCTGTTGCAATAAATGTTTATAAAATAAAATGCAATGTAAAATATAAAATAGAATATAATGAATAATATAATGTAGTAATAAAATATAATGGAATGGAAAATTTTTTAAAAATGTAACCACCACCATCAGTTCTCACAGTTGAAGAACAGTGAGATATTTCGCTCTTCGATTGGGTAAGACCTGAATTCGACTCTTATCGCAACAGGAAGAATCCTTATATGGGATTTATCAATTGGGGTGAACTAGCTGATCTCATATGGAAGTAGCAGGGCTTTTTCTCTCGGAAATTCGGATTTTTTCATTCCACATACAAGCAAATCGGCCAGAGAACACACGCAGTTTACAGACAAAATATACAATTGTTGTCAGCGGTGGGTGGCACTGTTGCGTAGTTGGAGGATTAATGTAGTAGGGGGAGACAGTGTGCTGTGTGGTGGATTGGAGTGGCCACCCACATTGACACCTTGGAGATATCACACAGCATTAATAATGAATAGGCAAGTATGGTTCTGCCTGTTGGAAACTAGGGTTGTTAATCTCACAGCTGAAAAATTTGACTGAAGAACTCGCATTATTTTAGATATAATATAACGTGTTAGAATTCATGGAACACGAGATGGTGGCACTTGTTCTGGTAATCTATCCAATGAAAGTCTTGATTCATTGCATTAATGGCCATGACCATCACTGATAGCCTGCTATCAGTGTTGGTTGAAGGGTGGAGACAGTCTGCCGATCAGTGTTCAAAAAGTTAATCAGGGATAAAAGGGATATTCCCTTGAGAATAAAAAAAAAACATTAGATCATTTATTTTATTTTTAATAATAATAATAATATACATACAGGCCGTAATACTTTTGCTAATAATAATATTGTATAAGGCTGTTTTAAATTTCAAAACAAATTCACACAGTCCTAACGAAAAACTGATCAATGATTAATGATTTTTTCCCGTTATTATTTTATTTCTGTTGGCAAAAGAATATCAAATGAAACGATATTTTTTTCTTCCTTTTCCCCCGTCATGATTGGAATGTTTTTATTTATGGGGGGGGATGCTGTTTCTTTTATATTTTTTCAGGCTCACACATGTGCGTTAAAAATAAATAATAATAACCAAATGAAAGTTTTTTGATTATTTTTTTCTGGTTGCCAGAGGATTTCAAAACATCAGATTTTATTATTACTATTTCATATATATATATATATATATAATAACCAATTCAAGTTCGTTTGTGTGTTTTCAAGTTCTTCGCTAAATTTTGGTACTCCAGGATTACGTTGATGATGAGATTTATATTTTGTATTAGTTAAACATATATAAAAGATTCTTCACTTCTAAAAGGATAATTTTTAGTCTGCCGACACTTGTGTCGGCAGACTAAAAATTATCCTCTAAAAAAGAGAAAAAACGCATGTCGTTCTAAAAGAAATGTCTGTATAGACAACATGAATCAGCTTAAATATATTATTATTATTATGAAAAAAGGTAATCCCAGTGAGCCATATACGAAATATTTCCACAGTAAATTTTCCCATAGACTGCAGAACATCTGAAGCATTGGCTCGCAGTTTCACCAGTCGATAAAAAAATTTGAATGTCGGATAAACAAATAAATGAATAAATAAATAAATAATAAAAAAAATCATCTAACGCCTTTTTATTCCCGTATACGGGGAGTAGGCGAGGCCATTTAGCGCTATCTAACTTTTGGAGACTGAGTGGGCAGTTCAATCTCCACTGGTACCAATCAGAGATAGATGGCCCAAGACTATCACTAATTAAGCGGTACGCAGTGAAGAGAGACGGCTCAAATGTGCCGCCATCTCGTGGTCCCTAACCCTAACACAATATATTTAATGTCTGAAATAATGTGAGTTCTACGGTCGATTTTCTTGAGTTTACGGGACGAAAAACCCGCTTGCCCGTGCCAGAGATCGGCTAACTCGGGAACCGGTCGAAAAAAGACTTAGAAAAATTTTCTCTAGTCGCCGACTAGACTCGAAACCAAGTCTTCCTTCGTGCGGCCAAGCGCCGTGGTGTGTAAACGCCACATCCACTGAGCTACACAGGCTCCTAAATAAATAATTTGTATGTATTAATTATTAACTTTCTTTTAATATGTTAAATGAAAGTTAATAATTAATACATTATTGAAATTTAATAAATGAAAGTTAATAATTATTAACTTTATTCTTTATTAACTTTATTATTACTATATTCGGATGAAACTCTTTGAGTTTCTTATTCGGCTATGAAACAATATAGGATGTAATATCCCTTAACTTAAATAATTTGTATGTATTAAAAGAAAGACAAATACCAAATAATATCCTAAAAGCTGTCACAAGTATATATGAAAATAATCAAATACAAATAAGATTAAATCATGAGCTATCATATACAAGAGAGATAAACCAAGGGGTCTGATAGGGATGTCCCCTCTCAGCAACTCTTTTTAATATCTACTTAAATGAAATAATAATAAAATGGAGTAAAAATTTACATCAAGGAATTAAACTTTCACCTACAGTTAACTTAAACACTCTCCTCTTTGCAGACGACCAAATAATAATTACAAATTCTGAAGATAACTTACAGAAAGCTATTTTAAATCTAAATGAGATATCCAAAGATTATGGTATGATAATATCAACGGAAAAATCAAAAACTATGGCTTTTAAAGGACAAGATCCAGCAAGAACTAAAATAGTATTAGAAAACAAGATCTTTGAACAGGTGAATTCATTTAACTACCTAGGATGTATGATCACTTATGAAAATGAAAAAGATATAAACATAAAAATTGCAAAATATTTAAAAATAACAGGAGTAATTAACTCTATATTTAAACCAAACCTAGTTCAAAAACAAACCAGGCTAAAAGTATACAATACATTAGCCTTACCGGTCTTAATGTATGGAAGCGTAATCTGGACAATAAAACAAAAAGACAAACAAAGATTAACAACAGCAGAAATGAAGTTTATGAGAAAAACTGCAAAGTATACCCTATTTGATCACAAAAGAAACGAAGATATTATGAAAGAATTAAACCAAGAACCAGTAATTGAAAAAATTAAAAAATATAAACATAGATGGATGGAACACGTTCAAAGAATGAAAACAGAAAGATTGCCAAAACAAGCCTTAAAGTACAAGCCATTAGGGAAAAGAAAACCAGGACGTCCTCTTAAACGATTCAACGATGACTTTTAAGGCCGGAACAGGCCATACTAGGCCTAAATCCTTGATACGTATGATGATGATGATGATTAATTATTAACTTTATTCTTTATTAACTTTATTATTACTATATTCGGATGAAACTCTTTGAGTTTCTTATTCGGCTGTGAAACAATATAGGATGTAATATCCCTTAACTTGAATAATTTGTATGCATTTAAGAGATCACTCTGTTCTAAGAAGGTAACCACACAAACCATATTTTGTGCCTCCGTAGCGCAATTGGAAGAACGACGGTACATTGCGCCCTTCAATTGGAACAGGCCTAAGTTCGATTCTCGTCGCGACGAGAGGAATCTTTATCCGGACGATTTCAATCGAAGGTGAGTTAGCCGATCTCATACGGAGGTAGCAGGGTTTATTCTCCCGGAAACTCTGGTTTTTCATCCCGCATACAGACAAATCGGCCCTTCAGAACACAGGCAATTTACAGACAAAAAATACTAGTTGTGGTGGTGGATGTGGGCGGTTGATGGAGATGATTCGTAGTAGAGGTTCAGTGTAGTGGTTGAGACAGTTGTAGGTGCCTCTCGCGATGAGTCTTCGGACTCTTTGGAGGTATCAGGAATAATAATAATAATAATAATAATAATAATAATAGTATTTAAGACCTTGTGGAGCGCCACCTAGTGATCCAAATGCTGCGAAACGTTTGTGTCAAGCGGAGGCGATATCTGAGAAAAGAGTTCCAAAAGGTTCATGCATCGCCAGGGGTGCTGTATGATGTACCGAATATAATTATAATAATCTTTCTGCACGTGTAAGAAGGAAAAAAGCAACATAAGCATAAATAACACATTTTTTGTTCACTCCTATTATGCATTCGTGGGCTGTACTCTTCAATGTGCCACCCTTCCCAGTTTGCCAGCAAAGGTTGGTGGATTGGTAGAGCCTCTGCTGCCAATGGCTCGTAAAACGTTAAGCAAGTTTGAGCGCGGTTAGTAGTTGGAAGGAGATTAATCGTTCGATGCTGTTGACACACTCTCCCTCGATGAGTCTTTACACTCCCTGGAGGTGTCACATAATAATAATATATATATGCCACAAACTGCATCCTTTGTAGCATAACAAAGGATGCAGGATGGCAGAACGCAGCTAGTAGGGACTGACGTTGCATGCATGCTGCGTTATTGCTACCGTTCAGCGCTGGCAAGTTATCAGGATGATCCCGATAAATCATGTCTTTGAGAAATTCCCAGTGTCAGAAGCCACAGGGGACAGATCAGATGACCATGCAACGGGAAACACACAGCAGATCACTCTGGCCTCTGTGAAATGTCTCGAATATCCTGTATATTGATGGACCAATCTGTTGAAGTGTCATATCCTTCATGAAAATGACTAAATCCATGCACAGGCGCTAACTGTAACTGTCGCACACCAAAATCGTTATCATATTACGATATCTCTCGGTAGTAACTGAGCATTTCCTGGACCCACTGGCGAATGTCTTCAAAGAAGAATGGTGATCATAAACGAAACTGAAACCAGCACTAGAAAGTAACTTTGAATTCACTGAAGATTTTGGGTGAATTCAAAGGAATTTCATGGATTGCATGTGGATTTTGAGTAGCCCATACTCTGTAGGATGGGTGGGGGGGGGTATGGGCTACTGCAATTCCTGTGTCAGGGTTATCTTGAATGGTTAGAGATGCAGAATCTTCTGCAAAATTTTCCGCACAGTTGTGTAAGGCACATTCGTAAGTCTTGATATAGTACGTGTACTGCAGGAACCAACATTGTCATTCATGGTCTACCCAACAACGTCAGTAGCAACCTCATTTACTTGTTTTGAATTGATTCGTTTGCAACCTCTATCAGTTCTAACTCCCAAAGATTCCGTTTCTTCGAAATAACTAAGCATTCGTCGCAAAGCACATGGTGATAGTGGACCTCGTTAACGTTTGTTCAGGCAACGAAATTCGCGGAGTGCAGCAACAGCATTGCATTGGTAGCATAGTTTCACAAGAAAAACACTTTGGGGCAAGGTAGTGCCCTCACTGTGGACGGTAATAACAATCATGATGAAGGGGAAAATTCTGTGTGCATCTTTTTAAATCCTCCTGGTACCTGCGAGTTGCGTATGAGATTCCATGCGTTCAGTGTTTACAACACCCTGGTGGTGAATTTTAGTACTACTTTTTTTCCCTCTCAGGTATGTCTTCCGCATCTGGATCACAAGGACACTTTAATTTTGATCACACTGTAATTTTGCAGCTAGGAAACCAGTCAAATGGTTTAAGTTCTCACTCTTTACTTTAAAAGAAAGTTTGTCATATTTTCTTCTTCCTACTCAATTTGAAGCAGACCTTGATTCATGCACCTTGTCTTTATTTGTACCATAAACAATACATTATACTTTGCATTTTATTATAACTAACGAAAAAATACCTGGATCTGAATCCTGTCTAGGACACAAAAAACCTCTATAAGACTTTTCAACTAAGATATGTTAGTCGATTATATGGTGCAAAGCAGTTTTATCCTCCGGGAACCTCGGGTTATTATCCTGCAAAAATTCAGATTGGCCACAAAAACACACTCCCCTCATCGCTTTAGTCGTAATTCAAAACAACCCAACAACTTAGTAACATACTCTGTACTTTTGAAGTAAATGATGAAAAATCCCACAGAGTTTATCCTACCCAAAAATAAAGATGAGTTTTGTCTCTACCGCAATAGCGTTATGTGGTGATTATTTCGGAAACATTTAGTATCGCGACTCGCTAACTCTCTTAATAGTTTATTATAGTTCTTGCATCAAAATTTACAGTGGTATACGAGTTCTATGTTTCTGTGCATTGCAGGGGTGTAGTCCTAAAAGAATTAGTGCGGCATTATTATTATTAGTATTATAAGTTTCATTATTATAATTAATATAATTTATTATAATGAATCTAGAGCCTGTGTAGCTCAGTGGATGTGGCGTTTGCGCACCACGGCGCTTGGCCGCACGAAGGAAGACTTGGTTTCGAGTCTAGTCGGCGACTAGAGGAAATTTTTCTAAGCCTTTTTTCGACTGGATCCCGAGTTAGTCGATCTCTGGCATGGGCAAGCGGGTTTGTCGTCCCGTAAACTCAAGAAAATCGACCATAGAACCCACATTATTTCAGACATTAAATATATTGTGTTAGGGTTAGGGACCACGAGATGGCGGCACATTTGAGCCATCTCTCTTCACTGCGTACTGCTTAATTAGTGATAGCCTTGGGCCATCTATCTCTGATTGGTACCAGTGGAGATTGAACTGCCCACTCAGTCTCCAAAAGTTAGATAGGGCTAAATGGCCTCGCCTGCTCCCCGTATACGGGAATAAAAAGGCATTAGCTGATTTTTTTTTTTTTTGATTATGAATCTAAAAATTTTGATAGTTTTAAAAAGGTATCAGGGGGAACGCCCTGGCCCGACTACACTTTGGCTAACGAGTGGCAACAGTACTCACGGTAAGACACGATCTGATAACTCCAATGCGAAAGAAGGTACTATGTGTCCTTTAGCCAGACCAATTCAATCCGGGATGAAACAAGCATTTAGTCTTAGATGAACATGCCATATAGTATTAAGTATTTTATTGAGTATTTTATCCAAAATTGAGTATTTTATTCACAAAAACAAGATGATCGAGGACACCAGAAGATAGAGAGCAAATTGGATAGGCATTTTTTCAAAACAAAGAAATTATACATATACATAACCTTAGCTCCTCTCCTCAGACACATAATTTGGGAAGCCTGTTCTAGAGAACAAAGATGGAACTTTTTGCATGCCACTTCAGTTTTCCAATAAGTTAAATCAGTGGTATCATCGCAGCGAAAATTCATCTAAAAGCATTCACAATTATATCTCGATATTCTGTTGGATGCAAAGCGAATGAGATCAGCCCCACTAAGTTTTTGCACAAATTTTAAGACCTACATAACTATGAACAATAATTTCATCAAATAAATTATCTCGGTGATAAACAGAAGAATTTTGAGTTCGTATGAGTGAGCTGAAACATTGTGAAACGTTTTTTATAATGTCTCATAAATCCACATGTCATGCAAATATTAATAAGTATAACGGTTACGTTTGGTAGAGAGAGAGAATCGACAATCCTTATAACCAGCGAGTATGCTCACGGATGTCAGAGTTTATCCATGACCTCGTGGAATTCAATGTGGCAATAACAAAACTTACAATTAGAATAATAAGAAAACGTTATTTTTATGAAAAACGAAGCATCACTTCGTTTCAGCATTACTGACACAAGGCTGAAAGAGAAGTTTCCAGCCATTTAAGAAAAATGGTCGAAATCCCATGTCCTAAACTATTCGACTGGTAAGTTATCTCTCGATGTTTTTCATTTTTTAGTTTAATCAAGGGAATGTAAGAGCTGATCAAATAAATATCATCCGGTGATGACGGTGTTTGATCCTAAACAATGGAATACTGCAGTATTTGCAGAATTATTGAATGGATAAAATAAATCCTCTAACACCTTTTATTCCCAAAGATCCCTAACTAATGTTTGAAGACTGGAGGGGATAACCATCTCTACCCTTAGCCAATCAAATAAGTTGGCCCAAGGCATCAAAGTGTATGTTAATAATTTAGACACGTGTTCATATGGAGATATTTACTATCACCGAAATTCGGAAGATTTTATCAATTCCATTTTTTTTCGACTAGTCTACCATAGAGGTGGTCAACGTTTTATGTTGAGTTCATTCATTCACCTATCAATTAACTTTCAGGATCTGCACCTAGAATTAATTCTAAATTATAGTCAACTATATTACTTGGTATTTGCATATTGTACAACTTTGCCAATTACTGCATGCGAACACAAAAGATGCAGAAATGTTCATGTGCATAGGATCCATCACCGTGGAGAACATGATTGCTACTAGTGTATACGAAATTAGTGATAAAAAAAATTAGTATTTAGTATTTATGCATAAATTAACCGAATTATCGCAACTAAAAAATCATCGAGAAATTTGCAATCTCTAACACCAATAAATTTTGAGATTTAAAAAATAAATAGCATACAATTTAGTTTGCTACCAATAAATTAATTTTTTATTTAAAAGAGTATGAAATATGCGAATAAAAAAAAACAAAAAAAAACTTCAGTTCTGTATAGCCCTTGTACCTTCTATGAAGGTAGGTCTGCAGAAGAAAGATCAGTGTTGGTTTTGATTCTAGCAATATTCCAATCAATAGAGAATATTATATAGTAAGCCTTTTTATTCAGGACTATCTTGGCACATGCAATTTTGGTTCCATTGCCTCTGATATAGGTCAACAGGATGCACACAGCCTTGGAAATGGGCTGGGGTGAATCAGGAGATGAGCTGTTTACAAGTTATGCAAAAGAGTTGCCTACTTCTCTTTGGAATGAGAGACTTATTTTATTACAATCTTTAATCTTTTTAAAAATTATAAAATGTGACGGTTAAGTGGATAGCATCTGTCTCTCTCCCTATCCAATGGACTAGGCTGTGGGTTAAGAACCCAATGATGGCATGTATGTTTTAGTGATGTCTAAATTTAGGTTGTGAATAATTTCATCACATAGTGTGATATAACTATCCTGCTTAGTGAAATCCTGAACTGGTTTGACAAAGTTCATGTTTGGTTGATAGAATCAATTTCAGACGATGTAACCCTTAACCTATCCATGCTACTAATGTATGATAAGTTTACAATCTTCCGTGGGTGAAATTCACATAAGTAGCGGATTTGAGAATGAAAACTAAAGTCACAAAAAACAAAAATGGGCTTACAAATTTGCCGATTTTGTGATGACTGACCACAAGGAACAGAGTATGCGTGAAATTTGTCTCCTTTTGGGTAAAACTGCAGCTGAAACTATTGTTATGCTTCAACCAGCCTTTAAAGATATTGTTTTAGATAAAACGCAGGGCTACGAGTAGTTTTCCCATTTCAAAAATGGAGCCATATCAGTTGAAGACCAACCACTATCTGTCCAACCTCCGGTTCCATAGAAATGATTAAAAGATCGAGAAAACGGTGTGATAGTGTGCGCCGAAAATGGCCAGAAATGTGAAATAGCAGACTGATTGCTGCACCCTGACAATTCCCCAGAATACACGGCCTTGTCTGTGCAACAGCTCTTGATGAAAAACATGGCGGGCTTTCTCTGCTCTCACTTGTCTGATCTCTCCCCATGTGACTTTTGCAGCGATTATTTGATGTGGATGAAGTGAAAAAATAAAAAAAAAGTTCCAGGAAGCTATAAACAGTATTCCAGTTGAACAGTTACAGAATTGTTTTTTCCACTGCTGGAAAAAAATTTTTTTTTGAAGGAGACTAGAATATGGTATTCTAAACTTTAATATGTTTTTTAAAAAATAATTCCAGTTATTTAAATTAAGGGGATAAAAGTCCCTTATTATTTTACAGCCAGTATGTGAAACTCTAAGATCGAAAACGACGATCTAAGAGTTTCATGCCGACGACTATCGGCGAATCCAAGCTTAAGTGACCACCTGGTAGTACACACCAAGGCAACTCGAAGCAAAGGTGGAGCAAGCTCCCACACTATTTTTGATATTTTCTCATAATGTAAAAACACACAGCTCCTAGGAGATGTAATATTGCTTTACATTATGAGGAGAGGTTGCTACCCAGACCGGTTTCAACCTTTTTTAAGGTCTCATTAGTGAGTAGCTAGACCTGGATGATATCAAAGTTTAAGTGAAAGAACTTTACCTTCACTATAGCCGTTTGGCTTTTCATCTTAATTCCAGTTATTTTTGGGCACCCCCTCATATACTTTGAACAATACATTATTCTGCAGTATACTTACAAAAAATCCTAACCTACTAATTTAAATTCAATACTGCTATTAACATCCATTTATTACATCATGAGATCTTTTAATATATTTAATTTTCAAGCCTAACAATGACAATTATATCATGCTGATACATTTCAAGAATATCATCATCATACGTATCAAGGATTTAGGCCTGGTTTTCTTTTTCCTAATGGCTTGTACTTTAAGGCTTGTTTTGATAATCTTTCTGTTTTCATTCTTTGAATGTGTTCCATCCATTTATGTTTATATTTTTTAATTTTTTCTATTACTGGTTCTTGGTTTAATTCTTTCATAATATCTTCGTTTCTTTTGTGATCAAATAGGGTATACTTTGCAGTTTTTCTCATAAACTTAATTTCTGCTGTTGTTAATCTTTGTTTGTCTTTTTGTTTTATTGTCCAGATTTCGCTTCCATACATTAAGACTGGTAGGGCTAATGTATTGTATACTTTTAGCCTTGTTTGTTTTTGAACTAGGTTTGGTTTTAAATATAGAGTTAATTACACCTGTTATTTTTAAATATTTTGCAATTTTTATGTTTATATCTTTTTCATTTAAAAAAAAAAAAAAAGAAAAAAAAAATTATAAACGTAAAAATTGCAAAATATTTAAAAATACCAGGTGTAATTAACTCTATATTTAAACCAAACCTAGTTGAAAAACAAACCAGGCTAAAAGTATACAATACATTAGCCTTACCGGTCTTAATGTATGGAAGCGAAATCTGGACAATAAAACATCTATATTAAGAAAACATCTATATTGGAACATGCGTCCATTCGTACTGAATAAAGCGATGGAGTTGAGCCTTGTCTCACAGTGACAGGTTTGAACATGCTCTAAAACCATCTCTTTGTGTCTCCCCTCCCACTCTCCGTTCCTAAGCTATAGGGTTAGCCTCATTTTTTTTGTGTGGGACCTCATATTCTGTATGAAGAGCATAATGAGTGACTAAATGAATTAGCAATGAAGAGTTTAGTAATAAAGAGATAATGGCCTGTCTTGGGAATTACCAAGCATGAACACTATTAGCAAAACAATCAAAAATCGTAACATTAAATGGGATATTACTGTACTATTTTCTGTGAATTAAGTGATTATATAACACCACAGATTAGTTAACATATTTTAACTTAGTAAGCATATTTTATTGCCAATATTTCTTTTTCGATGCAAAACATAAAACACTAGTGACTAGATTTATTTTGCATATTCAAAGAATTCACTTTCCAAATGTTTTTTCTCAATAACAATACATGCTATACAATACAGAGTATATATAAATGAACAAATGCAAATTCTGCAATGGTAATTGGGAACTTTTAAGCATCACTAAAAAAAGAACGACTATTCTTCAAATCATCTACTAAAAAAAAAAAAAAAAACACTGTATTTACAAAACATATAAATTCAATTATCAACCTATAAAACATTAGATTTATAATATTTACACTAATAATTTGGGCCTTTTGATTACACAAACACATCATGGCAACTATAGACTAAAAGATGTGGCACACCTTTAATACCATACAGAGTGAACTACGATCTTTTACTATTTTCTGTTATGTAAAGTGAGCAATACACAGAATACGAAAACATACATAAAAATTAATGTTTAGTTCCTTATCAAAAATTTGGTCTGCAACAGATCTGTAACTGTTAAAGTGGTTTACTCTTTGAAAGGTAGGTGGACAAATCCATTTAAGTTGAAAAAGAATCAATTTTGCTGAAACAAAAAAACATTTGAATAATTTTTCCCTCCTAAGTACTAAGCTAAAAATGCTGACTTAAGTTATTATATTATATAAATCATTTTTTTTGATGAATTTCACAAAATGTATAAGCAACTATTAAATGTTTTTTAATCCATCCAAATGCAAGTTATCTAAACTCTGACTGCATATATTTTGAAATGTGGAATCCATGTAAAAATTAATTGATCCCTCTCATTTTTTTCCAATCAGACTATTTGCAGGGACAGAAAAGGGAAAAGCATTTAGAAATTATATCAATAAGCCCATTTTGGTTGAGAGTTTATTAAAATTTGATATTTAGGATGTGCACTAAAGCAGCATATATCCACATGATTTGCATTTTTAGATCCCTTTTTGCTCTAACTGAATGATTTTTTTTATTAGCAAAAAAGATTTAAGTTGATAGCAATGATTCTAGAATGACTAGATGGCATTTCATAGGCTCTTTATGAAAATTTACATGATTTCACTTCAGTTTCAAATGATCCATTTGTACTTGCAAAAATACAGGCAACATGAAATCGCTCTACAGCTCCTAAGCCAAAAAACACAGCGACATTTCATGAACATGCTCTAAATTTTTACTTAAAAGTATACATAACAATGTTTTATAGAAGTATCAAGTATACAATTATACAAGTATACAAGTTTTATACAAGAGCAGGAATCAAACCTTGGAGATTCAGGGGCAAACTCTGAAGAAAACATTGATTGATTCTGGCAGAGAGGCATGTGGTGAGGTTGTGTGCAAGGATAAAAAAATCAGAACTCCCTGGTGAACACAGGAAGTTAAAGAGGAAGTGAAGAAAAAGAAGAAAGCATATCAAAAGTTCCTGGCAAATAAGTCAGCTTGTGCTCTTAGAGAATATAGAGACAAATGCAAGAATGCTAAACACTGTGTAAAACTAGCTAAATAAAAGTCATGGGAGGACTTTGGCAAGAATATAGAAAATAAATATCAAGAAGGTGGCAAAATATTCTTGAGGTTGTTGAAGATACTTAGGAATGGAAGAAAGAGTGCTGTAAAAGGAGTTAGAGATGATAAAGGTGACATGAAAACAGGAGAAAAAGATATCCTTGAAGTATCGAGTAATTACTTTGAAAAATTGCTAAATGAAACAAGCAGTGATGATAGCACAGTAATAAAAAACACTGACCAGGCATGCAGTCAGGAATACATATCCATACTTGAAGTAGAAAAAGCCAAAGGCTTGAAATGTGGAAAGGCGGCAGGAGTAGATGATATTCGACCAGAAATGCTGAAGTATGGTGGTATAAAAGTTTTACAGTGGCTGCACTGCATAGTTCAGAAAGCCTGGACAGAGGGACGAATTCCCGATGATTGAAGTAGAGCTCTCATAGTACCCATATATAAAAAGGGAAATAAAACTGAATGTGAGAATTACAGAGGTATTTCCCTACTGAGTGTTCCTGGCAAGATCTATGCAAGTATACTTGAGAAACGGTTGAGAAGAATTGTGGAAGAAAAGCTTGGTGAAGAACAAGCTGGATTCAGGCCAAATAGAGGCTGTCAGGATCAGATCTTCACTTTACGACAAATAGTCGAGAAAGCATGGGAATATAACAAAGATCTGTATTTAAGTTTTGTCGATTTGGAAAAGGCATATGACAAGGTGCCAAGAGAGAAGCTATTCAATATGCTGCAGTTATATGGTGTCAATGGGGCATTATATCAAGCAATACTTAGTCTTTATTTGAGTTGTAAGTCAGCAGTTAGAATTGAAGGAAGTACAGGAAGATGGTTTAATGTTAAATCTGGTGTGAGATAAGGATGTACATTATCCCCTCTGTTATTCATTATCTATATGGATCACATTATGAAGGAAAGTGGTATTAAACCTGATATCAGAATTGGAGATGTTAATGTCAGCTCTTTGCTTTATGCGGATGATGTTATACTTCTAAATAAATCCGCTATAAGTCTGCAAGATTCTCTGACTAAATTGAATAGCTGTTGTAATAGACATGGTATGAAGGTCAGTAATAAAAAGACAAAAGACAATGAAAATAGGCAGAATCATTGAAAATGTCAACTGTATTGTGAATGGAGAACCTGTGGAACAAGTAAAACATTTCAGCTACTTAGGCACGATTTTTACTGAAGATGGTAAATTAAATATAGAAATAGACAACAGAATCAGCAAAGCTGGTATGGTGGAAAGTCAATTGAATAAATTCATATGGAATAAGAGAGAAATTAGTTGGAACACTAAATTAGCTGCATACAAGACAGTGTTCAAACCAGTTTTAACTTATGGATCTGAGAGCTGGGTCAGAAGTAAAACACTTGACCAAAGACTAGAAACCACAGATATGAGAGTCCTGAGAAAGATTAGAGGTGTGAACAGATGGCATCAATGGCAATATCATATTAAAAATGAGGATATTAGTAAAGAACTTGACATTGTCAGCATACAGGAATGCATTAGCAGAGCTAATCTCAGGTGGCATGGTCACTTAAATAGAATGGGAGAGGAAAGATTAGCAAAACAAATGTTCTCTGCCAGGTTGACAGGAAAACGACCAAGAGGAAGACCGAGATATAGGTGGATTGATACGGTACAAAGTGTCTCAGACGATAGAAATATAAGATCTGATAATATTGGAGTCTTGACAAGTAACAGACTGATTTGGAGGAAAATTGTAGATAGGAAGTTAGTAATGATGTGATTTTTTCATGTAGTACTGTCGTATCCTGTACACCCCTTGAGGGTACATGGCAGGAATTTGATGATGATGATGTATACAAGTATCACATTACATAGAACTTTTCAGACTACTATACCACACTATACTATAAGTTTGTCATAGATATTATGATAGTTTTTAAAAAAAGCAATATTGACAGTTATAAATTTGAATATAACAATTTCAAACTGTACTATTTGTAAACAATTGTAAGAATTAGGCAATGGGTTATGTCATATGTTGCAGGTAGAGCAGTAATTGTCAGGCTTAAGTTGAAAACTGGTTTATTCTCTTCCCTCCTTGCTATAACTGGATTACTTTTTATTAGAAAAATTATTTGATATTTAGGATCTCTATTAAAATTTGGAATCATCCCATGTTGGGTGTAATGGTAAATAGATGAAACAAAATTATGTCTCCAGTAAAGAATTTGCAATGATGAATGTCTATAATAGGAATAGGAATGCAGTTTTGAAATACACCATTTTATAACTTTACATAATAAATTTAGTTTAATCCTTTATCGAAGTGTGAGCAAACAAAGTTTGCGCCTGAAAGTATCTTCAGGACTGGGGTAAGGTGGTACAACACCAGGACACTCCTTGCAAAGGTGGAGCAAGCTACCAACACTCCTATCTCAGTATCTCCCATAATGCAAAACAGGATTAAACAGGATAAAGGATTAAACTAAATTTATTATACTCTAACCAAGTGAAAAATAAACTTATAACCTTATGCAAACAATTACAAGAAATCAATGATGCAAGCAATAATAAGTGACTTTATACTTCTGTTTTAATGAATATTATATACATTTTATAAATCTTATCTTTAATTTCTTTCAAGCACATCCAGAAAGAGGGATGGGAGCAAACTTCTTTGTACACATATTTTCAATTTCAAATTATAAGCATTCAAGACATTCACATCATTTTTTTCCAACACATTTATGTTCAATGGCATAGCTGCCATACTACAAAATCCTGTAATGTGTGGTGAGGGTGACAGATTAACAGCAACAACAAAGACTTCACAGAGATTATTGAAAGCTGTGTTGAAGAAGAGTGTGTAGTTGCCACCACAAATCCTGAAATTTTGAAGTAATGTATTTGTGTTCACACATGGTGGTGGTGGTGTGTGTGTGTGGGGGGGGGGGGGATTAGCAGCTGCAACAAGCATTCACAGGGGTTTGTAATTACAACACTGTGTTATGGATTTTCCATTTGTTATTAACAAACCTCAGAGCTCATAAGGCAAGTCCTCTTTCCTTTCAGAAGACAAAAACAAGAACAAGCAAAAACCGACTCAATTATGCAAATTTTTTTTTCATTATCATTGGGATCTTATGTAACAACTTCACAATAAGCTGTCTTCAACCATCCATTTAATTAATGAGGACAGACAAAAGTATTAACAGTTATTTGGATTGCCAACATTTTTATAGATATAAAGTTACTATTTCTTAATGAACTCCAGTTCATTTGATATTACTACAACTACAGTTAAAACTTTTTTTTAAAAATAGAAAGTACGCTTCCTTATGATAGATGAATTTTTTTAAAAAAAACTTTTCTAAAAATAAGTTTATAATATATTAGATTTCTACAGTTCAGAACGAGAATGGCAGTCACATGCTTGTTGCTGTGCATCTTTATAGGCTTTGCAACCAAATGTAAATGTACTAAGATATAAAAGTTTTGCTGTTGCTTCACAACCTGAAATGTGAAAATAAATAACATGTATATCAAAGAATAAAACATAGAATATCATTAATAATTAAAGTTAATTAATAATAAATTAATAATCAATTAATCTTTTGATTAAGCAATAAATTATAAAAAGTAACGATTAAAAAAAAGCTCATTTTATGATGATTATTCCTTTAAGATTATAATGAAGTAACCACAACAAAAAACAAATAAGAAGAACTACACAGAAGAAACTGACAAGAAAATATGAATTCCATTAACAAATATAAATCTTGATTTTAGTTTCTTTTTTTTTCTTTTAAATTAATCAAAATATACCATTGTCAGCTTATACAGTGAATGTAAAAGCTGACTGGTATTTTTCACTTATCTCTAATGAATGTTAGTCATAACCTAAGAATAAATTGATTTGATCTCTTGGAAGGGAAATATAACCGCCTTCTGGTAAATACCAGGGATGCACCAAATATTTGGTTTTGTTTCAGCATTCGACTAATTCAGCATTTGGCCTGAAGGAGAAAAATTGTTGTTAGATGCATCATAACAAAACCAATTGGGGAAAATGAATCAGGAAAATTCTTCTCCTTATTTGAATGGCAGCATACTAAAGCTCAGTGCATTTGTAGTAGGTACTTTACTTAATATTGTCTGTGTTTTTATTTTAGTGTATATTATAAAGTCCTAAAATGGCAAGTTTTTTCGCTTGAGTATAGATTAAATTAAAAATACCAAGAAACTATATAGTTGTTTAATCCTTTATCGAAGTGTAAGCAAGCAAAGTTTGCACTTGAAGTATCTTCATGACTAGGCTACTTGTATAAAAAGGTACCCAAATATACTCTATATATAAGTGATGAGCTCTAATACTTTCCCACTATGAGACAAATAGAAGGGCAATGATTTGAATTTTAAGAGAATCAGATACTTGTGATTACTTTAATTGCTGTAGACTTACAAAAAACAGAAGTATGAATGAAATGCCAAGATCACTTTTTTTTTTTAAAAAATTCATTTTTTTTTATTATATTTGACTGAGTTTGGCATTATGATCTTACCAAAATACTACTTACAATATTCCTCTTCCTCTTTGAGAGTTAACACTGGCTCCCTCAGATTTTTCAAATTAATACCGGAGTACCCCAGGGCTCTGTGCTTTCCTCTTGGAAGGGAAATATTCACCTACATATCAATGCTCTTTCTCTGACATCTGATTGTACTTCTAGATTTGCAGATACAGCACTCTCTTCCTTTACAAAACCTTGCAAGTACTTGCACGATTCAAGCTTCAAGATCTTTCATTACTTCCTTAAACACTAATCACTTTGCCATTATGAAGTGAGGGTGAGATTAACTGTGAGTTCTCATGTTGTTGAAAATTTGCCTTGGTGTTGCACTACTTACTGGATAAGATAGTACAACACTATATTTAGTCCTGAAGATATTTTCAGGCGCAAACTTTGTTTGCTCTCACTGGGATAAAGGATTAAACTAAATCTATTATAGTCTAACCTAGTGATAAATAAATTTTCAACATCTTTCTCTAAATCCAGAGTAATTTTTAAAAAAAAGGTGATAAACCTTTTGGCAATTCCCATAGGCACAGATGACTTGCTACTGCTTCTGCCTGGTATCTCCAGCTCTGGGCCTGGCTCCCACTGAAGAGACCTCAATAAAGGTCGAAACTAGTCTGGGTAGATGGCCAATCCCTTTAATGCATAACAGTATACATATCCACATAGGAAATGTGTTTTGCATTATGGGAGATACTGGGTTAGAAGTGCCTGGTAGCTTGCTCCACCTTTGCCACGAGTTGCCTTGGTGTTGCACTACTTACTGGATAAGATAGTACAACACTATATTTAGTCCTGAAGATATTTTCAGGCGCAAACTTTGTTTGCTCTCACTGGGATAAAGGATTAAACTAAATCTATTATAGTCTAACCTAGTGATAAATAAATTTTCAACATCTTTCTCTAAATCCAGAGTAATTTTTAAAAAAAAGGTAATAAACCTTTTGGCAATTCCCATAGGCACAGATGACTTGCTACTGCTTCTGCCTGGTATCTCCAGCTCTGGGCCTGGCTTCCACTGAAGAGACCTCAATAAAGGTCGAAACTAGTCTGGGTAGATGGCCAATCCCTTTAATGCATAACAGTATACATATCCACATAGGAAATGTGTTTTGCATTATGGGAGATACTGGGTTAGAAGTGCCTGGTAGCTTGCTCCACCTTTGCCACGAGTTGCCTTGGTGTTGCACTACTTACTGGATAAGATAGTACAACACTATATTTAGTCCTGAAGATATTTTCAGGCGCAAACTTTGTTTGCTCTCACTGGGATAAAGGATTAAACTAAATCTATTAGAGTTCTCATGTTGTCAAAATGCAATTTCAACTCATCTCCTGGAAGAAAAACCATACAATGCTCCTTTATTTTAATAATATTCTGGTGACTAACCAAGATCAGTTTTCTGATCTTGGTTAGTCACCAGAATTCACATTTTTTCTACTCAGTACCTGACACTAAATCTCAAATCCACCCAATCTTGGAACATTTTTTGCACATTTTGGGTACTGAACCTGAAACTTTCCCAAAACGCTCGACTATATTCAGAAGAAAGCTATTTGCTTAATAGATGATCCCTCCCCCCTTCTTGCCGACTCCCTTCAGTTACTTTCTCAGTGATGATTTGTTGATGTTTTATTGAATCAACCTCTCACTTCCTCTGTCACATCATATAGCTGTGGAGCAGTCTTCCCCAATGATTACAACCCTCAGTTCTTCGAGACACATATCAACAAATTCCTTTCTTTCGTCTAACCATTTGTTTGTCTTGTCATAAGGCTTAGGATTTCTTGTGTATATGGCAGATATATAAAAAAATAAAACTATTTCACTTTGTCTCAAGGACTGCAGTTATGCATGCATTTCTATTTAATAGCTGCACTCAATTTGTCTAGTCTATTCAGTAGAATATGTATGCACAATCTCAAAACTCTTTTCTATTAAGCCAAGTAGACAGATATGCAATTCTATTAGTTTTCTATCAAGCTAGCAGACAGTTCTTCCTGTTAAACCAACACACAACATTCACTGTTAACATTTTCTCTCTGTATGTCCGCATGGTTAGCCTAGTGGCTTTGCACTTCGCAACCATATGTCTGGGGAAGGAGTGTCCTAGGTTCGATTCCCCTCGACGATGTGAGGAGCTTAAGGATCTTCCTCAGCCATAGCCAAGTTAGTCGGTCTTGGGCGTGGACAGCAGGGTTTTTCCCTCCAGTTTATCTGGGGTTTTTCATCCCGCAAGCAGGCAAACTGGACCCTTGAACACACAGGCTACAGTCACAGAAATACGGCAAGGAAGGCAATGGGAAACCACCTTGCAGCATTATCTCCCTAGTAATCAGCTGCAACCCTCTCAAAGAGAGGAAGCCACAGGATCAGATCATATTGACATATGCAGAAAGCAAATACTATTGATGTCATTTAAGAACCTAGGAATGGCATTTTCTTTACATCTTAACAGCAAAGCATTTTTTCTTCTCTCTTTGGTAGCATCTCATTTTCAAAAACTTTAGCAAAGTATTAACTCTGTGAAGGTTTTCTAATAAGAGTAAAATAGCTTTGATGTAAAAGCACATTTTTTTAAACATAAAAATTCACATAAAATTGCATAATAAGTCATACAGTTTTGACAAAACCCTACTACTTATCAAATACTACACATAAAAATTATATAAAAAATGTTACAATAACATTCAAATAAGATTAATGTGTTGTCATTTGTCCATATATTTTTAGTAAAACTATATTCTACATTTCTCACTATGCCCAAGGTAGATGACCAGATTAAGCCTAAATGAAGGCCATCATTACAGTTAAGTAATCTGTTCTGTTGCTTTATTATATTTCTGTTGAAAGACAAGATAGCTGTCTCAGCTGATTTCAAGAGATTTGTGTTTTGTCCAAAAGCATGGACTAAGAAACCTTTGTTTTCATCTGTTTATTTCTTAGCCCATGTTTTGGGCAGGTCTTATGTCAGCTACAATAGATACTATTCTACAGCAACATAAAAATGAACATCCATTCCTTGAAGCTGGTCTTAGTATGAAAAGCCACAGACTGCTTAACTATAACAAATACTTGAGGTAAAGCTGGTTGGTCATTCAGCTGCGGTTCCATAGCTAGACCACGATGTCAACAGCACAACATACATTAGTGCACTCAATAACAGCCAATCTTTATTTTACAAACATTAGATTAATGTCTGTGGAACATTAAGCCTTCACATAAAAGTTTTGATAGTGGCAGCAATGATAAATTCACTATTATGCAATCTCGATGTTTTTTTTTTTTTTTTTTTTTTTTTTAAATGATGGGCCATAGGGCATATTAAAGCATATTACAAGACTTCACATATGAAGTTCTTATGTTAAATAATGTATACAAGCATATTTCACACACTGATTATATGGTACACAAGGCTAAAATTATTATGTAGTTAAAAGAATGGTTGGCAGTCTGGTTGGTTGAGTGGTTAGCATGCTCACTCTCTAATCATCAGGCAAAAGGTTTAAATCCTACCATGGGTATGAATGTTGGTAATTGTCATTAGGTGGGATGTGAATTCATTGCCCTGCTTATTGGAGGCCTGAAGTGACTTGAAAAAGTTCCATGTTTGGTCTCTAGAGCAAGGCTTCCACAGACCATGTAAAAAATAAATTAAAAATAAAAAAAAAGTATATAAAATTGACAAAAATGAAAAAAAAATCTTTAGCCATTCACAAACAAAATGTTCTATGGATTTGCAAATAACCTTTTGTGGGTGACAGCAATGTAAAAAAGACCATGTCTCAGTTAATTATTGTGTTATAGCCTAGTTAGAAGCATATAAAATAACTTTGTACTATTTCTATCATAACTGATAGAAATAGTACTTCTTGTTTAGATGACCGTAGGTGGTGGTGCACATTGTTTATATTGCTGTTTAGACTACGGTTGTTGGTGAAGTGGATATGGAATTTTTTTTTTTTTTTTGTAAGAATTAATGTTTGTGGGTTGTTTGGTTGGCTTTTTGATGTTTTTTGTAGGTAGATTTTTTTTTTAAACAATATTTTGTGGGAAAATTTTTGAGATCTGCAGTAAAATTGCATTTCTTTTGGTTGTGGTTCATTGTATTTTGTGAGGACGAGGGGCATGCAGCAAGAAGTGACAGACTCACAAACATATTGGTCACAGAGAGGGAACCTGGTCTCCTGTCCATGTGTGGCCTCGACAATTCTCACTGCAGCAACAGTGTTTAGTCTCCCTCCAGTCACAAACTGTCAAAATACATGACTGCAGGATTTGATGCTGGCAGATCAGGAAGCCTTCATGTTCATTACTAACTGATTCATTCCTGTATACTATCCAGCAGCTGGCCTATAGAACCATTTTATTGCTGTACCCTTGAATGGGGTCAGGTCCTAGTCCCCTACAGCGAGATTGGTATGTCATTGAGGATGTCACCAGAATTCTTGCTCGAGCAACCAAATATGGCTGCAGCCACTTCAAGTCTCTAATAAGTAAGGTAGTGGTATTTCACTGGGCGATAAAAGATATCTACCACCTAGAGGTTGCTCGTGTAATTTATTTTCATTAATCTGATCAGCTTTTCAGGAATCAACTGCAAAATTAAATTATTACACAAATACATGATAAAACACCAGCTAACAAAGAACACTCTTAAAATTCTCTGGTTTTCAATTGTGTTACTGTTATTATTGTCATCATTAATCTGACAGACAAAACATGCATTCATCTCAATATCATTCAGGTTTAGCTTTTCAAAGCTAATCATTTTAAGCCATTCAATAATACAATGCTATTCCAACTATCTCTGCCGTGTTGGTATGGTGAGAGTTAACAATGGTAAATTTAAATCTACTTTTAGCTTAAAGATAAATCTGAAGTTCAGAGGAATAGTGCAAGTACTGAAAAGACTATGTGACACACTGTGCACAAACTGCATCATTTTGATAGGAGAACTCTGAAGATGCTCTAGAGATTGAGGTAACATTAGTACACTGGAATGTTGGTTATGAGTAGACGTTGAAAAAAATGCAAATTGCAGAGTTTACTGGATAGGCAGAAAAAAGGTGATACAACAGATGTTTAAAATGCTGAAGAGATTTTACAGAATTAATACAAAATTGATTTTATATAGGATAGAGCGTGAGAATGAGACCATTCCTAGAAATTGTAGTAAAGATGGGAATGAGGAACAGATTTTTTTTTTTTTTTTAAGTGGAATAGATTACAAAATGGGTTGTGAATACTTGGACAATGAATAAGTTTAAAAGTTTTGGTGATGATCCTGTAAACTCCATGGGGATCTGTTAGCAATAATAATCATAACAAAATTTATAACAATCCACCTTTGTAAACTAAATTAACAATATATTGTTAAGAGATCAAAATTCTTCTCAGCGTTCTGAGAAGAATTTTGACTGCTTTCAACTGGAATTTAATGAACAATCAGATAAGAAAAAATCTAATTTTCATAAACTCACTTTTGCTTTCTTTTTGATTTTGGGCTTTATCACACATTTTATATAAACATTTCTGAAACTTTTTATCACATTTTTCTTTGTCAGCAAAACAGGTGCTGTAACATAAGTCATGCATATCACAACATTCTGTCATTCCTTTGACTGGAAGATCTTTGGAGGTTAGCTATAAAGTAACAATATAAAAAAATGAGTCACTCATGCTATTTTAATGTAATAATGTTTGTCAATAACTCTTGAAGAGATGTGTGCATGAATGAAAATAAATCCTGCTTATGATAAAAGAATTACTGAATAAATGTAAAATGAAAATGGAGCTATGAGCAGTATTAATTTATTGCTTCACTTTAATTCCATAAAGCACAATGTTTTATAGGCATTTGTGTATAATTTCTCCTGTCACATATTTCTTCTTCTAAAGTTTTTAATGAAATTAAAAAAAAAAAACAAGTTAGTTAAGATTACTCAAAGTAATGCATAACAGATATATTTGCAAAAGCAGGTGTGCTAAGGATTAGATAATCAGAAAATCTTGCTCCAGAGACCAAACACTGAATTCTCACACACCACTTTCTCTGGGTGATGAAAATTCACCATTCTGGTCCAGCTGCCTAAACTTCCCAGATGACATTTAGTAATGTGCCTGTGGGATCAGAGTCTGCAAACTTGGACACTTGTCAACAAAGCATTAGCAAAGTGTTACATACTAATAAGCATACTATATATAGTATTCTTGACTACTAGAGATGTACCATTTATTGCAGAGGAAAGTGTGCCTTCTGTGCTGTTCATTTTATTATTATTATTTTTTAATGAAGTGTGATCCAGAAAGTGGTTATGTTAGCACAGTTATTCCAGTTTAGAATTAGTTGTAGGCATATTGTGGACTCTGTTTGGACTACATGTTCTCAACAGTATCAACAAAAATTCCCCTTCCTCCCAGATGCTTGTGTAGTCGTTATTGATAGCATGGCATGAAAATCCCAATTTATCATATTGTCTAAATTTTACATGCTCCGTATGTTCACTAGCTGAAAGATAATATACTTGAACTAAAATAATTCTGAATCTTTTACTAATATAAAAACCAACAATAGGCTCTAAAGAGTCTCTCAATATTATGAGATATAAATGCCTATTTTGGATGCCTTATTCTTTCTTTCATTCTTTTTGTTTCAGAAAGTCCTATTATATAATATTTTAATAATTTTAAACCTTCAGATTCAAGTAGAGTAGTCCACCTTCATCCACTAATGCTTAAAAGTTTATGTTCTAATATACAAATTTAAAATTTCTTCTCTAGGTTCATTTGAACTGTCAGCATCATCTTGCAGTCTGACATTGGACATGACATTTGTCGATATGAACTTGATTTATATATATATATATATCTTGACCGAGATATATATATATATATATATCGGTCAAGACTGGTTGAATGACATAACTCAGCGTTTCTCAACCTTTCTAAGTCCAAGGACCAGTAAAATACCTAAAACAATCCTATGGACTACTAAGTTATGTCATTTTTTTAAAAATCTATGTGGGGATTACCAACATTTGGGAAAAACTGTGCCATTTATAACACAATTAAGTTGATAGTAAACGATTAAAAATGCATCATCACTGAACAAAGTTTTAATTTTTATTAAACAAATAAATAATGTGATATAATTATGTTACAACTTACTTTTAATGAGATGAGTGAGCTTCTCGGCCCTTGCAGAGTTGCTGGATATCTGGCTCAGTATTGATCAACTTCAGTCGAAGATCAGCACACACAATAAGATGATTTGTGCATTTTGTTTTTATTTGAGGGAGCGATGAAAATCCTTTTTTGCACTTTGGCAATGTAAAATTATAAAATATTACAAGTAGATATTAAATCTATTATTTCAAAGCCGATTATAGAAACTATTATTATTTTTAGAATTTTGCATAACCAAAATGAAGCCTTTTGGCTCTTTATTTTATGCACTGACTGACAGCTCACTTACGAAAAATACACTTCTTTGATGTTTCAAGTTATTTGGTACTCAGTTTTTGCTCTCTTAAGGTTTCTGCCTGGTCTCTGATGAAAACCAACCAGTTTGAAACAGCTGTCAGGCCAGAGAAATTTTATCAAAATGGACCAATAGGAGACAAATATATGGATGCTGTCATAGGGTGCACGTCTCTTATAAGGTATGGCTATGGCAACTCGTAAATACTGCCGAGTGTATTCCTGTAAGCTCTCTGGTCAAATTTCATACGAAACTTTTATAGTTTCTACATTTGACTTTGAAATATTGCTGGATTTAATATCCACTTTTTTTTTTTTTTTTTTATAACTTCACCCCTATTTTATTACTTGTCATTCTATTGCTACAGATTATTGTAGCAGCCGAATGTTCATTTCATAAACATTCTGACGCTATTTTTTTTTTATTTTTATTTTATTTGGATAAGTAAATAAATCATCATCAAATTCCTGCCATGTACCCTCAAGGGGTGTACAGGATATGACAGTACTACATGAAAAAATTACATCATTACTAACTTCCTATCTACAATTTTCCTCCAAATCAGTCTGTTACTTGTCAAGACTCCAACATTATCAGATCTTATATTTCAATCATCTAAGGAACTTTGTGCCGTATCAATCCACCTATATCTTGGTCTTCCTCTGGGTCGTTTTCCTGCCAACCTGGCAGAGAACACTTGTTTTGCTAATCTTTCCTCTCCCATTCTATTTAAATGACCATACCACCTGAGATTAGCTCTGCTAACGCATTCCTGGAGGCTGACAATGTCAAGTTCTTTCCTAATATCCTCATTTTTAATATGATACTGCCATTGATGCCATCTGTTCATGCCTCGAATCTTTCTCAGGACTCTCATATCTGTGGTCTCTAGTCTTTGGTCAAGTGTTTTACTTCTGACCCAGCTCTCAGATCCATAAGTTAAAACTGGTTTGAACACTGTCTTGTATACAGCTAATTTAGTGTTCCGACTAATTTCTCTCTTACTCCATATGAATTTTTCAATTGACTTCCCACCATACCAGCTTTGCTGATTCTGTTGTCTATTTCTATATTTAATTTACCATCATCTTCAGTAAAAATCGTACCTAAGTAGCTGAAATGTTTTACTTGTTCCACAGGTTCTCCATTCACAACACAGTTGACATTTTCAATGATTCTGCCTATTTTCATTGTCTTTGTCTTTTTATTGCTGACCTTCATACCATATCTATTACAACAGCTATTCAATTTAGTCAGAGAATCTTGCAGACTTGTAGCGGATTTATTTAGAAGTATAACATCATCTGCATAAAGCAAAGAGCTGACATTAACATCTCCAATTTTGATATCAGGTTTAATACCACTTTCCTTCATAATGTGATCCATATAGATAATGAATAACAGAGGGGATAAAGTACATCCTTGTCTCACACCAGATTTAACATTAAACCATCTTCCTGTACTTCCTTCAATTCTAACTGCTGACTTACAACTCAAATAAAGACTACGTATTGCTTGATATAGTGCCCCATTGACACCATATAACTGCAGCGTATTGAATAGCTTCTCTCTTGGCACCTTTTCATATGCCTTTTCCAAATCGACATAACTTAAATACAGATCTTTGTTATATTCCCATGCTTTCTCGACTATTTGTCGTAAAGTGAAGATCTGATCCTGACAGCCTCTATTTGGCCTGAATCCAGCTTGTTCTTCACCAAGCTTTTCTTCCACAATTCTTCTCAACCGTTTCTCAAGTATACTTGCATAGATCTTGCCAGAAACACTCAGTAGGGAAATACCTCTGTAATTCTCATATTCAGTTTTATTTCCCTTTTTATATATGGGTACTATGAGAGCGCTACTCCAATCATCGGGAATTTGTCCCTCTGTCCAGGCTTTCTGAACTATGCAGTGCAGCCACTGTAAGACTCTTAAACCACCATACTTCAGCAGCATTTCTGGTCGAATATCATCTACTCCTGCTGCCTTTCCACATTTCAAGCCTTTGATGGCTTTTTCTACTTCAAGTATGGATATGTATTCCTGACTGCATGCCTGGTCAGTGTTTTTTTACCAGTGTGCTATCATCACTGCTTGTTTCATTTAGCAGTTTTTCAAAGTAATTACTCCATACTTCAAGGATATCTTTTTCTCCCATTTTCATGTCACCTTTATCATCTCTAATTCTTTTTACAGCACTCTTTCTTCCATTCCTAAGCATCTTCAACAACCTCAAGAATATTTTGCCACCTTCTTGATATTTATTTTCTATATTCTTGCCAAAATTCTCCCATGACTTTTATTTAGCTAGTTTTACACAGTGTTTAGCATTCTTGCATTTGTCTCTATATTCTCTAAGAGCAAAAGCTGACTTACTTGATAGGAACTTTTGATATGCTTTCTTCTTTTCCTTCACTGCCTCTTTAACTTCCTGTGTCCACCAGGGAGTTCTGATTTTTTTATCCTTGCACACAACCTCACCACATGCCTCTCTGGCAGGATCAATCAATGTTTTCTTCAGAGCTTGCCACTGAATCACCAAGATTTGATTCCTGTTCACAAACTCTTTCATTTTCTTTTCAATAATCTTTCTGTATTTTAGTGTACAGTTCACATCTGATAGCTGCTCAACTTTTATTCGCTTTAAAACTTTCTTACATGTTATTCTTTACAATATGAAATTCAATTTTATCCTGCTCAAGACTAAATAGTGATCACTTCCAATTTCAAATTCTCTGTACACTCTGGTGTCCTGCACCAGGGAGAAAACATCACTATCAACAATAACATAGTCAATGAGACTTTTCTTATTCTTAGCCTCTTCTCTCCATGTGAATTTGTGCACATTTTTATGTTGGAACATGGTGTTAGTAATAACCAGTCTATGTCCTGAGCAGAAATCCAACATATATTTGCCATTATTATTAGCTTTGGTCTTTTCACCAAATTTTCCCAAAATATTTTTGTATGTCTCACAATCATTTCCTACTCTGCTATTTAGATCCCCAACAAGGACCAACTTTTCCTTTTTCATTGTGTCAGTTGCTTTTTCTAAAGCGTCAAAAAATTCCTCCACTTCTACCTTAGTAGAACCTTCTGTGGGACCATAGGCACAAATAAGTCTCATTGTCCAGTTCCCCATTCTCATATTTGCTCACATTACTCTACTTGAGACTGACTGCCATTCAAGAAGATTAGCCTCGTATTCTGTGATGATTACTATGGCTACTCCTTCTTTTCCTTGATTGTCATTGCCTGAATATAACATTTTATATTAATTGCTCAGAAAGATCTCACCAGTTTTGGTCTTTTTTGTTTCCGTCACCCCTATTATGTCAATCTGGTACTTGTCTAATTCCTCAGCTAGCTCCATTTCTTTGCCATTTAGGCTTCTTACGTTGATAGTACCGATCTTTAACTCTGGTGATGTTGAGTTGGGATTTGTTTTCAGATTTGTTCCAGTAGCTGACTTTTCGTTGTTCGTCCTGGTTCACTGGCGAAAACAACGGGGGCCTTGTTTAACCGGGCGACGCCCCAGCCGGCATGAAATTTTGTCATGTTGTACCATCATTTTTTATTTTGGTTTAACCAATAAGAATACAATTTGGTCAGCTAAAATCCCAAATTGCCAGCCCATCCTCGTTCGTTCAGTATCAAAGTAGATACCCAACAGGGTGCACCACGAGAAGGTGAGGATTGGACTTAGGTCAGAAGCCCTGGTCGGTTCTCTGCATTCCTTTAAAGGCTATGTGGAGGTCTCCTCTCAGTTATACAGCTTTGACCCTTAAGCACCTGAAGTAAATAAATAAATAAATTTATTTATTTAATTTAAGTCTGCCTGCGGACCACCTATCCTATTGTCGCGGACCACAGGTTGAGAAACACTGACATAACCTATAAGTGTTTGCAAAGGACACAACATTTTCCCTCATTTTTGTTATATTGAACTGAAATTCTCAGGGATAGGTGCATAAATTACAAAGGGCATAAATAAATTAGCCATGAGAAGTTGGTAAAAGCCACTCTTTCAAGTTACACTGATAAGAGCAAGTGGTCTCAAAAGAGATCACAACATACAAACAACTAATTCTGAACTGGAATAACTATGCAAATATAACCACATGCTGGACCACACTTCTAGAAAAAGAGTAATAAAACCAACACCACAGAAGGTAAAATTTTCTATGCAGCACATGGTATATCCTCAGTAGCCAAACACAGTGTACTTCTGTTATTAGTATGTAACACTCTGACAATACCCTTGTAGGAATGTATAATGCATTTCGGGAAAGACCACTACCTAGACTGGTTTCAACCTTTATTGAGGTCTCATCAGTGAGTCTTCAACCAAGGTTGAAGTAATGCAGAATTGATATTTATATACAAGTAGTATAGTCATGAAGTTATTTCATGTGCAAACTTTGTTTTTGCTTACACTTGGATGAAGGATGAAACCAAGAATATAATTTCTTGGCATCTTTAACTTATAACCAAGTTGTTATAACTTATAACTAGCTCTGGATTAGAGATAGTTGTTGAAAAAAATTTCAACAAATAGCTCTAATCCAGAGTATTTTAGTAATAAGGTGTGACACCTTTTGACAAGTTGTATATGTGAAATATAATATTTCTGCATTACTTCAACCTTGCTATCTCTTCTGGGCCTGGCTCCCCACCGATGAGACCTCAATAAAGGTTGTAACCGGTCTGGGTAGTGGCCCTTCCCATAATGCATAGTATTATACAAGTCTGCAAGGATATGTGACTTGTATTGTGTGATACGAAGACAATTGATGTGAAGTCATTAACCTCTATATATGAGTTGCCCAGTTGTGAAGTTATTTCATGTGCAAACTTTGTTTACACTTGGATTAAACCAAAAATATAATTTCTTGGTATCTTTAACTTATAGTATAACCAAGTGAAAAAACTTCAACAAAAAAGAGCAAAACTACCACTTTCCAACAAGCTGTGGATTATAATCACAGAGTGATTTTAATCCACAGATGTTTGTGCAATTAAGCAGGAGAGTAATTTCTTCACCTGGTATGAGCCACTACCACTCTGATTATTAGATGCCTGAAATGGCTTGAACACCATGTTTAGTTTCTAGAATGGATTTCCAGATTATCTAGCACTTGGCCCATCAACAACACTGATACAATATAATTTAATACCTTTTGCAAGTAATATTCGCATTAAAAAAAGTGTTTTGCAATATTTTATTAACAAATAATATAAGGCATAAACTTCATACCCTAGTGCTGTGCTTCCCAAACTGTAAGCCATGGCCCCCTTGGGTGGGGGGCATTTTGTTGAGGAGGGCTGTGAAATAATGAAAACAAATTTAAAATGTTTTAAGACATGTCAAATGTGTATGCAAGATGCTAAAAATGTAATATCTGCATTTGATTTTTGAAAATATTCGCTGTGTATGTTCTGTATTGAATATAAAAACAATAAATATTATAATAATATATGTCTGTATTATGAATTTTTTTTTCAATGGAGGCCATGAAATATCTTAATTTTTCCAAAAGGGCCTTTACATCCATAAGTTTGAGAAGCATTGCCCTATATAATCAAAGACAATTTTTGCTTTATGAGTCTTTGATTTAATCAGAAATGCTATGAAATCAATGTTTGCAAGTCTTTAGGTGGTACATAAAAGCAATATACTCTTACTTTCAAAGTAAGAGTATACTGCTTAGTAGGAGCTTAAAATGGCTTCAAAAAAATCTCAAGAGGAAAATTTTGGATTAAACTTTTAGCCCACCTATGATACCAATTTACTATAGGTTTTCAACTAATAGTGCATTAGTATAGAGCAGTTAATATATTAAAGTATACTTTTCCAAGTGTGTTTTCTGTGAGGCACTATTTAATTATCTTGACTGAAAATAATGTCAAAAACTATATATAAGAATTAACACTTTTTTTTTGTTATTTTCAATATCACACAATGTATACAAAAATATGATATAAGTCTGCTGTGTTCCCTACAAACTCAATGAAGTAATATCAAAGACTAACCTCCACTCCATAAGCTCCACATCCTTCAGGCACTGGCTTATAATTAGTTTGTTTCTTTGGTTTATTTCCTAACATATAAAAAATAACAAACGATATTATAATGTGTGGATTAACAAAATGAATCTAAACATCATTGAGAAAATACAAGTCCCATTCTTCATATTAAGATAAATTCAAGATAACCATGAATCATGTATAAAAAAAAAAAATTTGTCATGTTGTACCATCATTTTTTATTTTGGTTTAACCAATAAGAATACAATTTGGTCAGCTAAATCCCAAATTGCCAGCCCATCCTCGTTTGTTCAGTATCCAAGTAGATACCCAAAAGGGTGCACCACGAGAAGGTGAGGATTGGACATTAAGTCAGAAGCCCTGGTCGATTCTCAGCATTGCTTTGAAGGCTATGTGGAGGTCTCCTCTCAGTTATACAGCTTTGACCCTTAAGCATCCCAAAAACAAACCCCAACTCAACATTACCAAAGTTAAAGATCGGTACTATCAACGTAAGAAGCCTGAATGGCAAAGAAATGGATCTAGCTGAAGAATTAGGTAAGTACCAGATCGACATAATAGGGGTGACTGAAACAAAAAAGACCAAAACTGGTGAGATCTTTCTGAGCAATAAATACAAAATGTTATATTCAGGCAATCAAGGAAAAGAAGGAGTTGCCATAGTATTCAACACAAAATACGAGGCTAATATTCTTGAATGGCAGTCAGTCTCAAGTAGAGTAATGTGGGCAAATATGAGAATGGAGAACTGGACAATGAGACTTATTTGTGCTTATGGTCCCACAGAAGGTTCTACTCAGGTAGAAGTGGAGGAATTTTTTGAGGCTTTAGAAAAAGCAACTGACACAATGAAAAAGGAAAAGTTGGTTCTTGTTGGGGATCTAAATAACAGAGTAGGAAATGATTGTGAGACATACAAAAATATTTTGGGAAAATTTGGAGAAAAGAGCAAAGCTAATAATAATGGCAACTATCTGTTGGATTTCTGCTCAGGAGATAGACTGGTTATTACTAACACCATGTTCCAACATAAAAATGTGCGCAAATTCACATGGAGAGAAGAGGCTAGGAATAAGAAAAGTCTCATTGACTATGTTACTGTTGATAGTGATGTTTTCTCCCTGGTGCAGGACACCAGAGTGTACAGAGGATTTGAAATTGGAAGTGATCACTATTTAGTCTTGAGCAGGATAAAATTCAATTTCATATTGAAAAGAATAACATGTAAGAAAGTTTTAAAGCGAATAAAAGTTGAGCAGCTATCAGATGTGAACTGTAGACTGAAATACACAAAGATTATTGAAGAAAAAATGAAAGAGTTTGAGAACAGGAATCAAATCTTGGAGATTCAGTGGCAAACTCTGAAGAAAACATTGATTGATTCTGCCAGAGAGGCATGCAGTGAGGTTGTCTGCAAGGATATAAAAATCAGAACTCCCTGGTGGACACAGGAAGTTAAAGAGGCAGTGAAGGAAAAGAAGAAAGCATATCAAAAGTTCCTATCAAATAAGTCAGCTTGTGCTCTTAAAGAATATAGAGACAAATGCAAGAATGCTAAACACTGTGTAAAACTAGCTAAGCAAAAGTCATGGGAGGACTTTGGCAAGAATATAGAAAATTAATATCAAAGAAGGTGGCAAAATATTCTGGAGGTTGTTGAAGATGCTTAGGAATGGAAGAAAGAGTGCTGTAAAAGGAATTAGAGATGATAAAGGTGACATGAAAATGGGAGAAAAAGATATCCTTGAAGTATGGAGTAATTACTTTGAAAAACTGCTAAATGAAACAAGCAGTAATGATAGCACACTGGTAAAAAACACTGACCAGGCATGCAGTCAGGAATACATATCCATACTTGAAGTAGAAAAAGCCACCAAAGGCTTGAAATGTTGAAAGGCAGCAGGAGTAGATGATATTCGACCAGAAATGCTGAAGTATGGTGGTTTAAGTCTTACAGTGGCTGCACTGCATAGTTCAGAAAGCCTGGACAGAGGGACAAATTCCCGATGATTGGAGTAGAGCTCTCATAGTACCCATATATAAAAAGGGAAATAAAACTGAATATGAGAATTACAGAGGTATTTCCCTACTGAGTGTTCCTGGCAAGATCTATGCAAGTATACTTGAGAAACGGTTGAGAAGAATTGTGGAAGAAAAGCTTGGTGAAGAACAAGCTGGATTCAGGCCAAATAGAGGCTGTCAGGATCAGATCTTCACTTTACGACAAATAGTCGAGAAAGCATGGGAATATAACAAAGATCTGTATTTAAGTTTTGTCGATTTGGAAAAGGCATATGACAAGGTGCCAAGAGAGAAGCTATTCAATACGCTGCAGTTATATGGTGTCAATAGGGCACTATATCAAGCAATACGTAGTCTTTATTTGAGTTGTAAGTCAGCAGTTAGAATTGAAGGAAGTACAGGAAGATGGTTTAATGCTAAATGTGGTGTGAGACAAGGATGTACATTATCCCCTCTGTTTTTCATTATCTATATGGATCACATTATGAAGGAAAGTGGTATTAAACATGATATCAAAATTGGAGATGTTAATGTCAGCTCTTTGCTTTATGCGGATGATGTTATACTTCTAAATAAATCCGCTATAAGTCTGCAAGATTCTCTGACTAAATTGAATAGCTGTTGTAATAGATATGGTATGAAGGTCAGCAATAAAAAGACTAAGACAATGAAAATAGGCAGAATCATTGAAAATGTCAACTGTGTTGTGAATGGAGAACCTGTGGAACAAGTAAAACATTTCAGCTACTTAGGCACGATTTTTACTGAAGATGGTAAATTAAATATAGAAATAGACAACAGAATCAGCAAAGCTGGTATGGTGGGAAGTCAATTGAATAAATTCATATGGAATAAGAGAGAAATTAGTCAGAACACTAAATTAGCTGTATACAAGACAGTGTTCAAACCGGTTTTAGCTTATGGATCTGAGAGCTGGGTCAGAAGTAAAACACTTGACCAAAGACTAGAGACCACAGATATGAGAGTCTTGAGAAAGATTATAGGTGTGAACAGATTGCATCAGTGGCAATATCAAAAAAAAAAAAAAAAAAAGGTATCCATAAGAGAAAATCAGTACCTCACTTGTGATCATTTTGCTTTATTATGTGCACAGAAAGAGCAATCAATGAATGAGAGAAAAAAAAATTGAGGTTTCAAGAGATATGCTTCTGACAACAGAGATATTTGCATGTATTTTTAGCAGAATCCTAGGCTGTCATTAGTTGACATACTAAACATTTCTGATGACATTCTTTATCCTCTCTGCTTAATGATTAAACCCAAGTTTTCCTAAATACCTTCATTTTTAAAAAGCCAAGGAATGTTTAATGCCTACACAATACTTATACTGCAAGAAACAGTGGACATCAAGGTTCAAATCAGGATGTTATTTGCCGATTAATAAGACAAGAGTTATCACAGTAAAATTGAAAACAATTTATATTTTTCAATATCTTTTCCATAACTAGAAAAAGTAAATTAAGCCTGATGTCATGAGGCACTCAATGGTTAAGTTATATTAATTTCTCAGATCAGGCTTTTTCCCCCTACAGGTAGAAAGTCTGGATTTAATATACTAAACCTTGAAAAATTTTCTCTGTATCATTAACATGATTTTTTTTTTTACCAAGAGCGCAACTTGTCTTCCAACTTGAGATATTCAGGAAAACTAAAACCTACATATACTAGGAGAAAAGACAATGCAAATCTGATATGTCCAAATTATTATTTTATATTAAATTAACAAATAATGGTTGTATGCTGAAATTTAATTTCAAAAGGAACCTTGCAAGCAAAATTTGCCTCTCTTATGTAATACTAACTGGCTTATTAACACATAGTAACTTATGCACCTAGTAGTTCAAGTTGTGTACAAGAAACGAGCATAGTTTTTTTCCAACATATCAGGTTATCTGGAGTTTTACAGCTATCCATACCATGGATATTTGATTTTAATTCCCTGTCATCAATGGCAAACTGGGGACATCAAATGTTTACTAACAGCCAAAATATCATGTGTTTTGAAATTTATAAATTTTGATGTATATTTCTTAGATATGAAAAATTATGAACAATTTAAAAAAACCTTTTTATTGGAAAAAAATGATGATGTTAATCTTTATATAGGCTTTTTTTAATGGTGAGTTAGCTGATCTCACAAGGTTCTTTTCTCCTGGAAACTCAAATTTTTAATCCTGCATACATACAAATTGGCCATGAGAAGATATTCAACTTACAGAGAAAAATACTACTGTAGGTGGTGGGCAGTAGATAGTATTAGTGTCATTACAGAGGTTGTACAATTAAGTAGGAGAAACAGTGAGATGTGCATAGTGCAATAAAAAATCTTACCATGAGTCAGACTCCTTGGAGGTGTCCTGTAACAATAGTAATAACAATAAAACGTGTCTTTGATTGATGAAATTAAAATGTAACAAAGGACATTTTGAGTCTTAGTAAACAATTTCCATGGAGACTTTCCAGATGAGCAAAATGCCACTAAACTGCTGAGGCCATCTGCATTTGGCAAGTGGAAGTATAAGATGAAGAATTCATCCTATATTAAAAGCCTCTATGAAAAGATAAAAGATTCTATATCAAGAGGGATTTCCATTCTGTATAATACATGACGTGCTTGAAATATGATTATATCATGATATTATAAATGTGTGGAGGAGATAGTCAATAATTAAGACAATTTTTCTTTTGTATCTTAAGGCTTTAACCAGTTATTATTATAAAAATTGTCATTCCCATTAGAGCTATGATTTTATAGGAATAAATTGTGCCAGACAATTTAGGTAACAGCAACGCAGCACCATTTTAAGTCCATACAATATGAATTAGGACTTAACAGGAAACTACAAAAAATAGAAATGTAGGAGGCATTAAATTATTCTCTGGGAACAAAAAAAAAATCTCCTATCTCAAGGTTATATGTAGAAAATAATACTTTCCCAACAATGTCTAGTAATGTGTTATCATAGCAGAGAACATAAATGAAAGTTGTGATAGCATGTTTAGTTATTATTATTTGACACTTCCAAGGAGGAGGTGTCAAATAATACCTCTCCAGGGAGAAGGTGTCAAATGGACTCCAGGGAGTCCAAAGACTCATCGAGGGAGTGTACGAACAGCATCGAACGATTGGTCCCCTTCCAACTACTAACTGCGCTCAAACTTACTTAACTGAGCCATTAGTAGCAGAGGCTTTACCAATCGATCAACCTTTCTTAGGATAAAATAATTACATAAATAAAATTAATACCGTTCTTTCGTAAGTATGAAGGAACAAAAAGCCCATCAACTACAAAATTTTCGAACTCACCTGCGTTTACCGTTAATTGTTAGAACTAGGTTTTTTACTTGGAGAGTGGTGAATGAGTGGAATAAGTTACCGGAGTCTGTTGTGGGTGCCATGACTGTGAATGAGTTCAAGGCATAGTATGATAGATACTGTGTGGATGTCGAATAGTTGTTCTTGACATGATGTTTAGGGCCTCCCTCGATGAGTCTAAGGACTCCTTGGAGTTGCCAGTAATAATAATAATAAGAAAACATTAGTTTATTGTAAATGTACTGTTATCACGGCATTTAAAAAAAAAAAAAAAACGTAGTACAGAAAAAAAAAACATACTGTGCATAACTAAAACGAAATTATTCCATTTTATTACCATTTGGGCATTTGAACTTGCATTCTTCTTCTGTTGCTGCCGTAACTACTTCTTCTACTGTTCTTATACCGTTGCTAATTTTTTTTAGGCTATAAGACACATCATTTGCGATATTACTAGCAGTATGTAAAAACGACTTCACATCGTCGAATAATGACTGTGAAGTAACACTGAACACAAAAAATCCAAGCAGGATTAAGCATGAAAAATTTATATCCGTCATGTTAGGAACATTTAATTGTTATAATGTTGTTGGCAAAATTATACAGTAACATACACATGGTAAAGAATTCACCATTCAGAAAACTACACGCTACTACATGTGTCATTCTTCTAAACACAAACTTTACGCTACCTTTCGGGATTATTCACATAGTTTCAAATGTGAAACAGTACAATCTTTCATAGTTTTTTTTTTTTTTTGCATTGACAAAAGGATTACAACTAAATTTTGTTGCAAGCAAAAACTAATGAAATTAAATGAAGCATCGATATATACTAACACAAATGCTTTACCCTACAGTTAAATCTTGCTAGATAAAAATCAACAGTGGTGAAAATGTTATCTTCTGCTTTCTCCTTTCACAAAACCAAGCGAGGTGGCTTATTGCAGTCTCTGTCCAGAGCTTCATCGATCTACCTCTGATTCCATGATAGCAAAGGTTGTTCGATTGCTATAGCCTCTGCTATTAACGGCTTAAGCAAGTTTGAGTGCGGTTAGTAGTTGGACAGGGTTCAATCGTTCAATAGTAGTTGGACGGGGTTCAACCATTAGTAGCAGAGGCTTTACCAATCGGTCGATTGGTAAAGCCTCTGCTACTAATGGCTCAGTTAAGTAAGTTTGAGCGCAGTTAGTAGTTGGAAGGGGACCAATCGTTCGATGATGTTGGCACTCTCTTCTTCGATGAGTCTTTGGACTCCCTGGAGGTGTCACATAATAATAATAATTATAATTATAATAACGAAATTCCGCTAACTCCCCATTTTCCCCACAAAGGGGAATAGGTGAGGCCATTTAGCTCTAACCAACTTTTGAAGACTAGTATACCGCTAGCCTCCATCGTTTGCTAATCACAGAATAGCTGAACTGCGACTATCAGTAATATTAAATGACATCCGAGGAGGAGAGTAGGGCTGACAACTGCCGCCATCTCGTTGTCCCTGACCCTAATACTATTTTCAATTGTCTGAAATAGTGTGTGCTATTCTCGATTTTCTTGAGTTTACAGAATGAAAAACCCAAGTTTTTTAAAGAAAAATCCACTTGCAGGTGCTTTTGGCACCGGCAAGGGGTCCCTTAGAAAAGGTTCCTCTAGTCAACTATAACTGAACTTAGAACGGTGTTTCTTCGCGTGGCTTAGGTGCCACCCTGGTGGGCTGAGTGGTGTTAGTATTTTACTCACCAACCAACAGGCTGTGGCTTCGATTTCCGTGGTTATGGATGTATGTGATTGTCTTTAGGTGGTGTAAGAATTTTATTGTTCAGTGTGCCGCTATCTCCCTGTTTTTTTAAAGTTCTGAAGTGTGATGAAAAAGTTCCATTTTTTGGTTTCTAGAGCAGGATTTCTGGCAGGTAAAACTAATAAAAATACTGAAGCATTATAAAATAGAATAAAATAAAAATAGAAAAAACTTCATCTCCAAGGCCAACAACTTTTTTCATTATCCTTTAGCAATGTCAAACTCTCACATCCATATAGTGAGATAAAGTTAACAAGAGTGTAAATCAGGTGGAGTGTTGTAGTTAGCTGTATGTTATTGTTCTTCCAAAATGGCTGTAACCATTGAAGGGAAGCAGTTGCTTAAGTTATACGCATTTTGATATCATGTTTGGACTGGCCATCTCTGTGTTGTATACTTCCAAGGTAATCGAATCTTTCAACTTCTTCCAGTTTTCATCATTAAGAAAAATTTCACAGAATATTTGCCTGTAGACATCATTTTTGATTTATGAATGCTAATATGTAATCCATAATCACTAAGTGCCTTTGAAACCATATCTTTTAATTCTTGTAACTGATATTCATTATCTGCTAATAGGCCAACATAATCGCAAATGTAAGGCTATTGATGTTTTTTGTCACCAACTGTAATTTCAATACTGCTGTTATCCAACGCTAGGTTTAATATGTATTCTAAATATACTGTATGTTAATAAGCATTGGCGAAAATATGCAGCCTTGCCACATCCCTTTTTCTATTTTGATGACTTCCTATTATTGCCATTAATTTTTATTAGCTGTTCTGAGGAACTGTAGAGATTTAATTTTTTTTTTTAAAACCAACACATGAAAGGTACGAGAAGCTATAATACATCAGTGCCATGTGTGAGGTGCAGATAAGGATTGAGAAAGAAGAAACGTATTGGCATTCTTAGATTCCAGAGGACAGAGGTAGATGGAATAAATGAGGAAGAGAAGAAGCAGGTCTAATGAGTTAGCAGTTGTACTGTAAAGGGACATTGGACAGCTGCTGCTCTTAGATGTAGACGTAGGATTCTGTGGTTAAGCAGTTCTGTGGATAGTTTTCGGTATTAGAACCACATATTAATGTAAAGAGTTTATTAAAAATAAACAATTGTAAATTGAGAAAGGAATCAGCAACCTTCTTAGAGATTCAGCAGATCTCATCTGCATACAAAATTCAGCATTATTATTAAAATGTAAAGTACCATGTAGAAACTTACCTAAATCGGAATCCATAGCCATTAAAAAATTAAGACGAGATAAAAACATAATTATAATCAAGGCAGATAAAGAAAATGCAACAGCAGTCATGAATTCAGAAGAATATACAAGAAAAATGAACATACTATTAAAGGATTCAAATACCTATTCATCCTGAGACAGGGATCCCACATGACAGACACAAATAAAACTGATGAGTTGATTAAGTTACCTAATTGGCTAGAAGAATTAAAAAGATCTTTATCATCAAAACATCCATTAGTCCCAAGAATTTATAGAACACCATAAATACATAAAATATATATTCCGTTAAGCCTGACTGTAGATGGGAGAGATTCTCCGACCTCAAACTTAGCGAAATATTTGACAAATATGATAACGCCACACATAGGAAAAATAGAGTCATTTATAAAGAATAGTTTCAATTTCCTCAAAATGGTAAAGGATATAAATATAGAACCTTCAGCCATCTTAGCAAGTTTCCATATAGGCAGTCTCTTCACCAATGTTCCTAGAAATGACACAGTGGATCTATTTGGAAACCTTTCCCCACAGGATACTGTAGGACTGCATAGAAAACACTTTTTTCATTTATCAAGACGAATATTGGGAACAAAAAAGAAGGACTTGCCATGGTTCCCCCCTCTTTCTCCAGCTCTAGCCTATCTTTTTATGGAACATTTCGAAACGAACACATTAAAAATCTATCAAAAAAGACCAAACGTTTGACTACGTTACGTAGATGATATTTTTGTGATTTGGTCGGGAAAGTTATACGAACTGGTTGCTTTTAAAGATTATCTAAACAATTTGCATCCAAATATACTGTAAAATTCACTATTGAACTAGAACAGCACAAAAAATTACCTTTCCTTGATATCCTTATTGAAGTTAACGAAGAGGGAAAAAGGTTATCCTTCTCAGTATACAGAAAACCCACCACAACAGGAAGATTTTTAAATGCCACTTCACACCACCATCCATTGCAAAAAAAAAAAAAAAGACATAATTAAAACTTCGTGAGACAGAGCATAGAATATATCTAGCACACAGATGAAGCAAAATGAAGAATTATACTACCTGGCACAGAACTTCGCACTTTAACTCACATGAAAAATTTCTTTAAATGGAAGGAACTTGATAAAAATTAAAAAAACAAAAAACAAAAGTACTATTGATTTCCAGACGCAAAGCATGTATGAAATGGAAAAGAAACATTGGACGAGTGTTTTAGAACGCTTGATTGGAATTATAAAATTCCTTGGTAGTCGAAATTTAGCTTTTCGCGGATCATCTGATAAATTATAAGAAAGGAGTAATGGCAATTTTTTAAAATTAGTCGAACTGTTTGCTATGTTTGATCCCGTTATGGAAACTCATGTTGAAAGGGCCCTACAACGAATACAATAGAGTACACTATTTGAGTAAAGACAGTCAAAATGAAATATTGGAAACTTTAAGTAACGCAATCAGGGATACAATTTTATTATAAAAAAAAAAAAAATCAGCTAACGCCTTTTTATTCCCGTATATACGGGAGTAGGCGAGGCCATTTAGCCCTATCTAACTTTTGGAGACTGAGTGGGCAGTTCAATCTCCACTGGTACCCAATCAGAGACAGATGGCCCAAGGCTATCACTAATTAAGCGGTACGCAGTGAAGAGAGACGGCTCAAATGTGCCGCCATCTCGTGATGCCTAACCCTAACACAATATATTTAATGTCTGAAATAATGTGGGTTCTACGGTCGATTTTCTTGAGTTTACAGGACGAAAAACCCGAGTTTCCGGGAGGAAAAACCTGCTTGCCCGTGCCAGAGATCGACTAACTCGGGAACCGGTCGAAAAAAGGCTTAGAAAAATTTCCTCTAGTCGCTGACTAGACTCGAAACCAAGACTTCCTTCGTGCGGCCTAGCGCGATGGTGTGCAAACGCCACATCCACTGAGCTACACAGGCTCCTTTTTATTTTATTATTTTATAATTAATTATTTATAATTATATTAATTATAATTATAAAAATTAATTATAATTATTTTATTTTACAATTTTATTATAAATTCGAAAATCTAAATATTATTCCATAATTTTAGACTACACACCTGATGCAAGTAAAACAGAACAAATGGCCATTATTTGTTCTGTTTTACTTGCATCAGGTGTGCAGTCGTTTCGCTTTGTTTCCTGTGACAATGGAATTGTCAAGATCAGCAAAACAGTTTAGGTTTTGCAGATATATCAGATTCGAACGGACGTGGTTTATGTGCAACAATAATGGAACAACTGGAAAAATGGAACATTCCCATTGAAGACATGCGAGGTCAAGGGTATAAAAATGGGGTAAATATGAAAGGGAAAAATATGGGCTCCAAAATTTGCTTTCGAACAAATATTCTCGAGCTTTTTACGTATCATGTGCTGCTCATACTCTAAATTTAATCATTAACGATGCAGCCAAAGTGAATGCAGATACAATTTGTTTCTTTGCAATTATTCAAGAAATTTCTTACAATACGTTGTAAGAAAAAATAATTCTCTTACAAACGTTGGGCAATCCTTTTAAAGCTCGTAAAAAATTTAACATTGAAACAGCCATCAGAAACGCGATGGGAAAGTAAAATTAATGCAATCCGCCCTCTACGATATCAATTAGGAGAAATTTACCATGCACTTTTTGAAATTTTAAATAATGAAAATTTTAATAAAGAAGCACAAACATTATGTACAAAAATAAAAGACTACGGATTTATTTGCTCTCTTATAACTTGGCATGATTTACTTATCAGAATAAACCCTATGAGTAAAATGCTTCAAGACCATAATATGAACATTACACTTGCTTTAGAATCTATCGAAAACTTAAAAATATTCTTAGAAGAGTATCGATCAGATACAAATTTTAAAGAAGTTCTAAAAACGGCAAAAGAACTGAGTGAAGAGGTGGATGGAGAACAAGAATTTAAAACTGGTACGGAAGTTCGACGACGAAAGAAGACACGACAATTTGACTACGAGCTTCATGACGAAACTCCACAATCGCCAGAAGGTAAATTTAGAGCGAATGTGTTTTATACACTTCTAGACGTTGCAATGTGTTCGTTAATAGAACGTTTTGAACAACTAAAAACATATTATGATAATTTCAATTTCTTGTATAGATTACTACAAATTAATAACGAAGATTTACGAAAAAATTGTGACGATTTAGAGATTCTCTTGAAGGACTGCGACAATAAAGACGTAATGAAATAGAACTATATGACGAGTTATATGCTTTCCGGGATATTTTTCGGAAGGATAATTTAAATATTCAAAAGCCCTTTCGATATTCTTAATTTTATTGTGTCCAATAATTTATCTTTCCGTAACTTTTCAATTGCTTTAAGAATACTAAGAATTTGCAGATATATCAGATTCGAACGGACGTGGTTTATGTGCAACAATAATGGAACAACTGGAAAAATGGAACATTCCCATTGAAGACACGAGTGGTCAAGGGCATGAAAATGGGCAACTATTAACCTTACCAGTTAGTGTAGCGAGCGGTGAACGTTCCTTTTCCAAGTTGAAATTGATTAAAACCTACTTAAGAACAAGTATGTCACAAAAAAGGCTTGTTAGTTTGGCGTTAATAGCTATTGAAAATGATATATGTGCGGAATTAAACGTTAAGACCATTATTTCTAATTTTGTGAATATGAAATCAAAAACGTTGAAATTTTAATTTAAAAAATTTCAAGTATATTTATGTAATTTAATTTATTTTCTGTTATTCTGTAAAGATGTCATTTTTTTGAATACTTATATTAAATGTTCTAATTATTTCTGATTTCTTTTCTTATTTTTTCATCTATTTCGTGTTTCTTTTATTTTTCTAAAAGACAGTTCCCCTTATAAAAATTATTAAAAGTTTCTTACAAGTTACTAAGAATTTAGTAACTTGTAAAATGCAAAAATTTGTCCCCCATGTAGTTGAGACCATAACTAGTGTTGATTTCTTTTTCACGAAACAGAATTAATTAACCAGTCGCACTTATCTGTTGTATGCCATCATAAGAATGAAAAGTGGGATGGTTTTTGTGACCTCTGAACTTCAGTTGGTCTTTTTTCACTTTTCTGATAAATCTGTACTGAATGCATCACGTAAAGAAATCTCTCAGAAATAAAACATTCATTTTTCACTCCAGTTAAAATTCATGTTCCTTACTCATGTTCTCCAAAAAAGTACGCTAAAGCAGTACAAGACTAGAAGAGGACAAATGGTTTTCATTAAATCTTCATATTACTTTGATGTTTATGATAAAAGTCGAAGCGGTTATAAGAAACATAAGAACACATTCAAAACTGATTTTGAAGGAGTTATACGAGGAAACCTGAATTTTTATTTATTTATTTTTCCAAACGTCAGCCTGGTTGGCCTAGATTTAGCGTATTTGCACCGTTCATTCGACTTATCTTGTGAGCATAAAAAGTTTGTCTTTAGTTACTCACTGCTGAATGAGTGATTCATCAGAGTAACTTAAATGTAGCCAGCAGTCCCATTTTCCCTCATAATTTTAATAAAACAAAAGTTTAAGCCTAAATGTATATTCTTTTCCTATTTAATAGTTTAGCATTTGCTTTTTATAGCTTTTAATGTTTTTTTTTCCTATTTAATTATTTAGGCAATATGGAAAAAAAAAGATCAAAATCAGGCTTACAAGCTAGATAATCATTTCACAACTTTTAAAGCTAATGCTTTTTTTTTTCTTACTTTAAATCTTTTCGGACTTATAAAAATAAGCTTCAAAATTCCCAATGTTCTTGTTAATTTATTTCAATGAAACACATTACATGTTTCACTGTATTTATCCTGACGGTTCTATTTATTAGAGTAAATGTGTGATAAATCTGTATTCCTTTTTTTTTTTTTTTGAAGCAAACGTTCATCGCTACAGAACTTAAATGACCCATCTATGACTTAACACGTCGCAGTTCATTTCTTTCGAATACCTAGTAGATAATTCTTGGCATATATGCTGCAAAACAGAACATATATGCTGCAGAACGAGCTCTCATTTTGCATGATGTTTTGAAAATCAGATTTGTTGTGAAAATGTGGGAAGCACGAGGATGTTGAGACATTTGTCTTTTGATTGGGAACACCTAGGTTGGAATCCCTGGCTGCGAAGAAACTTTGTAAACGCTTGTGAACTGAAGATAATTTAGCCGATCAGAGTTAGTAGGATTTTTCTTCTGGAGTGTTTCATTCTGAAAAACAAGCCAGCCATGTTCTTCGGCTGCTTGGTTTGTTTTATAATATACTAACCTAAACTGTTTCATCTGTATTTTAAACAAATCCACATAGTTATTAAATAATTCAAATAAAGCATCTGATTTTAATGATTATCCAATGTACCAAATTTTATTAAATTTCGACAAGTCAGGGATGAATAATTATTACTGCTATTTAGTTTAGATATAATTTTGAATTGTTTCGCCAGAAAAACAGTTCCAGTGAAAATTATGATTTCAAACTATTTTTCAAAAAAAAAAAATAAATAAATAAAAATAAATAAATAAATAAAAATTAAATTAAATAAAAATTAAAAAAAAATAAAAAGATAATAAAATAAAATAAAAATAAAAATTAAATTAAAATCTTTATTTACTTTCGAATCTAAAAGCTAGTTAAGAACCAAATTTAGTGCAGTTTACCATATGCTTTTGCCCATTAAGTTGAGACGCCTCCGATCAGTGGCGCACTCAGGATTTAATCTTGGAGGGGGCCGAGTTGAGTAGACGATTTGAGAATACACACTACGCATTGCATACGACCTATGACTATGCATCTGCAGTAATCGCCAATAAATAATACCTGTGATCTCCTCTGGTCCAGCTCAGACAAACGAAGTAGCGCTCGGGTCGGCCCGAGAACTTCTTCGTTCGCCTTGCGTTTACAGCGGCAGTGATTCCCGAGAGCTACAGGGTAATCCCACCGTATGTGACCGCTAATTCATAAGCAGAAATAGAAGACACGGCACAACATAAATAAAAAAATGAATTTTAGTTAGGAAAAGATTTAAAATTTTTTTTCTAGTGTTTTCTTTCCTTTTTCTTTTTTTTGGGGGGGAGGAGGAGGAAGGACCCCTTGTCCCCCCCTCCATGGGTGCGCCACTGTCTCTGATAAAGTATTTGTTTAGACGTGATAGAGTTTAATTCATACGAGGTTGCGGTAACTTTAGTAACGTTCAGGCGGAAGAGAGATCGTTATAGATTCTGCTACATACGTACCGTGTGAAGTTTTTGTTTTTTCCCTATCCGTTCCTGAATTAGTTGATATTTGGCTGTGGGAAGTAGGGATTTCACTTTTCCTTCCAGAAAAATCAAGAAGTCGAACTATTTCAGCAACAATGGCAGCAAGGTTAGCAAAATGAGATTGGATTGCGGTAGGACTTTGCTATAGTCTTTTCGAAGTATACAAATAATTGATAGAACTATCTGTGATGACCAAAAGTGGTTAAATTAGCTATCTGCTGATTCTCAAAATTAGTTATTTAAAAGGATTTTATCTATCATTTGGGAAATTTTTTTAAAAAAAAGGCATTAGAGGACAGTTTTGAATTGATAAAAGTAGAGTTTATGATTATAATACTTCTGTTTCCTCGAGAATCGCTATAGTATCTGTAGCAAATAGATTATTCCAAGAACTATGTAGATTGATTGCACTTTTATAAAAATCCGAATCACGTGTCAAAAGTTAAGGCACATTTCTTACACGTTGACCAACTTTAGCTTATGAACTCGACTTTTTGCCACTCAGAATGAAATCAGATGCGAAACGAGTTGAAATTTTAATGGGGAACGTAAATTCTAAAATTTTATTGATAATGAAAAATGATAATTTTAACGATCATAATAAATCAATAATAAAATAATCATTTATCATTATTATTTCAGGTGAGAGATGAATTTTATTGTCCAGTATTTGAAAACTTTTCTGATTACTGGATGTCTGAAATGGCTTGAAAAGTTGTAAGTTTTGGATTCTACAGCAAGAGTTCCTGGAGTATCTAATCCTAAGCCTACCGACTGCTAATTTACTATCATACACATTTCCAATCTTTCGTGAGTTTACATAAAGAAAAAAATATTAAAGTAACCGTTTCGATTAAATAATTAACTAATAATCTCGACCGTAGAACCTAGACTATTTTAGACAGTAACATATTATAATGGGAAATGCTAGATTGTGGCACTTGTTTCACAGGATGCCGCTTAAAATTAGTAACAAGTTTACTAAAGGTGGAGATGAACTGCCCGCTCAGTCTTCAAAAAGTTAGAACTAAACGACTTCGCCTACTTCCTATAAGGGAATAAAAGGTGTTAGCTGATATTTTTTTAAAAATATCATTTAATAAAATAATTAATTTTAAAGTAGATCTCAAAATTATTTCAATTAGGGTTTGCTGTATTATTTTGTCACCCTTGATGCTATCGACACAGAACCAGAAATTTAGTTAATTTTCATATAAAAACACACGATCAAATGAACAGATTTGGAAACAGAATGTCTGAAATTGTTAACCACCATTCCTTAAACTATTTGATAATCTTGCATTCACCTTTACCTCTTATCTAGAGGAACACTGCATCTTATCTGGAACACCTTCGAAATTCACTCAATCCCTAATGGTAAGATTGAAGAGAGACAGGCTACCCACCGATTTCCAACACTTTAAGGCTGAAAGAGCACAGTCTATTCCTTTGAAGAACCAAAGAAGCATTAGAGAACTATCTGCAGTTTGCTTAAAATAGCTGTAAGTTTCATTCCAACTTTTTTTTTTTAAGTCACTATGAAATACCTCGTAGGAGTCATCAGCTGAAAATAGCGACGGGGGAATAAAAGCAGACTGAAAGGTACGGTAAGAAATCTGATCTTTTATGATTCCTTGCCAAATATAACCGATTGGGAAGTAGTTGGAAAAATTTAATTAAATAACGAAGTCGATCGATTTGAAGGGGGAAAAATGGGATCAATCTGAATATACGTCTGTGTTGAGAATGCATCAATTTAATACTTGTAATAATGGCGTTAATTACTATGTCATGGTGATTTGTTGCTGTGAACCATTCTAATTCTACACATATGACATGCGATCCAAATGATTTACATTTGAATCTGATGTTATTACTGCGTAGAAGCTGTTAGGAGTGAAAAACTTTGGACACTTTCTTTCAATTTTTTAAAAAAAATTAATTAATTGTTTGTTTGTCTTGTTAATAACAAATAACGTAGCGTCGAGTTGCTAGTTTAAAGCTCTCGCTACCTTCAAAGTATGAAGAGCCGTTTTGATATCATCGAATATCTTAGAAATGGAATGCTGTCATCTAAGTTAATCATTCTTATAATATTTTAACCAAAAACCAATCAAACAACAAACAAACAAAAAATCTGACGGAAAATCAGACAACTGTCAGTAAAGAAAGTAACTAATTATGATTTGAAGATTTTTACTATTATTTTAGCTAAACCCAGATTTCTTTCCCCCCCCCCCAGACTTCTTTATTTCTTATGATATTTCTCTTCGTTTATTTTCTCGTTATTCGATGAAATTCGCATGGTATAATAATAAATCTGTGTGATTTTAATTGAGCTCCCTCTATGTGTATATATTTTGACTTCGAGATTTAAACACCTGATCTCTATAGTGTGCAGGCTATTTCACAAATGAATAATAGACATCAAACTATGAAGAATAAAATCGTCAGTTTATAATTACATAATGCGTATTAGCGACTTAAAAGTATCAATCGAAAAATTGTACATTTGTGCTTGAATCATACTTCAGTCATCACACCCACGCGCACTTTGTCGATCTTTGTGGATCTGTGTGTGGCTCTTTGTGGATCTGTGTGTGGCTCTTTGTGGATCTAAAAATCCTTCCTAATATTCATTTTATTTTGTGTCAAAATATTTTGATATTCAAACTTAAGTTTAATTTTCGTATGGGTTAGAATTTAACCAATGCGAAATGTACAGTGTTTATTTTAATATCTATAACAAGAGCAATTTATTAAGGGGAAAAGAAAACTAGGTCAAACACAACAATGAAAATATTCAATTCTTAATTGAGAATAATTACAGCAATATTATTTATAGATTCGACAGATTATCCAGGGTAGATGTATAACATTTTGTTCGTTTTGACCACACAGCAGGTGCGCAGTTGTTTGAAATTAGACAAGCAGTTATGGGTCCAGTGTATTATGTTTGTTAATAGAGTGTGTTTTTCAGAACACTTTTCCTGTTTTAGGGGATGAAAGATATATATATATATATATACACACACACACACACAGTGAATGTTTGCATACAAGATACAGAAAAGGTAATATTTAGGCCATGATCATAAGTACCTCGCTTAACCTGCGCCACATTGTGCTGCGCGGGAAGGGGGAGAAGTAAATTGCTAAAAATTGCTAAATTGCTAGGAATGAAAAGGTATTACATCGACTAGGGTGCTAATACTACTTTGCCAAAAATGAGTCGCAGTGGAACAGTGGTCTGATGCCTCAATGACATCATACCATACCGGAAGATAAATGCAATTTAGAGTGCCTTTAGATAAACAGATTATAAGCATCTAAATTATTCTATTTTAGAAGAACCTGTGCTACTTTTCTCTTAAATTTGTTTCCACAAAACCAAAAACGGTTCTAATTTAATGTTTATCAGCAGAAAAATATATAAACTACGAGGAGGAAGCAATAACTGTTAATAACTACGCCTTTAAGGACACATTTCATAATTATGATAGGCATTTCGAATTAAAAGAGCATATAATTAATTTTTCATTATTTTTAGTTCTTTAGGGAGCGAATCAAGTGAGTATTAAATGTTTTTGTTCGAAGTTTAATATTAAAAAAAAAAAGCAGACGTTGTTTGAATCTTTATATCGATTTATATGACAAAAATGTAAACAAAAATAGTGAAGGTGATTCAGGTCTCACAGAAAACTGCAAATATCCGTTAATTATCTAAAGGTCACAGATAAACAGGAAATAATAATATGATAAATATATTTAATACTTAGCAGCAGATAGGATCACAGTATGAATTAATTAGTTACTTATATATATATAAGAGAGAGAGAGAGAGAGAGAGAGAGAGGTAAAGTTTTTTTGATGTCAACATACCAATCCCAAGGTCCAAGTCCGATGAAAACAACACTGCGTGGACAGGGTAAAAAAATAAGTAAATAAATAGTAATTGAAATCTAAAAAAAAGTAATAAATAATAAATAAAAACTATAAATCTAAAAAAAAAATTTTTTTTTTTTAAACGCTCATTCCATGACTTTCAGTACAGCACTAGAATGCATACATTTTGATTCAACTACTTTTGTCGACTTCAATTACTTTGCCATATATGAATCACGTGTTCTACGTTGTTTCTTAAGATTAAGTAAAGATTTATTTCATTATGAATATTATTAATCAAAGTCTATCCTTTATGATGCTAATTCAATTCAATTCAATAATAATAATAATAATAATAATAATAATAATAATAATAATAATAATAATAATAATAATAATAATAATAATAATAATTATTATTATTATTATTATTATTATTATTATTATTATTATTACATGACACATGCGCCTCCGTAGCGCAATTGGAAGAACGACGGTACATTGCGCCCTTCGATTGGAATAGGCCTAAGTTCGATTCTCGTCGCGACGGGAGGAATCTTTATCTGGTCGATTTCAATCGAAGGTGAGTTAGCGGATCTCATATGGAGGTAGCAGGGTTTTTTCTCCAGGAAACTCGGGTTTTTACTGGTGTTAAATTGACATCCCCACTTGTCTTACCACATAGCCACTTGATTCAAATCGCTCCGAAGCCAGATATCTTCATCATTCCTAATAGCTATAACAATAATAACAATATACACTTTTAAATGTATATTGATTTAAATGTACAGTATATGGATTATTGTAATGCTAAACTATAGACTATATCAAGATGAGCCAATGCTCAGACGGAGCTGGTTTTACTGGGTATCAATCGGCATATTTCACCTCGTAGATCACATTTATGGAGACGGCTGCTCTTAAAGTGAATTATTATTGCTAAAGTAAAAATAGCACTAACTGAAACCATTTAGAAACATTGCATTTTTGAGGGTTTGCAAAATCTTTCTTAACGTAGATTAGATATTAATCATGGTGAATGCTGTATTTTTTTAAACAAGTTTAGGGAAAATAACCGAAAATCTTTCTCTTCTTCTGTATTTTGGGGTATAGCTGTATTATAATTAGAAGATGAGATATTAGTTTGAATGTAACGTCCATTAAATAGTCTGGAGAAAAGGAATTCGCAGAAAATTAACCAGATAATAAGTGAAGGAATCAACAGTCATTGATTGGAACGAAATCTCTTTTTGAATCAATGCTGCAATAGGATGAATTTGTGATTTGTAAAGTAAGCAATTGTCCAAAAGAAAAGCATAAAGCTCACTATAATTAATTAATATATTAAATTCTAAACCACGTTCATCAATTTTGAAGCTATAAAAGTAGGAAAAAAAGTGTTTACTTTTTTTACGAAATGAAGTTGGAATTGAGGCTATAGTTGCTAAGCTTATGAAGTCTAGATTAATTCTTCTGTTACTGGGAATCCTCTTGCCGGTCTGCCTGCTTTTCGGAATGAAAAATCAGAGGTTTATAGGAAAAAAAATCCTGCCAATGATATTGGCATTGGTATTTTTTTCGATGTGCTGCTATACGAGTATTGGTTTACGAGTTCACCATTCTTCTAAACTGATAATTCTCCATGTAAAAAGTTCACTGGTCTCAAATCGATAGTGATTTGAGATAGTGTACACATCGCTGTCAGTGTACACTGACAGCGATGTGTACACTATAGTAATTTATACACTTCTGTACACTACCGTATGTGCACTTTTAAGAGTTGGCTCTATAATTTTATTACGAGATTCAGTAAGGTGTCTTAATTGTCTTTTGGCAGCCAAAGAGGTTCCACATGCAATATGCGGACTCATCTGTAGAAAACGCACCTTCCATTATAATAGTACATACGGAATATAGTTTCAAATATGTGATGACTTCTAAGCGACTGATGTGCTATATCGCATATCGAAACATTGGTTTCATTAAAAAAAAATATTTTTAATATTTTTTTAATGAAATTTAAAAAAAAATATTAAAAATATCATGTAAATATTAAATATTTAAAAAAATAATAAAAATAAACTTTTTAAAATCATTTGCTAAAATATACAAATCTATATTTAGATTTACTTTAAATATTTAGATAACGTTCTAATTAAATAACCTTCCCAGATCAAAATATCGGCTGGAATTTATATTTTTGAGATGAGTTTCAGGAGGCATTCTCTAACACCTTTAGAGAATGCCTCCTGGAAAATAGGTGTGCCACAAACGTTTTCAAAACACGTTACTTGTATTGCACAAAGGGAATAGAAGAAGAAAAATGAATATCAGATGTAATTTTATTCTGGATGGCATCTAGATTTTGCTGATTTTTTTCCTCGTTTTCCCCAGCTATTTGCGTGAGAGGATGCTTCTTTATTGTTTACTGAAACAATTCGCGCGCGCGCGTGTTTAATTAATTAATTAAATTAATTACAAAAATTACAAAAGCTAATCAAATAGTTGAGTTGCTTAGTGATCATTTTGCAAAAGTGTACCATCTTAGTTGTAATATTGCAGTGTCGAATGTGTCACTGACTGATGAGCATCTAGTGATAGAAGAATTTGAGGTGCTTTGTATATTACAGAACCTTAATGTTAAGGTTCTGTAATATACAAATTGCCATTGGATTAGATGGCATATCGGTCCATGTTTTAAGGGAATGCGCAAGAGAATTAGCATCTCCTCTAACTTGACTGTTTAATTTAAGCCTCAGTTCTGGCTTAAATAATAATAATAATAATAATAATAATAATAATAATAATAATAATAATAATAATAATAATAATAATAATAATAATAATAATAATAATAATTATTATTATTATTATTATTATTATTATTATTATTCTTATAAAGTCCCAATTGAGTGGAAAGAGGGGAAATTTATTCCACTACATAAGGGGAGCTCCAGGACTGAGGTAGCAAATTATACACCAATCAGTATATCGGGAGTGGTGGTTAAGGTTCTGGAGAAATTGATAAAAATTAGAATTCAGGACTGGGTGGACAGCAATATGAGACTTCAACATGGTGATAGGACTAGACTTTTTGCTTAGAGTGTTGTAAATTGGTGGAATGCGTTGCCAGAGATGGTTGTGAATGCTTCATCTATGAATGAATTTAAGAGGAAGTATGCTGGTATTGTGTAAATAACGGTTAGTATGTCAATGTTGGGTCTCCTGCGATGAGTCTTTTGACTCTATGGAGGCACCTTATATAATAATAATAATAATAATAATAATAATAATAATAATAATAATAATAATAATAATAATAATAATAATAATAATATTTTTAAAAAAAAAATTTTAAATATATTTTATTGATTGCTAAAATATTTATACATACAATAAACATCTTGTGGACATTGCATCGTACAATTTTACAGAGTTCAGCACTAAGTGCTGCAATTCTTACATTGGATTTCAATTAAAAATTTTAATAATACTTTTTTGCCTTTATATTATGTATTTACAACACATGTTCTTCTAATATTAACAATGAAGATTATACAGAATTTTTTGTATGATTTTTTATTTTTTTATTTTATTTTTATTTTATCATCATCATCATCATCATCATCATCATCATCATCAAATTCGTGCCATGTACCCTCAAGGGGTGTACAGGATATGACATTACTACATGAAAAAATTACATCATTACTAACTTCCTATCTACAATTTTCCTCCAAATCAGTCTGTTACTTGTCAAGACTCCAACATTATCAGATCTTATATTTCTATCGTCTAAGGCGCTTTGTACCGTATCAATCCACATATATCTTGGTCATATTCTTGGTCATTTTGCTTCCAACCTGGCAGAGAACACTTGTTTTGCTAATCTTTCCTCTCCGATTCTATTTAAGTGACCATACCACCTGAGATTAGCTCCACTAACGCATTCTTGGATGCTGACAATGTCAAGTTCTTTCCTAATATCCTCATTTTTAATATGATATTGCCATTGATGCCATCTGTTCACGCCTCGAATCTTTCTCAGGACTCTCATATCTGCGGTCTCTAGTCTTTGGTCAAGTGTTTTTCTTCTGACCCAGCTCTCAGATTCATAAGTTAAAACTGGTTGGAACACTGTCTTGTATACAGCTAATTTATTGTTCCGGCTAATTTCTCTCTTATTCCATATGAATTTATTCAGTTGACTTCCCACCATACCAGCTTTGCTGATTCTGTTGTCTATTTCTCTATTTAATTTACAATCTTCACTAAAAATCGTGCCTAAGTAGCTGAAATGTTTTACTTGTTCCACAGGTTCTCCATACACAACACAGTTGACATTTTCAATGATTCTGCATATTTTCATCGTCTTTGTCTTTTTATTGCTGACCTTCATACCATATCTATTACAACAGCTATTCAATTTAGTCAGAGAATCTTGCAGACTTGTAGCGGATTTATTTAGAAGTATAACATCATCCGCATAAAGCAAAGAGCTGACATTAACATCTCCAATTTTGATATCATGTTTAATACCACTTTCCTTCATAATGTGATCCATATAGATAATGAATAACAGAGGGGATAATGTACATCCTTGTCTCACAGCAGATTTAACATTAAACCATCTTCCTGTATTTCCGTCAATTCTAACTGCTGACTTACAACTCAAATGAAGACAAAGTATTGCTTGATATAATGCCCCATTGACACCATATAACCGCAGCATAATGAATAGCTTCTCTCTTGGCACCTTGTCATATGCCTTTTCCAAATCGACAAAACTTAAATACAGATCTTTGTTATATTCCCAGGCTTTCGCGACTATTTGTCGTAAAGTGAAGATCTAATCCTGACAGCCTCTATTTGGCCTGAATCCAGCTTGTTCTTCACCAAGCTTTTCTTCCACAATTCTTCTCAACCGTTTCTCAAGTATACTTGCATAGATCTTGCCAGGAACACTCAGTAGGAGAATACCTCTGTAATTTTCACATTCAGTTTTATTTCCCTCTTTATATATGGGTACTATGAGAGCTCTACTCCAATCATCGGGAATTTGTCACTCTGTCCAGGCTTTCTGAACTATGCAGTGCAGCCACTGAAAGACTTTTATACCACCATACTTCAGCATTTCTGGTCGAATATCATCTACTCCTGCTGCCTTTCCGCATTTCAAGCCTTTGATGGCTTTTTCTACTTCAAGTATGGATATGTATTCCTGACTGCATGCCTGGTCAGTGTTTTTTATCACTGTGCTGTCATCACTGCATGTATCATTTAGCAGTTTTTCAAAGTAATTAGTCCATACTTCAAGAATATCTTTTTCTCCTTTTTTCATGTCACCTTTATCATCTCTAACTCCTTTTACAGCACTCTTTCCTCCATTCCTAAGCTTCTTCAACAACCTCCAGAATATTTCGCCGCCTTCTTGATATTTATTTTCTATATTCTTGCAAAAGTCCTCCCATGACTTTTATTTAGCTAGTTTTACACAGCGTTTAGCTTTCTTACATTTGTCTCTGTATTCTCTATGAGCACAAGCTGACTTATTTGCCAGGAACTTTTGATATTCTTTCTTCTTTTCCTTCTCTGCCTCTTTAACTTCCTGTGTCCACTAGGGAGTTCTGATTTTTTTATCCTTACACACAACCTCACCACATGCCTCTCTGGCAGAATCAATCAATGTTTTCTTCAGAGTTTGCCACTGAATCTCCAAGGTTTGATTCCTGTTCTCAAACTCTTTCATTTTCTTTTCAATAATCTTTGTGTATTTTAGTCTACAGTTCACATCTGAGAGCTGCTCAACTTTTATTCGCTTTAAAACTTTCTTACATGTTATTCTTTTCAATACGAAATTCAATTTTATCCTGCTCAAGACTAAATAGTGATCACTTCCAATTTCAAATCCTCTGTACACTCTGGTGTCCTGCACCAGGGAGAAAACATCACTATCAACAATAACATAGTCAATGAGACTTTTCTTATTCCTAGCCTCTTCTCTCCATGTGAATTTGTGCACATTTTTATGTTGGAACATGGTGTTAGTAATACAATATGGTGTCGAGGCTAGCTGGTGAACGGTCGTGCTATCGGAGAGCTCCTGAGAGATTTGTGTTTTTTGCTGATTTATTGGTGTTTTGGATTCAATTTAATGGACTTAAGTGTTTAATTTTGGTATATTATTAGAGCTTTATTAACGTGGTTAGTGTACTAAAGGGTTTTATAACATAATCTATGTCGGAAGTCGCCGCTAGATGAATTCGTAATGAGTAGTGTTCGTGCAAGCTCCAGATAAGATAAGTATCATTTTCAGTTATCGATACAAATTACTTAATATTGTGTAGTTTTGTTTTATTTGCCTTGCGTATTTTAGTGCGTCTATTTTTGGTGTGTTATAACGTTTAATTTGACAAAACACGTTACGGATAAATATGGCACCTGTGCGTAGGAAAATGGCGGCCAGTAATGAAGGTTCGCCATCGTTATCAAAGAACGGTAGCATAAAAGAAATGAGTCAGTGTACTAGCTGTGAAATGTACGCTTTGCGGAGTGCGGTCGGAGTGTGGTTAGATGATGATAAAGGATTGAATGTGTGTAGAAAATGTAGGGAGAATGCGGAATTGAAGCGTATTTCGGATCGTGAGTGTGATATTTTTGTCAACCTTCAAAATGAAGGAAATAGGGATATGACAAGAAACGGCAAAGTTGTACATGAAAATTGTGAGAGTGTGAATGTAGAAAGTGTGAATGATAGTATAAATGGTTTCTCAGAGAACAAAAAAGATGAGATAGATACATTGAGTGAGATCGCGTTGTTGAATAGTGCGATAGAAAGAGCAAAACAGCAGCTAGAGTGTATGAACAAAAGTAGACTGAATGAACCAACCAATAATAAGAGGTATGACAGGAAAAATAGACGTATGAATGTGAACATGAACAAAATGAAGGATAGAGTGCAGTAGGGAGACTCGTTAGTACGAGGTGTGTTAGTAGACGATTTGACAAAATCGTACCAACCTGGTGCGACCATAAAGGACGTAACTGCGTCTATTAGAGAGCAAAAGGAAAGGGTGAAAGAAATGATTGTGGCAGGTACGAATGATTTGAAAGGAGATAAAATGGAAATGATAGAAGACCTGAATGAATTGTTTGAGGTAGCAAAAGAAAAGAGTGAGAGAGTTAGAATAATTAGTCTTTTGCCACGGTATGACAGTGAAATGTTTAAAAGGAGGGCTATAATTGCAAATGACTTTATGCGTGGGTTATGTATGACGAGTGGTGTGGAATTTGTGGATGTGTGGAGTGAGTTTGATGGGCGAAAGGATCTATATAAGATGGATGGCTTGCATTTGAATGGTTACGGTGTAAGAAGACTTGAGAAAGTGTTGCTGAATGTAGTGGATGTGCAAATTCAGGGAAACTAGATTTGTTAGGGGGTGGGTAGAGATACAGTCCTTATGGAGGCAGTTGAATGTAAGAATGAATATAATATGCCAGAGCAAATAAGGACAACAAATCAGAGTGGGATAGTTAATATAATGCATCAAGGTAGGGTTGGGGCTAATGGGGGTCTTAAATTCATGTACACTAATACTAGGAGTATTAGGAACAAGAAGGAAGAGTTTTTGGCCATGGTTGGCACTTCCAGACCACAGGTTATAGGTATTAGTGAAACATGGCTGACTGTAGATGATATAACTAGTGGGATTGAATGTGATGGGTATAGTGTGTTCAGGAATGACAGAGAGAATAAAATGGGGGGAGGAGTATTGTTGATGATAGCTGATGAGCTCCAGCCAAGGAGAATAGAAGTTGAATTGCAGGATAGAGAAAAGAGCACATTTGAGGCCATTTGGTGTGAGATTGTGGCTAGCAGAACTAAATATACAATTGGGTGCTGCTATAGACCAGGTGATGGAAAAGAAGGTGGTGACAGTAAGCACAAGCAAATAGAAGAAATGGGTGGAAGGAGGGTGATTATTATGGGAGATTTCAACTATGGTCGCATTGATTGGAGTGAGGAGAGGACACATGGGAGGAAGGAACTGGATTTTATGCGGTTATTAAGGGATAACTATCTGCGACAGCATGTAATGGAAAATACTAGGGGTCAGAGAGTGCTTGACCTAGTAATTACATCTGAGGATTTGGCTGTAACAAATATGACCACATTGCCACCAATCGGTGAGAGTGATCATAGGGTCTTAACTTGGGAGGTGGCTAAAGGTGTAGAATTTTCAATTAAGACAGGGTACATGTGGAATTATCGGGCGGAAAGTATGACAAGCTTAGGAGTTTGATTAGTTCAGTGCCATGGCATGTACAACTGCAAGGACTAGAAGTTGATAGTGCATGGGAGGTAGTTAAGAAGTGCTTGCATGAAGCAATGGCTGACTGTATACCTAGAGTCCGAATAATAAATCAAGTAGGGGTTAAATGGATGAATAACACCATTAAGCTTGAGTTGCAAAAAAAGAAACAGCTATGGAGGGAATTTAAGGAGAAGGGTGACCGGCAGGCACATGAACGGTATAAAGCGCAGGCCAGAAGGGTGACGAGTGTGGTAAGAAAAGCAAAAAAGGATTGCGAAAGAACATTGGCCATGCAGGCTAAAGAGAATCCTAAACAGTTTTTTAGATATGTAGCAAGTAAAAGGAAAAATGTACATGTCAGATTGATTTTAAAGAATGCCGATGGTAGGGAGGTAACTGAATCAGTTGAGATAGTTGAGTTACTGAGTGAGCACTTTGCAAAAGTATATCATCAAGGTGGTGACATTGCAGAAACGAATAAACCAGTAGATTATACGGGAATTGTGGTTAATGAAGTGGAGGTGAGTAGTCTATTGCATAACCTCAATGTCAATACATCTGTGGGATTGGATGGTATACCAGCTCGTGTTGTACGAGAAGCAGCTAAAGAATTGTCAGTACCCTTGACCATTTTGTTTAATTTGAGCCTCGGGTCTGGGTTAGTCCCGAGCGGGTGGAAAGAGGGGAAAATAGTTCCACTGCATAAAGGTGGTTCCAAGACTGCTGTTGTAAATTACCGACCGATTAGCATATCAGGAATCATTGTAAAGGTCTTAGAGAAAATAGTCAAAAGGAAAATACAAGATTGGATTGAAGAAAATGGGATACTGTATCGGGGACAGCATGGTTTTGTGAAGGGTAGGTCATGCCTCAGTAACTTGCTCACGTATTATAACACAGTGACGGCTGAACTGGATAAGGGTAATGGGTTTACGGTGATTCTACTGGACCTTGCCAAGGCCTTTGACAGGATTCCACATGGAATTCTAATCAGTAAATTGCAGCATATGGGAATGGACATAGGGTTGGTGAGATGGATAGGAGGGTGGTTGACGGAGAGATATCAGAGAGTGGTTTACTCGGGAGTAGAGTCCACAAGACGGCCTGTGACTAGTGGTGTGCCACAAGGATCTGTTCTTGGACCACTGCTGTTTAATTTGTTCATAAATGATATAGGAAATGATCTGAGAGGAACAGTTCATTTGTTTGCGGATGATGCGAAGTTGGGTAGGGCAATAGTGAATGCAGATGACGTCAAAATTTTGCAGGATGATTTGGATAGATTGGAGGTCTGGGCTAAGGAGAATGGATGTCAGTTTAATGTGGCAAAATGTAAGGTTATGCATTTTGGGGTGAAAAGATTGGAGGCAGTTTACTGCATTGGTGGAACCCTGCTCCAGGAAATTGATGAGGCACGAGATTTAGGAGTGTTGGTGGATAGGGAATTGAAATTTAGGGGACACATTGCAAAAGTGACCAAAACAGCTCATCAAATCACTTGGTTGCTGAAGAATACGTTGACAAGCAGAGACAAGCAGGTTATTGTTCCTCTCTATCGAGCCTTGATAAGACCCCATCTAGACTACTGTTCTCAGATTTGGTCACCTAGGTTTCTTCTTGATGGGGAGGATGTGGAGAGGATCCAGAGGCGAGTGACCAAGATGATAGCAGGTCTGTGGAATGAACCGTATGAGAACAGGTTGAGGATTTGTGGGTTGCAAAAATTGGTTGATAGGCGGAGGAGGGGAGATATGATTGAGACATTCAAATTACTGAAGGGTTTCTATAAAATCAATTCAGAAGATATTTTTGAGAACAGGGCTGGTTGTGGGAGGACTAGGGGACATCCATGGAAATTGGGCAAAAGTGTGGTTAGTAAAGGTGTTAGAGCTGGGTTCTTTACTTTTAGAGTAGTGAATGAGTGGAATGCGCTCCCTGAGTCTGTAGTGGATGCTGTGACAGTGAATGAGTTTAAGGCGAGGTATGATAGATACTGTATGAATGTCAGATAGTTGTGATGAATATGATTTGGGGCCTCCCTCGATGAGTCTAATGACTCCCTGGAGTTGCCCCTAATAATAGTAATAATAGTAATAATAATAACCAGTCCATGTCCTGAGCAGAAATCCAACAGATATTTGCCATTATTATTAGCTTTGCTCTTTTCTCCAAATTTTCCCAAAATATTTTTGTATGTCTCACAATCATTTCCTACTCTGCTATTTAGATCCCAAACAAGGACCAACTTTTCCTTTTTTATTGTGTCAGTTGCTTTTTCTAAAGCCTCAACAAATTCCTCCACTTCTACCTTAGTAGAACCTTCTGTGTGACCATAGGCACAAATAAGTCCCATTCTCATATTTGCCCACATTACTATACTTGAGGCTGACTGCCATTCAAGAAGATTAGCCTCGTATTTTGTGTTGAATACTATGGCTACTCCTTCTTTTCCTTGATTGTCATTGCCTGACTATAACATTTTGTATTTATTGCTCAGAAAGATCTCACCAGTTTTGGTCATTTTTGTTTCAGTCAACCCTATTATGTAGATCTGGTACTTATCTATTTCCTCAGCTAGCTCCATTTCTTTGCCATTTGGGCTTCTTACGTTGATAGTACCGATCTTTAACTCTGGTGATGTTGAGTTGGGGTTTGTTTTCAGATTTGTTCCAGTAGGTGAATTTTCGCTGTTCGCCCTGGTTCCCTGGCGAACCAGGGAACCAGGTTCCCTTTTTATTTTATTTAGTTATTTATTTTTTTAAGTTTGAGAAAGAATGATTATACTTACAAATTTGTGCATTTGCTTATAAGGCTAACTTGTAGATGAGTGAGGCAAGTTAATCCCACCTACTTCGAAGCTTGGGTTAGCTTTTATGAAGAGAGTGGGATTTAGCCTTCACTATTTGTGTTGTTGCTACTGTTTATGTATGGGATGTAGGCATTGGATGCTAGTGATTTGTGATGTGTATATTAGTGTTAATGGTTTCTTAACTTTGTTGGTATATTTTTCAGAGTTCGTTTTTTAATGTTCTGTAGTTATCTACGTGTTTTAACTTTCTCGGTAGGTTGTTGAGTTGCGTTGGTATCTGATGTGATCTCACAAAAGAACCTTATGAGTTGTTGAAGGGTGTGGGGATGTAGAGTGTTGTTGTAGGTCGTGTTATACGATATGTGTCTCTGTTGTTTCGATAGATGATGTTGAATTAATTCGTTGTTAATTGCATGTAGTGTTTCAGGATTTTAATGCTCAGAATTCTGTGTATCGCCATGTACTTGTCGGATATTGGTTGTTGCGTGTCCAGATCTGTTGACACGATTTTCCTGTGTAGTGTTTCTAATTTTGTTAGGCGGCTATTTGATGTATTTGTATAGACTGTTATTCCGTATCTGAGTAGGGATTCGCAGATACCGTGATATAGGAGTTTTTTTTTATGTTGGGTGGAATAATGTCTTTAACTTGGAAGAGTTTTGCTGCGATGATCCGGAGTTTTGTGTGTAGGTATTCTATATGTTTTGTCCATTTAAGGTGGGAATCTATATAGAGACCGAGGTATTTTGCGTGTGTTAAAGGTTTGATTTCGGAACATTGGCAGGTATTTTTGTTGTTAATGCAGCGGTATGTGTGACATTGTATAGATAGTGATGCTGGGCGTATGATTCTTGGGTTGTGTATTATCAACATCTGTTTTTTGGTGCCGTTGATTAGAATTGTGTTTTGGTGGAAGTATGTTATGATTTCGTTTAGGTCTTGTTGTGCTTTGCAGAGAGCTGTGTTAATGTCTGTGTGGATTGCTAGTAGTGCAGTGTCATCTGCGTATGGAAATATTTGACTTCTTATGGATATATTATGAACATCGTTAATGTATATGTTGAATAGAGTGGGTGATAATATGGCACCTTGAGGTACACCGTGTTTTACTTGTATACTCCGACTGTAACATGTACCAATTTTTGTTACTTGTGTTCTGTTTGAGAGGTATCTCTTGAACCATGTATGCAGTGTTCCTCTTATACCTATTGAGCATAGTTTGGTGAGTAGTATGTCATGTTCAAGTGTGTCAAATGCTTTGGTTAGATCCAACAGTATAAGGACGGCGTACTTGTTTTTGTCGAGAGCTTTGTTTATTGTGTCGGCGATGTCTTCTAATAAAGTAATGGTGCTTTTTGTTTTCTGAAAGCCGTATTGGTTTTGTGAGATAATGTTGTACTTTTGTAAATAGTGCTGTAGTCAGGTGTGTGTTATTTTTTCTAGAATTTTTATAGATGACTGGTAGTGTAGCTATTGGTCTGTAGTTCTGAGTATCGTTTCTCTTGCCGTGTTTGTATATTGGCGTAATTACTGCAGTTTTTAGTTGTTGTGGAATAATGCCTGTGTCGAATATTATGTTCATGAGTTTCAAAAGTATTAGATTTATTTGTTATTTATTAAGTGTGTGAGTCTTATTTTGTCTATTCCTGGAGTGGTCTTTGGTTTTAGTGTTAGGAGTGCTTCTTTCAGTTCCTGTTTTGTTATGGGTGGAAAATACATCGTTTGTTGTTGACTTTGTGTTGGTAGTTTTTTGTTGATCGTTGGTAGTTTGTCTTTTTTGTAATAATAATAATAATAATAATAATAATAATAATAATATTATTATTATTATGGACTACGAGATGGCGGCACTTGTAGAGCCGCCATCTCATAGTCCCTAACTAGTCGCCATCTCTCTTCACTGCGTGCCACTTAATTAGTGATAGCCTTGGGCCAGCTATCTCTGATTTGGGTACCAGTGGAGACTGAACTGCCCACTCAGTCTCCAAAACGTTAGATAGGGCTAAAAACGGCATCACCTACTCCCTGTATATATATGGGAATAAAAAGGCGTTAACTGATGTTTTATTTTATTATTTTTTATATCATAATAATAACTGAAATATTAATAAATAAATCTTCTAACTCTTTTTATTCCCAAAAGGAGAAGGCAAACTCATTTATCAGCACCACTGATAGTGAGCTCAATCTATCAATGAATCAAAGATTTAAATGAAGAGAGATCAATTACGGCAGACAAGTGTTAGCATCTTGTGACCTAAAAGCTAACATGTATATGTCGAAAGAGTGAGAGTTCTATGGGGATATTTTAAGTTGCAGGGTTAAAACTCCTATTTTCATTGCCAAAAATCAACTCGCTCAAGAACCAGCTGAATAAAGGCATTGAAAATTTTCTCCCGTTGACGATTAGAATCGAACCTCTAATAGTCTTTCTTCGGGGAGTGTAGCAGAGTGGAAGCGAATGTCATTTTCACAGGGCTACACAGATACCTTATAAATTTATAATTAAAATATAATTTCATTTAAATTAAATTAAAGGTATTTATTTAAAATGCAATTTAGTTTAATGTTATAATTTCATCCAACAAAAGAATCAAATTCCTTCACTTAGCAAGCTGTATTAAAATATCATTGTATATGTTATTTTATTTATTTATTTTGACTGGCAGTATAACTAACATTTACAACACAACAACAACAACAACAACAATAATTTTTTTAATTTTGTTTATTGATCTCTCAAATATTTACATATATTTAATTATCATCTTGAGTAACATTAAGTATATTATTTTATAAAGTCCTGCACCAAGTGCTACATATATTTTTCACAATGATGAGATTTCAATAATAATGATGATAATCATTATTTTTGAAATAATGATGATGACGATAGTTTTTTTGCTATTTTTTAAAAATAATAATCACAGTAATAATTTCCAATTATATAGTTCAGAGTTACACAAGTTAAATAATATTATATATTGTAGTTTACTTCTTTTTTTTACAAAGTTTGAGAGAACGTGTGATTATACAACAGTATTTACACATGTGCAATTAAAATATTATATTTCCTAATTCTCACAAACATACAAAGTAAACTCATTATTTATATAATTTTTTAATAATAATGTTTTATTACATTATTTTTTCATGTTGCATTGTAATATTATATTAATGATTATTATGCCTTGAATACATATAACAATTACATTATAAAATTATAGAAATTACTAAATTTAAAAATTCTAAAAATTCATATGTATATATATAATAATAATAATTGTATTTGTTTTAAATTTATAAAACATGTTGTTATAGTTTGTTTTTTTTTTACAATTTTTTGCTTTTAGTGTATTTAAGTGCTGTAACTACAGCACTTCAATGTAACACACACAAACACACACACATATATATTATATATATTTTATATATATATATATATATATATATATATATATATATATATATATATATATATATATATATATATATATATATATATATATATTTCAGTTGATCTTGGTTGAGATATCCTCGAAGTTTTGTAATAAGCTTATCTGAGGATGACATTGGTTAGATATTTTTTTATCAGTTTGATTGCTGTATTGGAAGTAGTCTGTTATTTTAGAGGTCAAATGAATGATCTGAAAGGTCTGTCAAAGTGAAATTGCCGATATATTCAGGTGTTGTTGCATCTATCTTGATGGTTCACATTCATTTTTATTGTGGACTGCTTTTTTGGACTGATTAGGATACTTTTTTTTTTCACTGTGGCAGACTTTCTATGTCTTCTGAGCTTTTAATTAGTATCGGCTTTGAGGTGTGTGACTTCCTCAAGAATATCTTGGCATCTCTGATCCACAAAAATTGGTATTTTGTTTCTGTTTTGGCTTTTCTTTCTCGGTATAACAGATTCTGGTTGAATAGTGCTAAATATTCGGATAGGAAGATTGGTGTATTTTCTAGCAATATATTCAAGCCTTTTGCAACCAGTTTTTTCCTATCTCCTGGCTTTTATGAGATTGTCTGTTGTGGACTTGCTCGTAAGACGAATTATGACTGGTGCAGGCCGTGGCAAGCTTTGTTTTTTGCTATTCCCAGGAATCCGATTTATGGTCTGAATGACGTTAACCTGTAGAGGGATATCAATCGCATAACTTAATTTTAAAACTATGTCTCTGAGGTTTTCTATAGGTGCAGTTTCAGGAAGACCGTTTATGACAAGATCTTCTTTATGTTGTTTCTGATTTAAACGTTCGTATCTTAGTTTTAGAGAATCAAGTTCTTGACGGAGTTCGGATGTCTCTTTCATTAAAATCAGCATTAACACACTAACTGACATGCAACACAATTTGATGAAAGAGACATCTGAACTCCGGATGTCTTCATGTTCGCAAGATTTATTTGTTATTTGTACGTTCTGTTTGTCAAAGAGTTCTTGCACAAAATTTACTAAACTGGCTTTTATAGTCTCTAGACCGTTTTCTATTAGTATATTTAAAGAGTTGAAATTATAGGACTCACCTGTATTATTTTGTCTTCTCAGTTCGCCGTTTGATTTTGTCTCGGTATAATCAGCTGCATCATATGCAGCTGCCTTAGGTGCGTTTCTTTGTTCCTCCTGCAGATTACGCACTTCCATTTCTCGCGTGTTGCATCGAATTTACTTTTCAAGGTTGTTTCTGAAAAGCTTTCAGTGATATAAAATCCACCGATTTCGGTGGATTTTATATCACTGTCTTCGGCGTGACAAGTAGAGTTAATTGGGAACACTTTCAATTTAAAAACAGGAGTTGGAACCACTTTAAAACTGTAAAAAACGGGAACACATTGCACCCGCTCGTATGCCTACACAGTGCCCTAATAATTTTTTTTTTTTTTTTTTTTTTTTTTATAAACGACTTATTTATTTTTACCATGAAAATGATAAGGTTTACTATCACACAGAGTATCTGCACACACACAATGAAAAACATATTATCTTTTCTGTACAGTACGAAAATTCGATATACAAAATGCAGAGTACATTTTATAAATATGAATATACATTTTTTTAAACTAGCTAAATATGGATTTTCACCAATGTGCACACTATTCACGATACAATGCAGTAATGCAACATACACACACAATTCAATAATAATAATAATTTTTTTTTTTTTTTTTTACATTTTATTATGTCTCAGTATAAGTTACATACAATAGTAATATTTACAGTATTTACAATAAGGATTTTACAGAATTTTTTTTTTTATGTCTCAGATGAATTGCATACATAGTTGCTGTAGTAATTATATGTATATAATATTTATAACGCATTACAAGTGTGTATAACAGATACTTGCAAGTTAGTAATTTTCTTCCTCGAAGCTTAGCAGAGCTTATCTGAGGAAGATAATAGATGACAGAGGGTGGTGGTTTCTTGGTTGTGTTCCTATAGTGGTCACAAGCCAGGTGTTGAGTTTACTGTTTGTTGGTACGTGCTTGAAAGACTTCGACTGCTATTACAGTTTAACTTTTTTTTTTTTTTTTGTGCAAGTAGGGTTGGATTTAGACATGGTGTGTTTGTTTCTTTGTGTTCTTGTAGGGATAGTTTTTTGAGAGGGGGGGTTGTCGTAGGTTTGTGTGTGTGTGTATGTGTGGTGGGGGAGAGAGAAACAGGAATTGCTCTAAATTTCATTCTCGCTATAATATTTATATAGTACCTGTTTCAGCTCTCTGTATGTTCCTAGGTTTCTGTTGTCGAACGGCAGTTTGTTTATCATGTCAGGTACGTAGAAGTTTCGGGTGGCTTTGCCGTAGTGATTGTTGTATTTATATGTTATGTAGTTTGTTGACTATGGTCTTGTTATTTGATATGTTGTTCTGGTTACTCTATATGTTGGACTATAGTAGTGTTTTAACATGACTGTGTAGTGGCGTAAGTGTTTCACCTTAAATATTTTGTGTTTTTTCCGTGCTTCCTGCATAAGAGTGGGTTGTTCCCAGAATATCAGTTTTATCATTTTATCTTGCAACCATTGTAGCCTGTTAAGTCTGTGGTCTGTGCAGAATGCGTATGATGTGATTGCATATCTTAAAATGTTTTCACATAATTATTTATAGATTAGTATTTTTATGTGGGTTGGGGCAATGTCTTTTAATCTGTATAGTTTGCTTGCTATTATCCTAAGCTTGGTATGTAGGTAGTTTGTATGGCTATTCCAACTTTGATCTGCATCGAAGTGAAGTCCAAGGTAGCGTGTTGTTTTCACCTGTGTGATGGTTGTGATTTTAGGTTCTGCACTTTGTGTATAGGAGGATGAATGTTTGATAGTGAGATATTTAGTTTCTATGGGCAGGGTTTGGGGGTTTCTGAATATAATTAGCTTTGTTTTTCCAGGGTTTATATATTTTTCGTTTTCGGTTAACCAGTTAGTGATTTGATTGATGTCGTGTTGCATATTTTTGTAAGCGATTTTTGCAGTGTTGTGAATGGATACTATGGCAGTGTCGTCTGCATACTGGAAAATTTTACTTTTTAGGGGGAGTTGGCTTATGTCGTGTGTGTATATGTTAAATAGAATGGGAGATAGGACAGCTCCTTGCGGTACTCCACAGGTTACATGTACCTCTTTGCTGTGTGCTGATCCTATACGTGTGATATAATAATAATAATAATAATAATAATAATAATAATAATAATAATAATAATAATAATAATAAAAAAAACTTATAAACATACAAATAGGTATATGTACAAGCAAAAATACAAATTATGCAAATGTACTGAGTGGTTAATAATTAAATATGGAATTTAGGCTATTTTGATTTTATGTTAGGGTTAATTCTACAGGTGGTTTGCAAGATTCCCCATTCATGGAAGGATTATTCGTTAATCCAAAGAGGGAAATAATATAAATAAAAGGAGGAAGTAAGCTGATGTAATGCAGAAGGATGATAAAATTGCTCGTATTTTCTGTATGTGTGTTTTATAAATAAACTATTTATTTAATTAGAATCTACAAGAGGAGCAAAGCTAAGTTTATAATATTAGAAAGTAAAAAAGTATACTTTATAAATTGATTTTTGATAAATTCGTGCCATTTCAATTTGCGGTTTGAATAGTAGTACATTTTGCCAACTTGTTTTGTAATTTATCCACTAGCATCTGGAACATGATAGTTTGAAACAAAAAAAGGAGAAAAGAGTCAAATTATTTTAATTAAAACTTGCAATATTTTTTCTTCTTTCTTATTATGTAATATCTAGACCAGCGTTTCTCAATCTTTCTAAGGCCAAGGACCATAAAATGCTGAAAACAATTCTACGGAGCAGTGAGGTGTAGCTAGGGGGACGAGGAGGGGGAGATTCAGTCCTGGCGGCACTTTTTTGGCGTTTAAGAAATCTTGCCATACGGTCTATAAAACAGCAACTGAGTGATGAAATAAACTTCGACAATGTCATCGACGATTTCATGAACAGAAAAGCAAGAAAAATAGCATTTTAGAATGCTGGAATACTTGTTTTACTTCAAAAATAATAAACAGTGTTTTTAATCTATTTTCCTATATGTCATTTTGACTTTTCGTAATTTTTTAAAAAACCTAAGGGAATTATGAATATTTCGGAAAAACTGTGCCATTTATAACATAATAAATCTAAAAGCATGTTTTCAATACATATGTAAACATAATTAATTAAATTGGAAGTAAACGATTAAAAGTGTATCATCATTGAACAAAGTTTTAATTTTTTATTAAACAAATAAATAATATGATCCATAATTATAATAATGTTACTACTTACTTTTAATGAGATTGTTGAACTTCTCACTCATTGCAGAGTTTCCTGGATATCTGGCTCAATATTGGTCAAAATCAATCGAAGATCGGCACACACACGAAGACGATTTCTGTATTTTATTTTTATTTGAAGGAGCGATGAAAATCCTTTCTCCAAAGATAGGCTGTAGAGAACTGCATGACGATTTTCAATGCTTCTTCAGATAATTCGGGAAATTCACTTCTCACTGAAGGCGAGATCCAAAATCGAACCAAACCAAGACCACGGAATTGCATTTTAAGCCCACTGTTACTTGAAAGCTCAATTAAATTAACTGTTCTTTTTTCGATAACGAAAGGTCGTTCTCGTGACTGCAAGCCTGAAATGAATCGCGAACCCACAGAAATTTCTTATAAAAGTTATTCGGAAAATATGTTTCAAAATTCCGTTTCAGATTTTTGAGGTGGTCACAAACGCTTTCCAGAAACTAAGAATCAACAAAAATATAATTTTCAACTAAAGAGGATTCCAATGTTGGAAAAGGTGCAAATTGTCTGTCTTTTACATAACTAATCCATAACACCAGTTTTTTTTTTATTTTTATCGAATGCCTTTATTTTGTCGTAGGCATCAAGAACAGTCAAAAACTTTCCCTGAAGGGAGAGATTTAGTTCATTTAATTTCGAAAAAATGTCTGAAAGACAGGATAGTGTTGATAACAGGATAGTGTTGATGCTTTGTCAACAAGGAGTGATGCAAAATCAGAATTACGTTCATTTACAAAAAATGAAACTTCGTGCCTTAATTGAAATGACCTTGTTAGTACTTTGCACTTGGAAAGCCAGCGAATTTCAGAATGAAGCAAAAGTTGTATATATTCACGGCCCATTTCATCGCAGAGTACTGAAAATAACCTGTTATTTAACGGTCGAGCTTTAATAAAATTAACTAGCTTTAGCGTTGTATAGCACAGTTTTAAATTCTGGTGGCATTCCTTTGGAGGCTAATGCTTCCCTAAGTATGAAACAATGTACCCAGTTCATATCCGGAGCCACTTCCTTGACCATAGAAACAACCCCACTATGCCTGCCTGTAAGGACTCGAGCTCCATCCAAACAGAAGTCTATACATTTTTCTCACTGGATCCCTTTGTGTATTATGTAATTACTGAGAGTGTGAAATATTTCTTCTCCAGTTGTTCGGGATGGCAAAGTTCTACAAAACAGAATATCATCATGAATGTTGTTATCATGCGTATATCTTACGTAGCATATTAACTGCACATCACTTGTAATATCAGTATTCTCGCCTATTTGTAATGCATAATAAGGGATCTTCTTAACTCTTTCGATTAACTGAGATTCTACGTCACCTGCCATATCATCAATTCTGCGACCGACAGTGTCATTGAAAGATGAATGAAATCAACATCTATCAGTAACTTGTTGCCAAACATCGTTTTTGCCACATCTTTTATAGCTGGAAATAGCAAAATTTCTCCAATAGAATGAGATTTCCCTGTTTTCGCTATGCACAAACTTAACACATAGGATGCTTCCAGTGCCTTGCTATTAATGGAACCCATGGCCGAAACTATATCTGTCCCATGATTTAATGTCCCTAAGCGTCGCTGAAAAAATTCAATTGGCTTATTTTTCACATCACAATGTTTAGTTTCTAAATGTCGTCGGAGTTTCGCAGGTTTCATGCACTCGTTCGTCAACACTTCATAACACAAAACACATTGAGGTTTCTGTTCACTTTCATCTCCACACCAAGTAAACCCGAATTCCAAATATGAACTGTTATATTTCGTACTGTATTTTTTCTTCGAACTGCTTGTTTCTTCTTCTTTAATAGTATCAGATTTACTCGCCGTTAAAACACTTGTATCACAATTAGGATTAGCATCACCTGTTTCATTTGCCCTTCTTTTCAAAGTCCTAGTTCTAAGCCACTTTTCTATTATTAAAAAATGTTTCCGAAAAATATAGAAATATATAATACTGGAGTTAACTCAGGACACACTTTGTCCAAGTATCACTTAGCACTTCTCAAGATATATTGAGCCTTGATTGAAGGAGGGAAGCCTTCAATAATAAAAATCAATAAACAACAAGCCATTGGTTGAAATGTGGATAACACATGTTCACTTCAAATCTGACAAAACAGGAAGGGAAGATGGAAGCCAAAAACTATGTTGTTGTTCACTTCACCCCTCTTTTATTATTGTCATTCTGCCACTACAAATTTAGCGGCAGAATGACGAATAATAAAAGAGGAGTGAAGTGAACAACAATATAGTTTTTTTGCTTCCGCCTTTGAACATTCAGACGATATTTTTTTTTTTAATGTCTCCATTTGATTTCGATAATTTTTACTTACTTATTCAATTTTAATTTGTTTAGATAATTAAAAAATGTATTTATTTAATTAATTAAATCTGCCTGCGGATCGTCGCGGACCACAGGGGTTGAGAAACAGTGATCTAGACTACCTAAGGCTTCATTAGAAAAGGCTGTTATAAGTGTATGTAAATAATGAATAAATAATTATTTATCTACACTTACCATTATCTTTATTGCTTTCTCCTTAACAAGACCACCCCGAGGACAAGTATATTATAATTTCTTTAAAATCTTGTTCCGCTTGGTTTAATAGGACACAAATCAAGGCGTATTAATAATGAGTTAAATCATTTTGACCTTAAAGAAAATAAACGTATTCTAACACCCATCAAACGTTTCCATTTTATTATTTATAATCTTTAATGGCGCGTTAACTTGTCTGATCGATACAATATCGAAATGCGTGACCTTTATAAACACACTAATGTTTCAAGCGACACAGAAGAGATTAATGTATTTGATCACGCACTACTCTATACTCTACAAAATAAAATAAAAATATATATATATATAAAAACTGACATTTGAATTTTGTCACGTGTTTATTATAATTGGATTTACGGAACAACTTCTGGTTTTAAATGCAGTGTATTATACCTCGAAGACTACTTGTTTTCTTTATAAGTTAGTCACTACGGATTATGAATTGTCAAATTCACAAAGATATGAAGAAATGTCTCAATAATATGGAGAGAAGATGATTTCGATAATAAATAGTATTTATTTATTTATATGTGAAATAGGAAATAGTTCCACTCTGCAATTTTCTAATTAGTCTCTTTTTATTAGTCATCAAAACACTTTATTTTAACAATGCCGTATTTTATAACACTCCAGTTTGAATCTAATGGCTGCTCGTTGTCATGGTGACAATGAAACAAGATATTTTTATGCTTTCAAGGACAAGACAACGTAAACTAGGATTATTCTGTTTTTATCAAGGCGATTGCTTTGTATTAAAAAAAGTTACTGTTTTTTAAAAAATACATAAGTAATGAATAATAATGATTCTGACTGCACTCACTAGTCATTACGTACCGGATGGCATGGTTTTTTTCGAACACTCCATCTTTTCTGAGGGCTGACTGTACAAGTTTCAATAATATAAATTTGTTTAAAAATTAATTACCAGAACAGAGTGGTGAAAAAAAAAATACTTTATTTATATTCAATGTCTATTTGTCTATAGTGATTCTCTATTTATAGCATGAGTGAGAACCTCATTTCTAGTTGTGTATAACTAAGTATCAAACGATATAAGATTAGAAGCTTACGATGCCAATCTGTGCGCAGAAAGATAATGCGCTTTTGAATATGAGTAAGATCACCATCTAACTTTTACTTCACTATTATAACAGCCTCATCGCCGTCTTCAACATACCCTAATTGGAGAATCCTCTGACATAGCTGTGTTTCTCCATAGTTATCACATTCGCTGTCGGGGTTTCACTTATTTTAGAAAAAGCTTGGTTTTTCAGAAACAGACAAATAAACAAAAATCTAATCAAGAGTTATGACAGTGACTCTTAAGTTCTATTTGTTTTTGATTACCGAATACTTCCTAAGATATGCAGCCTAATCTAACGAAAATGAATGCGAGGGAAGTGCTTCCTTCGCAGACCTCACTCTAAAAGCCTCGTTATTTAATTGATATTAACAAAACATTTTCACGTAGTTATTCCTTATGCTGTGTTAGGTGCTCTGAGAATTTCAGCCAATCGCGTCCTCTCAAAAGGTCACATTGATAATGGGTTTCCGATGAAATTTGTTATATAGCTGTTTTTTGTCATTTTTCAACAAACTTCATGCAATGCTTGAAATTTGTTGCATAATTCGGTTCAGGAGGATCAAAATTCTTTCTATTTCAGAGCGGGTTTTAATCTTAGCGTCTTTATTAGATAAGTAACACCTATTTTTAATAAATCAATGAATAAAATACATAACCAAAGTCAAACTTATAAATGTGATACCGTAAATAAAGGAATCATAAAAATGGTCTGAAAAACTTTCATAGCGCAAATCATTTCTATGATTATATACTTGATTCCCCTTCCCCCATGAGTTCTTTCATGACAAATAAAATCTTAGGTTGGTTATGGAAAACTTTGTGTTATCATATTTTAGTCCACCATCTGGTAGTACTTTGGGGAATTGTGACAACTGCTGTTTTTATCTCATGACGGTAAGGATGCGTTTATGATAATAATAAGGTTACGACAATAACAAGAAATATCCTGTTAAGAAAGGACTCTATCATATAACAGATGTTTTTCATTTGGTTCACAAAAAAAAAAAAAAATACCCCCCCTCTCTCTCTCTCTCTTTCTCTCTCGTTAAGTTTGGTAATTATTTAGACCTTCTATAGTTTGTTTCGCCAGGTAATAAATTTCTAACAGAATCAGGTTACCAAGGAATTTATCATATTGATCGAATTAGGTTAATTAATCTTTTTAACGGCCATTTAACAAGCTATACTAGAGATAGATTGTTAGGGAAATAGCTCACAACGTTGTATTGTTTTGAGTGGTGCATATGGATGGATGGAGCTTTCGACGAAATCAAAATAAAAAAATAAATAAGCAAAACGATAAAATAAACATATAAACTAAGGAACAAAAAAAAGATACGACATAAATAAATTAATTAATTTAGTTAATTCAATAAGTAAAATAAAAGAATAATTAAATAAAATACTGATCGTAACATGTTATCACCAAACAGGAATACGATACAGAATACGCTTTGGAACTCACAGGTTTCCTTTTCTTTATAAAATGTAACCCATACTCTGTTCGATCTGTTAATGTTGGTCATGTTTCAATTATTGCTAGTCATGAATATTGGCCACAGCTGGTATTTTTTTGATATCATGATTTATTAATTGAAATTAGATGGGATACCAGCTGTCATATTACAAGAGTGCTCAAAGGAATTGGAATTGCATCAGACCAAGCTGTTTTACTTAAGTTGCAAGTTCCAAGGGGAGTACGATAAGGTCCAAATAGCTTCGTTATATAAAGGCGGCTTCAAGACTGAGGTAGCAAATGACAGACAAATCAGCATCACAGAAGTGGTAAAAGTATTGGAAAAGTTGGTCAAAGACAGAACTCAGAAATGGGTGGATAAGAATGCAATACTATATGGAGGGCAGCATGATTTTGTGAAATACAGGTCAATCTCTATTACTCTTTATAAATTGCCAGCTGAGTTGGATAAAAGAAATGTCAACATGAAGATGCTGCTGGATTTTGCAAAGATGTTTCATAGGATACCACATGGAATTTATAAAAATCAAGTGGATATTAGCTCTAGCATTATTTCAAAGCCGAATGTAAAAACTATGAAAGTTTCGTAAAAATAAGAGAGCTTACGGGAATACGTTCGCCGGCATATACGAGTCGCCCAAGCGCGGACCACCTTAGAAAGCATTGAACACAAAGGCATCCATATAGTCGCTTTCTAATATGGTCCATTTTTGATAAGATTTTTCACTGGCCTGACAGCTGTTTCGAACTGCTTGGTTCTCTTCGGAGAACACTGTTTAAGTAAAGGTTCTTTCAAAAAATTAGGCGACTTCCCCCCCCCCCCCTCCCAGAAAACGAGTGACCGAAGGATCGTCCTACTCAGCGTTGGTTGCACTCAGTGACAGGCTCGCCCTACTACTGAGCAGAACCGCTCACATTCCAGGAAAAAGCACCCACCAACACGGCCCCGATACAGGCCTGCAGGAAAACGCCAATGCCTGGAGACTCAAAATGCTCTCTCAAATCTTATTTAATTTGTACATAGGAAATTATTTGAAGAGAAATATTCAGTTGTTTGTTTGATGATGCAAAATTAGGTAGAGTAATAGTTAATCAAGATGATGTAGAGAGCTTGCTGGATGATTTAAATAGGCTGACAGCAATGGCAAATAATCATGGATAATATTTCAATGTGGAAAGATATAAAATTATGCATTTTGGGATAAAACCATTACTAGCTGCGTACCACATGGACGTGTACTCCAGGAAATTGATGAAGATAGGGATTATGCGGATGCCGCCGTAGCTCAATCGATTTGAACGATGCCCTTCGGTTGAAAAGACCTGGGTTCGAATTTCATGTAGGAAGCGAAGAACGTTTATCAGGGCATTTCAAGTAAAGGTGAGTTAGCTATTCTAAAACGAAGTTGGTAAATTTTTTCTTTGGGAAACTCGAATTTTTCATCCTATACACCGGTCAGGAGAACACACAAATTATAAAGACTCGCTTGGACAGTCGGTGGTGCTCAGGGGCCCGTTGAGAAGAAGAAGGCATTTCGGGGTGATGACAAATATAGAGTTGAAGTTTAGAGGCATATTGCACTCACTTTCACACACACACACACACACACACACACACACACACACACACACACACACACACACACACACACACACACACACACACACACACACACACACACACACACACACACACACACACACACACACACACACACACACACACACACACACACACACACACACACAGTAATAGTTAGGCGACAAGGTCCAAATAATTGGACCTCGAAAAAGTCAATGGAGACCATAGAGCAGAGATTCTCAACCTATATGCGTGTACCACTGCCTTACTGGTACATCAAATATATTGAATTAAATATAGTGGAATGCTACTAGAAAAGGTTGAGAACTCCTGCAATAGAGTGAGGAACAAACAGCCAAACACTTTAATAAGATGTAGGACTTTCTTTCGCTGTGATATGACTGCAGCAATCCTACGGAGCATACTTTCCACAAGTGTATGATAGCGATCGATGGGAATTTTGGACCATTCTTCCTGTAGGAATGTATGCGGTCCAGGACTGAAGTAGGGATGGACGTCTCTTGACCTCACCCGACGCTTTGCTTCATCCCACACATGTTTAATAAAGTTGAGATGAGGGCTCTGTGGAGGCCAGTCAAGTGTGGTGATGTTCATGTCCACACACAACGCAAAAACAGCAACAGCAGCCTTATGACACGATGCATTGTCTTGCTGAAAGAGACAATAGTCATTTCCGTAGAAACGCCACGCAACAAAATAGGAAGCATTGCTTTGTCCAGATACTCTTGGAGTTCAATGTTCGTGGCACCACAAAGAGAGGTCCGAGGCCAAAGGACTATGCAATACAACGGCTACCTTCGAATTTCATAGTTAGTATTATGCACTTTGGTAAGATACATTCACCGGGCATCTGCACACACTCACATCCCGTCCACCTGCTCGTTAGAGGATGTAGCGCGATTCGTCGCTCCATAACATGGATCTCCATAGTAGGACCTTAATATGCAAGTCTCTATGGAGATCCACGTTATGATCCTCGGTTTTGCATGTTTTTGTGCATATTCATGTTCCAGTCGACGACTGGAACTCTGTTCAACGTGTCGGTCGACGAATGACGGTTTTTACATATTATCGTAGCACCTTACGGCCACGTTCGGTAAGTGTGGTGGGTCGTCCACTGCGGGTAGCACTTGCAATTGACTCTCTGTGCTTCCATCTCAGTATGGTATCACACCTCGAATGGCCAGTTTGTCAACAATTTGCAGAATAGGTAGGCCTGCAGCATAGCATCCTATCAGAATGTCTCTTTCGAACTCCGTCAGTTCCCTTCTCGCAGCCATTTCACCCGGACACAGTTGCACTGGCTTGGAAGCATCATATTCCTCCAACTTATGCCGGCTACAAAAAACGTGACTCGTTACATAACACGATTCGCCTTGCCCATGGGGATGTCCGTTGACTTGTTTCCAAGCAGTGTATAATGCATAATATAATATAATATAATATAATATAATATAATATAATATAATATAATATAATATAATATAATAATAATGAAAAAATAGCAAGAATCATCTATAAATAAAACAAAAAACAACATAACTGATGTAAATATTTATAACAAGAAACATATTCATATTCAAAACACAAAATGTGCTACTTCAATATTCATTATTTATGAATGAACACAAATGTTTTATCTTTAAATAATAACGCACGCAAGTTATCTTTATTAGGATAAGTTGCGTGCGTATTTTAAGATAAAACATTTGTGTTCATTCATGAATGATGAATATTGAAGTAGCACATTTTGTTATCAATATTCATCATTTATGAATGAACACAAATGTTTTATCTTTAAATAACGCACGCAACTAACGCTTTGTCACTCTTTTATTCTTATGTCTTCTCTAAAAAAAGAGGTGTTGTAATATATAATTTTAAATTTTAAAAATTTCTTCAAAAATACACTTTTTCTTTCACATTCTTATTTTAATGAAATCTAATTTTTATATTAATCAGCAATTGTTTTCTTCTAAATTTAATTTTAAAAATTCTATTGATATAATTATTTCTTTTAAATATGTATTGACAAACTAAAATAAAAAGCAACTTCGTATGACATTTTATTATTATATATTGTTATTACGTTTTGTTATTATTTTGTTTCTACATTGTGAATATTTTGTGACCTTATAAATATACATTTATAAAGTTATACACATTTAAACTGAGTAAAATATACCATAAAAGGGGGGAAATGTAGGTGAGTTGAGAAGAAAAATAAATAAATAATTTGCTTCTTGGAATCTGATTGATTTCTGTCAGTTTCGCCATACTGTTGGAAAGTTCTTCCCTGCTTTGTCTGTAGCATTTATCAATGATTACAGGTGAATCTCTTGCAGTAGTTTCACACGCATGGAGATAGCATGAAAAGAAAATATGATGACGTGTCTAGAGCCATATTACTATTTATCTTGCCGTGGCTACACTGAATCTTCATTCCTGAATTTACAAGACTGTAGACCATGTCTTCAGCGAGATATCTAGGGTTAGCTGTGACCGTTCTTGCGGTTAACTTAGCTGCCGTCCATGGTACGTATTATATATATTCAGATTTCATTATATATATCCAGATTACATTTTTTTTTTTGCAAGAATTTCTTTTATGGTTTTTATGCTGCGCTACTCATTATACATTTTGAAAATGAATAATCGAGTTTTATAAGAAAGCAGAATGAATGATTGAATTGCAAATGAAAGCTTTGATTTAACTCACTTCCTTTCGTGATAATATTTTTGCAGCTTTCTAAACTGACAAATTATTATGGAAAACGTTTAGGTATGTCCAAAATAACAAAAATACAAGGAATAATCAAAATAGTAAAAAGTACTTGGTTTTATTTTTTATAATAGTTCTAGATTTGTAAAGTATAACCGTTTAGTATTATTTTCCACCATAGTCTTCTTTGCTTTTTTGAAACATCTATTAAACGGTCAGGCGTCTGTGGAAAAAGTTGTACCCGCAACTAAGTATGTATCGCTTCTTTGACCACGTAGTCCTAAAAATACTTGACCTTCCAGGTCGAGGGGATAGCTTACTTGCTCTCCATTCAATAGGATGTGGGTTCAAGTCCAATTATCATTTAAGTGGGAGACAATTTTCGTTACCAAGTGAGACCACTACCATCCTGCTTATTGGAGGTCTGAAGTGGCTATAAAAAGTTCCACTTCAGACCTCGCTCTAGGCAAGCGAACCGAACTATGTAACCCCCCCCCCCCCACACACACACACAAAGAAGTAAATAACATTTGAATTCCAAATTACGGCTTATAGGTTGGAAAGTAGTCTAGTATTCACTCGGCCAAAGAGTTAGCTAATTTTTAGGAAATGTTTTCCAATTTAGGTTCATGAGTCAGTGATTCCATCAGCAGTGGCAACCCGTGGCTTGAAATCGTAAGGGTATTGCAACTTTCGAAATATACATACACACTGTAAGTACAGTGTATACGTGTTTGGATAAAATATCAAAATTAAGTGAAAATTAAAAAAAAAAAAAGTTAAACATCTAAAATATCATTTATTATCGATAAAATTATACAGTTTGGTATGATTCAAAATTACTTAAAAATTACTATAACTTGTAATGTCCAAATATTTAAAGAGACGAAGTAAACACGATAAGCACTACGAACACTCTACTACTGGCGCAAACTGCATATAAACAACAGTGGAACTGCGCGATGGACAGTGCCGTATTACGCTAATAGCTCGCATCTCACTATGACGTGTATATGCCTGCGCGCGTAGTAATATGACACTGTGGTAAACACAGTGCTGCTAGCGTCCTTCGCCCTCCTAAAAGCTACAAGATGGATTTTTATTATTTTTTATACAAAATAAGAGATTTGTATAGGATTGCTGATGATAAAATTAAATATATTACAAGCAAATATAAATAAATTAATAAATATATTTATATATCGAGAAAAATTGAGGATGATACATTTCAGCAATATGCCTATACACGAGCCGCCCCTGCTATTTACTAGTCGACAGCACGATAGACGAGTGCAACTTGAAATATGTTTAGACTAGTTTAACTGTATAGTATGCTGGTAATGATGACCTTGAGAGTTATTTTAATATGCTTTATTATTCTCAAGTGTATCTTACCGCTACATTTCAATCCTCCTCCCAAATCGTAATTGAAAAGTGCAAACGTATTTGGCAGATTATCTAGTTGGCGAATAATTTTTCTAATATTACTAAATTCAATAATGGATAATATCATCATCATCATCATCAAAAAATTTTAATTTTTATACAATTATAAATAGGGAAACAAATCAAGTTTCAAAAGTGATGGAGAATTTGCTAGGTGTGAATAACTAGTGGTATAAATTACTGGAGAATCCTTGTTTTGAGAAGAAAGAGTATGGAAGGCTGTCAGTTAATTTTCTGTTTGGAAAATAAAGTTTGCTCCCTTCAGATCTCAAACATTCTTAGAGTTTGATTGATATTATAAGCACATAGTCTTATAATCCCAAGTTTCTTTTGTAAAAGGATGAGAAAAGGAAGGACATTTTAAATGCTCTTACATGACTTGCGGGTACATAATTTCAAATAAAAGATTCTCGTTAGTTTATATGATCGACTTGAATTTCAAAATGATGATTTAAATCTCAATAACAATTCATTTACAATCATCAGTTTAAAGAAAATAAATTCACTTTGAATGCAGTTTACGTTTTCCAGAGAGAGGGAGAGAGAGAGAGAGAGAGAGAGAGAGAGAGAGAGAGAGAGAGAACAAAGACTGATTCACATTGTTTAGAGAATTCGTATTCACTTTTAAGCCCTTCCTGTCATTGGCTTTAATTTATACTGACCACTGTAAGTGCAGAGGACGCCACTGTACACGTTGAATATTTTTTCGAATGAAAAATGTTTATCTGAAAGGTGACTTAGAAAAATTAATTATACAATACTAATCTTTTTTGTGTGTGTGTGTGTGTGTGTGTGTGTGTGTGTGTGTGTGTGTGTGTGTGTGTGTGTGTGTTTTTCCTATTTATATCGATGATGCTTTAAAATCGATTAAGTCAATAATATAAGTTCTTGTAAAAATAATATACTTTTTAAGAAATAAAAATTATGATTTATTAAAACTAATTAGAAATGCTGTCAATATGCGGAGGATGAAGTATTGTTATAGTATGAATGGTTTCTGAAGAATGAGTAAACATGTTTTTATTTTATTTTATTTTATTTTATTTTATTTATTATTATTTAAATCAGTAGCTAAGTTTCATGTCCTAAAATAGTATACACATTTTCGGTTGCTTAAAAAAAAAAAAAAAGATCACCCAGCGATCCAATAATTTTGAAAAATTCAGCATTTAGATGCTATAAAAACAGTTCGAGACGCCCAGAATGAACTCACTGAATCCAATTAGAGGAAGCTTTAAAAAAGTAATAAAATAAAAAAACTCTACCACATTTAACTGAGGAATTCAAGGTTTTCAATATTCTTTAAATATATATATAAAGACTGGTTTTGATAGCAAATCGGTTAAGTATAGAAATCTCAACTGAAGAAGTAAATAAATTGCTTAATTCGCATGAAAAGCTATTATCGAATAACTTATGAAAATATCAGGAACTACCAAGGAGGATGATTAAAAAAAAAAAAAAACTGACTTGAAAAAAAAAAACTTGAAAAACTAATGATCCCGTTTTAAATAAAACGGAACTTGAAGGCCTTAGCCATGATCAGTACTGTTTTTAATGCTGCAATAAATTTATCATGAAAAAAAAGTGGGGGGGGGAGGAAAAACTCATTTGTTCAGAGGAAATTACATGTTTTTATTGTAAAAAACTCTGGACAATGAATCCTGTAAAGTTTTTCACGTTTTGTATGCTTAAAATGATGTATTTCTTTATTATTTCATTAAGTGCCATTTTGACGTGGTATTACAAACTCAAATTAATTGCAAGAACATAACCTCGATTCATGACACTGAGTCTGGAATTTAGGGTTCAGTTTGTTCAATTTACGACGATTTATACAGTAGACCCCATGTTGTCAACGGTTTTCCAGTAACCAAAGTGCGCGGTTATTATTATTATTATTATTATTATTAGTAGTAGTAGTAGTAGTAGTAGTACCAAAATGTCTTCTATATTAATCTCATAAAACCCTTTAAGTAATTTATATGTCTATATTATATATAAATAGAATACAGTACTACTCTTTGATGTCTATCCGATCGTCACCCTCTTATCCACATCACCAGCTTAATATCCAAATCTATTTAGATACAAATCCATTATGGAACTCTGTTACATAAATTTAAATTCTCGTAATATGTGAACGAATATTCCATCTCAACTTGTAGCTGTATTCATCAGGGTTCTGTAATATCATATATATCTTTGCTTCTACATCAGCGCTTGTTACATCTATTACTGCAATATCTCCACTCTAGATGATACACCTTTGCAAAGTGATCACTCAGTAATTCCACTATTTCGACCACGTCAGTCACTTTCCTACAATCAGCATTCATCCAAGTTGTAATACAACTCGACGTTAACAGCATAATACACGTAAAAATAATATTACAGTTCAATCTATCGGATGGACTGTTGCTCTAAGGTTTCGTCATTTCTTCGATCGACTGCTGCTGTACCGTTTCGTAATTTCTCCCTTTGTACGTACGCGATGTCTTTTTCAGTCTTAGAAGAAAAGTCGATTGGAATAAATTGTATTCTTCAGAAGCCGTACTATTCGTTCATGCGATTATTTCTCCTACTAGGAGTTACAAAACCCAGTGATCTGATTGTCGCTCATGCGCAAACTGCCACTGGTGCTGTCATCTAGTGGTAGCATGTGAAATTACAACTTTACGAAATATTTTGTGTCGATTTCTCACACACAAATGAAAACATTTTGTAAACTGGTAGTCATGAGTAGTAATGTTTGGATCCCTGATATTATTCTTGAACACCTTGTATTATCGCTGGTGCGTTATTAAAAAAAGAAGGGTGAAATTCATTTTTACATATTATATGTGCGTCAAGATCTCGCTATTTATACGCGATTTTTTTCCCTCTATTATCTCTCTCTCTTTTTTTTTCTTCTAAATCCTCTATTCCAAGTAAAGTATTAATAAATACGAAATGTGCACATATTGTAAATTTATATCCCCGACATCTACAACAAAGGAGAAAATGAAATTTACTAATTGGCACAAATAAATAACTACACAGACATCGATTTAAAAAATATTTAAAAAATGTGAAGAAAATGAAATTATTTAAGAAAATATATATACAAATTTTGACTTAGAAAATATTAATAATGTTGAGTTCAATACATTTCCTTGCAAGTCAAGGAAACTATGTCAGTATAAGGAAACTTCCTTATAATGAGCCAAATATGTTTCAAGAAATTTCAAATGCTTTCTGTATTCAACTTCGTCAAGGTCGTCTAAAAACTCTTAGGTAGTACACATGACCTCATTCTCATTCGAAAATGTCAGGACAGGTTTTCTGATATTTTTTGCTTATTCATGTCTATGCTGTGCATCGTTCTTGAGTCTTTTTGTGAGGATAAGTGTTTTTTCAATAGAGTTATTTAAAGGTAAAAAAAGTCAGTAGAGGTGGCAAAATCAGATAAAGATCAATAGTGCAAAATTCATTTCAATTTTATATTCAAAACTCTTGCTTTTATTACATGTTGCGTAGATATATATATATATATATATATATATATATATATATATATATATATATATATATATATATATATTATATATATATATATATATATATATATATATATATATATATATATATATATATATATATATATATATATATATATATACACACACAGTTATATAGAGATTTTTATTAAAAATAAAAACACCTTGTAGCAACTTGTATAGGTAAAGTTGATAAAGCTCTGTATTACTAAAACCTTGGTATATTTAGGGTCTTGTTACTCACTGAGGAGACCTCAAAAAAGGTTGAAACCGGTCTGGGTAGTGACCCCACCTATATATAATGTATTGCAGTATATTGCAGTATACATCTTTTAGTGAGATGTGCGTTACATTATGGGAAATACTAAGAATAGTGATCAGAGCTTTACCCACCTTTACAATGAGTTGCCCTGGTGTTGTACCATCTTTAGATTTGAACTACGTTTCAGGCGCAAACTTAACTGTTTGCTTACTTGGGATTAGGAGTAAAAATAACCAAGCTTATAAAATTACTTGGTTATCCTAATATACAATATCCCCAACTTAAAAATTCATTTTCATATATATATATAAGCATGCTGCATATAAAATATTGAATGTTATTGTGAAAAAAAAAACACATTATAGTGTGGAAATCACCAAAAAAAATTTTTTTTTAAATAGATAAATTTAACAAATATACAAATAAACTTTAAAGGTACAATTCTATAAGCTAGGTTTTAATCCCTTTTCCCAAATAAGCAAACAGACAAGTAAGTCAAGTTTGCGCCTGAACATAGTTCAAGTCTGAGGCAACGCGTGGTAAAAGTGGAGTAAGCTCCGATCACTTTCCTTAGTATTTCCCCCCAATGCAAAGCACATTCCCTTACGGAGATGTATGATGCTATGCATTAAAGGCAAGGGTCCCTACCCAGACCGGTTTCGACCTTTATTGAGGTCCCCGTCAGTGGGAGCCAGACCAAAAAATTGCCAAGGTTGAAGTAATGCAGAGCTTATAAATTTTATATGAACAAGTTGCCACAAAGTGCTTTGACCTTATTAAATAAAAATCTTAGGATGAGAGTAAGATGTAGAAAGTTTTTTTAACTTAGGTGTACTATGTTAAAGATACCAAGCAATTTTATAAGCTAGGTTTTAATCCTTTTTCCCAAGTAAGCAAACAGACAAGTAAGTGAAGTTTGCGTCTGAACGTAGTACAAGTCTGAGGTAACTCGTGGTAATATACTATACTATAATAACACTTTCATCAAATTGCACATAATAATATTGATTATAAGTACTGTGATAATTAGTTATTTAAATTATTGGATGCTTTTTTGGCATCATGTTTGCAGCTGGGGGAATAAGTTCTGCTGTGATGTTGTGAGGTCCCCCTCTTTTTTTTTTTTTCACTTAACAAAGATTCAGTTGCAATCTTTGTTACACTTTTCTTTTTCACAGGTACGTGGTTCTTAAGGTTTATTTTGAAAAAAAAAATCTTTTCTGGTTTCATATATTCGTGGGATAGCGATTCATAACAAATAACATATTGTGTGTTTTCATTATCAACGGAGCAATATAAGTAAAGCCAAGAACAGATAATCATCACTATATTTACGAATTTTCTTACTTGAATGTGACTGTCCTGTTTCTTGACTCGGCTTTAGTCGTGTCAATTCTCCCACTACAGACTGAGCACGCATTGTAGTACCGCGCGAAGTATGTTAACTATGCTTCCGTCTATACAACAAAAAAAGATAAAAAATGCATTCTAGCGATAAACTGTAAATATACACCGTTATGTGGTATACACATTGCACCTACATGGAGGTGCCACAATGCGTTGTCGGTTTGTACAGTCCGTGGTGGTACATCAGAGTTGTTCAGATTAAGCATAAAATATTTGTTTAAAAAATGAATTTTTTTAGGACCCATCAGATGCCCCCAGGGGTCGCGAACCCGCAGGTTGAGAACCGCTGACACACACACACACACACATGCCTTCGCAGTAATACACTAAATAAATACATAGCAGAGGACAAGTTATTTACAAAAAAAAAAAGAAAAAAAAGTACCGGCAGAATCTTCGATGGGGAGGAAGAGGAGATGGAATTGATATGGAAATTCGCCTAAACAAATAATGACTTTAACGTATGATATGAAAAATCATTCTGAACTTTTATTTTTTTATTTTTTTATTTATTATTATTTTTTTTTTAATGGCGAATTCCAGATTACCATCTGGTCTCCATTTGACAAAAGAAAATTCACAAGATCTTTAAAAGCTGCACTAGAAATGACTATCACGTTCCAGAACCTCGATGAAACTCAAATAATTAATATAGTTCTTTATATTTTCTTGATTTTTCTTGATTTGTTTTTAGTATAATTTAAAACATGTATCTCTTCGGAATTTTTTTTTTATTTACGTCGTCAAAAACCGATCATTTATAGTTATGTTTGGCTAATAATAATAAAGATTTGCACTTCATCTTCAGACATAATACCATTATCAACAGGAAAACAATAGACAAAAAAAAAAAAAACAGAATGAATAAACTATAGCATTTATGCGATACTTTTTAAAATGATAACAACAGAAGTGGGCATGCCTGCTAGTGTAGGGATGGACTGTGGAAGGAATGAAAATGCTTATTATTATTATTATTATTTTTAATTCTCTATCTTGTTCTCCAGTTATAGATCATACATAATCAACAGTGAAAGGAACTTGGTGTAGGGAACAAAAATCTGTATGAAGACATGCAAGTACATAAACTGTTGTCTGTCGATTTGTGGCGAATTGTTCAAGCTTTCATTAAAGGTTCTACCGTACAACGCAATATTCAACTGAAACTTATTATATTTTTTCAAGAAAGGGGGAAAAAATCTTAACCTCCGTTAGGTTTAGGCTTAGTGAGGCTCACTTAAGCTTAATCAGTTAAGGCATCATTTGCACATCATCAAGTTTGCTCATAAATTAGGGAACTTCTGCGTTAGAACTAAATGGCCTGAGTGCGAGATTACGTTCTACCACCCACCCATGCATTAGCAACTTACATTAGAACGAAAAAAAAAAATCTGTTTTTTTTTCTTTTTTTTTCATTTGCAGCTAATGCTTTAACTTACTAAGCCTAAATTACATCGTAGGAACCGAACAACTCGCCCACCAGGAGAGGGGGAGTCTTCGCAGCTTCTGTATTTGGAATAATCAACGAACAAATCCATTTAAACTGTGGGACGCCGTTAGAGAAGTGTGACCAACTTGAAGGAGATTAGTTCTCATTAACAACTATGTTATAACATGAAATGGATTCCAACAGCTATCGAACATAACATTTCATCAAAGGGTTTTCCTCCCTCCTTTTCTCTCTATCTTTCATAACCTAATTACCTTGAAGGTCTAAATGAGTTAAAATGATACGTACAGTTTTTTAAAAAATTAAACAACAACAATAATAACAATAACTTTTCGTTTTTTTTAGGTGACCTAGCTGCGTGCGGTATGTCCGGACCTAAACGTATAACATTATCCAGTTTTCCATATGATATTTACAGCCCTGGATTTGAGTTGGGGCAGAACTACACACCTAACCTTCGGTGTTCGTATTTAATCACGAGTCCTAATGTAAGTGGAGTTTTAATATTAAAATGAATAAATACTCTTTAAATTATATTCTTTACATTATTGTTACAGATCATTTTTATTGAAACTTGAATCCACTTTTATTCGATCAGTTTTACAAATGTGTGTGTTTTAATAATAACCATTGCTAACAAGGTAATTATTATGGATGTTTATTCGTTACACACTAGAAGCATAGCTGAAACGTAGCTGTACACCTTTCAGATATACACATGGTTGAAAAAAATACATGATATTTTCATGTCATTAACAAATTCAATAGAAAATTTATTGCAAAATATCCAAACGCATAAAAAGTTCTTGCAGGCATTAAACCTGTAATTTATTGGTTCTGTAAACCTCCAATGTCATGGAAGGTATACCACAAGCTTATACTCTTTTTCAGGTAATCTAATCTTGGAAGTAGCGGAATAAGCTACATTTCAGGCTTTTCTTACCATTCATACTATTGGCTTACGCTGCATAAAAGAGTTCCTTAAATTTTTTACGTTATCACATCGTGTGGTACTTTGTATATAATTATTTTACTAGTTCCTTACTTGCCGATGTTAGAATTATATCTTTCATACAGAGAAATTATTTTTGGCTTTCATACCATGTTACAGAGAAATTATTTTTGGAAAATGCAATTATCTATCACGAGGTCACCGACGACCGTTGACTTTACCCTAAACCAGGTAGATATGACTGGTGGTGTTGGTTCTTGTATTCCCACTCGCGATAGTCCTAAATTAGTAACGCATCATACTAAATGTTTATGCTGGTTTACGGACGAGAATCCTGATGAAACAGTGGGCAATATCGTGAAGCAAACAGCAGAACTGACAGGTGTAAGCCAGACGGCATTATACTGCACGAAGAAGGACCTGACCATGACGGGTCAACTGTACGCCGGGGTAAAAGATGCCTAGCGTCGTAGAACCACGCACACGCTCGGTGAAATACGACGACTTTAAGTTGTCAGCAATTCGTCAGAAAGTGCACAGCATATGAAGCCATAGGAACAAAATTGCGAAGAAAAAGGAAAGGACTAAGAACCTGGAACCCAGAAATAGAATCTTGAATAAGAAAGAAAAAAGAAATCCACCTTAAATGGTTAAACGACAGAACCATAAGAAATGAAATAGAATCTAAAAGAATCGGAGCAATAACAAGAAGAGAAACCAGGAAAATCAGAAGACAAGACTGGAAGAAATTTGTATCAACATTGGAGCATAACTTAAATGGACCTCAACTAAACAGCTATAAAATCATAAAAACATGACTCAAGAAACAAAAGAATGAACCAATCAGTACATCCAGTTTTTAAACAATAGTAATCAAACTGGAATAAAACAAGTAATAATTCAAGAAACAAATGAAGAACCAATACAGGTTAATGATCTAAAGCAGGGGTGAGGAACCCCTCGCCCGCGAGTCTATTTCAATTCGCCCCTTTGCTGATGCATTCCTATGTACATATAAATAAAATTTTATAATAATTTAAATTTATTATAATTAAATTTATTTAAATTTAAATAATTAAATATACAAAACTAAAAATAGCTATATTACATATAATATGATCGTCATACGTCTGGTAAGATATATATTGCACACTACATACACTATGTATAAGAATTAAAATTTACCAATCGCCCACGGAAATTTTTAAATTAGCAATTTTCGCGCTTGATAATAAAAAGGTTCCCCACTCCTGATCTAAAGAAAATGTTGGAAAATCTAAAAAATAGAAAAGCCACAGGAGAAGAAGAAATGAATACAGAACTATACAAATACACAAATACAGCTCTAAACCGTTTCAATTACGATTAATTAAATTCCTAAACAGAATATGGGAAGAAGGAAACATCCCACAAGAATGTAAGACAGCAATAGTCATAAACATATTCAAAAAGGAAACAGAAAGGATTACGGAAACTACAGAGGAATATCCTTATTAAATACGTGCTATAAAATATATCTAGATATAAATAAAAGTAAATTAACACCATTCGCAGAGGAAATTATTGGAGGAGAACAATGCGTCTTTAGGAAAGGAAGATCCTGCACAGATCCCACATTTATACTCAAATTATAGAAAAAAGAATAGAATTTAACCTGCCAACATATATGACCTTCCTGGATTATGAGAAAGCATGTGATCAAATCAACAGAACAAAATTAATCAACATACTGTATGAATTGAAAGCTCCACCTCAAACCACAAAAGCAATAGAAAATATAATGGAAGAAAGCTATATTAAAATGAAAATGAACAATGAAACAACCGAAAAAATTCAACCCAATAGAGGTCTCATTCAAGGAAGTGGATTATCGCCAATACTCTTCAATATATATATTGAAAAAAATTTCAAGAGAATGGAGAAAAAACAAAATCAAAGGAATTAAAATAGAAAATAAAGAATTAATCAGCCTTTTGTATGCTGACGATCAATTGTTTTTGCTGAAAATGAAGACCAATTACAGAAAAATCTAGACGTATTGAACAAAACAATAGAACAGTATGACATGAAAATCTCAATAAATAAAACGAACTCAATAGCATTTCAAGGTAAGCAAATTAAAGATTCAAACTAGTCATCCACAACAAAGTAATAGAACGAGTGAACAAATTTAAATATCTGGGAAATTACATAGGTCCCAATGGAGAAATCGACATTGCATATAAAATGCAAAAATTCCCAGCAGTCATTGGAACTTTGAACAGACACTTCAGTAAACAGATGTTTAGAACAACCCAAATAAAACCATATTAAATAATAGCCAAAGCAATTCTGAAATATGACAGTGAAACATGGACTTGGGAAGAACGAGATAAAAGACAAGTGGAAGCTGCAGAAATGAAGTTCCTAAGTCCGCTCGCAGGCTATAAAAGAATAGACAAGATAAGAAATGAAGAAATAGGAAAACAGTTATCCATAATTAACATAACAGAAGACATCACAAAAACTATAAAAAGAACTGGAAGAACCATGTAGAAAGAATGAATGAGGACAGATGACCAAATATTGACTGTAAATATAAACCAAAGGGACACCGATCAAGAGGAAGATTTTAATACGGAAAGCCAAGAAGAAGAAGAAGAAGAAGAAATGCACGATTTCTTCCAAAATAATGAAATTCCTACGATGTATAAGGTAACGACTGTTATAAACAATGATGAAGATCTCCCTCGCATTTCATTAACAACAACTTACCGGTTGTTGAATGACCTTGGTTTTGTTTACGCCACAAGAAAGCAATCAATGGCATTAGTTGAAAGGCAAGCTATAATTTTATGGCGTCGCCAGTATTTGCGTTCTATCAGGAAATATCGTCACTAAGGACGCAAAATTTATTATACAGAAGAAATCTGGGTGAATGTTGGTCACACCTGCACTGAAGTTCTCCAGGACACGACAGTAAAAAGTGCTCATCAAGCATTTTTGTTGGGCTTAACGACAGGCCTGAACGCACCGAGTGGAAAGCGGTCTCGTATAATCATAACGCACGCTGGCAGCGAAGACGGATTTGTACAGGGGGGGGGGGGGCTAGAAATTTTACGAGCACAGAAATCACAAGGCTATTATCATAAGGAAATGGATGGAAAGCACTATGAACAGTGGTTCACGAACATGTTTTTGCCAAATATTGAGCTTAACAGCGTTATTGTAATGGACAATGCGCCTAACCATTCTGTCCGACTGGAAAATGTGCCATCTCTGGCTACACGCAAAAAAGGACATTCAGAAGTGGCTGAAGGAAAAATGAATCGGTTTTACTTCTGATATGGAGAAAACAGAACTATTGAACTTGGTGGCAAATGTCAAGAGTCAGTTTCAAGAATATCGCATTGATAGTATTGGCGAACAGAAAGGACACAGTTATTCGTCCTCCACCATACCATTGTGAACTGAACCCCATAGAACTCATCTGGGCACAAATTAAGGGGCATGTTGAAGTTAAAAACACATCTTTCAATGGGCTATAATTATGAATGCTACTACTATTATTATTAGCACTATTATTCAGGCTTCAGAAGATGTTGGCCAGTCTTGTTAAAGGAATGGCCTAGCTTTTTTGTTATTGTTGTTTTAAGTTTACATTGAAGATTTATTTGAATAATTCATGTGAAATCATACTCTTACATTAATGTTAAGAAAATGCTATTACTATTTTACTTCGAGTTGGATCTTGTTTTCTCTCTACTTGTCATAATAAAATAATAAACTAGCACCTTTTTATTCTCTTATAGGGAGTAGGCCAGGCATTTAAACCCTATTTATATAACTGCCCACTCTGGACACAGAGTGGGCAGTTCAATCTTCATAGCCAATCGGATATAGCTAGTCAGGTCTATCACTAATTATAGGCAGCACCGATGAAGAGACAGACAAACAAATGCTGTGATCTCTTGGCACCTAACACTAACAGGATATGTTACTGTCTGAAATAATGTGAGTTCTACATTATTTCATATTCAGTAAACTCGATTTTCTTGAGTTTACGGGACGAAAAACCCGAGTTTCCGGGCGAAAACACCCGATTGCCCATTCCAGAGATCGACTAGCTCGGGAACTGGTCGAAGAAAGGCTTAGAAAAATTTCCTCCAGTAGGCGACCAGACTCGAACTATAAGTCTATCTTCTGACAGCCTAGCACAGAAGATGCAAGCGCCACTTCCACTGAGGCACACTGGCCTATAATTGTGATGTATTGAAAATTTTCTTTTGCATCAGTCTTATAGAACTCCTTTAATAACGTTTTGCCTCTCAATGAGACTGTGCAGCTTGCACACCTTCAGTCTCCCTGCATAGGGAGCAATCCACCGACCTGTTATCATGTTGGTCATTCCTCTCCAAATTCTCTCCACCACTTCCTGATTTCCAAAAAACCAGGTGATTGGATCTGAGCACAGTACAGGAAAACCTCGCTTAACGCGAATCCGATATGCGCGGTGATCAGTTCGCTCGATTGAGTTAAATGATACCATTTCCCGCTTTATGCGAGTGATTAATCAGTTAACGCGATTTTTTACGTTATGCAAAATTTTGCGTTACGCGAAATTTTATCGTCAATCTGTAGTTAGCGAAAATAGCTCGAAGTCATTAAGAGACATGACAGTGGCGCTAATAATACAATGATTGTGTGAGACCTGGGATACAGCGAGTCTACAGTTTGGACTATATTAAATAAGAGCAAAGAATACAAAGAACAAGGAAAAATTGCTACTGTTTCTTTAAGCAGCAGATCACCCGAAATAAAAGAGCCATTTAGTATCTTCCTGTTACTCTGGATTGAGGATTGTAACCCAAAAAGAATACCTCTTAGTACAGGGAATATTCAGGAAAAAGCTCTCAATATTTTACCTCATTGAAAGAGACCAAATTTCAAGAGGAATGTGAAAGCGTTACTGCAAATTTAGGATGGTTTGACTGTTTTAAAAATCGAACTGGACTGTATAACATAAGAATAACTGAGGAAACTGCTAGTTCTGATAAGGATTCTCTGGCCACGTTTCCTGAAGAATTGCAAAGGATAATTCATGAGGGTGATTTTGACTACCGGCAAATATTCAACTTCGACTAAACTAGTCTCTTTTGAAAGCGTATGCCAACGAAAACTTTCCTAGCTAAAACTGAAGCATCTCAACCAGGATATAAAGTATCTTAAGATCGTCTTACGCTTTTATTAGGAGGCAATGCGGAAGGCGACTTTAAACTCAAGCTTATTTCAGTTTATCCTGCACAAAATCCAAGATCTAACATTATTGAAGAAAACAGCACAATTGGAAAAAAAATTGAATTTAATGAACTGGATAAGAAGTGAGAAACTTGCTCGATTCCCATTCAGAACATTTAAGCGAGAATGATCTTCAACTAGAAGAACAGCGTGCATATGAAGAAGATAAGGAGTGCGAACAAGAAGAGAATGCTACGGCTAAGAAGCTAACTGCAAAAGAACTTGATTGTGTTCTAAGGAAATTTTATTTGATGCTGATCCTGACATGGAACGAAGCTTCGAAGTCAGCCAAAATCTTGACCAAGCGATAACCAGCTATCGTATATTACATGACAAGATGACAGAGTCGATACGATTCAAACATCTTTACTTAATTTTTTTTGTAAAAAAAGTACCTCAATCAAACGTTTAGACATTAAGTAAAAATTTAAGCAATTGATTTTTATCCTCTAATGTAGCTTATACTGTAATTTACCGAAAATTTACGCTAACTGATGGAAGAATTATAATTATTCCTATTAGTGATTGTATTCGCTTAACGCGATTTCGCTTATTGTGCATTAATTGATGGACAAATTAATAGCTCTAAGCGAGGTTTCCTCTAGTCAAACTGAGGCTGAGTCAAAGCCTTATAATGAGGTATAAGAACAGAAGTGGGCAGTACAGAAGTGTGAGGGGCTCCAGTAGTTAATCGAATTATCTTAGATGCCTCTCCATCATATACTACCCTCTGATGTCTGTCAATCAGACATCCACTCCTCTTTCCATGCCACCAGCCTCGTCTCCCTTCCAATATGCTTCAACTTATGGAATAGATTATTATTATTATTATTACTACGGGCAACTCCAACAAGGAGTCCTTAGACTCATCGAAGGAGGCCCTAAATATACCAAGAACAAATACTCGGCATTCTCACAGTATCTATCATACTTTGCTTTGAGCTCATTTACAGTCATGGCACCCACAACAGACTCTGGCAGCTTATTCCACTCATTCACCACTCTCCAAGTAAAAAACCTAGTTTTAACACCCCTGCTAACTACACTCTTGCTCAGTTTCCATGGGTGGACCCGAGTTCTCCCATCACCAGACCTGTTCTGAAGAATTTCTTCTGAATTAATCTTGTAAAAACCCTTCAGTAATTTGAATGTCTCAATCATGTCGCCCCTTTTCCGCCTATCAACCAATTTCTGTGTTAACCCACAGATCTTCAACCTGTTCTTGTAAGGTTCATTCCATAGGCTATGGAATGAACTTTATCATCTTGGTCACTTGCCTGTGGATCCTCTCTATCTCCCCATCTCCTCTTCCTCCTCCCCCCTCCCCATGAAGAAGAAACCAAGGGATCCAGAACTGGACGTAGTGAAGATTGGGTCTTATCAAGGCTCGATAAAGAGGAACAACAACTTGCTTATCTCTGCTCGTCAAAGTATTCTTTAGTAACCAAGTGATCTGATGAGCTGATTTAGCTACTTTTGCTATGTGCCCCTAAACTTCAACTCCCTATCCACCAACACACCCAAATCTCTGGCTTTATGAACTTCCTGGAGTACAGTTCCACGAATTCGATATACTGCTGCTAATTTGTTCACCCCAAAATGCATAACCTTACATTTTGTTAGATTAAACTGACATCCATTCTCATTAGCCCAGACTGCCAATCTATCCAAATCATCCTGTAAAATTCTGATATCATGTACATTCACTATTGCTCTACCCAATTTTGCCTCATCGGCAAATAAATGAACAGTTCCTCTTAAATCCTTTTCCATATCATTAGTGAACAAATTAAACAGCAGTGCTGCAAGAACAGAACCCTATGGCACACCGCTAGTAGCAGGCCTTCTTTTGGACTCCACTCCTGAATAAACTTCTCTCTGATATATCCATCAACCACCCTCCTATCTATCTCATCAACCCTATATCCATCCCCATGTGCTGCAGTTTACTGATTAGAATTCCATGTGGTGTCCTGTTAAAGGCCTTAACAAAGTCCAGCAGTATCACTGTAAACCCATTACTCTTATCCAATTCACCCGTCACTGTATTATAAAACGTGAGCAAGTTACTGAGGCATGATCTACCCTTCACAAACCATGCTGTCCTCCAAACAGTATCCCATTTTCATCTATCTATTCCTGTACAACAGTCGTGGAATTATTTTCTCCTCTTTCCACACTCCCCTCAGGACTAACCCAGAGCTGAGACTGAAATTAAACAATATGGTCAAGGGAACTGAAAATTCCTTTGCCGCTTCACGTAACACTCGAGGTCGTATATCATCCAATCCCACAGATGTATTTACATTAAGGTCCTGTAATATTCTATTCACCTCCATTTCATTCATTTCAATTTCCTGTATCAGCATTCGTTCTCTCATTCCTGCAATATCACAGCCTGGATGATATACTCCTGATATACATTTTCACGAGGAATTCTATCAATTGCCTTTGCGAAGTCTTAGCAGTACCATATTGTAGTCATTTCCTTTATCCAATTAAGTTGTCACTTTGTTGTAAAACGTGACTAGATTACTAAGGCAGGATCTTCCTTTACTTGATACTGCGGACTGTAACGTATCTGATTCCTATCTGTGCATTCCTGAATTCTACCCATAACCAACTTTTCCAATAACTTAATTACAACTAGAAGATACTAACTGGTATATAATTGGCCACTTACCCCTTGGAGTCATCCTTATATAATGAAACTACCATGTTCTCTTTCCCACTCCCTTGCCAGAGCTGAGACTTACATTAAACAATTTCGTCATAAGTACTGCTAATTCTCTTGCACATACTCATAACACACGGTCTGACATGCCATCCAATTTCACTGCTGTATTCACATTGACAGTTTTCAATATGCCGAGAATTTCCAGTCCATATACCTCAATTCTTATATCAGTCGCATTCGCATTGGTAATTTCCAAATCTTCCCTGGATGATACACCCCAACAAAGTGATTACTTGATAACTCAACTATTTCTTCTGCTCCTATCACATTCCTAAATGAGCATTGATTTTTGATAAGCATGATATAATTAAAATTACTTATAGATCCTTCTTTAAATATATAGTTCATGTGAGCAATACTTAGATTAAATGATGCATTTTATTGCACGTTGCAAGACCACTGCTCTACTTATTGGAGCCTTGAAAAAAGTTCTGTTAGGCATGCAGAATAGGATTTCAAATCTATGCAAAAAAATAAAATAAAAAATCAGTTAATGCCATTTATTCTCCTATGTGAATTAGGCAAGGCGTTTTTTTTATCCCTATCTAACTTTTAGAGACTGAGTGGAGACAGTTCAATCGCCACTGGTAGCCAATCAGTGATAACTGGCCCATGTCTATCACTAATTATAGATGGCACTGATGAAGAGACTGGCAAACAAATGTAGGTTTTACGGACGATTTTCTTGAGTTTACGGGAGAAAAATCCGGCTTGCCACTGCCAGAGGTCGACTAACTCAGGAATCAGTCAAAGAATAGGCTTAGAAAAAGTTCCACCAGTCAACAACTAAACTTGAACTTAAATCTATCTTCGGGCTGCATAGTGCAGAGGATGCAAGCACCATTTTCACTGAGATACGCAGGCCTAATAAATAAATAATAATAATAATTAAATTTAATTTAATCCTTTTTTTTTTACTTTTATTGATTTTTGTATTTTTGCATACTGCGGGTTCGAATCCGCAGCATCTTCAACCAAGATACTGTGGATTCGAACCCGCAGTATCTTGGTTGAAGAGAAGGGTAGGTACATTAACCACGCGGTCCACTAAGGACAGCATTTAATTACTTATTTGTTTAGGTATTTATTTGTTGTTGTTATTATTATTATTTAATATTTACAGTATATCTAATGAATAATAATAATAATAATAATACGTTTGTGTAATAATTGCGATGTATTGTAATCTATTAAAATAAAATGTTCTAATAATAATTGAATGTGAAAAGAAAATATTTTGCAAATAAAAAAGAAATTTTAAAAATTTCAGAGAATCAAATTAACATTCAAAAGTTTTGATCTCGAGGCATCAGATAATTGCCAGAATGACTTATTAGCTATTCACGAAGGAGACAATGCTCGTAGTCCAGCACATGGTGTGTTCTGTGCAAGTGAAATACCAAGGCCAATAGTCTCTCTGCAGAATCAACTCTTTATTTACTTCCAGACAGACTTCATGATCAACAGACGAGGATTTCATCTTCAACTGGAAATATCAAACGGTAATTCAACATTTGCAGTTTATCTGAAATATTCGATAAAGAAAAAAACAAATCGCCGGGAGCTAGCTTAAAGAGGTGGTTCCATGCTTAAATTTCTGCGATATATATATATATATATGTACGGTAATATTCTGCTTTACGAGGTTTCGCTTAACGAGAATACACTCATACGACGCTTAAATTATGAACAGTGCTCATTTATACGACGCCACATTCCCTAATACGACGGTTTTAGTTCATTGAGCTGCCGCGAATCAACCGATGCGCAGTTTTCGTGAACTTTGCTTGTAACATCGTTACTGTCTGTATCTCTCGGTGTTTTGGAGTTTCGCTTTGTGTTATAAACTGTTTATAACTGTTGTTAATAATGGCAGATGAAATTAAAAATAAGGTGCTATTGTTTGCAATGAAGAGAAGAAGACGCGTAAAGTTATTGCATCACACCTCCAGAGAGTCCAAAGACTCATCGAGGGACGGCATCAACTCTACAACTCCTCATGTCACTACTCCAACACTAATGCCATCTATCGCCGACTACCACCACTAGTGCTTTCACAGACAATCACAAACATCCATGCCTACGGCGTGATTCGAACCGGCAGCCTTTTCCTGGAGATAAGGTGCTATTGTTTTTAACACACACACACACACACATATATATATATATACAAGAGGGCTATTCAATAAGTAATAAGACTAATTTTACTGTCGCGAAACCACGCATCACAATATTCATTTCTGTGGAATAAAGAAATGTTGCTGTCTGTATTAATAAAAGAGGTTGATAGATGGCGTATACGGGCTGATGTGCCAGAGTATCACATGACTAAACGCAAGCTTGTTTAGGCGCACCTTCGACCGCGATCAGTCGTCGAAATGGAAGCGTCCTTGCAACAGCGTTATGCGATTAAATTTTGTGTGCGTTTGCAAAAATCGGCATCGCACACTTTTAACATGATACGCGAAGCTTTCCACGATGGAGTAATGTCGAGGGCAAGTGTTTTTCGCTAGCATTAAACTTTTAAGGAAGGAAGGCAAAATGTGGAAGATCTTGAACGTGAGGGAAGACCTTCATCGTCCATCACAGAGACAATGATCAACACAGCAGCAATTATCATCAAGGAGGATCGCAGAATTACAGTACGTCAGCTGCATGTTGTCTTGAATATTTCTGTGGGAAGTGTTTAACTGAATCATGGCTGAACATTTGAAACTGAAACGTGTTTGCACCTGATGGATTCCCAAACTCTTGACACCGGAGCAAATGCAGCATCGAGTGGATGTGTGCACAGAATGGAAAGAAAGACTGGAACAAGAAGGTGACAACTTCTTAAAACGCATCATTGCAGCAGATAAAGCTTGGTTGTATCACTATGACCCTACAATGAAACAACAAAGCAGTGAATGGAAGCATCCGTCTTCGCCTACCCCCAAGAAAGCAAAAACTGTAAAATCGTTTGGTAAAGTTATGACCATAATGTTTTTTGACTACGAAGGCATTGTTTACCAACACGCTGTAGAACCCGGGAATACTGTAAACGGCTCCTACTATTCGGATGTTTAACGGACAATGGTACAGCACGTTTTGTAAGGAAGCATCCATTTGTAAGGAAAAGGAAGCATCCATTGCTGAAGAATGGCATCTTATTGCCACGATAATGCAAGGCCGCATATTGCTGGCGGTGTAGTAGACGTTTTACAGAAGAACAACATAGATATCCTACCACACCCTCCATACGGTCCTGATCTCACTCCGTGCGATTTCTGGCTGTTTCCTCAGCTCAAGAAATCACTAAGAGGCCGCCATTTCGAAAGCAACAAAGCATGTGTAAAACCTGCGGAGGCGGTTTTGAAAGAACTCTCAAAAAACGGACTTTCACATGTCTTTAAGAAGAGGACGCAACGTTGGGACAAATGCATCGCGCCTCACGGTAGTTATTTCGAAAAAGATCATGTAAATGATTACGATTAAAGGTAATCTGTTTTCTGTATAAATATAGTCTTATTACTTATTGAACAGCCTACGTATATTGCATAATTCAAGCACATATTTGACTGCTTCAAATTGTTAAACCATTACATCGAGAAATGAAAAAAAAAAACTGCAGCGATTCACTCTATGGAACCTAATGTTTCGTATAACCGGGATACGCTTGTATATACGGTATTTAATTACCTTTGATTTGTTAAAGATACCAAGGTATTATAAACCTGGTTTTTTATTCCATTTCCCAAGTAAGCAAACAGACAAATAAGTCAAGTTTGCACCTGCACCGTAATGCAAGTCTAAGTGACCCGTAAAGTAGTACAAGTCTAGGCAACTCGTGGAAAAGGTGGAATAAGCTTTGATCACTATTCTTAATATTTACCCTTAATGTTTACCCTTATTCCACCTTTACCACGAGTTGCCTAGACTTGTTCTACTTTACGGGTCACTTAGACTTGCATTACGTGCATGCGCAAACTTGACTTATTTGTCTGTTTGCTTACTTGGGAAAAAGGATTAAAACCAAGTTTATAATACCTTGGTATCTTTAACATATATTATACCCAAGGTAAAAAACTTTCTATACCTTTGATTTGTTTCGCTGAAACAGCAATGTTTTATATATTGTACAATACTACAATATAGTATAGAGCAAAATTTCAATCTTATATGTTGTTTCTGAGCATAGTAAATTTTTTTTTCAATAGAATATGATCGATTTAGCCTCCAAAATCAAATCAAAAGATCAAAATATCATCCTATTGCAACTGTTGTGCAATGAGAGGATCACACATTCTTTCCACTTCTGTGGAATCTTACCTGTGCTGACACTCAAAGTTTAGAGCTAGGAACAGTCAAAGGAACAATCAATTATCCATGCTGATATCCCATCAATTTTCATTGTCTAATTTATATTCAATTTATGCAACAGCCTTAGTACCTCCTACTTATTCCCCTGAGTGATTTCTTGAGTGCATGCAACATTAAGTTGATTAGAAATTATATTCTTGTTTATTCCTTTATCCAAGTGTACACAAACAAAGCTTCATGATTAGGCTACTTATACAGTATACAGTGACTAATGACTTCACATCATTTGCCTTGGTATCCGATAATGCAAAACACACACACACACACACACACACACACACACACACACACACACACACACACACACACACACACACACACACACACACACACACACACACACACACACACACACACACACACTTTCGGATGCGTATAATGCTGTGCATTATGGGAAGTGTCACTACTCAGACCTGTTTCGACCTTTATTGAGTTCACATCAATGGGAACCAAACCCCAGAAATCGGTCTGTTTTTTTTTCCCACAATGCATAACATTATACACGTCTGAAAGTGTGTGCTTCGCATTGTGGCAATCGATGTGAAGTCATTAGCCTCTACATACAAACAGCTTCATCGTGAAGATACTTCAAGCGGAAACTTTGTTTGCATTTGGATAAATGAATGAAAGAATATAATTTCTTGGCAAGTTTAATTTAATTTGTAACAAGTGAAAAATATTTCTACTTACTTAACCGCTTTTGACAGGTATTGAATTAAGCGATATTGATCAGCGAATGGAGTAATGTGAACCCAGTACAGTAACGAGGGTATGAAGTGCCTATGACAAGTGTCTAACTTGCGATCCCCTAACCCAGAAATGACAAAAATTTTGAAAAATTTAAATATAACAAGTTAAATTTTACTAAATGCAATATGTTAAATACTTACTATTAACTCCATCAAAATCAGTTGCAGTGTGTTGCAGAATTTGTTTCTAAAGTGGCGTATTGCCGAAATATAAAATAGCGGACTTTTATATCTATTAATTTATTTTTATTTTTTACATTTTTTATGTTTTGCTCCTCAAACCTAGTTGCGCCTATGGCGGGCGCCTCTTTCGCCACGCCCTCGTTATGGCACTGTGTAAACTCACCTACCCACCCCCACACACACGCAATCCAGTAGGTAACCCAAGCTCATAAAGCAATTTCTTTTATTGTTTCGATAGCTATTATGTAACTGACATTATTTTTATGTTAACGTATATTATAGGACCATCCCCACCCTTCATATTACAAAATCACCTTATACTGTTTATTAAAATTGCAGTTTATCTTGTGTGCTTAATTGATTAATATTGCAAAGTTGCGAAGAATGAAATTGTCTTAATTTCTAGGAGATGTCTGCAACTCTGGAGAAATACTGTGCGAGAATAGAAACTGCGTTCATGAGAGCGCTTGGTGTAACGGAAATGACGATTGTGGTGATGGATCCGACGAAGCTGGATGTAGTAAGTAATTGTAGTATTTTCTAACATTATATTGTATCAATTCACGCTATCACACTAACAGCCTCTAAAAGCAAGCTATTTCAATCACTCATCGCTCTTCTGTGAGAGAAAAATGTAGCTCTCACCTCTTTCTTGACTGCATTCATTCTCAAGTTCCATCGATGCCCTGTCATCCTCTTTCCGCCCTCCAAAAAATGAAAAATTCCATCTCTTCATATCTTGTACAATCCTTTCAAAAGTTTGTAGGTCTCTAATATATCACCACTCTTTCAGCGGTCGTCTAGCGTCTGCAGTCCACAAATTTTCAATCTCTCTTGATAATTTACATTCCAAAGTTTTTTCGGTATCTTCTTTACACACTCTCTACTGTATCTGCATAAACTCGGAAACCTGGTGAGCGGATAAGTGCACCTAGTCCAAGTGAGGTCGTATCCAAGCCTTATAAAGAGGCAAAATGACTTCCTTATTCTTACATCATGCCATTGTTCGTTTCGGCATTGCAATTATCCTGTTGTATGTACAATTTTTGCTATCCGAGTCCTGAACTTCAACTTCCTATCTACTAAAACTCGAAGATTTCTAGACTGGCCAGTTTCTTCTAGCAGAATCTTTTCAATATAATTCGCCATTGGATATCTGATTACACTAAAGCCCCATTTACTGACATTGAACTGATAACCTTTTCACATACGCACAATTATAGCTTATTCAAATTAATCCACAATTAGTGCATGTCGGTCACATTCCTAATTATCCTACCAATCTTTGCATCATCACCAAATAGCAAGGACTAATCCCTGAGGTGCACCACTAGTTACCTTAAATCTTGTAGACTCACATCTCCAGTATGCCCATTTTGATATTTGTCACTCAACCAACCTTCTATTCAACCTACTAATTTATAATTCAATCCCATATCTTCCAACTTATGCTACAGCCTTCTATGCTTTATTCTGTCTAAAGCCTTAGCAAAGTCCACTACCCTCCCATAGTAAACTCATGTTGCTCATTGAAACTTATAGATTCTCAATCAACCCATTTCTGTATGCCATCACTTATCCACTTTTCGATAACCTTCACCACTATTCCAAAGTGACTGAAAGGTAAATAGTTGGGCAAACCAGTCTTTGGAACTCTTGTGCAATGGAATGATCACGCATTCTTTCCGCTCCTGTGGAATCTTCCCTGTGCTGAGACTCAAATTTTAGAGCTAGGTCAAAGGAACAGCCAATTATCCATTCTGATATCCCATCAGTTTCCATTATCATCAAGTTGATGACTTTTTTTTTACTTTTATGAAGCGATTGTTGAACAATCTCTTCTGCATTTGCGACTGCACGTATTGAATATGCTAATATTTATATTTAGTTTTCGTAATTTATATCGCTGAAATCAATGAATATATTTTTTTTATAGTTTCACATATTTAACGAGCATTGCATTGATTTTCACTTTTTAATGAACTGAATATTTAAAAGTATTTCAAATCATAAGTTCAGTAACCAGGCGAAATCAACAAATAACAGATAAATAAAAATAAATTCATGTAATATTAAATAAAACATTATATCATTATGTACTTTTACTTGCTAATGCATTATAAAAAGAAAGGATAAAGTAATTCAAAGAACTAGCCCATTCTGTTAGAGATGGAAGCCATTTTTCCAATTATACCACCTCCCTCACGTGAGTTCTCTTGAAAATAATCATCACCTGCCAGCTGGGTCCACTAATTTGTGTTCAACGACTCTTGCTCCAGTAGATCTCTTACCCAAAATTACCATCTTTGGATACAAGACATAAACATTTTGGAGAAACGCATTTGCTCGTTCTTGACATTTCCAAGACATTTGATTGAGTCTGATATGGAGGTGACCACTTGGTAAAAAAACTCGTTCGCAAGATCCCTCTTACACTACGTGTCATTGCGGATGATTTTTCTTTCGTTAGGTTTTCCTATAATAATAGAATAACCCAATCTTATTCGTTCACCACTACTCTTCATCATCTACAAAAATCAAATTCTGTTCATATCAAATACTGACGTACACTTCGATTGTTTCCAACAAATTGCATTTATGATCCCAGAAGCTTGGTTATTTTCGTTCGAAACACTATTTCTCACTTTTAAATTAAGGGGATATTAAATCCCACATTATTTCAAAGACGAATAAGAAACTCAGAGATGAGATAGAAATCTGATCTAAGAGTTTCATGCCGAATATAGAAACTATATAAAGTTTGATGAGTCCTAGCGTAAGCCAACACCTGGTAGTGCAATGCCAGGGCAACCCGTTGCAAAGGTGGAGCAAGTTCCGATTACTATTCTTGGTATTTACCTATAATGTAAAACAACAGCTCCTAGGAGATGTGTTATTGCTCTACATTATGAGAGAAGGTCACTACGCAGACCGGTTTCGACCTTTTTTGAAGCCTCTTGGCTCTTTATTTTAAATAAACCATTTCTCACATTTACAAAAGGGGGAAATCTGATTGGTGGATCTTCCTCCATCTCACGAACCCATTTTAGTTATTTTCTCATGGATGTTTTGTTCCTGTAATACGTATTTTCTGTGGGTGTTTTCATGGTCACCACCGTTCTTCCACTTTCCTCTCGGCTTCTAAAATCACAAGTAGTGCTAATGACTTCCATACACAATTCAACAATCAAATTACCTTCTTATTGTCTTCTTTCATTACATCTACCGCTCTTCTCTGGAATAGCCTTCCTTACACTGTTTTCTGCTAAAACTACACACTCTAACTTGTTCAACAAAAATATCAACATATTTTTGCTTTCTCCTTAACACTTGTTCACACATGGCATCGTGGTGCTATAGGTTTTGCATTTTTTTAATAGTTGATATATATATATATACACAAGGTGTATATATATACAATATATAACCTTTTTTCCGCGAAAAAAAAAATTAATACCAAAAGTCGTCGATAGGGGAAATTTTGGCGCTGGCGGAGCCGAAAACAAGCAGATAATTAATAATTACATTAAAGGCAGATAAAATGGAATAATAACATTTCGACGGTGTAAGCGACAGCCGCGTCACTCATTCCAGCTGGATATGTGGCGCGTTACAATGATAATAAGAATAATTAAACTAAAACAACAACTTACGAGAGACACAGAAATTAAGGTAGTGATTGAACTCACAGGATATAATGTTTTATTCATCCTAATCAGGGTCCCTGGACTACATACACGATTTTCAATGTGCTGACCTTTCTTGTGTACAACAAGTTGCATCCGGTGTGCGACATGTTCTACAGCTGAGCGTAAGGAGTCGGATTGGATGTTCATAACAGCCCGTTTTATGTTATCTTTCAAGACATGCAAGTTGGGAACGCCACAAACATACACAACGGATTTCAAATACTTCCACAGTCAAAAGTCACATGGAGTGATGTCCCGGAATCGAGGCGGCCATGCTGTCTGAAAGAACTGACTGATAACCCTCTCATTACTGAAATGCTGGCGTAAAAGGCGCCTGTACTGAACGTTCAATGTGTGGCCGTGCTCCATCCTGCATAAAAATTATGGAGTCCAAACATTGTCTTTGCTGCAATGAAGGAATGACAAAATTTTCCAGCATTGGTCGATAAATCTCTCCAGTAATGGAGCAGGTTACAGGACATGTACGGGTAACACGCTCAAAAATGTATAGTCCTATTATGAAATCGGCTGTGAAGCCACACCACAGTTACTTTTGGAGAATGCAGTGGTACTTGCTGGATCGCTTGGGGATGTTCAGATGCCCAAATTCTGCAGTTGTGAGTGTCATCAAAATGAGCCTCCTTACCTCCACAATATTCATCAAGGCCAGTCATTGTCGACCTCCATTCGGGCAAGAAACGTAAGGTTTCTTGCCCGAATGGAGGTCGGGCAAGAAACGCTTATCATGATCTGCGGTAATTGATGACGCTGCTGTCATGTACGCACAGTAAAATTTGCATAATCCTTTTTATCTGCGTTTACTGCAAATATCTGACTGCCTTCGACTCCGCAGGCGCCAAAATTTCCCCTAAAAAAACTTACTACCTTTCTTCATTTTTTTAAATTTAATATTTATTTATTTATTTATTTTTTTTTTACTGTATGCTTTCATTTTGCTATTTATTTTTAAGTTTATGTATACACAAAAACAATACCAAAATGGTCATGGCTGCAATTTTCAATATATCATGATGGGTGACGCACCGAGCATTTTTTAGTTACCGAAGATCTTTTTTTGTAAAGAGATACCATAATTAATCCGATGTCACGATAAATCATTTTAGTTTAAGTAAATACAAAATTTATCTGAATCGGTTTATAAGTTCACCTACAATGTTTTTGCAGCGTTTGTTCTATATTATATGGCTGCTTTACAATGAAATAACAATACTGACAACATTCAGCTTTATTTAAAACGAAAATGAAGTGATAATATACAATATTTAAATGACAAAGTTTTGATTATTTTAGGAACCTAGAATAAATTATTTTATGAATAAAAAGGCTCGATGATTTTGAACTTCATTTTGTTACAAACCAAATATGTTAAATGGATGGCAAGTTATAATTCTTTGGATTCTTTGGATAAGTAAAATCCAAATGAATACAATGTTATACTACAATGTAGTATAGTAGAATAAACACTGCTAGCTTTTTAATAAGATTGACCAAATTGACCAGTGTTCGACAAATACACCAGCTTGTGGCGAGTAGAATTTGCAAGCTCACGAGTAACTACAGACTGGACAAAGTAAAATATTTATTTAACAATAATAATAATAATAATAATAATAATAATAATAATAATAATAATAATAATAATAATAATAATTATAATAAACAACTTCTCCAACCACGGTACAACACCATTAATCATTTTTGTAGTGCTCCTATCGACTTACTGGGACATAAATAGGTATTAATCATCATCATTATCAGAGAGAGAGAGAGAGAGATGGGTGGAAAACTGTTTGACTGATAGACCACAGGTGATGTGTAGATGATTCTTTCTGATAGGTACAGAAATCGTGTGAGGTGCCACAGGATTCGGTATTAGGATCTTTTGTCCTTCAACATATTCTTAAATAATCTAAGTTCGGTGTTCATGATGCAAAGTTCGGCAATAAAGCTCAGCAGATCGTGAGATTAATTAAAAGAACATATTATTATCATATTCAATTAACTTAGTTCACAGTCAAAGAGTGGTAAGAAACATGAAATAGAATAATGAAATCTTTGACGAGCAAATGAATCCAATTCGGACCTAATCCAAAGGTCTTGGAATCGACTAGATATCGTCGTACAATGTGAGATGTCCCTACACGTGCAGTTTTCTGGAGTTCAAATGGTGTTTATTTAGGATGCTCAACATTTCTAGATGTTTCATAAATGTTCTTGATATTGCTTCCAGCTCTTCTATAACAATCGGAACTGTTGTTATTGCTTTCTTGCTCCAAAGTCGTTGAATTTCAATCTCTAGATCCCTATACTTGGTCAATTTTCAATGCACAATTTCTTCTATCCTACTATTCCTTGGTATTGCCACATCAGTAAACCGCACATGTTATTGTACTACAGTGATGTCTGGCATATTATGTTCAAGATGTCTCTCTGCCTGAATTTTAAAGTCCCATAATATCTTGGCATTTTCAATAACTTTTTCAGTTATGTGTTTCTATGGGAGTTTGCAAGTTGGGAAACCATATTTCCTGCATAAGCTCCACTGTACACCTTTTGCTACCTGATCATGACTCCGTTTATATCCCGTATGGGCAATCTTTCTGCAAGAACTAATTAGATGATCCACCATCTCTTTTTATCTCTGCACAGTCGGCATTTACTATCATTACAAATCTTTTCGATCTTCGCCTTTATTTATTTATTTATTTTATTTTATTTTATACTTTATTATTATTATTATTATTAAGTCACATTATAACTCTATGACCGCAGTAAACATCCAGGTTACATTACCTTAACCATCTATAGAACATCCTCCTCCCTGTACTTCACCTTCAAAGATATTATTTATTTTTACGACAATGAGTTTCATCACTGGTTACATATGCTTCACTCTCTTTGTGCATATTTTAATATTGTTTTTGCCTTAATTCATATCTATCAGTATTCTTTATAACTAAATTTATCATTAATAAATTTTTATGAACACCTAATTTTATCACAACCTGGTAATTTGTAGTAGTAGTAGTAGAAGCTGTCTACAAACATACAGAACACAAATATATTTGTACTGTATGTTTGTACTAAATATAAAATATATGTGCGTTATGTAAAGGTAAAAAATAATATGTATGATAACGCTTTGTCAAACTTAAAAAAAAAGAAATTTAAAATGCAACATGTAATCATATTATGTATCTTGTGTAGCTGTGTGCTACACAAGATACATAATATGATTGAAAAGAAGTCAACGGACTTCTTTCCAATACACTGCTTGGAAAGAAGTCAACGGACACTCCCAATGGGCAAGGTGCATCGTGCCATGTAACGAGTCACGTGTTTGTAGTCGATATAACTTGGAAGAATATCTTGCTTCCAAGTCACTGCATCTGTGTTCGGGTGAAATAGCTGCGAGAAGGGAACTACCCGAGTTTGAAAGAGATGTTGTGATATGATGTCATGTTGCAGGCCTATCTATTTGGCAACTTGTTGACAAATTGGGCCATTTTTGGTCAATAATCAGATACATACTGAGATGGAAGCTCACGGAATTAGGTGTAGGTGATAATATGTAAAAAAAGGTGCTACGAATGATAATATGTAAAAACCGCCAATTGTCTGCCTACACGTTGAATGCCGAGTTCCAGGCATCGACTGGAACACAAATCTGCATAAAAACATTCAGAACTGATTTTCATAAGATGTATTTCCATGGTAGGACAGCAATATGCAATCCCCCATATTACCCGAACCAATATACAGCGTCGTCTTTATTGGTGCAAAAAAAAGCGTATAACAGTGAGACATGGAAGCTTGGAAAGCTGTGCTATGGAGCGACGAATCACGTTCTCTACCATCAAGTCGTTATGCGGATGGAGATGAGAAGGATGCCCGGTGAACGTCTCTTACAGAGTGCGAAATCCCTACTATGAATTTCGGAGATGGCGTTGTGATGGTATGGCCCTGCTTTGGCCTCAGATCTCTGTTTGATTGAATTCATTGAATTCAGCGAGGTATTTGAACATTCTAGACAATGCAATGTCTCCTACTTTGTTGCGTTCTACGGAATGTTTAATTATGACACAGTGCATTGTGTTTAGCTGCCTCTTTCAACAAGACGATGCACCGTGTCATAAGGCCGCTGCTGCTGTTACTGCGTAGTTTGTGGACATGAACATCACCACACTTGACTGGTCTCCACAGAACCCTGATCTTAACCCTCATGAACATGTGTGGGATGAACTGAAGCGTCGTGTGAGGTCAAGGAACGTCCTCCCCATAACAGTCGAGGACATTACACGTATACAGGAAGAACGATCTAAAATTCCCATCGATTGCTATTGTACGCTTATGGAAATATGCCCATAGGATTGCCTCAGTCATCGCAGCGGAAGGATGTCCCACATCTTATTAAGGTGGGCGCTACCTTAATAAGATGTTACTCACAGTATGATGTCCGTTGACTTCTTTCCAAACAGTGTATAATTGCAAACCATTATTGTGATTGTTACTATTCTGATATCGTAACACATTGTGCAAATTATAAGGATATTAACTGTAGTCTGAATGAATCACATGTAAGAAATTATAATATTGTTGCCTAAGTTTATAGAATGCCATGTGATTTATTTGAAAGTTAACAAAGTTCAAAAAATTAAATATTAATGTTAATCATGTTTTTGATATTTGAAAACTTTTTTTCGCGATTCGTTTGTAATACTCTCTTAAACTTTTTTGCTGAATTCCAATGGAATCTTCCTAACAGTTTTGTTGTTTGACGTTTAGTTTCCTACGTATTATTATATTAACATATAATAATAATAATAGAAACAACAACAACCTTGTTTATTTTTTGTTTTCACATATACCTTTTTAAAATATAGTAAAAAATAAACTCATGTATTCAGAGTATTACATAATTGTTTCCTTTGCTAGGCGGAGTAGTTCTACCACAAACACAGTGTGGTGTGCCGGATATACAACCTGTGATCGATGGTATGGACCGTATAGTAGGTGGAGAAAAAGCTAAGCTTGGCAGCTGGCCTTGGCAAGTAGATCTTCAAAGCAAACTCATGTCTCCTAATGGACACATGTGTGGTGGAACATTAGTCAATGCTCAATGGGTGGTAACAGCAGCTCATTGCTGCGAAGGGTAGGTTCAGTTATTGGAGGCGATCTCTATTTTTTATTATATCAGTTGGCGTCATTTAAGATCGAAATTTATTTTTCGTGAATGGAACAAGTCAAATATAGACACTAGTTTTATAATGTGATATTTTAGCTCTTGAAACAGATAAGAGCAAATTTATAAGACTGTTATTTGTCATTTTAACCCCTTATGTCATGCCTATCCACGAAAGATTGTAAACCCATAGTATATTAGTAGGATAGGTGGGATAAGAGAATCCTTTATTTATTATTATTATTACTTTATTCACATAATTGATACACAGTCAAAGCAATATACGTATCTTTCAAACAACTATTTGACTAGAGATACACAGCAATTCAGATTCTACCCAAGAATCTAAGAATGTCTGTCAGATGGCGTCGTAAAATACGGACTGTTCGAAGTAATGCCTTTTTTTTTGTAGATTATATTTGGGTCACTTCGTTGATGTTTAATTGCAGTAAATAGTTGAATAGCTTGTTTGAAATTGCACCAAGTGCACCGATAACTATTGAGATGATTTTGGTGTGTTTAAACCGCAGCATGCAAACTTCGATTGCCAGATCTCTACATTTTGTAATTTTTTTCCAGTTCTTTGTTGTTTTGTTGTTAATGTTGTTATCACTGGTACTGAGATATCGATTATCCAAACTTGTCAATGTTCCCTAATTGTGATGTCAGGTCTATTATGTTCCAAATGCAGATCAGTTTGTATTCTAAAATCCGAGAGAATATTTGCTATTTCGTTTTACAATACTGTCTCTATTTTATGCTGCCGCCAGTTATCAGAAATAGGAAAACCATATTTGATCATGGCGTATGAACTATCTACTACAGTGTTACTAATACTAGTACTACGATAGTTCAAACGTACTGCTACTACGATAGTTCAAACGTACTACTACTATCTTGCTATAGGCACTGATTAGATGATTTAATCTCATTTTAATGATCATAATGTGCATTTGCTGTTTATTATTTACGTTCAAAATTTTTGCTTTGATTGCATTAGTTTGAAATGCCTGTTCCTGCTAGAATAAATTCCATCTGTTTTTTTTAAATATCTTTTTATAATAAAGTGACAAATGCTTTGGATAAGGATGTTGCATATATCCTTATCCAAACGCCTTTGCAAAATCTAAATATATTTAGATTTTGCAAAGGCGTTTGATAAATTGCCACATGACACACAGATTGATTCGCTGGATTGGAGATTGGCTGTCTGATAGGTATCATCGAATTGTCTATGGAGGAGCGATATTCCAGAAGAGGAAATTACTAGTGGTGTACCTCAAGGGTCTTTTTTGGATCCACTGCTGTTTAATTTGTATGTAAATGATATTTGAAGAGGTCTGAATCGTGATATGCAGCTGTTTGCAGATGATGCAAAGTTGGGGAGAGCTATCAGGAGTAGTGTGGATGCTGTAACGTTGTAAGAGGACTTGAATACACTGGCTGAATGGGTGAATGAGAGGGGATGTCAATTCAATGTTTCAAAGTGTAAGGTTTTGAAATTTGGGAAGCAGAGATGTGATGTAAAATACACAGTCCGTGGAAATATCTTGAAGGAGGTAAAGGAGATGAGAGATCTGGGAGTGATTGTAAGCAATGACCTAAAATTTCGGGAACATGTTACTAAAATTGTGAAGACAACACAACGGATAATGGGAATGATGCGGAGCACATTGACTTGTAGAAGTAAGGATGTTATGGTTCCTTTGTATAAGGCTTTGATCAGGCCACATATGGATTACTGTGCACAGATCTGGTCACCTGATTTTCAAAAAGTAGAAAATGCGTTGGAAAAAGTTCAGAGGCGATTGACTAAGGTAGTTTCTGGTCTCTGGAGTGTGGTCTCTGGAATGAAGATAGATTGACAAAATGCAATTTGCAGAAATTGGTGGATAGAAGGAGGAGGAGAGATAACCTCTTAACAGCTTATAACGAGGTTAATGTCGGGGAGGTTTTGCACAGAATGGGTGAGGATAGCAGGAGAACAAGAGGTCATCCATGGAAGCTGTATAAGAAGGGTGTGAGCAAGGGAGTGAGAAGCAGGTTTTTTGCATTGTCGATGTAACTTTTTAAGCTAATATCTTCTACTTTAGAGTATTTTAGAGTAGTATTGGTCGAGGCGGTTTGCATAGCGCAAGATACTTTAATATTTTAACATTTATTTCTGAAAATATCTGCGCCAACTCCACTCTGCTAGTAGTATGTTTTTAATTAGTGTGTTATTTTAATATTCTGTTATTTATTTGCATTTGATTTTCAGACTAACACATCCTGCTCAATGGATAGTCATTTGTGGAAATCATCAAAAACATATTACAGAACCCTCGGAACAGACTCGTTCAGTTGAACGCATTATTGTTTATCCTAACTATACAGATAATATGGTGAGTATGCCTTACCGATATTATAGATGGCGCTATATTGAATATTTACTAACCGGCACACAGCGAATGTTTCTCCTACTTGGTGAAGCTGAAATCTGATAGGTAATTTAGCATAAATGCAAATACAAATCAAATCATTTTTACTTAAATTACATATCGAAAGATTTATTTATTCATTATGAAATGATTTTTTCTACAATTAAAAAAATAAAAGAAGACTTTTTTTTTAATATTAAATTTTATTAACCATCCGTCCGAAAGCGTAAACAATTTAGCAGGAAAAAATCAATGTGACGACTCATGCTTCACTAGAGACTAGATAACGAATAATGTTCGTTAATTAAACTTTTGGTATGTCTAATAAGCAGGAGATCGGTTGCTATTTAAAAAGCGGCTACTTTATTAATTGCATAATCAGTTGCATAGATGTCGCTGGTATGGAAATGATCAAATTTCAGATAGTACTTTAGCATTCTCAATTAAAATTAAAACCGTACAAGCGGATGAGATATATCATTCATATTTAACGTCGTATTCACGTTATTTCAATGAAATATTGATGGTATTATAATTTAATTAACATTTCGCATCATGGCAACCTTTACGTATAGAAATTGCAAGAGATGGATGCAATGGTTGGGTAGTGAAAACAATATCAGACAAGTAACGGTAAATGATGTTCTCAATAATGTTTGAGGAAATGGGAACCTTCGTTCCCATTTCCTCAAACATTATTGAGAAGCCCTTGCACTAAAGACAAGGTGCTGAAACTTAATATTCAGCCGAGTGATTTCTATAGAATTGCCATTGCACTGCCAACACAGATTCTCCAAAAATGTCATTTACTCTCGTTTGATGTTTAGCATTCGGAGCTGATGGGGGGAGGGGGGTGCGATAGTGAAAACTAAGAAAAACATCCCCATACCATAACATCGCTGCTATACTTGGCAGATGGGACAATACAATTTGATAAATAAACTTTTCGAAATTTGTTAACTATAAAACACGTACCCCTTTTAGTACTGTACACAACTACAAACATTTCCTGTAATCTTCCTTGACTAAATAATCAATGTTCCACTAACTCATTGTATCCCTATCGTATTAAATATTACTGATGATTTAATCTTTCTCCAAGTGGGAAACAATGTTCGTGATTTGAGGATGTTGCAACCAATAACGACAAGTATGATATTTTGCCATTCCCGACTAAATTGACACAGCATATCAACTATCTCCTTTGTATGCTATTATTTTGACTTGAAATTTAACCGGCATGCATTTCGAATAACCCGTGGTTCGTGCCATTTCAAATTGGAAACGACAATAGCTTGAAAACATGACATTTCTAAAATGCATGCATTTGTTGACATGGAAATAGTATCTCCAAAAGAACGGTATATTCACCGTTAACATGGAAATCGATATTGCAAATTTATACCAGCATTTAAAAGGTTTAAATAATAATAACAACAACAGACGTTAACAATTTTGCTCTTTCGCTCACAACGAGAAAACTGATCGACAATCTAACAAAAATTTATTCTTTTATTAATAATTGATATTTTTACTGTTAGATCAGATTTCCACACAATGCTAACGCTGGCATTTTCATGTGATTTCTCTCTCTCTTGCAATTTCTACAGGTAGGTCCAACAGATATGAGTCACGACATAGCTCTTATGAAATTGATTGCTCCTGTAAAATTCACCCAACACGTGAAGCCAATATGTCTTCCTACTCAAGGAGCTACGCTCCCAGTGGGTGCGAAGTGTGTTTCTACAGGATGGGGAATGACAAGAGGTTAGTGATTTGTTTTATTTTTCAGATGTTTAATCATTTCTGGAAGTGTGTATTGATTAAATTCATTTAATAATATTTAATAATATTTAATAATTTCATTCTTTCTTTAGGAACAGGAGGAAGTGACGTTTTAAAACAGGTTACGATGGATATCCAGTCTCCATCTACCTGTAATCAGACCGACCCTGTTCCTCAAAATCCTGATTCGATGCTTTGTCTTGCTAACCTAGAAGACAAGTTTGGTGTTTGTCACGTGAGTATTTTGTTCAATATTCTTAAAATGATTTTCCTGTTGCAATTTTATTTCTTTAGATGCAATTCAAGAACCTATCAGGACCGATCCAACTTGGTTATTGATAATTATACCTTTCAGCAAGCGGATGATAGTGAATATCTTGGAATTAACATTAAAGACAACAGTAATATGCATCAAGAGATACAGGAGAGAATTAAAAATGTCAATCGTATCTACTCCATAATCCTACGACTTCTAAAATGTGGAATTTTATCAAAAAAAAAATTAAAAAATCTCTTCCAATTTACAGCTTAGTAATAACCAGTTATGAGATATGGTCATTAATAAAGACAGGTCACAGAAAACCTATTACATTTGAAAGAAGAATATTAGGAAAGATTTTTGACCATTTTATAATCAAAATATTAGAAAAATATCGAACAAAGACATAAGGAATAATTACTAAACCTGTTTCAATGACACAACATTCTGCTGTTTATAAGAAATAAGAGAACCTGATTCAGTCATGTTTGGAGAACGAATGACCAATTCATTAAACGAATACCTACAAACAGAATCGACAGTTTTAAAAGTGATATATTTATATATTTATTCTTCCAATTAATACCGGCTACAAAAAAGTGACTCGTTACATAACACGATGCACCTTGCCCATGTGGGTGTGTACGTTGACTTTTTTCCAAGCAGTGTATATATATATTAGGACTGTATCGAAATGCTTAGAAATAACTCGATTGTGCGTTATTGTATTAATCATAACACATCTGTTATTATTATTATTATTTCCTATACACTTGCTGTGAGGGTGAGTATATATATATATGTATATATCAGTAATTGGATTTATTATTATTATTATTATTATTATTATTATTATTATTAAATAGCAATAAATCTCAACTCATTGTCATTGGACAACTTCTGCAAGGGTCTCTCATTAACTCTTAAATAAATTCATATTGCCTAAAAGCAAGTAAAACGTACCCTTGCCATACAATCCAGGAAGTAACAACCTGCAAACATTTCAGCCTGCACTTTGACTACAAATGGGATAGATGATAAACGCACATTAATTCTTCAACATGTATTACGCCTAACCGGCATATTTTTATTTTTATTTTGGTTTTGTTTTGTAACACAATATGAGCTGGTCCTCATTCTTTGCCAGCAGGAAACACGAAAATTAAAAGAATATGGAAAAAAAAAAACTAAAACAAAAAAAATTCGGTTATTTTTACTTCATAGTGTGATAATATTTCTGCAATAAGAAGGATATTAAATATACAACATAGTTTATTAAGCATAAATTTATGGTCCAGGTATATAAAATAAGTAAAATGTATAAGATAATTTTGATAAAAATTGTATATAGGATTTTATACATTAAGAATTGTATAAAATCACACGTCACTTAAGGTGCTGATACGCCATACCGTCCCAAAACAACCACTGTGTATAACACTATCTGTAATGGTTGAGTAATAGCGTTATATTACTCACCCATCTGAAAAACTCGGGCTGAGTTCCAAAGATAGCAGGCACGCACGCACGCACGCACGCACACACACACACACACACACACACACACACACACACACAATCGCAACAGGAATTCTTCCATTATTTGCACAAAGCTATCCCTATTGCTGATGCTGATAACAGCCGCGATGGTCTGAAACGCAGACCACAGCGGCCGTTATCAGCATCAGCAACTTTAATTCGTCCCAAAGATGTTCGATGGGATTGAAGCCTGGACAAGATCCGAGCAGCCAGTCCAATACTTCAATTTTGTAGGAACCAGTCTCGGACAAGCAGTGGAGTATGGGATGGAGCATTGTCGCGCTGAAACATGCAAGAGTCACTGCTGAAATAGTTCCATAGTGGCCCAATCATAAAGTTATCCAGGATGTTCAGGTAGCAGTCCAACAGACGCCATAATTTTGGGCACGTCCTCCAGTGGACCAAGTCCCATCGAACTGAATCCCCTCTTATCATTACCTAACTTCTACCAAACTTAATAGTTGGATTATGCTGTCCTGTTGGAACCGTTGCCCGGATAATCTCCAAAACGCGACCATCAGAATGAAACATTTGGAATCGTGATTTGTCGCTCCACAGAACCCTTTATCAATCATTTGCTGATGTTGATGATGATGCAAACTAGGGAGAACAATAGTCGATAAAGGCAATGTAGTTATCCTGAAGGATGATTTAAATAAATTGACATTGTGGGCAAAGAATAATAATTGTCAATTTAATGTTGCAAAATGTAAGGCTAAGCATTTTGGGTTGAAAAGGTTGCATATGGTATCTCATATTGATGATATTGGTTTGAATCAATTGATGAGGCTGGGGATTTGGGGATAATGGTGGACAAAGAGTCGAAGTTCAGAGGACATATTGCAAAAGTTGGTAAAATAGCTCAACGAATTATTCGATGTTGAAAAACACGGTAACAAGTAAAGATAAGGATGTTATTATTCCTCTCTATAAGACTATGATTTGGTCAAATCTTGACTACTGCTCACAGATTACGTCACCTAGGTTTCTTGGGGACCAGGAAGTGGTCATAAAAATTCAAAGACGAGTGACTAAGATGGTGATATGTCTGTGGAATACTCCCTAAGAGGATAGGTTGAAGATTTGTGGGTTACAGAGTTCAGTTGTTCTGCTGTTAGTTCAGTTGAACATGATATCTTTTACAGTATAAAACATGCAGCACATCCGACCTTTTATTACCAGAGTTTCTCTCTCTCTCTCTCTCTCTCGAGGAAGCGTTATTTAATGTCCAATTACCCTCACTACCTGCGTAGCCTTGTGGTAACATTGCTTGTTCCATAATGCTAGGCTTTCAGAAAAAAGAGTAAAAACCTACCACCAGTGGAAGTTTGATTTCAGTTGCTGACTAAAGGAACTTTACTAGCTCTTCTGTATTTCAATTTCTATGGTGTTTATTCTTTGTCGTAGGCATGGAGGTTTCTTTTTTCTCTCTCGGAAATTCCTCAACTAAAGAAAATCGACCATAGAATTCGCACCATTGCGGAGAAACAATGATTGATAGGTTTCTCGGTCACGAAATAGCGGCACTTGACTGCTTTACTCTCGTTACGACTTCTTAGAAATCATCGACAACCTTGAACTCGGCTATCATAGATGACTAGGGTAGAGTTTAGCTACAACCAGTTTCCAAAATAAAATAAAAAAAAAAGTTCAGCTAAAAGAATTGCACGTATTTGTGAAACGTTAGTGGACATATATTTATATTCAGCGAATATTTCTATAAAAAAAAGTTCGAACCAGAGCTCCGTCTTCAATTTCAACATTTCACATTGCAACATTGACACATATTTACAGACACAAAAACTTACAGTTTATTTGTGTCCCTAGTAAAGTAGCAGTGCTGCTCCAACCAACCAATCTACAGATTGATGGACCCAAAATAATTAAATGAATAATAAATAAAATTTTAGGGGAAGAGAGTGAGTGTACGAATATGAAAAGATAGAGCATATTAATTCGTTTATACGATTAAAATTACTATTCTACTAATTGTTGAAAAACAAATTATATCTAGTCAACAGTTTAATACCGTCAGCTTAAACAAAACAGGAAATTGTATTTATTCAAGAAATTCCCATTAAATAAAAATGCCTAATACATGGATGAATATTTCTATTTAATTTTTATCAGTCTTTATTTTTAATAATTTAATAATATATAAAATATACTGTAGAGTTCAATATATATTTGATAATTAATCAAGAGACTTCAAGAACAAAAGTTTTAGAAAAAAAATTTGTTGCTGAAGTTATTCAAGTAGATCGCATATTCTTTTTATAGTGCACAATTATTATTATTATTATTATTATCATTATTATTATTATTATTATTTGACACCTCCAGGGAGTCCAAAGACTCATATTTTGAAAACGATAAAACATATATATATCAAATCTATTTTTCAATATTTATTTATTTTAAAATAAATATATAGTTATATATTTTATAACTATATATTTAGTTATATATTTAAATATATAAATATTTATATACTCAATTAATGATGTTAGCCACAGAATCATTTGATTAATAATGTTATTATGTACAATTTTAGCGCAATATGAAACTGAGAAATAAATAAATAATTGAACATATTATTTAAGTTCGATTCTAGGGCGACTGGAAGTTTTTCTAGATCTTTTTATCAGCCACGACTAAACAAACACACGTAATAACCACAGTAATGCATTTTAATAAGTAAATATTTCATCCTAAGTAGGTTAGGACGTCGTCAGTACAGTTAATTCAAACAATACTAGGAATAACACATAGTTAGGAAGCATGATTACAAAGGAATCCCAATATGCGTGCAGTAGCATGTTATAGAATTAAATTAAAATATATCTGGAGGGAGGAAAAAAAAGATAATAAGATAACACACACACACACACATACACACACACACACACACGCACACACACACACACATATATATATATATATATATATATAATTATTTTACACAATTTTGTATGACAATTTACCATACTTTAGGAATAGCAAGAACGTCATTACCGTTTAGATTTGGTCTGTGAAGTAGCTTATATAAAGATCAATGTAGAAGTTTCATCCTTTTCCAAAGGATCCTATGGTTTGGGCTTTGAACTGCGTGTTGTGCGAGGGCAGATTTCTGTTGTTTGATAAGAAGGATATTGTCTTGTTTTTCCGAAATGCGTTTGTGAACAGATCTACCTGTCTGTCCGTAGTAAGACAATTTACAGGAGCATGGAACCTTGTACACGCCAGGTAGCATGAGGTGAGAGTTTGTCTTTAGGAGAAGGTAGCAAGTTATAGATCTGGTTGATTGGTTTGTAGGTAGTATCAAGTTTGTATTTCTTCATAATTTTTGAAAGACGTTCCGTTTAGATGCCTTTGACATAAGGTATGGAAATTCTACGGGCATGTTCTTTTCTCGGTTGATATGTGTGGGGAAGTGGCTGATGATATCTTTGAGTTGTTTTAAGATTGCATCCATTTAGTATGACTGTATTTTTGATTATTTCCAATTCTTGGTTTAGAGATTCTTCAGAGGAGCAGAATCTGTGTGCTCTGGTTACTAATGATTTAGTGATGGCAATTTTTTGAGATGGATGATGAGCAGAAGAATTGTGAATGTAGTGATCTGAACCATCTTCTTTTCTTTGGATGTGTAAATCCAGAAAGGAGATAACCTGTGGAGATTCTTTTTCTGCGTGAATTTGATGCGAGGATGAAGAAGGTTTATTTTATCTAGGAACAGGTGTAGTTCTTGTTCGGAATAACCCCAGACAGCAAAGAAATCATCAATATATCGTAGTGAAATTTTTGGTTTGGGTTTAAACGTGAAAATTTTTTCTTCAAGGCAATGTAGAAACAGGTTGGCTAAGTTCGGTGATAAGGGAGACTCCACTGCTTTTCCTTCCTCTTGCTTGTAAATTTTCTCTTTCCAAGTGAAGTATCTAGACGTAATAACAAATTTCAATAATTCGACAATATCGGATGAAAATTTTTGAGTTAACAAGTCTACCGTTTCCTTATGGGGAATATTAGTGAAGAGAGAGACTAAGGTAATCAACATGTCAGTTTCCAACAGTTTAATGTATTTTATTTTTGCGTGAAACTGTTGAATTTTTAATTGATGAGGCTGAGTGGCCTATGCGAGGACGGAAAAGTTAGATAAAAATATTGATAATTTGTATGGGCTGCTGATAGAATCCACGACGGGTCTGAGTGGAACATTATTCTTGTGAAGCTTAGGTAAATCGTATATTCTAGAAAGCCTAGCATGGTATGTCCTGAGTATTTTTTTTTTTATTGTTTCTTCATCTAAGGAAGTGGTTTCACTAAGTAACTTGCTGAGTTTCTTGATCTGTCTTTTTGTAGGATCATAATCAAGTTTTGGTTATGTAATTCGATCTCGGAGTAGTAGATTCATTTTTCGGTCATATGATATGGTATCTACAACGACAGTGGTATTTCCCTTATTGGCTCTGGTGATGATTAGGTTTTTATTAGTTTTAACTCAAAAATTTCCATCTGATATTGTGAATTATTCAAATTTGTTATTATCTCTGGTTACTTCACTTGGAAAGAGAAAATTTACAAGCAAGAGGATGGAACAGCAATGGGATCTCCCTTATCACCAAACGTAGCCAACCTGTTTCTAGAATACCTCGAAGAAAACATTTTCACGTTTAAACCCAAACCAAAAATTTCACTACGATATATTAATGACTTCTTTGCTGTCTGGGGTTATTCCGAACAAGAACTACACCCTGTTCCTAGATAAAATAAACCTTCTTCATCCTCGCATCAAATTCACGCTAGAGAAAGAAACTCCACAGGTTATCTCCTTTCTGGATTTACACATCCAAAGAAAAGAAGATGGTTCAGATCACTACATTCACAATTCTTCTGCTCATCATCCATCTCAAAAAATTGCCATCACTAAATCATTAGTAACCAGAGCACACAGATTCTGCTCCTCTGAAGAATCTCTAAACCAAGAATTGGAAATAATCAAAAATACAGTCATACTAAATGGATGCAATCTTAAAACAACTCAAAAAAATCATCAGTCACTTCCCCACACATCAACCGAGAAAAGAACAAGCCCGTAGAATTTCCATACCTTATGTCAAAGGCATCTAAACCGAACGTCTTTCAAAAAAATTATGAAGAAATACAAACTTGCTGCTACCTACAAACTAATCAACCAGATCTATAACTTGCTACCTTCTCCTAAAGATAAACTCTCACCTCTGCTATTACCTGGCGTGTACGAGGTTCCGTGTTCCTGTAAATTGTCTTACTATATATGGACAGACAGGTAGATCTGTTCATAAACTCATTTCGGAACAACAAGACTATAACCGTCTTATCAAAGCACAGAAATCTGGCCTCGCACAACAGGGAGTTGACGACCCAAACCATAGGATCCATTGGAAAAAGACCAAACTTCTACATTGATCTTTATATAAACATGAACGTTTATATAAAGAAAGTGCTGAAGACCTACTTCACAGACCAAATCTAAACCGTAATGACGTTCTTGCTATTCCTAAAGTATGGGAAATTGTCATACAAAATTGTGTAAAATATTTTTTTTATATATATATACGGTATCGTATAATCTTTTTATTTTATTTTATTATTATTATTATTATTATTATTTAGTCCAGATATGTTTTAATTTAATTCTATAACACGTTGCTGCACGCATATTGGGATTCTTTGTAATCATGCGCCTTATCCGTATGTTATTCCTAGTATTGTTTGAATTAACTGTTATGACGACGTCCTAAGATATTTAGGATGAAATATTTACTTATTAAAACTTATGACTGTGGTTATTACGTGTGTTTGTTTAGTCATGAATTCTCCACAGGCTTCATTGTACAATAAAATGTTTATTATACAGTTCCTAAGTTAGTCGTTACCACAGGCAAGTAGGCATGCAAAGTGAACTAAATTACAACTGGGTAATCCGTGAGATAGTGGTATCTTTTTTATGGTATATGGAATTGAGTCAGTGGTTTAATATACTGGTGAGCAACCATTTAGGAATTTAGCACACTTAGCAATAATTGGAATTTTTGAATAAATGAGGATATTTTAGTTAAAAAATTTCCGTTTATTTTATTTCAGGGTGACAGTGGAGGCCCTCTGGTGTACAAAGAAGGCAATAGATGGTATTTGTACGGAGCAGTTAGTTTTGGTGCAGATTTCTCTTATTTAAGTGGCCTTTGTGCAATTTCTCCCACAGTCTTTACCAGAATTTCTGCCAAAGTAAACTGGATCAATGATATGATCAGGATGTACAGTTAAATTGCATGTGATTCTTCTAAAAAAACTTTACCAAGTGGAACGTTGAATATATACTGTATATATATATTTTGATGTTTCAACTGTACAAAAATAACTTTATTAAGAAATAAAATGCCAAAAAAAATAAATAAAACCATTTGTTGGTTATTACGTTTTAAATAAAATAATTACGAAATACACAATTATTTAGAGTTTTCGGAATTACAACACATAATTCTGTGGGAAAAGCTTATCTTATATTTTCGCTAAAGTAACCTGATGAAACCATAGCTACAAGATACTTACACAAATGTTGCGTATATAATATGAATTGCATGATCATTGAGCAAACTGCAAGAAATCTGTAAATAAAAAAAAACAATAAAAAATCTTTAAAACATCAAAGGAATACTAAAATATACAAGACACAACAACAAAAACTTCCCAGGCAAAAAGGCGAAAAATATCTCACAGAAGTTTATATTTTCGCAGTAATTTCATAATATAATTAATAATTATATTATAATTATTAATTATGTTATTATTATTAATAATACACTATTATATTATTATAATTATATTGTTATAATTATTAATTATATTATTAATTAATTATATATGAAATAATTATATACCAGTAATTACATTTCAGACAGAAGTCTAAAACGTAATTATATAATTATGTCATTTTAACTACCTAAGATAAAATATAATACGGATACAAACGTGACAAGGAAAATGCAGAAATTCAATTATATTCGTGGACTATTATATTCTTGAAAAATAAAATTAGGCTTAACAATGCCCAAATATTATCAAAGAACAGCAGCATCACATTATCATGGAGAATGAGTTTAGAAAGTGTGTAACAAAGGGCAGCAAATATTTATTAGAAACGTTTATCAAATGGGAAAGATAGGACATTTATTAGAGTGTAATTTAAAGGTTTAAGTTGCCACCCCTTTATACAACTTTTTTTTTTATTTAATTTACGGAAAAATCTTTTATTTACTTTTACATAAACATTCATGAAAACCCATATAAAAGTTATTTCTCACGAAAATAAAACAATAAAATAAAACGCAAAATCGCTATTTTAATTTTATTTGTAGCTGTCCGTAAATGTAAAGCAAGAAAACTTGTCACCGAAAAAACACGTACATAAAGATACCTGTCCTGCTTGTTCTAGACACTAAGAGAAGAGATTAAGATTCCGCATTCCACCAAGTGCCAACAAGGATATAAATAACGGATTGTTATGGTATCAAAGTAGGACATTAAGAATTAACGACGATTATAATCGAATCACGTTGAGGAAAAAAGTGAGTGAAACACTCAAATGCTACTTGTAGTTTCATGCTGTTATAGCAAGGAATGTACGTATTTATTCTATTACTGTAGCGATCAGAAACAACGCGGACTCAGAAAAGGTGCAGAGTTGCTAAATTTTGCTAAAAACAGCAAATAAGATGTCTAGATTGCACATATAGTAAGAGAAAGAACGACGTTAAAATTTTCTGTACAATGGACTATCTAGAAAATACAAGACAGCAGATGAAAACGGCACATTTTGTGTTTTTCTCCAAAAGACAGAACATCGCTATTTAATATAAAAGATTGGTGCAAAAACTAGCAAAGCAGCTAGGAGGAAGCAAACATAGTAAGCGCTTACAAACGATGATAGTACTTATAAGGACTGGCTTAAAGGGGCGAAGCAAGAATGCTTTTCATCTTCCCCGTTATCTGTAGAGGACACTTTAAGGATACGGTGTTATTGAGTTATAAAGCTTTTATCATGGAAAGAGGGTAACAGCAATAGCCGAGCCTCAGTTAGAACTTCATTGACTACAGCATTGCCATCCATTACCCTCCCTGGGTAGCAATTTTAGTCGCCTCGTACGACATGCATGAGCTACATTGGTGCTATTCTTATCCCGGAAACCACACGGGGATACCTACAAACGAAAAATAATAACATAACATCACTGGACAGAAGGGTGAAGCAAAATACTTTTTTATTCCCCGTTGTCTGATAGGGAGGACGAATTGAAGGAAAGATTTATGAGCTGTAAGCTCTCCCTTGTAGTTTCATGCTGTTATAGCAAGGAATGTACGTATTTATTCTATTACTGTAGCGATCAGAAACAACGCGGACTCAGAAAAAATGCAGAGTTGCTAAATTTTGCTAAAAACAGCAAATAAGATGTCTAGATTGCTTTTGGATGGCTTTTGGCCTCTTGCATTTGAAGAGGTCAGTTTCATGATAGTTTGCTGCCTGTTTAACTAAATCGTTGGGGTGTGTAGAGATCTTTGAGAAGAATTTTTCCGCTGTAGTTTGTAGGAAGGAATAGATGTAAGGGATGTTTATCTCTATGCAGTTGGACGTTTCTCGCAAACCACGGTGCATCCATGATCATGTGCAAACACTTATTCTGCACACTCTGCAGCCTGAGGATGTTGGTGTTGGATGTGTGGCTCCAGGCTGGAGATGCATATGTTATTATGGGGCGGATCGTTGGCAGGTAGAGGAGTACTTTGAGTCTGGTATTTAGCTTCCTTTTTCTATTTATTAGAGGGTAAAGTTGTGCGATGATTTTAGATGCTTTCGCGCATAAGGCTTTGATGTGTGCGTTGAACGTTAATCTTTTGTCTAGAATTAACCCAAGATACTTTGTTTCTGTTTACCAGGGGATTTTGGTGTTGAATAGATAAAGGATCTTGGGAGTTGCCAATCTTCTGGTGAAAAGTATCGCTATACTCTTTTGCGGATTCACTTGGGTTGTGTGGGATGTCTGCCATATATATCAAAAATAAGATCGGTGCCAGCAGGGAACCTTGGGGAACTCCCGCAGAGATCCATCCCTGACTTGAAACTGTTCCGTTTATTTTGTGGAGGTAAGATTTAATTAGGTGAACAATTCTTAATGGTATGCCTGCTGAGATGAGTTTGTGTAGTAATCCGAAGTGCCATATCTTATCAAAAGATTTTGCTATGTCGAGGAAAACTGCTCCAGTGTGTTGGTGGCAATTGTAGCCGGTGGTGATGTACTCAATTATCCTATGAATCTGTTGAGTAATACTGTAATGTTGTCGAAAGCCAAATTGTTCCTTTGGAAGGATATTTAACTCGTTTATTGAGGCTTGAAGTTTGGAGAGGATGATTTTTTCGGCAATTTTGCCTAAGTTTGAGATTAGGCTGATGGGTCGATAGCTGTCAGGCAGGTGTGGATCTTTATCTGGTTTATGCACTGGGACCACATCTGAGACTTTCCAATAGCTGAGGAAATAGCTAAATCAGAACATGGCGTTGATTATGGTGGTGAGATGTACGACAGCTCTTCGGGGCAGTTTAATTATTCTATTTGTTATGCCATCTGGGCCAGGGGCTTTTTTATTCTTTAGCTTCTTTAGAACTTCATAGATTTCAGCTGGTGAGGTGTTTGCTGGTTTGTTGTTGCAGGTGTCGGTGAGTTTCAGTGCATGTCTGACATGGAGGTGGATTTTATAGACATGCTTGTTGTCCAAGTTGTCGTATGCAAGGCTATACTGTTTTTCTAGGTTCTTTGCTATCTCTTCAGCTTTTTCTGCGTACGTGTGTACTAGGCCCCTGACTTGAGTGGGGGAAGAGATTTGGTTTTTGTTTCTGAGGCTTCTTAATATGTTCCAGATGGAGTGTTCGCCGGGTGATATAGAGGCTAGTTTGGCTTCCCATGTTCCGTTCCTGTGAGCTTTAAGTGCTTCTCTAACTTCATTGTTCAGTTTGTTGAGGATCTTTTTGTCATGAGGTGGACGGGTGTTGTGGTACCTTTTCCTTGCTTTGTTTTTGTCCCTAATTAAATCCACGATGTCTTCGTGTAGTCAGTTTGGCTTAAGAGTGGTTTTGGTAGAGGTGACAACCTTTATGGCTGTGTTGATTTGCTGAGTCAGGCTTTTGTCAGCATTTTCAATTTCTTTTATGGATCTGATGTGAGGGACAGGTCCAATGTGTTCCGACAGTACTTCTGGTAGTTTTAACCATGAGATGATTGAGTGGGGGTGGGGAGGCAGCAGTTGTTCTTGCTTTCCCAGCTGGAGCAGGATTGGATTGTGATCGGATGTCAGCTCGTTCAAAGAGTCTAGGCTATACTGTAGCTTAATATTGTGTAGGATAGCAATGCCAAGTATGTCGTCTGTGCCATACGTACTATGATGTGTTAGTTCTGCGCGACCTACTGCCACTGCATAGTTTGAGCTGGAGTAGCTGAAGACGGTGTAGCCGTTTCTGTTGGTGGTTTTGCTGTTCCATGCAGGGTGTTTCGCATTTAGGTCACCCGCAATGATGACCTGCTCTTTATTACCTAGGACGGCATCCAGGTTTGAATGTAGCAGATTCTTTGGTGGAGAATTGTAAGCTGCATAAAGTGTTAGTTTCCCAGCTGAGGTAGTGGGTACTACTATTCCTGTGAGCTCTAGATTTCCGGTTGAGGGGCTGGTTACAGAGTGGTAACCAGCCCCTCATCGATGTGGCTTTTTATGAAAATGGCGGTGCCACCTCCTCTGTAGTTTATTCTGTCATTTCTGTGGAGGAGGTATACTCTAACTTTGGGCTTGTCTGCTGGTCTTAAATGGGATTCATTGATTAGAATGATATCAGGGTTGTATCTCACTACGAATTCTTGGAGTTCCAGAATCTTGTTTTTTCTAAGTCTTCTCTCATAATCCCTATTTTTCCCTAATCATAATTCCATAATTCCCTATAGATCATCGCGTGAAACGCGATGATCTGTAGGGAAACTGGGGTGCTTTTGTTTTTATGCATTTATGAGAGCTGCTAGGATGGATTGGGTTTCTTGTAGAAATCTTTTTCTGGAGTCCGATGTGGGGTTAGATTTACTGAAGTCTTGCAGCATATTTGCGAGGGAGTTTCTGATGACGGCTGCTAAATTTGGGTGGTATTGTTTCTGAGTGGCCTTTGTTGAGTGGACTACATCTGCGTAGGTCTTCGTCTGCCGTTTGTGGTTTGCTTCGATTGGGGCTTCTGGTTGTGGCAGTTGGTTCTCTATATTGTTTTGTCGACCTCTGGTGGGTTGAGGAGCTGGGGCTACTGTTACTGGTTTTTGTAGATTAGTAGAGGGAGCAGATCGTCTGTTTTTTGGGTGTTGTATGCATCCTTTGTAGTTTGCTGGATGCGGGCCCCTGCAGTTCGCACATTTAGCCAGGGAGGATTTTGGCTTGGTGTAGGTGTTTGTGGGGTGGCTCTCACAGCATTTTAAGCACTTGTATTCAGCTTTACATAATCTCTGGGCATGACCATACTTTTGGCACCTGTGGCACTGTCCTGATGAGGTCCTTTTTTTAATGGTTGTGGGCTGATTTTTAGCCCGCAAATTGATGTTGGATCATATATGTTTTTGTATGCCTGGTGGATCTCTACTAAGAAGAGTGGCATCGGACTTTTGTCTGCTCTGGTCATTCTGCTGACCTTGATGGGTGGTAGGTCTTGGTAGGAGAGATCAGAGGCTATGTCTTCTGTATGTATGTGCTCTGATACTCCACGGAGAACCACCTTCAGGCTCCTCTCGGAGTCGAGGGAGAAGGTGTGGTATTGTACACCTTTATTGTCTAGCTCTTTTGTGAGTCTGCGGTAGTCTATTATAGTGGCAGGTTGAATTTTGATACCATCGTCTAAATTCTTTGCTGTTGTGCATGCTATCTGTAGATTAGTCATAGTGGCCCTTAGTTCCGTCCACCTGTTCTTTTCTCTTAAGATAATTGGGGGCAATTTCTCTTTAGTGGAGGCAGAGTTTTGTCCGTCTTCCTTCATGCCTTCATCTGTGGGTGGTTCTGTCGTCTGTGTTTTGCGTTTTTTCCGCGGGTGGATCTCTCCTTGTTCCTGGGGGGGGGGGAACCACCAAATCCAGTTTTTCCTCTGTATTAGCAGTATTCCTCGCTTTTCTTATCGTCCCTCGTTGTGGAACACAGGTTCAAGTAGCCTGGCCATTCCACTTCAATTTTTTTTAGTAATTTTTTGAGTAGGCTTAGCGCCAGTCCTATGTCTAATGTTTCTATCAGGGCGGCGGTGTCTATTTCGGCCATAATTACATCTAGTAGGTTTTGATGGGGGTGGGAGGTTAGTCAATTACTAAGACTGAAAATTAATAATGGCGATAATGGCGAAACCTAACCTTTCGCTGAACGAATCTCACACCTGGTAAAGTTTTTTTTTAATTCACAACTTTGCTTTCTGCAATAGCTACCGTTAAAATATAAACGATGATCGTCTAACATAAACAATGCCATAGCATAATATGTCATTAATAAAAAGGTGTTTTTATAAATATTAAATATATTTATTAAAGTATCAATATTGGTCATATTTTCAAATTATTTGAACAAGTATATTCAATTTAAATACATTTTTAAAGATGTTTTGAAAAAAAAATTTAAAATAACTTTATGAAACAAACATGCCTACGGAATCATCATGATGTATTCAGAGTTCTGTGAATTCATAAGGTGTGGTCAAACAAAACAGAAAATGAAAATACCGATGTAGAAATAAGATCATGAATAAATTATGAAAGATGAGAAAGAAGAAATAGCTCAGACATTGAGAGAATGTCGACCTTGAGTAGGGAAAAGAAATAAGAACTAATCAAAAGACCAATAGAGAAAATATTATGCATCCCAATATATGAATGTCAGACGGCACTATCTAAAAAAAAAAAACAAAAAAACAAAAAACAAAAAAACGTCAAGCGACTTTCCCTATAATGAGAAACAGGAGACAAGTAGTACCATCTATTGAGTAAGAGGCAAACTATAATTAAATTATTCTTATATACAAAACAAATGATTCATTAATAACAAAAAATAACCTGTTAATTTAATTATAAGCAAATCTTGGTTAAAAGCATTTTAAACTTAACAGGATGTTAATTTCATGTGACATACGGACCGGAAATTTTGTTCGTTAACTCCGAAGTTAACGAACAAAATCGAGGGTTTTGTTATACTTTTAACTAGGGACAAAATGCAAACAATTAATTCTCTTACATTAATCCTTATATACTGAAAACAACAAAAAAAGTGAAGTGACTTTCCCGATAATGATAAACAGGAGAAGTATGATTTGACCGAAGACCGAATATTTGGTATGAATTTTGTCCGAAATACTGAATATTCACCAGAAGCAAAATACCCTCATCAAAAACCGATAAAACTTTTTAACGTGCCCATATTTTTTTGCTCAAAGCAAATGTTTGTAAAATTTAATTCATCATGCTTCGGCCAAATTGCATAATAAAATAAAAAAATTGAAAAATATGTGTAATAATACTTCATTTAAAAACATGTCAGAATTTAAATATATATATATATATATATATATATATATATATATATATATATATATATATATATATATATATATATATATATATATATTCTGACTGCTTGTTCTTGGCATGTGGTTTCATATTTTATTTTTAATTTATTTTTCTATTTCGTCGCTATGCTTGCGTTTTTTACATCATTAATCAATGATGTGTGCTTCCTTTTTCCTGCATCACCCACATATTTTGTTGTTTACATGTTTTACATTTTTTTTGCTTTTTTTTTTAAAGTTATCTCGGTTTTGTTTTCTGAGTTGTTTCTATTAGGCTTTCTTCAAGAAAGATAATATTAGGAATGTAACCTCGCCATAGTTCGAAGGCATATTGTCGTAAAGCTATTGATGATATTAACTGCTCGTTGGGTAGCGATATTCCATGTCTGGGCACCATTTGTAAACATGGCTTCATTCACTAGCGCACTCAGGATTTAATCTTTGGGGGGGGGGGTTGAGTAGACGATTTGAGAATACACACTATGCACCACGCACGACCTTTGAATGAGCATCTGCAATGATAGAAGACACGACACAACATAAATAAAGAAAACATGAATTTTATAGCGATCATTTCTTGCATTCATGCAAGAAATGAACATAAACTTGGTTGCATATTGTCCGAAGAATTTTAATAATAGAAATAAAGTAAAAAAACACCGACAAGTTTCCAACTTAGTTGTTTGGCTTCGTCAGGGCGTATAAAAGTGATACAAAACAACTTAAACTGTTTGTGAAGGAGTAAACCGAATACAAATGTATTTTTTTTTACAAATTCAAAAGAACGCGTACATCAAACGCATGGAGCGTGTATGATATCAATTATTGTTACGTAGGAACGTTCTGTAATTAGCAGAGAATTAAACTCTGGCATACCGAGTGATCTGATGAGGGTCTTGCAAATATCAGCTAGAATTAATCATTGATTTCTATTGTGGTTGTGTTTAGAACGGATGACTACTATAGCTTCGTTCGGGAGCGTAAATCTTCCTCTAGATAGGTATGGAGCTTTTCTCCCATTCGATGATATGGTTAGTACTCGAGAAATGAAGGGCTAACCCAGAGCTGTCTTCTCTGTTGTTGTTTACATCTCCGATGTGTTCTCGTTTCCTTATTTCCAAACTTCTTGAGGTCTGACCCATGTAGTTTAATTAACATGAACAGGGGATGTTATAGACACCGCCGTATTTGAAGAAGGCATTACTCTCTGTCGGAGATCTTAAATAGTGGCGGATTGTCTTTATAGGTTTGAAAGTCACTAGTATTTCAAATGGTTTGAGGAGTGTAGCAAACGTTTTTGAAACTGTCCCAGCATAAGAATGGCAACGAAGGATTTGTAACGTGTTTCTTCAGATTGTTGTTGTTGTGGGGGTCGCAGAAAAGTATCTTATGGATCAGATTTTTTGGATAACCATTGTCTATCAGGGTTTTTGATAAATGGGATAATTCATCTTTGAGATCTTTTTCTTCTATTGTGATACGAGTAGCCCTATTTTTGAGCATCTGTACGATGCCCAGTTTTTGAGAAATGTGGTGCGAAGAAGTGAAGTGCAAATATCGACCTGTGTTGGTTGGTTTGCTGTAAACTGCAAGGCTGATACGTCCATCCATTTGTTTTTTAATTAAAGTATCTAGAAATGAAAGCTGTTTATCCTTCTCAAGTTCCAAGGTGAACTTTATTTTGCGATGGAAGGAGTTTATCTTGGTTAAAAAATCTAAAAGATCTTTTTTCCCCCTTGTTTTTCCATACATTGAAAATGTCATCCATCCACCACGCTGTGGGTTTAGGGTCTAATTGAGACAGAATGTCATTTTCCAGTTTCTCCATAAAGAGGTCTGCAAAAGGGGAGGAAAGAGGCTGCCCATTGCGAGGCTTGTTAATTGTTCGTAAATCGTCCCATTCCATAAGAAAAAAATTAGATTTTAGGCAACGATTGAAAAGAGAAGCAATATCTTGAGGGAATAGGTTATTCAAAATGATGATTACTTCTTCTACTGGAAAGTTAGTAAACAAGAATACTACATCCAGGCTGGCAAGAATGTCTGTTTCCGAGATCGAGATGTTCAATTTATCAACGAAATGTTGTGAATTCTTTATGTAGGTATCCGAATTACGGATGTGTGCCTTTAGGAGAGGGCGAAGTGTTTCGACAATATGTATGTGGGAGAATTAATTCCATTCACTATGGGGCGTAGAGGTATTCCATTTTTGTGCACTTTAGGAGAGCCATATAGTCGCGGCGTTAGCGGATGTAACGACTTTAATCTACGTTTTAGGTCTGTTGGCCAGCTGTTCATATTACGTAACAAGTAGTTGGTTTCATTATGGTTTTTTCCTGTGGGGTCTGAATCTAATTCACGATAGGTAGATGTGTCAGAGAGTAAGTCCGTGATCTTTTTCATATAACCTCTGGTGTTTAGGATAACTATAGAGTTACCTTTATCCGCTTTTAAGATAATAATTTCCCTGTTTTTCTTCAAAATGGACGTAGCTCTTTTTCCTGAAGGTGTGACATTTTTGTTTGGCGCTCTGGAAGATGAGAGAATGAGGGCGCTTTTCAGTCTGAGATTATTGGCTATGGGTGTTCAGGTAATGACGATACTGCCTTTTCTATGTTACATATGTGTCCACATTAGGAATGTGGTCTGGGGCAATAGCAAAATTAAACTCTATCTTTAGTATGCCGACTTCCAGTTTAGATAAAATGTGGTCGGAGATGTAAACAACAATAAAGAAGACAGCTCTGGGTTAGCCTTTCATTTCTCGAGTACGAACCAGATGAACTCATTCTTTAATATGATTCGTACTTCAAAATGGTCGTCACTGAAAAACGAGACCATCCGTAGTCATATGCAATTACACTGACTGGCTTACCAGCTTCATGTTGCTTTATAACTTGCAACTCCGTTTCAATATCAATTGCACACCTCTTTTTCTGCTATTCTTCGCTAGGTTTTTTTGATTGGGGGTGCAGCATGAGCAGCAGTTAGCTAATGTGGCTAAAAATAATCCTAGGGAATTTTTTACATATGTGACCAATAGCAGAAAGAATGATTATGAAATGATGGCATTGATGGGTGAAAATAAAGGAATGATAACCGCTGCAGGGGATATAGTTTAGGTATTTAATCAGCAATTTATAATGCTATTTCATTCTTGTGAATGTGACATCATGCAGAACTTGAATACAGTGGGAAAAGAGGGGGAGGAACTGTTAGTAAGTGAGCAGGATGTATATGAGAAATTGAATAAACTTGGTGTAAATAAGACTGTGGGATCAGATACCATATCACCACATGTTTTGAGGGCTTTGAAGTATAGGCCAGTCTGTGTGTCCGGAGTTGTGGTTAAAGTGTAAGAGAGGTTAGTTAGGACCAAGATTCAGAATTGAATTGACAACAGAAATATACTCTTCGGTGGCCAGAAATGGTTGTTAAAGGAAGATTGCGTGTTAGCCATGTTACCTATTATAATATATTGACAAATGAATTGGATAAAGGTGATGCATACACAGTGGTATATTTAGATTTTGAGAAAGCCTTTATCAAAGGCCTTTGCAAGGTCATGACAAGCTGGTAATTAAATTGGAACGGATAGTAATAAATAGATAAATAGTAGATTTAGTTCACTGAATTGAAAATTGACTGTCTGATGGATATCAGCGAATTGTTTATGAAGGAGCGATATCCCAAAAGTGAAAGTTTCTATTGGTGTACCTCAAGTGTTTGTTTTCGGTCAATTGCTGTTTACGTTTTATGTGAAGGATATTGGGCAAGGTCTGAATGGTGATGTGCAGTTGTTTGCAGATGATGCAAAGTTGGGGAGCTATCAGGAGTAAAGCGGATGCCCTGACTTTGAATACTGCGGACTTGGAATACACTGGCTGAATAGGTAAATGAGTGGGGATTTCAATTCAGTGCTGAAAAGTGTAAGGCTTTGATATTTTAGAAGAGATGGGATGAAGAGTATACAATCGGCGGAAATATCTTGGGAGAGATAGAGCAGATGAGAGATCTTAGAGTGATTGTAGTTAAGGACCTAGAATTTCGGGGACATTGTGCTAAAATTGCGAGGACAGCACAGCAGATAATGCGAATCATGTGGAGGCCACTGACTTGTAGAAGTAAGGATGTTATGATTCTCTTGCGGAAGGCTTTGATCAGGCCACGTATGGATTGTTGCTGTACGCAGATTTGATCAACTGGTTTTCAAACCGATTAAGATGTATTGTAAGTTGTTCAGAAACGATTGACTAAGCTGGTTTCTGGTCTCTGGAAAGTTGAATATGAACACAGATTGAGGAAATGCAATACGTAGAAATAGGTGGATAGGAGAGAGAGAGAGAGAGAGAGAGAGAGAGAGAGAGAGAGAGAGAGAGAGAGAGAATATGCTCGAGACAGATTAGCAGTTAAGAGGTTATTATCAGATTAATGTTGGGGAGATTTTGCGTAGATAAGGAGAGGACAAGAAGTCATTAGTCATTCCTGGAAATTGTATAAGGAGAGTGGGGGACAAGAGGTGAGGAGCAGGTTTTTTGCATGGAGAATGGCAAGTGATTGAAATACATTGGCTGAGAATGCATTGTGTGGTGAGCGCGGAGACAATAAACATATTCAAGGCGCGTGTATGATAAACTGTGAATTTAACAGTGGGACCTCCTGCAATGAATCGTTTGACTTTATGGAGGTTTAATTTAATAATAATAATAATAATAATAATAATAATAATAAAATCAGATATGTGGTAAAATAAAATATGGAAGTAAGACTGATTGATAAATTAATCCCCTTTACAGAAAATGAAACTCATATTTCTATTCATGGATATTGAAGAAGTTACCAAATGCGAAGCGGATTGTTTACTCATCGTAACAAGAGAAAGAACGAAACGATTCTCTGGCAACATGATCCCAAGACCATTGATATTTTAGAAGAGATGGGATGAAGAGTACACAATCGGCGGAAATATCTTGGGAGAGATAGAGCAGATGAGAGATTTTGGGTGATTGTAGTTAAGGACCTATCGCAGGTGGTGAGATAGAATTTCAATTTTCCACCGATAAACCATACTGTTTAACAAACGTGGTTTTCGTATTCGAGTGGAACAGACAACAGAAGTTAATTAAATTATTTATGATTTTTCTGTTTAAGTTTTTTTTTATATTGAAATCAAAAATATTTATTCATTTTTTTATGTGTCTGGAAGGGTAAAATTCAGTCTGGGATTTGGGATTGTATATTTGGGACGAATGTTTTTTACACTCGAGTTTTTAGTCCCTCAGAGCAGGCAAACCAACCTCATGAACGCACAGTTCTACAGAAATAAAATATTTATCCTTAGAAGGATTGCAGCTGAGGAAAGGCAAGCCGACTGAATCAAATTCCTTAAAGTCACTGATCAGGGGAATCAACCTGTCTTGGACGGATGAGACATGGATGTATACAGTCCATTTATCAAAATATGTCAGGGCTTTTCATTTGAAGGTGAGTTAACCAGTTTTAATTTTAAAGATTAAACTTAAAGAAACATAATATCTAGTTCCCTCCATGTCTTTATTTTTAACTTGGATTGATTTTCGTTTATGGAATGTGGAGATTTGAAACTCGAATTCACTTTTAATAATTGTATTACAGCGATCTTTGTACAATACGTTTTCTTTTGTCAAAATGTTTCGGTATCCCTTTCTTCCTTTTCTTTGTTTGCTATTATCAATAAGAAATGTCTTAAGCAAATTTTAATACCGACATTGATATTGCATGTCATTTTATTAATCAATTAATACTTTACTCCATATCACAGATTTGTGCAAGTATGACGAATTGGAGTGTGACAATAGAAACTGTGTTCCTGTAACTGCCACCCGTGATGGTATTGATCAATGTGGAGATGGAAGTGATGAAGCTGGACGTGGTGAGTAAAATCTTGTTTCATTTCATCTCCCAGTGTTTTCTTTGAAATAAACGAAGTATGTGAAATAAGTATAGCTGGTGGATATAGCATTCATTCCTTACTGACACATCTACCGGACATCTTTAGAACAATAGCTGGCAACACCTTTTTTTATTTAATAATTCTTCTCAAGAATAAAAATGCGTTGGCTTTCTTGCATATCATCTGCATAGTAAAATACCCTTTACATTCATAACTATGACCTCTTGATTCACCTGAAAGTCCTTAACATCTCTTGAAGACTCGTGCTTTAATATATAAGAAATGTTATGGAGGTTTAAAATATACTAGATCAGGGGGGGAGGTCGGTAACCGGTGACCCGAACGTGTATTTTTGGCGGCCCATAAAAGGTTGACCATACTTACATTGCATGTCGCCCGTATGTTGAATTATTTAAATAATACATTTTATAATGATCATCATCATCGTCATTTATTTATAATTTTACAATTATAAATAGGGAAACCAATCAAAACAAATAAGTAGTCTGTGTACACTAAGATAGGACTTGGAGGTTGTTATGACGTGAAGGAAAACTAGACTTCTCTGTCATATACTAATTGACAGATCTCTGATGCAGAAAGTTGGGGGGGGGACGGGGAGAATATTGTTGATGTATTTCCAATATGGAGTTCGGGGTCTGGCTCATTTTCTTTTTCCATCTCTAGGGTCGTAGAGGACCAGGGCATCAAAGGGTACAGAGGGCGGATGTCTGAGTGGTGCCGAGACATTTTATTTGGCTTCTTTGAACAGTGCTGACTAGAGGATCTTGCTGGGTTTTATCTAATATAGTAGAGTTGAGAATGTGGTCTTGCCATTTCTTAGACATTTTATAATACGAATAATAAATTAAAAATAATTTTATACCTATACTTCGTGATTTCGCCATGCAACTTGGCGTGAGTCAACCGTGTGAGTCATCATGAGTAGGGATAACAACGGCTCCTTCATCCGAAGACCACCGAGATTTTGGAGCACTTTTGCAGTCGCGTTATGATTCAATTACGACAATTGTTATTTTCAGAGGATGTATATTTGTTAAGAATAATTTCAAAAATGGGTTCAAGAACACGTAATATTGCAGATGAAGGTTTAATGACGAATGGAACAGCAAGTACTTCTGTATAGAAAATGGGGGTAATCCCCTTTGCCTTATTTGTCATCAAAGTGTTGTTGTTGTGAAAGAACATAATATCAGACGTCATTACGAGAATGAACATGAAAGCCAATACAAGGATTTGAACTGTGAACTTAGAAAAAAAAATCGAATGAATAAATTACAAGATTCTTTGACTGCGATTATTTTTGAACCCTTTTAATGTGGACATCGATGACGTACTAAACCAACTACAGATGGAAGTTTTTGAATTACAACAAAATGAACGCATTTTCGTTAGTATCTAAAAATTTTACCATGCTTACCAAAAAAAATTGAAGAATTAATCAGTTCCGTAAAGAAGATGATAGTCGCATTTGGAAGCGCATGCATTTGCGAAGAAGCATTTTCTGCCATGAGTTTTATAAAAAAAAAAAATTCTTCTCAGTTGACTGATGAACATTTGCTTGCTTCGATTCGAATTTGCACCTCAGGTTGTAAAGTGGATCTAGATAATTTGGATAAGGGAGAATAATCACGAAAGTCACATAAGTAGGCAGACACACATATTGTGATACATAAACTATATTACTTTGTTTTTACGTGGTAATATTTCAGTGAGTTTCATTTTCATGCTTGTTTCATATCTCGTACTTTACATATTTCTGTTTTTTTAAGATTGTTATAATAAAAATTGATAACTTAAATATTTTTTGCACTCAGTATTTTCATATTTTCTCTTAATTAAACGCTTGTGGCCCGATTATGAAAAATAAAAGTTGAATGTGGCCCGCTAGTCTGAAAAGGTTGCTGACCACTATAATATATCAGTGAGGTTAGAACGAGACACCAGAGAACAACTGTGGGTTAATATAGAGAAGGGAGCATGAATGGGGCAAACTTAATGAACCAATTTTAATTGATTATTTGTTTATTCAAATGCGTACAAATTGAGTATATAAATAATGAAATCATGATAATAGAAAGAACTCAGCTCAGCAAGGTTGTAGTGTCAATGAAGACATCATAAAGTGCTAACCAGATCGTTTAATTATATTTACAATACTAAACTTTGAAATTTAATAATTTTTTTTAAATAATTGGATGAAACAATTGATACTTTTAATAACTTCATGATTAGCTTAAACCTTAATGTGTTTTACAACAGTAATGGAAGAAAGCAGAACGTATTCTTTCTTGGAGAGGCTTCTCAGTCACCGAACAAAACTAATTAGCGTTTACAGTATGCAGGAAAAAATTCCAATTCTTATCATCATCCTTTCCAGAAATGGGATGTCTTATATACCTTCTAAGACCGAGAAGTATCATATCTATGATACACGCTTGTAAAGAATGACTACAACCTAAAAGATAGTATTAACATTTTAAAAAAAAATGTTGGCAAACATTAGAATTAACATGAGCCTATGAAGGTGCAGTCGCTATACCTTAAAAAAATGAAAAGATTAAAAAAAAAAAGATAAATTAGCTAGCATGTTGAAACAGTATGAACTCAAAGTTACTTTCACGCCTATGAAAAAAAAAAAAAAAAAAAAAAAATTAAACGATGCTTACGTCACCCAAATAACCTCAATTCGCCTCTCACGAGGCGAGGTGTTTTAAGGCTCTTAATAGAAGGTATGCCTACACGCGCCATTCTCTCAGAAATAGCTGTATAACGTCATAAGCATTTATTTTTCGTGGAATTCGTAAAGAAAATACTTCCCATGTTTTATTTAACAGTATTAATAATTCCCTATTGCTGGCTTAATTTTCATCGATAGAGACTGAATCCTTTAGAATGACTGTTTGTACAATTTGGAGCAGAACAACCTCCCATTTCGCTATAAAGTCGAAAAAAAAATCAAGAACTCGGATGAGGTGCCACTCTGGGGCAAATATGGTGGAAAGTTGGCGTACCTTCTATTTAGAGCCTTAAGGTGTTCATAAAATATTCTGCGCATGGGCATATGTTACTTCGGAGACAAACGGAACATTCGAAGAAATTCGCATGAAAGAACATATCAGATTGAGAAGAAAAGAGTACAAATCGGGCCTGACTAAGAGAAATAATCAGGTCATTTGGGATCTAAAAAAAATGCTGCATAATGAATTGAATAGTTGCACTTGCAAGATTTAAAGAAGTCTCCGAAATGACACGATGTCAAGCGCAATAAACATCAAGTTGTTATTATCCTGAACTAACTGGGATTAGCATACATAAAAGATACCTAAAATATAAAGCACTGTGATTGGAGGATGCTAAACAGCACAAATTAATAATAAAATCTATGTGTGTGTGTGTGTGTGTGTGTGTGTGTGTGTGTGTGTGTGTGGAGGTGGAGTACAAGATATAGGCTATCAGCTTACTAACAATTGCTTTAATAACGTTTATGTATTAAAATTATTTAAATCATTCTCCTGCTATATCTAACAGGGTAATTTTTTTTTAAACGGACATTTAACTTTATTCCGTATATTTACAAATCATGAAATATTCGCGCAGATAAATAAAAACTGCACTTCGACGCAGACTCTTTACAACTCGAGAAGGCATAGAAGGAGACAGACCTCATTTGACCGGTTTATCGATGAAAAAGCATCTTCATAATTTTTCTTAAAATCCGGGAACAATAACCGCTTTCCACGAAGAACAAAAGTTATTTTACATTGCGCTAGCTGACTCAATAACTACGCTGTGCGCCCTCTTTTGCTTTTTCTTTTCTTGCATGCTTGTCCTTCTAACCCAGTGGTTCTTAACCGGTGTTTCCACTTGTGTTCCGCGGTGAAAGGTGTCGCATGACACAGTTCTGAGTATTATTGGTTTCTCTGATCCTAACAACTGGAGACTGTTTTGCGCGTTGACTTCTAAACCAATTCATGCGTACTCTAATTGTAGACTTTCCATTTTAGTGATTGGACACATTTGTGTAGATTTATACGAATTTCTTATTATATTCATTTTGTTGTTTTCAACTCTAGGACTTGAAGGGAGTGCACGGAGAATACTCAAGATCTTTTTAATTGGATTTATCTAAGTCGGAAAGTTGACAGCATGCCTTTTTTTTCCATAACGTTTCTTTGGTAAAATGTAGGTTGCCTAATTTTTTAACCGGGGAAGCTTGAGTGAGTCATCTACTGGCGTGCCAAGTGGTAATGAGAATATGACAGACTACTGCTACCATTCGGTGGTCACCTGTTGACAAGCATAATATTTTGTATATATTATTGTCTGAAAGAGTGAGAGTTCTACAGTCGAGTGTTTTTCAAATGGAGGGTTAAAAACTAGAATTTCAGGAAGAAATCCCTACTTGCCTGTGCCAGAGTTTGATTATCTGGGGAACCTGCAGAAAAAAGCCCACGAGAAGTTGAAATTAAACCTATAATGGTTTTTGTTAACGTGGTCTATGCAGGAAAATGCCATTTACGGAGCGATACTCTGATAATACGGTACATATTTGCTTTTTAAGCTATTCAATTTTACTGCAAAAGAAAGAAAAAATGCACATTCGGCTTTGATGCACTTCATTTGTATTATTCAACTGTGTCATTTTCTTCAAAACTCACAAAGCTATGTCATACATAGTTGGGTTCATATCGACTGACAGATGTGCTTGGTTCAGCCAATGATGCTGTCTGTTCTTGCATAAACATTAGACGTACTTAGATGTTTCCAGAATGACATATACTGCACTGCAAATAACACTTATTTTATTACTTTTACGATCGCTTTTATATCATAAATGCACCATTTTAATGTAAATAATATCTATAACCACCATATGTTTTTTTTGTAATTTCAATAAATTCCATTATATCTAAGGATCGGGATCTAGCGATGCGTTAAAGCAAGCTATGATGAAAATACATCCTGGAAGTCATTGCAATCAGACCAATCCTGTACCTTTTACGGAAGAAACAATGCTTTGTGTCGCAAACTGGGTAGATAATTATGGAGCGTGCTATGTAAGTATATTTAATTCTAAACCATTACATTTTTTTGGATATGTTCCATATTCCATTTATTTTTTCTGATGTTACTTAATACTTCCTGAAACATAGAAGTAAATGAATTAAACTAATAATGACGTCACTGCCATGTTTTGTGATGTAGAAACTTCTTTGACAGATCTATATTGATTGAAACTTCTTTTCAGAGACAGATCTATATCGATTTACAACATTACTTAGACTAATGTAAAAAAAAAGTTTAATTAACTCGAAGCGGTACTGGTATTTAATAAATCAAACAGGATAAATAAAAATTTGGTGATCTTATATTTAAAACGAAGTAGCTTGCCAAAGTCTAGTTACTACTTCCCCTAATGCATTGTAGGAGAAGAATAATATATACTATCAATTTATTAGGAAATAAATAAATCTGTTAGCGTCTTTTATTCTTCACCAGAGGTAGTAGGTGAGGATAATTTTAGAACTAAATGAAACAGAAATCAATGAATAGTCAATCTGTATCAAGACCATCATCGATTGTTGACCAAAGTTATTCAGGAACGAGAGTACAGCAGATGACTTCTGTCATCTTGTGGTGTGATCCCTGACAGTGTGTGTGTGTGTGTGTGTGTGTAAGATATAGCAAAACTCACACTATTCAGAAAATAATATATATAGACAGTCATGTTTGATCGAAGATTTACTCGGGTTGATATCATATTTAAAAAAAATGTAATGACTAGAACCGAGGTTTAAAGAAAAAGCTTTAATTACACTGCTAGTTTCGTCTAAACTTAGACTTCTCCAGGTAAGAAATAAACATATAAATACCAGTAACCAATCTAAAGAAATTGGTCTCTTTAAAAACACAGAGTAACGTATCTAACACTGAAAAGAATAAAGGCTAGAGTTTAAATAGAACAATGAACTCTGACTGTATCATTATGCACATGCGTGCGTTCAAGATCTCGAGAGCGCCAATATTGAATGGTAGAGCTGTGGGAGTTTGGCAGTCTGTAGCTTAGGTTGTTATTAATATGGACAGGATTGATAATTATCTCCTTAGACTCTAAAATTCCTCTCTATAACTCGTCGTGACATCGGTGTATATTGACAGTTTCATCCCAGAGTATCTGATGTGGAAAACCTTCATCATTTGAGTTCGCTGAAAATAATAGATGATTTGACAAAGGCACTGGCTCGAGTTGTGTTGTAGGTAATGTCTCTCTGGTGTTTCTCTAACCGGAGTTCGATAGATTTCTATTTCTTCGTTTGTCCGAAGTACGGCTTACCGCACTCGCAAAGAATCTTATAAACACCACGATATTTAAGATTATTGTGTTTAGTTTTTGGACGACTTAAGATGCAACAAAGCTTAGGTAGGGTTGTGAAGAACGTCTTGATATTATATTTCTTGAATTGTAGCCCATTTTGGAGATAAAGAACTGATATATGGCAAGGAAATGCTGCCCTATAGTTTTCTTAGCCTATCCATAACTTGAAATGTAACTTGAAGATGATTAACTTCCTCTTCGTCCAACAGAACCAACCGAGCTCGGTGACCTAGAGTGGAGATGATACCAAACTTCTGTGGAGGAAAATGGTGTGGGTCAACATGAAAGTACCTGTCCGTATGTGGCGGTTTTCTGAAAATAGAAAATTTGAGATGTTCAGCCATCCGGGTTAGTTTGATATCTAAGAATGCGACAGAACCATTAACTTCTAATTCAGATGTGAACTTAATATTCGGGTATATATATCATTCAGATTTTCTTGAAAGAGTTTGAGACTATCTAAACATGTTCTCAGATAAGATAAACATCAATGTAGCGTAACCGTATGTTCGGTTTTAGGGTAGAAGACGAAATTGCTTTTTCTTCAAAATTTTCTAGATAAATGTTGCAAAGAACAGGAGACAAAGGATTTCCCATCGCTATGTCCTGAATTCTGTTTATAAATCGAGTCTACAAATTTAAAATAACCTGAGTTAATGCAGTGTGACAGTAATGCGAAAATCTTCTTTGAAACTTTGTTCTTTAAAAAAGTAAGAACTTTTTCAGGGAGGATATTAGTGAATAAGACACAACGTCAAAACTAGCCATAATATCGAGTCAGTGGTTTGAAAGTTTTTAAGTTTTGATATGAAGTCTGTTGTGTTTTTACTAAAGGAAGTAGAATTTCCGATAAAACATTTAAGAGATGACGCAAGAAATTTTGACAGTTTACAAGTCGGAGAGTCGGAACACTACTATAGGTCGAAGAGGAATATTCTCTTCATGAATTTCAGGAAGACCACAGTCTTGGATTGGAGGATGTAGTGATCGGAGGGAAAGGCACACGTTTCTAGATAATTCTGATGTCATTCTTAGTATTATAGATTATTGGTGCCGAGTTCTCTGGACGGATCTCTATCAAGAAGTGAACAGGAATCAGAACGTAATAATTCAAAGGTCTGGCGGTAATCCGTTTTGTTCAGGATTACTGTGGCATTACCTTTGTGTGCTGGAAGGATAGCGATGTCTTTGTAATGCCTTAAATGTTTGAGAGCCCATCGTTCAGAAGGTAGAATGTTATCCGACGGAGGTCTAGCACTGTTAATGGCAAAAATAGACTCAATTCGGAGTAAGTTTGCGTTCTTGGTGGGAAGGAGAGAAGCAGCCTTTTCAATATTTGTGAGAATCAATTCCTTAGGAATAGATTTCGGTGTAACAACAAAATTCAGTCATCTTGAGAGAACATTTATTTCAGCGGGGGAGAGGTTATGGGAAGATTATTTATAACCACTTTGTTTTGAATGAGGGATGGTTTGGTAAAAGATGATTGTTCTTGTTTTCTTTTTAGAAAATTGAATTTTCTAATTAGTTTTTGTTTGTTGTCGTTTTGGGACCTAGAGGCGCCAAAAGGTCACTAGCTTATTTAACATTGTTCCAGGAATTACTATCTAGAAAAGCTTCTAAATAGTTATCCAGAGAAGATTTTTTAGTGAATAATAACTCTCAAGTGCGTTTAGTCTCGACAATTCTTTCAGCGAGAAGTTCTAATTTCGCTTTGTGATCGATCTTACAAGCCCGCTCTGTTTTAATATCCTTCTTGAACGATATAAAATTAGGAAAAACAGAATGAAACCTACATCGTTTTAGAAATATCACTCTGTTGATGAAAAGTCCAATTCTTATCATGATCTTCCGGTATTCTTTAATGTTATGGTGGATTTCCTCGTCATAAGTATTACAAATGTTTGATTGAATTCCTTTAGATTACTTTGTTATATGTTTATATCACACCTGATGAGATGAAACTGGTAGTGTAATTAAAGTTTTTTTATTTAGCCCTCGGTTCTATTCATTAAATTATATATATTTATTATATTTATTTTTTATTATTTATTTATCATTTATTTATTTTTTATTATATATATATATATATATATATATATATCATTTTATTTTCTGAATAGTGTGAGTTCTTCGGTTGATTTCCTTGAGTTGTGGAGTTAAAATCCGAATGTTCGGTAGAAAAACTACTTTCCCATATCAACAGCTATTATTTTTAGTTTTGATATCTTTAGTTCATTATCCCTTAATAAAATATCTTCAGTTTTTTATATATGAAGAAGAATTTCCTGTAAAACCTTTTAAAGATAAAGCCAGAAACTTGGATAAGATGTAAATAGGCGAGTCAATACTATCTACTATTGGTCTCATTGGGTAGTTTTCCTTGTGTATCTCTGGGAGACCGTATAACTACCCACTGAGACCAACAGTAGATAGTATTGACTCGCCTATCTACAGCTTATCTAAGTTTCTGGCTTCATCTTTAAAAGGTTTTAAAGGAAATTCTTCTTCATATATAAAAAACTCAACAGATTTCATCTCGAAAATCAAAAATTTCAAACTCCAGCCTTCAGATATCATGGTGAGCTTTGACGTGGTGGCTCTCTTTACAAACGTACCAATTCAAGAGGTTCTCGATATTTTAAAGAACAAGATTTCAAAAAAGATGTTTTCCATGCTATCACATTGCGTTCACTCCGCCTACTTTCAATATGAGAAGAAAATCTACAAACAAAATAAAGGATTGGCAATGGGAAGCCCCCTGTCTCCTATATTAGCTAACATCTTTTTTGAAGATTTCGAACAAAAGGCAATCTCCTCAGCTACTCTTAAACCAAAAATTTGGCTAAGATTTGTAGATGACATATTTCTTATCTGGGACCATGCCACCGATAACCTTCAGCCTTTTTTAAATCATTTAAACAACTTCCACCAAGATATCAAATTAACAATGGAGGTTGAAGAAAATGGATCTCTTCCCTTCCTGGACGTAAGACTTACTAAGTCATCTGATTCTATTAAAATATCAATCTACACACACACAGATAGATAGGACGCATACCTGTATGCGTCCTCACATCACTACCCTGCACAGAAAGTGGGTATCATCTCAACCATAGCACATCGTGCTAGATCTATACTGTCAGATGATGAAGATCTAAAAATTGAACTACAACATCCACAAAGAACCTTCACAAGTAATGGCTACTTGTCGAAAACTATTAATAAGCATCTATACCACCGCCATCAAAACAACTCAGAAACACAAGACAATCCAAAAGGTTATATCTCCTTACCATACATCAGCTCGCTTTCCACGAAACTAAGAAGAATTTTAAGAAAGCTCAACATAAAAACCTATTTCTCTACTCTTTCTAAACTAAGATCGATTTTAAGCAAATACAAACAAGCTCACAACCATCTACAATTCCCAGGAGTGTACAAAATCACGTGTGACTGCGGGAAGCAATACTATGGCCAAACTAAAAAATCCATCCTCCTACGTCTAGAAGAACACAAGAAAGACATTGCCTACAAAAGAACTAGAGCAAGTGCCCTGTCAAGCCATGTACTGTTTTCAGTAAACACAAATGATGAAGACCGTCAACATGAGATAAACTGGACAACAACCTCTAACCATCATATATGCCGTGACGAGGTGGAGCGACGCATAGTCGACTCTAAGGAAATTGTTATGGACCGTCATCACATAAATAATAACTTCAGCTATAATACACCGGACTCTCTTTCAGCTGTGCTATCCGATATTGGCACACGCGTGAAATCAGACACACGCAGCTACTTAACAACAGAACTTCAACACGGACTGTAGCTACAGTTCAAAGCTAACTGATTTTATAATAGTCGTTTTATAGTGATACGATGTTTCATATAGTGTTTACTTGCTTTCTATGTTCCCACACCCGAAGAAGTCGGACAATCCGATGAAACATGTTGCGTTTTGAATAAATTTAATATATATATATATATTTGCATGTACTGGCATTTCTATTCTAAATGAAAGTAATGTTTTTAATTATGGAACTTTGTTCTTTCATTTCAAGCGTAGTATTTTAATATGCAGGGAGATAGCGGAGGACCTGTAACGTGCAAAGATAGCAAAAATAGATTGGTGTTGCACGGAGTGGCGAGTTTACTTACGCAGATCTATCGGTATGGTGGGTTTTATGGAGCTTCTCCAACAGTTTATACCAGAGTGGCTACAACGGTTGATTGGATCAATGACATGATAAAGACGTACAGCTAATTATTGTACCGTTACTTCAGTGTGGAGTTTTTTATGCTATTTAGAAAACCTGTTAATATATAAAATAAAATGATGAAAATGTTAGTAATAAAATGTATTATGTTGATTTATGTCTCTTTTAATATTAGTCTTTGAAGAAATATGGTTATTTCTCCTATATCATCACAAATCCATTATTATTATTATTATTATTATTATTATTGATAACAAATATAAAACCATCCAACATCCACTTTCCAACATAAAAACACACAGAACAGTAAAACCGCTACAATCACTCAGGTTGAAACAATACGATACTTTGGAATTTAATTCGATGCAGATATGAACTGAAATAGCCACATAAACCATCTACACAACAAACTCCGAACAATGTGGCAAACTCTACAGATTAAAAGACATAGTTCCCACACGCCTAAAAACACTAATATACAAAGCGCTAGCCAAAATATACTAAGATACGCTATAACAACGTATGCTTTCTGTGCACCCTACAAATTAAATAGATTAATGTCGCTACAGTACAAAATGATAAAACTGATCTTTTGGGAACAAAGAGAAAATAACGACTTTATATATACTGCAATGTCAGAACACAAAATACTGACAGCAAAACATTGATGTCACTATTCAGCTTTGCTAAAACATTCTTTCGATGCCAACTACAGGACAGTTAGAAATACATACCGTATAACAAGACCTCAGACAACTAATTATATCATATATAAATACAATAATCACTACGGAAAGGCCACGCGAAACTTCTACATCCCAGACATGATAAACAAATTACCTTTTGAATACAGAAACCTTACAAACTACAATAGCCTGAAAAGAGCTCTAAAGACATACTATGAACAAGAAACACGCACCCAAAATACCATACAAACTTAATGAAACACAATATATTCGTATAGGCTTCCAGTTCAGCGACGCATCAATACATTCCAAGTTATTGTGTGTATGTGTGTGTGTGTGTGTGCGGGTGCGTGTGTGGATGTTCGTGCGTGCTCGCGAATTTCTCAATCATAGATTTCGTAGCTTCCCAACATAGCAAAAAAAAAAACAATAAATAATAATCAACTGGTGTCATCCTCAGATAAGCTTACATATACGCTTCGAGGATGAAAGTTGAGAAATTAGTTCTCATCCAAGATGTATCATGTGTAACCAAATGCATGTAATGTACGTATCACATGCAAACCAATGTATGTAATGTAGGTATCATATGTAAACAAATGTAAACAAATGTAAGTAATGTATGTAATAACTGTAACAAAAGTATGCAATATAGTGTGATTATATCCATTGATATTGTATATATAGAGTATAAAATTGCAAAGAAACATCTGTAATAACACAGTCCAACACAACTTTTGCTGACTTTTATATGAGACCTATTTTTACTAATTTGGGCGCTCTGATTTCAAATATCAAACCCATTTTTCTCTATCACGTCAGGTGTTTCCTCTATGGCATTTTCTTTTTGCTAATTGTAATTTTTGATAGTTTTAAGGAGGCAGTACTATTTAGAGGATCAAAAAATCGATTTTTTAATAATATTTTCTGAATGTATTTACGTTTAAAAATCTGTTCCTAACTTTTTGTCAAGAAATTCGAAAAATTCACGAAGATATAGCCTATTATTCAAAGCGGTGCGCAGATCGAATCGGAGCGCTCACCGCTCTCGCTTGATAGTAAACGAAAAAATGCGTAATAACCTGCAACGGCACGTACTGGCGCTTTAAATGCAAGAGAGGCCGATAATTAGATACATAACTACTTAACAATATTCATTAAAAATTACAAGAATATTTATAAAAAAATAACAATTTACTTACACATGATTTTCAAAGAATAAATTTTTGTTTGTAGAAATTTCTGCAGTGTGTTCTGTTTTGGCAATCCCTTTGAATACTCCAACACTAGTCGGCCATCATGCGAGAATCCCATCCTCCTTGGTACCGATCTTCCATAGTTTTTAAGTCTTGATGAAATCTTTCGCCTTGTTCATCGCTTACAGCACCTAAATTCTTGGGAAATTTATCAAGTTGACTGTATAGGAAATGAAGCTTTATGCTCATGTTGCAACCTAGGCGCTGGAAATTTTCAAGCATTGTTTCCACTAGATCTTTGTAATTGCACGCTTTTTGGTTTCCAAGAAAATTATTCGCAACCATCGTAAATGAAGTCCAGGCCTCTTTCTCAATTTCGTTCACAGAGTTGATGAAATTTGGGCAAATTAGAACTTTAATGTCTCTCATTAAAGTTCTAATTTGCGGTCAATCAAATACACCGGCTTTAATTTTTTCATAACTAAGTCGTGGAAATTTTTCACATATGTATTGGAAGCAGTCACCTTGTAAATCTAACGCTTTAACATACTGATTCATAAGATCTAGTTTGATGTGTAGAGGTGGAAAAATGATTTTTTCTCTGTCGATTAAAGGTTGATTTATAACATTCTGTTCTCCAACATTTAAGGATATTCTAAGAGGCCAATGTTTCTGACTCCAGTGTTGGTTTCTAGTTCGACTATCCCAGAAGCATAGAAAACACGAAAACTTTGTATGTCCTCTTTGAAAACCAAGTAAAAAGTTCACTATTTTAAGATCCACACAGATGATCCAGTTATGGTCTGTATATTTTAATAACTTCAGAACCTTTTTAATGTCCTCATATGTTTCCTTTAAGTGGACTGAATAGCCAATAGGAATTGAGCCATATACATTCCCATTGTGTAGCAAAACACACTTGAGACTTCTGCTTGAACTGTCGATAAATAAACGCCACTCATTTGGATGATACTTTACAACACTCATTTCAGTTAGTAAACCTGACACATTGTTACAGTAAACAAACCCACACTCGTGTTTAAAATATTGTACAAGATTACTTTCCCTGCTACGATAAAAAGTTATCTTCGTATCTTGCTCGAGTAAGTTTTTTTTCTTTTAATCTTGAAGCTAACAATTCCGATGATTCCTTTGATAGGCCCAAATCTCTTACTAAGGTCATTCAATTCCGCTTGAGTAAAACGTTGCGGTCCAGAACTAGAAATTAAATTTTCATTGTCTAAATCAACATCCGAGTCTTGCTCATAATGATGATTATAATTATCATTATGAATATTATAATAATATACGTTGTAAACAGTTATTGTTATTATTATTATTATTTAAAAAACTTTATGTACGAGAAAGTATTTGTTATGCATAATTGTGTTCCTCTAATGTATGTAATTTATCTGAGAAATAATAAAAATGTTAAATTATTATAAAAAAAATATTATTATACGGGCGCCTTCATGCAGTCCGAGGTCTCATTGCAGGAAACCCAATCTATCAACACAATCTGAATCATGAACCCATGAACAGATAAAGCACTTACAACTGACTCTGGCAACCCATGCCACTCATTCACCACTCTCCAAGCAAAAAATCTAGTCCTCAGACCAGTACTAACCACACCTTTATTCAACTTCAAGGGATGATCCCTTGTTCTGTTCCCACTAGCCAACTGCTGAAACATTCTCTTGCAACAATCCTATAAAACTCTTTAAATATATTATATGTTTCTGTAATATCCCTTCTTTTTCTCCCACCAACCAACTTCTGTAATCCCCACATCTTCAATCTATCTTCATAGATAACATTCCACAGGCCACTCGCCATCTTCGTCACTCGCTTCTGAAGCCTTTCCTCGCTTTCTCATCCCCAAGAAACCCAGGGACTATACTCGAGCACAGTAATCCATATGTAGGCGTATCAAGGCCTTATAAAGAGGAATATAATCTTCCTTATGGCAATGTGTTCTTCAACAGCAAAGTAAGTAATCTTGCGGGCTACTTTAGCAACCTTAGTAATGTATTCTCTAAACTTTAACTCTCTGTCTATTTCTGGCATTAGTATATAGAAACTACAGCATCCTTTTAGTCCCCCACCTACCTTTACTTTCTGAATTGACCACGATATTCAATATTTTTACTCGAGACACTAGATTCCTCACTTGGTTATTCTCACATTCACTCGCTTCATGGGCGCCTTCACACAAACTCACTTGCTTCTACCCTAATTGCTTAAGTCTCCCTTAATTTCCACTTCAGCATGCTCGGTGAACATAGCCCTTCCCAGATCTATCACCAAAACCATTTAGACGCAGGCCATCGCATTGTAAAAATCCTTCTTTCCATCAAACATATACTATAAATCCACAAATTCTACATCTTTCCTTTTGCACAATCTACGCATTGACCCATTGACTAAGGAGGAGGATTTCGCTTCTGTCATAGCTTGGTAGGAGAGTTACAATCTTCACCTTCTCTCTCTCTCTCTCTTCAGTTTTGCATCTTATAACAACTCCTTTACATCCATCTTCATTGAACACATCTCACCTCTCAAATAATATGAATCAACCAAGACAAACATTTCCTTCGACTTAGGTTTTTGCATCTGGATGACGATATAATCATTTAAGGTGCTTATTAGAGCAGCATGTACCTTAAAAATATCGTTTCTCTCTCTCTGTTTTCCGTGATGTTTTAATAATTCTATGTTTAATTTTTGAAACAGCTCTCTCATGTTAATTCCAAAGATGGAACAATTTCGTAACAGAACTAGAAAAGGATTTAAGCCACAACCCAAAACCTATAAAGTAATAAAATACATGAATAAAGAAATAAAAGAAAAGACAAAAATACAAACAATAGATTTCGAAAAATGGGTGACCTATTTCCAAAATCTCTGGACAGATGAGAACAATAAATTAAAATTTTATAAGACAAAGAATGACCTAATAGAAAATATCACAATATTAGAACTGAAAAATATAATAAAGAAGATGAAAAATAGGAAAACGCCAGGAGAAGACAATATAAATATAGAACTATACAAAAATGCAGGTGAAAAATTTAATGAAAGACTTCTGAAATTTTTTAATATGGTTTGGATGTCTGGAAAAACCCCTAACTCTTGGAAAAAAGCACTGGTCATCCCAATCTATAAAAAAGGAAATAAAGCCAATTGCAATAATTATAGGGGAATTAGCCTGCTGAATACAGGATATAAAATATATGCAGGAATATTAAAAGAGAAACTAAGCAGCATTGTAGAAAACAAATTACTACAAGAACAAAACGGTTTCCGAAAAGGCCGATCCTACATAGATCCAATTTTTACTTTAAAATTATTAATAGAAAAGAGAAGAGAATTTCAAAAAGAAACACACGTGGCGTTTATTGATTATGAAAAGCCTTTGACAAAATTAGTAGACAAAAACTGTTTAAAATATTAACCGATTTAAACATACCAAACCAACTTTTACAATCCATTCAAGAAATATAACAGGAAATAAAATAGCAGTTAAATTAGAACACATCTCAGAATCGAAAGATAAATCAAGAGCAGTACGACAAGGATGTACCCTCTCACCTGTGCTTTTCAATATATATATATATAAATAAAATTATAACAATATGGAAACAGTATAACCCATTTGGTATACAATGACCCCCGCAAATGAAGATAGATACACTACTATTTGCAGATGATAAAATAGTATTAGCTAAACTAGCTTAGTAATTCAGAAGATGATTTACAAAGATCATTAAAATCATTAAATAATATTTCAAAACAATATAATATGACGATATCCAAAGAAAAACAAAAATAATGGCATTCAAAGGAGAAAATGCAATAAGAAGTAAAATAGTGATAGATAATAAAAATTAGAACAATTAAATACTTTCAGATACAACCAAAATATCAAACTTTGTCAAAGTAAATGGCATAATAAATAATATATTTAAGCCATCCCTGTTACAAAAACACACTAGAATCAGACTATAGTCTTGTGAAAACCAAATCTACTATACGGAAGCGGAACAGTGACCATAAAAAGGAAAGATGAAAAACGAATTCAAACAGAAGAAATGAAGTTTCTCAGAAAAACAGCTGGATATACCCAGTGGGACCATGAAACAAATGAAGAAATCTTACAATCCCTGAAAATAAAACCACTGAATTACTACATAAGACAGAATAAACAAAAATGGTTAGAACATTTAAATCGAATGGAACAGCAGACTACCAAAAATATTATGCGGATACAAAAACAAAGCGGAAAAAGAAGAATTGAAAGACCAAGAAAGAGATGGCATGAGCCAGAACAAGTCGCTTGGCCTAAAATCCATGTTAGGAAGAAGAAGTTATTTGTAAATTGCTGTTGTGGTTGGATGAGTAGATCTCCAGGAAACAGGTGTGCGTTCGAATCTTGCTGCGGTCTGGAAGCCTGAATGTCTTTGGGGGTGGGGGGGGTGGATGATTTTTCTCGTCTGGTGTCAATCAATCTGATGATTAGATGCCTGAAATGGTGAAAAAAAAGTCTCTAGAATAACGGAATCTCATTAACTCCTTTCTCACACTTCTAAGTACCTTTGTCGGTAGGTTTCCCATTAAAAATAAACCGAAATATGGCCTGATTAATCATATAATAGTCTAAGCGGAGAATTTGATATAAGGAGACGTTGAAATAATTGTAGTATGAAAGCAGAGTTATTGTTTTGTTTTTTTACTTCACCATCCGTTGGCCTGGTATTCTTTTCTTTTAGGCGCGTGAGCCAGAAATCATAAAAATAGAAAAGTCCCTTGACGATGTAGTATCGGATGGGATAATATTAAAAAAATCTTTAATAAGAATTTGCTGTTAAACAGTAACCAGTTTTGTAAACAATACGTAAATAATAAATGTGTGAATAGTAATAAATGAATGATGTAATTCACACAACATCAGAAATCTCTTCACTGATTTCGTTCGTCAATAGTAAGTCATATGATGTAATGGGTGAGAATGTATCATTTAAATTAAATTGAGTTGGCTCATATTACAAGGAGATGAAATTAGCATGAAAATTTATCTTTCAGATCTTCAACACTTAATATCATGATTCACTTAAAATAACATGTTTAAATTTTCATCAAAAGGAAATTTTTGAATTCTAGTCTCCGCTCGCAGCTTATGTTGATATCTTACAGTAGAGTATAGTATGCTTGATAGAATATTTACGTAGAAATGCTTCTTCTTTACCTATTAGCATGGCGATTTATGTTCATGCTAATAGAAATTTCAAAATTAACTCCTATTATTTAATTTTTATAAACATTTCAGCTTGATGTAAGATTTTTAGTAATCTCACTTACGAAGCATTTCTGTTAAACATTTCCATGAGTGATTAAGGATTAGGAAGATCCTAATGGAATCCTAATGAAAAAATGGAATAAAGAGAAAAAGAGCATTGTCATGGGCAAAGATGTAAATCGTATTTATCATCACTGCAAAAATACATTAATGTGCATACGAGAGAGGGTGTTTTTGAAACCTAAAGGTAGTTGTTATACAAGTAAGAAGAAACTTCATTCAGTACAAGTGTTTGGATAGAAACAGTAAAAGAAAATGTGGAAAAAACAGAAATTTCGGAGATCATATCTTACATTGCCATATTGCTAAGTGACATCAAACTTAAGGAAACTGCTGGAGATACCTGCTGTATGAAGGGGTGGCGGTTGTGTTAGAGCGAGTCTAACACAGGATGAGATCTTCATTAAGATCACAAGCATCCACCACATCGACGTTTGTGATTGTTTTACAGTAGGTCACGAATTTCATCGCTCTTCTTACCGAGGTCAGAAGTAGCTTGAAAAGGTTCCATGTTCGGTCTCTAGAGGAGGATTTGCGGATGATGTAAAAATAAACAAAAATATAAAAAAATAAATAAAATGAATAACAATAATCACTCCCTTAGCCCAAGTACAGTATTATTTCTATAGACTAACAACTTTTCGTGGGTGGGTGGAGTTATATTAAAAAAAGTGTCACACTGTGATCTGAGTCTGTGGGAAACGGAATAATAATAGTAGAGTTGGAAGGGTTATTAATGAGAAAAAGATCAAGGGTTTGTGAATAAGATGCTCGGGAATTCTATTGATATATTTATTAAGATCATTGCTAATAACAAAAGCTTCTGCATCTCACGAAACTAGCAATTGTGGAAAAACTCAGTCGGAGTTGTGTACATAACATCATCAGTGAGATGGCCTACTTCTTCAGAAGGAAAATGATTTACGTTTCTTTCTTTTTTATTGCATTTGAAAGAAGCGTAGAGTGGAAGAAAGGAATAACAGTTAAAAAGTTAAGGGTAGTTGCTGTGTTAAAAGAGTTATTTGCTGATAGAAGCAGTAACTTAAGCGTACAGGACGAAATAAGGTGCTCTAAACTAAATAACACTAAGAAGGAGAGATTCATGTTTGGTCAACCTCTAACATACGAGGTGATATTCTACATAAACACAGATGACTCTTTCAAGGGAGAAAGAATCAAAGGAGAAAAAAAAAAAACTGCGAATCGAACCCACAGAATGGTATAAACCAGCCAGTTTACACCATGCAACTCAGTGATAGCTGACCTCTAGGCTTTCTTGAGAGAGAGAGAGAGAGAGAGAGAGAGCACCAGATAACTGCCTCACCCCCCCCATCTGGCGGTACTAAATTCTAGAGATATATATTGTGTGTGAAGTAGTGTAATTTCTACGGTCGATTTTTTGTTTTTTGGTTAAGAAGCCGAGGTTCCGAGAGTGTCATTGCTTGTCCCTGTCTAAGATGGATTAATTCAGAACCTGACTGAAGACAGACAAAGGAAAACGTTTGTCTTTTTTCTTTTCTTTTTTTTTTGGTTGCTCTCCTCTCTAACTCCAATTTGACTGGTTGGCTGAGTTGAACAGCATCTCTGGCCTTCGTCCAGTAGACGACCGGTTAGAATTCTCTCTCTAAACATGGATGGCTGCAAATACCTTTATAAATGGTGATTGATTTTTTATTACGGGCGTCAGCCTAATCATTACTCAAATTATTAAACGTCTGAAGAGAATTAGTTTGAATTAGTTATAAGGCCAGTATATTGTGCCTGTTGTTACTCGCTTCAAAAAAATAATAATAAATCAAAAGCCAGACTCTCACTGCTGTTTCTGATCTCCGCATGATGATAATAATTGACATAATGAATATTTTCTAATTCAGAAACCCTTCTAATCGCTTCGTCTGTTGATACTTGTTGGCCTACGTGTAGCTAGTCTTTACTGTTCTTGAGCTAGAAGTAACTGAGAACTGTTGATGTTTTACATTTCTATGAGAAGGCAGAGTTATTTGATATCCACGCATCAGCTAGGAAGGTCCGCGCGGTTAGCCTAGTGGCTTTGCAACCATATGCCTCGGGAAGGAGTGTCCTAAGTACGATTCCCGTCAACGACGTGAGGAGCTCAAGGATCTGCCATAGCCAAGTTAGCCGGTCTTGGGCGTGGACAGCAGGGTTTTTTCCGCCAGTTTATCTGGGGTTTCTCATCCCGCAAGCAGGCCAAGGTCCGAGGATACACACGGATTACAGTCAGGAATACTGACCCAGCCATAGGGCTGATTCTTCAGCTTATGCCGGTTCCGGAGCCCGGATAAAATTTGGGGGGACTAGATGGTACCGTGAACTCCCGTATAAAAAGGGGGAACGCTGTATCATCACACAGAATTTATTTATTTAGCTAGGAAGAACTATTATGGAACCAATTAATTAGGAAATGACTTTCCGCCTTTTTTTTTTTAAAATGTCCGAAGAAATGTAGGGTAGTTTGCTCCGCACAAATGCAAATACAACAATTACAAACCAAATATAAATTTAATTTTATCAACACCATATTGACAAGATACTTATCTCGAACTCCAGCCAAATTTAGCTGCGTTTATTGTTACTATCATTAGTCCGAGATATTCAAAAAGATTCATTTTTATGAGGTGGATTCTGAGGAACTAGAATAAAAAATTATAAAGATATCGCGATATCTTTATAAGATAACTGTTGATGTTGGTTTCCCTTTATTTACAAATCGACTTACTTCGTATCACTTTTATACTTTCCTCTATCTGTGATATCAAGATCGAATTCCGCAAACCAGGTGTTCATTGTGGTGTTTTCTCAAAGCCGCAGTTGCAATTATTCCCTTGTATGTCTTAAGTTGAGTATTTATTCAACTCGTCCTTGCATAGTTTATTATTCTAGTTCCTCAGAATACACCGCATAAAAATGCATCTTTTTGAACATCTCGGGCTAATGATAGTAACAATAAGTGCAGCTAATTTGACTGGAGTTCGAGGTAAGTATCTTGTGAACATGGTGTTGATAAAATTAATTTTACATTTGGTTTGTAATTGTTGTATTTGCATTTGTTACACACAGATTGGATATTGAAGTTACAGTGGATGAAAATTTTATTTAATGTGGATAACGAACATTAAACAACACTTTGAAAAATTACTATAATGTTTTCAGCTACTATCATATTTTATTTAAGAGATTATAGGGTTAAGTCCTCAGGATTTTTTTTTTTCAGTGTTTAAAAATTCGATAACCAACTGGCATCTTTCATAGTGTGATCAGATTTAGACTATACTCGGAAATTGCTTTACAATTTTTTGTTACTGGTCTTCCATTAGGAGACGTAAGTCCCTGGTGGAAGGCCACAGTTTCCCCGAATTATTAAAATATCTACTTTCTATCTACATCCAACTGTGTTATGGTTTGGTTTGCATTTTTTTTCTCGAGAATAGCATTCATTTTCTGACAATGAAGGCAAAGCTTTCAATACGACTGTTCCGCGAAGTAAACCATTTGTAAGTTTCAAAATCATCACCAGCATAAAAGACAAAGCAATTTTTCTCTAACTGGATGATGGGTTTCTGTTTGACGATATAATTAATTTTTAATTATATTCAACCCATATATAGCGTGAAATTTCAATAATGAACACCTTTCGATGAACATGAACATGAACATATTCTTGGAGTGAAAAAATTGTATTTCTTATAAGCTGTAAAAGTCTTTCTAAAAATGCCGCTAAAAGTGCAAAATATTACACTGTACAGAAATAAGTTTTTAATTTCAGTTAGTTTAAGTAGTTACATTATCAATAATGTAATTTAAAATCAATCATTTCAAGGTAGTCCTAATCTAATCCACCATACCCTAACTATAAGAAGAGGGGGGGGAGGGAGGAATTCTCAGAGAGCTCAAATTTTGTTTCGTCTTTTACACTAAACTTCATCGCTGCTGTAGAAAAGCTTAATTTGACTAAGCGTTCAAGAGACGAACCAAATATTTCTGGGAGGGAAAACCACAATTCTTTCCAAAGAGGACAACTGAGTCCACTGGGTGATCCCTCCTTTCTTTATCACGCAATCATGTTTCTGGCTTATGCCTTTCTCTATAAGTATTCTTTTGTCACTGTTCAACCAGATTGCAATCAACATTGCTTCTCTTTCTTCTAAATATATAAAGCATGAGTGATTACTTCCAACTCCGTACAAACTTTTATTTTCTTGCCTTTCGTTTGGGAACAACTTCCCTCCCTCCTCTCTCTCTCAGTTACACGCAGAGATAGAGAGAGATTTCTTCTTATCAACCTCTATAATGCACGAAGGAACTTATATACTCTGGAACACGTAATACCGTTTCTTACGAAGCAATCATTTTTATGAATAAATAGTGTGCGTCTAATAAACTGAAGGGTCTTCGTACTTCAGTCGCGGTAATTTTGATTAATCTAGACCAGGCGTAGGCAAAGTGGTCGATATCAACCCCTTGGGGTTGATGTGGCTATCCGAGGAGTCGATAAATGTCTAGGGGTCAAAAGGGGGTTAGTAAACACCTAAAACGATTTTGAGTAACACCTAGTAAACATGCACCGCCAAATATTGATGCAATGGCTACTATTCATCAAACACATCCTTCTGATTAACCGTTCCAAGGAAATCAATAAAATGTAAGTAAATTTTTAATGTTCTTTATAAATTTCTTTAAATATTTTTTATCGAGAAGGAGTAATGAAGTACTAGGGTGAAGGAATTATTATTTTTAAACTGAAAAATGTATTATTGATAACATTTATTTAACATGATGAGGGATCAACGATTCCATGAAGGGGTGAATGGTCTAAAAAGCTTTTACCGACCCCATACCTAGACCAACAGAGTTTCCTGTTCAATTGGAAACTCATAGGTTGGAATCTCATCATAGATGCGAGGTATCTTTAAGAGGCGGTTTTCAAATGAAGGTGGGTTATTTGATCGCAGGTGGTGTGGTCTGGCTAACTCACGGTTGCAGCAAGGTTTTTCTTCTGCAAGCAGGTCGTCCCGATAAACACACCGCTGTAGACTTAAGCTGAATCTTAACACGGCTGTTGGGATGCACCAAAGGAATGGAAACCGCATTACTGAGCCGTTGATGGAAGATTTGAAGAAGAAGAATTTGACCACAGTGTAATCAAGAACAGAATTTTCGTTATTGATCCAATTCGACCCTTTGAATGCTTAATTTGCTATACATCGTTAAAGATACCAAGAAATTTTATACTTGGTTTTAATCCTTTTCCCAAGTAAGCGAAACTCAGTTTTGCACGTTAAATATATTCACGTTTGAGCTTCTTGTAGAAACTTTATATCACTTGTCTTAGTATGTATCCCATAATGCAAAGCCCTCCCCCTTAGTAATCAACAGTGGTTATGTAAATATTGAGTTTAGAAGCGATTACATGCCAACAGTCGTTGTTTTCATATGCGGGTGGAACAGGCAACAAAAAAGTAATAAAAATTTACTGAATAATTAATGATTATTATTCACTTAATACTTCAGCTTAAGATTTCTGGCATTAAAAGCGTTATTTGAATGAACGAATTCCAACACTCACGGCCTGCAAACGGACTGAATGGAAGTAAAAGAAATGTTTTTTTTTTTCTCTTTTCTGTGTCCCCCCCCTTTTATTTTTTTATTTTTGAGTGCTGAACTGTTGAGAATGGCTTTCTCACAAACTGAATTTACTTTAGCGGTGTTCAAATCCTTCGGTGGCAATCAGGGCCGCCCTTTGATTAAGAGGCGCTTTTGTTCAAAGATATATTTCAGCTTCCCCGTAAAATAGAATTTGCAAATTAAAATGAAATTAATTTCTAGAAAATTTTACTTATTTAGTATATAAATACAAGATATACGTATGTGTAAATAAAAATAGAGCATCGGAAAAATTTTTTTTTTTCAATTGCCACAAAAAAAAAAACAAAAAAAAAACGCAAAACAATTCAAACCTACTTTGACATACCACTCATGAAGTGGTACCTCATAGTGGCTAATCGGTTCTTGCCGTTCATTTTTTATCGCCTTATTGTTTATTTTAAGTAGTGCAATCTATGTAGTTAAGTTTTACTTCATGAATAACATGTATTGTATAAAATGTATGCATTGTATATAATTGTATGCATTGCATAAAATTTATTATTATTTCTCATCTTGAAATGGCTTCCCCCTGATCAGGCGCGAGGCACACCCTGTACACCCGCACGGGGCGGCCTCGGTGGCATGGATTATATACCACCGAAGGATTCGAAAACTCAGCCTGTAGACTGGAGCAACTATCTACGCAGTAATCCAAGATTGCATCTAGCGAAAACTTCTTTTACATGGAGTTGTATGCGACCAAGAATCAGTTGCAGTTCATCGAAGTAGTGTTGCAACAATATCGGCAATAGAAGGATTAAAGTGGGCAGCCTTACGTACTTTACGATAACATCCCACATGTTTACATTTTTTTTCTATTACTGATTCCTGGCTTAGTTCATAATTTCTTCATTTCTTTTGTGATCGAATAAAGTATACTTTGCAGTTTTTCTCATAAACTTCATTTCTGCACTTATTAATCTTTGTTTGTCTTTTTTGTTTTATTGTCCAGATTTCGCTTCCATACATTAAGACTGGTAGAGCTAATGTATTGTATACTTTTAGTCTGGTTTGTTTTGGAACTAGGTTAGGTTTAAATATAGAGTTAATTACACCTGTTATTTTTAAATATTTTGCAATTTGTAGATTTATGTCTTTTTCATTTTCATATGTGATCATACATCCTAGGTAGTTAAACGAATTCACATGTTCTAAAACCTTTTTATCTAATACTATTTTAGTTCTTATTGGATTTTGTCTTTTAAAGGCCATTGTTTTTGATTTTTCTCTTGATATTATCATTCCTAATCTTTGGCCATTTCATTTAAATTTAAAATATCTTTCTATAAGTTATCCTCAGAATTTCTAATTATTATGGTGTGGACAATAAACTGATCCGCCTGCTGAAAGATATAAACAGTCAAGCACAAGCAAAAATCACGATAGCGGGTGCGACTGGAGATTGGTTTGCCACTGGGAAGAACACTAGATAAGATTAAAAAAGAAGCTGGAGGAATTTCAATAAATGGCATGAGAATAAACTACCTCTGCTTTGCAGATGACATCATCCTGATTGAAGAAGACGGCAAGGCTGGAACAGACATTGCAAACACTATACACAGAAGGGAAAAGATATGGACTAAATGTCAACTTTGAAAAAACTATAACAATGATATTTGGACAACAGGAGTTGCTGAACAGAGTTACCATAGAGAGCTTTCAACTGGAAAATGTGGAACACTTCACATATCTTGGATGCAACATGACGCATGACTTGGATCCCAAAAAAGAGATAAAAATTAGAATAGACAGAGATTAGAATCATCCCGATCAACAGACTTTTTATTTTCCTTTCATCGTTCGTTCTACATAAATGGCCAAAGAGACGTAGTTTACTTTTGATTATTTTCTGGATCAGGTTTTTTTTGGTTGTATCGGTTTGTAGATATCCTCAGTGTTCACTTTCTGGATCCAGCTTATTCTCAAGATCTTTCTATAGCACTTCCTCTCAAATGCTAATATCCTCCTTTCAGATTCTCTCACGAGTACCCAGGCCTCACATCCATAGAGCATGCTGCTGAAGACAGGTTTCTACAATGCGCAGTTTAGTTTGCATCTTTATAGCGGCTAGCTCTTCAACTATTTTAAAAGCTATGGACAAAATATGGAAGAGCCAGGCTATAAAGATGCACACTAAACTGCGCATTGTCGAAACCTGTAACTTCAGAAGCATGCTCTATGGATGTGAGGCCTGGGTACTCCTGAGAGAATCTGAAAGGAGGATATTAGCATTTGAGAGGAAGTGCTATAGAAAGATCTTGAGAATAAGCTGGATCCAGAAAGTGAACACTGAGGATATCTACAGACCGATACAACCAAAAAAAAAACCTGATCCAGAAAATAATCAAAAGGAAACTACATCTCTTTGGCCATATATGTAGAACGAACACGATGAGAGGAAAATAAAAGTGCTGATGTTTGGGATGATTGAAGTAAAGAACAAAAAAGAAAACCAAACAGAGAATGGGACGATGACATTGTCAAATGGTGCAAACTACTTACAGAGGTTTGATGGCTCATAACACCACTTTTTTTGGAGTAATACCATAAAATTATATATCAATATCAATGGAAAGATAATTTAATCAAGAATGTAATGCAATAACGTTTATGAAGGATTTTTTTTATTAGAACAGCAGTTATAAAGAAAAAAAGTGAAACACAGAAAAAGTTAGATATACAAAAATTCTCACAATGTGAGTTAATACTTAGTTGGGTAACCTTTAGCGTTACTTATGGTCTTACAACGCCTTCCCATGGAATGAACCAAGTTTTTTTTTTAGTTCTGCAGCTGTTATAATGTAAAACATAGATTGAATTACTGCTTCTATTAATTGAGTTTTATTGGTGGGTTACTTCTGACTAACAAGTTTCTTTAGTCGTCTCCATAGATTTTCGATTGGGTGAAGGTCCAGGCCATTCCATCAGTGGAATATGATTATCTTGAAACCACTTTTTGCACACAGCAGCAACATGACATGGAGCTGAATCCTGTTGAAATATAAATGCTTCATTATCTTGGAAAAGATCACGCGCGGAAGACTTCAATTTGGGCTAAAATATTTCATTTATGTATTTTTGGGCATTTGTATTCCCATTAATCACGCAAATTCTGCCCACACCTTTTGATGTCATACAACCCCAGATCATAACACTAAGTGGGTGTTTCACGGTAGGTGTAATGCAATCAGGATGCAAATCTTCTCCGATTCTTCTCGTTACGTATTTTAAGCCATCACTACCAAACAGAGCAATTTTGGTCTCATCACTCCAAATAACACTGTCCCTTTGTTCCGCTGTCCAGTTAACATGGGTTTTAGCCCATTTTAATCTTTTCAACCTTTGTTTGAGAGATAAAAATGGATTTTTTTGGTCTAAATTCTAGCATTTAGACCAAATTCCTGCAGTCTGCGCCGAACAGTCCTTGCACTCAACTTCACATTGTATTGTGCCATTTCATCTTGTATACACCCAGATGATTTTCTTCTGTCACCTAGGCACTATCTCTCAATTCTTCTATCATCAACTGCTGTTGTGCACCTTTTAGTGTCTTTACCAGTCTGGTTTTGTAGTGACTGAATCTCCTTATACCTCTTCAAAAATTTAGAAATGCCACCTTTGGTTAAGTTTACACCAATTTTTCTTCTAATTTCTTCATAACTGTAGCCTTGTTCACTTAACAGTACTATTTTACATAGCTTTCTGGGTGACCAGTCAACTCTTTGCGCCATTTTTTAAATTTTATTACATGTTCTTTCACTAAATGAAAGAACACACACACAAAAAAAAAACAACCAAACAACTTGATAGCAATGACATAACACAATGACAAATGTCCTCCGCTCAGCTCCAATACATGACATCAATAGCTGAATCCTACTGTGACCTTATTGACTCATTACCAAAACAAGATGACACCTGATTGGCTCTCTGAAGGAAAGCTACTTCATATCAACCTAAGCAAGTTGTGCTTCTTTTTCTGGTTATTTGGCTATAACTTTTCATAGAATACAGATAACTGAATAAAGTTTGTTGAATTACTTTCTTGACTAAATTATGTTTCCATTGATATATAATTTTAAGGTATTACACCAAACAAAGTGATGTTATAAGCCATCAAACCTCAAAAATACACTTTTTCCAAACGCTTTCACAATTTTGGCCACTAGTGTACGATTTTATAATCTCTGTGAATTGTAAGGCTTCTGGTTCAGTATTCAACTGCAGTGCAGTGACATAGTGGTTGCCACTTTACACATTATGACAGTCGCTATATAGCTGTGCGTAGGTGCCCGTACAATCTCTTCTCGTGTATACCACTGCATGGATGGAAGGTTTTGTTATATGCTGATAGGAGGTCTAGGTTTTGTGCTGTGTTGTTATTTATGTTCATAATGTTTACATTTATGTCACGTATTATTTCAGGTATTCTGAGGCGTCTTTTTTTCAATGGTAGGAAGTCATCTATTTAATTCATAAAGAAATTTTGCGGTGCTTAAATTGGGTGGTCTGTATATTGAGTTTAATATCAAGGAGTTCACGTGTTTGATATTTTTAACTTCGATGCATGTATTTTCCGCATAATCTAATTTATAGTTTACTTCTATTACTTGTAATTTGTGTTTGCTAAATATTATTATGCAACCACCTCGTTAAGTTTGTCTGCAGTGTTTGAGTCGTTGAAAGTTTGGCATTTGGTAAATGGTTGCCTCTTCGTTTCTTGTGGATACTTCTGTAAATACTAAAATATCTGTGTTGTCTATATCTTCCTTCAGATAAGCTTGCGGAGTCAGTCAGTACGTAGTTTTGAATGAAGAATAGATAGTCCTTTTTTGTTGAATAATAATAATAATAACATTAATAATTTGTTTTTATTTTTGTATTATTTGTTTTTTTCAAATTTTATTATTTATATATAATATTTATAACACATTACATGTATACAATTGTGAATAACAGATACTTGCATAATATTTTTATAATATACATAATACTATATGTACATGGTATTTTACGTATATAATATTTTACATACATAATAGATACATACATAATATTTTTAAAATAATAATAATAATAACTGCTCACAACATATATTTTTATAATACTTACGCTGATGATTATTATAGCTTTTTTCCATTATTTAATATATATTAGAAATAACATCTATATATAAAGAGATGTTATGTCTCTGTATAATATCTTTTTTAATAATAATTTTTGTTTCCTATTACTATGATTCAGAGTATTTACATACAATTACGACATATTACATTTTCTAGTCTATAAAACTTTTTCTGTACACAGTTCAGAGTAACTTGTTTCTTTTTAATATTTTTCTTTAAATATAAATATACATGATTCTTTTTTCATTTCTATCATCATTTATTATTATACACCTTATTGACGTATACATAACAATAATTTGCAGTCTATGATTACGAGGATTAGTTGAATGAGGCAGACTAATCCACCTACTTCGAAGCTAGGGTTAGCGTTTATGAAGGGAATGGGATTAGCTTTCACTATTTATGTTCTTTGGTACTGTTTATGGATGGAATGTAGGCGTTGGATGCTGGTGAATTGTGATGTGTATATAAGTGTTAATGGTATATTAACTGTGTTGGTATACTTTCCAGGGTTCGTGTTTAATGTTCTCTAGTTGTCTATGTGTTTTAAATATCTTGGTAGGTTGTTGAGTAGCGTGGGTATCAGATGCGATCTCACGAAAGAACCGTATGAGTTGTTGAAGGATCTAGGGATGTAAAGAGTTGTTGTGGGTCGTGTTATGCGACCTATGTCTCTTTTGTTACGATAGGTGATGCTGAAGTAATTCCGTAGTAACATGTATACTGTTTTAGGTTTTTCAATAGTCAGGATTCTGTGTATCGCCATAAGCGGTTCGAATATTGGCTGTTGTATATAAAGTCTCCAAATCACTGTTGACTCAATTTTCCTAAGTAATGTTTCTAATTTTGTTAAGTGGCTGTTTGATGTATTTGCATAGACCGTTATACCGTACCTAAGTAGAGATTCGGAAATACCGTAACGTGATATAGGAGTTTTTTCTTTAAGTTAAGGGATATTATCCCATATTGTTTCTTAGCCGAATAAGAAACTCAAAGAGTTTCATGCCGAATATAGAAACTATATAAAGGTTGGCGATTCCAAGCGTAAGCAAATACCTGAATAGTGCAGCAACTGACCCTTGAAGGTAGTGCAAGCAGATGCAACTCGTAGAAAGGGTGGAGCAAGTTCCGATCACTATTCTTGATATTTACCCATAATGTGAACTTACGCTTGGAATCGCCGAACTTTATATAGTTTCTGTATATATTCGGCATGAAACTCTTTTGAGTTTCTTATTCGGCTAAGTAACAATATGGGATAATATCCCTTAACTTAAATATGCTCATGTCGCCGAATTGAAGTCTTTGGCTCTTCATTATAATTAGTTTTTTCTGTATGTGAGATGGAATCATGTCTCTTATTTGGAAGAGTTTTGCTTCGATGAGGCCGGAGTTTAGTATGTAGGTATTCTATATGTTTTGTGCATTTAAAGTGACAATCTATGTAAAGGCCAAGTATTTTGCATGTGTTACTGGTTTGATTTCGGAACACTGGCAGGTATTTTTGTTGTTAATGCAGCGGCACGTGTGACAGTGTGGCGATAATGATTTGGGGGGCGGTAATCTCGGATTATGTATTATTCACATGTTTGTCTTGTGCCATTGATTATAATTAAGTTTTAGTAGAAGTATGTTGTGATTTCATTTAGGTCTTATTGTGCTTTGGAGAGAGCCATGTTGATGTCTGTGTGGACTGCTAGCAGTGCGGTGTCATCTGCTTTCTGATATATTTGACTTCGTGTGTTTGTCATTAACGACTTTCATAACCTGAAAGGTTATGAAAGTCGTTAATGTATATGTTGAATGGAGTGGGTGATAATATGGCACCTTGAGGTACACCGTGTTTTACTTGTATACTCCGACTGTGACATGTACCTATTTTTGTTACTTATGTTCCGTTTCAGAGGTAGTTCTTGAACCATGTATGCAGTGTTCCTCTTATTCTGATTGAGTATAGTTTGGTCAGTAGTAAGTCATGTTCAAGTGTATCAAAATCTTTGGTTAAGTCAAGGAGTATAGGGACAGCGTACTTGTTTTTATCGAGAGCTTTGTTTTTGTTGTCGGCGATGTCTTCGATCATAAAACCCTTTTGGCTTTGTGAAATAATGTTGTAGTTCTGTAGTCTGGTGTGTGTTATTTTTTTCTAGAATTTTTGAGATGACTGGTAGGGTAGCTATTGGTCTGTAGTTCTGAGTATCATTTCTTTTACCATATTTGTAAATTGGCGTAATTATCGCAGTTTTTAATTGTTGTGGAACAATGTCAGTGTCGAATGTTATGTTCACGATTCTCAAACGTATTGGATTTGTTTGTTCAAAGTGTGTTAAAAGGTCTGAGTCTTATTTTGTCTATTCCTGGAATGGTCTTTGGTTTTAGCTCTAGAAGCGCATCCTTCAGTTCCTGTTTTGTTACAAATGGAAAATACATAGTTTGCAGTTGATTTTGTGTGTTGATAATATTTTGTTGATCTTTAGTATATTTACTTTTCTGAGTTGTATGATATTGTTTGTGAAGGCACGTATGAATGAGTATGCTTCTCTTGGTTCATATCATGACCAAAGCTTTTTGCAATAAAATCTTGTGCTGAAGTTTTCTTTTTCGAGTTAGTAATTCGTGAAATGTAGCCCATGTTTGCTTCATAAATCGAAGCAAACATGGATTGTTGTGTTGTTATTCCGTAAATGTTTGAAAGTAGTAGTAATGTGTTTTTTTTTTGAGTGGGCAATTCCAGTCTGCATTTTTTATAAGGTTGTCGATAATATACCTTAATATGATGGAGTTTTGTAGAGTTTTGCAGACGAGGAAGTAGCGTAATGAAATGAAGCTGAGACAAAGCAGTGATCGGAGATTTTGGTGTTAATTACTAATGAAGTATATATATATATTGATGGAAGCCCGTCTGTTGATATGGTCAATGCATGATTGTGTTAGTGAATTTGTCAGCATTTCTTTTCTTGTTAAGATGTTTATGGTAAGGATTATGTTGTACTGACTTAGTATATGAATATATGTGTTAGTGGTTGAAGAAGCATGGTGTGGAGTATTTATATTAATATCTCCCACAGAATGAGCCAATGTGTTGCACGGTGTTCAATGCCGCTTAGCCATGCTTCTAATTCATGCAGAAAGCTGAGCGGATTTTTTTCTTGGAGTTTTATTTATTATGTTTATCGTGTATTTGACACTATGTTTGTCGTTATTCGTGAGTTCCAATATCATTGTTTCTGCATTTTCGAAACGAGTTTGTTTTTCCGCCACGCTGTATTTTTCTTTGATAAATGCGATGATTCCGCCTCCTCTTTTGTTTGGTCTACATGAGGCGGAGGACTGGTAGTTATTGAAGTTGTATGCATAACCGTCTGTATCATTTATTGCAACTTGTGTCAAGATTAGTACGTCTATGTTTGTCAAGTTGAGCAGTGTAGTTGAGCAGTGTTATCAATATAAGTCAATGCTTCTTGACATTTATGTTGTGTATATGATAGTGTGAAGTCGGTATTTGTGAAAAGTTTGTCTGTCCATTTCTTCAAAGAGTTAAAAAAATTTGAATTTAAATTTTCTCATTGGATATGTTCGCCTAGTTTGGGATTTCCATTCTACAGTTTTTAGAGATAATTTTAAATATTGTTCTTAAGAAGTGGAAGAGTTAATATACTACTAGTACATTGGTAGACTGCTTAGGTGGAATTCGCTTGCAATTATATAAACTCGTAATATAAAATATTAAGAGGAATAATAATAATAATAACAATAATAATAATCGTTATTTTATATTTTCGTATAAAATATCCAGTTTAATTATTTCATTAGTTATTTTATGTTTTACAATAAAATAAAATTTTATTATTATTTAATACTCATTCAGGTGGCGTATCAGTTAATGTCATAAAATGTTCAGTTCTCGTGTTTACATTATTATCTTGTTCAGAAGTTTAATTAATGGTATGAGTGTGACAGAAGTTCTTAGGATAAATGAAGTCATTAATACGGTGAGTACAGTCAGTAATATGGTATGATTTTTCACTGATTGGAGTTACATGCGTCGAGTTAGGTCTTATTTACATGTGCATGATGATTAGCATTAGCAAGTTTTAATAACTTGTTATTGGTTAACTTTTTTTTTTAAAAAACTGTTACTAAATTATGAAAGCTCATCAGATCTGTTTAAAAAGAAATAATTATCATATCAATGCAGCATTAACTGCTTTTAATGAATTACTTTGTAGTGAAACGTTTGTAGATAAGACTTTAGTATGTGAAGGTTAAACTTAAAGAACACAAAAGTGTGCTGTCTGCATGCAGTTCTTTCTTTTATGGCATATTTATTGAAAACTCGTGTAAACATTCAGTTTTTATTCTGGATGATATAAAATACACAGACTTAAAAATTATAATAGAATTTATGTACAAGGGTAACGTGATAATTTCGCGGGACCAACTTGCTACGCTACTTAATGCTGCTAAAAGTCTGAATGTTCTGATCTGTACAGAGGTTGCTCCTTGGGATACTTCCAATATTGATATTCAGAAGAAGAGTGGATACGACTCAGGTAATCAGGCCTTTTTACTTGCTGAGATGTAACCAAAAAACACACCACAGAATTACCAACTAATTAAGAGAGGAAAAGAGGAAGGCCTCGGAGGGGATATCTTCGTGGTTCTATCAGCAAAGGCATAGATATCAATGCTTCATCAACAATAAATGAACTGTACACACCAGACGATACTAACAGGCCAATAAAGTAGTTCACAAGGGAAGGAAAGTCAGAACTATTAGGAAATGACTATCCAGTAAGTAAGATTTCTGTTTCTCATTCAAATATATTCCTTATCTAGCTTAGAACTTACTTCCATCTGTGCGCAGTTCAGTGTCGGTAAAAGGATCGCAACAAAGTGAAGATACAGTAATAGAAATGGAGGAATCAAAGTCGGTGACAACATCTTTTGACAATTTGCTTCAAGATTCGATATTAATCCCAGTAATGAATACAACGCCTATTCTTAATGCGGTTGATTTAATCGAAACTTATCCAAACATGGAATCAGGAGCAAATTTAGTTCCTTGTTCTATATCAAGTGGACTATGTACTTCGTATCAAGTTGCACAAAAGATGATAAAAGATATTGAACTTGGTGTGTCACTCTTATTACCTGGAACTGCAGGTTTGCCTTTTGACAGTCCTTTATTTCAGATAGTACTAGTTCCAAGATGATGATGTCTTGGGATACATGCATTCCTACTGCTGTTGCCCCAAGCATTCATAAAATGCATGATCAGTAACTTATAGTATAACGTCAGAATGTCGCTCAGGAGAAGATACATGAGTCGAGTAATTATCCTTGGATATCATTGTCATAACATCAGTGTGAGGTCTGTGGCAGATGCTGCACAACCAAAAGTAACCAAAAGCATAATACGAAACTGCAAGAAAATATCAGATATGAACTTTATTGTTATCATATATTGGTTTCGAATATGAAAGCAGAGTTGATGAAGATGAGGCAAGAGATGAAATGCAATGGAAATGAAATGAAAAGCATTATAGACATATATGGAAGAGTGAAGGAAAGATGGCCATGCAAAAGATGCAACGAATGATTCTAGAGTCTCTCTCTGTATGGAGATTCCACTATTAGAGGTGTGGTGAATGAGAGGGTAACACTTGTTTTCCTGGTGGAAGAATAAGCAGAGTGATTGAAGCGTTGGACATGAGGAATAAGAGAAAAAAGAGTTGGTGGCTAAGTAGGGACGAACGATTTGGATGGGAACAAGGAAAATGCCAGATTGGATATTAGAAGATTATTAAGATGAGTCAAAGATGATAGCGTTGTAGGAAAGGTAGTCAGTGTGTTGCCAGGGTATTATAGTGATGAATTAATGCTGCGAGCATAGATTACGAAGGATGTCTTAGCATAGTTAGGTGAGGAGCATGGAGTGCATTTGTGAATGTATGAGGTGAATTGGAGTGACGGATGGAGCTACGAGTATATAAAGAAGGTGGGCTGCATTTGAACGGTTTTGGTGTGAGTCGGCTGGAGAAATTGTTGCTGGAAGGAGGGGTAATGACTGTGATGAATAGATCTGAAGTGGTTAGAGTTGATATGAAAGAGCAAAAAAAATAACAGGGTTGAGAGGCTTGCGAATGGAGCGGTGAATATCATGAACGAAGTAAATAAGACAGTGGGAGCACAACACAAACAGGTAAACTGGGAAACTGCGTGTAGTCAGGGTGGGTAGGGAGACACTACATTAAACATGTGGTTGCGGGATCCAATGGTAAATGTCTGAGTTGGCAAAAAAGGATCGAGAAGAAGATAGCCTGGGATGGAAGGAGGGGAATTTTGGAGTGAGGAAAGATATAGAATTGGTGGTAATATAAAGAAAGGGAATGGGGAAGGTATTGATGAGTCACATCAGAAAAGTGATGTTCGTGGGACTTTTAGAACCAGAAATGATTTCTTATGTTTGTTTACTAATGAAAAAAGTAGTGGAAATAAGGGGAACAAATTTATTTCTTTACTTGAATGTATACTCCAAAATTGTTGATGTAAGCGAGATATATTTAAATGAGAATGACATCCTGACAGGAATAGAAATAAACTAATTTGATATTTTTCGTGAAGACTGACAGTGAAGAAAGGCAGGAGGAGTGCAGTTGTTGGTAGCAGATGAGTTGTGCCCATTTAAGGTGGATTTGCAAGGTGCAAATAGTGGCCAGGGTTTTGAAGCAGTAAGGTGTGCTGTGAAGGCAAACAGGATGAAATATTTAGTTTGGTGCTGCTGTAGACCTGAAAATATGGAGGGTAATGCGAAGGAAATATATAAACAAATTAGACTGGCTAGCAAGAAACTGGTGATTATTATGGGTGACTTTAATTATGGTAATATAGGCTGGAATCAAAAGACTACATGTGGTATGCAAAGAAAATGAATTTATGAAGTTTTTAAGAGATAGTTACCTTGGGCAATATGTAACAGAGCACAAGATGATCAAGGGTATTGGATTTGATCATCTAATCAGATGATGTTATTATAAATGAGGTGTGAAATCTTCCACCAGATGGTGAGAATGACCACGAGGTGATCACTTCCAGTGTGACAGTCATTTGTGCACGTCTGTTAGAAAAGGATATATGTGGATTCATAAAGATGATAATTATGAAAAGCTCAACAACAGCTTTCGGCAATGAATTGGAAATAACTAGATGGAAAGCATATCAATGTTGCTTGGATCCTACTCGAGAACTATTTGGTGAAGACAATATCAAAATGTATTCCAAAGGTCAAGACAATAAATAGAGCAGGTATGAAATGGAATGGATGAATCGAGAGGTAAGGTGTGCAGTCTGTAAGAAGAAGATATTATGAAAGAAGCACAAGACGAGCGGTTATAACAACTAGTTGCATGAGAACTAGTCGCTTGACAAGAATAGCAGAAGTGCAGCAGTTAGCTATTGCAGCTAAAAAATTCTAGAGAATGTTTTCGATATGTGACTTATAGAAGAAAGAATGATTATGAAATGATGGCATCGATGAGTGAAAATAAAGGAATGATAACCCCCGGCAGAGGATATAGTTGAGATATTTAATAAGCAATTTACAAAGGTATTTCATTCTTTTGAATGTGACATCATGCAGAATTTGAATGGTTTGGGTTAGGAGTAGGGGGAGAGACTGTTAGTAAGTAAGCACGAGGTGTTTGAGGAATTGAATAAACTTGATATAAATAAGGCTGACTTGATACTGTATCACCACAGGTTTTGAGGGAATGTTCCCGGGAATTAACTTTTGCATCTCATTTTAACATGAGATTTGCACTCGGCCAAGTTCAGAAAGAGTGCAAAGAGGGTACAATTGTTCCTAATTATAAGGGAGGTTATAAGTCTATGGCTTTGAAGTATAGGCTAGTCTGTGTGTCTGGAGTGTGGTTATAGATTCAGAGAGGTTAGTTAGGACCAAGAATCAGAATTGGATTCTGAACAGAAATGTACTGTTTGGTCGCCAGTATGGGTTTGTTAAAGGAAAATCCTGTTTTAGCAATGTGCTTAACTATTTTAATAAAGTGACAAATGCATTGGATAAGACTGATGCATACACAGTGGTATATTTAGATTTTGCAAAGGCTTTTATCAAAGGCCTTTGCAAGGTCATGGCAAGTTGGTTATTAAATTGGAACGGATGGTAATAAATAGTAAATTACTTCACTGGATTGGAAATTGACTGTGTGATGGATATTAGCGAATTTTTTATGAAGGAGCGATATCCCAGAACACGAAAGTTATTAGTGTCGTACACCAAGGATCTTTTGTCGGTCAATTTTTTTCGGTTTAATTTTTATGTAAATTATATTGGGAGAGGTCTGAATGGTGTTGTTCAGTTTGCAGATGAATCAAAGTTAGAAAGCGCTATCAGGAGTGGAGCGGATGCCCTGTCTTTGAGTACTGTGGACTTGAATACACTGGTTGAATGGGTAAATGAGGAGGGATGTCAATTCAATGTTGCAAAATGTTAAGTTTGACATTTTGGAATAAGAGATGGGATGAAGAGTACACTATCGGAGGAAATATCTTGGAAGAGATAGAGCAGATGAGTGATCTGGGTGTGATTGAGGACCTAAAATGTCGGAGACATATTGCTAAAATTGCGAGGACAGCGCAGCTGATAATAAGAATGATGCGGAGGGCACTGACCTGTAGAAGTGAGGATGTTACGGTTCTCTTGCGGAAGGCTTTGATCAGGCCACGTATGGATTGCTGTGCGGAGATTTGATCATCTGGTTTTCAAAACGATTAAGATGTATTGGAGGTTGTTCAGAGACGATTGACTAAGCTGGTTTCTGGTCTCAGGAATGTTGAATATGAAGACAGATTGAGAAAATGCAATTTGCAGAAATTGGTTGATAGGAGGGATAGAGAGGGAATATGCTCGAGACATATAGGCTGTTTAGAGGTTATTATCCGATTCACGTCGGGGAGGTTTTGCATAGAATAGGTGAAGATAGGGAGAGAACAAGAGGTCATTTCTGGAAACTGTATAAGGAGAGTGGATGCAAGGGGTGAATAGCAGGTTTTTTGCATGGCGAGTGACTGGAATGCATTGGCTGAGAATGCATTGTGTGGTGAGCGCGGAAACGATAAACCTATTTAATGCGCGGTATGAAAAAACTGCTGTGTGTCTAACAGTGGGACCTCCTGCAATGAGTCCTTTGACTCTATGGACGTTTTAATTTAATAATAACAATAATGAAATCGGATATGTTGTAAAATAAGATATGGAAGAAAGACTAATGACAAATTAATCCCCTTTACAGAAAATGAAAATCACATTTCTATTCATGGATATTGAAGAAGTTACCAGATGCGAAGCGGATTGGTTACACATCGTAACAAGAGAAGCAACGAAACGATTCTGTGGCAACACGATCCCAAGACCATTAATTATCGCCGGTGGTATGGTAGAATTTCAATTTGACACCGACATGTTGTTTAACAGACGTGGTTTTCATATCCGAGTGGAACTGACAACAGAAGTTAAGTAAAATATTTATGATTTTTATAGCTAAGTTTTTTTTTTCTATACAAATCAAAATATGTATTTATTATTTATGTCTGGGGAGGGTAAAAATTCAGTTAATTATGATGAACACACTACTCAAAAATATCATTTATAAGTGACTAGTAATTATCACAACATTAACTGTTAATGATTTTTTATTTTCGTATATTTTTAATGCAATAAAAATCCGCTAGGTGTTCAAATGGTCTGATGATGAATATGCCGTAGTTTTTTAATGCATAAAAACTGCGAGGGAAGACTGATATCCTCAGAAAGGTGGTAGTAAAATGGTTTCTCTCACACACACACACACACACACACACACACACACACACACACACACACACACACACACACACAAATATCAATGTGACGTTTTGGATTGTATATTTGGGACGAATTTGTTTGACTGGGATTCCCAAGATGGTACATCAATCTGGGATTAATAGTAAAGATTTTCTCATGAAAAAAAAAAACCTTTCTAGCAAAATGTGTGAAGACATGTTTGCACGTGCGCTCATTGCTCGGATTTGTAATAAATGCTTTTAAACCAATTTCTAGGCAAGCCGACCTCGTCAACATACGCATCTATATAGACATACACATAAAAAACCACTTATACTTAAATAAATGCAGCAGAGAAATGGCAACCCTGTTGCATTAAATTGCCTAAAACTCACCTTCAGATTGACTGAATTACCGGATGGACGAGAATTTCTTGGATCTGTACGAATGGTTAAATATCTACAGTAGTGCATTTGTCAATAGTACCAGGAGCGATTACAAGTCTTGGAGCTGATGAAAGATCCAGGTTCAAATATCGTTTATCAGATATTTTTCTCCGTGAAACTCATGTATTTAGTCAGGCAAACCAACCTCATGAACGCACATTTCTTCATAAATAAAAGACTTATCTTTAGAAGGATGCAGCAGAGGAAAAGCAAGCCGACTGCGACAAATTTCTTAAGGCCTCTAATCAGGTGACTCAACCTGTCGTGGACGAAGAGACATGGATGGATACAGTGTATTTTTCTAAATATGTTAGGGGTTTTTCATTTGAAGGTGAGTTAGCCAGTTTTAATTTTAAAGATTAAACTTAAAGAAACATAATATCTAGTTTCCTCCATGTTTTTGTGTGTACCTTAGATTGACTTTCTTTTGTGGAATGTGGAAATATGAAACGCGAATATTTCACTTTTAATAATTCTATTACAGCGATCTTTGTACAATTTTTTATTTTTCACATGCTATCAAAATGTTTCGCTACCGTTTCTTCTCTTTGTTTGCTATTATCAATAAGAAATGTCTTAAGCAAATTTTAATACCTATCTTGGTAATGCATGTCATTTTAAAAATGAAATCATACATTACTTCATATCACAGATTTGTGCAAGTATGACGAATTGGAGTGTGACAACAGAAACTGTGTTCCTGTAGCTGCCACTTGTGATGGTATTGACCAATGTGGAGATGGAAGTGATGAAGCTGGATGTGGTGAGTAAAAACTTGCTTTTTCTCCCTTTTCTTTGAACTAAACGAATTACGATTACAATTTACACACAATGAAATTTAATTAACGCATAATCATTTTAGCATTATTAAATTGATAATTTGTGTATCAAATGCGTAGACATTGAGTATATAAATAATGAAATCATGATAATAGCAAGAACGCATCTCATCAAGGTTGTAGTGCCGATGAAGGCATCATAAAGTGCTAACCAGGTATTTTAATTATAATTAAAATACTAAACTTTTTTGGTCGAAATTTTTTAAAATAACTATATGGAACACTTCATCCTTTTAATAACTTCATGATTAGCTCAAACGTTAACGTGCTTTTCAACAGTGATGAAAGAAAGCAAAACGCATTCTTTCTTGGATAGGCTTTTCAGTCACCGAACAGTACTGATTAGGTTTCGAAGTATACAGGAAAAGGAAAAATTTTACTTGTTATGATCATCCTTCCCAGAAATGGGGTGTCTTATTAACCTTTAAAGACAGAGCTGGACCATCTATGATCGATGTTTGTAAAGAATGGCTACAACCTAAAAAATAGTATTAACATTTTAAAAAAATGTCGGCAAACATTATAATAAGCATGAACTATAAAGGTGCAGTCATTATACCTTAAACAAAATTAAAAAAAAAATAAAATAGCTAGCATGGTAAAACAGTATGACCTCAAAGTTACTTTCCCACCTATGAAAAAAATTTAAACAATGCTTGCGTCACTCAAATGACCCCAATTCGCCTCTCACGAAGCCAGGTGTTTAAAAAATATTCTGCGCATGGGCATATGTTACGTCGGAGACAAACGGAACATTCGGAGAAGTTTGCATGACAGAACATATCAGATTGAGAAGAAAAGAATACAAATCGGGCCTGACTAAGCGAAATAATCAGGTCATTTGGGATCTAACAAAAATGCCGCATAATGAATTGAATAGTTATATATGCAATATTAAAGAAGCCTCTCCTGAACTAAATGTGGTTAGTATACATAAAAGAAACCTAAAATATAATGCACTATGATTGGATGGATGCTAAGCGGCACAAATTAATAATGAAGTCCGTATGTGAAATATCAATAAGAGATATATGCTATCTGCTTAATAAGATTCCTTTAATACAGTTTATGTATAGAAAATCATTTTTCTACAATATGTAACAGAAAAACGTTATTTTAAAACGACATCTAATTTTATTCTGGATATTTACGAATTATGAAATATTCGTAAATATTCGCATTAATAAAAACTGCACTTTGACAACGCAGACATTTTCTTTCTCTACAACTCAAGAAAGCATAAAAATCTCATTTGGCTGGTTTAGCGATGAAAAAGCATCTTCATTAATTTTTGCTAAAATCCGGCGACAATAACCGCTTTTCGCTTTCCACGAAGAACAAAAGTCATTTTACACTGCGCTAGTTTTTAAATAATTGCACTGTACGCATTGTTTTTCTTTCTTTCTTTCTTTCTTTCTTTTTTTTTTTTTTGCATGCTTCTCCTTATAACTTTTCGGTGATTGTGAAATATTCATTCATTTAAATAAAATAAATGTAAAACAAAATAAAATATTCATTTTATTTTGTTTTACATTGCAAATACGTGTTTGCTTTGTCTGAAAATTACAGCTTTTCATTTTCCACGAAAATCAAAAAACATTTTACATTGCGTAAACTAACTCAATAACTGCTATGTGTGGCCTCCTGTTTTTGTATTTTTATTTTTATTCTACTCTTTGTAATTTATCGGTTGACATATTTCAAAGATCAAAAATAATATATATATATACACGAAGATGGTCTAAAAGGTTCTCCGCCTTGACCATAGATGGCAACACTATCGGCAAGATTTTTTTTCTAAGTTGGTATATCTGTCGCAAGCATCCATGTGAAATTGCACGGCCTTCTATCAAGTAGTTTGTTTTACACAGCTGTCTGAAGCAAAAGTCTTGTCTGTATCCCCTGAAATGGATAAAACTCAGTATCTTGCGGTAAAAAAAATTGTTTCTGAAAGAAGGTTCAACACCAAAAGAAATTCGTTAGAAGTTCATAAAAGTTTATAGGCACTATTATTCTTCGTTGTTGACAATTCACAAATGGGCTGCCGAGTTTAAACGTGGCCGTACTAGCCTTGAAGATGATCCACGTGAAGGACGTCCAAAAAGCGTAACAACACCAGAAATTATTAATCAAGCGCACGATGTGATATTGGATGACCAGCCAGTCAAAGTGCGTGAAATTGCTGAGATTATAGGCATTTCAAAAGAACGTGTAGGATATATTTTGCATGTAGAATTTAAATTAAAAGGTTTTGTCCAAAATGGGTGCCGCTCTTGCTCACGGCAGATCAAAAACGACTCGCATGAAAATCTCCGAAGAGTGCTTGGAGCATTTTAAGAAGAATAAAACTGATTTTGTGCTTCGATTTATTACTACGGAAGAGACTTGGATTCACCAGAATAACACATCAGAATGCATCAGAATAGATTTATTCCAGCGATGCTCTAGCACCATTATCCCGTCCCTGTAGTGGTTTTCAGTAAGAACTGCAAAATACCCCTCTACAGCTGCAATCACCTCTTGATTCGAAGAAAAACGTTGACCAGTGAGGAAGAGTTTTAGTTTTGGGAAGAGATAGAAGTCAGGTGAAGCGAAATCTGGTGAATAGGGTGGATGTCCCAACAATTCATAGTGCAGATCGCTTAATTTTCAGATTACAAAACACCTTTGTGGGCAGGGGCATTGTCCTGGTGAAAGATGATTTTTTTCTTCTGCAAATGGAGTCTTTTCTTCCGAATTTTTCTGTCTACTCTTGTTAAAAGATCGGAATAATATTCCCCGGTTATTGTTTTACCCTTTTCAAGATAATTAATAAACAAAATACTTTTAGCATGCTGAAACGCCGATGCTATGACCTTTCCTGCTGTTGGAACCGACCCTGTCTGCTTTGGTGCTGAAATACCGCTTCTGTCCACTGTTTTGATTGCTGTTTGGATTCTGGTGAATCCAAATGAATCCAAGCGTCTTCCATAGTAATAAATCGACACACAAAATCGTTTTATTCTTGTTAAAACGCTCCAACACTGTTCAGAGATTTTCATGCGAGTGCGTTTTTGATCTGGTGTGAGCAAGCGCGGCACCCATCATGCGCAAAGCTTTTCATTTGCAACTGTTCATGAAAAATATATCCTACACGTTCTATTGAAATGCCTATAGCCTTAGGAATTTCATGCGCTTTGACTTGCCGGTCATCCAATACCATATTATGCACTTTATAAATGATTTCTTGTGTTGTTACCCTTTTTGGGCGTCCTTTACTTGGATATTCTTCAAGGCTAGTACGGCCAAGTTTAAACTCTACAGCCCACATCTTCATTGTCAAAAATGAAAGAGAAGAGTGCCCATAAACGTTTATGAACTTCGAATGAATTTCTTTTCGCATTAATCCTTCTTTTACAAAGAATTTTATAACTGCACGATGCACAATTTTTTCCACTTCAAAGGATATAGACAACACTTTTGCTTGAGACAGATGTACGAAACAAACTACTTGATAGAATGACTTGCAATTTCACATGAATGCTTATGACAGATGTACCAACTAAGAAAAATAAATCATCCCAATACTGTTGCCATCTATGGTCGAGGCCGAGAATGTATCAGACCAATCTGGTATATATGTCAGTAGTAGGGGTGTCACTAGTGACCAAATGCTTCCGATGGGCGTGGCTTCATGAGTTAGGAATGTCACGAATTTCTCTGAGGGCATATGTGTCAATGGCTTCATATCTTGTGCTTTGATTCGCGTATGGAATTGTGGGTAATTTTTTTTGGTCCACGTATGGAATTGTGGGGGATTTTTTGCTTTGCGTATGGAATTGTGGATGATGAGATAAGGCCTCGTTTTGTGATTGGTGGGGCACTTCTGACAAGAAGTGCCCAACCAATTCCATAATTCCATACGCGTATGGAATTACGGGGGATTTTTTTGGTTCGTGTATGGAATTATGGGTGATCGTAGAGATAAGGATTAGTGTTATGATTGGTGGTGCACTTCTGACCAGATCAAGATCAAGATAAGATAAGGGATCGTGTGGTGGGTGTGTGTTGTTATCAGATGTCGATAAGTGACTTTATTTGTTAGTTGTAAATAAATGACGTCATTTGTTATTTGTAAATAAGTGACGTTATTGTTTTGAATGGAAAGGATGATATTGGTGGATAAGGAATCGTGTCGTGATTTGTGGGACACTTCTGACCAGATCAAGATCAAGATAAGATAAGGAATCTTGACGTGAATGTTTGTTGTTATGAGATGTAGATACGTGACGTCATTTTTTAGTTGTAAATGAGTGATGTTATTGTTTTGAATGGAAATGGAAGATATATTAGTGGATAAGGAATCGTGTCATGATTGGTGGGACACTTCTGACCAGATCAAGATAAGATAAGGAATTGTGACATGGATGTTTGTTATTACAGAGTTTGGGATGTTTGGAATTTCGCTGGGGCCCTCGTCTGTCGGGACATCACGTGGTGTGTTTGGTGATATTTCAAGATAAGAATCGTGACGTTATGTGTTAGGAAATTTCTGGGGAACATGTGTCTTTCTGTGATATCACATGGTGTTTTTGGTTTGGCTATGGAATTGTGGGCGATACTTTTGAGATAAGATATCTTGGAATTTTCCCAGGGTGACACACATCCATCATTGTCGTCATGTTTTGTTTGGTTGTCTATAGATGGGGTGTACTAATTTACAATATATTATGGGGTATTTCTTTCCTGTTAAAGGGTGGGAATTCTAAGAGTAGAGTAGACGACTAGTGATGACGGCAGTAGTTCGAGCTTTTCTGAATAATTTATTATATACTGGTGTCCTTAAACACACACTTTTTCCCCATAGCTCCTTCGTATTTTCTTCTATATTCATATTCTAATCAAGTTCATATTTTATTCATAATTCATTCGAATATTTTGATTTGTCTAAATTAAGATCTTAAAGTTCAATAAATAAATAAATAAACAAATCGTGTATGAATTCACGGCGATTTCGAAAGTGATCTTACTTAAACATACATAACACACCATGTTTGTTCTTTTAAGTTTACATATTTATTTCACAGATATTATTTACAATGCAATATGCTGAAATATTAATTTACATATGTCACGAATTCATAAAAACTATTCAGTATTAGAATTACGCTTACCGAAACATACGAGAATTGTTTATTGAAATTACATTATCAATTGTTATGTTTAAGTTTAAAAAAATTAACTTACATTGCTTTCCAAAATGGGAACATCTTGGTACTATGCTTTTCTGAATAAATTAATTATATACTAGTGTCTCTACGGCATTTTAAAATAAATAGATTAAAATAAACAGACAGTTAAATGGATTACAAAACGTTTTGTATGTATTCTAGAAATTCTAATGATAATTATGTAAAATTTTTAAAGAAATTATCATTAGAAATGGAAAGAAAAAAAAATCCAAAATAGTTGAATTTTATATCCATACCACAACACAAACACAAAACCGCAAAGAACGAAATTTCTGTAAGTACTGTAACCTGAAATAGTTCAGTACTTAGTCCTTTAGATTTCAGCCCATAGATGCTATGTTATTATCATGAGCAATATCCCCCAGCGAGCGGATTTCTTCAAAGGGGTCTTTCATGAAGATGACATGAGTCACATCTGTAAATTATGTATTGTTCAAAAGGTAACATTTTCTCAAGTTTGGATGTTTCTGAAATACTTACATATGACTAAGTGATTAGCATTCACAAGAGTGTGATGACACATATCCTAAAATTATTCATTCTTCGTTCCCGTGGGAAATTATTGGTGTAGTAAATTAATGTTTACTTTTAATTTTTAAACCAATATTGACTATTAATTCTACCTGCGATTCCTTGAGCTCTTAACCTATTTCTGTAACTGAAATTTATTTATTTTATTTATTTATTTTTCTTTGGAAGTAGTAATTTTAAGTAACAGATATTTGCGACAATCAAGGTTTTGAGCTCGCCCTTGCGTATTCTTTTAGAAATTTCTTTTGCCAGCAGAAGAAATAAATAGTTGTTTCTTATTATTTCAAATGAATATTAGCTCTGTAATGTATACTTTGTTAATTTCTATGTTACCTTTTATTTGATTGTAATATTATTAACAAATGGCTCTGTAAAATAGTCAAATTCTTACAGTATTGTAACTTTTCAGGTGAAATCTTCTGCACTAAAATTCTGGCTATTAATTTAATACCCGATTATTCCTTTTGCTTCCAAGAGTTGACAGTTTCTTGAAATATTTGAGGGCTTGCATGAACAAATAACAATTTTAATTCAGTGAATCAAAAAAAATGTTATCGTCTTTCTTAAATTTGTATAACACATCAATGACACCCAATTTGTTCATTTAAATTTACACATTTTATTTGAATGAAATATTATTTACAAAGTATATTTACAGAATCTAACAATACAGAAAATAAATAAATAAATAAATTGAAAAAGACATCAAAGCTTCTTCCCATGATTGTGGAATTGCCATCATGTGGTTTTTGACAATATGACTCTGATCTGAAAGTTAATTTTTCATTTGGTGATCGTTCGGAATTTATTAGTATAGTAAAATTAAGGGTTGCATATTTATTTTTTTGAAACCAATACATATACTTCTGAGAATTATTAAAAGCACAGAATCTTTTGTTATGTTTCCAAAAGCATTTAAAAGTACACGTTATGTTTTCACGTTTTGGGCATCCAATTTCATTTAAATCAAGAACAGGCCTCCCTATTAACCTTGTTAATGTTTTTGATTTTTCTCTTCTTTTGGCAAGTATATGATATTTGCATGTTGATTCTATCATCCAATCTCTTAGTTTGTCCAAAGCTAGTGAACCAATTTCCATTAATGAATTTAAATGATTAGCGATAATTTTCCCCCTGATACGAATAGAACAGTTTCCAAAAATAGTAAATGATTACACTGGCCAACAAAAAAATTTTTTTTCCCTGCTGATTATGATCTGACACTTGTTTTTAACTAATTTGGGTGCGCTGATTTCAAATATCAACCCTATTTATCTCTATCACGTCAGGTTTTTCCTCTGTGGCATTTTGTTTTGCTAATTTGTAAGTTTTTGATAGTTTTAAGGAGGCAGTACTATTTAGAGGATCAAAAAAATCGATTTTTAAATATTAGTTTCTAAAAGTATGTACTTTTAAAAATCTGTTCCTAACTTTTTATCAAGACATTCGAAAAAGTTCCGAAGATATAGCCTATTATTCAAAGCGGTGTGCAGATCAGAATCGGAGCGCTCACCGCTCTCGTTTGCTAGTAAACGAATAAATGCGCAAGAACCTGCAACGGAACGTACTGGCGCTTTGAATGCACCAGTACGTGCCGTTTTCATCACCTAATACATTTAGGTGATGAAAAGTAGGCGATGAAAACTGCCTAAAACAAATGAACGCTATATGATCATAGCGGACAAAGAACGACCGAAATCAGTCAATCGTTAATCGATCGTGAAAGTATGATGAGCGCGTATAACGTTTCAATAAAGTCTCTGGTTTTTTTGTCTTGTTAATTGCTTGTTAGTCGGCAGTGAAGAAAATACATCATGTCTACTAATCGAAAATTTGTCAATAGTGTAGATTCCTTCTGCTACATTTGTGGCAGCCTTACTGTTCCCAGTCAAAGGACAAATATCACTGATTTCATTAAGAAAGTGTACTTTGCATACTTTAACTTAAAACTTGCAGATCAGGACAATTCATGGCTCCAAATAAAGTGTGTAAGTCATGTTTCGAACATTTACGACAGTGGAGCAAGGGAAAACGCCAAATATTAGCTTTTGGCATCCCAATGATTTGGCGTGAACCGAAAAATCACGTAGATGATTGCTATTTTTATTTAGTTCAGACTTCTGGTAATAATAAGAAGTTTAAAAAAAATTGTGCATTCAAATCTCGACTCAGCAATTCGGCCAGTTGCTCATTCCAATGAAATAGCCGTGCCAATTTATAAAGGACTTCCTTTACTTGAGAACGAGCATGATCGGGATATGCCAGATGTTCTTGAGGAGCAAGACCCGGATGTTGATTTAGACAATGAAAATTTAATTTCTAGTTCTAGACTGCAACGTTTTACTCAAGCAGAATTGAATGACTTAGTAAGAGATTTGGGACTATCAAAGGAATCGTCGGAAGTGTTAGCTTCAAGATTAAATGAAAAAAACTTACTCGAGCAAGATACGAAGATAACTATTTATCGTAGCAGGGAAAGTAATCTTGTACAATATTTTAAACACGAGTGTGGGTTTGTTTACTGTAACAATGTGTCAGGTTTTCTAAATGAAATGAGTGTTGCGCAATATCATCCAAATGAGTGGCGTTTATTTATCGACAGTTCAAGCAAAAGTCTCAAGTGTGTCTTACTACACAATGGGAATGTATATACCTCAATTCCTATTGGCTATTCAGTCCATTTAAAGGAAACATATGAGGACATTAAAAAGGTTCTGAAGTTATTAAAATATACAGACCATAACTGGATCGTCTGTGTGGATCATAAAATGGTGAACTTTTTACTTGGTTTTCAAAGAGGATATACAAAGTTTCCGTGTTTTCTATGCTTCTGGGATAGTCGAGCTAGAAACCAACACTGGAGTCAGAAATATTGATCTCTTAGAATGTCCTTAAATGTTGGAGAACAGAATGTTATAAATCAACCTTTAATCGACAGAGAAAAAATCATTTTTCCACCTCTACACATCAAACTAGGTCTTATGAAGCGGTATGTTAAAGCTTTAGATTTACAATGTGACTGTTTCCAACACATATGTGAAAAATTTCCACGACTTAGTTATGAAAAAATTAAAGCGGGTGTATTTGATGGACGCAAATTAGAACTTTAATGAGAGACCCAAATTTCATCAACACTATGAACGAAATTGAGAAAGAGGCCTGGACTTCATTTACGATGGTTGCGAATAATTTTCTTGGAAACAAAAAGCATGCAATTACAAAGATCTAGTGGAAACAATGCTTGAAAATTTCCAGCGCCTAGGTTGTAACATGAGCATAAAGCTTCATTTCCTATACAGTCATCTTGATAGATTTCCCTACAATTTAGGTGCTGTAAGCGATGAAGAAGGCGAAAGATTTCATCAAGACTTAAAAACTATGGAAGATCGGTACCAAGGAAGATGAGATTCTCACATGATGGCAGACTACTGTTGGAGTATTCAAAGGGTTGCCAAAACAGAACACACAGCAGAAATTGCTACAAACAAAAATGTATTCCCTGAAACTCATGTGTAAGTAAAATTGTTATTTTTTTATAAATATTCTTGTAATTTTTAATGAATATTGTTAAGTAGTTATGTATCTAATTATCGGCCTCTCTTGCATTTAAAGCCCCAGAACGTGCCATTGCAGGTTCTTACGCATTTATTCGTTTACTAACAAGCGAGAGCAGTGAGCGCTCCGATTCTGATCTGTGCACCACTTTGAATAATAGGCTATATCTTCGGGAATTTTTCGAATTTCTTGATAAAAAGTTAGGAACATATTTTTAAAAGTACATACTTTCAGAAAAAATATTTGACAATCGATTTTTTTGATCCGCTAAATTGTACTGCCTCCTTAAAGCTATCAAAACTTACAAATTAGCAAAAAGAAAATGACATAAAAGAAAAACCTTACGTGATAGAGAAAAATGGGTTTGATATTTAAAACCAGCGCACCCAAATTAGTAAAAACAAGTCTCATATAAAAGTCAGCAGAAATCGTGTTGGACTGTGTAATCTAACTTTGTTTTGGTTCGTGGTGACTTCAGCTTTAAGTTGAACACGATATGAAACTCTATCCAGTTTTTTTTTTTTTTTTTTGAGAACACTGAATGCCTTCTGGGTGTCTAAAGTTGAAATTAGTGACTGTCTCATCCCGCTTACTTTTTTAGTTTCATCTACAATTCGCGAAGCAGTTTGTCGGCCACATCCCGTCGTCTATTTTGTTGATGATTGTTGTACAGTTTTTCGCACGTTTCATTCCATGATGGTACAGATTCTATATGAGTTACTCGCGGGGCCTTTTTTGTGGTGATATCATATTTAGAAATCTATCATAGTTTCCGGCATCCACATAATAATTTTATTTAGCTCAATAGAAAATACTTCCCAATTAGCCTTGGTAAAATACCAACGAGGAAGTAGTGAGGGTTGAATTACTTGTATTTGGCTGAAACTTCCACTAGCCCGGGTCGATGTTAGGAGTGAAGTGCGAAATTATCTGCTTTTCAATAGGCAGTGCGTTTCAGAAATGTCTCTTGTAGTAGCATATAAGTCTTTTTAAGTTTCTATACTACAATCTAAGTGTAATTTTAAGAATTAGAGCACAGCATGATCACTGCCACCAATTGGTGATAAAATAGCCATATTCTTAACACACCCCTTCTGACACTATGAGTAATTCTGACAAGCTTTGACCTCGAAAGGTAAAGGTGGTTAGCTACACTTGTCTCGCAACAATTCAATAAATCCCTCTTCATTCTTATCTATATATAAGAGATTTCTCTTCAATCAAATCAATGTTTAGATAATTGAAGTTACCCATTATGGTCACTGGTTTAGTATCCATCGGGGTAAATTAGCGATGCATTTCATCGTCCACTGCAACTGAAGCGTCAGGTATGTAGCAACAGCGCACCATATATTTCATCCTGTTAGCCTCAATTTCACACCAGATAGTCTCAAACTCATTGCGACATGAGACATTGCTGCCATCATTGTTTTCTTAGCGTTTCCAACCTAACGGAACTTAAGTCCAGTTAGGGTAGAAACTCAAGTCTGATATCATTAAACTTAAGTCTGATATTATTATTAGTACTCCTCTCCCTCCTCTTCTATCTCTTCTCATTTTTTAAAAAAAATATTATACCCTTTACACTAGATCGCAGTTACAATATTTTATTTCTGTATCCAGGTTCCACTAATGCGAACAGTCTTGCGCCCCAACTCAATAAAGTTGGTTCAAATGGGTTCAGTTCGTTACTCAATAAAGTAACGAATCCGACCCATTTGTTTCTGATGCTCCTGCCATTTGTGTATATACATAACACATTACCACTTGGCCTTTTCTTATAATTAGATACGCGATCTGTTTAGCCATGTTGTGGAACTTTCTTATTTCCACTCCTAGAGAAACTTAAACGATCCGAAACCAAACCGTACATTTTCACCACTTCCCAGATGCACAACTATATTCAATGCAATTCACATCTTTATCATGTTTGCATATATTTTCTTCATTCCTCTAGTTTCCCTGACTCTGCATTAGTCTCATCCCAATGAGTAATTTTTCTAGGCTCCTGATGCCAAGTGAATTCGAATGTAGCCCCCCGCTTCTTATTCCAGTCTTTTCTGTCGTTAAACGCACTCCACACATTTAAAAAGAAATATTTGCGATCATCGCCCTCCTTAAGTCGGCACTGTCGTATAAAGGAAGCAAACCGATAATTTTCACTCGCACTCATTTCTTTCTTTCTTGCTTCTTCCTACAGACTTTTATTAACCTCTCTCATACGATATTTCTGGTTACTTATTTGTTCGAACAAGAACTACTATCTCTTTTGCTTTTCATTTCTGTGTGTCTATTGTGTCTGTCATATTTTTCATTTATGTCGCTGGAAAACTAAAAGAAGTGACACGCTTGGCAAGCTCGTTTATGATTGAATCACGTTTCATTTCAAATAAATAATTACTCAAAAGTTATTTCTTCGTGAATTTTCCGCCTAACATATACGGCTCTGATCGGTGCCTAACATAAATTTTAAAAACCAAAGTATAAAAGTTTATTTACTGATTCGAGTATGTTGACAATTTAACTTCACTTTTAAATGTTCATTAATGTTGGCCCTTCATTTGCGTTAACGAGTCTAATTAAATTTATTCAGAGCGATTCAACTGTCTTCTGTTTCCTAGTGTATTGCATTAATGAAAGAACTTTTGCAACTGCTCTTCGTAATGCAATTTTTAGCCTCCGCAGCTCAGTTGTTAATGATGTCGTCTTCATGTCGGAAAGTGATGAAAACCAATATTTTCTAAAACGTGAATCTTCATAAGATTTTTTCTGATGAAGGTGAGTTACTCAGTCTCACACGTTTTTCCTCCGTGCATCTCGAGTTTTTCTTCCCCTAAAAACAGACAAATCTCCAAAGAATATACGCAGTTTACTACAAAATATTACATTACAAAACCAATAGCATCATATTAGTTTTAGCAGATAGTGCCTCTTTCCATCCGCATGCACAACATCGCCGATACACATCATCACACAACCTAAATACATAAATTGAAATCATTCATAAAGTTTTATCTTCACTCGTTCACCTTATTTGACTTCCAAATAAGGTAAACTCACTGATTGAACACATGTGGTATATAAATAACCACAAAAGTCAATTATTTTATTTTTTTTAAAAAACGCATGATTTATTATCAGCCAGATGTCACGTTCATATACAGCAGAAAAATGTTCAGTATGCATCTTAATGAATTATACAATCAATACAAGCAATCTTCATACTTATAAGTCCAGAAACTTGCTATCAGGTTGAATTATTTCTTTCAGTCACATATCTACTAAGGCCAGTTTGTCTGTTAGGCGGGATGAAAAAAAACCGGTTTACTGGAGAAAAAAAACCATGCCATCACCATCTGAAACTAGCAAACTCAGTTTTGGTTGAAAACATCCTGGAAAATGTTCCTCCCATCGTTGATGAGACTCGATCAGCGATCTTCCAACCAGATGGTGATTGATTTTCTTCATTGTGACACGCAGGTCTTGCTTCGGTGTTGTTATACGGCATTTTCCACTTCTGCCAGGCAAAACCTTGTAACATCTGATAGGCAGAAGAACTACACCAACTGCATTAGTCAGAAAATAGTGATAATTCGTATTTCCGATTCTCCTCTTCTGCCTCTCTATTGATTTTCCATCTTCTTCCAGTATCTTTCCCATGAAAACCTAAAAACAGAAAAAGAAATTCCGGTTATTGAACCGGATCCCTCTGATGGAGTGATTACCCATACGGAAAGACACCAATGCAAAACAGTCAGTGCACCGTTTCCTCCCCCTCCTAACGGGCAAATACCTGCTGCACTCGTGTCCCCATCACACATCTTCAAGATCCAGTTGCTTGTCCTTTTTTTTCGAAAACCCGAAAGGCTTTTTTTGGTTACGCTTTCTCAAGTTAATAAAGTATGACAACACTGTTAGATGAGCTGTTTATGCGTGATGGATGCACCGGGTTTCAACTACGCAACCACCCTGTGTAGGAATAATGGAGTACTTCCTCCACATCCTCCTCGCATCCATTACCCTCTACATCAGTGTGCTGCTCAATTAAAATCCAAAGCACCCATCGATAGCTCATCTATTGATCCAACCAACCATCCAATTTTTATCCGTCCAAGACGGGTTGAGTCCCTTAATTAGGGATTTTAACCAATGAATGCAGCGGCTTACCATTCCTGCTGCATTCCCTAAACACAAGTATTTATGTCTGTATTCTGTGTGTTCACACGGTCTGTTTGTAAGAACGAAAAACCAAAGCTTAAGAGAGAAAAAAGCTATAACTTAAGACAGAGAGAGCAAAAAAAAAAACGCTATCGCCGTATGAGACCTGCTAACTCACCATTTGACTGGAAACCCCTGATAAACGTTCCTCGCATCATAGACGCAATTCAAATTCGGGTGTTTCCAATCAAAGGGATCCTCTGCACCAACTGATCTACAGAGACGCTCTATCGCTCATCACCTTTTCTAACATACTTACGTGACATCAACACTCAGATAAAAAAAAATGGAAACTTCCACCTGGCTTGGTTAAATCAAAATCTTCTTTATTCCGTGGTATCCTCCACCAATCCAATCCAATTCTTGACATCTCGTAGATGTGTGTGAGCTATGATTAAATGTTAATATGGTATCCACTTCCAATTCAACCCTTGACATCTTGTAGAAAGACGTGAACTATGATTAAATGTTAAAGGCATAAATTAAACATTTCTGCAGTTGGAGCTTTTGCTTCTGATACGCGCTGTTCTTTTATTTAGACTTGGCCAAAGACGTTATTAGCGACTAGAATAACAATTGGAAAGTTAATGAATATTGTTGAATGCCAAAAATTCGAAAGTTATTAACAATTGTTACCAGAGGAGAATCTTCTTTCATTGTTCATATCTTTCTAATTGTTACTGCATTCGTTTTAACGACTTTGAAGTTGAAACACACGAATGTCGCGTATCAGAAGCCAAAGTTCCTGGTCCTACCTACTGCAGAAATGTTAAATTATTACGTTTAATACTTAATCATAGCTCACTCCCATCTACGAGATGTGAAGAATTGAATTGGATTGGTGGTGGATAGCACGGAATAAAGAGGATTTTGATTTAACCAAGTCAGGGTGAAAGTTTCCATATTTTATGTGTTGGTGTCACGTAAGTATGTTAGGAAAGGTGATGAGCGATAGAGCGTGCCCTTAGTCCAGTTGAAAAAACGTTTGGTTGGAAACACAAGGATTCGAATCCCGTCTATGACGTGAGGAACGTTTAGGAGTTGTTTTCAATCAAATGTGTGTTAACCGGTCTTATACGGAAATAGAGGTTTTTCTTTTTTAAATTATACTGTTTTTCACTTTTAAGCTTTGGTTTTTCGTTATTACAAATAGCCACGTGAACACAGACGTACAGACATAAATACTTGTGTTTAGGGGATGCAGCAGGAATGGTAAGACGCAACATTCATTGGTTAAAATCCCTAATTAAGGGACTCAACCCGTCTTGGACGGATAAAAATTGGATGGTTGGTTGGAACAATAGATGAGCTATCGATAGGTGCGTTGGATTTTAATTGAGCAGCACACTGATGTAGAGGGTAATGGATGCGAGGAGGATGTGGAGGAAGTACTCCATTATTCCTACACAGGGTGGTTGCATAGTTGAAACCCAGCGCATCCATCACGCATAAAAAGCTCATCTAACAGTGTTGTCGTACTTGAGTAACTTGAGAAAGCGTAACAAAAAAAAGCCTTTCGGTTTTTCGAAAAAAAGGACAAGCAACTGGATCCTGAAGATGTGTGATGGGGACACGAGTGCAGCAGGTATTTGCCCGTTAGGAGGGGGAGGAAACAGTGCACTGACTGTTTTGCATTGGTGTCTTTCCGTATGGGTAATCACTCCATCAGAGGGATCCGGTTCAATAACCGGAATTTCTTTTTCTATTTTTAGGTTTTCATGGGAAAGATACTGGAAGAAGATAAAAAATCAATAGAGAGGCAGAAGAGGAGAATCGGAAACACGAATTATCACTATTTTCTGACTAATGCAGTTGGTGTAGTTCTTCTGCCTATCAGATGTTACAAGGTTTCGCCTAGCAGAAGTGGAAAATGCCGTATAACAACACCGAAGCAAGACCTGCGTGTCACAATGAAGAAAATCAATCACCATCTGGTTGGAAGATCGCTGATCGAGTCTCATCAACGATGGGAGGAACATTTTCCAGGATGTTTCCAACCAAAACTGAGTTTGCTAGTTTCAGATGGTGATGGCATGGTTTTTTTTCTCCAGGAAACTGGTTTTTTTCATCCCGCCTCACAGACGAACTGGCCTTAGTACATATGTGACTGAAAGAAATAATTCAACCTGATAGCAACGTTTTGGACTTAGAAGTATGAAGATTGTTTGTATAATTCATTACGATGCATACTGAACATTTATCTGCAGTATATGAACGTACCAGCCGGGTGATAATAAATCATTCTTTTTTAAAAAAAATAAAATAATTGACTTTTCTGTTTATTTTTACACCACGTGTTTGATCAGTGAGTAAGCAATTTTATTGGTCAAATGATGTTATTGGTCAATCTTACTGGTCAAATAAGATTGAACAGTAAGATTGACCATCTGCTGAAATTAATATGATGCTACGCGTTTTGTAATGTAATCTTTAGCAGTAAACTGCGTGAATTCTTTGGAGAGTTGTCTGTTTTAGGGGATCAAGAACTAGACATTCTGGGAGGTTAGTTCTTGTCTAGTTCTTAATCCTGATGATTGCTCACTTCCTCGACAAGATTCGTTCTCCCTCTCTCTTTCCAACCTAAGCGCAACGCCATTAACAACTTAGCTGCAGATGCGTAAAAGGTTGTATGACGAAGACTAACTGCAAAAGTTGTTTTCATTAATGCAAGAAAATTGAATTGCTCTGAATAAATTTAATTAAACACATTTACGCACCATAATAGGCTGGTGTACATTGTGTTAAAAGTGTTTCATTTAAGAAAGTCGTTTTATTATTATTTTATTATTGAAATGCTAGTGGAAGTTTTTAAGATCACGTTAAGCATTAACATATTATGTCCAAATATGGACTTTGGTTACAGAAGGCATTCTTATAGCTCAGATCGCAATATGAAATCGTATACATAAGTAGAAGACATATTCATAGCGACTGGATTCCATTTTGTATTGTGAAGCGATGCTAGGATCGTTGATCTGCAGGCAAGTTTTGATATAAACTTACCTGCAGTATTTTTATTTTATAAAATAATAACACTTTTTGTTTTCATCTTAGGAAAACATAAAGTAAAAGAAGATCAGACAAACAGAGTCATTTGTTCTGAATTTTTCTTTTATGTCTTAGTAGTTTTTAAAACCCATTAAAATCCTGTTTTTTTTGTAATTTGTTTTGTATAAGAAATTCTCCTAAGTGTAATATTTGATTTATAACTACGTTCCCTTCATAAACACAGAATGCGTGACGAAATCCATCTGTTTTTTATTTCTTTTTTTCTTTTCTTTGAGTTAAGTGTTGCCAAAACAGTTCAATTTTATGTGTAAATCGAAGGCTTGACCTAGCAAAGAACTGTAAGCAAGTACTTGACATAGACTAATTGACAAAGGCCGAAGTAATGGAGTACTTAAAGCGCAGAAGTGCACACTACTTTTACCACTCGCTTTTCTCTGATTCAGTCCGTTTAGGTTTAGCGAATGAAAAATAAAACCACCAAAGTTCTAATCGATATTTAGTTAATGCATCTAAAAGCATTCTGAAGAAGATTGTAGGCGACATACTTAGATGGAAAGAAGGCCACTACAATGTCCCCACAGCTAATCCAAAGTGACGCATTAGAAAAGGAAACACACGAGTCTGATGCTAACAGTGTACCCTAACACAAAGTGACACCTGTAAATTTCCACCTTTGTATTCAAACGAAGATACGGAAGGAGGTTAAATCACGGCTACTAGTCAATGCACCATTTTCCAAATAGAGTTAAAAAGCTCGACTTTGCGATTGATGGAGTTAGACAAACACGTACCGATTATACCAACTCTACTTCAAAGGTGAGGGGGGGGGGGTGACAAGTTCAATAAATCTCGCCTCTCCTACACTTTCCCCGATATTGGTTCCACCATCCCCCCTTCACACATCAGTACCCCATTGCTTTATTTTATTTGTCTGCTTTTTTGTTAGTGAACATCACAAAATAGAGAGAGTCTTGCATGGTTGGAGAAGCACAACGCAATTCAGAATCAACAAGGAAGTGGATGGAAGGGAATTTACTTTCCGGTTTCTCGCCAGCAGGCGTCTTGTCTTTTTTTTTTTTTTCCAACACAGGAATAGAATGACAGGCCGTGGGCATTTGCTAGGTACACTGAATAAAATTCTATACTCAGCCAAACACGAGATAAGAAATAGTGGGTTTGATGTATGACAGAAATAGTTTGGCAGACACGATGTACGTCTTTCCTTTGCAAATAGTGAACACCTGTATACATGTATAAAAAGAGTTTTTATTTTCTCTTTCAACCTGACAAAGGATTACGTTGTTATAAAAGAATTTTTTTTCTGCAATATGTTTGGATTCGAAATGCATCATTAAATTGAGTTAATTCAAATTTGAATATTTTATAAGTAAGTTGTTGTCATTTATGATGTGTGTGTGCGCGTGAAAGTCAGTCTCGTGTTCCAATAAATGTTGTCACAATGTTCACGTGATTGGTAGCAATTCGGGAACCATTAATTAACATTGAGTGTTACTGACTATCTATGATGTTCTTTACGATTTATTAAAACATTTTTAAAGTTATAATAAATCTTAAAGACAGAAGATGTTGGTTTTTAGTTCTGTGGTAGTTTTGAAAAATAAATTGTGAATAAACCGCTTCAATCAACATGTCAGTAATGAGAGAAAGATATCGGCGATCTAAGGTCCGAAAGATAATGAGATTTGCTACGATTCCAATGTTCCTTTTTCAGTCTTTCTCTTCGAAAATATAAAATTAGGATATCTCTCGCAAGAGCCACTTTACTCACTAACTCCTCATACTTCACCTGCTCATTAAATTACACTTTTGATCTGTTTAATTGCTAACGTTCTCAGATCTGCTCGTGAAAGACCTTATGAGTATGTCTTACATCATATTGAGATTCGAATCCATATCTTTTCCAATTGAATGGAGCTTGGTGCATTGTTCTTTCGTCCCACAGGTGTCCCGGTAAAGAAGAAAACAAAAGAAAATATTCCAATTGCTAAAACAAACAAAAAAAAATGACTGCCTTTTTCTCTCGTGCATGTTAAGTTTGAGTTATAAGGACATCTGGTCGTTTAACTACCAGTTATCTTTTTAAATGAAACAAAACAGAAAATATGCACCATATGAACACCTGGGAAGGTTATAGTCTATGGGAATACTTGTCCAGAGTATTCTCATAAATGTAGATGGAATGGAAGGAGAGGAGGTTTCGTGTGTTTTAGTAGCTGTACAGAAAATGCAACCACTGTTCTGGTTATTACAGGCGCAGAAGGAAATGAAGACATGATGGATGTTAGTTCAGTTGAACAGCGCTCATGGAAGTAAAAAGACAAGGCAGAAAGAGATCATATCTGAGACAGTAGCTGAAGTGAGAGAGAGAGAAAGAGAGGGAGAGAGAGAGAGAGAGAGAGAGAGAGATCTACTGTAACACGCAGTGAGCGAATAGGGAGAAAAGACTTGCCATCCAGTTATGGACAATGGAAGGTAAACCATAGGATGCCTGTTTACTCAACTAGCCTCCACCTCAGCCCAATAAAATATCTTGGAAATGTCAAGAGTAGCAGTACACGTTTCTTCAAGCTTTTCTATGGCATGTATCCAGAGATGTGCGATGTAAGCCAGGAAATCCAGTCGATCGAAAAGTGACGAAATCCAACTGGTGATCACGATTAACTGAATTTCTAGATGGTGAAGAATTTCATTGTGAACGACCATCTTCGTTATTTTGGACCGAAGCTCATGCACGGAGTTAATAGTTTGATAGCAGACTTTTATCTTTCGCGGATTATTTTGGCATTTTTTTTTAGAATATTCACAAGTCGAAGATTATACTAACGGATCTTAATGGTAAAGCTATTAAATGTTTATAACTATCAGCTACCAGCCCTCTATGAAAATGATCGATGTATTATGTCAATGAAAATGAATTAGATACAATTTAAAATCAAATAAAAAATGCAACTAATATTTAAATTTGTTACTCCTATTTGAAGAAATAGTTAAACATATGTCGCAATTAATAACACAGTTCAACACAATTTTTGCTGACTTTTATATGAGACTTGTTTTTTACTAATTTGGGTGCGCTGATTTCAAATATCAAACCCGTTTTTCTCTATCACGTCAGGTTTTTCCTCTATGGCATTTTCTTTTTGCTAATTTGTAAGTTTTTGATAGTTTTAAAGAGGCAGTACTATTTAGAGGATCAAAAAAATCGATTTTTTAATATTATTTTCTGAAAGTATGTACTTTGAAAAATCAGTTCCTAACTTTCTATCAAAAAATTCGAAAAATTCCCGAAGATATAGCCTATTATTCAAAGTGGTGCACAGATCAGAATCGGAGCGCTCACCGGTCTCGCTTGTTAGTAAACGAATCAATGCGTAAGAACCTGCAACGGCACGTACTGGGGCTTTAAATGCAAGAGAGGCCGATAATTAGATACATAACTACTTAACAATATTCATTAAAAATTACAAGAATATTTATAAAAAAATAACAATTTTACTTACACATGAGTTTCAGGGAATACATTTTTGTTTGTAGCAATTTCTGCTGTGTGTTCTGTTTTGGCAATCCCTTTGAATACTCCAACAGTAGTCTGCCATCATGTGAGAATCTCATCTTCCTTGGTACCTATCTTCCATAGTTTTTAAGTCTTGATGAAATCTTTCGCCTTGTTCATCGCTTACAGCACCTAAATTCTAGGGAAATCTATCAAGATGACTGTATAGGAAATGAAGCTCTATGCTCATGTTGCAACCTAGGCGCTGGAAATTTTCAAGCATTGTTTCCACTAGATCTTTGTAATTGCATGCTTTTTGTTTCCAAGAAAATTATTCGCAACCATCGTAAATGAAGTCCAAGCCTCTTTCTCAATTTCGTTCATAGAGTTGATGAAATTTGGGTCTCTCATTAAAGTTCTAATTTGCGTCCATGAAATACACCGGCTTTAATTTTTTCATAACTAAGTCGTGGAAATTTTTCACATATGTATTGGAAACAGTCACATTGTAAATCTAAAGCTTTAACATACTGCTTCATAAGACCTAGTTTGATGATGTGTAGAGGTGGAAAAATGATTTTTTCTCAGTCGATTAAAGGTTGATTTATAACATTCTGTTCTCCAACATTTAAGGACATTCTAAGAGGCCAATGTTTCTGACTCCAGTGTTGGTTTCTAGCTCGACTATCCCAGAAGCATAGAAAACACGGAAACTTTGTATATCCTCTTTGAAAACTAAGTAAAATGTTCACCAATTTAAGATTCACATAGATGATCCAGTTATGGTCTGTATATTTTAATAACTTCAGAACCTTTTTAATGTCCTCATATGTTTCCTTTAAATGGACTGAATAGCCAATAGGAATTGAGCTATAAACATTCCCATTGTGTAGTAAGACACACTGGAGACTTCTGCTTGAACTGTCGATAAATAAACGGCACTCATTTGGATGATATTGTACAACACTCATTTCAGTTAGCAAACCTGACACATTGTTACAGTAAACAAACCCACACTCGTTTTAAAATATTGTACAAGATTACTTTCCCTGCTACGATAAAAAGTTATCTTCGTATCTTGCTCGAGTAAGTTTTTTTCATTTAATCTTGAAGCTAACAATTCCGACGATTCCTTTGATAGGCCCAAATCTCTTACTAAGTCATTCAATTCCGCTTGAGTAAAACGTTGCGGTCCAGAACTAGAAATTAAATTTTCATTGTCTAAATCAACATCCGGCTCTTGCTCCTCAAGAACATCTGGCATATCCCGATCAATGCTCGTTCTTAAGTAAAGGAAGTCCTTTATAAATTGGCACGGCTATTTCATTGGAATGAGGAACTGGCCGAATTGCAGAGTCGAGATTTGGATACACGATTTTTTTCTTATTCTTCTTATTATAACCAGAAGTCTGAACTAAACAAAAATAGCAATCATCTAATTTTTCCGTTCACGCCAAATCATTGGATTGCCACAAGCTAATTTTCGGCGTTTTCCCTTGCTTCACTGTCGTAAATTTTCTACAAATGATTTACACACTTTACTTGGAGCCCATGAATTGTGCTGATCTGCACGTTTTACGTCTAAGTATGCAAAGTACACTTTCTTAACGAAATCAGTGATATTTGTCCTTTGACTGGGAACAGTAAAGCTGCCACAAATGTAGAAGAAGGAATCTACAGTATTGACACAATTTCGAGTAGTAGACATGATGTATTTTCTTCACTGCTGACTAACATGCAATTAACAAGACAAAAAAAAACCCTGAGACTTTATTGAAACGTTTTAAACGCTCATCATACTTTCACGATCGATTAACGATTGACTGATTTCGATCGTTTTTCCTGACTTTGTCCGCTATGACGCATATAGCATTCATTTGTTTTAGGCAGTTGTCATCGCCTACTTTTCATCACCTAAATGTATTAGGTCGGTTATCGGCCTCTCCCGCATTCAAAGCGCCAATACGTGCCGTTGCAGGTTCTTACGCATTTATTCGTTTACTAACAAGCGAGAGCGGTGAGCGCTCCGATTCTGATCTGCGCACCGCTTTGAATAATAGGCTATATCTTCGGGAATTTTTCGAATTTCTTGATAAAAAGCTAGGAACTGATTTTTAAAAGTACATACTTGCAGAAAATAATATTCAAAAATCGATTTTGTTTGATCCTCTAAATAGTACTTCCTCCTTAAAACTATCAAAAACTTACAAATTAGCAAAAAGAAAATTCCATAGAGGAAAACCTGACGTGATAGAGAAAAATTGGTCTGATATTTGAAATAAGTGCACCCAAATTAGTAAAAAAAAGTGTCAGATCATAATCAGCAGAAAAATATTTTTTTTTTTTTGTTGACCAGTGTAATCAACATTCTAAATTGCTTTGGGAATAAATTATCAATTTGGAAAGGCAGACTGCTGACTCTCCCAGTATTTCTTCACAATTCACCGAAGACGAATTTATGATAGCTGTGAAAGAAGTAAAAGCAGGAAAGTCTCCGGGATTTGACGGTGTTCATATAGAATTTTTAATCTATCCTAATAAAAAGATGAAAAAGCGGCTAGCCGATTTAATCAGATTAAAAATGTTGCATTCTGGTGACAAACAGAGCCATTTATAAACAAGGGAAGCCTGCTGCTCAATCATAAAGTTACAGGAGAAAATCCTTTCTTCGGGTTTGCTATAAATTCACGGAAAGATTTATTTATAATAGAGTTAGCATTCTAAATTTTGTGAGGACCAAGTTTTTGGATTCATCATATACATCAAAGCGCGATTTGAGAAGTATTTAAAAAGTAAAGGCCGTCTTCGTTGGCCTCACTGCGGCTTATGATTCAGTCTGAAGAAAGGAGTTCATTTACAAGTTCCTGAAAATTATAAAATGCAATAACATAACTGAACTCACCTACTGAACCCGATACGTTCGATTATTCAGGTAGTGATGGGTAATGAGAGATGTAAACCAAGAAGAATAATGACGCCTTTAATCAGTAATCTGTTTTGTCTCACTACTATTTAATCTGAAGAAAGGAGTTCATTTACAAGTTCCTGAAAATTATAAAATGCAATAACATAACTGAACTCACTATTTGAACTCACTATCTGAACTCTGTATATTTAGCGGACCTTTAAAAAAAACAAAAAAAAAACCCATTATTCTCTCGGCGGTTCGCCTATGTCGAGATCCGTTCAATTGCAACGCAACTACACTGCTTGGACAGTCTTACAGTGGCTGCACTGCACAGCTCAGAAGACGTGAACAGAGGGACAAATCCTAGGTGATTGGAGTAGAACTCTCACGTTACCCATTATAAAAAGGGAAATAAAACTGAATGGGAGAATTACAGTGGTGTTTCCCTACTGAGTGTTCCCAGCAAGATCTATGCAAGTATACTTGAGAAACGGTTGAGAAGAATTGTGGAAGAAAAGCTTGTTGAGGAACAAGCTGGATTCAGGCCAAACAGAGACTGTCAGGATCAGATTTTTGCTTTACGACAAACAGTTGAAAAATTATGGGAGTATTACAAACATCTATTTAAATCTTGTCGATCTGGAAAAGGCATATGGCAAGGTGCCAAGAGAGAAGCTATTCAATACGCTACAGTTGAATGGTGTCAATGGGGCATTATATCAAGCAATACTTAATCTTTATTTGAGTTGTAAGTCTGCAGTTAGAATTGAAGGAAGTACAGGAAGGTGGTTTAATGTTAAATCTGGTGTGAGACAAGGATGTACATTATCCCCTCTGTTATTCATTATCTATATGGATCACTTTGTGAAGGAAAGTGGTATTAAACTTCATATCAAAATAGGAGATGTTAATGTCTGCTCTTTATTTTATACGGATGATTATAGGCTTCTAAATAAATCTTGTGCAAGTCTGCAAGATTACCTGCCTAAATTGAATAACTGTTGTAATAGATTTGGTATGAAGATCAGCAATAACAAGGCAAAGAAAATGAAAACAGCAGAAGCATCGAAAATATCGACTGCATTGTGAATGGAGAACCTATAGAACAAGTAAAACATTTCAGCTACTTAGGCACGATTTATAGTGAAGATGATAAATTAAATATGGAAATAGACAACAGAATCAACAGGAAGTCATCTGAATACGTTTATATGGAATAAGAGAGAAAAATTAACCAAAACACTAAATCAGCAGTATAAAATCAACACCTACTTAATCAGTTTGTCTCGGGAAACGGCAGCTCTCACCTGTGGTAGTCTTCATACAGAAGAGGAGTATTTCAAACTAGTCCATGCGGAGTCAAATAACCATTCCTTCTGCAATTACCTCTTCATCGCTGCTAAACCGGTAATATACAGCTTCTACCTCAGACATACAAGACCAGACAGCACAGCAACTTCACAGAGAGAGGCAGCTGACCAACTCCTTGCAGCCTTCAAACAAAAGGTGAGAAGTCGGATCCTACACGAGCATCATCACCACAGGCAAAACAAAACCTGAGATCTTTTCCACCAAGACTGGAATCCACGGAATCAACTCCTGACTGAGCAGGGCGACTGCATCATAGTCCACTTTCCAGCATAGAAATGACACCATCCCCCCCAAAGAAAGGGGGAAGAAATGTTTTTTGTGCTTAACAGTGCGAATATTATCTGCTGTCATTTTCTTGTAAATAGATAATATTGTACTGTTATGGTCTTCCACATACATGTCAGATCTTATGTTCTTATACAGTATCACGTCAAAATAACTGTTAATGGCTTAAATTGAAAAAAAGAAGTAATTCACCTTATAACTGATATTTCGATGTAACATGCCTCAACAAGAGTATGAGCATGTAACCTCTCTGCCTGACTGCAGAGAACCAAAAACCAGTTAATTATGTACATAAGATTGTTATGTTTACAATAAAAAAATTTCTCTTTATCTATCTTAACCGCGAACAAACTTAACGTCCATGAATGCCCAGTGTCCTCTGCTGACCTTCCATATAAAAAAACGTTTCATCAAACGATATTCTATAACACCCATTCAGGAGTTTGTAAACTTCAGTCATATCTCTCTTGCTGTTGTAAAACAGAGTCTGTAATCTACATAGTCGCAATCTATCCTCATAATCTAAATCCCATAATCCGGATATAATCTTTGTAACTCTTTTTTGCATCTTTCCACAGCTCCTTTATCCCACTGGAATTCAAGAGCCCAAATCTGTGGATAATAATCCAGGTGTGCTTCAACATCAATTATCCTCTGAGTTGTATTGGCAACTTTTGCCATGTGACCTTTGAGCCTCAAATTCTTATCCATCATTACTCCAAGATTCCTATCATCATTAGTTTCTTGTTACATAACGCCGCTAATATAATATGCCATTGGAAATCTCATTACACCAAAATACATGACTTCACACTTACTAAATTAAAGTGACAATCGTATTTCAATCCCATATTCTCAAGTTTTTGCAAAAGCCTTTCATGTTGTATGGTATGAAATGCCTCAGCAAATTCCAACTATATTTTTTGTATATCCATTCGCTTTATCCAAATAGGCTTTAACATTGTCATAAAATATAAGCAAATTGCTAAAGTAAATCAAACTTTTCTTTGCAACGTATGTCTTGTCCATCCATTTCTGTATGCGACTTCTTACCAACTGCTCTAAAATCTTCACCACCACACCAGAGATACTGATAGGTCGGTAGTTAGACACATCAGTTTTTGTTCCACCGTTTTACAATGAAACTATCATACATTCCTGAGATGAGACGAAAGTTATACAATCGTGTGAAAGGCGCTTAGCCAATTCTGCTGAACATTCTTTTAGCAAACGGGTTGTATTTTGAGAAATTCTTATTCAGGTTATGCAATAGCTCTTCAACCTCATTTTCATGAAACTCTGACTCTACATCCAATGAAGCAGCAGCACTGTACACCATGTTGCATATACAAGGTTCTTGAGAATGTGGAAGTTATTCTTCCACATTCATTCCTTCTTTTACTTGTGGTATAATAATAGAATTTTTCTGGACTGCCTTTATCCATCATAGCCAATTTCTGTCCATTCTCAATTTAGCTTTCTGCACAATACTCTTTACTTTTCTGGACTGCGATTTATATATTTCATAATTTTATGCCATCCGTATAATCTTCTTCTTGTGAATCTCTTGCTTAATAAGGTTGCACATCTATTTCTCTCCATCTGTATTTATTCTTCGAACTCTAGGGCTACATTCAGATACCTCCTCATATCAGCACTTATTCAAAGGTTCCCATATACTGCTGATACCAACACCGACCAATGATAGTATTCTTCCTAATTTGTTCATGATTTCCAGCTTTGAGGCTGTATGTAACCTGTCATAATTGGAACATGAATATATCGTTACTTCCCAAGAAAGTACAGCATGATCACTGTCACCGACGGCTGATAAAACCGTCATATTCTTAGCAGAGTCCATTTCTGTTGCTATGAACAAATCTAACCCTATTTGACCTAGAGTTCCTTCTTTCCCAGAGCCGGCGCTAGGGAACTTTGCCACCTGCATGTAATGTCTATCTAAGCGCCCCTGTAACGATCCAGGCGCGTGTGGTTCTTTTAAGATAATAAAAATTTAAATTATTTGAAGTTTCTTAAATAAATTTTGACAGAACAGCCACACGTTGGTTCGCTAAATGTAACAAACCGGGGATGTTGACTAGGCCCGATAATCGTTAAAATCCCGAATATTCAAAAAATTCTCAAAAGTTAAAGCAAATTTTGATAAAGCCACTTCACTTTAATCGTTGAATATAATGATACAGGGATTATGGCCTTCTCACCGACCCGAATCGCTAACAAAATTAAAATGAATTTTAATTAAAGTTAAAATTTATTTCAACTAAAGTTTAAAATATTCTTGCATTTTACTAAATTCTTAGTAAGTTGTAAAATTTTTTTAATAATTTTTATAAGTGGAACTATCTTTTAGGAAAATAAAAGAAACTCAAGATAGATGAGAAAATAAGAAAAGAATTCAGAAATAATAATTAGAACATTTTATTAATATTAATATAAGTATTCAAAAAAAATAAAATCTTTACAGAATAACAGAAAATAAATTAAATTACATAAATATACTTGAAATTTTTTTATTAAAATTTTAGGATTCTTGATTTCATATTCACCAAATTAGAAATAATGATCTTAACATTTAATTTCGCACATATATCATTTTCAATAGATATTAACGCCAAACTAACAAGCCTTTTTTGTGACATACTTGTTCGTAAGTAGGTTTTAATCAATTTCAACTTGGAAAAGGAACGTTCACCGCTCGCTACACTAACAGGTAAGGTTAATAGTATTCTTAAAGCAATTGAAAAGTTAGGGAAAGATAAATTATTGGACACAATAAAATTAAGAATATCGAAAAGGTTTTGAATATTTAAATTGTCCGTTCAACTAATCTCTAAATCGTCACAATTTTTTCGTAAATCTTCGTTATTAATTTGTAGTAATCTATACAATAAATTGAAATTATCATAATATGTTTTTAGTTGTTCAAAATGTTCTATTAACGAACACATTGCAACATCTAGAAGTATATAAAACACATTCACTCTAAATTTATCTTCTGGCGATTATGGCGTTTCGTCATGATGCTCGTAGTCAAATTTTCGTGTCTTCTTTCGTCGTCGAACTTCTGTACCAGTTTTAAATTCTTGTTCTCTATCCACCTCTTCACTCAGTTCTTTTGCCGTTTGTAGAACTTCTTTAAAATTTGTATCTGATCGATACTCTTGTAAGAATAGAATATTTTTAAGTTTTCGATAGATTCTAAAGCAAGTGTAATGTTCATATTTTTGTCTTGAAGCATTTTACTCACAGGGTTTATTCTGTTAAGTAAATCATGCCAAGTTATAAAACAGCAAATAAATTTGTAGTTCTTTATTTTAGCACATAATGTTTGTGCCTTCATGATGAGTTTCTTTATTAAAATTTTCATTATTTAAAATTTCAAAAAGTGCATCGTAAATTTCTCCTAGCTGATATTGTAGAGGGCGGATTGCATTAATTTTACTTTTCCATCGCGTTTCTGATGCCTATTTCAATGTTAAATTTTTTACGAACTTTAAAATGATTGCCCAACGTTTGTAAGAGAATAAAAATAAATTATATATTTCTTGAATAATTGCAAAGAAACTAATTGTATCTGCATTCACTTTGGCTGCATCGTTAATGATTAAATTTAGAGTATGAGCAGCACATGGCACGTAAAAAGCTCGAGGATTTTTGTTCAGAAGCAAATTTTGGAGCCCATATTTTTTCCCTTTCATATTTGCCGCATTGTCATACCCTTGACCACGCATGTCTTCAATGGGAATGTTCCATTTTTCCAGTTGTTCCATTATTGTTGCACATAAACCGCGTCCTGTGGAATCAGATATATCTAATAAACCTAAAACGTAATTCCTGATCTTGACAATTCCATTGTCGCATGAAATAAAGCGAATAATAATGGTCATTTGTTCTGTTTTACTTGCATCAGGTGTGCAGTCTAAAATTATGGAATAATATTTAGATTTTAGAATTGATAATAAAATTGTATCTCTGATTGCATTACTTAAAGTTTCCAATATTTGATTTTGACTGTCTGCTCGAATAGTGTACTCTATTGTTTCATTGTAGGGTCCTTTCAACATGATTTTCCATAACGGGATCAAACTTCGCAAACAGTTCAACTAATTTTAAAAAATTGCCGTTATTCCTTTCATATAATTTATCAGATGATCCGCGAAAAGCTAAATTTTGGCTACCAAGGAATTTTATAATTTCAATCAAGCGTTCTAAAATACTCGTCCAATGTTTCTTTTCCATTCATTGCATACATGCTTTGAGTCTGACAATCAATATTAGTTTTGTTTTTAAATTTTTATCAAGTTCCTTCCATTATAAGAAATTTTTCATGCGAGTTAAACTAGTCTCATGTATATGCAAAGTTGTACTTGCATTTCTCCAATCGTTATAACCTTCTACAAGGCTACTCGATTCAGAAGGAGCGAAAAGTTTGCAACAAAAGCAAAAAACAGAATTTAAAGTTTTGGAATAAATGAGCCATGTTCTTGCCACGATCTCCCTGTTTTTCATTTTTCTATTATAATATGTGTTGCCAAATTTATGACCATATGTATCTCTGGGATATATTATATTTTTCTTTTGAACAGGCCCCATTTTAATTAAAACAGGTCGTAATTTTTCATCAATATTTCCCCATTCACCTGGATCTTCTAAATTTACAGAGACTAACAATGTGTTAGTTTCGTGGTCAACTACAACTAAATCTCCTAACTGTTTTTCACTTAAATCTTGCATCTTGTTATCTTGTTCCACAGTTGTAATAGTACTTTCATTCAAACTGGATGATGTGCATGGTTCGTCAACTCTGATTTCTGATGTATCGAGTTGGTTACAATCTGCATCAGAATATTTTAATATTTTAACAAAATTATTAAGAGCCCCAGTTTGTTTCTTAATATCTGCTTCTTTCGCAGCATGACACTTACGATTTAGTGCACCAGATAACTTTTTTAATTTTTGACTCCATTTCTATTTTATACCCACAAGAAATTATTACACAACACGACACAGACAAAACAATAGTCTGCACTGCGCTACTGTCAGTAGCCTATTGAGATGCATACTGTTATAAAACTACTGTTGCTATCCTGTCATTACTGTGACATTGTAAAATTTTATTATTATTTTAACTTTGTATACTTGTAATTTCTATTAATTATGTGATGTCTTTTTTCTTTACTTTATACTTTATTCTCCATTATTCTAATGTAGTTATGCATGCTTTTTCTCTCTCTAAGCAACTCTCTTGTTCATATTATTACGTGCTATGTTTACAAGAAAGTCAAATAACATTTATTTACATTACCATGAAATGTATATGAATTTAAACATTAGGGAGACGAGATTGCTTTCTCTATCTTTCTATAAAAACTCTTTAGCAAAATTTAGAACCGTTTTTCTTCAACTTTAAAATACTTTCTTTAGCACAAAACGTTATCTACTCTCAGTTTACAAATTTTACTTATTAAACTCCAAGCTTACTCGTAAGGAGGTTACCTAAATCTCTCTGTTAAGTTATCTTTACGAATTTGATATCAACTTCTAACCTGCCAATTGATTCTCTTAAGGACACTTCTTAACCTTATTAAACATTAAACGTATATCTTAAAAGTCTTTCTAATGCAACTATAAGAGGAATTATATAAAAGTTTTGAACTTACAAATCACAATTAGTCAAAAATCTTTCACTAAAAGTTCTAAGGCAATTCTTTCATCTCAGATCTTCGTCTGGAATTTTGGCTTTGGCTATATCAATTGGGAATGTAGCAGGATTCGTACAGTTCCGGAAAAATGTAATTCTTCCACGGCGAAAAGAAAAACTTACGAGTGAAGGTACTTCGGGAAATTTGCCTCACCTTTTCTCCTCTACTTGGGATCGCCGAAAATGCCCTGATGACTGCTATCTCAAGTAGCTTGAATTGCCGCCTCTAAGAAACTGAAAATGTCACCTCCAAGAAAAATGAAACTGTTGTCAGCTGTCAATCAGGATCCCTCTGGATGGGAAACGTTTCTCTTCTACGGCGTTTGAGACTTCTCCTTTCAGCAATTTGAAAGCCCTGTTTGTGGCCTAGAAGTCGTTTCTCTCTAGCGACGTCTCGAACCGAGACACTTTTTTGGAGCGGAAAACTCCTCTTTCAACCAACGTCTGGATCTGGGATGCTCTCTGACTACGTCTGGAACCGAGCAGCTTTGTCTCTCTTGGGCAACGTCTGGGACCGGGAAGCTTTAGCAATGTCTGGAACCGAGCTGCCTCCTCTTTGACAGCGTCTGGAACCGGGCAGCCTCTCCTGTCTCTCTGCGGACGTCTCTGGAACCGGGCCCCCTCTACTTCTGCAGCAATCTCTGGATCCGTGCAGCCCCATCTGTTTGCTTCAGTCCCTTTTTATTATGTCTCCTCTGAGACCTTGCATGAAGTTTGGCAACACCCAATGAATGAATCAGTATGATTCTTTCATCTTAAGTTTCAAGTTCGGCACACCTTTTGTTCTCCTCCGCTTTCTTTTAATTGTAAGTTGCCGGCCATCGGAAAGTTATTTGAACCTTTCTGACTGATCTAGCAGATATTTACACTTTAGAGCCAGCAAGCCTTTCTCATACAAAAAAAGTTTAATAACAATCTTTCTAATGCCGCCATGTAGATCTATTGCATGCAGCTTCGGCGATGTAAACATTGCCTTTGTTTTTAACAATCTAATATATTCTTATTAAAGCAGTATATACAGTTAACTTCCAGAGTGTTATTTACAATAACATCAAAACAAACTATACAGAGACAACAAAGTTTATTTTTATAATATTCACATGAGACTTAACCTAAGTAAACAATCGAATGTAATGTGCTTTGGAATATTTAAGCTACAATCGAGTTTTTACAGTACCATATGATTGGTTCCATAGCAACAAATGTTTTGTATGAAAATTCGTTTCTGCTCATAAAAACCGTTCACCGTTTCCCTTTAGATTCTGGAGGCAAGCATTTAGCCTGCTCTTGTTGCAAAACTGTAAACAGCCTGCAATATACAAAATTTTTATTCGGTGTATCCAGCCTTATTTATTTTAATACTGATCATTCTAAGAATTTTTGTTTTTATGATAAAAATTTTGTTTCTTAAAAATGAACTTATGATCCGTGCCCCGGCGTCTCTTTCGTAGAGGCGCCCACACATGCACCGCATGCTCTGCATGCCCGCTTCCGCTGGCCCTGTTCTTGCCCATGTTACTTGAAAACGTTATCTCGCAATAAGTCAGTAAATTCCTCTTCATATCTATCATGAGATTTCTCTTCAATCAAATGAATGTTTCGATAATTGAAATTACCATCAGGGTAAATTGGCGATGCATTTTACCCTCCCGTGCAACTAAACTTCCAGGTATGTAGCAACACCGCACCATATATTTCATCCTGTTAGCCTGCATTTCATACTAGATAGCCTCACACTCATTCCTATGAGACATTGTTACCATCATTGTGTTTTTAGCATTTTTATCCTATAAAATTTAAGTCCACTTAGGGTAGAAACCCAAGTCTGATATCATTAATCTTAACCTGATATTATTATTATTAGAACTCCTCTCCCTCCTCTTATATCTCTTTCGTCATTCCTAACAGTATTACCCCCTTTACACTCGATCTCAGTTAAAATATTTTATTTCTGCAGCCAGCTTTTATGAATGCGAACAGTCTGATGTCCCAACGTACTCAATACAATTCTACGATTCCATTGAGTACAACGAATCCACTCATTTGTTTCTGATGGTCCTGGCATTTTAATACAGACACAGCAAGTTACCAACTGGAGTTTTCTTATAATTAGATATCTGATCTGTTTGGCCATGTTGTGGAACTTTCTTTTTTCCCATCCCCAGACAAGCTTAAAAGATCCGAACCAAAAGCGTACATTTTCACCACTAACCCAGATGCACCATGTTCAAAGCCATTCACATTTTTATCAAATTTGCACATATTTTTCTCATTTCTGTAGTTCCTCTGACTCTCTGCATTAGGTCTCATCTCTATAAGAAATTTTTCTCGGTTCGTGATTCGAAAAGCATTCATGTGGAGGCAGTCAAATGCACTCCACACATTTAAACTTGTATCCATATTTCCTACAAAGCTGTGCGTGAAATAATTTGCTAACATCGTCCTGCTTCTTTACTCGGTACTGTCGTATTTGGGTAGCAAACTTACAATTTTTATTTTCTCACATTTCTTTTTCGCTGCTTCCAAAACACCTTTCTTAACCTCTCTATATCATATTTGTTGCTCCTTAAAGATGGAAGTTCTTCCAACAAGAACTACTATCTCTTTTACTTTTCCGTTCTCTGTTTCTATTGCGTTTATCATAACTTTAATTTACGCCTTCGGGAAAAAAACTAGAAGTAGTGACTCCCTCGGCAAACTCGTTTATGATGGAATCACCATACAAATATCACCTCTTTTTTTTCTGAAATTTCACCTGGTTATTACTATTACCAAGTTCGGTGTTTTTGTTATATAAATAATAAATAAATATATATTTATTTCAAATAAATAATTACTCAAAAATTATTTCTTCTTGGTGAATTTTTCGCCTACCACACGAGGGTACGCCCACTGATCGATACTTAGTATCAATTAAAAAAACCAAAGTATAAAATTTCATTTACTCTTTAGAACATGTAGCCAGTTTAGTTTCATCGTTGATGTTTTATTAATGCTGGACGTTCATTTCCGTTCACGTCATGGACAAGAACGAATCTTGTGTAGGACGTGAACAATCTTTATAAAGTTTTTTCAGCTAAAGGTGAGTTACCCGGTCTCATAGGTTTCTCCTTCCCCTAAATCACACAAATCTCCAGGGAATACACGAGCTTTACTGTTAAAACTTACATTTGAACTGTAACGTCGTATTAGTTTCATAAGATGTTTATGAATGATCGCAATCATTCATAAAGCTTTCCTCTTTCTCTCGTTTATCTTATTCGACCACTAAATAAGATTGTTTACCCACTGACTGAACACATGTGATGTATAATAAAGAGGAAAGACGATGAGTTCAGTTTTTAAAAAAGCATGATTTATTATCAGCATGGTATTACGTCCATATACAGCAGATAAATGTTCAGCATGCATCATAATTATAATATGCAATCAACACAAACAAATTTCAAAAACAAACGTTCTTGTTTTTCTCTTTTTAACGCCTTAAAGAACAATGCGGAATCTTCATACTTCACACTCCAAAAACTTCCAACCAGATATGTACTAAGGCCAGTTTGTCTGTTTAGCTGGATGAAAAAAAAAACCCGGAGAGTCCGGGAGAAAAAAAAACCATGCCATCACCATCTGACACTGGCTAACCTAACTCAGATTTGGTTGAAAACATCCTGGAAACTGTTCCTCCCATCGTTGATGGGACTCGATCAGCGATCTTCAAACCAGACGGTGATTGTTTTTCTTCACTGTGATACGCAAGTCTTGCTTCGGTGTTATACACATTTTAAGGGATTTTCCACATCTTTTAGGCGAAATCTAGAAACATCTAATAGACAGGCGAACTACACCAATAGAATTAGTAAGGAAATGAAGATAACTCTTATTTCCGATTCTCCTCTTCTGTCTCTCTATTGATTTTCCATCTTCTTCGAGTGTCTTTCCCCATGAAGACACCTAAAAACAGAAAACGAAATCCCGGTTATTCAACCGGATCCCTCTGATGGAGTGATTACCCATACGGAAAGACACCAATGCAAAACAGTCAGTGCACCGTTTCCTCCCCCTCCTAACGGGCAAATACCTGCTGTACTCGTGTCCCCATCACACATCTTCAGGATCCAGTTGCTCTGTCTTATTTCTCGAAAATTCGAAAAGCTTTTTTTGTTACGCTTTCTCAGGTTAATCAAGTATGACAACACTGTTAGATGAGCTTTTTATGCGTGATGGATGCGCCGGGCTTCAACTACGCAACCACCCTGTGTAGGAATAATGGAGTACTTCCTCTAAATCCTCCTCGCATCCATTACCCTCTATATCAGTGTGCTGCTCAATTAAAATCCAATCCAAAGCACCTATCGATAGCTCATCTATTGATCCAACCAACCATCCAATTTGTATCCGTCCAAGACGGGTTGAGTCCCTTAATTAGGGATTTTAACCAATGAATGCTGCGTCTTACTGCTGCATCCCCTAAACATAAGTATTTATGTCTGTACATATGTGGATGCACGCGGCCTGTTTGCAGGAACGCAAAACCAAACCGGAAGAGAGAAAAAAACCTGTATCTCCGCATGAGACCGGTTGACACACCATTTGATTGAAAACACCTCATAAATGTTCCTCACGTCATAGACGGGATTCGAATCCTCGTGTTTCCAACCAAACATTTTGTCAGCTGGTCTAAAGAAACGCTCTATCGCTCATCACCTTTCCTAACATACTCACATGACACCAACACTCATAAAATATGGAAACTTTCACACTGACTTGGTTAAATCAAAATCCTATTTATTCCGTGCTATCCACCACCAATCCAATCCAATTGTTGACCTCGTAGATGGGCGTGAGCTATAATTATGTATTAAGCGTACTAATTTAACATTTTTGCAGTTGGTAGGACTAGAAATGTTGGATTCTGATACGCGCCATTCGTGTATTTCAATTTCACTGACGACATTAAAGCGAATGACGTAACAATTAGAATAATATTCATAATGAAAGAAGATTGCTCACTTGCAACAATGTTTGATAATTCCCCAATTCTTATCATTCAACAATATACCAGAGTATGCTCTGTTTAATAGAAGTATCCTTTTGATCAGAGATTATGTAAACTTTGTTTGATTTGAAGTTAGTTGCAACTTCGTTCCATATATGAATTATCAGTTGCTGCACACTGAAAATCGGGTTTGCTAGTATAGTAAATACAGCGTGGTATTTGTAATATCAGCTTGTGTTGTCGGCCTGGTTGGCCGATTGGTTACCGTATCCGCTCTCCAACCAACAGTTCGCGGGTTCTGAATCCCGCATTAGCCATAGATGTTTGTGACTGTCTGTAGGTGGAAGATGATTTTCATCGCCCGGTGAGAGAGCACTTCCCCGCTTATTGTTGGAGAAGGAAGTGCATCGAAAACGGTGCTTGTTCTTGATGTAGAGCAAGGTTTCCCGACTATGTAAAAATAAATAAAAATAAATAAATAAAATAAATAAACAAAAAATATATTTAAAAATTTCCAAAAATGAAAAAAAAAAAAGCCTTAGCTCACACATGATACGAATGCATTATGGATTGAGTAATAACCTTTCGTGGGTGATAACCACATAAAAAAGGCGTTGTAATGTGCAATTAACAACACGATTCTAATCACGTGCTTGTCAATATCCCGCAAGCACGATCAATATGGGAGGAAAGGGATTTTGAATCTCGTTTTTCATATCTCATTTAATGTGTTTTGTACTGTTGAGATGAAATTTATGAAAAATTAATAAAGACGAAGGAAATCTGTGTTTCAATATTTAAGCAACCAAAGTAATCTTAAAGACAGCGACACAACAACAACAACAAAAAAAACAGAAAGCGAGCCAAAAATATGAGGACACTCGAAGGTTTTAAGGATATTTGTTGCACAACTACCATCACAAAATGAACAAAAATAAAAATCAGACACGTGATTAATTATTCCACTGCTGCAGAATTTCCAAACTAGCGACATTGAAGAAATTGACTAAACAGTTGATTTAGAAATTCTGCATAATTTCTAGAAGTAAGGACAACAATCACATTATTAATACTTAGCTGATGAACTCGCACATAAATTAGCCCTTGAACTTACTGACGTCGCATGTTTTCACAAAGATGCCAAAGACAAATAAAGCACATACACTGGGATGCAAATATTAGTTGGTCACGTGAGGGTTATCACAAGCCAACGATTCAACTTAACATGCTGAATAATGTCCTTAAAAATATGGGAACTCCGAAATATCGGTTGGCGTCATCGAACAGCAACAAAAACTGTAGTTTTTTTTGGCGGAGTCGTGAAACCGCATCGAGCCAGTTTAATGGAAAATTCGTCACATGCTCGTTTGTGTTTGAAGGAGAGAAAATGAAGGAACTTGAACTGAAACGATTAAAATATGTTCGGATAAGACATAATAAAATGTAGGGAAACGAAATGTTCCTGATTTTACGACAAGAATTATTAACACCGCAGCTCTCAAACTCCCAACAGAAAAATATTTTTTTCCCACTGGAAGAGGAGGAGGAGAATTAAACATTGCAAAATATTCCGGACCATGTATAATGCTCGCAAGAGTCCGTAGCTCAGTCGGTTTCGATGAAGCCCTTCGAGTGGAAAGTCAAAAGTTCTAATCCCATCTAGGACTTGAACTCCTTTATCAGGGCCTTTCCGTTGGTGAATTAGTCAGTGTCATACGGCGTTGGAAGGGTTTCTTCTTTTGGAAACACGGATTGTTCGTTCCACAAGTGGGCCATTACACATGTGTATTTAGGCATAAAACCAACCAACCTGTCCTAACATTATCATTACGAAGGCCAATCGTGGTCCTTAAAAAAGGCTTGGAAGTATAACGTATTATTATTATTATTATTATTATTATTATTGTTGGCATACTAAGAGCTTCAGTCGGTTGCAACGATGACCCATTTGATTAGAAAGTCCTGTGTTGTAATTGATAATGAGATCCAAGGAACATTATTGGAACATTAATAGGTTTTTCAAATAAAAGCGAATTAATTATTTTTTTTCTTATGATTTCTGCAAACAAACAATCGGCTAATGAATTCACTCAACTGACCTTTCATAGTAACTGGCTTCACAAAAGTCAGATTATTCAACATTATAGGCCACTGAGTCTGCATTTTTCTTGCATCAACTTGCGTTTTTTCATTCCAATTATAACCTCATAAATTCAGATTTTCATATCATTAATTAATGGGGGTCACAAACTGTGACGTGTATTTTGGTCAAAGCTTGCATCGAAGTTTGGTTCACATTTTTTATTCCAATTGTTTCCACCTGTTACAATAACTCTTTGTAAATGGAATTAGTGCAACTCTTGTTTTCAAATTATCGACTCTGGGTTCGAATCCTGTTTAGGATGCGAAGAACCTTAATAAACGTTTTTCAATTAAAAGCTGAGTTAACTGCCGTAGGATGTTTTCCGGAAACTGGGATTTTTCCTTCTTCAAGACAGATAAAATGACCAAACATTACATGCAATGCACAAACCCCCCCTATTGCAGCATTAGTTAAGGTTCTGTCAAGTCAAATTAGTTGGTTCTGATAAGTCATTGAGCCTAACACGTAAGGGAAAGATGAAATTGATATTCCAACTTACAATCGCATAAAAACAGGCTGAGGAAGTGAATTTAATCGCAATGCTGCAAAATATGGGAAATTGCCAGTCATACTGAAGCACAGCGTGGTTTCTGAGAGTGTCACATTGGTTCCCGATAAAAATGTTCTTCTTCCGGAAGTGACACAGGCACTGCCATTATGTAAATCCAAATGTTATCCTACGCTCGAAATACTTTGCATCTCATTTTATACACCTTATTCTTATCACTTCCCTTTGATAATTTTAACCTCTTTTCACTCGTTTGGAAACGACCGCTGAGTGCAAGTCTCATGTTAAAAAGATATGTCAAAGCTGTTGTTAACTCCTCGGAACATCCCTCAAAACACTGACGGAATCATCGTCCTACAACCGTATTAACATCACATTTATTCAATTCTTCATATGCCACCTGCTTACTTACTAAACGTTCCTCCTCCTCCCTACACACTGCATTCAAATCCTAGATGATTTCTCATTCACAAGAAAGAAATTCCTTTACGAATTTCTCACTAGTCTCAACCATATCCTCTGCAGCAGTTATCGTTCCTCCATTTTCACCAGTCAATGTTTCTGAACCCCATCAGGAGATTGGGTTGTATAAAAGCTAATTCTGACCTACGTTTTATTACAAGAGACATTTCTGGAAATGCACTGCCTATTGAAAAGCAGGTAATTTCGCACTTCCTTCACTCCTAACATTGATCCGGGCTCTTAGTATGTTAACAACAATCATCAACAGAATAGACGAGGGGATGTGGCCGATAAACTGCTTCGCGAATTAGATGAAACTAGAAAAAGTAAGCGGAATGAGACAGTCACTAATTTCAACTTTAGACACCCCGAAGGCATGGAGTCTTCTCAAAAAAAAAACAAAAAAACTGGTTGGTTTTTCATATAGTCTTCAACTTAAAGCTGAAGTCACCACGAATCAAATATTTATTCATTTAATTAAAACGTCTAGAACTAAGTTAGATTATCAACATTCTAAATTGCTTTGGGAATAAATTATCTATTTGGAAAGGCAGACTGCTGACTCTCCCAGTATTTCTTCACAATGAAGGGAAGCCTGCTGCTCAATGAGAAAGTTACAGGAGAAAATACTTCCTTCGGGTTTGCTACAAGTTCATGGAAAGACGTTTTTATAATAGAGCTAGCATTCCAATCTTCAATACTCTTCCACCCTGATCAAGATGGTTTTAGACCGCACTGAGATTGCTAGGACCAAGTTTTTTGATTCATCATATACATCAAAGCGCGATTTGAGAAGTATTTAAAAAGTAAGGGCCATCTTCGTTGGCGTCACTGCAGCTTATGATTCAGCCTGAAGAAAGGAGTTCATTTAGAAATTCCTGAAAATTTCGAACTGTAAAACATGACTCACCTACTGAACACGATGATTTCGAATAGAATTATTCATGTAGTGATGGGTAATAGAGATGTAAACCAAGAAGAATAAATGACGGCTGTAATCAGTAATCTGTTCTTGTCTCACTATTATTTAATTTGTATATTTAGCGGACCTTTAAAAAAAAAATTATTCTCTAGGCAGTTCTTTTTGTTGTCTTTTTGTAGGATGATAATCAAGTTTGGCGTAAGTTTGGCATGATTCTACAAAAAAGACAGCTCAAGAAATTGAACCAGTTACTTGATGAAACCACTTCCTTGATGAAGAAACAAAATAAAAAAACTCAGGACATACCATGCTAGACCTCCTAAAATATACAGCTTACCTAAGCTTCATAAGAATAACATTCCACTCAAACCGTCGTGTATTCTATTAGCAGCCCGACATACAAGTTATCAAGATTTCTATCTAACCTTCTCCGTCCTCATATAGGCCACTCAGCCTCATCAATAAAAATTCCACAGAGTTTCACGCAAAAATAAAAGACTTTCAACTATTGGAAGCTGACATGTTAATTAGTTTCGACATTTTCTCCCTCTTCACTAACATTCCCCATAAGGAAACGGTAGACTTGTCAACTCAAAAATTTCCGTCTGATATTGTTGAATTATTCAAATTTGTTATTACGTCCGGTTACTTCACTACGCCACGATATGGCGACGATCTTTGCAGTCTGGGATCATTCCGAACAAGAATTACACCTGTTTCTAGATAAAATAAACCTTCTTCACCCTCGTATCATATTTACGCTAGAAAAAGAATCTCCACAGGGTATCTCCTTTCTGAATTTACACATCCAAAAAAAAAGAAGATGGTTTCATCTCCACTTCTGTCTATCGCAAGCCGACATTTGCAGGTCGCTACATTCACAATTCTTCTGCTCATCATCCACCTCAAAAATTTGGCATCATTAAATCACTAGTTTCCAGAAAACACAAATTCTGCTCCTCTGAAGAATATTTAAACCAAGAACTAGAAATAATCAAAAATATAGCCATACTAAATGGATACAATCTGAAAATAACTCCCAAAATCATCAGCCACCCTACACATCAACCTAGACAAGAATAAACCCATAGGATTTCCATACCTTTGACATAAGGTATTCCTCCGAACGTCTTTCAAAATTTATGAAGAAATACAAACTTGCTACTACCTACAAGCCCATCGACCAGATCTATAACTTGTTACCTTCTCCTAAAGACAAACTCTCACCTCTGATGTTACCTGGCGTGTATGAGATCCAATGCTCCTCAAATTGTCTTACTTTGGACAGACAGGTAGATCTGTCAGAAACATTTCGGAACATCAAGACCATACCCGTCTTATCAAACCACAGAAATCTGGCCTCGCTCAACACGGTGTTGAAAACCCAAACCATAGGATCCATTGGGAAAAAACCAAACTTCTACATAGATCTTTATATAAACATGAACATTTATATAAAGAAAGTGCTCAAGTTCTACTTCACAAACCAAATCTAAACCGTCATGACATTCTTGCTGTTCCTAATGTATGGGAAATTGTCATACAAATTGTGTTAAATAATTTCTTTATACGTGTTATCATATTTTAATGTAATATATTTTTCCTCTCCAGATATATTTAAATTTAATTCCAAAGCACGATGCTGCACTCATATTGGGATTCCATTGTAATCATGCGCCCTAAATGTATGTTATTCCTAGTATTGTTTGAATTAACTGTACTGACGATGTCCCAAAATACTTGGGATGAAATATTTACTTAGGATTATTATTACTGTAGTTATTACGTGTGTTTGTTTAGTCATTCGACCACATTCATTCTTACTTTTACTTGTGGCATAACGATAAAATTCCTTTGGATTGTCTTTTTAACCTGCATAGCCAATTTTTTTCATAATCTCATTTTACTTTCAGCGCAATACCTTTCTAGCCTGAGCTTTATGTACTTCCTAATTCCTCTCATTCTTATTCTCACGATATTCTTTCCTCATCTCCTTCTTGTGGATATCTTGCTTAATAAGGTTACACATCTATTTCTATCCTACCCTCAGGGGCGAATGCTGGGCGAAAATTGTCTTAATCTTGAAATTCACGCTTGCTCTTGTTATGATTCAGGGAGTGAGAGGTGATTAAAGTCTGATTAGCGGAATAATGAATTACTCACCATTTGAAACTATATATTTAGAAATTTATGTACATTTAATCATACAAATAAAACATTTATTTTACAAATTATATTCTATCTTTTTCAATTTAGCTACTTGAATACAAATTCTACCCTACAGTTCTTTATGAACTGGTCAATAACATCGTCATAAAAAGTTGGTTGTAACTTTTTCCAAGCAACATGCACACTTGTAAAGGCTGACTGAAGCTCACTGGCTAGAGCTACGTTGACTACGTATGGCCTTGTGTTTAAGACGACGTGAAGGGAGAGAAAAATGGCTATGCGCGCGCATGAAATCACACTGCTGTAGCGAATAACCTGGAAGCTCCCGCAACCGAGCAAGCCAAGGTAGCTTTGACTAGACCAGCAAGCATCGGCCTTCGATACACAACGCAAAGCTCAAGTATTGCCGTGCAAGCTTAAGACGTCTTCTGTCTACAAAAATAAAAGCCTAAATGGAATGCTTATAAATGCATGCATTTATTAAACAAATAAATATTACTTCTTTCTCAAGTAATGAGCTTGCGCAGCAAGCATGGAGAATTTGGCCCTGCTGCCCACCTTATTTATTCTGTGAAAACTAGGGATACATTCAGATACCGCTTCATTGCAGCACTTATTCAAAGGTTCCAATGCATTGCTGATACCATGAGACCAAAGACAGTATAATTCCTGAGTTGATCATAATTTCATGCTTTGTAGTTCAGCATGTAACCTGTCCAAACTGGAAATGAATATAAATTCGCTACTTCCCAGGAAAGCACGGCATGATCACTGTCAAACAACTGGTGGTAAAATTGTCTTAATCTTAGCAGAGATCCCTTCTGTTGCTATGAATAAATCTAACCCTCTTTCACCTCGAGTTCCTTCTTTCACATGCTGCTTGAGAACGTTATCTCGCAACAACTCGATAAATTCTCTTCATTCTTTTCACGACATTTCTCTTTAATCAAATCAATGTTTGGATATTCGAAATTACCATCAGAGTAAATATCATCAGAGTAAACCTAATCACCAATTTACTGATGCTGCAACTGCACCGCCAAGTCTGTAGAGACACCGCATCATATATTTCATCCTGTTAGCCTCCATTTGACACCCGATAGCCTCAGTCTCAATGATACACAGTTTCTTCTTTCAACACTGTTTTAGACACAGTGATACCAGACTTGAGTTTCTACTCAAGTCTGATATCAATAAACTTAATCTAATATTATTATTCTATTTCTTCCTTCATTCCTATCAATATTATACCCTTTACACTCGATCCCAGTTCTAATATTTTATTTCTGTAGCCGGGTTTCACTAATGTGAACAGTCTTACGCCCCAACTCAATAAAGTAACGAATCCAACCCATTTGTTTCTGATGGTCCTGGCATTTGTATACATACATAGCAATTTACCAACTAAAGTTTTCTTATAATTAGATATGCGATTTGTTTGGCCATGATGTGGAGCTTTCTTTTTTTCCCTCCCCATACAAACTTAAAAGATCCGAACCCAAACCGTACATTTTCACCATTTCCCCAGATGCAAAACCATGTTCAATGCCATTCACATCTTAATCACCTTTGCACATATTTTCCTCATTCCTCTATTTCCTCTGACTCTCTGCATTAAGTCTCATCTCTATAAGAAATTTTTCTCGGTTCCTGATTCCAAATCCATTGATTTCTAGGCAGTCCCTCTTATACAAGTGTTTTGTGCCGTCAATTTCATTTCCTATTATATTGCATTAATGAAAGCAACTTTTGCAATTACCCTTCGTAATACAGACTTTCGGACTTTTATAGTCCGAAGCTCAGTTGTTAATGATGTTGTCTTTAGGTTGGAAAGAATTGGGTATGAATCTTATCTAGATAGAAAACAATCTTCAGAAGGTTTTTATAGCTAAAGTGAGCTATCAATCTAGCTCATTCGTTTCTGTTCCCTGAATCGCGAGTTTTATATCTCATAAATCACGCAAATATCCAAAGAAAACATGCAGTTTACAGGTAAAACTAACATTGCAATAAGCAGCGTCATATTAGTTTCATCAGATGGTGCCTCTTTCCATCCGCATGCACCTCATGGCCGTTACATCATGGCCGTTACATTACTTTATTATAAACAATCATAAAGCTTTCCTCTTTCACTCGTTTATCTTATTTAACCACTAAGATTGACCAATAAATTTGTTTACTCACTGATTGAACATATGTGTGTATAAATAAACACAAAAGTCAATTATTTCATCTTTTTTTAAAAAGTATGATTTATTATCAGTCAGCTGTTACGTTCATATACAGCAGATAAATATTCAGTATGCATCGTAATGAATTATACAATCAGCACAAACAAATTCTAAAAACAAACACGTATTCTTGTTTTTCTCTTTTTAGCGGCTTAAAGGACAATGCAGTATCTTCATACTTCTAAATCCAAAATCTTGCAATCAGATTCAATTATATCTGTAAGTCACATATGTACTAAGGCCAGTTCGTCTGTTAGGCGGGATGAAAAAAAAAACCCAGACAGTCAGGGAGAAAAAAAACCATGCCATCACCATCTGAGACTGGCTAACTCAGTTTTGGTTGAAAGCATACTGGAAAATGTTTCCTCCCATCGTTGATGAGACCCGATCAGCGATCCTTCAACCAGATGGTGATTGATTTTCTTCGTTGTGACACGCAGGTCTTGCTTCGGTGTTGTTATACGGCATTTTCCACATCTTTTAGGCGAAACAACCTTGAAACATCTGAAAGACAGAAGAACTACACCAACAACCTTAGTCAGGAAATTGTGATAACTCGTGTTTCCGATTCTTCTCTTCTGCCTCTCTACTGATTTTGCATCTTCTTCCAGTATCTTTTTCATGAAAATCTGAAAACAAAAAGAAATCCCGGTAATTCAACCGGATCCCTCAGATGGAGTGATTACCCATACGGAAAGACACCAATGCAAAACAGTCAGTGCACCGTTTCCTCCCCCTCCTAACGGGCAAATACCTGCTGCACTCGTGTCCCCATCACACATCTTCAGCATCCAGTTGCTTGTCCTATTTTTCGAAAACCCGAAAGGCTTTTTTTGTTAGCTTTCTCAGATTACTCAAGTATAACAACACTATTTGATGAGCTGTTTATGCGTGATGGATGCGCCGGGTTTCAACTACGCAACCACCCTGTGTAGGAATAATGGAATACTTCCTCCACATCCTCCTCGCATCCATTACCCTCTACATCAGTGTGCTTTTCAATTAAAATCCAACGCATCTATCGATAGCTCATCTATTGTTCCAACCAACCATCCAATTTTTATCCGTCCTAGACGGGTTGAGTCCCTTAATTAGGGATTTTAACCAATGAATGCAGCGGGTTACCATTCCTTGCTGCATCTCCTAAACGCAAGTATTTATGTCTGTACATCTGTGTGTGTTCAAGCGGCCTGTTTGTAAGAAGGAAAAACGAAAGCTTAACAGAGAAAAACGGAATAACTTAAGAGAGAAAAAACCTCTATATCCGTATGAGATCGGCTAACACAGTGCTTCCCAAACTTATGGATGTAAGGCCTCCTTGGAAAAATTAAAATATTTCACGGCCCCCATCGAAAAGAAATCTTAATACAGACATATATTATTATAATATTTATTGTATTTATATTCAATACAAAACATGCACAGCGATTATCGCAAAAATCAAATGCAAATAAATACAGTATTACATTTTGAGCATCTTACATACACATTTGACATGGCACATTTAGTCTTAAAACATTTTAAATTTGTTTTCATTATTTTGCTGTCCCCGCCTCAACGAAACTAACGGCCCTTAAGGGGGTCTCCGCCCATAATTTGGGAAGCGATGGACTAACACACCGTTTGATTGAAAATACCTGATAAACGTTTCTCACGTCATAGACGGGATTCGAATCCTCGTGTTTGCAAGAAAATAGTCAGCTAGACTGAGAAGACACTCTTTCGCTCATCACCTTTTCTAACATACTTACGTGACACCAACACTCATAAAAAAAAACGAAAATTTCCACTTGGCTTGGTTAAATCAAAATCCTCTTTATTCCATGATATTCTTTACCAATCCATTCCTTGACCTCTCGTAGATGGACGTGAACTATGATTAAGTGTTAGGCGTAGTAATTAAAGATTTCTGCAATTGGTAGGACTTGGAGCTTTTGCTTCTGATACGTGCCGTTCTTGTATTTCAACTTCAACAAAGACGTTATTAGCGAAGGAAGTAACAATAAAAAATATATGAACAATGAACAAGCATTCTCGTCTTGCAACAATTGTTTGATTATTTCTGAATTTTTAGTATTCAACATTCCAGCATGCTTTGTTTAATGGTAGATTATGTAAACATTTATTTGATTCGAAGTTAGTTGCAACTTCGTTCCATATATGAATTACCTGCTTCTGTAGACCGAAAACAGCATCGTCGAGTTTTCTGGTATGGTAAATGGTTTGAATACGATGATTCAACGATCATCGTATTCAAATCATCGTTAGGATCAAATGTCTGTTCTTTAAGAACAGAAAATGTATGAAGTTGGACAGAACATTCTCCTTCTTTTCCTATGACTGGCATTTCTGTTCGTGATATTTTGTAGTTGTCTATTCACACACATGAATTCGTCGGTTGGGTGCTTCATTCCAGGTGACTAAATTGGTACAGCTATCTTGTTCGCAGTGTTGATCTTCCACTATCCAACTCATATGTTGTATGGACAGAAGAATCAGGTCAGACATGATCGGTCGAAAACCGCGCTTATGCAAATAGATTTTATAAATCCCATTGGGAGATTCTTCATCCCTGGTGGTTAACCAAAAAAGATGTTGGTGATGATGATTCTGTTTCACTTTGGTACTTAGGTTTTAATTATCGAAGTAACTGAGTGCAACTTATAAGTACATAACACCTTACCGAATGGTATAAAGTTTAATTCAAATCAATGATTAACACGGTAGATATAAGAATGGTCATTAAATATCATAAATTCTTAGGCGTAGAATTTTATTATTTTAGGCCTAATAATTATTAATTTTAATTAATTAATTTATTTAATTTATTTAACTGATGAACAATGTTAATTCATCAAAGGTTTGGTTACATTTACCGTATTAATTTGTTGTAATTTTATAAGATAATATTTGTGGTTTATAATTACATTAATAAAAATCTACAGCAAACCCTCGATTAGTGCGCCTAATGCGTTCTTTAAAACAGACGCATTAATCAAAAACGCACTAATCGAATATAATAACCTATGGGAAACAGTATAATTCGTTCCTCAAATTTCTTTTTTGAACCTTAATTTTTTTATAAAAGAATTAGGGTATGTCTCAGGGCCTAGTTAAAGGAAAACCACGAAGCTGAAAGACAATAAAACATATTCAGAATATAAATTTATTATTCTACTTTTTAACAAAGAATTGAGCTAACGTAGTTTGGCGGGCATTTTGTTTCTTTTTTTCATATAACCGACGGTATGGCCCTATTGCCTCTTCTACTCTTCTGCAAATTTTACTGCTTCTCTCTCTTCATCATCGAATCTTTTTCACACATTCACTTTTTTGCTCACTAATTCTTTTACTCATGATTAAAGCTTGGGAAAATACTTTAAAGTAAAAAAGTAAGGAAAACACACTTATATCACATTGCAAAGGAGGCACGAGATACGACCATCAAAGCGCTAGCAATTACAGTACGCCCACAGTTTTGTACAGCTTCGCTTGTCTTGATGCCAAGAATAGTCGATTCATGCCGAAGGGTGAGAAAGAAATGACGTACGAATCAGTCGCCAACACGCGAAATCACGTCCTTTATAGATAAAATTTCCCAACTGTTATATAAGCAAAATAGTTACCACTTAAAAAACTACAATGATCATAAAAGAGAAATTAATTTTCCGACTTGTAATAATAAACAACTCATCCCAGAAGACAGAGTGATTACCCTATTATTGGAATGGATTCTCCTTTTTGTGACATGCGCAGAAGTGCCGAAGGGTCTCGAATCTGTGGGCGTACTATAGCAGATGACATAAATTTTGGCGGTAAATTTTGGAACATAGTGTGCATGGAAGTAGTGTAGTAGGCCGTTAAAACTAACTATGTAAAATGTTTTAAATCAGTAACTAAATTATTTCATCCTGGTGAGTGATTTTTTAAAATAGCCATAAAAATGTATAGATAGAACATTTTTAAAATCTGTAACATTTATTTTTAAGATGTATATAGGCGCACTAATCGAATTTGGGTATCGAAAAAAATGACGCACTAATCTGGGGTACACTAATCGAGGGATTACTGTATTCAAATATTTAAAATTTACAAAAAATGACATTAAAGAAAAGTAAATATATCATTTGAAAAAATTAGTGTAGACTAAACAATTAAAATAATTCATTAAAAAATAAAAGAAATTATTGAGAAATGTAATGAAATGAAATGTTGCTCAACACAGAGCCTCAAACAGTCGATAAGTGAATATCCAGCGTTCTTTTTTTTTTTTTAATCCATACGTAAAAATTACGTAATGAAAAGTCATTCACGACCATCCAAGTTCTTTATTTAATAATCTACATAATACAATATTTCTCAAGACAGTGTATAGCTTTTAGAGGCTCTTCACAAAAACCTTTTGAAAATGATAACGGCAAAATTAGTAGAAACTGTCGCTAAATTTGATTCGATAACGGCAGAACACTTGCATCGCATCCAAACATCACAAAAAAAAGGAACATTGATCATTATTTAGGTGATAAAATACAAAATGAAATCATCCGTATAATTTCCGAAGCTATAAAATTCTATTCACACATGAATTCATGTGTGTGAATAGACAACTACAAAATATCACGAACAGAAATGCCAGTCATAGGAAAAGAAGGAGAATGTTCTGTCCAACTTCAGAACTACATTTTCTCTTCTTAAAGAACAGACCTCTGATCCTAACGATGATTTGAATACGATGATCGTTGAACCATCGTATTCAAACCATTGACCATACCAGCAAACTCGACGATGCTGTTTTCGGTCTACAGAAGCAGTTAATTCATATATGGAAAGAAGTAGCAACTAAATTCAAATCAAATAAATGTTTACATAAACTTCCATTAACCAAAGCATGCTGGAATGTTGAATACTAAAAATTCAGAAATAATCAAACAATTGTTGCAAGACGAGAATGCTTGTTCATTGTTCATATATTTTTTATTGTTACTTCCTTCGCTAATAACGTCTTTGTTGAACTAGAAATACAAGAACGGCACGTATCAGAAGGAAAATCTCCAATTCCTAGCAATTGCAGAAATGTTTAATTAGTACGCTTAACGCTTAATCATACTTCATGTCATTCTACGAGATGTCACGGATTGGACTGATGGAGGATACCATGGAATAAAGAGGATTTTGATTTCAATAACCCAGGTGAAAGTTTTTTTTTTTTTTTTTAAGAGTGTTGATGCCACGTAAGTATGTTAGAAAAGGTGATGAGCGATAGAGCATCTCTGTAGCACAGATTTTATAGAGGATCCCTTTGATTGGAAACACCGGGTTTCTAATCTCGTCTATGACTTGATGAACACTTATCAGGGGTTTTCAATCAAATGGTGTGTTAGCCGGTCTCATACGGAGATAGAGGGTTTTTTTCTCTCTTAAGCTTTGGTTTTGCGTTGCTTGCACCCACAGGTGTACAGACATAAATACTTGTGTTTAGGGGATGCAGCAGTAAGTAGCTGTATTCATTGGTTAAAATCCCTAATTAAGGGACTCAACCCGTCTTGGACGGATACAAATTGGATGGTTGGTTGGATCAATAGATGAGCTATCGATAGGTGCTTTGGATTTTAATTGAGCAGCACACTGATTGAGAGGGTAATGGATGCGAGGAGGATGTGGAGGAAGTACTCCATTATTCCTACACAGGGTGGTTGCGTAGTTGAAACCCGGCGCATCCATCACGCATAAACAGCTCATCTAACAGTGTTGTCATACTTGAGTAACCTGAGAAAGCGTAACAAAAAATGCCTTTCGGGTTTTCGAAAAAAAGGACAAGCAACTGGATCCTGAAGATGTGTGATGGGGACACGAGTGCAGCAGGTATTTGCCCGTTAGGAGGGGGAGGAAACGGTGCACTGACTGTTTTGCATTGGTGTCTTTCCGTATGGGTAATCACTCCATCTGAGGGATCCGGTTGAATAATCGGGATTTCTTTTTCTGTTTTCAGGTTTTTGTGGGAAGGGTACTGGAAGAAGATGAAAAATCAGTAGAGAGGCAGAAGAGGAGAATCGGAAACACGAGTTATCACAATTTCCTGACTAATGCTGTTAGTGTAGTTTTTCTGCCTATCAGATGCTACAAGGGTTCGCATAAAAGATGTGGAAAATGCAGTATAACAACACCGAAGCAAGACCTGCATGTCACAATGAAGAAAATTAATCACCATCTGGTTGGAAGATCGCTCATCGAGTCTCATCCACGATGGGAGGAACATTTTCCAGGATGTTTTCAACCAAAACTGAGTTAGCCAGTCTCAGATGGTGATGGCATGGTTTTTGTTTTCTCCCTGACTATCTGGTTTTTTTTTTCCATCCCGCCTAACAGACAAATTGGCCTTAGCACATATGTCACTGAAAGAAATAATTCAACCTGATAGCAAGTTTTTGGACTTATAAGTATGAAGATTGCTTGTATTGCTTGTATAATTCATTACGATGCATACTGAACATTTTTCTGCTGTATATTAACGTAACAGCTGGCTGATAATAAATCATGCTTTTTCAAAAAATAAAATAATTGACTTTTTTGCTTATTTGTACACCACATGTGTTTAATAAGTGAGTAAACAATCTTATTTAGTGATCAAATAAGATAAACGAGTGAAGGAGAAAATCTTTATGAATGATTGCAATTTATGTATTTAGGTTATGATGATGATGTAACGGTGATGAGGTGCATCCGCTGTAGAAATTAATACAGTGCTACTAGTTTTGTAATGTAATATTTAGCAGTAAACTGCGTGTATTCTATGGAGATTTTTGTGTTTTAGGGGATCAAATACTTGAGATTCGCGGAGGAGGAACGTATGAGACTGAATATCTCACCTTTACTGAAAAAACCTTCTAAAGATTCTTCACATCGTAGAAAGGACTGCTTCTCATCTCTTTCCGATCTTAAGACGACATCATTAACAAATGAGCTGCGGAGGTTAAAATGTATTACGAAGGGCAATTGCAAAATTGTTTTAAGGGAATTAAAAATCTGAGATTCAAGAAGGAGGAAAGTATGACACTAGATAATTCACCTTTAGCTGAGAAAATCCTATAAAGATTCTTCAAGTTTCGTTCCGATCTGTTTCAGACATAAAGACAAAATCTTTAATAACCGAGCTGCAGGGTAAAAAAGGTCTCATTACGAAGGCAACTGTAAAAGTTCCTTTCATTAATGCAATGTACTTGGAGATAGAAGACAGTGGAATCGCTCTGAATAAATTTAATTTAACACATTCACGGAAATGAACGTCCAACATTAATAAAACACTCAGTAATGAATTTAAATTGTTTTCATATCCGAAAGAGTAAATAATTTTTTATACTTTGGTTTTTAAACTTGATACTAAGTATCGATGAGAGGGGTAGCTTTCTCATTTGGTAGGCGGAATATTCACGAAGAAATAACTTTTGAGTAATTATTCATTTGAAATAAATATGCTTATTTATTTATTTATTATTTATATAATAAAATGACGGAAATTGGTAATAGAAATAGCGTGGTTGTATTCTAAGGAAAAAGAAATGATGAGGTTTGGTGATTCTATCATGAACGAGGGAATCAGTACTTCGAGTTTTCCAGAGCCGTAAATTAAAGTATGACACGCAATAGAAAAACAGAAAAGAAATATAAAATTGATGGTATTTCTTTTTTAAACAAATAATTCAATTAGCGACAAATATGACATGAGAGAAGCAATAAAAGGTTAAAAGTACGAGAAAGAAATGAGAGAATGAAAATTGTAGGTTTGCTATCCAGATACGACAGTACCGACTTAACGAGGGCAATGATATCAAATAATTCCATGTTCAGGCTGCGTAGAAGAAATGGAAGCAAGTTTTCAGATGTGTGAAGGCTGTTTGACGACAGAATGAACTTGTATAAGAGGGGCGGACTGGCATCAGGAGCCTAGAAAAATTACTCATTCGGATGAGGCCTAATGCAGAGAGTCAGAGGAACTAGAGGAATGAGGAAAATATGTGCAAAAGTGATAAAGATGTGAATGACTTTGAACACGGTTGTTCATTTGGGGAAGTGGTGAAGAAGTTGCCTTATTGAGTACGTTGGGATTAAAACTGTTCACATTAGTGGAACTTGGAGTTCTTATAATAATATCAGATTGCGTTTAATGATATCAGACTTGAGTTTCTACAGCACTAATTGGACTTAAGTCCAGTTAGTGTTGAAATGCTAAGAAAACAATGATGGTAACAATGTCTCACGTATCAATGAGTTCGAGGCTACCAGTGTGAAATGGAGGCTAACAGGATGAAATATATGGTGCGGTGTTGCGACAGACCTGGCGTTTCAGTTGCAGGAGATGATGAAATGCATCGCCAATTTACCCTGATAAGTACTAAATGAGTGATAATTATGTTGTTATGTTCCATCGAGTCGTTTTCGACTCCTGTGATTCTATGACCATACACTCTCTATTTAGATCTCTCCCTGGCCATATCTTTCAGAATTTCCAAGCTCATTCCAGTTGCTTCTTTAACTCCATCCACCGATCTAATTCTTGGTCTTCCTCTTCTCCTGCTTCCATCAACTTTAGCAAGTATCATAATCAATTTTTCCAGACTGTCATTTGCTCGCATAATATGTCCGAACTATGACAACTTTTGCTTGATGATCACAGCTTCGACGGAGCAATCTGGCTTTATTCTGTCTATCACTTATTTATTGGTTTGCTTTGCAGTCCATGGTGTTCTTAGTAAGCGTATCCAAACCCATAATTCAAATGCATCTATCTTCCTTCTTTCTCTTTCTCAGGGTACAACTTTCACATCCATACAGCACCACAGGGAATACCATTGCTTTCTCGATTTTGATTTTTGTCGTGAGGCTAATATCTTTATCTTTAAAGATCTTGCTTAAATGTGTCATTGCTTTCTTTCCGAGTAATAATTTTCTTCTAACTTCTTCAGTTACAATAACCATCTTTATCAATTCGGGATCCTAGGAGCACAAAATTGTCAACTACTTCCCTTTTCTCCCCATCTAATTCAAAATCATTAAGTTCACATGTTGCCATAACTTTTGTCTTTTTGAGGTTACGTTTGAGGCCATATTTAGCAAGTTCTTCTTTAACTTACATAATAAGTTCCTCCAAATCTTCTTTTCATTCTGCTAGGAAGGTGGTATCATCTGCATACCTCAAATTATTAATATTTCTTCCACCAATTTTAATTCCAGCTGAAGACTCCTCCAGGCCCTGCCATTCTTAAAATGTATTCGCTGTACGAGTTAAACAGGCACGGAGATAAAATACATCCTTGTCGCACCCCTTTACCTATTGTGAAATATTCAGTTTCTCCAAGATCTCTTCGGGCAGTAGCTTCTTGTTCATAATAAAGATTCCTCAGAAGGATAATGAAATGCTCTAGTACTCCTATTGTTCTTAACACATTCCACAGTTTCACATGATCTACAGAGTCAAAAGCCTTGCTATAGTCAAGGAAACAAAGGTTCCTTTGATATTCCTGTGCTCTTTCTATTATCCATTTCACATTGACGATTTGATCTCTTGTTCCTCTGCTTTTTCGAAATCCTGTCTGTTCATCTGACATTTCTCTCTTCATGAATGGATCCAGTCTTTTCTGAATGATCTTAAGTAAGAATTTACTTGCATGAGAAATCAATGCTATAGTTTTGTAACTTTCGCACTCTGTTGCATCGCCTTTCTTCAATAAAGGTATATAAACTGATTTTTTCCATTCCCAAGGCCATGTAATGTTGATCCAATTCGCTGACATAGAGCTGTTAAAATTTTAACTGCCTCTTCTTCCAAGGCTTTGAGCAGCTCAATGGGTATTGCATCTCCTCCTGGTGCCTTCTTACTGGATAGCTGTTGCAGTGCTCACCTCACTTCGCTCTCCAGTGGTACTGGCTTCTGTGTATAATCCTGATCTTCAAATTTCTCGGTAATTTTGGAGTCCTTTCTATAAAGGGCTTCTGTATACTCTTTCCATCTTTCTTTGATGTCTGCAGCTTCTGTAAGATAACCTTTGTGTTTACGTTTCAATATTGTCACTTTGGCACTAAATTTCCCTGTCAGTTCTCTGATCTTTTTGAAAAGATCTCTTGTTTTTTCTTTCTTGTTTTGGTCTTCTATTTGTTGGCATTCCTGGTCAAAGTATTTTTTCTTGTCTCTTCTGGCTTGTCGTTGAAACCCTGCATTCAAATGCCGTACTTCCTACAATTTCCTGTGGCCTTCATTTTCCTCCTTTCCTGAGCAGTTTTGATGGAATCTTCTGACAGCCATTTGGACTTCTTCTTCTTACAAACTGTTGGAATATTCTTCTTTGCTTCTGTTTTAATTATACCTTTAATCTCTTTCCATTTTATAAGTAGCCATAAATCTCTATTTGGTGTTGCATCTATCACTTCTTGTAACTTGCCATACAATTTTCAATGTTTTCTCCTGGTGCCTCTGTAGCGGGTGCATAAACCTGAATGATGGTCATATTCATTATGGGTAACTTCAATTATCCAAACATTGATTTGATTAAAGAGAAATCTCATGATAAGAATGAAGTGGGATTTATGGAATTGTTGGAACTCTAACTAACTTACCTTTCGAGATCAAAGAGTGTCGGATTTACTCATAGCGTCAGAAGCGGTCGGAACTGGTGAGAATCGAACTCAGGTCTTTCCGACCGAAGGACTTCGTCTGTACTGACTGAGATACAGAGGCGCTATATATATATATATATATATATATATATATATATATACGCTATATATATATATTCCTTCGGTCGGAAAGACCTGAGTTCGATTCTCACCAGTGATGTGAGGAAACTTTATCTGGTCTCTTTCGATGAAAGGTGAGTTAGGCTAGGTCTCATACGGAGGTAGGGAATGTTTTCACCCTGAAACTCATGTTTTTCGTCCCGCAGAACAGGCAAACCATCCCCGTGAACACACGCATCTAAAGACATAGGATACACCGGGAGGCATAGGACTAACCACTTTATCCTTGAGTTACTGTTGAAGTCCAAGAATAATTGAAAAGGTCGAAGGCACTTAAGTGCCTGTTAGGACCGCTAATTGGATAGGATCTGAATATATATATATATATATATACAGGGTGTTCGGGATAAATTTGACATATTTATAATTAATTATATTTTTCCGTAAGTTACATGTATTAACACACACTTCTCTTCATTTAAAAGTTTGGACCCTTCTTCATTCATATACAAGATGTCAGAAAGGATGGATAGCTGGAACCCACCTGAATCATGGAAGAGAATAACTTGTATCATGATGATTCGTGCCCGCCATCAAAATAAGGATATTACGACTGCTGCCCAATGCTCCCTGAATACAGTAAAAACAATCAGGCATGAACTAGAGACTTGCAATGGTGACTACGAGGATGTAGCAAGAAGAAAGATCCCTAGCAGACGATCTGATTGCGTTCGTACAGCAGAATTCCTCGCAAATCTGCAGGAACAGGTGTTGAAGAACCCTGGCATTGGAATTCGGTCTTTGTTCGTGGAGTTGCTAACTGTAGTCAAGCCCTGGATGACAAGGGTAGCCAATGGTAGGCCGTATGTATGGCAGCAGGATTCGGCCCCTTGCCACACCTCTGGGAAAAGTCAAAAATGGTTGTCTGAAAATTTCTACGACTTCACCAGTCCAAATGTTTGGCCTCCAAACTCCCCAGACCTTAACCCCATGGATTATTTTGTATGGGGCGCAGTTGAAAAAGACACCAATCGCACTTCCAGTAATACAAAAGCCCAGTTAATGGATAAAATTAAAACAGTTTTTGCGGCCCTTCCCAGGGAGACTGTAGCATCAGCTTGTTCGAGGTTCCGAAGCAGAATTGAAGCTGTGATCGATGCTAATGGTGGTTATTTTGAGTAAATCTTGTTGATAGTATTGTAATTAACTCTGCCTGTAATGTTTTTTTGTCAATTCATTAAATTTAATAGATACAAAGAAGATTTTCTTTTTCCTTACGAAACTGTCAAATTTATCCCGAACACCCTGTATATATATGCAACATCTATTTTTCTTATTAAGCAAGAGACCCACAAGAAGAAGATGTGGAAAGAATATCGTGAGATTAGGAATAAGAGGAATTATGAAATATCAGTCCCGAAAAGTAAAGAGTATTGGGCGGAAAGCTAAATTGGAGAATGGAAAGAAATTATCCATGTAGGCTAAAGGCAATCCAAAAGAATTCTATTATTATACCGCAAGTAAAAGAAAGAATGAATGTGGAAGAATAACTTCCACATTCTCAAGATATATGAACCTTTTATATGTAACATTGTGCACGGTGTTTCTGTTATGGAGGTTTCATGAAAATGAGGTTGGAGGGCTGATGCATAATCTGAGTAAGAATATATCACTAGAGAGATGGAACATCAGCACGTTTGCTGAAGTAATGTTCAGAAGAATTGGCTAAGCCTTTCGCATGATTGCAGGATTGCATAACTTGAGTTTCAGCTCAGGAATGATATCACAGGAATTAAGGAATGTAATATAGTTCCATTGTGCAAAGGTGGCGCAAAAACTGATGTGTCTAACTACCAACTTATCAGTATCTCTGGTGTGGTAGTGAAGATTTTAGGGAAGTTGGTAAGAACTCGCATACAGAAATGGGTTGACAAACAAGCTGTACTCTGGAAGGAGCAGCATGGGTTTGCTAAAATAATGTCATGTTTTTGCAATTTGGTCATATTTTATGACAATTTTATAGCCGATTTGGATAAAGGGAATGGATACACTATGATAACGTTGCAATTTGCTAAGGTATTTGATAACATACAACATGAAAGGCTGTTGCTAAAACTGAAGAACATGGGATTGGAATACGATTGTCACTGTAATTTTAGTAAGTGTGAAGTCATGTATTTTGGCATGATGAGATTTGTGATCGTTATTAGATGAGAGATGAATTTCGACGTTCGGTGCAAGATCATTTTCCCGCTTGGTAGAAAACCTTCTACCAAGCGGTTGAAATAGTTCTACATTTGGTTTCTAGAGGACGGTTTCTGGACTAACTGCGCAACAAATAAAAATATAATAAATAAATATAATAAAATATTATAAAAGAATTCCTTATCTCGCTCATAGTACGAATGTACTACAGGGTTTCATAGGGTGGCTCCCAAAAATACAGAAATGCATGAAGATATTGAGAGAATGGATAATTGAAGATTACTCGAAAAGACACTGCAATTCCTTTCAGTTGAAGGCAAGGCGTAGAGGTCAACACCAACCAAGAAAAAGTTGGAACGAGACGGGAACAGGTCACTCGTCTTAAATCCCAGAGAGAATGATGACCTACTCCGTTTGGCGAATAAAAATGTGATCGAGGATTTTTGAAATTTCTTTTTTGCTTTGTTTTCATTTAACGTGTTTTGTTTGTAACTGGGTGGTATTTTCAAACCCTGTTGGAAAAAAGATCACCTGAAGACCGTAACACGACCAACGAAATGGAATCCCATTTGAAATCTTAATGATCAACTCAATAGTCACTCTTCTTGCAAGTGATTTCTCCTTAGAAACGCGCGAAAAACTTCAAAATGCATTTGTTAGATTGCGCCAACATACATGTGCAGAGCTACAGAAGTTTCTAAAACAAGGGTCTCCAACCTTTCAGACAGTGCGGGCCGCATTAAAAATTTCATTGAGCCCGCGGGCCACCAAGCTATACTGCGGTATTTAGAATTGTAAGATGCTTTCCAGATTCACAAGGAACGCTGTGCATTTGATACTTTGCATAAAATTCTATAAATATAAGCAAACTCAGCTTTTAGAGTGTAGGTAGGAGTTGGATTCATTATAAGTTAATACAATCAATATTTACTGATATTGATTGTATTTAAAAATACAATGTAGTATAGTATAGTACTAATAAATACCGAGCCAGGCATATGCAACGAGATATCGGTCACAAAGGCAAAGTCTGTTATCCATTTAGGATCGTTAAATTCCGCAATCGGATTCCCCTTGGTTTGCATGAACTGCTGTATTTCGCTCCTTAAGTCAAAGACTCTTTTAAGAACCTTCCCTCTGCTCAACCAACGCACATCACTATAAAAAATCACATCGCCGTGAACCGCTTCGCACTCTTGGGTCAAAAACTCTTGGAATTGACGATCATTCAATCCTCTTACCCTAATAATGTTGACAACAGTCACAATAACTTTCATGACGTTCTCAAATTCAATAGTCATGAGTTTGCGTTTGTGTTGATTACAGTTTTCTGAGGAAAAATTCCAGTTTTAAAATTGAATGAGAACTTGTTGCATGCTAATTATTTGGAGCAAGCTTAAATGTTTGAAATCTGAAAGGATGTGGACTGACAAATGATTATTTGATAAGCATGAGATTCATGCACTTTCTGTTTGAGAGAGAATTTTGAAAAAGTTCATTTCGGTGCATCATGACTAGTGGTGTACGTTGCCATTTCTCTCTTCTTTCAACGTACACCACCATGAGTTCAGACGACGACACACACGGTCGAAACGGCTCGCACCCCCGCTAACCCTCTCTTCGGCCTCCGGCCCCCTTTTCCCATAAACCCTTCCTCAAAAAAAAAAACAGCTTCCATTTTTTAGCTACCTTCTTTCATCTCTTTCCTACCCTACGAAAAAAGAGCTCTGCCCACCCTTAAAAATAATGTATGTATATATTATATAAAAAAACTGGGTTTTTTCAAATTAATTCTCCTACATTGCCTAACCCCCCCCTCTCACTTCCCTTTTAACATCATAACAGCAGAAATATGCACATCGCAGAAAACAGGCAACAACATCCAAGAAAAGGTATGTGCGAATTTTCTTCTATTATGCTACATATACAGGTAACCCTCGTATAACGCGGTACTTATACAAGGCGGTTCCGATAAAAACACAGTCTACAAATTGTAGTAACTCTTTATCTTTTCATATGTTTTTCACCGCGAGACTTAAAAATCAAATTTTATTTTCGTTAAATTTGTGTCTGCCTGTATCCCGCATGTAATATAAGTAGCGAATTTATATTAAAGGAAATACTCTTTAGCACGCATTTATCTCAATTGTTTACCGTATAAAGCGTTTATTGTTGAAAATTGTCCTCGTTTCTGCCAGGAAAGTGCATTAAAAATCATCATAAGTGTGTCCATCTCAAATTGAGCACTTTATTTTCTGGTGAGTTACATACAATATGTAATGCTTGCTTTTTTGTGTAAAAATTTATTTTTATAGTAATGGTACAAACTGCAACGAAAGGGAAAAGCCAACATTGAAAAAAAATTAATTTCTCTCGAAGAAAAATATTCAAAATCTTGGATCGGTTGAAAAATGGAGAAAAACAGGAGTTTTAGCAGGAAGTTTGAATTTAAATCAATCAACAATTCGAACAATCAAACAAAATGAACATAAAATCCGAGAAAGTGTTTATTGCTGGGTCAACGATAAGTGCAAAGCGCGTTGCTCGTGTACGCGATATTCTAATGGAAAAATGGAGAAATCTCTAATGATTTCGATAGAAGATTGCACTCAAAAGAAAATTCCTATGAATGGAAATCTTATTAAACAAAAAACTCTCAAAGTTAATAAACATTTATAGTGCAGACCAGGCGTTCAATGCGTATGAATCCGGATTATATTGGAAAAAAGTACAAAAACGCACCTATATTTCGAAAAATGAAAGATCAGCTCCTGGATTCAAAGTTTCCAAAGATAGAATTACTCTGGAATGCATCACGTGATTACATGACAGAACTAATGTTTATTAACCAATCCTCAAATCCTCGTGCTATGAAAGATTAAAATATGCACTATTTTATTTTGCCTAAATCATTATGGATTATGTACAATAAAGTTTAAGTACAATTCGTAATTTATATACTATGTATTTGTTTCATAGTTTATATGTTTTCTTAACTTACATGAATTACTTGAATTAAATAAAAATATATATTTTTTGTTGGATATGTCATTGTTGTTTATATAATTTAAAAAAAAAACATTTCGGAACATAACCCTACTTTTTCTATGTGATCTGAGACTCGCATAACGCGATTTATATAACGCGACATTTCTACGGAACCTAACATCCATGTTATACGAGGGTTACCTGTATTTGTCTCTAAAATACATCTACAATGCCCTAAGAATTCTTCAGTAAAAAGACAATGACATTAAAAAAAAGGGGTACTCCTAAACAAAAGCAGGCAAAATAGCCGTAAAAAATAATTGTTATTGTTGTTTCTTGATGGCAAATTAAAAAAATTCAAAGCTTATTTTATTGTAATTATTCAAGTTTTCAAAGGAATCGATCACTCTTACTGTCTTCTTGGTGATTTAAATAATTACATTCTAGAAGGACTTCTCAACTTGGTTTACTCACCAACTCTCTTACAGTAAGTATTGAAAAGGATACAAAAAAAAAGGTTCAATTTGTTTTCTATAGATAAACGTGTGAGGTAATATGAGTGATTCGATTGTGCTAGTTGGCTGTTTCAATCTAAACATGAGAGAGAGAGAGAGAGAGAGAGAGAGAGAGAGAGAGAGAGATGAGGAAGATAAATAAAGTGATTTATGATGAAGATAAGATCAACAACAGGCACTTTATTTGTTTTCGTGTGTTAGATGGATCGTTTTTTTCGCATACCATGCTGTAGTACAAACCATTCTAGTATAGGGATAACCAAATTTACACACAATTGTTTGCAAATTTTGTTCAAAAACACGATTTACAATATAAGATTTTATTTACGCCTACAGAAGCTAAACTGTTCATTAAATTTCAATATTGATGATTAAAGAAAGTATGGTTTTAATGCAGTGAAATATTTTATGCTGGTCGTGCTTTTAGATAATACGACATCACATACAGTATCTCTGTCGTCGAAGTGACATTTACTTTAAGAACTGCAATGCTGCTGTTGCAGCCCATACTGGTGAAACGATGTCCACAATTGAGACTTCCAGATTTGTCATGGCTGCCAGTTGTGATTTCAAAATTTAAATCAGATTAGTTTGAGCTTCAAATCAGTTGAATGTTAGCAAAAAATTTGACAGGTTATGCAAATCTTATTTATATGTGAGTGGGTTGAGTTTTTGAGACACCTTTTAAGATTTCCATTCGCTATGCCATATCAGCTTGTTGGGAGAGCCTCCGTAGCTTAGGCCCCCAACTTACTCAATAAAGCAACGAATTCAATCCATTTCTTTATGATGGCCCTGGCATTTGTATATAGACATAGCAAGTTACCAATTGGAGTTTCTTATAATTAGATATGCGATCTGTTTGGTCGTGTTGTGGAACTCCCCCCCCCCCAGACAAAATTAAAAGATCCGAATCCAAAGCGTACATTTTCACCGCTAACCCAGATGCACAACCATGTTCAAAGCCATTCACGTCTTAATCACTTTAATAAAAAAAAATTATTTACTCTTTCGGATATGAAAACAATTTAAATTCATTACTGAGTGTTTTATTAATGTTGGACGTTCATTTCCGTGAATGTGTTAAATTAAATTTATTCAGAGCGATTCCACTGTATTCTTCTATCTCCAAGTACATTGCATTAATAAAAGGAACTTTTACAGTTGCCCTTCATAATGAGACCTTTTAGCCCCTGCAGCTCGGTTGTTAATGATTTTGTCTTTATGTCGGAAACAGATCGGAACGAAACTTGAAGAATCTTTATAAGATTTTCTCAGCTATAGGTGAATTATCCAGTGTCATACTTTCCTCCTTCTTGAATCTCAGATTTTTAATTCCCTTAAAACAGGCAATTCTGCAGAGAATACACGCAGTTTACAGGTACAACTTATATTACAACCGACAGCGTCATACTGCTTTCAAGAGGTTTCCTATCCATCCGCATGCACCTCATCACCGTTACATCATACCTAAATAAATACTTTACATTCATTCATAAAGTTTTTCCCTTTCACTCGTTTGTCTTATTTCACCACTAAATAAGATTGCTTACTCAGTGATTGAACACGTGATGTACAAATAAACAGCAAAGCCAATTATTTTATTTTTTTTAAAAAAGCATGATTTATTATCGGCCAGCTTTTACATTCACATACAGCAGAAAAATGTTCAGTATGAATCGTAATGAATTATACAATCAATACAAGCAATCTTCATACTTCTAAGTCCAAAAACTTGCTATCAGGTTGAATTATTTCTTTCAGTCACATATATACTAAGGCCAGTTTGTCTGTTAGGCGGGATGAAAAAAAACCAGTTTCCTGGAGAAAAAAAACCATGCCATCACCATCTGAAACTAGCAAACTCAGATTTGGTTGAAAACATCCTGGAAAATGTTCCTCCCATCGTTGATGAGACTCGATCAGCGATCTTCCAACCAGATGGTGATTGATTTTCTTCATTGTGACACTCAAGTCTTGCGTTGGTGTTGTCATACGGCATTTTCCACTTCTGCTAGGCGAAACCTTGTAACATCTGATAGGCAGAACAACTACACCAACTGCATTAGTCAGAAAACTGTGATAATTCGTGTTTCCGATTCTCCTCTTCTGCCTCTCTACTGCTTTTCCATCTTCTTCCAGTATCTTTCCCACGAAAACCTGAAAACAGAAAAAGAAATCCCGGTTATTCAACCGGATCCCTCAGATGGAGTGATTACCCATACGGAAAGACACCAATGCAAAACAGTCAGTGCACCGTTTCCTCCCCCTCCTAACGGGCAAATACCTGCTGCACTCGTGTCCCCATCACACATCTTCAGGATCCAGTTGCTCTGTCTTATTTTTCGAAAACCCGAAAGGCTTTTTTTTGTTACGCTTTCTCAAGTTAATCAAGTATGACAACACTGTTTGATGAGCTGTTTTGTCGTGATGGATGCGCCGGGTTTCAACTACGCAACCACCTTGTGTAGGAATAATGGAGTACTTTCTCCACATCCTCCTCGCATCCATTACCCTCTACATCAGTGTGCTGCTCAATTAAAATCCAACGCACCTATCGATAGCTCATCTATTGATCCAACCAACCATCCAATTTTTATCCGTCCAAGACGGTTTGAGTACCTTAATTAGAGATTTTAACCAATGAATGCAGCGGCTTACCATTCCTGCTGCGTCTCGTAAACACAAGTATTTATGTCTGTATATCTGTGTGTGTTAACGGAGCCGGTTTGCCTCTTTAGAGGGATGAAAAATCAAATATTAAGAATGAAAAAACCTGTATCTCGTTATGAGATTGGCTAACTCACTATTTGTTTGAAAATACCTGATAAACGTTCCTCAGGTCATAGACGAGATTCGAATTCAGGTGTTTCCAATCAAAGAGCAACGCTATTCCAACTGAACTACAGAGATGCTCTATTGCTCATCACATTTCCTAGCATACTTACGTGACACCAACATTCATAAAATATGGAAATTTTCACACTGACTTGGTTAAATCAAAATCCTCTTTATTCCGTGGTGTCCTCCACTAATGCAATCCTTGACATCTCGTAGATGGGCATGAGCTATAATTATGTATTAAGCGTACTAATTTAACATTTCTGCAGTTGGTAGGACTGGGAACGTTGTTGGCTTCTGATGAGCGCCATTCGTGTATTTCACTTTTGCTAACAACGTTAAAGCGAATGACAAAACAATTAGAAAGATATGCATAATGAAAGAACATTGTTCACTTTCAACAATTGTTTCATAATTTCGTAATTTTTATCATTCAACAATATTCCAGTATGCTTTGTTTAATAGAAGTGTCCTTTTGACCAGAGATCTTTATATATGAATTATCCTCTTCTGCATACTGAAAACAGCATCATCGGGTTTGCTAGTATAGTAAATACAGCGTGGTTTGTCATATCAGCTTGTTTTGCCGGCCTGGTTGGCCGATTGGTTACCGTATCCGCTCTCCAACCAACAGGTCGCGGGTTCGAATTATGCAGTGGACGTGTGATTATCAGTAGGTGGAAGATGAATTTCATTGCTCGGTGTGAGAGCACTTCCCCGCATATTGTTGGCCTGAAGTGGATGAAAACGTTGCTGTATTTTGTGCCTCGTTTTTTATATCTCGTTTAATGAGTTTCGTACTGTTGAGATGAAATATATCAAAAATTAATAGAAGGAATCTGTGTTTCAATATTTAAGCGACCAAAGTAATTTTAAAGAGACCGACACAACAACAACAACAAAAAAAAAGCGACCAAAATATGAGGACACTCAAATGTTTTAAAGATATTTGTTGCCCAACTACCAAAATAAACAAAAACAAAAATAAGACACGTAATTAATTATTCCACTCCAGCAGGACCTCCTAACTAGCGACATTGAAGAAATTGACTAAACAGTTGGATTTAGAAATTCTGAAGAATTTCTAGAAGAACAACAATCATATTATTAATACGTAGCTAATAAACTCGCACATAAATTAGCCATTGAACTTTCTGTCGTCAGAGATGATATTACAACAAGACTTATTAACACAGGAGCTCTCTCCATCTTCTACTGGAAGAGGAGGAGGATTGAACTTTGCACAGAATTTAGGACTATGTATAATACTCGCAATAGTCCGTAGTTCAGTCGGTTTCGATGAAGCCATTCGAGTGGAAAGTTCTACTCCCGTCTAGGACATGAACTGCCTTTATCAGTGCTTTTCAGTTGAAGGTGAGTTAGTCAGTCTCATACGGCGTTGAAAGAGTTTCTTCTTCCGGAAACACGGATTGTACATTCCACAAGTGGGCCATTACACGCATGTGTATTTAGGCATAAAACCAACCAACTTATCCTAAAATTATCATTACGAAAGCCAATCGTGGTCCTTAAAGGCTTGGAAATATTACTTATCATTATTGTTGTTAACATACTAAGGGCCTCAGTCGGTTGCAAATGTCCCAGCTTTAATTAGAAAGTGCTGTGTTGTAATTGATAATGAGACCCAAGTAACATTAATAGATTTTTTTAAATAAAAGCGAATTAATTTTATTTTTTTCTTATGATTTCTGCAAACAAACAATCGGCTAATGAATTCACTCAACTGACTTTTCATAGTAACCCGGCTTCATAAAAGGTAGATTATTTAACATTATAGGCTACTGAGTCTGCATTTTTCTTGCATTAACTTGCGTTTTTCATTCCAATTATAACCTCATAAATTCAGATTTTCATATCATTAATTAATGGGGATCACAAACTTTGACGTGTATTTTGGTCAAAGCTTGCATCGAAGTTTGGTTTACATTTTGTATTCCAATTTTTCCATCTGCTACAATAATTTTTTGTAAATTGAATTAGTTCAACTTTTGTTTTCAAATTATCGAAGTTTTTCAATTAACAGCTGAGTTAACCGGTCGTGGGGTTTTTTCAGGAAACTAGGATTTTTTCTTCTTCAAGACAGAAAATTCACAAAACCACCCTACTGTAGCATTAACTAAGTTTCTGTCAAATCAAGTCAGTTGGTTCTGATGTCATTGAGCCTAATACGTAAGGGAAAGATGAAATTATATTCGTGGTATCTCACTATGCAATTGCATAAAAACAATGTGAGGAAGTCAATGGAATCGCAACGCTGTAAAATATGGGAAATTGTCAGTCATACTGAAGCACAGCGTCGTTTCAGACAGTGTCACATCGGTTCGGATAAAAGTGTCCTTCTTCGGAAAGTAACACAAATGATATTGTATAAATCTAAAAGTTGTCTTATGCGAAATACTTCGCATCTCATTTTATCACAATCATCACAATTAGCAACCTTGGAGACTTAGTTGCAAAAGCGGAAGAAAAGATTTTTGATCGCTGGGATGTATGTGGTTAATTTGTGCGCAAGGACAGGAAAGTGGAAGTTCGAAGAGGCCTCAAAAAGTTAAAGTAGTTTTGGAATAATAATAAGAAATTTTATCGAAAGGTCTCGGCAAGTGAGTCAGCGGATGCTGTGAGAGAATACAGAAGGAATTATAAAAAATATATAGAGGGTGTTCGGGATAAATTTGACATATTTATAATTAATTATATTTTTCCGTAAGTTACATGTATTAACACACACTTCTCTTCATTTAAAAGTTTGGACTCTTCTTCATTCACATACAAGATGTCAGAAAGGATGGATAGCTGGAACCCACCTGAATCATGGAAGAGAATAACTTGTATCATGATGATTCGTGCCCGCCATCAAAATAAGGATATTACGACTGCTGCCCAATGCTCCCTGAATACAGTAAAAACAATCAGGCATGAACTAGAGACTTGCAATGGTGACTACGAGGATGTAGCAAGAAGAAAGATCCCTAGCAGACGATCTGATTGCGTTCGTACAGCAGAATTCCTCGCAAATCTGCAGGAACAGGTGTTGAAGAACCCTGGCATTGGAATTCGGGCTTTGTTCGTGGAGTTGCTAACTGTAGTCAAGCCCTGGATAACAAGGGTAGCCAATGGTAGGCCGTATGTATGGCAGCAGGATTCGGCCCCTTGCCACACCTCTGGGAAAAGTCAAAAATGGTTGTCTGAAAATTTCTACGACTTCACCAGTCCAAATGTTTGGCCTCCAAACTCCCCAGACCTTAACCCCATGGATTATTTTGTATGGGGCGCAGTTGAAAAAGACACCAATCGCACTTCCAGTAATACAAAAGCCCAGTTAATGGATAAAATTAAAACAGTTTTTGCGGCCCTTCCCAGGGAGACTGTAGCATCAGCTTGTTCGAGGTTCCGAAGCAGAATTGAAGCTGTGATCGATGCTAATGGTGGTTATTTTGAGTAAATCTTGTTGATAGTATTGTAATTAACTCTGCCTGTAATGTTTTTTTGTCAATTCATTAAATTTAATAGATACAAAGAAGATTTTCTTTTTCCTTACGAAACTGTCAAATTTATCCCGAACACCCTGTATATACTATAGAAGTAAAGTAAAAAAACGTATAGAAGTAACTAAAAAGTCATGGAGAATCTATTTTTGTCTGTGCTGAGTGCATACGCGCTCTTCTGTTCTTGAAGTATCAGTGGTTAGAAGGCTATGGGTGTATTATGTCTACGAATAGAATAGATCCCAAGGTTGGTTTGACTAATTTTCATTTATAAGAAAACATACAATTACTTTGAAACAGAAAAATCATTATAAAAGGCTCCTGTCGTTCTAGACAGGATTTGAGCCCAGGTCTGTACAACCGAAGGGCAAATGTCGCAAGTAATCTAAACCACGCTATCGATTCGCTGTGAATAAGCACTTTATTATACAGAAAATCATTCAATGTTTTTAAACACAGTATATTTCAAATATATAATCAACAAGCTATACATAACATATGCCATATATGTTATAACCGTCCGCGCTGTTAGCCGAGTGGTTATGCGCTTCGCAACCATACGCCTGGGGAAGGAGTGTCCTGGGCTCGATTCCCGTCGTCGACGTGAGGAGCTTAAGGATCTTCCTCATCCATGGCCAAGTTAGCCGGTCTTAGACGTGGACAACAGGGTTTTTCTCCCCAGTTTATCTGGGGGTTTTCCTCCTGCAAGCAGGCAAACCGGCCCCGTGAACACACGCAGCTACAGCCGCAGCAGGGAGACATAGGGCTAGTCACCTTATCCTCGGGACGGGTACGGCTAAGAAGGGCTAAAGATAGCTCCGTAATAGGTCACTAGGCCTAAAGGAAAGAAGAAGATTTTATAACCATTCTTATACAAGGGAACCATGATATCCTTAGTTATAAAAGTCAAATGAACCACTATACTCTTCTTACAGTTTTAGTAATATACCTCGACATTTTAGTTCCTTATCTACAGTTACTCCCAGATTTCTCATTTTCTCTACCTCTTTGAAGATATTTCCACCAATTATATACTCTACACCCCATCTTTGCCTTCCAAAATTCAAAATCTTACACTTTGCAACATTGAAGCGACACTCGAGAAGCACCATCTTCAAACAAGAGCATACGACTTTTCAGACCTCTTCCATCAATAGCATACAAGTTAAAGAGCAAGTGTTTCGAAACATTTCCTTGGGACACACTTCTAGTAACTTTCCTCCTGTGGAATATCGCTCCTCCATGCACAACTCGCTGATACCAGCCTCCAATCCAGCGCACTAATCTACTATCTCACCCCATCCATCCCAATTTAATCATCAGCTTGCCATATGGCAATGTATCAAAGCCTTTTGCAAAATCTAAATATATCACTGTGCATTCATCACGCTTGCCCAATGTATTTGTCACCCTTCATAATAAGTACCCAGATTGCTAAAACACGATGTACCTTTAGTAAACCCATACTAACCACCAAAGAATAGTTTGCTGTCATTCCAATTCTGACAATTTATCCTACCTAACCCCTGTATCACTTTAACCACAACTACAGACACATATTAGACACATTAGCTTAGAATTCGAAGCCTTAGTCTTACTACCTCCCTTATTAAGCTACATAATTTTACCTTCTTTCCACCCTCGTGGAACCTACTGCCGAGTGCAACCACACTAATGGAATGTCATCAAGTACTACAACCGTATTAACATCGATTTTATTCAATTCCTCATACACCTCCAGCTTAGTAAAAGTTCCTCTTCCCTCCTCACTGTATTCTGCATAATTTATCATTCACAAGAAAGAAATACCTTTACGAATTGCTCACTAAGTATTTCAACTAAATCGTTTGCAGGGTTATCATTCCAATATTTGCATCAATTAATTTTAAACTTTCATCCTTCCATCCGGATGAGATTCTGTACCCCATCAGAGAACAGAATCTCATCCGGATGGAAGGATGAGATTCTGTGTTCTGAATCTCATCCTAACCCAATCAGCAAAACGGGTTGTATAGAAATGAAAATTGACTTATATGTTACTACAAGAGCCATTTCTGGAAAAGCACTACCTATTGAAAAGCAGGTATTTTCGCACTTCCTTCACTCCTAACATCGACCGTGCTACGGGAAGTTTCAGCCAAATACAAGTAATTCAACCTTCATTACTTCCTCGTTGGTATTTTACCAAGGCTAATTGGGAAGTATTTTCTATTGAGCTAAATAAAATTATTATGTGGATGCCGGAAATTATGATAGATTTCTGAATATCATATCACCACAAAAGAGCGCAGCGAGTATCTCGTATAAATTCTGTACCATCATGGAATGAAACAGGCGAAAAACTCTACAACAATCATCAACAGAATAGACGAGGGGATGTGGCCGATAAACTGCTTCGTGAATTAGATGAAACTAGAAACCGTAAGAGGAATGAGACAGTCACTAATTTCAACTTTAGACGCCCGGAAGGCATCGAGTCTTCTCAAAGAAAACTGGATGGGGGTTTCATATCGTGTGCTACTTAACGCTGAAGTCACCGCGAACCAAATATTTAATTATCTAATTAAAATGTCTAGAGCAAATTTAGATTATCAACATTCTAAATTCCTGGGGAAATAGATTATCTATTTGAAAACGCAGACTACAGACTCTTCCAGTATCTCTTCACCAAAGACGAGTTTATGATGGTTGTTAAAAAAATAAAATAGGAAAGTCTCCGGGATTTGACGGTGTTAATGCAGAATTTTAAATCTGTCGTGATAAAGAGATGAGAAAGTGGCTAGTCCATTTTTTCACGATATTTTTCAAGCTTTAGCAGCGTGAGATTCTGGTGGAAATCAGAGCCATTTAGAAAACGAGAAGCTGCTAATCGATCAGAAAGTTACAGGATAATATCTCCTCTTAGGATTTGCTGCAATTTCACGGAAAGATTTATTTATAATATAGTTAACATTATAAATTTTACGAGGACCAAGTTTTTGGATTCATCATATACATCAAAGCGCAATTTGAGAAGTATTTAAAAAGTAAGGGCCGTCTTCGTTGGCCTCACTGCAGCTTATGATTCAGTCTGAAGAACAGATTATTTACAAGTTCCTGAAAATTACGAACTGTAAAACATGACTCACCTACTGAACACGATTTCGAACAGAATTATTCAGGTAGTGATGGGTAATGAGAGATATAAAACCAAGAAGAATAAATGACGGTTTTCCAAAATAATCTGTTCTTGTCTCATTTATTTAATTTGTATATAGTTGACCTCTCTCAAAAAACATTCTCTCGGCAGTTCGCTTATACCAGCATCCCCTCAATTGCTACGCAATTTACACTGCTTGGAAAGAAATCAGCGGACACCCCATGGGCAAGATGCATCGTGATATGTAACTGGTCACTTGTTTGTAGCCGGTATAAATTAAAGGAATATGATGCTTCCAAGTCAGTACAGCAATGTCCGTGGGTGAAATGGCTGCGAAAAGGAAAGTGATGGAGTTTGAGAGAAGCGTTGTGATAGGACATTTTACAGGTCTATCTATATGTTCTGCGAATGTTTCTCAAATTGGGCCATATGAACATCATCATCATCATCAATTCCTTGATATATGATTAATCTAAGAGTACTACATTATTAAATTACAAACATATAAAACAAGATTTTTAATTATTAAATACGTTACAATAAATACAAAGATGATCAAAAATATAGAGATACATGCATATCAAAGCATATCAAAGAAAGCCTATCAAAAGTTCCTGATAAATAAGTTAGCTTGTGCTCTTAGAGAATACAGTGACAAATGTAAGAAAGCTAAACACTGTGTAAAACTAGCTAAACAAAAGTAATGGGACAACTTGGTAAGAACATAGAAAATGAGTATCAAGAAGGTGGCAAAATATTCTGGAGGTTGTTGAAGAAGCTTAGGAGTTAGAGATAATAAAGGTAACATGAAAACAGGAGAAAAAGATATCCTTCAAGTATGGAGTAATTACTTTGAAAAACTGCTGAATGAAACAAGCAGTGATGATAGCACACTGGTAAAAAACACTGACCAGGCATGCAGTCAGGAATACGTATCCATACTTGAAATAGAAAAAGCCATCAAAGGCTTGAAATGTGGAAAGGCAGCAGGAGTAGATGATATTCGACCAGAAATGCTGAAGTATGGTGGTATAAAAGTCTTACAGTGGCTGCACTGCATAGTTCAGAAAGCCTGGACAGAGGGTCGAATTCCCGATGATTGGAGTAGAGCTCTCATAGTGCCCATATATAAAAAGGGAAATAAAACTGAATGTGAGAATTACAGAAGGTATTTCCCTACTGAGTGTTCCAGGCAAGATCTAAGCAAGTATACTTGAGAAATGGTTGAGAAGAATTGTGGAAGGAAAGCTTGGTGAAGAACAAGCTGGATTCAGCCCAAATAGAGGCTGTCAGGATCAGATCTTCACTTTACGACAAATAGTGGAGAAAGCATGGAAATATAACAAAGATCTGTATTTAAGTTTTGTCGATCTGGAAAAGGCATATGACAAGGTGCCAAGAGAGAAGCTATTCAATACGCTACAGTTATACGGCGTCAATAGATCATTATATCAAGCAATGCCTAGTCTTTATTTGAGTTTTAAGTCAGCAGTAAAACTGAAGTACAGGAAGATGGTTTGATATTTAATCTGATATCAGTCAAGGATGCACATTATCTCCTCTGTTATTCATTATCTATATGGATCAGATGAAGGAAAGTCGTATTAAACCTAATATCAAAATTGGACATATTGATCTCAGTTCTTTACTTTATGCAGATGATGTCATCATCATCAACAACAACCATGTGTCCAATACCCGTAGGTGTCTGCTGCCATCTTGATATGATTCTTCCATTGCATTCTGTTTGTGCAAGATGACTCAGTTTGCGTATAGAGTTTTCGCACCATTTGACGATGTCATCGTCCAATTTCTCTGTTTGGTCTTCCTTTTTTGTTCTTTCCTTCAATCATCCCAAACAGCAACGTTTTTAATTTTCTGTCATCATTCATTCTACATATATGGCCAAATAGACGTAGTTTCCGTTGTATTCGTCTGTAGATTTCCTCATTATTCACTTTCTGGATCCAGCTTATTCTCAAGATCTTTCTATAGCACTTCCTCTCAAATGCCAATATCCCCCTTTCAGATTCTCTCAGGAGTACCCAGGCCTCGCATCCATAGAGCATGCTGCTGAAGATACAGGTGTTTACAATGCACAGTTTAGTTTGCATCTTTATAGCTCGGCTCTTCCATATTTTGTCCATGGCTTTTAAAATAGTTGTTGCTCTGGCTATTCTAATTTTTATCTTTTTTGGGGGGGTCCAAGTCATGCGTTATGTGGCATCCAATATATGTGAAGAGTTCCACATTTTCCAGTTGAAATCTGTCTATCGTAACTCTGTTCAGTAACTCCTCTTGTACGAATATCATTGTTTTAGTTTTTTCAAAGTTGACATTTAGTCCATATCTTTTTCCTTCTATGTACAATGTTTGCAATGTCTGTTCCAGCCTTGCTGCGTCTTCTTCAATCAGGACGATGTCATCTGCAAAGCAAAGGTAGTTTATTCTCATGCCATTAATTGAAATGCCTCCACTTTCTTCTTTAATCTTATCTAGTGTTCTTCTCAGATGTGTGATGAAGATGACTGATGATATTGGGTCCCCTTGTCTTGCACCTTGACTAGTGGAAAAATAATCTCCAGTCTCAGCTGCTATTCTGATTTTTCCTTGCGCTTGACTGTTTATATCTTTCAGCAGGCGGATCAATTTATTCTCCGCACCAAAGGATTCCAAGACAGCCCATGTTATATTTTGATCAATATTATCAAATGCTTTTTGGAAGTCCACGAAACAGCATTATATCTTGTTGTTCTTTCTTCGAGCTTTCTCTGCTATTAGTCTTAGTGCGTCTTAGATTATTAGTCTTAGATTTCGATCTTATCGAAATCCGCTTGCTCATCCGGAAGATGTGCCTCCATATGAACCTTCAGGCGTTCTGTTAGTATTTTCATTAGCACTTTGCCAAGATGACTCATTAATGCAATAGTTCTGTAATTGGTGCATTCTAAAGCACTGCCTTTCTTATGAAGAACAACCAAGACCGATTTTTTCCACTCTTCGGGGGCATACCCTGATCTCCATATTTCATTACATAGCTTATGTATTTCTTTGGCAACTGATTCTCCCCCATATTTTAGCATCTCGCCTATTATGTTGTCATTTATAGGACCCTTGTTATTCTTGAGATGTTTTATAGCCCTATTCAACTCCTCCTCCAAGATGTCATTTTCAAAGATCTCTACTGGTGGAGAGATTGCTTTTAGTTCTTAGATTACTTCTGTCGCAGTATCATTTAGTTGATTTTTATATAGTTCGCTGCAATATCTTGTCCATATGTGCATGATTTCTGTTTTGTCCATCAATACTTCATCATCTTCATCTTTGACTGCTACTGATCTTCTTTGCCACTTTCTATTGACATTTCTTATAAGTTTGTAGTCCTCTCTAGATTTGTGTTCTTCATAGTACTTCAATATCTTTGCACTGGTCCTCCAACCATTTGGCTTTATCAGATCTTGCTTCTTTCCTTACTTCATTACATTTTTGATGATATAACTCATCTGCTGCCTCTGAGGTACCTCTTTTAAGTTTCAGTTCTCTTTTCTCTTGTACCAATTTTATGGTTTCCTGAGTTATCCATTTCTTGTTGATGTTTTCTCTTTCAGGAATTACTTCCTCTACTGCTTTATTTAGCACTGTAGTCAGTCGTTCTTCTCTTCTATTTACATTTTGTTTTTCACTTGGGATCTTAAGCTCAGTTTCCAATATGTTCTAATATGCTGTTCTTAGCCTGTCTTCATTTAGTTTTGAGATGTCTCTAACTTTCTGGAACTTTCCTTTGTACTTATGTTTCAGTTTTAGTCTTATATTCGCAATCACCAAGCTGTGGTCCGAATCCATATAAGCTCCTTGGAATGATCTGCACTATTGAACTGAGGTTCTCCATTTCTGGTCTGTTAATATCAGGTCAATCATATTCCTGTGTTTGCCATCGAAGGAGCGCCACGTCCATTTACGACAATCTTTTTGTTGGAATTTGGTATTGCAAATCATCAGGTTGTTATCCGTGGCAAATTCCAGAAGCATCTCTCCACGTTCATTTCTTTCTCCATATCCAAATTTTCCCATAACCTTTTCTCACGCTGTGTTATTTTTGTCAATCTTTGCATTCCAGTCTCCTCCAATGATGAGTATATCCTGCTTCAGTACCCCATCAATTACTAGTTGTAGGTCCCTATAAAATCTCTCAATGTTTCCATCTGCACTCTCTGCAGTGGGCGCATATATCTGAATGGTTGTGATATTAAATGGTTTGGCACTGAATCTTGCAACCATTATTCTTTCACTAACTGGTTTGTATCCTATCATTGCCTGACAGGCCTTGTTACTTAGCAGGAAACCTACGTCTGCTTCATGCTTACTTTCATTTCCTGACCAGAGAACTCTTCCACCATTTGATTCTCCTCACAATGTCCATCTCATTTCTGAAATACTCAATATATCACATCTGTATTTCTTCATTTCTTCTTGAAGCAACTGCAATTTTCCAGTTGCCCAGAGTGTACGGACATTCCGTGTGCCAATTGATATTCCATCATTTACAAGCCTGAGTTTGATTTTTTGTCTTTGTTTTCAGTAACTGATTTTTCGATCCAACCCTGATTACTCGATTGGGGACGCGGACCTTGTTTGACTGGGCGACGTCCGAGCCGACATGAGTCTTTTTTCTTGTACCTTGGCATCAGATTTCAATCGTGTTTTCTTTTTTACTGCCAGCACATCGACACTTATCTGACAAACCCTTAGTCTTCCTTGAAGAACTTGGGAGAGAATCGAAAGGAGCATATAGATGTTGTTATACTTTTAAATAAATGCAGGACAAGTCTGCAACGTTCACTGACTAAACTGAAGAACTGTTGTAATAAATATGGTATGAATGTCAGCATTAAAAAGACAAAGACAATGAAAATAGGCAGAAGCATTGAAAATATCATCTGTATTTTGAATGGAGAACCTATAGAACAAATAAAGCATTTCAGCTATTTAGGCACAATTTTTAGTGAAAGTGGTAAATTAAATATGGAAATAGACAACAGAATCAAGAAAACTGGTATGGTAGGAAGTCGAATAAATTCATATGGAATAAGAGAGAAATTAGTCGGAACACTAAATTAGCTGTGTACAAGACAGTGTTCAAACCAGTTTTAACTTATGGATCTGAGCGCTGGGTCAGAAGTAAAACACTTGACCAAAAACTAGAGACCTCAGATATGAGAGTCCTGAGAAAGATTAGGGGCTTGAACAGATGGCATCAATGATAATATCATATTAAAAACGAGGATATTAGGAAAGAACTTGAAATTGTCAGCATTCAGGAATGCATTAGCAGAGCTAATCTCAGGTGGTATGGTCACTTAAATAGAATGGGAGAGAAAAGATTAGCAAAACAAGTGTTCTCTGCCAGATTGGCAGGAAAACGACCCAAAAGAAGACCGAGATATAGGTGGATTGATACGGTACAAAGGTGCCTTAGACGATAGAAATATAAGATCTGATAATGTCGGAGTCTTGAAAAGTAACAGACTGATTTGGAGGAAAATTGTAGATAGGAAGTGATTAATGATGTAATTTTTTCATGTAGTACTGTCATATCCTGTACATCCCTTGAGGGTACATGGCAGGAATTTGATGATGATGATGATGATGAGATACGCGGTAAAACAATCGCTGAAGACAGTATAATTTAAGACAAAAATGCTTCCGAAATTTAGCAGAGTTCCGAATCCGTGATTCGAACTCTTTCAATTTAAACTACAAACAATTTGAACTGCGCAGTCAGAACGCGATCGTGCCGTCAACCAGACAATGCCCTCACGATATCCGTCGATACATGCTGACACATATTTTATTTTAAACTTTCTTTAAAATTTTTATTAATTCCTCAATTTTTAATTGAAGAATTAATTATGAAATAAATAGTAATAGGATACTGTGGAGTATCCTCTTACTGGATTACTAATTTATTACGTAAGTTTATTATATAAAATAAATGTCAGTTTAAAAAATACACAGGTATCTATACGTAAACCATGACGAAGGACTAACTGCACTGCACTTATAGGCTGCAATTAATCTATTGAGTTGAACTAAACTACTTTTGTAGTTTAGTTCAACTCAAATGCTCTCGACAGCCACGCGCATTTAATTCCCTTCCAAATTTCAGTCAGTGCAAATGCGACAGCGTTGTGTATGGGTTCATGCTTGTGTGCTGCGTTGTTTCAGCTCACCTTCAGCTCTTAAAACTACATAGATGCCTCATCGCAGACCTCGCACAGGGAATCGCACTATTCTCTCTTCATATATTACTACTCAACGTATGCCTCGATGGCAACGCTCAGCATATCTAATTAACAGTTCCGCTGTGAATGTCTTAATATTAATTATATGTCTTAATATAACAGTTCATGACTATTTTTTTCAAATAAATAACTTTCATCATTATTATTACTTTATTCGATACACAGTCAAAACAAGATATCAATTAAACAACAATTTGACTGGTGATGCAGACCAATTCAGATTCTACCCAAGAATCTAAGAATAGTCCGTCAGGTAGCGTCTTAAAATATGGACTGTTCCAAGTAATGCTGTTTTTTGTAGATCATATGAGGCACGTAATTGAAGTTTAATTGCTGCAAATAATTGGATAGCTTATCTGAATTTGCTCCAATTGCGCCGATAACTATTGGGATGACTTGGGTGTGTTTAAGCCACAGCCTGCCAACTTCGATTGATAACTCTCTATAGTTAGTAATTTTTTCCAGTTCTTTGTTGTTAATGTTGTTACCACTGGGTACTGCGATATCGATAATCCAAACCTGTCGATATTCAGTAATTGTGATGTTAGGTCTATTGGGTTCCAAACACCGATCAGTTTGTATTCTAAAGTTGCAGAGAGTTTTTGCTGTTTCATTTTCCATTACTGTCTCTATTTTATGCTGCCAGCAGTTATCAGAAGTAGGTAAGGCATATTTTTTGCATACATGCCAATGAAATATTTTGGCCACTTGATCATGGCGGTATTTAGAGTCAGTTTCAGTTATTTTTCTGCAGGTACTGATTAGATGTTCTACAGTCTCATCTTTCTGATCGCATAATCTGCATTTGCTGTTATTACTGATGTTCAAAATTTTTGCTTTGATTGCATTAGTTTGTAATGCCTGCTCTTGAGCTGCTAGAATAAATCCTTCTGTTTCGTTTTATTATATCCATATTGCAGCCATTGGCACATCTTGTTCACGTTAATTTTGTCCTCAGTATCTCGAAGAAATTGGCGATGCAAGGGTTTATTTTTCTGCCGCACATATTGGTTATTTTGTTGTTCCTTTTAGTAATTGGATTTGTTTCCTGTTGGGTTTAGAAGGCCCTCTTATGTAATTGCTTGAGGCATTTGCTCAGAGCTATTGTCGATGTAACTTCTTAAATTAATTTCTTTTTCTTCCATATGTGTTTCACTTTCAGCAAGTAGAAGAGGTGGATACAACCGATCAACATCACCGTGGATGTAATGCATGATGTATAGTCATTAGTTTTCTAGATTTGAGGTCGCATTTGTCCAGATGTTCTTTTGTCCTATTTATTATGCCAGCTATGTAATGGATCACTGATATTGTCCAAGAATTCATGTTTGATTTCTTGGGTTATATCTTTGATTGTGTTTAATCCATTTAGTTTTATTTTCAGAATATTTCTAACTGTTTTGGCGTATTCTGCCGCCGCTTTTGTTTAACTTTCGAGTGGAGAATATCACTAGCTTCTAACATTCCTAGGTATTTATGGTGTTCGTCAGCTAAATTGCTTTTATATATTTCGCTTGATCAAAATTAAAAATTAGTGTCATTGTAATTGTGCTCGTTTAACAGATAAAATTTTGCATTTATCTAAACCAAATTCCATTTTGATGTCCTGACTGAAAATAGAACTGTGTTCAGTAAAGAGTCTATTCGTTGGGTCGATTTTCCATATAACTTCAAGTCATCCATATACAATAGATGGGAAATTTTAATATTACATTTATAGGAATTGTACGAGTATATCCAAGTTTTGATTTCTTCAAAATCATAGACAAATGTATCAAAGAAATATTGAAGAACAATGGTAAGGGAAATTTGAACCTTGGAAAATTCTACATTTAATGCTAATATCTCCGAATCGTTCATTATTGACTATTAAAGTTGTTTTTCCCTTGATTTCATAGCACCAGCCAGAAACGAACATATGATTTTGCTAATCCCAAATATTTTTAGTGATTTTAGGATCCTCACTTATGGTCACGAGAGTTGGGTAATGACCGAAACAATGCGGACACGAATCCAAGCGGCTGAAATGAGGTTCCCTCGAGGGGATGCGGGGATGACAAGACTCGACAGAGTCAGAAGCTCTGCAATTCAGGAAATTCTCAATACTCACCCGCTGCTTCTCCGTGTTGAGGGATCACAGTTACGTTGGCACGGGCACCTGGTCAGAATGCCACAAGAGAGGCTCCCTCAGCTGGCCATCTTTGCCAAGCCAGAGGGTGGGAGGCCAAGGGCCCGCTGGATAGATTATATCCAAACCTTGGTTGGACAAGTTTGGGAGTCCCACCAACACCTGAGCTTGGTGGCTGAGGATTTTTGATCATTGGAAGTTCCTCTTGCAGCTGTTGCCCCCACAACCCAATCAGGAAGAGCGGGCCTTGAAGATGGATAGATGGATGGATGGATTTTAGGATTCATGAGTTTGGGAGCGAATCGAATTCTTCCCTATCGTCTATCCATGGCATGTTTAAGTTAGTTTTTCTTCTTTTTGAATTCTTAGAATCATTTTATTAATAAGGATTTTGTCTTTTGTTCCTCTAGATTTTTGAAAATCGCCTTTTGTTCAATCGAATAAATCTGGTTATCTGATAAGTAGTGGTATATGGAATTTGCTATGATTGGTAGGCATGTTACTGAGCGATAGTTATTTGGGTCTGCACCCTGATCTTTCATGAAGAGAAAAGTGTGCCCAGATATCATCCAGTCCTCCACTGAGCCTGACTGCAACAAATAATTAAATTGTTTTGCCATTCGATCATGTAGACTGGTTAGATATTTTAAACAAAATCCATGTAATTCGTCTTAGCCAGGTTCACTTCAGATTTTTAATTTTCTGGCATTTTTATAGCAGTGCACAAAATTAAAAATCTCCATTTTTTTTTTATTTTGTGCACTGACCATTTTTAGTGATAATGACATTTTGCATTTGTTCTTGTTTCATTTCTAATTTTATTTCCTTAATCCATGAGGCATCTTTATTGTGTTCAATAGGATTATACCAGATTTGACCTCCAAAATTTGAGTGTTTCTTCTTTTTCTGGTTAATGATTGTTTGCATTTGTATTTCTCTGTTGCGACTGAAAGAATTAACATAGGTTCTGTCGAAATTGCATATTTGGTACATATTGGTTTATTTTTGCTTCATATCTTTTACTTTTCTGTGAATTCGCTATAATTCTTTGTTTTAGCTCTTCAGTAACTTCAACAATTGTTTTGTTGGCCAAATTATGTAATAATCGGTTTGTTTTCGACGTTATTATTTTTCAGCCGTCATCCTTTAAAATTCTACAAGTTGTTCAGATCAGCTCAAAATTTGATGACTTTTCGTTCCAACCTAATTTTCCATGGTGCAGATTGTTTCATCCTCGGCTTTTCTCTTGCAGTTTGCAGCTGAGATTCACTGTAAAGGCTGTGCTGTATAGGAGCTGATTTGTTTCCTTTATGCTATTGGTTGTGATGGTTTTAATCACAGCTTTAGCTTATGTAAAGCTCTTAATGGTGGTAGTCTTATACGGTCATTTATGGAGTTCATATATTTCAGTAGCCACGACTTCATTTTACACTGCACTTCTGTCAAAACATTCTGAGATATGTCTCAGCTTGATGCTCACTGAGTTGAATTGCAAAGTTTGATATAGGAATCTCCTTATGATTTTCTGTTATTGGAGTTGGAGGTTTATTACGTAACTCTTGCAGCTCAAGTTTAGTAAATATTTTGTTACGGAAAATGAAATTCTTTCGGTCCATAAGTCTTTGTTCTGTTATTGCAGATTCTGGGAATTTTTGTTTTCAAATTAAATGCATGCGCTTTCTGTTTTCTTCTAAAGTCCATTTTTTACATTTGGTTTCTTCCAGTCGCTTTTCGGCTTCCTGCCCTGGTTACCCAGCAAGGAGAGCTGGGTCCTGTAGTCCACTTGTCGCCTGATGCTGTGTCTGGACAAATCATCGCGAGGAAAATTCTTCGCGGGATTATTAATCGTGGGGAAAATTGTTCGCACGAAAAATCTTCGCGGATATTTTAAATTTTTTTTTACAAAAATAATTTAAAAAATTTTCAAAAAAATTTTAAAATTTAAGAAATATTTTTTAAAAAATTTAAGAAATATTTTCTATATAATTTAATATTTCGATTATATCAAGATTTCTGAAAATGTTTATTCCGGATAAAGTTATTAATATTCTTTCTTACTACTGCCTCTGTAATGGAATATTAATTGTTACAGAACTGTAACAGGATGGATGATTAGGGAGAAAGAGCACCATATTTAAGAATATTTAGGAAGAATAGTTATATCCAACTAATATTTATAGTTAACTGTTTACATATTCCTATTACCTATTCTATTAATAGTTAGAATACTTATTAAGGAGGATAAAATATTTAAAAATAGTTAAGGAGAAAGGGCACAATATTTAAGAATATTTATTCTTCTAATAAATATTCTTAAATATTTTTCAATATTTAAGAATATTTTTCCGTTCTATATTTTTCTGTTTCTGCGCATTTAGACATCCATCAAGGTGTGATACATATTCTTTTTTGTCTGGACTAATTCAGAAGGTGATGTGTTTCAGTTATTGAATACACGTGCATTTTGAAAATGACTCCACTTTTCTTACATAGGAAAGATATATTGAACGCTGTTATCGTTTACAGAGCTAGTTTTAGATCATAGGTGCACTTTTGAGTAATTAGAGTATTTTGAGAATTAGAGAAAATGATAATAAAATTACGTAAATCCTATCATCATTATGTAATCAGCATAAGCTAAATTGCCATCTGCGGGTGCAATACTAGTCTTTACCTTTTCCTCCAATACTGGTATTTTATAACACTAAGAAATTGTAAATTTTATATTTACTCTTGGTGGATAGATAGATGCATGCTCCCAAAGCGAAATAAGTAATTCATTACTTCTCTTGTGAACCGTTAAAAAATTAACTATAATCAGAAATATCACGTTGTTAACAACCGACTAGATAGCGTACCCTCTCCCACCAATGAGCTGTGGATTCGAAACTCGCAATGGGCAAGGATGTTTGCAATTGTTTTTAGGTGAGAGATGATTTCGTCGTCTGATGTGAGACCACAGCACTGCTTACCAAAGGCCTGAAGTGACTTGACTGGTCTCCAGGTTTGGTCATGGAATTCGAGCAGGATTTCCGAACCAGGTTAAAATGAATAAAAATTACAACGAAACAGGAATTAGGAAAGTTGCCGTCAATAAATATATTACTTTTATTGTATAAGAATAAAAATATTATGAAAACCTAATTAAAATCTAAACAAATGATACATAAATACATAAACTATATTTTGTGAAATTTATCTTGCACTGCATTTACTTTTTATATATTGGTATCAATGCAATAGCATTTCATTTTTCTAGAGAATAACGTTTTCAACGAATTTTTTTTCGATGAATATTTCCTGCGATAAATTTTCCCCTCGTTGAATTTTCCCACGATGAATTGTCTGCGAACCCTGATGGCCAGGAACCCCAACATCTGACGCAGTCCTTGATGACGCAGGCGTCGACTGATCCGGTATGGATTTCTATTTACTTTTCACCATTAAAATGGGAGATGGAAGACTGTTAGTCTAGCTCCTCAGTTCAGACCTGACTGACAAGGGTGGCCCTGCCGACTGATATGCAACCGCCAGAATTGCTATCAACATCAGTGAAGTGCAAGCCCCACCGCCACGACAAGCCCCTTCCCTCGAAACGCGGTCTTGTATTCCTTGGGGGATAATAATGATAATAATAATAATAATAATAATAATAATAATAATAATAATTATTATTATTATTATTATTACTACTTTATTCACATAACTATTACACAGCCAAAACATATCAGTTTAACAACAATTTGACTGGTGATACAGAACAATTCGAATTCTGTTGCTATGAATAAATCTAACCCTCTTTCACCTCGCGTTCCTTCTGTTGCATGCTGCTTGTGAAAGTTATCTCGCAACAACTCAATAAATTCCTCTTCATTCTTAGCATGAGATTTCTCTTTAATCAAATCAATGTTTGGATAATTGAAGTTACCATCAGGGTAAATTGGCGATGCATTTCATCGTCCCTGCAACTGATCCGCCAAGTTCGTAGAAACCACGCACCATATATTTCATCCTGTTAGCCTCCATTTGACACCTGATAGCCTCAATCTCATTGATACACTGTTTCTACATTCTACACTGAAGTCCATTTAGGGTAGAAACTCAAGTCTGATATCATTAAACTTAATCTGATATTATTATTAGTACTCCTCTCCCTCCTCTTCTATCTCTTCCATCATTCCTAACAATATTATCCCCTTTACACTCGATCTCAGTTAAAATATTTTATTTCTGTAGCCAGCTTTTATGAATGCGAACAGTCTGATGTCCCAACGTACTCAATACAATTCTACGATTGTATTGAGTACAACGAATCCACCCATTTGTTTCTGATGGTCCTGGCATTTGTATACAAACACAGCAAGTTACCAACTGGAGTTTTCTTATAATTAGATATCTGATCTGTTTGGCCATGTTGTGGAACTTTCTTTTTTTCCACCCCCAGACAAACTTAAAAGATCCGAACCCAAAGCGTACATTTTCACCACTAACCCAGATGCACAACCATGTTCAAAGCCATTTACATCTTTTTCACATTTGCACATATTTTACTCATTTCTGTAGTTCCTTTGACTCTCTGCATTAGGTCTCATCTCTATAAAAAAATTTTCTCGGTTCGTGATTTGAAAAGCATTCATGTGGAGGCAGTCAAATGCACTCCACACATTTAAACTTGTATCCATATTTTCTACAAAGCTGCGTGTGAAATCAATTGCTATCATCGTCCTGCTTCTTAACTCGGTACTGTCGTATTTGGGTAGCAAACTTACAATTTTTACTTTCTCACATTTCTTTCTCGCTAATTCCAACACACCTTTCATATCCTCTCACATACCCTATCTATCGCAACTTAAATTATAAAATGTTCCAACAAGAACTACCATCCCTTTTACTTTTCTTGTGTGTTTTTCTGTTACGTTTGTCTTATCTTTAATTTAAGCCGCCCGGAAAATTAGAATTAGTGACTCCCTCGGCAAGCTCGTTCATGATTGAATCACCATACCACATCTCTCTTTTCTGAAAATCACCTCGGTATTATTCTTACAGAGTTCGGTGATTTTGTTATATAAATAATAAATAAATATATTTATTTCAAATAAATAATTACTCAAAAGTTATTTCTTCTGAAACTTCTGCCTAGCACATGAGGAATATACGCCTCTGATCGATGCCTAGTATCAATTTAAGAAACCAAAGTATAAATATTAATTTACTCTTTCGGATATGAAAATAATTTAACTTTATTATTCAGAGTTTTATTATTGTTGGACGTTCATTTCCGTTAATGTGTTAAATTAAATATATTCAGAGCAATTCAACCATATTCTATTTCCTATTATATTGCATTAATGAAAGCAACTTTTGCAACTGCCCTTTGTAATGCAACTTTTACCATCCGCAGCTCAGTTGTTAATGACGTTGTGTTTAGGTTGGAAAGAGAGGGGGAACGAATCCTCTCTAGGACGTGAACAAACTTCAGAAGGTTTTTTTTTAGCGATAGGTGAGTTATCCCGTGTCATAAGTTTCTTCTCCGTAAATCCCAGGTATTAGATCCTCTAAATCAAGCAAATTTCCAAAGAATAATGCAGTTTACAGGTAAAACTAACATTACAATCAGCAGCGTCATATTCGTTTCATCAGATGGTGCCTCTTTCCATCCGCTTGCGCCTCATCACAGTTGCATCATCATAACCTAAATATATAATCATTCATAAAATTCTAATCATTCATTCCTCTTTCACTCATTTATCTTATTTGACCACTAAGATTGACCAATAAGATCATTTGACCAATAAGATCGTTTACTCACTGACTGAACATATGTGTGTATAAATAAACAGCAAAGGCAATTATATGTAAAAAAAAGCATGATTTATTACCAGTCAGCTGTTACGTTCATTTACAGCAGATAAATGTTTAGTATGCATCGTAATTAATTATACAAGCAACACAAACAATATTCTTACTTCTAAGTTCAGAAACTTGGAATCAAGTTGAATTATTTCTTTCAGTGACATATGTGCTAAGGCCAGTTCGTCTGTTAGGCGGGATGAAAAAAAAACCAGTTTCCTGGAGAAAAAAAAACCATGCCATCACCATATGAGACTGGCAAACTCAGTATTGGTTGGAAATATCCTGGAAAATGTTCTTCCCATCGTTGATGAGACTCGATCAGCGATCTTCCAACCAGATGGTGATTATTTTCCTTCACTGCTCCACACAAATATTGCTTCGGTGTCGTTATTCCACATCTTTTAGGCTAAATCTTGAAACATCTGAAAGGCAGAAGAACTACACCAACAACCGTACTCAGGAAATTGTGATAACTCGTGTTCCCAATTCTCCTCTTCTGTCTCTCTATTTATTTTCCATCTTCTTCTTCCAGTATCTTTCCCATGAAGACACCTAAAAACAGAAAAAGAAATCCCGGTTATTCAACCGGATCCCTCAGATGGAGTGATTACCCATACGGAAAGATACCAATGCAAAACAGTCAGTGCACCGTTTCCTCCCCCTCCTAACGGGCAAATACCTGCTGCACTCGTGTCCCCATCACACATCTTCAGGATCCAGTTGCTCTGTCTTATTTTTCGAAAACCCGAAAGGCTTTTTTTTTTGTTACGCTTTCTCAAGTTAATCAAGTATGACAACACTGTTTGATGAGCTGTTTAGTCGTGATGGATGCGCCGGGTTTCAACTACGCAACCACCCTGTGTAGGAATAATGGAGTACTTCCTCCACATCCTCCTCGCATCCATTACCCTCTACATCAGTGTGCTGCTCAATTAAGATCCAACGCACCTATCGATAGCTCATCTATTGATCCAACCAACCATCCAATTTTTATCCGTCCAAGACGGGTTGAGTACCTTAATTAGAGATTTTAACCAATGAATGCAGCGGCTTACCATTCCTGCTGCATTTCGTAAACACAAGTATTTATGTCTGTACATCTGTGTGTAACGAAACCAGGTTGCCTCTTTAGAGGGATGAAAAATCAAATATTAAGAATGAAAAAACCTGTATCTCCTTATGAGATTGGCTAACTCACTATTTGTTTGAAAATACCTGATAAACGTTCCTCTTGTCTTAGATGAGATTCGAATTTGTGTGTTTCCAACCAAAGAGCAACGCTATACCAACTGATCTACAGAGGTGCTTCCTCGCTCATCACATTTCCTAACATACTTACATGACACCAACTCTCATACAAATGAGAACTTCCATCCTGGCTTGGTTAAATCAAACTCCTCTTTATTCTATGTTATCCACCTCCAATCTTATCACTGACATCTCGTACATGAGAATAAACTACGTTTATATAGTTGGTAGGACTAAAATGTTTGCTTCTGATACGCACCATTCTTGTATTTCGACTTCACCAAAGACGTTATTAGCGAATGAAGTAACAATAAAAAAATACGAACAAGTATTCTCGTTTTGCAGCAATTGTTTGATAATTTTCAAATTTCTAGCCTCCAACAATATACCAGCATGCTTAGTGTAATGGAAGATTATGGAAACATTTATTCGATTTGATTTTTTATCGATACTTGTAACAAAATGATTAGAAATATATACGCGTTTACACAAGAATAATGTTTAATTTGTCAACTATTTCGGTCTGAAAATTACAGACCATCTTCAGTGGCTACATAGAAATAGTTTTAAAAAACAAGGTGGAATACGAACAATTAATCATTCACACATAGAACGAGCCGCGTGAGGTCATATCGCTAAGTATTAGAAGAGTAAACATTTTTAAAGTCATAATTAAAGATATTAATTCAGAAATTCATATAATAATCTTAAATAACATTAGACTAATATAGGAGGAAAAATAATAATAAAATAAAAATAAAGTGTTATCCTGATTAAACTTTCCCAAATTTTGGATATAGATATACAGTCATTACGACTGTATATCTATAGTTAGGACGATGATGTTAGGCCTCCACACTTTCTTTAAATAAACATTCAAATTTGTAGCCACATCTGTGTAGGAGGAGAGTCTTGGACCAAACGATGTTGCGGCTTGTTTCAAATACATGCTGAGCTAATCCAGATTTCTCAGGTTTGTTGTGTTGAATTGAAGGTCAAAGCTGTATAACTGAGAGGAGACCTCCACATAGCCTTTAAAGGAATGCGGACAACCGACAAGGGCTTCTGACCTAATGTCCAATCCTCACCTTCTCATGGTGCAGCCTGTTGGGTATCTACTTAGATACTGAACGAACGAGGATGGGCAGGCAATTTGGGATTTAGCCGACCAAATTGTATTCTTATTGGTTAAACCAAAATAAAAAATGATGGTACGACATGACAAAATTTCATGCCGGCTGGGGCGTCGCCCAGTTAAACAAGGCCCCCGTTGTTTTCGCCCCAGGGCGACCAGCGAAAAGTCAGCTACTGGAACAAATCTGAAAACAAACCCTAACTCAACATCACCAGAGTTAAAGATCGGTACTATCAACGTAAGAAGTCTGAATGGCAAAGAAATGGAGCTACCTGAGGAATTAGATAAGTACCAGATCGACATAATAGGGGTGACTGAAACAAAAAAGACCAAAACTGGTGAGATCTTTCTGAGCAATAAATACAAAATGTTATATTCAGGCAATGACAATCAAGGAAAAGAAGGAGTAGCCATAGTATTCAACACAAAATATGAGGCTAATCTTCTTGAATGGCAGTCAGTCTCAAGTAGAGTAATGTGGGCAAATATGAGAATGGGGAACTGGACAATGAGACTTATTTGTGCCTATGGTCCCACAGAAGGTTCTACTAAGGTAGAAGTGGAGGAATTTTTTGATGCTTTAGAAAAAGCAACTGACACAGTGAAAAAGGAAAAGTTGGTCCTTGTTGGGGATCTAAATAGCAGAGTAGAAAATGATTGTGAGACATACAAAAACATTTTGTATGTCTCACAAACTTTGTATGTCATTCAAAGACATACAAACTCTTTTGCGTGACCAGCTATTTTGATGTAATGTAACCAAGAAACAGTGAGTAACAAAAATTTTATTCATTGAATTCTTTGGAAAATGTTAAGAGTCTAAACTAAATATTGTGAAATATTTTTAGATAATTACATATTTCGGATTTTTCTCAGTGAATATACTTGTAAATAGAATTTCAGCAAAATGAAATTTAAATGAACAAAGATATGTGCTTTTGTTATTGTGTTTTTCCATAGTGAATTCTTTACTCAGTTATTCTGATTAGAACTTGATATTTAAATCCACAACTTTATACCTTAATGCAATTCTGTTTAGTTATTTAAACAAAAATCACAACTGTGAAATTAATGCCAGGAACGAGAAAAAAAAAGTATTGAAAAGTGATATCCATGTATTGATTATTTAAGAAATTGTGTAATGCTGCCTATTGACACTGTTTGAGTTATCTGAAAACAATTCGTTCAAATAATCGAAAACCCGAGCTGTTAAAATTTGTTTCTTTTACAGAGATAAAGCAGATAATTAACCCAAAACGTGACTTTAACTCTTAAAATTTGGTATAGAAAAATGCTTATACTCTCCAGATAACACATGTACAAATGTTACCTTTCCCCACACAGAGTAAGAGTAAAAAACACACCAACAGTATATCCAACGGCATGCAAAAACATGTTGTTGAGTCATCTGCACAAAAGGTTCATTTTTGAAGGAACGGTAAGGATAGGGCATATAGTAAGGGTAAACAGTACTATAAGAAAAAACCATGGAGTCTAGTGACTTTGGACTTAAAGTAATTGTTCATCCACTGCAGCAGCTGCTGTTTTGTGTTGTGGTGTTTTCTGTTTGGTAATGTTAAAAATAATGGGTGAGCCACAAAATTCTTTGAAAGTTTCTTTTTGAAAAGTTCTAATTGTTTAGAATTTTGTAACAGAAAGTTAACATAAATATAAGATCAGAGCTAATAATAATCAGTAAAATAATAATAATAATAATAATAAATAACTATTTATTTGTGGTGCCATATGAAGTAATCTAAGAAGAGGAAGAATGAAGGCAAACGATTATGAAAAATCGACAGTGGATGAAAAATACAGATTTTCAGTTATCATTGTTATAATTGATTCCCAATTTCTTTTGAATAAGAGTTCAAATTTATTTCCTAAAGAAATTTGTATATCTGATGGAATTAGTGTAAGATATGCACTGACAAAATCACCTTGTAGTTGGAAAGAATTACCTGTTAAAAAACAGAATTCTTGGTTAATAAAATATAACCATCAGTTGAAGTGGGAAATTGATTCACTATCTTTGGACAAACTAAGAAATTGGATGATAGAATCATCATGCAAGTATCACATATTACTTGCCAAAGGAACAGAAAAATCAAAAATATTAACGAGGTTAATATGGAGGCCTGTTCTTGATTTAAATGAAATTGGATGTTCAAAACGTGAAAACATAACGTGTACTTTTAAATGCTTTTGGAAAAATAACGAAAGATTCTGTGCTTTTAATGATTCTCAGAAGTATATGTATTGGTTTCAAAAAAATAAATATGCAACCCTTAATTTTACTATACTAATAAATTCCGAACGATCACCAAATGAAAAATTAACTTTCAGATGAGAGTCACATTGTCAAAAACCTCATGATGGCAATTCCACAAGCATGGGAAGAACCTTTGATGTATTTTTCAATTTATTTATTTATTTATTTTCTGTATTGTTAGATTCTGTAAATACACTTTGTAAATAATATTTCATTCAAATAAAATGTGTAAATTTAAATGAACAAATCGGGTGTCGTTGATGTGTTATATCAACGACATATTTTGATTCACTGAATTAAAATTGTTATTTGTTCATGCAAGCCATCAAATATTTCAAGAAACTGTCAACTCTACGAAGCAAAAGGAATAATTTGTTATTAAATTAATAGCCAGAATTTTAGTGGAGAAGATTTCACCTGAAAAGTTACAATACTGTAAGAATTTGACTATTTTACAGAGCCATTTGTTAATAATATTACAGTCAAATAAAAGGTAACATAGAAATTAACAAAGTATACATTACAGAGCTAATATTCATTTGAAATAATAAGAAACAACTATTTATTTCTTCTGCTGGCAAAAGAAATTTCTAAAAGAATACGCAAGGGCGAGTTCAAAACCTTGATTGTCGCAAATATCTGTTACTTAAAATTACTACTTCCAAAGAAAAAAAATAAATAAAATAAATACATTTCAGTTACAGAAATAGGTTAAGAGCTCAAGGAATCGCAGGTAGAATTAATAGTCAATATTGGTTTTAAAAATTAAAAATAAACATTAATTTACTACTCCAATAATTTCCCATGGGAACGAAGAATGAATAATTTTAGGATATGTGTCATCACACTCTTGTGAATGCTAATCACTTAGTCATATGTAAGTATTTCAGAAACATCCAAACTTGAGAAAATGCTACCTTTTGAACAATAACCCAAGTTACGGATGTGACTCATGTCATCTTCATGAAAGATCACTTTGAAAAAAACCACTCGCTGGGGGATATTGCTCATGATAATAACATAGCATCTATGGGCTGAAATCTAAAGGACGAAGTACTGAACTATTTCAGGTTACAGTATTTACAGAAATTTCGTTCTTTGTGGTTTTCGTGTTTGTCTTGTGGTGTGGATATAAAATTCAACTATTTTGGAATATTTGTTTTTTTGGAATATTCGTATTTCGAAGAGAAGCCATTCTGGAAAGCTGTAAGTAATTTTAAATTATCATTAGAATTTCTAGAATACATACAAAACGTTTCGTAATCCATTTAACTGTCCGTTTATTTTAAAATGCCATAGAGACTCCAGCATATAATTAAATTATTCAGAAAAGCATAATACCAAGATGTTCCCATTTTGGAAAGAAATGTAAGTTACTTTTTTTTAACTTAAACATAACAATTGATAATGTAATTTCAATAAACAATGCTCGTATGTTTCGGTAAGCGTAATTCTAATACTGAATAGTTTTTATGCATTCGTGATATCTGTAAATTCCTATTTCAGCATATTGCATTGTGAATAATATCTGTGAAATAAATATGTAAACTTAAAAGAATAAACACGATGTGTTATGTATGTTTAAATAAGATCACTTTCGAAATCGCCGTGAATTCATACACGCTTTGTTTATTTATTTATTTATTGAACTTTTAGATCTTAATTTAGACAAATCAAAATATTCGAATGAATTATGAATAAAATATGGACTTGGTTAGAATATGAATATAGAAGAAAATACGGATGAGCTATGGGAAAAAAGTGTGTTTAAGGACACCAGTATATAATAAATTATTCAGAAAAGCTCGAAATACTGCCGCTATCACGAGTCTACCCCACTCTTAGAATTCTCACCCTTTAACAGGAAAGAAATACCCCATAATTATTGGAAATTAGTACACCCCATCTATAGACAACCAAACAAAACATGACGACACTGACAGACGCGTGTCGCCCTGGGAAAATTCCAAGATATCTTATCTCAAAAGCATTGCCCACAGTTCCATAGCCAAACCAAAAACACCATGTGATATCACAGGGAGACGTATGTTCCCCAGAAATTTCCAAACACATAACATCACGATTCTTATCTTTAAATATTACCAAACACACCACGTGATGTCCCGACAGACGAGGGCCCCAGCGAAATTCCAAACATTCCAAACTCTATAATAACAAACATCCACGTCACGATTCCTTATCTTATCTTGATCTTGATCTGGTCAGAAGTGTCCCACCAATCACGACACGATTCCTTATCCACTAATATCATCCTTTCCATTCAAAACAATAACCTCACTTATTTACAAATAACAAATGACGTCATTTATTTGCAACTAACAAATAAAGTCGCTTATCTACATCCGATAACAACACCAACCCTCCACACGATCCCTTATCTTATCTTGATCTTGATCTGGTCAGAAGTGCACCACCAATCGCAACACGAATCCTTATCTCTACCATCACCCATAATTCCATACGCGAACCAAAAAAAACCCCACAATTCCATACGCGAACCAAATTCCAAACATTCCAAGCCTATGAAGCCACGCCCACAATGACGTCAACCAATCACGTCACGATTCCTTATTTTATCTTGATCTTGATCTTGTCAGAAGTGCCCCACCAATCATGACACGAGGCCTTATCTCTACCATCACCCACAAATCCGTACGCGAACCAAAGCACAAGAACTGAAGCCATTGACACATATGCCCTGACATTCCTAACTCATGAAGCCACGCCCACCGGAAGCATTTGGTCACTATTGACATCCCTACTACTTATGTCGATATATATATCGTTTTAATGATATGAACTTTTGTTCCCCTGCAGGAGGCCCTTTACCTCAAATACAGTGTGGCATTCCAGTTATAGAACCGTATGTCGCCGGCTCCGATCGCATTGTTGGTGGTGAAGAAGCAGTTTATGGTAGTTGGCCTTGGCAAGCTGATCTTCAGCAGAAACGGATTGAACCGAATGGACATCACTGTGGGGGAACATTAGTGAATGCTCAGTGGTTCGTTACAGCTGGTCATTGTATCCATGGGTAAGTATACTGAACTATCATTGAATAAGTACTGTTGTTCTATTCTGCCATGATATGCAGGAGTCGGTTTATTTATTTATTTTTATTAACTCTAATTGTGTATTCGCGCTGTCTTAACAAAATGATGAAAAAAAAAAACTTTTGTGTTGAAATGCAATGGAACTTGAAGGCGTGTCTTATGAATTATACAATTTTCTCTTGTCATTTAAAATAAAGAGGAAAAAACGATTTTTTTTTTTCAGAGATAATCCTGAGGTGTGGAGAATACATTTTGGAAATCACCATAAATTTTCCAAGGACGAAAACGAACAAATTCGGCTGGTTGAGAAGATCATCGTGTATTTCGGAAATAACGTATGATGTTTTATTATTAATTATTCTGCTATGAGCAATAAAAAGTGTACATTTAACGCCCACTTGCATAAGTTATCAACACTCACAAAACAGTGAAAAAAAAATCCTCTTTACGCAAAAATATTCTGATATGGCTTCTGCAATTTGAGATCAACTGGATAGAAGCGAGTTTATGATACTCGTATAAACTCGCTTGTATCCAGTTGATTCAGAAAGCACTAATTTAGTTGAATATGTAGGACGAAGTCAACCCGAACCCGTGTCGATTTTTTCTTTGAAGTAGTGTATAAGCTACGCTCCAAGACGCAAAGGTTATAAACTCAATAAGGTTTTTTGTTTATTTAGAAAAACAGTAATTCTATAAGCATTTAAGGGGAGCATTTTTTTTTTTGAAAAATGTGACAAATATTTAAATACCTCATCATCCCAGAGAGATAGTAGACTTCTTTAGCCTTAGCCATTTTTAAGGGCGGGGTTGGTAAAGAAATCGGAGTGCAGCCAATGTCCACCTTTCATCATCACAGCAATTGAGTGTGTTTCTGTTACGTGGTAAAAAAAACGTTTTTTCTATCTAGTACTTCGCAGCAGCGTAATTGGCTGAGTGGTGAGCGTATTGGCTCTCCAGCCAAAAGTCTGCGGGTTCGAATCTCACGATAGATAGGAATATTTATGATTGTTTTCCCCCTCCGTCTGACTCTGTGTGGAAAGGGAATCTGCATTCTTCCCAGTGTTTCTAGCAGAAGGCCTCACTCATAAAATCCTATGAGCTATGGGAATGATCATACACTACATGTGAATAACTATCTAAATAATCGTCTGAGTATGTTCTACGGTCAATTTTTTTGGAATTCTCTGAAAAAAAGGATGTGTATTCCAGGTCAAAACTCTCTTAACTATGCCAAACGTCGACTATCTCAATAATCAGCTGCCGAGAAAACTATTTCTGGTTAGTAGAATCGAATCCATAAGACTATATTGTTGGTGGTTTAGCTTGTGAAGGTACCTGCACCCACCTGTTAAAAGAAAAGATAAAACTACTTTTGTTATCTAAATTAGTAAACAATAAAATACAATTCAAAATACAGCTGCAGGTAACAAGGAAACAGACTCATTTTATAAATTTACAATCAATTTTAGCGAATTTTATATTAAACATATTGCTTTTTTTCAGTCTGATCATGGCTACCCGTTTGATCCATTCAATGACTTGGCACTGGTGAAACTGAACGCACCTGTAAGATTTACAAGTCACGTGAAGCCTGCTTGCCTTCCATCTCGAGGAACTGTCCTATCTGAGGGGACTAAGTGTTTATCATCTGGTTGGGGATACACAAAAGGTAAATAGACTTATCGATCTAACAAGACCCTTTCGTTAAATAAAATCATGGTTCTGGAAAGTGGGTTGATAGAAAGTAATACTCAACTAAACTAAGAGTTACGTTAGTTACATTCCATCTATCCGTGGTTTGCATTTTAACATGAGTGTAATTTAAAATAGGCTATTCAATAGTTCTAAAAGATCTACCTATAAAACGTTTCTTTCTTCAAGCAAATTTATCACACAGGCAGTTAAATTGGCTAGATGAAAATGTAAACAACTTTTGATACCTAGACTTACACTTCTCTTTAAGCATTGCAATCAAATAACAAATTGTGCTGGTATTTCTCGATATTTTCGAAGTAATACAAGTCACACAATGCTGTTTTGACTTAATTATACCGATATTTATATCTGTGACTTTCAGACTTTATTAAAATGGTAGAGCTCTCCTATTGTAGAAAAAACGTAGTAGAAAAAATTGTAGAAAAGACTCCATGCTATTATTACATAATAGCATGGAGTCTAAAGACAATGAACCTTCATCGGGACTTTTCAACTGAAGGTGAGTTAGCCGGTCTGATACGGAAGTGAAAGGGCTGTTTCTCCTATCACAAGCGCACTTTTTGTTTTGCCTGCAACTACGTAAACCGGCCAGCAAATAGAATACACGCTATTTACAGACAAAGAATTCTTAAAGGGAACCTAGCCAACTTAATCGGGAGTTATGGTTGACATCCAAGGATAGCTTGGCGATCGTGTGTGCACTTAAATGACTGTCAATGTGCCTCTGATGATGACGATTATGAGTTTCAAGACTCATCGCGGAAATTCACTTTAAAGAGGTACTTTTGCTTTACTTTGAGTGTGTGTGTTTTCAGGCTAATTTGTTGTATTTGCAGAGAATAAGAACCTCAGTGACTGGAGAGAAACTGAACAATTCGTCTTCAATTCAGTTGAACATTTGAAAAATGAAAAAAAAAAAAAAAGAGCAGGTAAAAATGGCCAAATAAAACTCCTTACAACAATCGAACATATTTTACCTTCTATTGACTTGTGGTTCTTCTAGATTGGTTAAGAAACAAACAAGGCAAAATTTACCTTTTAGTATTCCAATATAAGTTTAATAGTTGCTGAATGTTCCTTATAGTCTGTAAAATCTTGAAGAGGAGTTTTTTTTTTTTATTTAAACAATATAACTGGGTTTCTTTGTGAATTGTGAGATTTTTGAATTGGAGAAATAGTATAGACACGGTAATAGAGAGAAATTTCATAAATCAGTGATCCTCTGGTTTACATCTGCTTAGTACCAATGATTATTTTCTGCCAGTTTGCCTATTTTACTGGAGAATAATCCTTGTAATCTCTTTATGCGAACGGCTATCACACCTTCCTTTGAAACGTCTTCATAATTCTTCCTCGTATCCTATATGGGATTTGAATCCAGTCCTTCTAGAAAGGATATGATCATTAAGGACTAAATAATGAAGGTTTCTTGTGGTTTAATTTTGTTATGAAATAAGTCTAGCATTACCAATACTTTTAGCTAATATTGCAATATTGCAATATTAGCTAAATATTGCTGTTATACAATAATACTGCTAATATTGCAATTTCCATTTTCCCATTTTCTTGTCGACTAAATATGAGATAATATCACTAGAAACAGTGTAACACTATTAGATTTTACAGTAATTATAATTGTGGAATTTTGATTTGGTTTACATCTTTTTGAAAACATTGCTTTTATAATTTTCGCGAACTAGTAAAGAAGTCTTAAAATAGTTTTAATACTGCCTAAGAGTACCAAAAGAATACATATATCATTTCAAGTAGGTTTTAGAAAATTTTCCCATGCCAATATAATGGCAAAGAAGTTTGTCTTGAAAGACGAACATTTTTTTAAAAATTTTTTCAGTTCCTATTTTTTTGCTATATAATTCATGCGTCCTCTAATTGTAGAATTTCCATTTTAGTGATTGGACACATTTGTGTAGATTTATACTAATTTCTTATTATATTCATTTTGTTGTTTTCAACTCTAGAACTTGAAGTGAGTGCACGGAGAATACTCAAGATCTTTTTAATTGGATTTATCTAAGTCGGAAAGTAGAGAGCATGTCTTTTTTCTTAACGTTTCTTTGGTAGTGTATAGGGTCCCTAATCTTCATAATCGGGGAAGCTTGAGTGAGTCATCTACTGGCGTGCCAAGTGAAACGCAATAAGAATATGACAGACTACTGCCACCATTCGGTGGTCACGTGTTGGCAAGTGAAAAATACTGTTTATATTATTGCCTGAAGCAGCGAGAGCTCTACGGACGATTGTTTGAATTACAGGGTTAAAAACTAGAATTTTGGGAAAGAAACTCTATTTACTTGTGCCAGAGATGGACTATCTCAGGAACTTGCAGAAAAAAATCTTACGAAAAGTACTGGTACCTCTCTTTGGCGATTGGAATCGAACCTATAATGGGCGTTGTTCAGGTGGTCTAGTTCTATGGAGGAAGATGCCATTGCCAGAGTGCTACTCTGATACTGACGGGCATTTTTCCCTTTTTAAGCTACCCCATGTTATTGTAAAAGAAAGAAGGAAAGGTACATTTAGCTTTGATATACCTGATTTTTATTTTTCAACTCCACAACTAGCATAGCTACGTCACAGGTAATTGAGTTCAACCAATTATGCTGTCTGCTGTAAGGCTCAAATCCTTACAAAGTAACAACTAGATTCTCTGAAAAGAAATAAAAATAATAGATTATATATTTTAAATTAAATGCATGAACATTAGACTTTCCAGAATGATATATACTGCACTGCAAGTAATACTTATTTTATTGCTTTTACGTTTGCTTTTATATAAAGCCACCATTTTAATGTAAATAATATCTATAACCACCACACGGATTTTTTTGTAATTTTAATAAATTTTCTTATATCTAAGGATCAGGATATGGCGATGTGTTAAAGCAAGCTATGATGAAAATACATTCTGGAATTCATTGCAATCAGACGGAACCTGTAACTTTTAATGAAGAAACAATGCTTTGTGTCGCAAACGGGGAAGATAATTATGGAGTGTGCACTGTAAGTATATTTAATTCTTAACTATTACATTTTCCTGGATATGTTCCATATTCCATTTATTTTTTCTAATGTTATTTATTGCCCCATGAAGCCATTACTTGTAAATGAATTAAACAAGTAATGACATCACTGCCATGCTTTGTCATGTAGAAACTTTCTAAAAGAAAAGTATGCTTATTCCGAAGAGGGTCTTTTATTAGAGGCAGATCTTTACAGTTTTTCAAATGACAGCACTAGATTTTGATTTGCTCCATTGCTTGGACTAATCCAAAAAAAAGTGTAATTAACTGCAGCGGTATTGATATTAAATAAATCAAATAAGATAAATAAAAATTTGATGAGTTTATATTTAAAACTAAAAAAATATAGTCCCCTGACATGGAGAACATAATTCTACTAGTAAGCTGACAGAAAAAGATAATCGGATTGAATCTATGGGAAACGACCCTGGAATGGAAAAGGGAAAACGAAAATGGAAACGACAAAATATAATACACATAGCAAACTGGAATGTAAGAGGAATAGCATATAAAGAAATAGAATTAGACCAATTATTAAATGAAAGAAATTTTAAAATAGCAGTAATCACTGAAACAAAAAAGAAATTTAAAGGAAACCACGGGAACCAAACATTTTAATGTGATATACAGTGGAGTTGACAGCAACCAAATAGCATAAGCAAGAGTCATGATTTGGATTCATAACTCCCTTTCAAAACAGTTGAAACATTATAAATTATGGAATGAAAGAAAAATAGAAGCTAGAATAAAAATACATAGAGGCTATTTAATAATAATTGGTTTATATGCCCCAGAAGAAGGAAGAGAACAAGATGGTATTGATTTTTATAATCAGCTACAAAACATATATAATAAAATAAATAAAATCATTATGTAATTTTCAGGAGAGTTAAATGCAAGAATTGGAAACACGAAAATTAATAATAATATAGGAATACATGGAGAACATACTCTAAACAGGAATGGTAAAACATTGATTGACTTTGTAGTTCATTATAACCTAAAAATAATGAATTCCTTCTATAAACATAAAGACATACATAAATATACTTAGGCAGCAAGAGGATGGAAATCAATATTAGATTACTTTATCTTAAATGAAAATACATCAAAGATTTTGTTAGATGATTGAGTTCACAGAGGATATTAAATAAGCAATGACCACTTCCTCTTTAAAATAAAATAAAGATTACCACCTAAATAGCTACGAGTAACAAGAACAGAAAGAAAATTTAAAACGTTTGTTTATAAAACTAGACTATTAAATGACACAAATATACAATGGCTATATGAACAAAGAATTAACCAGTATCTAGATAAAAAACAAAATGAAGAAATAGAAATAGAATGGCTTAATATGAAAACGATACTAAATGCAGCAGCAAATGAAAGCTTAGGAAAGACCAAAAAATTCAATAAAAGAAAAAAAAACAACTGAAGATCTGGGATGATACAATGAAAGAAATAATAAAAAAAAGAAGCCTATCATAAATGGTTGAGCAGTAAAATATTAGAAGAAGAAATAGAATATACAAGTAAAATGTAAAATAGAATGTAAAAGAATAAGAACCATAGCTAAAAGAGAAGACAGAAAAAGACATAGAGAAGCATGGAACAAATTTGTTTGTAATTTAGAACATGATTTATATAAAATAAGACCCAATGTATATAAAATTGTGAAACACTTAAATCCAGATACCAAAGAAAACATAAAATTAAACACAGAATTGAAATTAGACGAATTTCTAAATTACTACACAGAATTGTGGACAGAGATATATTTTAAAAGAGACAACTGGCAAACAATTAACGAAAATGAAAAGGAAATAACTGAAGAAGAATTAGAAATCAGTGGAAAGAAACAAGAAACGGAAAATTACCTGGAGAAGATAAACTAGGTTCAGAACTATATAAATACGCAGGAACAAGATTCAAAGAAAGACTCTTATTATTTTTAAATAAAATTTATTCAAATGGTATCCCCCCAATAGAATGGCAAAAAGCAATTGTGATTCCTATCTTTTAATAGAGATGACCCTAAAAACTATAGAGGTATCAGTATACTAAATTACTGTTACAAAATATATAGCAGAATCTTAAATAGAAAACTAATGAAATATTCCGAAAACTTTATTTTAGAAGTACAGAATGGATTTAGAAAAGGACGATCATGTATACACCCGGCCTTTTGCCTAAAATTAATAATAGAGAAAAGAAGAGAATTCAATTTAGAAACACATATTGCATTTAGTGACTTTGAAAAAGCATTTGATAAAGTTAAAAGAAACATATCATTTAACATATTAAAAGAAAGACAAATACCAAATAATATCCTAAAAGCTATCACAAGTATATATGAAAATAATCAAATAAAAATAAGATTAAACCACGAGCTATCATATACGAGATAGATAAACCAAAGGGTTTGACAGGGATGTCCCCTCTCAGCAACTCTTTTTGATATCTACTTAAATGAAATAATAATAAAATGGAATAAAAATTTACATCAAGGAATTAAACTTTCTCCTACAGTAAACTTAAACACTCTCCTCTTTGCCGACGACCAAATAATAATTACAAATTCTGAAAATAAACTACAGAAAATTATTTTAGATCTAAATGAGATATCCAAAGATTATGGTATGATAATGTCAACAGAAAAATCAAAAACTATGGCCTTTAAAGGACAAGATCCAGCAAGAACTAAAATAGCAATAGATAACAAGATCTTAGAACAGGCGAATTCATTTAACTACCTAGGATGTACGATCACTTATGAAAATGAAAAAGATATAAACGTAAAAATTGCAAAATATTTAAAAATAACAGGTGTAATTAACTCTATATTTAAACCAAACCTAGTTCAAACACAAACCCGGCTAAAAGTATATAATACATTAGTCCTACCAGTCTTAATGTATAGAAGAGAAATCTGGACAATAAAACAAAAAGACAAACAAAGATTAACAACAGCAGAAATGAAGTTTATGAAAAAAAACTGCAAAGCATACCCTATTTGGTCACAAAAGAAATGAAGAAATTATGAAAGAATTAAACCAAGAACCACTAATAGAAAAAATTAAAAAATATAAACATAAATGGATCGAACACGTTCAAAGAATGAAAACAGAAAGATTACCAAAACAAGCCTTCAAGTACAAGCCATTAGGAAAAAGAAAACCAGGACGTCCTCTTAAACGATTCAACGATGACTTCTTAGGCCGGAACAGGCCATGCTAGGCCAAAATCCTTGATATGCATGATGATGATGATGATGATATTTAAAACAATGAAGCTTGCCAAAGACTAGTTACTGCTTCTCTTACTTCACTGTAGGAGAAGAAGAATATATACAGCAATCCCTCGATTAATGCGCCAAATGCGTTCTTTAAAACAGGCGCATTAATCGAAAACGCACTAATCGAATATAATAAACTATGGGAAAATGTATAATTCGTTCCTCAAATTTCTTTTTTGACTCTAATTTTTTTTATAAAGGAATTAGGGTATGTCTCATGGCCCCTAGTTAAAGGAAAACCATGAAGCTGAAAGACAAAAAAATATATTCAGAATATACATTTATTATTCTACTTCCTAACAAAGAATTGAGCTAACGCAATTTGGCGCCATTCCGTTTTCTTTTTTTCATACAACCGACGGTATGGCCCTATTGCCTCTTCTATTACTTCTTCAAATTTTACTGCTTCCCTCTTCATCAGGGTCAGCCTCTAAGCGTTGCTGCTTAAAAACTTCGATTGTACGAAAAATATTTTCAAATCGATCCTGTGAAATCTCTTTTGCCTTAGTGTCAGTGGTTAAATTTTCTTCACATTTTTTAGAATATTTCCGCTCTTCATCTAAATTTAGCAGGTGGGAATCACTCATTCCTCAGAATCAGTGATTCCTCAGAATGAGATTTAATTAACTCTTGGACGTTGTCATTGTCAATCTCATCAAAACCCACTTCACTCCCTAAGTTGGCAATTTCCTCAACAACATTATCCATTTCATTTACAAAACCTCTAAAATCTTTTGCATAATGTGGAAGAATGTGCTTCCAAACGGCTGGCATATTGCTAGCAGTAATTTCAATCCAAGATTGATGAATATTTTCATCAGTGGGAGCCAGACATGAAAATGCTAAGGTTGAAGTAATGTAGAGTTTCATTATGAATTTTACCTAAACATTATAGGGTCATTATAAGGTCGAAGCACCTTGTGGAAGCTTGTTTAGATAAAATTCATAATGAGCTCTGCATTACTTCAACCTTAGCATTTTCAGGTCTGGCTCCCACTGACGAGACCTCAATAAAGGTCGAAACCGGTATGGGTAGTGACCATTGCCTTTAATGTTTAGCATCATACATCTCCGCAAGGGGTTGTGCTTTACATTAAGGGAAAAATACTAAGGAAAGAGATTAGAGCTTTACCCACCTTTACCACGAGTTGGCTCTACTGGCACTACCAAGAGTTGCCTTGGACTTGCACTACATGCGGGCACAGACTTGACTTTCTTGTTTGTTTGCTTACTTGGGAAATAGGATTAAAAACTAAGTTTATATAAAATTACTTGGTATCTTGAATATTTATATATAAAATTAGTTTGAATGACTATATACCGAGAATGAAAAAGAAAAGGTTTAATGTTAAGATACTACTAGTTTCGTTGAATAAATCAACTTCTTCAGGTATCACAGGCAAAGAATTATATAAAATAACAGAGACATGATAAAATTACATCAACAGATCTAGTATAAAACACAATAGTACATTTTAAAACAGGAATGCGTGCTGGAGTTCCAATTGAAGTTGACTACGTTTGTGAGCTGTCTCGAGTGCGCCAATACTGGACAGTGGCAATGTGTGCGTCAGAAAGATTGTAGCTAAGGCTGTTGTTAATATGGGATGAATCGAGCGATATTTCTCTAGATTCGATAATCTTTCTTTCCAGTTCATCATAACACATGGATATTAGAAGTTTGCTGCCAGTCTACGAGGTGTTGGCGGCCTTCATCCGAGTTGATCGAGAAGAGAACGTGGCTAGAGAGAGCGCTGTCCCTATTGCAGGACATGTCTCTTTGATGTTCTTCCATACGTAAAAGGATGGATTTAGCTGTCTGGCTGTAATATGGTTTGCCACATTCACACAAAATCTTTTAGACTCCTGGATACTGAATAGGAAGATGTTTCACTTTAGGTCTACTTAGTATGCAGCGAAATTTTGGAAAGGTAATGAAACGAGTTCTATTGTTGAATTTCTTAAGAATTTTTTCCAGGTTTGGGGAGAGAGAGCTGATGTATGGCAACAATATAAAAGCTCTTGGGGGAGAAGAATCTTCAATAGCAGTTGAGCGATGGAAAGAGAAATATTTATCAATCTTTTTGAGAGAGAAACCATTCATTTTCAATTTCTGTTTCATCTGTTAGTAAAGATCTGGCTCGATGTGCCATGGTTGAACTAATACCACATTTTTGCGGAGGGTAGTGATGGGAAGAAGCATGAAGGTATCTGTCTCTGTGTGTGGGTTTCTAAAAATGGAGATTTTGATATTTTCAGCGCATCTCGTAAGTTTTAGGTCCAGAAAAGGGAGACAGTTGTCGGATTCCAGTTCATAGGTAAAACTGATTTTCTCATGAAACTTGTTGAGGTGGTCTAGAAAAAAATTGAGGTTGTTGACACCATGTACCCAGATGAGGAATACATCGTCAATACAACGATACCATATTTTGGGTTTTAGAATCCAGGAATTAATTGCTTTTTCTTCAAAATTCTCAAGAAATATGTCAGCAAGAATCGGAGAGAGAGCGGACTGCCCATAGCCAAACCGGAGTTCTGTTTGTAAATCTTGTTTTCGTATTTGAAATATCCTGAATTTAAAAAGTGAGAAAGTAAGGAAAAGAATTTCTTGAATAGTTTGTTCTGGAGAAGATGGAGGACTTGAGTAGGTACATTCGTGAAGAGAGAAACTATATCGAAACTTGCCATTAAATCTGATTTGCTGATTTTGACGTCTTTGATTTTGGACACAAAATCAGCCGAATTTTTTATGTGAGAAAAGGAAGTTTCAGATAGGTTTATATATACAGTATATATATATATATATATATATATATATTCTAAGGTAGAAATAGTTCCAAGTTTTTTCTCATCATTTTCCACCACAGAATCTTGGAACTATTTCTACCTTAGGACACAGAGCACGCTCTCTCTTGAATGAACCAGATGAACTACAAAAAGAAATAAATCACCTCACTCTTTTCTTTAAACAAAATGGATACTCTGAAAAAACGATTAAGAAATTTCTTCTGGATCCTCTTAGGCAGTGCACAACAGAAACTATTAATTTCAAAGGTAGCATCTCCATTCCATACATTAGCACAGTCTCTAAAAATTAGCTAAAGGCCTTAAAACAATATCAGGACGTTCTTCACCACATTTCCTAAAATCCGTTCTCTAATCAACCATCCGAAGCCTACTTATCACAACCTAAAATATCCTGGTGTATATAAATTATGGTGCGATTGCAATATCCCTTATTTTGGACAAACTAACAAATCTATTGAACAACGTATAGTAGAGCATAAGAGAGACATCTCTTACAAAAGATCTCATGCAACTGCGTTATCCAGTCATGTTCGTTTTTCAAATAATCCTAATGATGATCAAAAAAGTCACTCGTTTGCTGGGATAGATCAGAAATTATTTTTCGCTGTGATGATGAGTTTGAAAGAAAAATTGTAGAATCAAGGGAAATCCTGATGAACCCTGTCCATTTAAACAACAATTTGAGTTATAACATCCCAGATAGCCATGCTGCAGTTATTCAATATTGGCGTTCACGTGAGCCTGCACGCACACACGCAATAAACAATGGCACGCCTGTTGGAACAACTTGAAAAAATGCAACGTTTTTTGTTTCAATTATGTGTTGCAATTTTTACCTGTAATTTCCAGTTTTTTTAGATACTTCAATGTTTATTACTATTCTTTTCCTTTATGAATACTTGAGGAAGGCTGTTATAAGCCGAAACTAGTTGTATTATTCTCATTAAAATCTTTATAAGTTATCTCGGTTTTTAAGTCATGAAATCTATGTTTAAAAAAATAAAAATAAAAAAAAAAATATATATATATATATATATATATATATATATATATATATATATATATATATATATATATATATATATATATATATATATATATATATATATATATTATTCTATTCTTCATTATACACATTATTCTATTCTGCAGGGAGACAGCGGAGGACCTCTAGTGTGCAAAGATAGCAAAAATAGATGGGTGTTGCACGGAGTGGCGAGTTTCCTTACGCAGAGTTATTGGCATGGTGGACTTTGTGGAATTTCTCCAGCAGTTTATGCCAGAGTAGCTACCAAAGTTGATTGGATCAATGACATGATAAATACCTACATCTAATTACTGTTCAGTTACTTCGATGTGGAAATTTTTATGTCATTTAGAAATCCTGTTAATATGTGCAATAAAATGCTGAAAATGTTAGTAATAAAATGTATTATGTTGATATTTGTCTCTTTTAAAATTAGTCTTTGAAAAAATGTAATCATTTAAAATGCAGTGCTTATTAGAGAAGTATCTTAAAAAATCAATGGTTTCCCTCTGTTTTCCATAATGTTTTAATAATCCTATGTTTAATTTTTGAAATCGCTTTCTCATGTTAATTCCATAAAATGCAAGTGAGTATATGTGCACTGTGCCTAAGCTGTTCCCAACGAAGGAGGTGTAGCTATGCATTCAATGTCTACTCGTATGTCACATTCCAGTTAACATTACTGTTAATAGATATTTTAATCATTTTAATTTTAATTAAAAATATATTTTAATAAAAATTTTAAAAAATAATTAAAATATCTGTTCAAAGATTATTTCTACGCAACTAATTAACTTGCTCCAACATGTTTTACAAAGGGTAAGCTTTTACATAGATTTTACAATGTGTTTGATTGCTGGATTATTGAAAGAACTGCTGTTAAAATATAGGTTTTACTTATTTTTTCTCCCAGAAGCGGTTTTCTAACAAAAGCGATTTTTCTGCCAAACGTTTATCAGAAATGACTTACTAAAAATTAATTTACACAGTAACTCCCCCTAGCCACCAATATCTCAGTTACTTGCTAGCGACTTTACAATGTCAGCCATTATAAAAAATGTTCCTGTTTTATTTTTGGGCTTGATGTTTAAACTAACGTTTCAATTGCTGTAGTAAACACTTCTACCTCATAGACGTTTTATCGTTTGGAATTATACTTGTATTCTGTCAAAGAATTTTCTAAACAGGCGTTTAAAAATTCATTTGATGAATTGCCACATGACAAGCTGGTAACTAATTGGAACGGTTTAGGCTGAACAGTATATTAATTTTGCTGGATTGCAGATTGGCTGTCTGATAGGTATCAGCGAGTTGTCTATGGAGAAGCGATATCCCAGAATAGGAAGGTTACTATTGGTGTACCCCCAAGGGTCTGTTTTGGGCCCATTCCTGTTTAGTTTATATGCAAATGATATTTGGAAAGGGTCTGAATGGTGATATGCATTTGTTTACAGATGATGCAAAGTTGGGGAGAACTATCAGGAGTAAAGCGGATGGTGTAGCTTTGCAAGAGGACTTGAATACACTGGCTGAATGGGAAATAAGTGGGGGATATCAGTTCAATGTTGCAAAGTGTAAGGTTTTGAAATTTGGGAAGCAGAGATGGGATGTATAGTACACAATCACTCCTCGATTGTAGACAAGGACCTAAAATTTCAGGGACATGTTACTAAAATTGTGAGGATAAAACAGCGGATAATGGGAATGATGCGGAGGGCACTGACTTGTAGAAGTAAGGATGTTATGGTTCTCTTGTATAAGGCTTTGATCAAACCACATATGGATTACTGTGCACATATTTGGTCACTTTGTTTTTCAAAAAGATGAAGATGTGTTTGAAAAATTTCAGAGACGATTGACTAAGGTGGTTTCTGGTCTCTGGAATGTTGAGTATAAAGACTGATTGAGAAAATGCTATTTGCAGAAATTAGTGGATAGGAAGGAGATAGGGAATATGATCCAGACACAGAAGCTGTTAAGAGGTTATTACCAGATTAATGTCGGGGAGGTTTTGCACAGAATGGGTGAAGATAGGAAGAGAAAAAGAGTTCATCCCTGGAAGCTCTGTAAGGAGGGTGTGGGCAAAGGAGTGAGTAGCAAGTTTTTTGCATGGAGATTGATGAATGATTGGAATGCATTGCCCGAGAGTGAATATATTTAAGGCGCGGTATAATAATAATAATAATAATAATAATAATAATAATAATAATAATAATAATGATAATAATAATAATAATAATAATAATAATAAACAGCTTTAATCATTAGATTAAAGATTAGATAAACTGTTATACTCACATTTTATCATACCGCGCCTTAAATATTTTCACTCTCTCTGCGCTCACCACACTCTCGGGTCATGCATTCCAATCATTCGCCAATCTCTGGGACTTTCGAATGCAAACTGATCGGCATTTGGAACACAATAGACCTGACATCACAATTATCGAACATCGACAGGTTTGGATTATTGATATTAATTATCGGTGCACTTGGTGCAATTTTAAAGAAGATATAAAACTATTTACAGCAATTAAACATCAAAGAAGTGACCCCATATCATCTACAAAAAAAAAAAAAAAAAAAAAAAACAGAATTATTCGGAACAATCCTTAAAATTCGGAATATTTTAAGACGTTACCTGACAGACTGTTTTTAGATTCATGGGTAGAATCTGAATTGTTCTGAATCACCAGTCAAACTGTTGTTTAAATAATGTTGTTTAAATCTTATTTCGACTGCGTATCAATTATGTGAATGAACAGCTTTAATCATTAGTGCATTATTTGAGCCAAAGTGTCACTTTTACTATAAAAGAAAGGTAATTAGACAGCGACATATGTCTAAGAAAAAATTGTAGTAATTTAAGATCAACAGGATTTAATGGATTTCATAGGCTTAACGTAATCTTTGAAGATTGAATCAGGTAATGCTTATCATGGTCAAAAATTTCTTTGTCCAGTCCTATTGAAGAAAGAAAATCTGGCTATGCTTTTAAATTAATTTTAAAAGTTTTTATAGAATTCTATCTTCTTTTCTTGAATTAAATATATACATATATATATATATATATATATATATACTAGAGGCTCCGCCCCCTGACGTCTACGCACCCCACTCCCCCCCCCCGAGTTCCGGACTGGTAGGCCGGTTCTCCTTGAATTCTGATGACTCGAATTTTGAAGACTCGAAAGGGGTCCACCCCCTGGCGCCTGCGGCGCACAATCTCCCGAGTTCCGGACTGGTAGGCCTGTTCTTTATGAACCTCACTTTAATTATTCAAAATCACGAAATGAAAATAAAATATCTACTATATAATCAGTCATGACATGCGCGTTATGCTAATTTCAGTAATGAATACTAACACGTACTGTTCTAATGGTCGACAATGAGTTTTATTGTTGTAATCCTGAAACGATAAAATTTTTGTCTCATGAAGGCAAACGCATTGTTGGACGTTTAAAAAAAAAATGAAGATGTGACATAAAAACGTGCAAATTTCGTTTAAAATTTCAGCTTATCTTTAAGCCTTCGGCTTATCGGCTTAACAAATTTTGTCTCATGAAGGCAAAAACATTGTTGGACGTTTCAAAACAATAAAGGCAAAAAACGTAACATAAAAACGTTTCAAATTTCGGTTTATCTTTTTATATATTCCTTTTATATATTTCCTTTTATTACTGTGGGAAATAAAATGTCATATTTATTTTTTATAATATTTTTGTGTATATTCTTGTGCTGCCCGGGGAAGGGAGTTCACCGTACGCAATACAGAAAAATATTATTACACTGTGACTCTCACAGTATGTTTTTAAAATTAAGAAAAATTATACCTGTATGGAGTAAATACAGTTTGAAGTCAAATAAATAAATATATATGAAACTTGTTCTCGCTTTTATATTTACATGAAGACATACGTATTCATTTCAATGATCTTTAAGCAGAGTTATTAGAAAATTGCTGGGGTGGTTGGATGCGTAGATCTGCAAACAGGCTGTGCGTTCGAATCCTGCTGTGGTCTGGAAGTCTAAATGTCTTTGGGGTGGTGGATGATTTTTGTCGCTTGGTGTCAATCATTCTGTTGATTGACACCAGACGACACCAAATGCCTGAAATGGTAAAAAAAAGAAGTCTTTAGAATAACAAAATATGATTGACTGCTATTCCAGAGTTCTAAGTACACCTACCTTTGTCGGTAGGTTTCGCATAAAAAATAAACCGAAATATGGCCTGATTAATCATATAATAGTCTAACGGACGAATTTGATATAAGAAGTCATTGAAATAATTGTAGTTTGAAAGCAGAATTTTTTTTTTATTATCATCACCATTCGGTGACCTGCTATTCTTTCCTTTTAGGCACGTGTACCAGAAATCATAAAAATAGAAAAGTCCCTTGACGAAGTAGCATGAGATGTGATATGATGAAAAATACCTTTTAGTATTGAACCTCTAATCTACCTTATATTGGTGAAACAGGTCGTATATTCTCTATTCTTAAAAAGAACATAAACGACACATTAAATTTAGCAATTTTGGTGAAGCAGGCCTCTCAGATCACACTCTTAACCCTACACCAAATTGCTTAGAAAAGTACACGTTCTTTGCATCATACAAAAACCTGGTATGAACTGAAATTTAAAGATGCCTCTGAAATTTCGATTAACCATCCTAATCGTAACAATAATGGTGGCGTAAAAATTCCAAGAATTTGGACAGCACACATTCAGCCCACTTCGTTCTTCACGTTTTCCAACAAACACTGACTATATAACATCAGAAATCTCTTCACTGATTTTGTTTTTCATTGGTAAGTCATATGATGTAATGGGTGAGAATGTTTCACTTAAATTAAATTGAGTTGGCTCATATTACAAGTGGATGAAATTAGCATGAAATTATTTCTTTCAGATCTTCAACATCTAATATCATGATTCACTTTAAAAAAAAACATTTTTAAATTTTTATCAAAAGGAAAATTTTGAATTCTAGACTCCAATCGCAGCTTATGTTGATATTTTACAGTATGGTATGGTATGGTATGGTATTCTTGATAGAATATTTAACTAGAAATACTTATACTTTACCTATATTTCGCTTGGCGAGTTATCATGTTAATGAAATTTCAAAATTAACTCATACGTTAATTTATATAAACATTTCAGCTGATTTAATAATTTCAGCAGATGTTTAGCAATTTCACAAAGGATTTGTATTATTTTACTACCTAACCCTTAATCATTTCCATGAATGATTAAGGGTTAGATAGGAAAGCATGATCTTTCAGGTTCATTATAGACAAACAGTTTCTAGTAAATTCTGATGACAATTGCCTATTCCATAGGATAACATCAGTAGCAGAACAGAACGAGTAGAATAATCGATTCGTGGGGTTGAAGCTCGATTGTAAGATGAGAAATGTACATAGAAGTATTTACGGATAAAATTCATAAGAATAAATTAATAATCATCGTTCCTGTTCTCTGTTGAAACACTGCCAAGAATTTAGAAAGAGAATTTGGAAGTGGTGGCACAAATGTGAGGCAAAATCCTATTGGTGGATGGATTCGAAGATGGTAATCAATTCACTAATGCCACAACAAGCCTGCACTGCAGTTGGAAATCCAGCTATTATTATTATCATCATCCTTATTATTATATAGCGCCTTCAGTTTATAAGCCTTGTCTTTTTTTTTTAAAATATTATTAAGAATCTCCATTAAATCCAGAGATTCGCGGTAGGTCATGTTTCGCCGACACTAAGTTTACCCCACGCTCCTAATGCTCATTTACTGTCTGAAGGCTTGTTGTCACCTTCACTGGCATTACATTCTTTACGCATTCCACTCTACGTTAAAAACCTACTTCTCATCCCACTGGAAACTTCGTACTCCAAACCTTGTCCTTTACCGTTGTTTACCTTCTGAACAATCTCTCCAATGACTACTCATTAAATACTTATCAACAGCTGTTATGCATGTAATTCGTGTAAATGATATTACTCCTCCGTCTTCTATCTATCAAACTACCGCAGCAATCGTGAAATATTGTATAAAAGTCTCATTCGTAATTTGTCTTCCAACGTGTCAAACTGTTGATCAATCTGCATTGTTCGTAGTTTGAAAGAAAAAGAAGAAGAAGAAGAAGAAAACCCCCAGAAAAGTCATAGAGAATTGGAAGGTGCGGACGAGATTGTTTAAGTAGATCATCATAGTAATAAGATAGCTGCATGTATGTAAAAAGTTTATTCCTGAGGTGTCTTGATACTAATAAATAGCTCACGTGGTAATTTTTTCGGCACTTAGAGAGAGAGAGAGAGAGAGAGAGAGAGAGAGAGAGAGAGAGAAAGAGAGAAAGAGAGAAACTTTGAATAGAATGCTTTTCCTTTTCCACAAAGATGCGGTCGAAATCTTCGTTTAGGGAATTGTCTGTAGATTGTCTTCAGATATTCTTAGTGTGTACATTACAAAGTAACTGGCTTGGTACGAAAGAAATGAGTAAACAGCAAAAGAGCATTGTCATTGATCAAAGATGTAAATCGTATTTATCATCCCTGCAAAAATTCATTAATGTGCATATGAGACCGGATGGTTCTGATACATAAAGTTATTTGTACAAGTAAGAAAAAAACTTCATTCAGTACAAGTGTTTGGATAGAAACACTAAAAGAAAATATGAAAGAAATACCAGAAATTTCGGAGGTCATATCCATAATTCGGAGGTACATTGCCATATTGCTGAGTGACACCAAAGGTAACAAAACTGCCGTAGATACCTACTGTGAGAAGTAAGGATTGGGTTCAGATCACAAGAATCCACTCCATGGGAATTTGGGATTGTTTTAGAGTAGGTAATGAATTTCATCGTTCAGGGTGCAACTGTCACTCTTGCTACTGAAGTCGGAAGTAGAGCAGCTTGTAAATTCATGTTTGTTCTCTAGAGGCGGATTTCCGGATGATGTAAAAATAAACAAAAATAAAAAAAAAATAAATAAAATGAATAACAATAATCACTCCCTTAGCCCAAGTACAGTACTAATTCGATAGGTTAACAACTAATGGGTGGGTGGAGCTACATTGAAAAAAAGTGTTACACTGTGATCTCAATCTATGGGAAACGGAATAATAATAGTAGAGTTGGAAGGATTATTAATGAGAAAAAGATCAAGGGCTTGTGAATAAGATGTTCAGGAATTCTAATGATATGTTTATTAAGATCATTGCTAATAACAAAAGCTTCTGCGTCTCTTGAAACTGGCAATTGTGGAAAAAGTCAGCCAGAGTTGTGTACATTAACATCATTAGTGAAATGGCTTACTTCTTCAGAAGGAAAATGATTTACGTTTCTTTCTTTTTTATTTTATTTGAAAGAAGCTTAGATTGGAGGAAAGGAAAGATAGTTAAAAATTAAGAGTAGTCGTTTGAATTAAGGGAGAGATGATTGCTGATACAAGCAGTAACTTAGTCGTACAAGACGAGATAAGATGCTCATAAATTAAATAACATTGAAGAGGAGAGATTCGTGTTGGTCAGCCTCTAACATATGATATTAGAGCCTACGTAAACACAGATGCCTCTTTGAAGGGAGAAAGGATCAAAGGAGAAAAAAATGAATGGGAATCCATCCCACGCAATTGTATAAACCAGCCAGGCTACACAATTCAATTCAGGAATGGCTATCTGAAGGCTTTTTTGAGAGAGAGAGAGAGAGAGGAAATGCACCCGACAACTGCCCCTATCTCGTAGCAATGAATCCTAGCAGATATACTGTATATTCTATGTGAAGTAGTACCATTTCTACGGTCGATTTTTTAAGTTGTTGGGTTAAGAAGCCAAGGTTTCTAGAGGGAAATTCATTGCTTGTCCCTGTTTTTTTTAGTTGCTCTCCTCTCTAACTCCAAATTTACTCGTCGTTGACTGAGTTGAACATTTATACTCTTCATTTAGTAGGCGACAGGTCAGAAATCCCCTCTAAACACGGATGTTTGCAAATACCTTTATTGATGGTGATCGATTTTTTTATTGCAGGTGTCAGCCTAACCATTACTCAACTTATTAAAGGTCTGAAGGGAATTATTTTGACTGGAATTACGGTAAAAGTATCTAATAAGCTATGAGGCCAGTATATTGTGCCTGTTACTAGCTTCCCCCCCCCCCCCAAAAAATAGAATCTCATTGCTCTTTCTCATCTCCTTATGATGGTAGTAATTGACATCGAAATATTTACTAATTCAGAAACCCTTCTGATCCTTCAGGGTTCGGTATCGTGCAATACCTGTTGCTACGAGTGGCTACCCTTTACTGCTTTGTGGCCTCGAGCTAGAAGTAACTGAGAACTATTGGCGTTTTTAGATTGCTATGAAAAGGCAGAGTTATTTGTTATCAACGAATCAGCTAAGAAGAACTATTATGAAACAAATCAATTAGGAAATGACTACTCCCTCCCTTTTTTTTTTTTTAAAGAAGTTAAACTTTCCCAAAAAATGTTCGACGAAATGTAAATTTATTTACTCGGTACATTGTTGATATTTTATATGATAACGGTCGATGTTGATTTTTACTTTAATTTCAAATCAGTTAATTTATTATCAGTTTTGTGCTTTCCTCTACCTTCTGATATCAAGATCGAATTGTACAAACCAGGTGTTCATTGCGGTTTGATTTCTCATAGCCACAGTTGCAATAATTCCCTTGTATGTCCTTGAAGTTCAGTATTTATTCATCTCGTCCTTGCATATTTTATTATTGTAGTTCCTCAGAATCCACCTCATAAAAATGCATCTTTTTGAATATCTCGGGCTAATAATAGTAACAATAAGTGCAACTAATTTGGCTGGAGTTCGAGGTAAGTATCTTGTCAACATGCTGTTGATAAAATTAAATTTATATTTGGTTTGTATTTGTTGTATTTGCATTTCCTACGCAAAAAAAAAGTAAATTAAAGTTTCACTGAATGAAAATGTTTTGTTTAAGGTGGGTAACGGAAATTAAACAGCACTTTGCAAAATCACTATCATATTTTCATTTACTATGACATGCCATTTAATCATTTCAAGTGAATTCCTCGGACTTTTTTTTTCAGTGTTTAAAAATTCAATAACCAGTCGTTATCTTTCATATTGTGACCAGATTTGTACTCGTAAATTGCCTTACAATTTTTTTATTATTCTTCCTGGGTCTTCCATCAGGAGACGTAAGTTGCTGATCGAAGACCAACAGTTTCCCCGAATTATTAAAATTTCTACTTTCTATCTACTTCCCACTGCATTACGGTTCGCGTGTTTTATTCCTAGAATAGCACCCATTGTCTGACAATGAAGGCAAAGCTTTCAATACGACTGCTTCGAGAAGTTTGCTATTTGGAAATCTGAAAATCATCATCTACATAAAAAATAAAGGAATTTTTCTCTAACTGGATGATGGGTTTTTATTTCGCGATAGAAATAATTTTTAATTATATTCAATCCAGGTATAGCGTGAAATGTCAATAATGAACACCTCTCGATGTACATCAAGATGTTCTTGGAGGAAAGCTGTTTTAACATTTCGTTGCTATGGAAACTGTACTAACATTCCTATTGGTCCAATTGCATTAACAGGTCGAACAACAAAGTCATCATTAGCCGTAGAATTGGCTTTAGACCGATAATGATTTCCACAAAGAAATAATTATGAATTATTTCGATATTTGTTTATAGTTAGTTGACCCGAACCTTCACAATGTGAAAATTAATGAAATTAAAGGCTTCCATTATAATGCAGTCGAATCCGTTTCTTATTTAAATTGTTGGGATTACTGTATTCTGGTTCCATATCTTTTATCTTCCCTATATACATTTGTCAAACAATAAGAATGTCCATCTACGATCAAAACAGGTAGATTCTATGTACTTTAGAGCATATACAGTATATGCAATATGAATTGTTACTAGTATACTAAAACATAAGTGATAAAAATTTTTAAAATATAACTAATAAACTTCAAATGCCTTTTATTTCCCAAAGAAAGTAAACGAGGCAACGCAGCCGTAACTTATTTTTGAAGACTGTGAATTTTTACTGTTAGCAATCAATAATAACTGGTTCAAGGTTATCAAATAATATATACTGTTAGGGGACTCGTGTCCCCTAACAGTGGATATTATTTGCGGTAGAGGCAGAAATATTTTCTTACGGTAAACGAAGGTGGGAGATTATGCTCTTACATTAAAACCTTTTCAGAAACATTATATTTTCTTGAGCACAGAAAGAAGAAATATCTTGTTAAACTGCCATGCATACTGAACAGAAATAAAATTACTTTTAATTGCATTATTGCTAGATATATGATTGCAGTACTTGTCGTAAGATTTGAAGCTCGGATTTTTTTTCTTTATCTATTTCGCAAGAGAAATTTTTATTGCTGGAGGTAATAGGTGTTATTGTTGAAGAAGAGGTCTACTCATCATCATTATCATCATCATACCTTTCATGAATTTGACTTACAATGGCCTGTTCTGGCTCCAGAAGGCATCGCTGAATCATCCTGGTTTTCATTTTCCTAATGGCTTGTACTTTAAGGCTTGTTTTGGTAATCTTTCTGTTTTCATTCTTTGAACGTGTTCCATCCATTTATATTTATATTTTTTTAATTTTTTTTATTACTGGTTCTTGGTTTAATTCTTTCATAATTTCTTCGTTTCTTTTGTGATCATATAGGGTATACTTTGCAGTTTTTCTCATAAACTTCATTTCTGCTGTTGTTAATCTTTGTTTGTCTTTTTGTTTTATTGTCCAGATTTCGCTTCCATACATTAAGACTAGTAGGGCTAATGTATTGTATACTTTTACTCTGGTTTCTTTTTAAACAAGGTTTGGTTTAAATATAAAGTTAATTACAACTGTTATTTTTAAATATTTTGCAATTTTTAGGTTTATATATTTTTCATTTTCATATGTGATCATACATCCTAGGTAGTTAAATGAATTCACCTGTTCTTAAGGTCCTTTTATCTATTACTATTTTAGTTTTTATTGGATTTGTCCTTAAAAGCCATCGTTTTTTATTTTTTTTTGTTGATATTATCATTCCCTAATCTTTGGCTATTTCATTTAAATTTAAAATATTTTTCTCTAAGTTATCTTCAGAATTTGTAGTTAGTTGTTTGATTCTCATCAAAAATGAGAGTGTTTGAGTTCATAGTAGGAGAAAGTCTAATTCCTTAATAGGAATGTTTATTCCATTTTATTATTTTTCCATTTAAATAAATATTAAAAAAGGTTGCGGAAGGGGTGCATCCTTGTTGGACTCCTTAGTTTATCTCTCTCAGATATGATAGTTCATAATTTAATCTTATTTGTATTTGATTATTTTCATATATACTTATGATAGCTTAAAGAATATTATTTGGCATTTCTTTTTCTTTTAACTTTTTTTATCAAATGCTTTTTTCAAAGTCAATATATGTAACACGTGTTAGTAAAATTCTATTCTCTTCTTTTCTCTATTATTAATTTTAAGCAAAAGGCCGGGTCTATACATGCTCGTCCTTTTCTAAATCCATTTTGTATTTCTAAAATAAAGCCTTCAGATTATTTTATTAGTTTGTTATTTAAAATGCTGCTATATATTTTATACCAGGAATTTAGAATAGTTATATCTCTATAGATTTTAGGGTCTTCTCTGTTAGGGTCTTCTCTATTCCCTTTTTTTAAATATAGGGAACACTATTGCTTTTTTCCCATTCTATAGGCGGGTTACTTGTTGAATAGATTTTATTCCAAACTAATAAGGATCTTTCCTTAAACCTTATTCCTGAATATTTATATAATTCAATCTTATCTTCTCCAGGTTATTTTCCTTTTCTTGTTTCTTTCAAGCTGATTTCTAATTCTTCTTTAGTTATTTCTGTTTCATTTTTCATGCAAAGTTTGCCAGTTATCTTTTGTAAAATATATTATTATTATTCGTGACACCTCCAAGGAGTTCGAAGACTCATCGCGGGAGGACACCTACAACTGTCTCAACTACTACACCGAACCCCTACTACGAATCATCTCCATCAACGCCATCTACCGCCCACCTCCACCACTACCACAACTAGTATTTTTTCTCTGTAAATTGTTTGTGTTCTGAATAGAAACTTAAAAATTCCTTTAATTTCAATTTGGCATTTAATTTTACGCTTTCTCTAGTATATATACTGATATGTTTCAAAATTTTATATACATTGGGTCTCATTCTATATGTCATGTTCTCAATTAGAAACAAATTTGTTCCCTGATTCTCCATGTCTTTTTCTGACTTCTCTTCTAGCTATAGCTCTTATTATTTTTTCACACAGGATATGAAATAAGTAGTGATCATTTCCTCTTTACAATAAAATGAAGATTTCTACCTAAACTCTACAAATACCAAGAACAGGAAGAAAATTTACAAACATTCTTTTATAAAACTAGATAATTATATGACATAAATATACAATGGCTATATATGAACAAATAATTAACCGATATTTAGATAAAATAAAACGAAGTGAAGAAACAGAAATAGAATGGCTTAATATAAAAATGATATTAATACCATCAAATGAAAGCTTAGCAAAGACCAAAAAAATCAACAAAAAGAAAAATAAATGAAGATATGGGACAATACAATCAAAGAAATATTCAAAATGAAAAAAGAAGCCTATCACAAATGGTTAAGCAGTCAAAGATTAGAAGATGAAATAGAGTACAAAAGAATTCTCTTCTCTTCTTTTCTCTATTATTAATTTAGGATCTTTCTTTAAACCTTATTCCTGAATATTTATATAATTCAATCTTATCTTCTCCAGGTTATTTTCCTTTTCTTGTTTCTTTCAAGCTGATTTCTAATTCTTCTTTAGTTATTTCTGTTTCATTTTTCATGCAAAGTTAACAAAAGATAACTTAATGCATCCATCATAAAAGTATGGTTTGGAGATGAAGAAATAAGAAAAATGTATTCTGCGCAGGTCGAGTCCATGCCTATGCGAATTAGTGAAGTTATTAGCAACAGAGGAGCACTTATAAATTATTAGGTAAAGTTGGAGTTTAATTTTTGTAGTTATTTTCTTGCGAAATTAAAATTTTCTTTAAAATGCGAGTGTTTGGATTAATTTGTTCGCTGCTATATAATATAGAAAGGTGATCAGGAAATATGTATACTACCTGTAAGATCTCCGTATTTTTCTAAACTTTGTGGTGAGACAAAAATAACAATTTAAATTACAGTAATATTTTCAACGCACAGTTGTACGGTTCTTATAAACCAGGGGTCGCCAAACTTCTTTGATCGTCGATCTCTTCAAGAGTTTCTTGACTTTTTATTAACCCCCTCTATTTTACTATTACGTAATTGTAATAGGACAAGCAAAAAAGACGCTTATGTGAGTGTTTAGATTGTTTATTTTATAGTTACAGTGTTTATTGTATGTATAATATAGTATATATTATTATATTACTAGTATTACTACTATTATTATCAATAGTAATATCACTGGTATTACTAATGATATCAATATACTGGTATTAATATCACTGGTATTACTACTAGCCCTGCTCAACTCTTCAACATAAAGAAGTTTAGTTCGTGAATGAATAACGATTGAATTATAATATGTATGTTGATGATATGATCAACATGCATATTGTTGATCATATCATCAACATTATGTATGTATGTCAATGCGCAAAAATGAGACGGATCGAATACGTGTAAGTATAAGTAAATAAGCAACCGCGCACGTGTTGCAATCTCGTCCCCCCACCCCCGCCTCGGCCAGGCGGTAACCACAGACATCCATTTATTGGTAAATATGTCATTTTGGCCTACTTGATTGACCTCAGTAGCTGTTTTCATGACCTTGCTCCATCTTACAGGTCCCATTCATGTTACTGTCCCCACGATTCACTCTTAATTGCGTTGTCATTCAGGATGGAGGTAATCCAAGTTAACCGAATTAAATATTACCCATACAATGATGTCTCATATTTTTCTATCGACCCCCAATCGACCCCCAAGCCGAGATCTACCCCTAACAATGGTATATCGACCACTTTGGCGACCTCTGTTTATAAACCTTCATTACCAAATGTTTAAGCCTATTCTGCTTTGCTTGGAGATGATATACAAATAAATATTACTTATTTAGTTGAAAAGGGTTCTCCATAAGCAAATCTGGTTTCCTATTTTGTTTGTTTCTCATTTCAGGAATTACTCTTTCTTGTAATTCACTAGAATCGACTACGCTTTACACAAATGGAGAATCTGTTGATCTCTATAGTCCGGGTTACCAGCAGGGAAAAAACTACACAGAAAACCAATGGTGCTTTCACTTAGTTAGATCATCGAAAGATAAAGTAAGTAAATTTTTATCTTATAATCAATAAATTCTTTTGAGAGTGCTCAAGATTTTGCAATGAGATTTAGTGATGGAGTAAGGGCTATTTTTTTTTAATGTTGAAAAAAGTCTCTTTCTGGTAATATTTTGTGGTGCTTTTTGGGCATGCTGCTGGTACTCTAAGCATTGGTGAAACAGCTTCTTAGTACGTAGTATCTTAGATTCTTCATACTGAGGATTTTGTGTTTAGCCATTTGGTGTGACATAATGTAATAATAATAATTGTAATAATATTTTTTTTTACAATCACAAATGCATTTTTAGTCTATAACGTTTATCAGATATAAAAAGAACTGAATGGGAGTTGTACATTTTTTAATTTAATTCTACTTATTATAAGGTGTAAACTATGAAAATATTTTACATCTTTTGATATCTGTTTTGTATTTTATATCAAAAGTTATATTAAACGTATTGATAGCGAAGCCTCTCCATAGCATAGATAACAACAGGAAATCGCTACCATCCATTGGAGAAGACATGAATTGAATTTGTGACGAAAGGAATTTTTATTTGGGATTTTCAACTGAAAGTGAGTTACCGATCTCGTACAGAGTTAAGATATTTGTTTCTCTTCTAGAAACTCGGGATGTTTTTCCTGTACAACAGTCAAGAGAACACACATTTTACAGACAAAAATATTATTGGTAATGGTGAGCAGTAGATGATGCTGTTTGTTGATAGTTATACTGTTGTTGTGTGTATAGTTTGAGGACTGAATAGTAAACACAGTGACTTGCGTGTAGGGGAATCTACTCACAGGATTGAATTCTTGGACTACTTGGTGATGTCCTGTGACAACAACAATAATAATAATAATAATTTTTTAACATTTTTATCAGCAGCTAACGCCTTTTTATTCCCGTATACGGGAGTAGGCGAGGCCATTTAGCCCTATCTAACTTTTGGAGACTGAGTGGGCAGTTCAATCTCCACTGGTACCCAATCAGAGACAGATGGTCCAAAGCTATCACTAATTAAGCGGTACGCAGTGAAGAGAGGCGGCTCAAATGTGCTGCCATCTCGTGGTCCCTAACCCTAACACAATATATTTAATGTCTGAAATAATGTGGGTTCTACGGTCGATTTTCTTGAGTTTACAGGACGAAAAACCCGAGTTTCCGGGAGGAAGAAATCCTGCTTGCCCGTGCCAGAGATCGACTAACTCGGGAACCGGTCGAAAAAAAGGCTTAGAAAAATTTCCTCTAGTCGCCGACTAGACTCGAAACGAAGTCTTCCTTCGTGCGGCCAAGGGCGATGGTGTGCAAACGCCACATCCACCGAGCTACACAGGCTCCCTTAACATTTTTATTATTTCTTAGATAAATTACATACATTATAGGAACACAATTATGCATAACAAATACTTTCTCGTACATAAAGGTTTTTTAAATAATAATAATAACAATAACTGTTTACAACGTATATTATTATAATATTCATAATGATGATTATTACAGACGTTTCTTTGCAATTTTTACATTGCAAAGAAACGCAATGTAAAATGCAATATAGAGTGATTATATCCATTGATATTGTATATATAGAGCATACTTTTGTTACAGTTATTACATGCATTACATACATTTGATTACGTGATACATTACTTACATTTGTTTACATATGATACTTACATTACATACATTTCTTTACATGTAATACATTCATTACATGCATTGGTTTACATGTGATACGTAATGCATAATACCAAAGTTAAATAATGAAATGTTTTTTTAACTTTGTCAAAGCTTTTTTTTAGCTTTTTCAAAGTCATTAAATGCAATATGTGTTTCTAAATTATATTCTCTTCTTTTCTCTATTATTAATTTTAGGCAAAAGGCTGGGTCTATACATGATCGTCCTTTTATAAATCCATTCTGTACTTCGAAAATAAAGTTTTCGGAATATTTCATTAGTTTGCTATTTAAGATTATGCTATATATTTTGTAACAGGAATTTAGTATACTTATGCCTCTATAGTTTTTAGGGTCATGTTTATTACCTTTTTTAAAGATAGGAATCACAATTGCTTTTTTCCATTCTATTAGGGGTTTCCAGTTGTATAAATGTTATTTAAAAATAATAGGAATCTTTCTTTGAATTTTGTTCCTGCATATCTATATATAGTTCTGAACCTAGTTTATCTTCTCCAGGTGATTTCAGTTTCTTATTTCTTTCAGATTGATTTCTAATTTTTCATTAGTTATTTCCTTTTCATTTTCATTAAATGTTTGTCAGTTGTCTTTTTTTAAATATTTATCTTCCACAATTCTGTGTAGAAATTTAGAAATTCTTCTAATTTCAATTCGGTGTTTAATTTTATGTTTTCTTTGGTATCTGCATTTAAGTGTTTCACAATTTTATATACATTGGGTCTTATTTTATATAAATCATGTTCTAAATTAGAAACTAATTTGTTCCATGATTCTCTATGTCTTTTTCTGACTTTTCTTTTAGCTATGGCTCTTATTCTTTTATATTCTATTTCATATTCTAATCGTTTGTTGCTTAACCATTTATGATAGGCTTCTTTTTTATTTTGATTATTTCTTTATATCATCCCATGTACTGGTTGTATTATCCCATATCTTCGGTTTTTTCCTTTTATTGAATTTTTTGGTCTTTCCTAAATTTTCATTTGCTGCTGCATTTAGTATCGTTTTTATATCAAGCCATTCTAATTCTATTTCTTCATTTTGTTTTTTATCTAGATACTGGTTAATTCTTTGTTCATATAGCCATTGTATATTTGTGTCATTTAATAGTCTAGTTTTATAAACAAACGTTTTAAATTTTCTTTCTGTTCTTGTTACTCGTAGCCATTTATGTGGTAATCTTTATTTTATTTTAACAAGGAAGTGGTCACTGCTTATTTCATATCCTATGTGAACTCAATCATCTAACAAAATCTTTGATGTATTTTAATTTAAGATAAAATAATCTAATATTGATTTCCATTCTCTTGCTGCCCAAGTATATTTATGTATGTCTTTATGTTTATAGAAATAATTCATTATTTTTAGGTTATTATAAACTACAAAGTCAATCAATTTTTTACCATTTCTGTTCAGAGTGTGTTCTCCATGTATTCGTACATTATTATTAATTTTCATGTTTCCAATTCTTGCATTTAACTCTCCTGAAAATTACATAATGATTTTATTTATTTTGTTATAAATATTTTGTTGCTGATTATAAAATTCAATATTCTTCTGGGGCATGTAAACCAATTTTTGTTAAATAGCCTCTATTTATTTTTATTATATCTTCTATTATTCTTTCATTCCATAAATTATAATGTTTTAACTGTTTTGAAAGTTCGGAAATTTTCTTCTTTCCTATAAGGCCTTATCAGCCTACTCTTCTTATTTTATGACCCTTATGCTATTAGAGTACTCGAGGGCCATGGGGTCGTACCATTTCTGGCCTTATAACCATTTCCTCTCTATAAACCTTTACCATAATTCTACTCTATTCTATTGTAATCTACTCTTTCCCCTTCAATATACCCTATTCCTCCTATGGGTTGAAATTTGGAAGAAGGCTAGTTCAGTAGCCTTAAAGTAGCAGCCCTACCACTGAACTATCGATTGTCAGGCTAGTAACCTGACATGGAGAACATAATTCTACTGTTAAGCTGACAGAAAAAAGTAATCGGAATTAATCTATGAAAAATGACCCTGGAATGGAAAAGGTAAAACGAAAATGGAAACGACAAAATATAATACACATAGCAAACTGGAATATAAGAGGAATAGCATATAAAGAAACAGAATTAGATCAAATATTAAATGAAAGAAATTTTAATATAGCAGTCATCACTGAAACAATAAAGAAATTAAAAGGAAACCACGAGAACCGAAAATTTTAATGTGATATACAGTGGAGTTGACAGCAACCAAATAGCACAAGCAGGAGTCATGATTTGGATTCATAACTTTCAAAACATTCGGAAATTTGAGGAAACTGTCGCGAGTCGGGTGTAAATTTAACTGTTATGTATGTGCTTGGAAAAAAGGAACTCGAAGTGTGGGAGGTGTATTTTCCGTAAGCGAAAAATACACCTCTCCAATTCTTCGAGTTCCTTAGTACTGAATGAGAGTTTTTGCTCTCTTAAGGTTTCTGCCTGGTTTCTGAGGAGAACCAATAAGTTCGAAACAGCTGTCAGGCCAGTGTGGCCTTATCAGGAAGGACCAATGGGAGACGAATATGTGGACACTTGGGTAGCGATCATATTTCCTATAAGGTCCGCATTAGGGCAACTCGTGAATCCCGGCGAGTGTATTCCCGTAAGTTCTCTGGTCAAATTTCGTACGAAACTTTTATAGTTTCTGCATTAGGCTTTGAAATAATGCTTGATGTAATATCCACTTGATTTATATAATTTTGCATCGCCGAAATGAATCCTTTTGGATCTTTATTTTTAGCATGATTCTCGGATTATGTATTATTAACATATATAATTTGTTACAATTGAGTTTTGGTAGAAGTATGTTGTGATTTCATTTAGGTCTTGTTGTGCTTTGGAGAGAGTCGTGTTGATGTCTGAGTGGACTGCTAGTAACGCGGTGTCATCTGCGTGCTGATATATTTGACTTCGTGTGGCCAGGTTATAAACGTCGTTAATGTACATGTTGAATAGAGTAGGTGACAATATAGCGCGTTGTGGGACACCGTGTTTTATTTGTATACCCCTGACTGTGACAGGTACCTATTTTTGTTACTTGTGTTCTGTTTGAGAGGTAGTTCATGAACCATGTGTGCAGTGTTCCTCTTATGCCTATTGAGTATAGTTTGGTGAGTATGTCGTGTTCAAGTGTATCAAAAGCTTTGGTTAGGTCAAGGATTATAAGGACGGAGTACTTGTTTTTGTCGAGAGCTTTGTTTATTGCGTCTGCGATATATTCTAATAAAGTGATGGCGTTTTTGTTTTCTGAAAGCAATATTGGTTTAGTGAGATAATGTTGTACTTCTGTAAATAGTTTTGTAGTCTGGTGTGTGTCATTTTTTCAAGAATTTTTGAGATGAATGATTGGTTAGCTATTGATCTGTAGTTCTGTGTATCACTTCTTTTACCATGTTTGTAAATTGGTCGCAGTCGTTAGCTGTTGTGGAATGATTTATCTATTCGTGGAGTGGTCTTTGGTTTTAGCTGTAGAACCGCTCGCTTTGTTTAGTTCCAGTTTTGTTATAGATGGAAAATACACAGTTTGCTGTTGATAATTTTTTGTTTATCGTTGGTAGATTATCTTTTTTGAGTTGAGTTGTGTGAAATTGTTTGTGAAGGAGTGTTTTAATGAGTCTGCTAGTTCCTCTTGGTTTATATCCTGACCGAAGCTTTTTTGCAGTAAAATCTTGTGCTGAAGTTTTCTTTTTCGAGTTAGTAATTCGTTAGGCGTAGCATATGTTTGCTTCATATTGTCTTTATATTCGGTAAATTTTTGAAATTTGTAGTGTCTTTTTACCCTACGGATTTTTGCTGTCAGTTGATTTCTTGTGCTTTTGTATGATATTTGTAAATTAGTGTTACTGGGTGACTTTTTTCTGTGAACATTAGTTGGAAGTTATCGTATAAAGTTACAGGGTCACTTATTTTGATTAGCAATTCCAGTCTGTATTTTGTATAAGGTTGTCGACAATGCTCTTTAATATGATGGAGACCTTGTAGTGTTGTAGGGAGGAGGAAGTAGCGTAATGAAATGAAGTTGAAACAAAGTAGTGATCGGCGATTTTGGCATTAATTACGGAAGAAGTATATGAATTGATGGGAGCTCGTATGTTGATATGGTCAATGGATGATTGTGTTAGTGAATCGTTGAATATTTCTTCCCTTGTTAGGGAGTTTATGGTAGGATTTATGTTCTACTGACTTAGTATATCAAAGTATGTGTTAATGGCTGAAGGATCCTGGTCTAGACTCTACAGTATTTATGTTAATATTTCATATTAGGATGAGCCGATGTGTTGTATGGTGTTCACTGCCGCTTAGACATGTTCTAATTCAACTATTTTTGTCGTTATTCGGGATTTCCAATATTAGTGTTTCTGTATGTTCGAAACGAGTTTGTTTATCCGTCATGTTGTAATTTTCTTTGATAAATGCCATGATTCTTCCTCCTCTTTTGTTTGGTCTACATAAGGTAGTGGACTGGTAGTTATTGATGTTGTGTTGTAATTTTCTTTGATAAATGCCATATTCTTCCTCCTCTTTTGTTTGGTCTACATAAGGTAGAGGACTGGTAGTTATTGATGTTGTGTTATAATTTTCTTTGATAAATGCCATGATTCTTCCTCCTCTTTTGTTTGGTCTACATAAGGTAGAGGACTGGTAGTTATTGATGTTGTATGCATAAGCTTCTGTGTCATTTATTACAACTTCGGTCCGAATTAGTACGTTTATGTTTGTAAAGGTGTAATTGAGCAGTTTGGAGGGCAAGGGGCCCTGGCACCCTTGCCCTCCAAACCCCGCAAAGCAAAAGAAAAAAAAAACACTATAAAATTTTCCAAAACGTTTTTCCTAATTAAAATTCATTTTTTTATTTACGTTGTGCCGTGTCTTCTATTTCTATACTACTTATGAATTATCGGTCACATAAGGTGGAAATACCCTATAGTTCTCTGGAATCACGGCTGCTGTGAATACAAGGCGAACGAATTAGTGCTCGGGCGGACCGAGCGCTACTTCGTTTGCCAAGCCGGGCCAGAGAAGATCACGGGTATCATATATTGGCGATCTGTAGATGCTCAGTCATAGGTCATATGCGATGCGTAGTGTGTATTCTCAAAACATCTACTCAACCCCCCCCCCCCCTTAAGAATAAATCGTGAGTGCGCCACTGGTTTTTAGAGATAATTTAAAATATTTCTCGGGGGGGTGTTAATGTAGTATATTGGTAGACTGCTTAAGTCAAATTCTCTTGCAATTATGCAAACTCTTAATATAAAATATTACGAGGAATAATAATAATAATAATAATAATAATAATAATAATAATAATAATAATAATAATAATCGTTATTTCATATATTCATATAAAATAGCCAGTTAAGTTATTTCGTTAGTTATTTTATGTTTAAAACTGAAATAAAATTTCATTATAATTTAATGCCCATTTAGGTGGTGTCTCAGTTAATGTGATAAAATGTTCAGTACTCGTGTTAACATTATTAGCTTGTTCAAAAGTTGAATTAATGGTATGTACGTGATCAGAAGTTCTTAGGATAAATGAAGTCATTAATATGGTGGGCACAATCAGTAATGTGGTATGATTTTTGGCTCATTGGAGTTTCGTATATGCATCGAGTTAGGCCTTATTTACATGTGCATGATGATTAGCATTGTATTTCTGGCGAAGATATGACAATCTAGGATCTAGTTGTATTTTTACAACTTGTTATTGGTTAACTTTTAAAAAAATGGTTACTAAATTATAAAGATGGAAGCTCAATAAATCTGATTAAAAAGAAATAATCGCCATATCAATGTATTAACTGCTTTTAATCAATTACTTTCATTAAAAGTAATGAAAGTTTTGAAACTTTTGTAGATGTGACTTTAGTATGTGAAGGTAAAACTTACGGCACCCAAAATATTGCTGTCTGCATGCAGTTCTTTCTTTTATGGCATATTTATTGAAAACTGGTGTAAAATTCAATTTTAATTCTCGAAGATATAAAATATACAGATTTAAAAATAATAATAGAATTTATGTACAAGGGTGACGTGATCATTTCGCAGGTCAAACTTTCTACGCTACTTAATACTGCTAAAAGTCTGAATGTTCAGATCTGTACAGAGATTGCGCATTGGGATACTTTGATATTCAGGAGAAGGGTGAAATGACTAAAGTAACATGGACTTTACTTGCTGAGATGTTGTAACCAAAAAAAAAAAAAAAAACATAGCACAGAATTGCCATCCTTAATTAAGAGGAAGGGCTTGGAGTAGATATCTTCGTGATTCTAACAGTAATGGCAAAAAGACAAATGTATCGTCAAGAATAAATGAACTGGACACAACAGAAGATACTAGGAGGCCAATAAAATAGCTCACAAGTGAAGAAAAGTCAGAACTATAAGCAACTGACTATGCGCTAAGTGGGATTTTTGTTTCTCATTCAAATATATATCTTAGTCCAGCTCAGAACTTGCTTGCATCTGTGTAGAGTTCAATGACGGTAAAAGGATCTCAACAAAGTGAAGATACAGGAATAGAAATGGAGGAATCAAAGGCGGTGACAACATCTTTTGACAATTTTCTCCAGGATTCGATATTAATCCCAGTAACGAATACAACGCCTATTCTTAATGCAGTTGATTTAATTGAAACTCATGCAAACATGGAATCAGGAACAAATGTTAGTTCCTTGTTCTGTATCAAGTGGACTATATACTTCTTATCAAGTCACAACGTAAGATAAAAGATATCGAACTTGGTATCTTATTACCTGGGATTGCAGTTTTTGCCTTTTGAGAGTCCTTTACTTCAAGATAGTACCAGTTCCAATATGATGGTAATGTCTTGGGAGACATCTGCTGTTTCCCCAAGGGTTCCATAAAATACATGATCAGCAGCTTCCACTACAAGGTCAGGATGTCGCCCAGGAGAAGATACATTTGTCAATTAATTATCCTTGTCAAAACATCTGTGTTTTTACATGTCTGTTGCAAATGCTGCACAACCAAAAGTATGCAAAACATAATATGAAACTTTATGAAAATATCAGACATGAATCTTCTTTTTATCGTAAACTAGATCCGGATATGAAAATATGAAAGCAGAGTTGATGAAGATGAGGAAAGAGATGAAGTTCACACGAAATGAAATGGAATGAAAAGCATTATAAGCATTATTGACATATATGTAAGAGTGAAAAGAGCGAAGGAAAGATGACCATGTAAAAGATAAAAGATGTAACGAATTATTCGAGAGTGGCTCTCTATGGAGACTCATTATTAGAGGTGTGTGGTGAATGAGAAGGTAACACTTGTTTTCCTGGTGGTAGATTAAGCAGAGTGATTGAAAGGTTGGACATAAGGAATAAGAGAACAAAATAGTTGGTGGCTGTAGTAGGGACGAACGATTTCGATGGGAACAAGAAAAATGCCAGATTAGATATTAGGAGATTATTAAGGAGAGTAAAAGATAGCAGTGTGGTAGGAAAGGTAGTCAGTGTGTTGCCAGGGTATGATAGTGATGAATTAAGTCTATGAGCAATGAAGGAGATGTTAGCACAATTATGTGAAGAGAATGGAGTGCATTATGTGAATGTATTAGGTGAATTTGAGGGACGGATGGAGTTACATAAAGAAGGTGGACTGCGTTTAAACGGTTTTGGTGTGAGTCGGCTTGAGAGATTGTTGCTGGAAGGAGAGTTAATGACTGTAATGAATAGATCTGAGGTGATATCAAAGATAAAAAAAGAAGGGTAGAGAGAGAGAGAGAGAGAGAGAGAGAGAGAGAGAGAGAGAGAGAGAGAGAGAGAGAGAGAAGCTGGAAAACAGAGAGGTGAATATCAAGAATGAAGTAAATAAGATAGTGGGAGCACAATAGAAATAGGAAACTGGGAAGGTGCATTCAGAGTGGATGGGGAAACACTACATGAAATACGTGGATGCTGGATTCAGAAGTAAATGTCTGAGTGGGGAAAAAAGATCGAGATAGAGATGTCCTAGGACGGAAAGGAAGAGTTCGGGTGTGCGGAAATTTGTAGAATTGGTGGTAATATAGAGGAAGGGAATGGGGAAGGTATTGAAGAATCATATCGGAGACGTGATGTTCGTAGGACTTGTAGGACCAGAAATGATTTCTTATATTCGTTTTCTAATGACAAAATTATTCCAAATAAGGGGATCGAATTTGTTTCTTTCCTTGAGTTTATTGACCCCAAAGTTGTAGGTATAAGCGAGACATGGTTAGAGGAGGATGACATCCTTAGTGGAATAGAAATGAACAGATATGATATTTTTCGTGAATATAGACAGGGAAGAAAGAGAGGAGGGTAGGAGTAGTAGTGTTAATGATAGTAGATGAGTTATGCCCATCTAAGTTGGATTTGCAAGGTGCAAATAGTGGCCAATTTTCAGACAGTTTGGTGTGAGGTGAAGGTAAAATATTGAAATATTTAGTTGGGTCCTGCTATAGACCTTTTATAATATGGAGGGTAACGAGAAGGAAATGTATAGACAAATTAGACTAGTTAGCAAGAAACTGGTGATTATTATGGGTGACGTTCATTATGGTAATATAGACTTTGGATCAAAAGACTGTATCTGGTGTGCAAAGAAAATGAATTTATGAAGTTTTTAAGCGACAGTTATCTTAGGTAATATGTAACAGAAGGCACAAGAGGATCAAGGGTATTTGATTTGATCATCTCTTCAGATGATGTTATTATAAATCGGGTGTGAAATCTTTCACAATTTGGTGAGAGTGACCATGAAATGATCACTTGCAGGGTGGCCAGTCATTTGCTGACTTCTGTTAAAAAGGGATATATGTGGACTTATAAGGCTGATAATTAGGAAAAGCTCAGGAAATAGCTTGCGGTAATAATATGGAATGAGCCAAATGGAAAGGATATCGATATTGCTTGGACCCCTGCACGATAACTATTTTGGTGAAGGCAATATCAGAATGTATTCCATAGGTCAAGAGGGTAAAGAGAACAGGTGTGCAGTCTGGAAGTATCAGATATTATGAAAGATGCACAAGATGAGTGGTTATAACTTATAGCAACTAGTTGCATGAGAAGTAGGCGAGGAAGGTGACTCTCTTGGTAAGAATAGTAAAAGTGCAGTATGAGTAGTAGTTAGCAAATGGGGCTAAAAATGTAGGGATTTTTTCTATATGTGACCAATAGAAGAAAGAATGATGATGAAAGGATGGCATTGATTGTTGAAAATATAGGAATGATAGCTGCTGCAGAGGACAGAGTTGAGATATTTAATGAACAATTTATAAAAGTATTTCATTTTTGTGAATGTGACATCATGCAAAATTTGAATGCAGTGGAAAAGGAGGAGGAGGAACTGTAAGTGAGCAGGATGTATATGAGAAATTGAATAAACGTGGTGTAAATAAGGCTGTGGGACTTGATACCATATCTCCACATGTTTTGAGGGAATGTTCCTGAGAGTTTACTTTTACATCTCATTTTAACACGAGATTTGCACTGGGCCAAGTTCCAAAGCAGTGGAAAAAGGGTAAAATTGTTCCTATTCATAAGGGAGGAAATAGGACTAGGGCTCTTAAGTATAAGAGCTCCAGTCTGTGTATCTGGAGTTTTGGTTATAGAGTTAGAGAGGTTTTTTATCCTTAGGACCAAGACTCAGAATTGTATTGACATCAGAAATGTACTCTTTGGCGGCCAGCATGGTTTTGTTAAAGGAAGATCATGTTTTTGCAATCTGCTTACGAATGATAAAAAAGTGACAAATGCATTGGATAAGAGTGATGCATACACAGCGGTATATTTAGATTTTGCCAATTCTTTTGCAAGGTCATGACAAACTGGTAACTAAATTGGTACAGATGGTAATAAATAGATAAATAGTAGGTTATTTCCCTGGATTGGAAATTGGCTGTCTGATAGATATAAGCGAATTGTTTATGAAGGAGCGATATCCCAAAAGTGAAAGTTTCTAATGGTGTACCTCAAGTGTCTGTTTTCGTCCAGTTGCTGTTTAATATTTATGTAAATGATATTGGGCGAGGTCTGAATGGTGATGTGCAGTTGTTTGCAGATGATGCAAAGTTGGAGAGAGCTATCAGGAGTAAAGCGAATGCCATTGACTTCTCATACTGTGGACTTGAATACACTGGTTGAATGGGTATATGAAGAGGGATGTCAATTCAATGCTGAAAAGTGTAAGGTTTTGATTTAGAAGAAGAGATGGGATGAAGAGTACACAATCGGTGGAAATATCTTGGACGAGGTAGGGCAGATGAGAGATCTGGGGAGTGATTATGGTTACGGACCTAAATTGTCGGGGACATATTGCTAAAATTGTTAGGACAGCACAGCGGTTAATGAGAATGATGCAGAGTGCACTGACCTGTAAAAGTAAGGAAGTTATGGTTCCCTTGCATAATGCTTTGATCAGGCCACATATGGAATGCTGTCTGCAGATATCGTTACCTGGTTTTCAAAAAGATGAAGATGTATTGGAAAAGGTTCAGAGACGATTCATTACGGTATTTTTTGATTATAAAGACAGAATTATTAGCTGATTAATGCTGGGGACGTTTTGCATAGATGGGTGAAGATAGGGAGAGAACAAGAGGTGATTTCTGGAAACTGTATAAGGAGAATGGGGGACAAGGGTTTAGGAGCAGGTTTTTTGCATGGAGAGTGGCGAGTGATTGGAATGCAGTGGGTGAGAATGCATTGTGTTGTGAGCACGGAGACAGTAAACATATTTAAGGCGCGTGTATGATAAACTGTGTCTTTAACAGTGGGAACTCCTGCGATGAGTCATCTGACTCTATGGAGGTTTTAATTTAATAATAATAATAAAATTAAAATGAGATATGTGGTAAAATAAGATATGGAAGAAAGACTAATGATAAATTAATTCCCTTTACAGAAAATGAAACTCACATTTCTATTCATGGATATTGAAGAAATGACCAGATGTGAAGCGGATTGGTTAGTCATCATAGCAGAAGGAGAAGTAAATAAAAAATTTTGTGGTAACATGATCCCAAGACCATTAATAATTACCGGTGGTGAGATACAATTTCGATTTTTCGCAGACCTGTTGTTTAACAGACGTGGTTTTCATATTCGAGTGGAACTAACAACAGAAGTTAAGTAAAATATTTATGATTTTTCTAGTTAAGTTTTTTTTCTATGCAAATCAAAATATATATTTATTATTTATATGTCTGGGCAGGGTAAAAATTCAGTTAATTATGATGAACACACACTACTCAGTATTAGAATGGCAAAAATATCATTTATAAGTGACTAGTAATTATGATAACATTAACTGTTAATGATATTTTTCTTTTCATATATTTTTAATGCAATAAAAATCCGCTAGGTGTTCAAATGGTCTGATGGTGAATATGCCGTAGTCTTTAATATATAAAAACTGTGGGGAAAGACGGATATCCTCAGAAAGCTGGTAGTAAAGTTCTTTGAAACACACACACACACACACCAATGCGACGTCATAAGAAAAAAAAACTTGCCAGCAAAATGTATATGGCCAGTTTAATCAGATCATTTTAATCACGTGATGAGTTATTCGATCTCGTAGGGAGGTAGAGAGCTTTCTCACCACGAAAGCTTGGTTTTTAATTCCTCAGAATAGGCAAACCAACTTCATAAACACAAAATTCTACAGGAATAAAATATTTATCCTTAGAAGGCTTGCAGCAGAGGAAAGGCAAGCCGACTATACCAAATTTCCCAAATCCCCTGATCAGGGGCGCAACTTGTCTTGGACGGATGAGACATAGATGGATACAGTGTATTTATCAAAATATGTCAGGGGTTTTCATTTGAAGATGAGTTAGCTAGTTTTAATTTTAAAGATTAAACCTAAAGAAACATAGTAATATCAAGTTCCCTCCATGTCTTTATTTTTAACTTAGATTGATTTTCTTTTGTGGAATGTGGAGATTTGAAATTCAAATATTACACTTTTAATAATTGTATAACAGCGATCTTTGTACAATACTTTTTTGTCACATATCTTCCGTTTCTTTCTTTGCTGTTATCAATAAGAAATGTCTTAAGCAAATTTTAATACCGACATTGATATTGCATGTCATTTTATTAATCAATTAATACATTACTCCATATCATAGATTTGTGCAAGTCCGACGAATTGGAGTGTGACAATAGAAACTGTGTTCCTGTAACTTCCACTTGTGATGGTATTGATCAATGTGGAGATGGAAGTGATGAAGCTGGATGTGGTGAGTAAAAACTTGCTTCATCTCCCCCTGTTTTCTTTGAAATAAACGAAGTATGTGAAATCAGTATAGCATTCATTTCTTACTGGCACATCTACCCGACAGCTTTAGAACAATAGCTGGCAACACTTTTTTTTAATTCAATAATTCTTCTCATGGATAAAAATGTATTGGCTTTCTTTCATTCCTCTATTCATGCATAGTAAAATATCCTTTACATTCTTAACTATGACTTCGTGATTCACCTGAAATTCCGTAACATCTCTTGATGACTCATGCTTTCGTATATAGAAATGTGATGCAGCTTTAAAATTTGCTAGATTAGTGAGGTTAGAATGGGACACGGGAAAACAATTGTGGGTTAATTTAGAGAAGGGATACGAATGGGGACGAACTTGATAAATAAATTTATACACAATGAAAATTAATTAACGCCTAATCATCTTGGTATTATTAAATTGATTATTAGTGTATTCAAATGGATACAACTGTGAGTATATAAATAATGAAATAATAGCAAGAACTTATCTCAGCAAGGTTATAGTGCCAATGAAGATATCATAAAGTGCTGACCAGGTCTTTTAATTATATTTAAAGTACTAAACTTTGAAATTTAATATACATTTTTTAAATAACTGGATGGAACACTTCATACTTTTAATAACTTCATAATTAGCTTAAACCGTAACGTTTAAGCTAACGTGTTTTTCAACAGTAATGAAAGAAAGCAAAACGCATTCTTTCTTGGATAGGCTTTTCAGTCACCGAACACAACTGATTAGGTTACGAAGTATACAGGAAAAATTTTACTTCTTATGATCATCCTTCCCAGAAATGAGGTGTCTTATAAACCTTTAAATACAGAGCTGGACCATCTATGATCGATGTTTGTAAAGAATAGCTACAACCTGAAAAATAGTATCAACATTAAAAAAAAATATTGGCAAACATTACAATAAGCATAAACTATAAAGGTGCAGTCACTATACTTTAAACAAAATTTAAAAAAAGATAAAATAGCTAGCATATTAAAACAGTATGACCTCAAAATTACTTTCTCACCTATGAAAAAAATTTAAACAATGCTTGTGTCACTCCAATAACCTCAATTCGCCTCTCACGAGGCCAGGTGTTTAAAAAATATTCTGCGCATGGGCATATGTTACGTCGTAGACAAACGGAACATTCAGAGAAGTTTACATGAAAGAACGTATCAGATTGAGAAGAAAGGAATACAAATCAGGCCTGACTAAGCGAAATAATCAGTTAATTTGGGATCTAACAAAATGCTGCATAATGAATTTAATAGTTATATATGCAACGTTAAAGAAGCCTCTGAAATGACACGATGTCAAACGCAATAAGCATCAAGTTGTTATTATCCTGAACTAACTGTGGTAGACATGCATAAAAGATACTTAATATACACAGCATTATGCTTGGACAGATGCGAAACAGCACAAATTAATAAAGCCTTTGTATGCAGTAGCAACAGATATAGGCTATTAGCTTAATAACAATTATTTTAATAAAGTTTATGTCTTAAAAATAATTATTCTACTCTATGTAACAGTTTTTTTTATTTTTTAAACAGACATTTAATTTTATTCCGGATATTTACAAAACTTGAAATATTCACGCAAATCAATAAAAACTACAGTTTCTTTACAACTCAGGAAGGCATAGAAAAAGACCTCATTTGACCGGTTTAGCGATGGAAAGAAAATATTTAATTTCAATTTTTGTTAAAATCGGGCAACAATAACCGCTTTTCGCTTTCCAGGAAGAACAAAAGTCATTTTACATTGCGCTAGCTGACTCAATAACTGCGCTGTGTGCCCTCTTTTTCTTTTTCTTTTTTTTTTTTTTTTGCATGATTGTCCTTATAACTTGTCGGTGGTTGTGAAATATTCATCAAAACTTCAAGAGCATAATTCAGTCAGTGCCATTTTATTTTATTGAATTGTGTTATTCATACAATACCTGTCATAACTTTCCCTTAAATTCATTCACAAATGAAGCATTCACAACCACCTCTGACAACGCATTCCACCCATTTACAGCCTTTCAAGCAAAAAATATAGTCCAGACACCCTTGTTAATCACACTCTTACACAATATTTAGGGATGACCCCTTCTTCTCTCCCTTCCTGCACTTGTCTTAAGAGAGTTATCCGTATCAATCCTATAAAACCTTTTTAATAATTTATATGACTATCATATCTCCTCGCCTACGTCTATCAACTAGTTTGCTGCATTGTCCGAAAATTACTGCTTTTCGCTTTCAACGAAAACCAAAAGATGTTTCACAATTGGGTTCGCTAACTGAATAACTACAATGCGCGACCTTTTTTTTAAGCTGGTCTTTGTAATTTATCGGTTTAAATACTTCATAAAGTATAATTTTATCAGCGCCTTTTTATTTTCTTTCACAAATTTTGTTTTGTTTTCTTTATTTTTTTATTCTTATTATTTTTGTCTTATTTCGTTTTGTTTGTTTTATAGTAGTCAACATTTCTTCTCGAGGTCCTAAAATGTTTCTCTAGAACCAGTTCTGCCAGTCCTATTAAAAGCAATTAAATAAACTCTCATATATATATATATATACACACATATACATACCCGTGGGTGGTCTGAAAAGTTCTCGGCCTAAGAACGAAAAAACAAATTTATAATTTCAAATTTATTTTTATTTTTCAACATAATCTCTCTCGAGACTAATACATTTATTCCAGCGATGTTCTAGCACCAATATCCCGTCCCTGTAGTAGTTCTCAGTAAGATCTGCAACATACCCCCTCTACAGCTGCAATCATCTCTTGATTCGAAGAAAAACGCTGACCAGCGAGGAACAGTTTTAGTTTTAGGAAGGCAGGAAGTCAGAGGGAGCCAAATCTGGGTAATTGGATGGATGTTCCAACAATTCATAATGCAGATCCCCTAATTTTCCCATTGCCAAAACATCTTTGTGGGCAGGTGCATTGTCCTGATGACAGATGAATTTTTTCTTCTGCAAACCGGGTCTTTTCTCAAGAAGTTTTTCGTCTAGACTGGTTAAAAGATCGGTATATTTTCCCCCGGTTATTGTTTCACCCTTTTCAAGATAATTAATAAACAAAATGATCCGAAAACACAGATGCCATGACCTTTCCTGTTGATGACTTTGCATTTTTTGACGCTGAACAAAACAACCGGATATTATCCACTGTTTTGATTGCTGTTTGGATTATGGTGTGTAATGGTGAATCCAAGTCTCATCCATAGTAATACATCCACGTACAAAATCAGTTTTATTCTTGTTAAAGCGCTCCAAGCACCGCTCAGAGATTTTCATGCGAGTGCGTATTTGTGCAAATGCAACACCCATCTTGCGCAAAGCTTTTTCAATTGCAATTCTTCATGCAAAATAAATCCTACAAGTTCTTTTGAAATGCCTGTAGTCTCATCAATTTCACTTACTTTGCATCGCCGGTCGTTTAATAACATATCGATTTCTGATGTTGTTACACTTTTTGGATTCCTTCACCTGGATCATCTTCAAGGCTGTTACGGCCACATTTAAACTCGGCAGCCCATTTCGTAATTGTCAAAAACGAAGGAGAAGAGTGCTCACAAACTTTTTTGAATTTATTTTGGCGTTAAACCTTCTTTTACAAAGAATTTTATAACCGAACGATACTCAATTTTGTTCATTTCGAGGGAGATACAGACAGCTTTTACAGACAAGCTTATACAGACAACATTTGCTTCAGACAGCTGTATAAAACAAACTACTTGAGAGAATGACTTGCAATTTCATATGGATGCTTATGACAGATGTACCAACTAAGAAAAAAAAATCTTGCCGATAGAGTTGCAATCTATGGTCGAGGGCGAGAACTTTTCAGACCATCCACGTACAGGGTGTTCGGGATAAATTTGACAGTTTCGTAAGGAAAAAGAAAATCTTCTTTGTATCTATTAAATTTAATGAATTGACAAAAAAAACATTACAGGCAGAGTTAATTACAATACTATCAACAAGATTTACTCAAAATAACCACCATTAGCATCGATCACAGCTTCAATTCTGCTTCGGAACCTCGAACAAGCTGATGCTACAGTCTCCCTGGGAAGGGCCGCAAAAACTGTTTTAATTTTATCCATTAACTGGGCTTTTGTATTACTGGAAGTGCGATTGGTGTCTTTTTCAACTGCGCCCCATACAAAATAATCCATGGGGTTAAGGTCTGGGGAGTTTGGAGGCCAAACATTTGGACTGGTGAAGTCGTAGAAATTTTCAGACAACCATTTTTGACTTTTCCCAGAGGTGTGGCAAGGGGCCGAATCCTGCTGCCATACATACGGCCTACCATTGGCTACCCTTGTTATCCAGGGCTTGACTACAGTTAGCAACTCCACGAACAAAGCCCGAATTCCAATGCCAGGGTTCTTCAACACCTGTTCCTGCAGATTTGCGAGGAATTCTGCTGTACGAACGCAATCAGATCGTCTGCTAGGGATCTTTCTTCTTGCTACATCCTCGTAGTCACCATTGCAAGTCTCTAGTTCATGCCTGATTGTTTTTACTGTATTCAGGGAGCATTGGGCAGCAGTCGTAATATCCTTATTTTGATGGCGGGCACGAATCATCATGATACAAGTTATTCTCTTCCATGATTCAGGTGGGTTCCAGCTATCCATCCTTTCTGACATCTTGTATATGAATGAAGAAGGGTCCAAACTTTTAAATGAAGAGAAGTGTGTGTTAATACATGTAACTTACGGAAAAATATAATTAATTATAAATATGTCAAATTTATCCCGAACACCCTGTATATATATATACAGTATATACAGAGTAACTGACTCGGTTTAATGATATGTTTATAATTATTAACTGACTTAAACACTGAGAGGAAAATATAAGATATTTAATAAGGTTTCACTACTAGTTTCATCGGAAATGCCGACATCGTCAGGTGAATAGAATACCATGGAGAAAACAACATTTTAAAAATATATTGTACTTTACACAAACACAAAATTTAGAACAAGTAGCAGTTGTGTTTGAAATTGAGTCCGAGTGATAGTTCTAGTTTGAATCACTCTGCGTGTGAATGATATCACGAGTACGCGAAAACTCGATGACAGCTCTATGTGAATCGGGTAGGCAGTAACTGAGATTGCTGTTTAGATGGGTAGGGTAGAGAACTATTTCTTTGGATTCCAAAGTCTTTCTAATTCATTAGAGCATTTATGGATGGTTGAAGTAAAGTTCCAGTTTATTTGATGTTGTCGTCCTTCAACATTGGTATCGGCAGAGAATAAAACGTGGCTGGATAGGGCACTAGCACGGGTTCTGTTGTACGAAATGTCAAGTTGGTGTTTGTTCTTCTAGGCTGTGAGAGGTGGACTTTTCTGTCTGGCCATAATATGGTTTCCCACAACTGCAAACGATTTTCTATACTCCAAGGAACTGAAGACGGTTGTGTTTTACTTTAGGTTGAAAACTAAAGTAAAACACACGTAAATCACTAAAAAAACACGTACTAACCACAGTAATGACTATTTAATTCTTGAATATTTCATCCCAAGTATCTTGGGACATCAATGCTCCTGTAAATTGTCTTACTTTGTTCAGATAGGTAGGTCTATTCAGAAAAGCATCTCGCAACATCAAGACCACATTCGTCTTTTCAAACCGCAGAAATCTGGTCTCTCCCAACACGGAGTTGAAAATCCAAACCACAGGATCCATTGGGAGAAGTCAAAACTTTTACACAGATCTGTACATAAACATGAACGTTTATATAAAGAAAGTGCTGAAGCCCTATTGCATAGACCAAGTTTAAACCGCAACGACGGTCTTCCTATTCGTAAAGTATTGGAAATTGTCAAAAATTGTGTAAAATAATCTTTATATATATATTTTCCCCCAGTTATATTTAATGTACTTCTATAACACGTTACTGCACGCACATTGAGATTCCATTGTAATCATGCGCCCTAACTGTATGCATTTCTAGTATTGTTTGAACTACTGTACTCGTCATGTCTCAAGATACGTGAGATCAAATATTTACGAAAAATTAAATAGTCATTACTGTGGTTAGTACGTGTGTTTTTAGTGATGAATTCACCACAGGTTTCGTTATGTAAAAAGTGTGAAAATAATTTCTAATTTTTGAGGGGGATAGTGGAGACGAAACATCTAAGTATCTATCGGTATGTGTTGGCTTTCTAAAGATAAAAATCTTGAGACCATCCGTTGTTCTAGTAAGGTTTATATCTAGAAAAGCCAAAACACCTTTAACTTCTGGTTTGGATGTGAAGTTTATATTTTGATGAAAATGGTTTAAATGATCCAGAAAGGTGTGTAAGTTTTCTGGGCGGTGCTCGCAAATTAGGGAAAATGTCGTCCCAGTTTTTCAGTGTCGCTGAGGAAACGGCTTTTTCCTCAAAATCTTCCAGAAAAACTTGCTTAGCACCGGAGACAACTGACTACCCATTGCCAAACACTATTCTGTTTGCAGATCTTGTCTTCAAATAAGAAGTAGCCTGAATCCACACAATGCAAAAGTAAGGGGAAAATATTTTTAGATAACTTGCTTTTTAAAACACCGAGGATTTCCTGGGTTGGAACGTTGGTGAATAGTGAGACTATATCGAAGCTGACCATTCTATCTGCTTCGTTAAGTTGGATGCTCTTGATATTTAAGACAAAATAAGCCGAGTTCGTGATGTATGAAAAGGATTTTCCTGTGAGATGTTTCAAGGAGGAAGCGAGATATTTCCAGAGATTGTATGCAGGGGAGTCAATGCCTTCTGCTATTGGTATGAGAGGAGCAGCATTTGCTTTGTGGATCTTCGGAAGGCCATATAATCGGGGAATAAGTGGATGAAGAGAGCGGAGCGATAAGCGGATATTCCTAGATAATTCTGAGGTGGATTTGAGAAGATTATTTGTCCGGTTATGTAGTAATGCACATATCTTGAGGCGATAATTGGTTCTATTCAGGATGAAAGTGGTGTTCGCTTTGTCAGCTGGCAAAATGATGATATATTTATTATTCCGCAATTGATGAATAACTTTTCTCTTCAAACGAGAGACGTTGTCAGTGGGAGGTCTACTGTTGTGATTGCAAAAGTAACTTCTAGCCTAAGTAGGTCTGCGTCCTGTGTTGGTAGATTAGAGGTAACGTTTTCTATTTTCGTAAGAAAAGGTTCTTTAGGAATACTTTTGAAGGGACGAAATTAAGCCCATTGAAGAGAACATTTATTTCTGCGGTTGTAAGAATATGTGAAGATTTATTAACGACAACATTGTTAAGACAGTGTGAAGCAATATTAGAGGATAAACGGTCTTGCGTACGTTGGAGGAAATCAAATTTCCTAATCAGTTTATATTTATTGATGTTTTGGGTTCTGGCTGAAAAAAGCGCACTAATAGATTTAGTCTCATTCCAAGATACATTGTCTAGCGAAGACTCTAGGTTGTTTTCTGACGTACCTTTTTTCGAGAACAAAGAAGCTAAACTATGTTTGGTATCCATAATCCTTTCTGCTGAAAGTTCTAGTTGCCTTGCGATAAATAATATGAGCTCGTTTTGAATGGATGGACTCTTTAAATTGTAAGAACATAGGAATGATTGAATGGAACTTATATCTTTCTAAGAACACAAGTCTGTTTATGAAAAGTTCAATATTTTTAAAGATCTTCCGGCACTCCTTTATGAGATGGTATTTTCATGGTGTTTAAGTCAGTTAATAATTATAAGCGTATATATATATATTTTTTTTTTTTTTTTTCAGAATTCATTTTTACTCGGTTCGAATATTATGAAAAAGCATTAATGACTGATACCGAGAGAAAAAAGATGACATGGCACATTTGAAAAGATACTAATAGTTTGCTAGTTTCGTTGAATAAATCAACATCTTCAGGTATCATTAAAGCTTTTTCATAATATCCAACCGATTAAAAATGAATTCTGAAAATATCTGCTTTCCTAATGACGAGGAATGAAATTCACTGGTCAAATAATATCAGAAGAATCTCAGAACGATTGGATTACAGATTTAAGTCTCTGTAATTCTTTATATATTTCTTTGATTGTGATACCTGAAGATGTTGATCTATTCAAGGAAACTAGTAAACTAGTAGTATCTTTTCAAATGTGCCATGTCATCTTTTTTTCTCTCGGTATCAGTCATTAAAGCTTTTTCATATGTATATATCATTTCAATGATATGAACTTTTGTTCCCCTGCAGGAGGCCCTTTACCTCAAATAGAGTGTGGCATTCCAGATATAGAACCGGATGTCGCTGGCTCCGATCGCATTGTTGGTGGTGAAGAAGCAGTTTATGGTAGTTTGCCTTGGCAAGCTGATCTTCAGGAGAAATCAATTGAACCCAATGGACATTTCTGTGGGGGGACATTAATCAATGCTCGGTGGGTCCTTACAGCTGGTCACTGTGTCGTAGGGTAAGTATAATGAACTTATATTAATTTTTAAGTGCCGTTGTTATTTTCTCCCTTCACATTCGGGTAAGGGTTATTTAATGATTTATCAACTCTAATTGCGTATTAGGAGACAAACGAATGTCTTAACAAATAATGAAAAAGAAAACGGTTTTGTGTTGAAATATAATAGAACTTTTAGCGCATGCGTGATGCGTTGTATATTTTTCTCTTGGCATATAAAAGAAAGGAGCAAAATGCACTTTTGTTTTTTCCAGATTTAATACCAAGGATTGGAGAGTACATTTTGGAAAGCACCACAAATTTTTGAAGGACCAACACGAACAAATTCGGCTGGTTGTGAAGAGCATCATGTATATCGGAAATGACGTATGCTTTTTTTTGTTATTCATTATTCTAAAAAAATGAAATCATCGAATGGTATGGTTTAAACTATAGTATTCTTAACTCTTCTGAAAACGCACGATTTGCAAGGGAACGAGGAACTGATGTTTTCATAATACCAAAACAGCGACTACTATGTTAGTTCGAGTTGACAACTATGAGCGATGAAAGTGTACATTCAATGCCCACTTGCACAAGTTATCAACTCTCAAAAAAACAGTGAAAAATCTTCTTTACTCAAAAAACATTTTGAGATCTTTTCTGCAATCTGACAACTGCATACAAGCGAGTTTATGATATAATTAGATACTAATTATATCATAAACTCTGTTTTATCCAGTTGATCTCAGAAAGAGATCGACTGGATAATGGAAGTCGAACATGTACGGCCAACTCAATTCGAACTCGTGTGGAATTTATCTTTGAAGTAGTGCATAAGCTACTCTCCAACAAGCAAAGGTTGTTAACTCACTAGCTTCATTATCACTTCTTTCAATGTCTTTTGTTCAATTTTGCCGACATTTATACTGTTTTATTTTAAAAAAACTGTAATTCTGTAAACATTTAAGAGGAGTATTTTTTAAAGTGAGAATTTTTTAAATACCTCGTCATCCCAGAGAGAGAGAGAGAGAGAGAGAGAGAGCAGACTGCTTTAGTCCTGACCATTTTTAAGGGTGGGGTTGGTTAAGAAATCGGAGTGCAGTCAATGTTCACCTTTTGTCATCACAGCAATTGAGTATGGTCCTCTTACGCGGTAAAAAACAAAACAAAACAAAAAAAGCGTTGTTTCCATCAAGTACTACGTAGCAGCGTAATTGGCCAAGTGGTAAGTATCATCTCTCCAGCCAAGAGGCTGCGGGTTCGAATCACGCCATAGATAGGGATATTTGCGATTCTTCCTTTGACTCTTGGGAAGTGCCAGAGGTAACACTTCCCCCTCTGTTTAAGTTGTAAGGAAGCAGGTTCAGTGTGGAAAGGGAACCTGCGTCTTTAATACTTTTTCTAGAAGAAAGCTTCGCTCCCAAAATCCTATGAGCTATAGGAGTGAACTCACTACATGTGAATAACTATCCATATAATCGTCTCAGTATGTTCTAGGGTCAAGTTTTTCGGAATTCTGTGAATAAAAAATACGTGTTTCCAGGGGAAAACTCTCTTAACTATGACAAACGTCGACTTCCTCATTAATCAGCAGAAAAAGACCGACGAAACTTTTTTCTAGTTAGTAGAATCGAATCCATAAGACTATATTGTTGTTGTAATAAGTTTAGTTTAATCCTTTATCCAAGTCTGAGCACACAAAGTTTGCCCCTGAAAGTCAGGATTGGGTAAGGTAGTACAACACCGGGTAATTCGTTGCAATGGAGGAGAAAGCTCTCATCAGTCCTATCTCAGTTTCTCCCATAATACAAAGCAAATTTCCTTGCGGATATGTGTAATGCTATGCATTAAGGGAAGGGCCACTACCATACTGGTTTTGACCTTTATTGAGGTCTCGTCAGTGGGAGCCAGGCCAAGTAGTGGAGACACCAAATCTCACAAAGTGAGAGTTTATTTTTCACTTGGTACTAACCAAGTGAAGAATAAACTCTCAACATCTTTCTCTGAATCCAGAATGATTTAATAATAAGGTTGTACACCCTTTGGCAACTTCTATAGGTTGGGATGACCTCTCATTGCTTCTACATTGGTGTCTCCACTACTGGGCCTGGCTCCCACAGACGAGAGCTCAATAAAGGTCGAAACCGGTACGGTAGTGACCCTTGCCTTAATGCATAGTATTACATATATCCGCAAGGAGATGTGCTTTGCATTATGGGAGATATTGAGATAGGAGTGATGAGAACTTGCTCCACCTTTGCAACGAGTTTTCCGGTGTTGTACTACCTTACCCCAGACCTGAAAATACTTTCAGGCGCAAACTTTGTTTGCTCTCACTTGGATAAAGGATTAAACTAAACTTATTATAGTCTAACCAAGTGAAAAATAAATTCTCAATATATTGTTGTTGGTTTAGCTTGTGGAGGTATCTGCACCCATCTGTTAAAAGAAAAGATAAAACTAAGTTTGTTATCTAAATTAGTAAACAATAAAATAAATTCAGAATACAGCTACAGGTAGCAAGGAAACAGACTCATTTTATAAATTTACAATCCATTTTAACGAACTTTATAATGAACATATTGCTTTTTTCAGTATGATCCTAGGTACGGCTTTGATACATCCAATGATTTTGCACTGATGAAACTGAACGCACCTGTAAGATTTACAAGTCACGTGAAGCCTGCTTGCCTTCCAGCTAATGGAACTGTTTTATCTGAGGGGACTAAGTGTTTATTATCTGGTTGGGGAAGCACAAAAGGTAAATAGACTTATCAATCTAACAAGACCCTTCCGTTAAATAAAACCATTGTTCTGGAAAGTGGGCTGATAGAATGTAATACCCAACTAAACTAAGAGTTTCATTCCATCTATCCGTGGTATGCATTTTACCATGAGTGTTATTTAAAATAGGATTTTCAGTTGTTCTAAAAGAACTGTCTATAAAAAGTTTCGTTCTTCTATATTGCTCTTATTACTATTTTGCTTATCATGTTTCTTAACTAATGTGAATTAATTAAACTTTATCAAGCAACTTTAGCAGATAGGCAGTTAAACTGGTTAGATGACAATGTAAGGCACGTTTGATTCTGAGACTTACACCTCTCTTTAAGCATTGTAGAAAAACGTTTTTTATTAATTACAGAGTACCATGGAGTCCAAAGACAATGAAGAACCTTCATCGGGACTTTTCAGTTGAAGATGACCGGTCTGATACGGAAGTGTCAGGGTTGTTTCTCATATGAGAGTCTCACCTTTTTTTTTTGTTTCACAACTAAGTAAATCTGCTAGTAGAACACACGCTATTTACAGACAAAGAATACATAAAGGAGCTAGCCACCTTATCCTGGAGTTATGGTTAGGACATCTGATGATAACTTGGAGGTCGTGGACAGTTAAATGTCTGTTTATTATGGGTTTCGAGACTCATCGCGAAAGGCCACTTTATTAAGGTACTTTTACTTTATTTTGCGTGTGTGTGTTCTCAAGCTAATTTGTTGATTTTTGCAGGGAATAAAAATCTGAGTTACAGGAGAGAAACCAGCCAATTGGTCTTCAATTCAATTGAATTTAAAACACAGGAAAAATAGCTAAATAAAACTCCTCACAACAATCGAAAGATATTTTACATTCTATTGGCTTGTGGTTCTTCTAAATTGGTTAAGAAAAAACGAAGTTAGAAGTTATCATTTTGTATTCCAGTATAAGTGTAATAGTTGCTGAATGTTCCTTACAGTCTGTGAAATCTTAAAATGGAGTTTTTTTTCTTTTCTTATTTTTTTTTTTCATGTAAACCTATAACTGGAATTGTTTGTGAATTGTGAGATTTTCGAAAGAAATCTCATCAAAAATCTCACGAGGTCTCATTAAGGCTAAACATCGGAGGCTTTTTCATGGTTTTATTTTCTTAAGAAATAAGTTTAACATTACCAATACTTTTAGCTGCTAATTTTGCTTTTCCCATTTTCTAGCAGCATGACGTAAATACCACCCCAAACAGTGTAACATTATTGGATTTTACAGCGATTATACTTTTGGCATTTGGATTAGGTTTATATCTCTTTCATAACATTGCTTTCATAATTTTCACGAACTAGTAAAGAAGTTTAAAATGCTTTTAATACTGCTTAAGAGTACAAAAAATACAAAAAAAAATATCCTTTCACGTAAGTCTTAGAAAATTCCTATGCTAATTTAATGGGCGATTTTTTTATCATTTTATTTTTGCTATATAATTCAGGCATGCTCTAATTCTAGAATTTCCATTGTAGTAATTGCACATACTTGTGATGAGAGACATAGTTGAGAGTTTATCTTTAGAAGAAGGGCAATGGGTGGATAATTTGTTAATAGGTGTATAAGTGGCTGTTAGATCATATTTCTTTAGAATTCTCGATATTGGTTCTGAAATCCTGGAAATGTAAGGAAATAATGGAGAAGTCTCTTTTCGGAGAAGTCATTTACTTTTATGTCATGTTTGATGGTCGAAAGTTCTTTCTGTAATTGTTCAACTTCTCATTTATTACAATGGCTTCTCCGAAAAGAGTACACAACATCTTTTCGATTTTTACAATCCAACACAAAACAGCAAAGATTCCATACGTCGAGTTCCAATTCCTTACATTTCCAGGATTTTAGAACCAATTTCGAGAATTCTAAAGAAATATGATCTAACAGCCACTTATACACCTATTAACAAATTATCCACCCATTTTCCTTCTTCTAAACATAAACGCTCAACCTTGTCTCTACCTGGTGTGTATCAAATTCCTTGTCACTGTAATCTTTCCTACTTTGGACAAACTGGACGTTCTATAGAAAAAAGAATTCAAGAGCATCATTCATCCATTCAACACAACAAACCCGAGAAATCTGGATTAGCTCAGCACGGAATAGAAACAAGTCACAACATCCTTTGGTCCAAGGCTCGACTCCTACACAGATGTCGCTATAAATTTGGACGTTTATTTAAAGAAAGTGTAGAGGCCTTACTTCAAAATCCTAAGTTGAATCGTAATGACTGTATATCTGTATCAAAAATTTGGGAAAGTTTAATCAGGATGACACATTCATTTTTTATTTATTTTTTTTAAAATTTTCTATATTAGTCTAATGTTAGTTAAGATTATTACATGAATTTTTGAATTAATATCTTTAATTTAATCATGACTTTGATAAAAACATGTGTACGCTTTTAATACTTAGCGATATGACAGCATGCGACTCGTTCTATTTGTGAATGATTAATTGTTCGTATTCCACCTTGTTTTTTAAAACTATTCCTATGTAGCAACTGAAGATGGTCTGCAATATTCAGACTGAAATATTTGGCAAATTAAATAATATTCTTCTGTAAACGTGTATATATTTTATAAACAAGTAAAATATTTTGAAAAGACTGTTAAAATATCCGATAAGGCACAACTTGCATCATATAAGGTAGCTGAAATAATTGCTATAAAATTAAAACCACATACTACAGCAGAGTCTCTTATTTTTCCAGCATGTTGTGAAATAGTAAACATTAATTTGGTGTCGAAGCAAAAAAGGAAATAATAAAAATTCCTCATTCGGACGATACAATAAAAACTAAAGTTAAAGATATGTCAGACGATATTGAGAAAACAGTTACCAATAAACTTTCCAAACAACATTTTGCTTTACAAATTGACGTGTCCACTGACATTAGAGGTAAAGTTCATATATTAAGATTCGTTCGTTTCATTAATGAAAAAAACGACATAGTGATTTCGATTTCTATGCTGTTGAGAAGTTATAGAACATACAACAGAAGAAGATGTTTTTGACTCTATTACGTCATATTTAGAACATTTTAAAATTTCATGGGAGCTGTGTGTAGGAATTTGTACTGATGGTACTCCGCCAACGGTACTCTATTAAAAGATTTGTTACCCTTGCAAAGAAAATGAACCCAAATATTATATCTACGCACTGTTTTTTGCACAGAGAATCCCTAGTTTCAAAACCATTACCGGCAATATTAAAACCTGTTCTAGACCAAGTTGTAAATATGGTAAATTACATCAAGTGAAGACCTTTAAAAACACGCTTTTTTAAAAACTTTGCATGTCTCTGGAAGCCAATTACGAATCTTTGCTTTTGCACACTGAAGTAAGATGGTTATCCAGGGATAAAGTGCTATTCCGAATTTTAGAACTTAAGAATGAATTATTGGCTTTTTTTTTTCAAAATGAAGGTACAGATGCTTTTGTAAAGTGTCTTCAAAATGATATTCGGTGTGCTAAAATTGCATATTTAGCCGATATTTTTAATTACTTAAATGGCGTTAATACAAGTATCCAAGGGAAAAATGAAAATATTTTGACATCCACTGAAAAATTGTCAGCTTTTCAGAAAAAAGTATCTCTGGAAAAACCGCACATCAAAAACAAATAACAGTCGATATGTTTCCTTCGCCCAATAATAAAATTGTCGAGGGAATTATTTCCGTTATAACAGAACATTTGACAATATTGGAAGAAAAGATTTCAAGTTACTTTCCTTCCTTAAACACACACCATCATGATTGGATACGAAATCCATTTGGCACAGTTAATACATCGAGTTGTGAATTTTAGTTAGAAGAAGAAGAACAATTAGTTACTTTGTCAACGGATCGTATTCTGAAAATGAAATTCTCTGAAATAAATCTTGAGGAATTTTGGATTTTTGTCCAAGCCGAATACCGAACTCTGTCCACAAGACCACTGAAAATTTTGTTACAATTTTTAACATCATATTTGTGTGAGCTTGGTTTCTCAATATTAACCAATATAAAAAATAAAAAGCGTGAAAGACTTACTAATATAGACTTACTATATCACGTATTAGACCTGATATTAAATCTGCAAAAGGCGACAAGCTCAAGTATCACATTAAAATAAGTTCAATTTTTATAAAAGGCAAGTCGATGCATATTTTTATTGTTAGTTTTCTGACCCTAATGCAGTGATTTTCAACATTTTTAATAACACGGCACAACTAAACTAATTATTAAAATTCTGCGGCACACTAAAAATATATTCTTTTAATTTTTTTGATGATCTGCAAAAACATAGGAATAATTTTGCATGATTTACACACACAAGAAGATGGAAGACCAGACACTAATAAATAAATGAGCAAATTACGATATTATTTCTTTCAATTAATTTGTTTTCATAAATCTCGCGGCACACCGGTTGAAAATCGCTGCCCTAATGCTTTTGGTGTTCCTCGAATTTTTCTTGTAATCAAAAGTGTTCCGTGACTTCCAAAAGGTTAAGAACCACTGATATACAGGTATAAGTATTATTCCTGGGAAATTCCCATGTTGACTTAGTTGTCTGTTTGTTTACTTGGGAAATGGATTAAAACCAGGTTTAAAATAGCTTGGTATCTTTAACGTATATTATACTCAAGGTAAAAAATCTTCTACATATATACGTATATACGCATATGTAGAAGTATACGTATATGTATATACATATATACTCGTATATATATATATATATATATTATGTTTAAGGGGGCTTCTTTGGGGATGGGTTTTATGGAAACAGGGGCAGGGGAGAGCGTTAACGGGGTGCGAACCGTTTCGATCGTGCTATCGTCATCGAACATTTCGGGATAAGTGTAGGGCTATGTAATGTTGGCTTGGTGTATCTGCTTTAGGGTAGCTTGTGTTATCACTTATTGGTCGGGGTCGTGACTTAATTTTTATGTGTTGTGGAGCTTCCAACAGTCGGAAATTAGGTGTCGGTGGACGTTGATTGAGTTTTCGCCACATTTTATGGCAATTGTTTCCGATATTCTAAGCACTGTTTCGTTGTCTAGACTAGAAAAACAAGACAACGAAACAATACATAGAATATCGGAAACAATTGCCATAAAATGAGACGAAAACTCAATCAACGCCCACCGACTCCTAAACGAAAACAGGCAAAAATAGCTGTAAAAATAATAATCAATTATATACTTTAAATTTATTGCATAAACATTAGACGAGAGCCTGTATAGCTCAGTACAAGTGGCGTTTGTACTCCATTTTTTTGACCGCACGACAAAAGACTTGGATTCGAATCTAGACTAGCGGAAGATTTTGTAAGCCTTTTTTCGACCGGTTCCTCAGTTTGTCGATCTCTAGTACGGACAAGCGGGTGTTTTCTCCCGAAAAACTCTGATTTTTCTCCCCGTAAACTAAGAAAATCGGCTGTCGAACCCACACTATTTTCAGACCTTAAAAATATCGTGTTAGGGTTAGGGACCACGAAATGGCGGCACTTGCTAGCCTCCATCTTCTCTGCGTACCGATTAATTAGTGATAGCCTTGGGGGAACTATTTCTGATCGGCTACCTGAGGAGATTGAACTGACCACTCAGTCTCCAAAAGTTAGACAGAGCTAAAAACGGCCTCGTCTACCCCATATACTGGAACCAAAAGGCCTTGTCTTATTGTTTTTGATTTTTGAAAACAATAGATGTACTTAGACGTTTAGAGAATGATACATAGCACACTGCAAATGACACTTATTTTATTGCTCTTATGTTTGCTTTAATATTATAAATCCATTATTTTAATGTAAATAATATCTATAACAACCACATGGATTTTTAGTAATTTCAATAAATTGTCTTATAACTAAGGATCAGGATCTAGCGATGTGTTAAAGCAACTCATAACGAAAATACACCCAGGAAATCATTGCAATGATAGCAAGGCTATACGTTTTAAGGAAGAAACAATGCTTTGTGTCGCAAATTTGGATGCTTATGGAGTGTGCAGTGTAAGTATACTTAATTCTAAACAATTACATTTTCCTGGATATGTTCCATATTTCATTTATTTTTTCTCAAATGTTATTTAATGCCCCATGAAAGATACAAGTAAATGAATTAAACAAGTAATGATGTCACTGCCACGCTTTTTCATGGAAGAAAGGAACACTTGCTAAAAGAAAAGTATACTTATCCTTAGGCGGGTCTGTTACTAGAGGCAGATCTTTAAGGTGCTTCGAATGAGAGCACTAGAATTTGATTTACACCATTGCTTGGGCTAATCCAAAAAGTGTAATTAACTGGAGCGGTATTGATATTTAAGAAATCAAATAAGATAAATAAAAATTTGATGAGTTTATATTTAAAACAATGTAGCTTGTAAAGACTAGTTGCTACTTCCCTTACTTCAAGGTGGGAAAAGAATAATATATACTGCTAATTTATTGGCAAATAAATAACTCTGTTAACGCCTTGTTTTTCTTCTCCAGAGGTACCAGGCAAGGCTATTTTTAGCACTAACTGAAACAAAGATCAATGACTCGTCAATCTGTACCAAGGCCTCATGGATTGTTGACCCAAGACTATCAATGATCCAAAGTAATCCAGGAACGAGAGTACAATAGAAAACTACTATCATCTTATGGTGTGATCCCTAACACCATATATTATTTTCTGAAATAGCGTGAATTCTTAGGTTGATTTCCTTGTACTGAATTGAACCCCGAATATTCAGTAGAAAAACTACTTTCCCATTCCAAAAGATCGATTACCTTGCTAAATCTAGTATTCTTAGTTTTTATATACTTAGTTTCTTATTCCTTATTAATCAATGTCTTTTAAATAGTTATCCAGTGAATATATACTGGAAAAGAAGCATCGTGTTTTAGTTGCTTCGGTAGTAATTCCAAAACAGTTCTTATAATTTCCAACCCAACGTAACTCAGCAGAATTGCAATTTCATTCTATGATGAATGTTTACATTTTCTTATCCTCTTGCTTGCTAAATAATTAATACTTGTTTAATAATTATTGATTAATAATAAATAAGTTCTACATTTCTTTTTATCTTAAATTCCATTCAATGTTTGAAAAGAATTTAATTTACGTAAATAAAAAAAAAATAAAAATTCTCTAATGACTTTTCTTTTCAAAAGGGGATAAACAGAAGTCATTTATCCCTAACGAACATTTTAAAGACAAATGGGCAGCCAATCATTATCATTCACGCCTTTACAGACAGTAAACTGAAACTATCAATATGTATCAATGAATCAGGACTTTTCTGTAGAGAGAGAGAGAGCGAGAGAGAGAGAGAGAGAGAGAGAGAGAGAGAGAGAGAGAGAGAGAGAGAGAGAGAGAGAGATTGTAGATCTACTTGTAGCATGTGCTAGCTGTCTAATAAAGAAATTTAGCGTCCCTAATTGTATTGAATTAAAAACAGATGTCAGGTTTATTCTTTGAATTTTGCTAAAGATGTTCTTACATGATATATTTGAAACTCCTCCCCTATTTTCTCACGTTAGGCATAATATGTCATTTATGAACAAACCTTAAGGGGGAGGAGGTGAAAATTTCACTATTCTGACAATATGTATTAGAAAAGCATAAGGTTAAGAAAGAATCACCTATTAGATTAACGGGAGAATATCTATGTGATAACTAAATTTCAAAAATTTAATTGTCAGAAAATTTCAAATGGTTTGTTCTTGTTTGTAGGATGCTGTTGCATTTTTTCTCAAGAAACACTGGACTTCTCAAATTAACAAAATAGGAATAGTTATATTGAACTTGTCCTATACCTATGAACTTGTGTCCGCGTGGCAGGACTAACGCGAGTTGTAAGTGAGTGGCAACTGACTCGAGAGCGTCAGAACTCAATCACTGCGCTCTGGGCGTCAGCCAAACTGTAGCTTAAATTTTTGTTTATGTGCGATGGGTCCAGAACTATCTCTTTTGATTCTACGATACGTCTCTCAAGTTCGTCACCGTATTTATAGATATTGGTAGTAAGATTCCAGTCTACCTGGTGTTGAAGCTCTTCTAGATTAGAGTTAGAGGAGAAAAGAACATGACTGGAGAGCGCGTTTGCACTGGTTCTTTTGTAAGAGATGTCACGCTGGTGTTCCTTAAGACGTAGTGAAATAAACTTATCAGTCTGTCCATAATAAGGTTTACCGCAGTTGCAGACGACTTTATAAACTCCTGGAAACTGAAGCTGGTTGTGCTTTGGTTTGGGGCGACTCAGAAAAGAACGAAGCTTTGGTAGAGTGGTGAAGAAGGTTTTAATGTTGAATTTGTTCATTATTTTGGCCTGTTTTGGGGATAGAGAGCTTATGAACGGCAATTGGATGTGGGTAATAGGATTGGAGTTATCTTCCTGTTGAGGTTGGATACGTGGATGTAGATGTTTAGTGATGCTTCGAGAAGAATCGCCGTTGTTTAAGAATGTGCTTTTCAGATGGTTGAGTTCTGTTTGAAGGTCTTCTTCTACTGAAATAAGAGATCTTGTTCGATGGGCCAGAGTGGGAATAATACCAAGTGTCTGTGTAGGGAAGTGATGAGAAGAGGCAAGTCATTTGAGAATTCCATGTTTTTTACCTTGTTATTTTCCCATTTTTTTGTTATTATTTACACACCTGAAGATGTCGGCGTTTCGACGAAACTAGTCGTGTCATATTAAAGTTTTCTTACCTTTCTCGGTGTTCTATAGTCAGTATAATTATTGATTTTTAAAAAATATACATATGCATGTACCGGCTTTTCTATTCTAAATGAAAAATTATTTTTAATTATAGGACTTTGTTCTCTCATTTCAAGTGCATTATTTTATTCTGCAGGGAGACAGCGGAGGACCTCTAGTGTGCAAAGATAGCAAAAATAGATGGGTGGTGCACGGAGCGGCGAGTTTTCTTACGCAGACTTATATGCATGGTGTGCTTTGTGGAGTTTCTCCAGTAGTTTATGCCAGAGTAGCTACCAAGGTTGATTGGATCAATGAGATGATAAATACCTACAGTTAATTACCGTTCAGTTACTTCGGTGTGGAGAATTTTATGTTATTTAGAACTCCTGTTAATATGTACAATAGGTGGTTAAAATGTTAGTAATAAAATGTATTATGTTGATATTTGTTATTCATGTATTCATTTCGATTTTTAATCGGAGTTATTTGTTAATTGCTGGAGTTGTTGGAAGGGTTTGAATCCTACTGTGATCTGCAAATTTGAATGTCTTGAGGTGGTTCATTCATTCATTTCGTATGGTGATTCAACAGCCGTGAGCCCCTTTTATGGGGAGGTACGGCACCAACTCTATCTCCCTATGTTTATCCGAGCTCGAGACCCGCATAGCTGACAATTCAGACTTATGGCTGGAGGGATTGTCTTAAGCATTCCTGACTGTACCCGTGTGTGTTCACGAGGCCGATTTTTGCCTGCTTGTGGGATGAAAAACCCCAGATAAACTGGAGGGAAAACCCTGCTCTCCACGCTCAAGACCGGCTAACTTGGCTATGGCTGAGGAAGATCCTTAAGCTCCTCACGTCGTTGACGGGAATCGAACTCAGGACACTCCTTCCCCAGACATAGATGGTTGCGAAGCGCAAAACCACTAGGCTAACCGCGCGGACTCCTTTAGGTGGTGATGATTTTTGTCATCTAGTGTCGATCATTCTGTTGATTATACGCCTGAAATGGTGAAAAAAGAATTCTCTAGAATAACGGAATCTAATTAACTCCTATCCCACAGTTCTAGGTACACCTACCTTTGTAGGAGGTTTCACATAAAAAATGAACCGAAATATGCCTGATTAATAATATAATATTCTAAGAGGCGAATTTGATATAAGAAGTCGTTAAAATAACTGTAGTATGAAATCAGAGGTTTTTGTTTTTTTTATCTCTACCATCTGTTGACTTGGTATTCTTTTCTTTTAAACTTGTGTACCAGAAATCATAAAAATAGAAAGGTCCCTTGACGATGTAGTATTATGACGATGGGATATTATGAAAAATACCTTTTAGTATTGAACCTGTAATCTACTTTATATTGGTGAAACAGGACGGACATTCCCTATTCGTAAAAAAGAAAAGAAACGACACATTAAATTTAGCAATTTTGGTGAAGCAGGCCTCTCAGATCATGCTCTTAACACCCTACACTAAATTGATTAGAAAAGTACACGTTCTTTGCCTCATACAAAAACCTGGTATGAACTGAAATTTAAAGATGCCTGTGGAATTTCGATTGACCATCCTAATCTTAACAATAATGGTGGCATAACAATCTCAAGAATTTTGGTTCCACACATTCAGCCCACTTCATTCTTCACGTTTTCCGACAAACACTGACTTTAGGACATTAAGAACTTTTTTCAGCTTTTATTGCCCACCATCCATACTGTTTTGTTTCAATTCATATATATATATATATATACGTATATGAATAATGTATGTGCGAACATGTTTCTCTGATGCTTAAGTTATTTTTGTAACCTAATAAATAATACTGATAACAGGATTCTAGCTTTGATGTAGTACGTTTTTTTTTTCACCGAGGTCAGGCCGATAATTTTACCGGTTGACCAAATCAATGTAACTTTAGCATACCAAGTAGATTGTAGTGCAGCTTGTTTCCTTACATATATGTGCATACTTTAGATAATGATCTTCATATGTAGGCCAAGACGTCGAGTGATTATTTTGGTTTATATTAAGCAGAAGTTTTACTTTAATACGGTAGTTGTTTCCATAATTTTTATGATGAATTCTGAGTACCGCGTAGGCATGAAAAAGGACCTTATAGTAAGAATTTGCTGTTAAACGGTGTAAACAATGCTGAAATAATAAATGTGTGAATAGTATAAAATGAATCATGTAAATCACACGACATCAGAAATCTCTTCACCGATTTCCTTCGTCACTGGTGAGTCATATGATGTAATAATGGGTGAGAATGTATCACTTAATTAAATAGAGTTGGCTCATATTATAAGGAGGTGAAATGAATATGGAAATTACTTCTATCAGATCTTCAATACTTAAAAAAACATTTAAAAATTTTATGAAAAGGAAAGTTTTGAATTATAGGCTCCACTCGCAGTTTATGTTGATATTTTACAGTACGGTATGGTATTCTTGATAGAATATTTATCTAGAAATGCTTCTGCTTTATCTATTTTTCGCTTGGATAGCTAATAGAAATATCAAAATTAACTCATATGTCGAATTTATATAAACATTTCAGCTGATTTAATAATTTCAACAGATGTTTTATTTAGATAAGGAAGCATGATCTTTCAGGTTCATTATGAACAACTAGTTTTAACACTTTCATTGCCAAGCTGAAAATTGAAATTTTCGTGTGGTGGCCAAATTTTTTTAATTTTTTTATTTAGTTAGCGACGTCCACGCGACATCGCGTGGTTGGCAATGAAAGTGTTAAGGAAATTCTGATGACGATGGTCTCTTCCATGGGACAACATCAGTAGCAGAACAGAACGGGTAGAATAATATCTAGGCGGGTTTGAAGATAGCAATGTACAAAGAAGTATTTACGGATAAAACGCATAACAATACATTATTAATCATCATCCCTGCTCTCTGGTCACACAGCGTCAAGAATTTGGAAAGAGAATTTGGAGGTTTTGGTTCAAATGTGAAGCAAATCCTATTGGTGGAATGATCTGAAGAAGGTAAGCAAAGTGACTAGTGGCACAACAAGCCTACAATGCAGCTGGAAATCCAACTATTATTATCATCATCATTATTGTTATATAGCTCATTCAGTTTATAAGGCATGTCTTTTGAAAAAAAAATCATTATTAAGAATCTCCATTAAGTGCAAAGACTCGCGGTAGGTCAAGTTTAGGAGACACTAAATTTACCCCACCGCTTCTAATGCTCATTTATTGTGTACACGCTTGTCACCTTCACGGGCATTACATTCTTACGCATTCCACTCTATGTTAAACACATACTTCTCATCCCCACTGGAAACTTCACACTCCTATCCTTGTCCTTTACCGTTGTTTACATTCTGAACAATCTCTCCAATGACTATCCATTAAATACTTCTTAATAGCTGTTATTCGTGTAAATCATATTACTCCTCCATCTTCTATCCATCAAACTACCGCAGCAATCCTGAAGTGTTTTTATTTGTAGAGAAGACTCAAACTGCTGATCAATTTGCATTGTTCGTAGTTTGAAAGAAAAAAAACAGAACTGATATAGAGAATTAGAAGGTAGATTGTTTAGAATCTAAACAATTAAATAAATAAATACTATTATATTTCAAAAATATCCTCTCTCATATGCACATCAATTAACAGTAATGTATGCACTAATAATATCAGAAGAATATCTACAGTCCAGTCACCAAATGAAGATTTCCAACGCATCATTTTGGGAAAGGAAAAAAAATCTATTCAAATTCGCTGTTTCAAATTCTCTCTCTCTCTCTCTCTCTCTCTCTCTCTCTCTCTTTCTTTCTCACTCTTTCTAAGTGCTGAAAAAAATTATCACTTAATCTATTTAATAGTACAAAGACAGTTCTAGAACAAACGTTTTACATCTATCATGGTCTATCTAAAGTTTAGATAGATCATCATAGATGTGTTTAAAGGGTGGTGTTTTAAGATATTAAGAAAGCTGTATGTGTGTAAAAAGTTTATTGCAGAGGTGTCTTGGTACTATTATATAGATTAGGTGATAATGTTTTTTCGGGGTGAGCGGTGATAATGATACAGTGAAGAAGCATCTCGGCCCAATAAGAAGACCAAGATATCCATGGTTATAAGATTAAACGTGGGAACTAATCAAAAGAAGGCGGCTGAAAAAACAAAAAGATCCAGGACTGAGGAATATAAGAGATTACATAGGGAAGTCAGAAGAGCCATTAAGCAGGACAAAGAAAAGTAAAGTTCTATACTAATACATATGAAGAGATAGAGTTCCAGATTAGGAAGGATAATTATAAAAGGTTGTTTTATTTAGTTCGTGACTTAAAGCGCGAGTTTAAGCCCAAATTAAATGTCATCAAAGAAGGACTCTTCTGCTAGCAATGCTGGAAATAAAAAACAGATGGAAAGAATACTGTGAGGAACTGTACAGTAGAGTGGATAAAGAAATTGTGGGACCCTCTTATTAGGAAAAGTTTGATTTGGAACTTCCTCCTCTTAGGAATGAATTTGAAAGAGCAGATTAACAGCAATAAGGCCCCAGGTGCAGATTAAATCCCAGCAGAGTTAATTAAGGCCACAGGGGATCGAGGAATAAGAGTGTTTCATAGATTGATTACAAGGATATGTGAGACAGGATCAGCCTAGAGACTGAAAGTATCGGTTTTTATACCACTACATAAGAACGGCGATATGAAGGTTTGCAAGAACTATAGTTTAATATCTCATGCAAACAAAATTTTATTGAATATCATGCTAAATATGAGTGAGGCCAAAGTTGAGGAAGAGTTGCCCGAGGAACAAGCATGGTTTAGGAAAGGTAAAGGCACCAGAGATCAGATCTGGTGCCTTAGACAGATCATAGAAAAATATAAAGAATTCAGACTCCTTCTGGTAATGTGTTTATTAGACTACTCTAAAGCTTTTGACTGTGTTGAGCATGTGAAACTGTGGGAAGTAATGTAAAGTTTTCCTCAACACACTATCAGGTTGATAGCCAACTTGTACAGGGAACAAGAAGCCACGGTAAGAATTGTTGGATTGAATAACTGGCTTCGGGTTGGAAAATGAGTTAGGCAAGGATGTTTACTTTCTCCTCACTTGTTTAGTATATATGCGGAGGACATCATGCGTGAAGCGTTGGATGAGCTCAACACAGGAATTAGGATAGGAGGTAGATTGATCAGCAATCTAAGGTATGATGATGATACAGTACTCCTTTGTAATGAGAAAGAACTAGGAGTAATTCTTGACAAAGTTAACAAGATCAGTAATACCAGAGGACTTGTCAATATACTCAATCCTAGCAAGAAAAAGATTATGATTCTCATAGGAAATACAAATAGGGAAGCTCTTGAGAAACAAGTGTACCTTAATGGAGAAAGAATTGACGAAGTCAGCAAGTTTGAGTACCTGGGATCCATTATTAATGTGAAGAATTGCTGTTCAGAAGATGTCAGAAGAATTGGATAAACTCAAGACAGGAATTAGGATAGGAGGTAGATTGATCAGTAATCTGAGATATGCTGATGATACAGTACTTCTTTGTAATGACAAGGAAGAACTAGGACGGACTAATTCGTGGGTTAGGAATGGATAAAACAACAGTCAGAGACTTCTTTAAAATCTGGAAGGATTGATCTCCATGGAAACAAAGTTGAGAATTTTGGATGCAGTTGTTTTTCCAACAGCGGCTTGTGGACGTGAGACTTGGAACCTAAAGAAGTCAGATAAGAAACGGATATCAGCTTTTGAGATGTGGTGTTATAGAAGGCTGTTGAGGATATCATTTGCTCAAAGGCGTACAATTGATGGGTGTTAGAAAACATCAGTAGAACTTTAAGGCTCCTTAAGGATATTGACAAAAGAAAGTTAAAATATTTTGGACACATTGAAAGGATGGAAGGGGGACTTCCCAGAACAGTAATAGAAGGTAAAATTCCTGGCAAAAGAAGAAGGGATAGACCTTCAATTAGATAGATGGATAGTGTGTGTGTGTGTGTGTGGAGTGACTGATCTTCAGAGAGTTGAAGCCTCCAGAAAAGCACACAACAGGTTCACGTGACGAGACCCGGAGTGGTACGTCACCGAGCATGGGAGTGACCATACAGCAATTGTGAATTCCCAGTGAATATATAGATATACATAGAACGTGTTTATAGAAGGAAGAAAAAACTTCATTGAATTAAAGGGTTTGGATAAAAAGACACTAAAAGAAAATTTGGAAAGAAAGACCAGAAATTTCGCACAAACATATCGTACATTGCCATATTGCTGATTGACACAAAAATTAACTGCTGGAGATACCTTCTCTGAATAGGGGGGGGGATTGGATTAGAGTGGGGTGTAACATAGACCTCCTGTAACATAGGATAAGATCTTCATTAAGTTCACGAGCATCCACCCAGTTTGAACTTTGAACTTAATTGGTTGATGGACTCTGTCCTTGACTCTTTATCCCTTCATCTGGATTTTAGATTGTGGTGATGAGATTATTGTGGGTAATTTACCCACTCATTGTGAGCATTGAGGCTGTATCAGCTTTCTCTTGCGATGGAGGATTTCGGTTTTTTATGTTTGAAACGATCTGAGGGCTTGTAGTCCGCTGCTTGTCGAAATAGCTGATTTGGGTGATTATCCGTGATTGTGAAGAATTTCTCCGCAATGCTTGTCATGTAGGTCTTAATATCTGGAAGATTGGCTTCGTGATATAACTGGATGTTTCTGATGAACCATGGGGCATTAAATGCCATTCTTAGGCATTTATTCTGTATTATCTGAAGTCTGTTGATGTTGCTTTTAGTCGTGTGACCCCAGGTTAGAGAGGCGTAAGTTAGTTTAAAAAAACTGATTACCGATTTGAAAAGGAGGATTTCGTTGCTTATGCTTAGGAAGCTGTTCCTATTCAAAAGTGAATATAGCTGTGCTATAGTCTGATTTGCCTTAGTGGCAACACTATCCATATATGACTTGAAGTTTAGACGTCTATCGAGATGAACTCCCAGATATTTGGTAGAAATGCGCCAAGGGATGATTTTACCAACATTTGTATGCTTGTATGCGGTTCTGCTTTACGTCTGGTGAAAAGTACTGCAGAGCTTTTGTTTGGATTAAACGCAGGACGCAGGACATATATGGCTCAGAGGGTGAAGCTTGACGCTTTTCATATTCCCTGTTGTCTGTTTCGGGAGCAGTGATGGGAGAAATTTGTGAGCTATTTTAGCTCGCCCTGAGTGGGCAGAGGTGGTTATTCGTCGTTGGGTGTTAGGATGGCTTTCGGTCTTTAATGTTTCCAGAGGTCATTACCGTCATAGTTTCCGGCTTGCTGTATTAGTTGGTTTGGATGCGTAGATGTCTTCATAAAGAATTTCTCTGCTAGGGAGCGTAGTAATGAAGAGATGTAGGGGATATATATGTCCCGGTGGATCTGGGCGTTCCTGATGAACCACGAGGCGTCCAGAATCATTCGCAGGCATTTGTTCTGTAGTCTTTGTAGCTTGAGGATGTTTGTCTTGCAGGTATGGCTCCAGGCTGGGGAGGCGTATATGATTATGGGACAGATCGCTGTCTTGTACAGTAGTATTTTATTTCTTGAGCTTAGTTTGCTGTGTCTGTTGATCAAGGGGTATAGCTGGGCGATAACTTTTGAAGCTTTGGTGCATGTGCTCTTGATGTGGCTGTTGAAGCAGAATCGCTTATCGAGAAGTATTCCGAGGTATTTTGCTTCAGTTTTCCAGGGAATTTTAGTGTTGAACAGGGTGATGTCTCCTTTGGGGGATGCTTGTCTTCTTGTGAAGAGTACCGTTGTGCTTTTCTGGGGGTTTAATTGTAGTCGTGAGTCTTTAAACCATTTTTCTAGATTTAGGATGGTGTCGTGTAGTTTTTTGGTAACGAGATGTGGTTGGCGAGATCTGGCTAGAATAGCCTTGTCATCTGCATAAAAGGCAATGGTGGATGTAAGAGGATTTTGAGGGATGTCTGCCATATAGATGTTGAACAGGATCGGGGTTAGCAGTGATCCTTGAGGAACTCCAACGAGGATTTTCCGTTGGGTTGAGACTGTTTCATTGATTTTGACTTGCATCCTCCTGTTGGAGAGGTATGATTTGATCAGGTGTATCATGTTTAGTGGAAAGTTAGCGATGATAAGTTTGTAGAGGAGGCTTTGGTGCCAGATCTTATCGAAGGCCTTTGAGATGTCTAGGAAGACAGCTCCAGTGTGTTGATTCCAGTTAAATCCTGTAGTGATGTATTCTACCAGTCTATGGATTTGATGGGTGGTGCTGTGATTTTGACGCAAGCCAAATTGTTCTTCTGGAATGATATTTAGTTGGTTTACATGATCTTGAAGTCTGATGAGGATGATTTTCTCAGGCTATTTTCCCTAAATTGGATAGCAGGCTGATGGGACGGTAATTTTTAGGTAGGTGCGGGTCTTTGCCTGGTTTGTGAATTGGGATGATGTCAGCTATTTTCCATGACTGGGGAAAGTGCTGCCATTTGAGGATGGAGTTTATGATGTTGGCTAGATGTGCTATGGCTTTGCGTGGTAGTGCCTTGATGACTTGGTTAGTGATGCCGTCAGGACCTGGAGCTTTCTTGATCTTGAGATGGTTGATGATTCCGATTATTTCGGTAGGTGAGGTAGGCATTATAGGACTTGGATTGACATCGGGACGATTTACTGTGAACCTGACTTTACGATGGATCTTGTATACGTGGCTGATGTTTAGGTTCTCATATGAAGGACTGCATTGTTTCTCTAGGTTTCTTGCTATGGCTTCGGCTTTGTCAGCATCTGTGTATGCAAGGTGCTGTTCTGCTTGCAGAGGGGGGGAGGGATTTGCGCTTGTTCTTGAGGTTGTTTAGGAATTTCCATATAGAATGATCTGCTGTGGAGATGGAGATGAGCTTGTTGTCCCATTGTTGGTTCCTGTGGTTATGGAGAGCTTCTCGGACAGAATTGTTTAATCTGTTGAGGGCTGTTTTGTCCTGGGGAGCGCGAGTGTTGTGATATCTTTTTCTTTGTCTGTTTTTTCCCTTATTAAGTCCATGATTTCTTCCTGGAGACGATTTTGTTTATGGGTAATCGTGGATACTGCGGCTGATGTTATGGCTTTATTGATTTGATTGGTGAGGTTCTATATTGCCGTGTCTATTTCTTCCTTGGTTTTTATATGGGGAACTGGACCAATGTGTTCTGGTAGCACTTTCTTAAGTTTCTCCCAGATGATGGAGGTTTGGTGGGGGGAGGTGACTGATCTTTGTTCCCTAAGTGAAGTACGATTGGGTTGTGGTCTGATGATAATTCGTTCAATGCTTGAATGCTGTGCTGGTATTTGATGTTGTGTAGAATGGCGATGTCTAGGATGTCGGCTGTGCCAGTTGGGCTGTGGTGGGTTGGTTCAGTGGGTCCTGTTACGATTGCGTTGTTTAATTCTGTGTAGCTGAAGAGGATACAGCCATTTTTATTTGTGATTCTACTGTTCCAGGAGGGATGTTTGGAGTTTAAGTCCCCAGCAACGATGATGGATTCATTTGTGCCTAGTATAGCATCCAAGTCAGAAAATAGTAGAGTCTTAGCAAGGGAGTTGTAGGCGGTGTAGATTTTCAGTCTTTCAGTTGAATTTGTGTGGACTTCGACACCGGATGGAGGTTGGGGGGGGTGAGAATTTCATTGTACCTGATGCAGTTCCTGATAAATATGGCTGTACCACCACCTTTGAAGTCCATTCGGTCATTTCTATATAGTGTGTAGCCTCTCAGGTTTGGATTGTGTTCAGGTCTTAGATGTGTTTCATTAATTAGGATGACGTCAGGCTTGTATCTGTGAGAGAATTCTTGAAGCTCCAGTGTCTTGTTTTTTAGGCCATTGGCGTTCCAAGCGGCGATCTGTAGTGAGTCTGGGAGTAATCCAGTTTTATTCATTAACAAGCATTGATAATATGGTTTGAGTCTCTATTAGAAATCTTTTTGTTGAGTTTGGTGAAGGGTTCGACTTATTGGAGTCTTGAAGCATGTTTTCCAATGAGGCTGTGATGACTGTTGTCATGTTTGGAAGAATTTCGTCCTGCTGAATATCTTTGGGTGAGCGGGCTACTTCGGTGTATGTCCTGCTTCGACGGTGGCTTTCCAGACTGTTGGTATTTTCCATTTGTGAGAGCTGGTATTCTAATGTCTTTTGTTGGGTGTCAGGCAACTGGGGAGCCATCAACTCTGGTGCCTGTGGACAGGGTTGAGAGATCTGATTCCTTTTGTTGTCTGTTTTGTTCTTGGGGTAGTGACTGCAGCCTCTGTAGTTGGCCGGGTGGGGGCCCCCGCAGTTCGCGCATTTGGCTGGTGAGGTCCTGGGTTTAGAGCAAGTTGCTGTGGGGTGGTTTTGCCCACATTTGAGGCATTTGTAGTCTGCTCTGCAGAGTTTCTGAGCATGTCCATACTTCGGACATCTGTAGCACTGGCCTGACGAGGCTCATTTTCTTAGTGGTTCTGTTGTGATTTTCAGACCACAGATCGTTGTTAAGTTGTATATGTTCTTGTGTGTGTTGGGTATCTCAACGAGTACTAGGGGCATTGGACTCTTATCAGCCCGTAGCATTCTGCTGACTTTGACAGGTGGTAGATCATGGAGGTAGAGGTCTTCAGTAATTTCATCTGTGCAGATGTTTTCTGTTACTCCCCTGAGTACAACTTTTAGGTTTTTCTCCGACTTCAGTGAGTAAGTATGATATTTAATATTTGACTCATCCATGGTTTCTGTGAGGAGTCTGTAGTCACCTACTGTGGTAGGCTGGATTTTAACTCCGTCCTCTACGTTTTTTGCCCATGAATAGGCAATTTGGTGGTTTTGCATAATAGGCCTAAGGGCCGTCCAACGTTCTTTTTCCCGAAGAACAATTGGAGGAACTTTTTCGTTGTTGGGTGTGGGGAGGTCAGTGTTAGGGGTATCTTCTTCCATCCCCTCGTTTATCTGAGTCTCTGCTATTTTACGTTTTTTCCGTGCATGGGTTTCTGCATCATGTTTTGAAGTTGGAGCAGAGATTATCAGGTTCATCTTCCCATCTTCCCCTGATGTTGAGTTATCCCCTTCTGTGGAGTTGTCTGTCGCTGAATATAGGTTTAGAAACCCTGGCTATTCTACCTCAAATTTCTTCACCAGTTTTTTGAGGAGACTGAGCGCCAGCTTCTTATCCAACGATTGGAAAAAGTCATCGGAGTAGTAGGGGTGGCGATAGTGACCAGATCAAGATCAAGATAAGATAAGGAATCGTGACGTGATTAGTTGATGACGTCATTGTGAGCATGGCTTCATGAGTTTGGAATGTTTGGAATTTCCCTGTGGGCATATGTGTCAATGGCTTCAGTTCTTGTGTTTTGGTTCGCGTATGGAATTATGGGTGATGGTAGAGATAAGGATTCGTGTTGTGATTGGTGGTGCACTAGTGACCAGATGAAGATCAAGATAAGATAAGGAATCGTGTCGTGGGTGTGTGTTGTTTTCTGAAGTAGATAAGTGACGTCATTTGTTATTTGTAAATAAATGTCGTCATTTGTTATTTGTAAATAAATGTCGTCATTTGTTATTTGTAAATAAATGTCGTCATTTGTTATTTGTAAATAAGTGACATTATTGTTTTGAATGGAAAAGGGAGATATATTAGAGATAAGGAATCGTGTCGTGATTGGTGGGACACTTTAAACAAGATCAAGATCAAGATAAGATAAGGAAATGTGACGTGAATATTTGTTGTTATTTGTAAATAAGTGACGTTATTGTTTTGAATGGGAAGGATGATTTTAGTGGTTAAGTAATCGTCTCGTGATTGGTGGGACACTTCTGACAAGATCAAGATAACATTAGGATTCGTGACGTGAATGTTTGCTGTTATTGAGTGTGGAATGATAATTTAATTTAACTATATTCTATGTCACACAAACATACAGTTTTTTTTCTTCTATAGATGGTTGTACTAATTTTCCAATACATTTTTGGTATTTCTTTCCTGTTAAAGTGTGGGAATTCTTAGAGAAAGTCGTGATGGCTCTCGTGTTTCAAGTTTTTCTGAATTAATTATATACTTAAAGTACCTGTCCTTAAACACACACACACACATACACATTAGACATAAAAAATCGCTAATGTGTCCATGTTGATACTCTAATATATACCCTATGATTATTCTTATGGAAAAAAAAAAAACTATTCAGTATTAGAATTACGCTTACCAAACAACACGCGATCAGTTATGTTTAAGTTAAAAAAGTACTTACAGCTTTCCAGATGACTCTTCTAAATACGAATATTCCAAAATAGTTCAATTTTATATCCACAACACAACACAAACACAAAAACCACAAAGAATGAAATTTCTGTAAATACTGTAACCTGAACTAGTTACTTCGTCCTTTAGATTACAGACCGTAGATGCTGGGGTTTCGTCATTTGCAATACCCCCGAGCGAGCGGTTTTCTTCAAAGGGGATGACATGAGTCACATCCGTAAATTGGGGTATTGTTCAAAAGGTAGCATTTCCTCAAGTTTGGATATTTCTCAAATAATTACATATGACTAAGGACTTAGTATCAAGATGTTTGAATAACACATATCCTAAAATTATTCATTCTTCGTTACCGTCGGGATTCATTGGTGTTGTTAATTAATGCTTACATTTAATTTTAATTTAGAGTAGTATCCGATTGGTTGTCTGTATTAATTCTTTCCCACTTGGGAAAGTCTAGGCGCCGTTTTGTTTAGGGTAAGTGTTATTTTCGGTTTCGAATTCCGATTGCTGTTAGAGTATGGAATTCAGACAAGTGAAATTTTTATTATTTTTTTTCAATTGATTCGGTATTTTCTGTATTTTACTTTTACAGGTCATATTCTAACAGAATAACTGAGCAGAATTAATAAATATATAAAGTATATGAGAATTTATTTTCCAACACTGTATATTTCTGATTAAGTCTTACCTTTAAGTATCTTTAAGGTCGCCTTTTGTTGTACGTAGGTGAGAAATCGTGTGTTTTGTTTTGAACTCTTGGTTTCCATTGGGAAATTACCAATATAACTATTAATTTTACCTTCGATTCCTTGTGCTCTTAACTTATATCTGTAAGTAGAATTTATTTGTGAATTATTTTCCCACACTGTTAATTTTCATTCAATAACCTTGTTTGTAGATAACGAACAAATAAGACTTTTAATTCAATGAATCAAAAAAAAAATTCTCTGGTTACTTTGTGGCATGAAATTCACAAGGAAAAAAAAAAAAATGTTATCTTCCTTCTTAAATTTGTATAACACATATACGACACCCAATTTGTTCATTTAAATTTACACATTTTATTGAACGAAATGTTATTTACAAATTGTATTTACTGAATCTAACAATACAGAAAATAAATAAATTGAAAAATACATCAAAGGTTCTTCCATGGTTGTTGAATTGCCATCATATGGTTTTGACAATGTGACTCTCATCTGAAAGTTAATTTTTCGTTTGGCATTCGTTGGGAATTTATTACTGTAGTAAAATTAAGGGTTGTGTATTTATTTCTTTGAAACCAATACGTATACTTCAGAGAATTATTAAAAGCACAGAATCTATCGTTATGTTTCCAAAAGCATTTAAAAGTACACGTTATGTTTTCACGTTTCGGGCATCCAATTTCATTTAAATCAAGAACAGGCCTCCCTATTAACTTCGTTAATGTTTTTGATTTTTCTCTTCCTTTGGCAAGTAATATATGATATTTGCATGTTGATTCTATCATCCAATCTCTTAGTTTGTCCAAAGCTAGTGAACCAATTTCCCACTTCAGCTGATGGTTATATTTTATTAACCAAGAATTCTGTTTTTCAACTCTTTCAGGTAATTCTTTCCAACTACAAGGTGATTTTGTCACTGCATATCTTACACTAATTCCATCAGAAGTACAAATTTCTTTAGGAAATAAATTTGAACTCTTATTCAACAAAACGTGTACATCAATTATCCCAATGATAACTGAAAATTCGTATTTTTCATCCACTGTCGATTTTTCATAATCGTTTTCCTTCATTCTTCTTCTTCAATTACTTCATATGGCACCACAAATAAATAGTTATTTATTATTATTTCACTGATTATTAGCTCTGATCGTATACTTTATGGTAACATTCATTTAGAAATTCTAAACAATTAAAACTTTTCACAAAGAAACTTTCAAAGAATTTGTGGCTCACCCATTATTTTTGCATTAGCAAACACAAATCACAAAACAGCAGCTGCAGTAGATGAACGATTACCTTAAGTCCAAAGTCACTTGACTCTCTGGTATTTTCTTATAGTACTGTTTACACTTACCATCCCCTACCCTGACCATTCCTTCAAAAATGAACCTTTTGCGCAGATGACTCAACGACATGTTTTCACATGCTGTTGGATATACTGTTGGTGTGTTTTTATCTTACTTTGTGTAGGGAAAGGTAAAATTTGTATATGTGTTATCTGTAGAGTACAAACATTTTCTCTATGCCAAACTATAAAGAAGTGTTAAACTCACGTTTTGTTGGTTTAATTAGGTGCTTCTCTCTTTCTCTCTCTCTCTCTCTCACTCTCTGTAAAAATAACCAAATTCTAACAGTTCGGATTTTCGATTATGTGAAGGATTTGTTTTCAGATAACTCAGATAATGTCAATAGGTAGCATTAGACAATTTCTAAAATAATCAATACATGGATTTTAGTTTTCAACACTTTTTTTTTTCCCTGTCCTGGCATTAATTTCACAGTTGTGATTTTTTTTAAATAATTAAACAGAATTGCATTAAGATATAAAGTTGTGGATTTAAAAATCAAGATCTAATCAGAATAATTGAGTAAAAATTCACTGTGGAAAAACACACATCTTTGTTCATTTAAGTTTACAAATGCACATTTTATTTTGCTGAAATACTATTTACAAGTATATTCACTGAGAAAAATTCGAAACATGTAATTACCTAAAAATATTTCACAATATTTAGTTTAGACTCTTAACATTTTCCAAAGAGTTCAATGAATAAAATTTTTGTTACTCACTGTTTCTTGGTTACATTACATCAAAATAACTGGTCACGCAAAAGAATTTTTAAATCAGATACCATGGTAACCACACTTCCATACGTTTGATATTGTGTCAGTCTGGAAATGACACCATGCCTCGCTAAACGTTCTGTGTATTCTTTTGTCAGCAAATATACACAAACAGTTTTTGTAAAATGTTCGTAAATGTCCCAAAATAAAGAATCTTTATCGAATTGGATAAAATCTTGAAAGTCTAATTTTACCATTGATGAATTTAAATGTTGGGCGACAATTTTTCGCATTATACGAACAGATGGTAATTCAGTTTCCAAAAATAGTAAACGATTATCAATGTCGTACATTTTTGTTGAAAATCTCTCAGCTTCTTCACAACTAATAGAAAAAACCTTACTTCCATCAGCTCCTGTATCATCAAGTATTAGTTCCCCATCTTGGCATTTCAGAATATAACACTCATCGAGGTCGATTTCGTAGTCAACTCTTCTTTGCAAGTAGCCTAGGATATCAGACCACTTCCTGCGTAATTTTTCCCAAGTGGCCCGGGATAAATACATCACAATGTATATGTCTTCTAAAATAATAATCGGTTTCCATCCTTTTAGAGCTAGGTGAAGAGTTTTGTCTCGTGCTATTTTCCTGAAGAAAGAAAATTTCAATGACTTTTGTGGCTCACCCATTATTTTACTTTACTTTACTTTCCTGGATACTAATCACCACAACATAATACGATAACTTCACAGGATGAACGAATTGTCGTAACTGCAAAGACACTTGACTCGTTTATTTTTCCTTATATTACCGTTTACCTGACCCTTAACCCTGACCGTTCCTTTCAAAATGAAACTTTTGCGCAGATGATTCACGGACAGGTTTCTACATGGTGTTGGATAAATCATGACGACAATGACGGATGTGTGTCACCCTGGGAAAATTCCAAGATATCTTATCTCAAAAACATCACCCACAATTCCATATCCAAGCAAAACATGACAACAATGTCATTATGTGTTTGGATATTTCTGGGGAACATATGTCTCTCATTCTGTGATATCACAGAGGGTGACAGATGTCTTCCCTGCAATGCTCCCCCCACCTAACCACATCACCCTAGTCTCTCACCATCCCCTCTCCTCCAGAAGATGTCTGCTCAGCTTAGTGGAGATGAGTGAGCTCATCGTTTGCAGATATCTTTTAGTGATGTCACCTCCAATTGATACTCATAACTTTTTTGGGAAAAATTTTTTTTAAAAAACTGGTTTTTTATGATAACTTTTTAGGAAAAACGCGTTTTTTATGACAACTTTTTTGAAAAAAAAATAAAAAAAACCGTTTTTTTATTTATGATGTAATAATGGGTGAGAATGTATCACTTAATTAAATTGAGTTGGCTCATTTTACCAGGAGGTGAAATGAGTATGAAAATTACTTCTTTCAGATCTTCAACACTTAAAAAAACATTTAAAAATTTTATGAAAAGGAAGGTTTTGAATTGTAGGCTCCACTCGCAGTTTATGTTGATATTTAACACTACGGTATGGTATTCTTGATAGAATATTTATCTAGAAATGCTTCTGCTTTATCTATTTTTCGCTTGGATAGCTAATAGAAATATCAAAATTAACTCATATGTCGAATTTATATAAACATTTCAGCTGATTTAATAATTTCAACAGATGTTTTATTTAGATAAGGAAGCATGATCTTTCAGGTTCATTATGAACAAATAGTTTTAAGGAAATTTTGATGACGATGATCTCTTCCATGGGACAACATCAGTAGCAGAACAGAACGGGTAGAATAATATCTAGGTGGGTTTGAAGATGGATTGTAAGATGAGCAATGTACAAAGAAGTATTTACGAATAAAACTCAAAAGAATAGATTATTAATCGTCTTCCCTGCTCTCTCTGTTGACACCGCGCCAAGAATTTAGAAAGAGAATTTGGAGGTCTTGGCTAAAATGTGAGGCAAATCCTATTAGTGAAATGATCTGAAGAAGGTAAGCAAATTGACTAGTGGCACAACAAGCCTACAATGCAGCTGGAAATCCAACTATTATTATCATCATCATTATTATTATATAGCTCAATCAGTTCATAAGGCTTGTCTTTTGAAAAAAAATAAAAACATTAAGAATCTCCATCAAGTGCAAAGACCCGCGCGTTTAGGACACACTAAATTTACCCGACCGCTTCTAATGCTCATTTGTTGTCTACACGCTTGTCACCTTCACGGGCATTACATTCTTTACGCATTCCACTCTATGTTAAAAACATACTTCTCATCCCACTGGAAATTTACACTCCTATTCTTGTCTTTTACCGTTGTTTACCTTACAATCTCTCTAATGACGATCCATTAAATACTTCTTAATAGCTGTTATTCGTGTAAATCATATTACTCCTCAATCTTCTATCTATCAAACTACCGCAGCAATCTTGAAGTATTTTTATTTGTAGAGAAGACTCAAACTGCTGATCGATTTGCATTGTTTAGTGTGAAAGAAAAAAAAAACAGAACTCATATAGAGAATTAGAAGGTGCGGACGAGATTGTTTAGAATCTAAATAATTAAATAAATAAATACCATTATATTTCAAAAACATTCTCTCTCATATGCACATCAATTAACAGTAATGTACACTCTAATGATATCAGAAGAATATCTACAGTCCAGTCACCATATGAAGATTTCCAACGCATCGTTATGGAAAAAGAATCTATTCAAATTCTCTCTCTCTCTCTAAGTGCTGAAAACAATTATCGCCTAACCTATTTAATAGTACCTAGACAGTTCTGGAATAAACGTTTTACATCTATCATGATCTATCTAAAGTTTAGATAGATCATCATAGATGTGTTTAAAGGGTGGTGTTTTAAGATATTAAGAAAGCTGTATGTGTGTAAAAAGTTTATTGCAGAAGTGGCTTGGTACTATTATATAGATTAGGTGATAATTTTTTTTCAGTGTGAGAGGTGATAATGATACAGTGAAGAAGCATCTCGGCCCAATAAGAAGACCAAGATATCCATGAATATAAGATTAAACGTGGGAACTAATCAAAAGAAGGCGGCTGAAAAAACAAAAAGATCCAGGACTGAGGAATATAAGAGATTACATAGGGAAGTCAGAAGAGCCATTAAGCAGTACAAAGAATAGTAAAGTTCTACACTAATAAATATGAAGAGATAGAGTTCCAGATCAGGAGGGATAATTATAAAAGGTTGTTTTATTTAGTTCGTGACTTAAAGCGCGAGGTTAAGCCCAAATTAAATGTCATCAAAGAAGGGTTCTTCTTCTAGCAATGCTGGAAATCAAAAACAGATGGAAAGAATACACATCAAAAACAAATGGAAAGTAGAATGGATGAAGAAATTGTGGGGCCCTCTCACTAGGAAAATTTTGATTAGGAACTTCCTCCTCTTAAGCATGAAGTTGAAAGAGCAGCTTAACAGCAATTAGGCCCCAGGTGCAGATTAATTCCTAGCAGAGTTAATTAAGGCCACACAGGGGATGGAGGGATAAGAGTGTTTCATAGATCGATTACAAGGATATGGGAGACAGGATTAGCCTAGAGAATGAAAGTATCGGTTTTCATACCACTACATAAGAAAGGTGATATGAAGGTGTGCAAGGACTGTAGTTTAATATCTCATGCAAGGAAATTTATTGAATATCGTGCTAAATAGGAGTGAGGCCAAAGTTGCGGCAGAGATGCCCGAGGAACAAGCAGGTTTTAGGAAAGGTAAAGGCACCAGAGATCAGATCTGGTGCCTTAGACAGATCATAGAAAAATATAAAGAATTCAGACTCCCTCTGATAATGTGTTTATTAGACTACTCTAAAGCTTTTGACTGTGTTGAGCATGTGAAACTGTGGGAAGTAATGTAAAGTTTTCCTCAACACACTATCAGGTTGATAGCCAACTTGTACAGGGAACAAGAAGCCACGGTAAGAATTGTTGGATTGAATAACTGGCTTCGGGTTGGAAAATGAGTTAGGCCAGGATATTTACTTTCTCCTCACTTGTTTAGTATATATGCGAAGGACATCATGCGTGAAGCATTGGATGAGCTCAACACAGGAATTAGGATAGTAGGTAGATTGATCAGCAATCTAAAGTAAGCTGATGATACAGTACTCCTTTGTAATAACAAAGAAGAACTAGGACTAATTCTTGACAAAGTTAACAAGATCAGTAATACCAGTGGACTTCTCAATAAACTTAATCCTAGCAAGAAAAAGATTATGGTTCTTAAAGGAAATACAAATAGGGAAGCTCTTGAGAAACAAGTGTACCTTAATGGAGAAAGAATTGACGAAGTCAGCAAGTTTGAGTACCTGGGATCCATTATTAATGTGGTTAAGGATGGATACATCAACAGTCAGAGACTTGTCTAAAATCTGGAAGGATGGATCTCCATGGAAACAAAGTTAAGAATTTTGGATGCAGTTGTTTTTCCAACAGCGACTTATGGATGTGAAACTTGGAACCTAAAGAAGTCAGATAAGAAACGGATATCAGCTTTTGAGATGCGATGTTATAGAAGGCTGTTGAGGATATCATATTCTGAAAGGGGTGCAAATGATGGGTGTTAGCAAAGATCAGTAGAACCTTAAGGCTCCTTAAGGATATTGACAAAAGAAAGTTAAAATATTTTGACACATTGAAAGGATGGAAGGAGGACTTCTCAGAACAGTAATAGAAGGTAAAATTACTGGAAAAAGAAAACCTTCAATGAGATAGATGGATGGTGTGTGTGTGTAGAGTGACTGTTCTTCAGAGAGTTCAAGCCTCCAGAAAAGCATACAACAGGACCACGTGATAAGAGAGAGAAAACGAATTCACCAGACAACTTCCCCTATCTTGCAGCACTAAATCCTGGCAGATATATATTATATGCACAATAATGTAATTTCTACGGTGGATTTTGTTGAGTTGTTAGGTTGAGAAGCGGAGGTTTCAAGAGGGAAAGACCCTGCTTTTCCCTGTCTAAGATGGATTAATTCAGAACCCGAATGATGACAGGCATAGAAAAAGGTTTTTTTTTTTTTTTTTGGTTTTTTTGGTTGCTTTCCTCTCCGTTGGCTGAGTTGAAAAGCATCTCTGCTCTTCATTTAATAGGCGACAGGTCAGAAATCCCCTGTAAACATGGATGTTTGTAAATACCTTTATTGATGGTGATCGATTTTTTATTGCAGGCTTCAGCCTAACCATTACTCGACTTACTAAAGGTCTGAAGGGAATTATGTTGCCTTGAATTACGGTAAAAGTATATAATAAGCTGAGGCCAGTATATTGTGTCTGTTACTTGTTTATAAAAAAAAAAAAAAAAACAGAATCTCATCGCTGTTTCTCATCTCCACATGATGGTAACAATTGTCATCATGAATATTTACTAATTCAGAAACCCACCTGATCCCTACGGTTCGGTATGGTGCAGTACCTGTTGGTCTACATGTGGTTACCCTTTACTGTTCTTGTGATCTCCAGCTAGAAGTAATTGAGAACTATTGGCGTTTTTACATTGCTATTTGATATCAACGAATCAGCTAGGCAGAATCGATTAATTAGCAAATGACTTCTCGTCTCTTTTTTTTTTTTTTATTATAAAAGAAGTTAGACTTTACCAAAAATGTTCGAAGCGAAACGCAGGGGGAAGTTTACTCGGTAGTTCACTTTTATAACTCAAATTCTCGATATCTTTATATGATAACGGTTGCTGATAGTTTTCCTTTTAATTACAAATCGACTAATTTATTATTAGTTTTGTACTTTGTTCTACCTGTGTTATCAAAATCGAATTGTACAAACCAGGTGTCCTTTGTGGTTTGTTTTCTCATAGACAGAGTTGCAATAATTCCCTTGTATGTCTTAAGTTCAGTATTTATTCAACTCGTTCTCGCATAGTTTCTTATTCTCGTTTCTCAGAATACACCGCATAAAAATGTATCTTTTTGAATGTCTTGGGCTAATGATAGTAACAATAACTGCAGCTAATTTGGCTGGAGTTCGAGGTAAGTATCTTGTCAATATGGAGTTGATAAAATTAAATTTATATTTATTGTTGAGATTATATTTGGTCATTCATAAATAAAATTAAACTGAAATATATATTGATCTTTAATTGACCGTTGATTTATAAACATCTAATGCCAACAAGTTTCGCCAACGGGGCTTTTCGGCTTCTTCAGGGCTTATAGCTGCCCCATTGGCGAAAAGTTTCGGCATTAGATGTTTATAAATCAATTAGAAAACAAATATCAATTCAATACATATTTCAGTTTAATTGAATTGATATTTGTTTTCTAATTATTGTATTTGCATTTCTTACACACAAATAGTATATTTAAGTTTCAGTGGGTGAAAATTTTATTTAATTTGGGTAACGAAAATTAAACAGCAGTTTGCAAAATTACTATCATGTTTTCATTTGCTACCATATTTTATTTAATTATCCTAAGTGAATTCCTAGGCTTTTTTTTTCCTTGTTGAAGAATTCGAGAACCAATTTGCATCTTTCGTACTGTGACCAGATTTAGCCAATAAGTTGCATTACAATTGTTTGTTATGGGTCTTCCACAAAAAAAAGACATAAGCTCAACTAGGAGGGCAACAGTTTCCCCGAATTAACTACCCACTGTGTTACAGTTCGCTTTTTTTTATTCCGAGAACAGCATCCATTTCTGACATTGAAGGCAAAGCTTTCAATACGACTGCTTTCAGAACTATTTGGAAGTCTCAAAATCATCACCAGCATAAAAGACAAAGGAATGTTTCTCTAACTGGATAATGGGTTTTTGTTTGGCAATATAACTCATTTTAATTTATATTCAACCCATCTATAGGGTAAACTTTCAATAATGAACACCTTTTGATGAACATAAACATGTTCTTGGAGTGAAAAATTGTATTTCTTATGAGCTGTAATCGTCTTTCCAAAAAAAAAAGTTACTAAAAGTGCAAAATATTACTCTGTATAGAAATAAAGTTTCTAATTTTAGTTAGTTTAAGTAGTTACATTATCAATAGTACAATTTAAAATCAATCATTTCAAGGTAGTCGTAATCTAATCCGCCATAATCCGAACTATAAGAAGATGGGGGCGGCGAATCTCAGAGTGCTCAAATTATCCTTTTTTATCCGAACCTTCAGCGCTTTTGTACAGGAGCTTAATTTGACTAAGCGCTCAAGTGACGAACTCGAGCGGTTTCTGAGGTTTTCTTTGAGCGGAAGTGAGGTTTTCACTCCCCGAAATATTTCAGGGAGTGAAAACCTCAGTTCTTTTCAAAGAGTACAACTGAGCCTACTGGTAATCCTCAGTTCTTAATTTGCTAAGCGCACAAGTGACGAACGAAATATTTCGGGGAGTGAAAATTGAGCCCAATGGTAAGCCTCAGTTCTTTATCTCGCAATCATATTTCTGGTTTATGCCTTTCTCTACAATTCTTTATTTATACTCTACTCTATTCTTTGGTTACTCTTCAACCAGAGTGCAATCTAACATTGCTTCTATTTCTGCTAAATATATAAAGTATGAGTTACCACTTCAAATCCCGAAAAAAAAACCAACTAACGCCTTTATTCCCTTATGGGGAGTAGGCGCGACCTTTATACCCTATCTAACTTTTGGAGACTGAGTGGGCAGTTCACTCTCCACCGGTAGCCAATCAGAGATAGTTGGCCCATGTATATCACTAATTATAGCAGCCACCGATGAAGAGACTGGCAAACAAGTGCTGCCATCTCTTGGTACCTAACCCTAACAAGATATGTTACTGTCTGAAATAATGTCGGTCGATTTTTTTGAGTTTACGGGACGAAAAACCCGAGTTTCCGGGAGGAAAATACCCGCTTGCCTGTGCCAGAGATCTACTAACTAGGGAACCGGTCGAAGAAAGGTTTAGAAAAAGTTCCTCCAGTCGGTGACTAGACTTGAACTTAAGTCTGACTTCGAGCGACCAAACGAAGAGGATGCAAGCGCCACTTTCACTGAGCTCTCTTCCAGTTCTAATTTCATAATGAATTCCAGTTCTTCTTCTTCTTCTCTAGCATTTCCTTGTTCAATGTTCTTTTATTTCTTTTGATTTTAAAATTGAGCCTTCTCTCTTTTTCTTCTTCTGAGTTTAAATTTGATATCGGAAATCACTAACATGTGATTTATTCTTAATCTGTTCCTTGAAATACTCGACACTGTTGGACTGATGTGGTCTTTTCCTTATGAGTATGATGCCCACTTTCCATAATCTTTTCTGCTGGAATTTTCTGTTGTAAATTACACTGTCGTAATGCATGGCAAACTCAAGCATTCTTTCTCCTCTTTCATTGTTTTCTCCATATCCATATTCCCTCATTACTCTCTTTGAATCGCTATTGTTTGTTCCAACCTTAGTAGTCGAATCTCCTCCCAGGGATCAGTAATTCTCCGTTTAGTTCTGATTTAAAACTTGTTTCAGTTATGAAATAACTGTTTCTTCTTTAGTACTTTTCTGAAATGATGAATAGACATGGACCATTCCAATTTTAAATGACCTTCCTGCAAACTTTGTCATTATGCTTTGGTTACCTGGCTTGTACCCTCAGAGTGCTTCTCTTCTTTGGTTGAGAAGACCTTTGACTCTCGTCTTTTCTTTGTATTCCAACTTGACCACTTGATTCTTCATCTCTCGATCACACTGCCCACAAAGCAAGTTTGGCTTTCCATAACGTACGAACATTCCACGTTCCTACCAATAACGTCTTTTGTTACTTTTACTTTTACTGCACTTCTTTCGGTTTGCTTACTTGTTGATCCAACGCGCGATGGCTCAGTCGGGTGTAATGACCTTGTTTATTAATCGCCACGTCTAAGCAGGTGTGTTGTGTTATTCCTTGGCACTGTCATGTGGCATCAGATTTCGAGCGCGTTTTAATTTTACGGTATTAGAAGCATTGACAGTCATTTGACTAACTCTAAGCGTTATTCAGCCAACTATACCACAAGGAACAGACGATGCTGTTCTTTTCTCTCCTACAACTCGTATCTGAGATGAATTCTTTTATTGGCCATCTGGGATAACAACCTATACGGTTTCAGACTTCACAAGTCATAGTTAGGAAATAACAAATAATGAAGTTTGTCTTAATTTGCATAACTATATAGCATATAATTTATTTATTGAATATAATACCGATTTTATATTTGTACACATATAAGAATCATTTGTTTAGGGATTACCATCCCATGCAGTGAACATAACATAACTGTAGCGCTTGGTGATGGACCAATGGATATCTACAGTCCAGGTTTTCTAGAGGGTCAGAATTATCCAGATGGCGTTTATTGTTTCCTATCAATCCAGAGCGATTTCAAAGTAAGTATGATTCTTTTTAAGCACAGTTATTTATAAAGATTTTAAACTAAATATGAGTTAGTTGCTCTCACATGCAAATTGCAAAGGTTTTTTCTTCCATAATGTAAGTTATCGACTCGCAAAATATACAACTGTCATAGACTGTACTCATTTCACAGACACAACAGATTGTGTGATAGGATTTTTGTCAGTATTAAATCTGCAAACTATTTTCTTTTTGACCAAGTCATTTAGAAACACAAAGATAATGAGGATTATTAGGATACAAGTATAATTCTCTGTAGCAAAGCCATTCTTCGATTTTTTAACCTCGCATCGCAAAAAATGACTGTAAAAACTGCTGCCATTAGAGATAGCAGCAATTCTCTACTACACACCCTCTCTCTCTCTCTCTCTCTCTCTCTCTCTCTCTCTCTCTCTCTCTCTATCTCTCTCTCTCTCTCTTTCTCTCCCTCCCTCTCTCTCTCCACTAAAATGCTGAAGATATGATTCATGGACAGCCTGAGCTCACTATTAGTCAAGGCTTGAAGAACAGAGACTGGATACTCTTCTATCTTTAAAAAGTTAAATAGGACTAGGAGCGCTTCGCCTCCTTCCTATGGGGAATAAATGACTTTAAAAGTCATTTATTCCCTATTTCATCTATGTTTTTTTGATTTCCTGAGATTTGTTTCATGAGATTTCATTGCCTAAATTCAGTTTTCTTTTCATCTTAATATTTTCTTTTAAGCACAGTTTATTTCATGCATATCTTCAATACTATGAAACATATATTTCTTATCTTGAAAAAAATTATATTTTTTTATGAACAAATATGAAACACTGCGCACCAGCAGCATCCATTTTCTCAAAACATTAACATAGATTGAAGTTTATGACAAGCAGATACGCATTTAGTTATTGTATTAATACTATTGACCAATCCAAGATTCGAACCATGCCTTTCCAAACGAATCCAATGATAAACCGTTGGATTCGTTTGGAAAGACATGGTTCGAAAACTTTCTGGGACGCAAGGCACCTTTGTTAGAATTAGATACCACGTAATGGAGGCACTTTTCCGCTGAATCACTTCACCTGATACTATGTGTAATGACTGATAACCTTCGGCCAGCTATCTCTGATTGGCTAACTCTGGAGATTGAACTGCTTCCTGAAAAGCAGGCATTCTCAATAAAACTAGAATGTCTTGACTTGAATATCAGATGTCGGTATATTTTATCGATGTATGGATGATAACAAAAATAACATTACTATCACAGCGAGATCAAAAATAAATAAATAAAAGTTATTATGAAAGAAAAAAAGAAAGAACAGTGAGATCAGATTCTATTGACTGTTAATGAGAAAGAAGAAATGCTATCCACTTGGCCAGCTGCATAACTCTAATTTCCCAATTTAACGCAATTCCCAATTACGTAACCAATATGCATAGATCCTCATCTTTAAAGACTGCAAAATTTTATACTTCCATAATTATGCAATCAATATATTAAAAGAGCTTCCATAACTCAGTCACAATTGACGAAGCCCTTTGGCTGGAAAGACCTGGTGGGTTCGATTTGCGTAAGGGACGTGAGGAACTTTTTCTGGTATCTTTCGACGAAAGGTCAAATAGCCAGTCTTATACGAAAATAGGGGTAGTTTTCACCCTGAAAGTCGGGTTTTTCGTCCCTACAAGAGGAAACCCAACCCCGTGAGCACACGCACCTACAAACATAGGACACTTCTGGAATAGGATTGACTGACTTATTCAGTGGTATTTCCGGTTTCGAATCGAAATAGGCCACCAAGCTTAATACGTAACCGTTAGAGGCCACTAGGCCTAAAATGAAGAAGAAGATATATTAAAATATTATTTAAATACTTTTGTTCATTAGTGTAAAAGAAGTCTCCCTGCAAGTGAGACAAGCATTTTTTTTTTAATTATGAGTTATTTTTAGAAAAATTTCTAAACATAATCTGTAAGCAGGACCTTACAATTTCCCCGAGGCGGTGGAGTACTCCGTGATTCCTCCCTCTTGTTTGGGACCTTTAAATTAGCCATAATATTTTAGGGTCCCCAGCTAGCGCCTGTGTATTAGTACGGCCCTGTCTGTACCTTATATTATTTTTTGTACAAATTATCTGTTCTTTTGAAAGTGATTATACGAGGGTGTTTTGAAATTCTCGGCCTAACAATGAAAACACGGATTTATAATTTCAAAATTATTTTTATTTTTCAACGTAATCTTCCTTAAGACTAATACATTTATTCCACCGATGCTCCAGCACCATTATCCCGTCCCTGTAGTGGTTCTCAGTAAGATCTTCAAAATACCCCCTCTACAGTTGCAATCACCTCTTGATTGGAAGAAAAATGCTGACCAACGAGAAAGAGTTTTAATTTTGGGAAGAGATAGAAGTTAGAAGGAGCCAAATCTGGGGAATGGGGTGGATGTTTCAATAATTCATAGTGCAGATCCCATCCCTTAATTTTCCCATTGCCAATACACCTTTGTTGGCAGTTGCATTGTCCTAATGAAGGTTGATTTTTTGTCTTCTGGAAATGGGATGTTTTCTCACGAAATTTTTCGTCTAGTCTGGTTAAGAGATCGGAATAATATTTCGAAGTTATTGTTTTTCCCTTTTAATGATAAGTAATAAACAAAATGCCTTTATCATCCATAGTAATAAATCTACGCACAAAATCAGTTCTATTCTTGTTAAAACGCTTCAAGCACTGTCCGGAGATTTTCATGAAAGTGCGTTTTTGATCTACTGTGAGCAAGCGAGGCACCCATCTTGCCAAAGGTTTTCATTTCCGATTCTTCATACAAAATATATCCTACACGTTCTTTTGAAATGCCAATAGTCCAGCAATATTACACTTTGACTCGCCGGTCATCCAATACATATCGTGCACTTGATCAATGATTTCTTTGTTGTTACACTTTTTTGGACGTCCTTCACGTGGATCAGCTCCCACTGACTTCACGGAGATAGAAGTCAGTGGGAGCCAAATCTGGGGAATAGGGTGGATGTTTCAATAATTCATAGTGCAGATCCCATCCCTTAATTTTCTCATTGCCAATACACCTTTGTGGGATGCATTGTCCTAATGAAGGATGATTTTTTGCCTTCTGCTAATGGGGTGTTTTCTCACGAAATTTTTTGTCTAGTCTGCTTAAGAGATCCGAATAACATTCCGAGGTTATTGTTTTACCCTTTTAATGATAATTAATAAACAAAATGCCTTTAGCATCCATAGTAAAAAATCTACACATAAAATCAGTTCTATTCTTGTTAAAACGCTTCAAGCACTCCAATTCTTCATGCAAAATATATCCTACACGTTCTTTTGAAATGCCTATAGTTTCAACAAGTTCACACTTTGACTCGCCGGTCATCCAATACATATCGTGCACTTGATCAATGATTTCTGTTGTTGTTACACTTTTTTGGACGTCCTTCACGTGGATCATCTTGAAGGTTAGTACGGCCACGTTTAATCTCGGCAGCCCATTTCTTAATTGCCGAAAACGAAGGAGAAGAGTGCCCGTAAACTTTTATGAACTTCGAATAAATTTCTTTTGACGTTAAACTTTCTTTTACAAAGAATTTTATAATCGCACCATACTCAATTTTATCCATTTCGAGGTATACAGACAACACTTTTGTTTCAGACAGCTGTATAAAAAAACTACTTGATAGAATGACTTGCAATTTCACATGGATGCTTATGATAGATGTACCAACTTTGAAAAAAAAAAAAAAATCTTGCCGAAAGTGTTGCCATCTATTGTCGAGGCCGAGAACTTTTCAGACCACCCACGTATTTACATTATAAGTTTCGTTATAAAGTATGATTTTCATAATTAAAATTAAAATTAAATTATTTTTAATTAAATTAAATCAATTGAACCAATGAAAAGGTTACAAAGATAATGAAGGTGGAAAATACTCGGATTATATTACGATGATTTTTTATAAGAAATTATAACTGAATCTTTGTTGTCAGATGCCGAAGTCCCAAAAGATCGTCGCATAGATGCAATGTTTTCAATAAAACAGCTAAGAGAAATATTAATAGAATGTTACACGCCATTTTATGTAGTTTATAGATTTATTGAATTTGTAATTATAAAATTACAAAACTTTCTAAATGTAATATTAAACACAATAATAAGTAGCAGTGATGATGTTGAAATCCTTCAAATGATTTAAACACTTAAAAAGAATGGAAAGGGTAATAGTTCCATGTTTACTGCGACAAAGTTTCGCACTAATTACGAAAATAACATCGAGATCAAATGTAATTTTCAGAAATTGGTAGATAGGAGGGAGAGAGGGAATCTGATCGAGACATATAAGCAGTTAAGAGGTTATTAGCTTATTAATGCCAGGGACGTTTTGCATTGATGGGTGAAGATAGGGAGAGAATAAGAGGTCATTTTTGGAAACTGTATAAGGAGAAACAAGGGGTTAGGAGCAGGTTTTTTGCATGGAGAGTGGCGGGTGATTGGAATGCAGTGGCTGAGAATGCATTGTGTTGTGAGCACGGAGACAGTAAACATATTTAAGGCGCGTGTATGATAAACTGCGTGTTTAACAGTGGGAACTCCTGCGATGAGTCATCTGACTCTCTGGAGGTTTTAATTTAATAATAATAATTAATAACAATAAAATTAGATATGTGGTAAAATAAGATATGGAAGAAAGACTAATGATAAATTAATTCCCTTTACAGAAAACGAAACTCACATTTCTATTCATGGATATTGAAGAAATTACCAGATGCGAAGCGGATTTTTTAGACATCGTAACAGGAGGAACAGTGAAAAGATTCTGTGGTAAAATGATCCCAAGACCATTAGTAATTACCAGTGAGAAGATAACATTTCACTTTTACACCGACATGTTGTTTAACAGACGTGGTTTTCATATTCGAGTGGAACTAACAACAGAAGTTAAGTAAAATAGTTACGATTTTTCTAGTTACGTTTTTTTCTATACAAATCAAAATATTTATTTATTATTTATTTATATGTCTGGGCAGGGTAAAAATTCAGTTAATTATATTGAACACACCCTACTCAGCATTGGAATGGCAAAAATATCTTTTGTAAGTGACTAGCAATTATCACAACATTAACTGTTAATGATTTTTTCTTTAGATATATTTTTAATGCAATAAAAATCCGCTAGGTGATCAAATAGTCTGATGGTGAATATTCCGTAGTCTTTAATATATAAAAACTGTGAGGGAAGACGGATATCCTCGGAAAGCTGGTAGTAAAGTTCTATGAAAAACACACACACACACACACACACACACACACACACACACACACACACACACACACACACACACACACACACACACACACACACACACACACACACACACACACACACACACACACACACACACACACACACACACACACACAAATTCCAACGTCATGAGAAAAAAAAAACTTGCCAGCAAAATATATATGGTCAGTTTAATCAGGTCATTTTAATAACATGAAGAGGTAGCCGATCTCGTAGGAAGGTAGAGAGCTTTTTCTCCACGAAAGTTTGGTTGTTAGTTCCTCAGAACATTCAAACCAACATCATAAACACAAAATTCTACAGGAATAAAATATTTATCCTTAGAAGGATTTCAGCAGAGGAAAGGTAAGCCGACTGCACCAAATTTCCTAAAGTCCCTGATCAGGGGACTCAACTTGTCTTGGACGGATGAGACATAGATGGATACAGTGTATTTATCAAAATATGTCAGTGCTTTTCATTTGAAGATGAGTTAGCTAGTTTTAATTTTAAAGATTAAACCTAAAGAAACATAATAATATCAAGTTCCCCCCATGTCTTTATTTTTAACTTAGATTGATTTTCTGTTGTGGAATGTGGAGATTTGAAATTCAAATATTACACTTTTAATAATTGTATAACAGCGATCTTTGTACAATACTTTTTTTTGTCACATGTCTTCCCTTTCTTTGTTTGCTATTATCAATAAAAAATGTCTTAAGCAAATTTTAATACCGACATTGATATTGCATGTCATTTTATTAATCAATTAATACATTACTCCATATCACAGATTTGTGCAAGTATGGCGAATTGGAGTGTGACAATAGAAACTGTGTTCCTGTAACTTCCACCTGTGATGGTATTGATCAATGTGGAGATGGAAGTGATGAAGCTGGATGTGGTGAGTAAAAACTTGCTTCATCTCCCCCTGTTTTCTTTGAAATAAACGAAGTATGTGAAATCAGTACAGCTGGTACGTATAGAATTCATTCCTTACTGGCACATCTACCGGACAGCTTTACAACAATAGCTGGTAACACTTTTTTTTTAAATTTAATAATTCTTCTCATGGATAAAAATGTATTGGCTTTCTTTCATATACTTTATTTCATTCATATATTCATGCATAGTAAAATATCCTTTACATTCTTAACTATGACTTCTTGATTCACCTGAAATTCCCTAGGATCTCTTGATGACTCGTGCTTTCGTATATAGAAATGTGATGCAGCTTTAAAATTTGCTAGATCAGTGAGGTTAGAATGGGACACCGGAAAACAGTTGTAGGTTAATTTAGAGAAGGGATACGAATGGGGACGAACTTGATAAACCAATTTATACACAATGAAAATTAATTAACGCCTAATCATCTTGGTATTATTAAATTAATTCTTAGTGTATTCAAATGCGTACAAGGGTGAGTATATAAATAATGAAATAATAGCAAGAACTTATTTCAGCACGGTTGGAGTGTCAATGAAGACATCAAAAGTGCTGACCAGGTCTTTGAATTATATTTAAAGTACTAAACTTTGAAATTTAATCATTTTTTTAAATAACTGGATGAAACACTTCATACTTTTAATAACTTCATGATTAACTTAAACCCTAATGTGTTTTTCAACAGTAATGGAAGAAAGCAAAACGCATTCTTTCTTGGATAGGCTTTTCAGTCACTGAACAGAACTGATTAGGTTTCGAAATAAACAGGAAAAAATTCTACTTCTTATGATCATGCTTCCCAGAAATGAGGTGTCTTATAAACTTTAAAGACAGAGCTGGATCATATCTATATCGATGTTTGTAAAGAATGGCTACCACCTAAAAAATAGTATTAACATTTAAAAAAAATGTCGGCAAACATTATAATAAGCATAAACTATAAAGGTGCAGTCACTATACCTTAAAAAATTAAAAAAAAAGCTAAAATAGCTAGCATGTTAAAACAGTATGACCTCAAAGTTACTTACACACCTATGAAAAAAATTTAAACAATGTTTGCGTCACTCCAATAACCTCGATTCGCCTCTCACGAAGTTAGGTGTTTAAAAAATATTCTGCGCATGGGAATGTCGGAGACAAACGGAACATTCTGAGAAGTTTGCATGAAAGAACGTATCAGATTGAGAAGAAAAGAATACAAATCGGATCTGACTAAGCGAAATAATCAGGTCATTTGGGATCTAACAAAATGCTGCATAATGAATTTAATAGTTATATATGCAACGTTAAAGACGCCTCTGAAATGACACGATGTCAAACGCAATAAGCATCGAGTTTTTATTATCCTGAACTATGGTAAGCATGCATAAAAGATACTTAATATACACAGCATTATGCTTGGACAGATGCGAAACAGCACAAATTAATGACGTTTGTGTATGCAGTAGCAACAGATATAGGCTATTAGCTTAATAATAATTCTTTTAATAAAGTTTATGTATTAAAAATAATTATTCTGGAATAAAACATTTTATTCCAGATATTTACAAATCCTGAAATATTCACGCAGATCAATAAAAACTACAGTTTCTCTACAACTCAGGAAGGCATAGAAAAAGACCTCATTTGACCGGTTTAGCGATGAAAAGAAAATCTTTAATTTCAATTTTTGTTAAATTCGGCGACAATGACCGTTTTTTTTGTTCTTCCCACGAAGAACAAAAGTCATTTTGCATTGCGCTAGCTGACTCAATAACTGCACTGTGTACCCTCGTTTTCTTTTTCTTTTTTTTTGCATGTTTGTCCTTATAACTTGTCGGTGGTTGTGAAATATTCATCGAAACTTCAAGAGCATAATTCAGTCAGTGCCATTTTATTTTATTGAATTGTGTTATTCATACAATACCTGTCATACTTCCCCTTAAACTCATTCACAGATGAAGCATTCACAACCACCTCTGACAACGCATTCCACCCATTTACAGCCTTTCAAGCAAAAAATATAGTCCTGACACCCTTGTTAATCACACTCTTACACAATCTTTAGGGATGACCCCTTCTTCTCTCCCTTCCTGCACTTGTCTTAAAAGAGTTATCCGTACCAATCCTATAAAACCTTTTTATAGGATTAATTTATATGACTATCATATCTCCTCTCCTACGTCTATCAACTAGTTTGTTTTACATTGCAAATATGTGTTTGCTTTGTCCGAAAATTACCGCTTTTAGCTGTTTCCACGAAAACCAAAAGGCGTTTTACAATTGGGTTCGCTAACAGAATAACTACAATGTGCGACCTCTTTCTTTTTTTTTTAAGCTGGTCTTTGTAATTTATCGATAATTAAATTTAATTAAATTATCGATAAATTATATTATATTAATTTTATATTATATTATATTATATAATAATATAATGAAATTAATTATATTATATTATATTTTATATTAATGTAATATAGAATTATATAAATTTTATATTAAATTAATAAAAACTTTATTAATTAATTAAATCTGGGTAATTTAAATATTTTAAAAAGTACAATTTAATCAGCGCCTTTTTACTTTCTTTCACATATTTTGCTTTGTTTTCTTTATTTTTTTATTCTTATTATTTTATTTTAAAGAAATTTTTGTCTTATTTCGTTTTGTTTGTTTTATAATCAAAATTCTTCCCCGAGGTCCTAAAATTTATCTCTAGAACCAGTTCTGCCAGTCCTATTAAAAAGAAATTAAATAAATTCTCATATATATATATAGCTGTATAAAATAAACTACTTGAGAGAATGACTTGCAATTCCACATAGATGCTTATGACAGATGTACCAACTTAGAAAAAAAATCTTGCCGATAGTGTTGCAATCTATGGTCGAGGCCGAGAGCCTTTCAGACCATCCACGTATATAATCAGTATATACAGAGTAACTGACTCGGTTTAATGACATGTTTATAATTATTATTAATTTACTTAAAAACCGAGAAAAAATATAAGAGATTTAATAAGGTTTCACTACTAGTTTCATTGGAAATGCCGACATCATCAGGTGAATAGAGTACCATGGAGAAAATAACATTTTAATAATATATTGTACTTTACACAAACACAAAGTTTAGAACAAGTAGTAGTTGTGTTTGAAATCGAGTCTGAGTGTTAGTTCTAGTGTGAAGCACTCTGCGTGTGAATGATATCACGAGTACGCGAAACCTCGATGACAGCTCTATGTGAATCGGGTAGGCAGTAACTGAGATTGCTGTTTAGATGGGTAGGGTCGAGAACTATTTCTTTGTAGTCCAAGATACGTCTTTCTAATTCATCGGAGCATTTATGGATGGTTGAAGTAAAGTTCCAATCTATTTGATGTTGTCCTCTTTCAAAATTGGTATTGGCAGAGAATAAAACGTGGCTGGATATACGGGTTCTGTTGTAGGAAATGTCACGTTGGTGTTCTTCTAGGCTGTGAGAGATGGACTTTTCTGTCTGGTCATAATATGGTTTGCCGCAACTGCAAATCATTTTCTATACTCCAAGGAACTGAAGAAGGTTGTGTTTTACTTTAGGTTGACTGAGGCAAGATGGGAGTTTTGTAAAGATGGAGAAATATGTTTTAACGTTAAATGTCTTCAGGATTTTCGGCAGTTTAGGACAAAGAGAACTTGTATACGGCAAGAAGATGTAGGCTGTGGGGATATGAGTTATCTTCATTACTATGTTGATTACGTAAACTAAGACGATTATAGATACTTTTAGGAGAGTATCCGATATTTAAGAAAGTCCTTTTGAGGTAACTAAGTTATTGTTGAAGTTCCTCTTCTTCTGACAACAAGAATGTCGCCCAATGAGCTAGTGTGGAAATATCACTAAAACACACGTACTAACCACAGTAATGATTATTTAATTCGTAAATATTTCATCCCAAGTATCTTGGGACATCATTGGGAATTGCTTCTAAAAATTGTCTTACTTTGGACAGACAGGTAAGTCTGTTCAGACATGCATCTCGGAATATCAAGACCCCATTCGTCTTTTCAAACCGCAGAAATCTGGTCTCTCCCAACACGGAGTTGAAAATCCAAACCATAGGATCCATTGGGAGAAGTCAAAACCTTTACACAGATCTTTACATAAATATGAACGTTTATATAAAGAAAGTGCTGAAGCCCTATTACATAGACCAAATTTAAACTGCAACGACGTTCTTACTATTCGTAAAGTATGGGAAATTGCCATTCAAAAATTGTGTGAAATAATCTTTATATATATATGTATATATATTTTTTTTCAGTTATATTTAATTTACTTTTATAACACATGACTGCACGCATATTGAGATTCCATTGTAATCATACCCCCTAACTGTATGTTATTCCTAGTATTGTTTGAACTACTGTACTCGTCATGTCTCAAGATACTTGGGATGAAATATTTACGAAAAATTAAATAGTCATTACTGTGGTTAGTACGTGTGTTTTTAGTGATGAATTCACCACAGGTTTCGTTATGTAAAAAGTGTGGAAATAATTTCTAATTTTTGAGGGGGATAGTGGAAACGAAGCATCTAAGTATCTATCGGTATGTGTTGGCTTTCTAAAGATAAAAATCTTGAGACCATCCGTTGTTCTAGTAAGTTTTATATCTAGAAAAGCCAAAACACCATTAACTTCTGGTTTGGATGTGAAGTTTATATTTTGATGAAAATGGTTTAAATGATCCAGAAAGGTGTGTAAGTTTTCTGGGCCGTGCTCCCCAATGAGGAAAATGCCGTCCTAATTTTTCAGTGTCGCTGAGGAAACGGCTCTTTCCTCAAAATCTTCCAGAAAAACGTTGGCTAGCACCGGAGTCAACTGACCAGCCATTGCCAAACACTATTCAGTTTGTAGATGTTGTCTTCCAATAAGAAGTAGCCTGAATCCAAACAATGCAAAAGTAAGGCGAAAATATTTTTAGATAACTTGTTTTTTAAAACACCGAGGATTTCCTTGGTTGGAACGTTAGTGAACAGTGAGACTATATCGAAGTTGACCACTCTGTGTGCTTCGTTAAGTTGGATGTTCGTGACCTTTAAGACAAAATAAGCCGAGTTCGCCATGTATGAAAAGGATTTTCCTGTGAAGACGTTTCAAGGAGGAAGCGAGATATTTAGAGAGATTTTATGCAGGGGACTCAATGCCTTCGACTATTGGTATGAGAGGAGCATTTGCTTTGTGGATCTTCGGAAGGCCATATAAACTGGGAATAAGTGGATGAAGAGAGCGGAGCGATAGGCGGATATTCCTAGGTAATTCTCAGGTGCATTTGAGAAGATTATTTGTCCGGTTATGTAGTAATGCACATATCTTGAGGCGATAATCGGCTCTATTTATTCGCTTTGGCGTTCGCTTTGTCAGATGGCCAAATGATGATATCTTTATTATTCCGCAATTGATGAATAGCTTTTCTCTTCAAACTGGAGACATTGTCAGTTGGAGGTCTACTCTTGTTGATTGCAAATGTAACTTCTATACTATGTAGTCTGCGTTCTGTGTTGGTAGATTGGAGGTAACGTTTTCTATTTTCGTAAGAACAAGTTCTTTAGGAATAGATCTAGGTGAAAGGACGAAATTAAGCCCCTTGGAGAGATCTTCTATTTCTGCGGATGTAAGAATATGTGAAGATTTATTAACGACAACATCGTTAAGAGAGTGTGAAGCAATATTAGAGGATACACGGTCTTGCGTACGTTTGAGGAAATCAAATTTCCTAATCAGTTTATATTTATTGATGTTTAGGGTTCTGGCTGAAAAAAGTGCACTAATAGATTTAGTCTCATTCCAAGATACATTGTCTAACGAAGACTCTAGGCTGTTGTCTAACGTACCTTTTTTCGAGAACAAAGAAGCTAAACTATGTTTGGTATCCATAATCCTTTCTGCTGAAAGTTCTAGTTGCCTGGCGATAAATAATATGAGCTCGTTTTGAATGGATGGACATTTTAAATTGTAAGAACATAGGGATGATTGAATGGAACTTATATCTTTCTAAGAACACAAGCGTGTTTATGAAAAGTCCAATATTTTTAAGGGTCTTCCGGCACTTCTTTATGAGATGGTATTTTCATGGTGTTTAAGTCAGTTAATAATTATAAGCATATATATATATATATATTTTTTTTTTTTCAGAATTCATTTTTACTCGGTTGGAACATTATGAAAAAGCTTTAATGACTGATACCGAGAGAAAAAAAAGATGACATGGCATATTTGAAAAGATACTACTAGTTTACTATATTCCTTGAATAGATCAACATCTTTAGGTATCAATAAAGCTTTTCATAATATTAAAATCCGATTAAAAATGAATTCTGAAAATATCTGCTTTCCTGATGACGATGAATTAAATTCACTGGTCAAAGAACATCAGAAGAATTTCAGAGCGATTGGATTACAATTTTAAATCTGTATAATTCTTCATATATTTCTTTGTATCTTTGTATCTTAAATAAAATAAAATTAAACTATATTAAAGTAGTATCTTTTCAAATATGCCATGTGATCTTTTTTTTTCTCTCGGTATCTGTCATCAAAGCTTTTTCATATATATATCTATATCGTTTTAATGATATGAACTTTTGTGCCCATACAGGAGGCCCTATACCTCAAATACAGTGTGGCCTTCCAGATATAGAACCGTATGTCGCTGACTCCGATCGCATTGTTGGTGGTGAAGAAGCAGTTTATGGTAGTTGGCCTTGGCAAGCTGATCTTCAGCTGAAACTTATTGAACCCAATGGACATTTCTGTGGGGGAACATTAGTGAATGCTCAGTGGATCGTTACAGCTGGTCATTGTGTAGAAGGGTAATTATAATGAACTTATATTAATTAAGTGCTGTTGTCATTTTCTCCCTTTACATTCGGGTGATGGGTTATTTAATGATTTATCAACTCTAATTGCGTATTAAGAGACAAACGAATGTCTTAACAAAATGATGAAAAAGAAAACGGTTTTGTGTTGAAATATAATAGAACTTTTAGCGCATGTGTGATGCGTTGTATATATTTTTCTCTTGGCATATGAAAGAAAGGAGCAAAATTCACTTTTGTTTTTTCCAGACTTAATTCCAAGGAGTGGAGAGTACACTTTGGAAATCACCACAAATTTTTCAAGGACGAACACGAACAAATTCGGCTAGTTGAGAAGATCATCGTTTATTTCGGAAATGACGTATGCTTTTTTGTTATTCATTATTCTAAAAATATCATCGAATGGTATGGTTTAAACTGTAGTATTCTTAACTCTTCTGAAAGCGCACGATTTGCAAGGTAACGAGGATCGGATGTTTTCATAATACAAAAACAGCGACTACTATGTTAGTTCGAGTTGACAACTATGAGCGATGAAAGTGTACATTCAATTCCCTTTCAATTTATGATATAATTAGATACTAATTATATCATAAACTCTGTTTTATCTACTTAAAATGGATAATGGAAGTCGAACATGTACGACCAACTCAATTCGAACTCGTGTGGAATTTAACTTTGAAGTAGTGCATAAGTTAATCTCCAACAAGCAAAGGTTGTTAACTCACCAGCTTCATTATCACTTCTTTCAATGTCTTTTGTTCAATTTTACCGACATTTATATTGTTTTATTTAAAAAAAACTGTAATTCTGTAAACATTTAAGAGGAGTATTTTTTAAAGTGAGAAATTTTTAAATACCTCGTCATCCCAGAGAGAGAGAGAGAGAGACAGAGAGAGAGAGAGAGCAGACTGCTTTAGTCCTGGCAATTTTTAAGGGTGGGGTTGATAAAGAAATCGGAGTGCAGTCAATGTTCACCTTTTGTCATCACAGCAATTGAGTATGGTCCTGTTACGTGGTAAAAAAAAAACAAAATTAAAAAAAGCGTTGTTTCCATCAAGTACTACGTAGCAGCGTAATTGGCGAAGTGGTAAGCATCATCTCTCCAGCCAAGAGGCTGCGGGTTCGAATCACCCCATAGATAGGGATGTTTGCGATTCTCCCCTTGATTCTTGGGAAGTGTCAGAGGTAACACTTCCCCCTCTGTTTAAGTGGTAAGAACGCAGATTCCCTGTGGAAAGGGAACCTGCGTCATTACCACTTTTTCTAGAAGAAAGTTTCAATCCCAAAATCCTATGAGCCATGGGAGTGACCTCACTGCATGTGAATAACTATTTATATAATCGTCTCAGTATGTTCTACGGTCAAGTTTTTCGGAATTCTGTGAATAAAAAATACGTGTCTTTCAGGTGAGTTTTCACCTGAATGACAAACGTCGACAATGACAAAACGTCGACTTCCTCATTAATCAGCAGAAAAAGACCAATGAAACTTTTTTCTAGTTAGTAAAATCGAATCCATAAGACTATATTGTTGTTGTAATAGGTTTAGTTTAATCCCTTATCCAAGTCTGAGCAAACAAAGTTTGCGCCTGAAAGTCAGGATTGGAGTAAGGTGGTACAACACCGGGCAACTCGTAACAATGGAGGCGAATTCTCTCATTAGTCCTATCTCAGTATCTCCTATAATACAAATCACATCTCCTTGCGGATATGTGTAATGCTATGCATTAAGGCAAGGGCAACTACTTTACCGGTTTTGACCTTTATTGAGGTCTCGTCAGTGGGAGCCAGGCCAAGTAGTGGAGACACCAAATCTCACAAAGTGAGAGTTTATTTTTCACTTGGTACTAACCAAGTGAAGAATAAACTCTCAACATCTTTCTCTGAATCCAGAATGATTTAATAATAAGGTTGTACACCCTTTGGCAACGTCTATAGGTTGGGATGACCTCTCATTGCTTCTACATTGGTGTCTCCACTACTGGAACTGGCTCTCACTGACGAGAGCTCAATAAAGGTCGAAACCAGTATGGTAGTGGCCCTTGCCTTAATGCATAGTACTACACATATCCGCAAGGAGATGTGCTTTGCATTATTTGCAACGAGTTTCCCGGTGTTGTACTACCTTATCCCAGTCCTGAAGATACTTTCAGGCGCAAACTTTGTTTGCTCTCACTCGGATAAAGGATTAAACTAAACTTATTATAGTCTAACCAAGTGAAAAATAAATTCTCAATATATTGTTGTTGGTTTAGCTTGTGGAGGTATCTGCACCCATCTGTTAAAAGAAAAGATAAAACGAATTTTGTTATCTAAATTAGTAAACAATAAAATACAATTCAGAATTCAGCTGCAGGCAGCAAGGAAACAGACTCATTTTATAAATTTACAATCCATTTTAACGAACTTTATAATGAACATATTGCTTTTTTCAGTATGATCATAGGTACGCCTTTGATCTATCCAATGATTTGGCACTGATGAAACTGAACGCACCTGTAAGATTTACAAGTCACGTGAAGCCTGCTTGCCTTCCAGCTAATGGAACTGTTTTATCTGAGGGGACTAAGTGTTTATTATCTGGTTGGGGAAGCACAAAAGGTAAATAGACTTATCAATCTAACAAGACCCTTCCGTTAAATAAAATTATTGTTCTGGAAAGTGGGTTGATAGAATGTAATACCCAACTAAACTAAGAGTTTCATTCCATCTTTCCGTGGTTTGCATTTTACCATGAGTGTAATTTAATATAGGATATTCAGTTGTTCTAATAGAACTGCCTATAAAAAGTTTCGTTCTTCTATGTTGCTCTTATTACTATTTTGCTTATCACGTTTCTTAACTAATGAGAATTAATTAAATTTTATCAAGCAACTTTAGCAGATACGCTGTTTATTATGGGTTTCAAGACTCATCGCGGAAGGCCACTTTATAAAGGTAGTTTTGCTTTACTTTGAGTGTGTGTGTGTGTTCCTAAGCTAATTTGTTGTTTTTTGTAGGGAATAAAAATCTGAGTTACAGGAGAGAAACCAGCCAATTCATCTTCAATTTAATTGAATTTAAAAGAACAAGAAAAAATAGCTAAATAAAACTCCTCACAACAATCGAAAGAAATTTTACATTCTATTGGCTTGTGGTTCTTCTAAATTGATTAAGAAAAAACGAAGTTAGAAGTTACTATTTTGTACTCCAGTATAAGTGTAATAGCTGGTGAATGTTCATTACAGTCTGTGAAATCTTAAAATGGAGTTTTTTCTTTTCTTTTCTTATTTTGTTTTCATGTAAACATATAACTGGAATTGTTTGTGAATTGTGAGATTTTCGAAAGAAATCTCTTTCGAAAATTTATTTTGTCATCAGTGATGCCCGTGGTTTACATCTGCTTAGTACCAATGATTATGAAAATTTGTGGTCATTCCATCTCACCTTCTCCTTGATATGTTCGGCTCAACAGCACATACAAGCCAAGTAACTTAGCTTCGTACGAATCTAATTAATGTTATGATAGGATGAATAATCCTATGTAACATGGTCAGGCATTTTCGTAGAAACATTCTCAATATTTTCTGCTAGTTTGCCTATTTTACTGGAGGATAATCCTTATAATCTCTTTATGAGAACGGCTAGCACACCTTCCGTTGAAACGTCTTTGTAATTCTTCCTCCTATCCTATACGGGATACGAATCCAGTGTTTCTAGACAAAGGATATGATCATTAAGGACTAAATAATGAAGGTTTGTTTTGTAGTTTAATTTTCTTATGAAATAAGTCTAGCATTACCAATACTTTTAGCTGCTAATTTTGCTTTTCCCATTTTCTTGCAGAATGACGTAATATAACAACAAACAGTGTAACATTATTGGATTTTACAGCGATTATACTTTTGGCATTTTGATTAGGTTTATATCTCTTTCAAAACATTGCTTTCATAAAACAATGTTATTAAATATAACATTGCTTTATGGACTAGTAAACTTGTTTACTAGCTTTCATAAAGCTAGTAAAGAAGTTTAAAATGCTTTTAATACTGCTTAAGAGTACAAAAAATACAAAAGCATACCCTTTCAAATGATATGTTTTTGTATTTTTACAAAGGATAAGTCTTAGAAAATGTTCCTGTGCTAAGTTAATGGGAGATTTTGTTATCATGTTTTTTTCGCTATATAATTCAGGCATGCGCTAATTCTAGAATTTCCATTGTAGTGATTGCACATACTTGTGATGAGAAATATAGTTGAGAGTTTATCTTTAGAAGAAGGAAAATTGGGTGGATAAATTGTTAATAGGTGTATAAGTCGCTGTCAAATCATATTTCTTCAGAATTGTAAATTGGTTCTGATATCCTGGAAATGTAAGGAATTGGAACTCGATGTATTGAATCTTTGCTGTTTTGTGTTGGGTAAGAATCGAAAATATGTTGTGTACTCTTTTCGGAGAAGCCATTTACTTTTATGTGATGTTTGATAGTCGAAAGTTCTTTCTGTAATTGTTCAACTTCTCATTGATTACAATTGCTTCTCCGAAAAGAGTACACAACATCTTTTCGATTCTTACAATCCACCACTAAACAACAAAGATTAAATACGTCAAGTTCCAATTCCTTTCATTTCCAGGATTTCAGAACCAATTTCGAGAATTCTAAAGAAATATGATCTAACAGCCACTTATACACCTATTAACAAATTATCCACCCATTTTCCATCCTCTAAAGATAAACGATGAACTTTGTCTCTACCTGGTGTGTATCAAATTCCTTGTAACTGTAATTTTTCCAACTTTGGACGTTCTATAGAAAACAAAATTCAAGATCATCAGTCATCCATTCAACACAACAAACCCGAGAAATCTGGATTAGCTCAGCACGGAAACAAGCAACAACATCCTTTGGTCTAAGACTCCACTCCTACAGAGATGTCGCTATAAATTTGAACGTTTATTTAAAGAAAGTGTGGAGGCCTTACTTCAATTTCCTAACTTGAATCGTAATGACTGTATATCTGTATCAAAAATTTGGGAAAGTTTAATCAGGATAACACATTAATTTTTTATTTATTTATTTTTTTCATTTTTTAAATTAGTCTAATGTTATTTACGATTATTACATGAATTTCTGAATTAATATCTTTAATTTAATCATGAGTCTGATAAAAAAAAATGTTTACTCTTTTAATACTTAGCGATATGACATCACGCGGTTCATTCCATTTGGAAATGATCATTTGTTCATATTCCACCTTGTTTTTTAAAACTATTCCTATGTAGCAACTGAAGATGGTCTGCAATATTCAGACTGAAATATTTGGCAAATTAAAAAATATTCTTCTGTAAACGTGTATATATTTTATAAACAAGTAAAATATTTTGAAAATACTGTTAAAATATCCGATAAGGCACAACCTGCATCATATAAGGTAGCTGAAATAATTGCTGTAAAATTAAAACCACATACTACAGCAGAGTCTCTTATTTTTCCAGCATGTTGTGAAATATTAAACATTATGTTTGGCGACGAAGCAAAAAAGGAAATTATGAAAATTCCTCATTCGGACGATACAATAAAAAATAAAATTAAAATAAAAATGATGATATTGAGAAAACAGTTACCAATAAACTTTCCAAACAACATTTTGCTTTAGAAATTGACGAGTCCACTGACATTAGAGGTAAAGCTCATATATTAGGATTCGTTTGATTCATTAATGAAAACGAAATAGTGAATTCAATTTCTATGCTGCCGAGAATTTACCGAACATACAACAGAACAAGATGTTTTTGACTCTATTACGTCATATTTAGAAAATTTTAAAATTTCATGGTAGCTGTGTGTAGGAATTTGTACTGATGGTACTCCGCCAACGGTACTCTATTAAAAGATTTGTTACCCTTGCAAAGAAAATGAACCCAAATATTATATCTACGCACTGTTTTTTGCACAGATAATACCTAGTTTCAAAACCATTACCGGCAATATTAAAACCTGTTCTAGACCAAGTTGTAAATATGGTAAATTACATCAAGTCAAGACCTTTAAAAGCACCCCCTTTAAAAACTTTGCATATCTATGGAAGCCAAGTACGAATCTTTGCTTTTGCACACTGAAGTAAGATGGTTATCCAGGGATAAAGTGCTATTCCGAATTTGAGAATATAGGAATGAATTATTGGCCTTTTTTTCAAAATGAAGGTAGAGATGTTTTTATAAAATGTCTTCAAAACGATATTTGGTGTGCTAAAATTGCATATTTAGCCGATATTTTTAATTACTTAAACGGCTTTAATACAAGTATCCAAGGGAAAAATTAAAATAGTTTGACATCCACTGACTAATTGTCAGTGGATGTCAAAGAAAAAAGTGTCTCTGGAAAAACCGCACATCAAAAACAAATAACAGTCGATATGTTTCCTTGGCCCCATAATACAATTGTCGAGGGAATTATTTCCGTTATAACAGAACATTTGACAATATTGGAAGAAAAGCTTTTCAAGTTACTTTCCTTCCTTAAATCACACAATTATGACTGGATACGAAATCCATTTGGCATATTTAATACATCGAGTTGTGATTTTCGTTACAAGAAGAAGAACAATTAGTTACCTCGTCAACGGATCGTACTCTAGAAATGAAATTCTCTGAAATAAATCTTGAGGAATTTTGGATTTTTGTCCAAGCCGAATACCCAGCTCTCTCCACAAGGGCACTGAAAATTTTGTTGCAGTTTTCAACATCATATTTATGTGAGTTCCGTTTCTCAATATTAACCAATATAAAAACTAAAAAGGGTAGCTATATCACGTATTAGATCTGATATTGTATTAAATTAGACCTGATATTAAATCTGCAAAAGGCGACAACCTCAAGTATCACATTAAAATAAGTTCAATTTTTATAAAAGGCAAGTCGATGCATATTTTTATTGTTAGTTTTCTGACCCTAATGCAGTGATTTTCAACATTTTTAATAACACGGCACAACTAAACTAATTACTAAAATTCTGCGGCACACTAAAAATATATTCTTTTAATTTTTTGACGATCTGGCAAAAACATAGGTATAATTTTGAATGATTTACACACACAAGAAGATGGAAGAGCACGCATTAATAAATAAATGCGAAAATTACTACATTAATTCTTTGAATTAATTAGTTTTCATAAATCTCTGGCACACCGGTTGAAAATCGCTGCCCAAATGCTTTTGGTGTTGCTCGAATTTTTCTTGTAATCAAAAGTGTTCCCTGGCTTCTAAAAGGTTAAGAACCACCGATATACAGGTATAAGTATTATTCCTGGGAAATTCCCATGTTACTCCTTTTAAAAACTATTATTTATACAGCTATTTTTGCATATTTTCGTTTAGCAGTGTCCCTTATTTTAAATACATTGGCTTTTTACTCAAGAATTTCTTAGGGTGTTATAAGTGTATTTTAGAGGTAAATATATGCAGACTAATAGAGGAAGAAATTTTGCACATATCTTGTTTGGATGTTAGGATGTCTTCGTTCTCCATACGTTTGCTGTTAGCTGTTAAAGGGGGAGGGGAGAGGAAACGTGGGGGTGTGTTTGAGGCAAGGTGTGAAGATTAATTAAAAACATTTTTTTTTAAATAATATATATATATATATATATATGTTAAAGATACCAAGTTATTTTAAACCTGGTTTTAATCCATTTCCCAAGTAAGCAAACAGACAAGTAAGTCAAGTTTGCGTCTGCAAGTATTGCAATTCTGGGTGACCCACAAAGTAGTGTAAGTCTTAGGCAACTCGTGGTAAAAGTGGAATAAGCTCTGATCACTATTCTTAGTATTTACCCTTATTGCAAAGCACATCTCCTTGAGGAGATGTATGATGCTATGCATTAAAGGCAAGGGGCCACTACCCAGACCGGTTTCCTAAGTTGCCTAAGACTTGCGCTACTTGCAGGCGCAAACTTGACTTACTTGTCAGTTTGCTTACTTGAGAAATGGATTAAAACCAGGTTTAAAATAGCTTGGTATCTTCAACGTATATTATACCCACGGTAAAAAACCTTCTACATATATACGTATATATGTAGAATTACACGTATTAAGTTTAAGGTAGCTTCTTTGTGGAAGGGTTTTAACGAAACAGGGGCAGGGGAGAGCTTTAACAGCGTGCGAACCGTTTCGATTGTGCTATCGTCATTGAACATTTCGGGATAAGTGTAGGGCTATGTCATGACAGCTTGATGTATCTGCTTTAGGGGAGCTTGTGTTATCACTTATTAGTCGGGGTCGTGACCTAATTTTTATATATTGTGGAACTTCCTACAGTCGGAAATTAGGTAAGGTCGGTGGACGTTGATTGAGTTTTCGTCACATTTTATGGCAATTGTTTCCGATATTCTAAGCATTGTTTCTTTGTCTAGAGTCTAGACACTAGACAAACAAGACAACAAAACAATGCTTAGAATATCGGAAACAATTACCATAAAATGTGACGAAAACTCAATCAACGTCCACTGACTCCTAAACGAAAACAGACAAAAATAGTTGTAAAAATAATATTCATTTATATACTTTAAACTAAATGCATAAACATGAGACGAGAGTTTGTAACTCAGTACAAGTGGCGTTTGCACTCCATTTTTTTGACCGCACGAGAAAAGACTTGGATTCGAATCTAGACTAGCGGAACATTTTCTAAGCCTTTTTTCGACCGGTTCCTCAGTTTGTCGATCTCTGGTACGGGCAAGCGGTTTTTTCTCCCGAAAAACTCTGATTTAGGGTTAGGGACCACGAAATGGCGGCACTTGCTAGCCTCCATCTTCTCTGCGTACCGATTAATTAGTGATAGCCTTGGGGGAACTATTTCTGATCGGCTACCTGAGGAGATTGAACTGACCACTCAGTCTCCAAAAGTTAGACAGAGCTAAAAACGGCCTCGTCTACCCCATATACTGGAACCAAAAGGCCTTGTCTTATTGTTTTTGATTTTTGAAAACAATAGATGTACTTAGACGTTTAGAGAATGATATATAGTATACTGCAAATAACATTTATTTTATTGCTTTTATGTTTGCTTTAATATTATAAATCCATTATTTTAATGTAAATAATATCTATAACAACCACATGGATTTTTTGTAATTTCAATAAATTCTCTTATAACTAAGGATCAGGATCTAGCGATGTGTTAAAGCAAGCCATAATGAAAATACACCCAGGAAATCATTGCAATGATAGCAAAGTTATGCATTTTAATGAAGAAACAATGCTTTGTGTCGCAAATTTGGATGATTATGGAGCGTGCAGTGTAAGTATACGTAATTCTAAACCATTACATTTTCCTGGATATGTTCCATATTCCATTTATTTTTTTTTCAAATGTTATTTAACGTCCCATGAAAGATACAAGTAAATGAATTAAACAAGTAATGATGTCACTGCCATGCTTTTTCATGGAAGAAAGGAACACTTGATAAAAGAAAAGTATACTTATCCTGAGGAGAGTCTGTTACTAGAGGCAGATCTTTAAGGTGCTTCGAATGACAGCACTAGAATTTGATTTGCACCATTGCTTGGGCTAATCCAAAAAGTGTAATTAACTAAAGCGGTATTGACATTTAAGGAATCAAATAAGATAAGTAAAAATTTGTTGAGTTTATATTTAAAACAATGTAGCTTGGAAAGATTAGTTACTACTTCCCTTACTTCAAGGTGGGAAAAGAATAATATATACTGCTAAATTATTAGCAAATAAATAACTCTGTTAACGCCTTGTGTTTCTTCTCCTATTTGTGCTATTTTTAGCACTAACTGAAACAAAGATCAATGACTCGTCAATCTGTACCAAGGCCTCGTCGATTGTTGACCCAAGACTATCAATGATCCAAAGTAATCCAAGAATGAGAGTATAGAAAACTACTATCATCTTATGGTGTGATCGCTAACACCATATATTATTTTCTGAAATAGTCTGAATTCTTAGGTTGATTTCCTTGTACTGAATTGAAACCCGAATATTCGGTAGAAAAACTACTTTCCCATTCCAAAAGATCGATTACCTGGCTAAAGCTAGTATTCTTAGTTTTTATATACTTAGTTTCTTATCCCTTATTAATCAATGTCTTTTAAATAGTTATCCAGTGAATATATACTGGAAAAGAAGCATCGTGTTTTAGTTGCTTCGGTAGTAATTCCGAAACAGTTCTTATAATTTCTAACCCAACGTAACTCAGCAGAATTGCAATTCCATTCTATGATGAATGTTTACATTTTCTTATCCTCTTACTTGTTAAATAATTAATACTTGTTTAATAATTACTGATTAATAATAAATAATTTCTACATTTCTTTTTATCTTAAATTCCATTCAATGTTTGAAAAGTATTTAATTTATGTAAATAAAATAAAATAAAATAAAATAAAAATTCTCTAATGACTTTTATTTCCAAAAGGGGATAAACAGAAGTCATTCATCCCTAACGAACATTTTAAAGACAAATCGGCAGCCAATCATTATCATTCACGCCTTTGCAGACAGTAAACTGAAACTATCAATATGAATCAATGAATCAGGACTTTTCAGAAGAGAGAGAGAGAGAGAGAGAGAGAGATTGTGGATCTACGTGTGTAGCATGTGCTGGCTGTCTAATAAAGAGATTTAGCGTTCCTAATTGTTTTGAATTAAAAACAGATATCAGGCTTATTCTTTGAATTTTGCTAAAAATGTGTTCTTACATGATATATTTGAAACTCCTCCCTATTTTCACACGTTACGCATAATATGTCATTTATAAACAAACCTTAAGGCGGGGGGAGGAGGTGAAAATCTCACTATTCTGACAATATGTATTAGAAAAGCATAAGGTTAAGAGAGAATCATCACCTATTAGATTAACGGGAGAATATCTATGTGATAACTAAATTTCAAAAATGTAATTGTCAGAAAATTTCAAATGGTTTGTTCTTGTTTGTAGGATGCTGTTGCATTTTTTCTCAAGAAATACTAGACTTCTCAAATTAACAAAATAGGAATGGCAACAGTCATATTTGAACTGGTGTCCGCGTGGCACGACTGACGTGAGTTGTAAGTGAGTGGCAACTGACTCGAGAGCGCCAGAACTCAATCACTACGCTCTGGGCGTCTCAGGAAAACTGTAGCTTAAATTGTTGTTTATATGCGATGGGTCCAGAACTATCTATTTTGATTCTACGATACGTCTCTCAAGTTCGTCACCGCATTTATGGATATTGGTCGTAAGATTCCAGTCTACCTGGTGTTGAAGCTCTTCTAAATTAGAGTTAGCGGAGAAAAGAACATGAATGGAGAGCGCATTTGCACTGGTTCTTTTGTAAGAGATGTCACGCTGGTGTTCCTTAAGAAGTAGTGAAATAAACTTATCAGTCTGTCCATAATAAGGTTTATCGCAGTTACAGACGACTTATAAACACCTGGAAACTGAAGCTGGTTGTGCTTTGGTTTGGGGCGACTCAGAAAAGAACGAGGCTTTGGTAGAGTGGTGAAATAAGATTTAATGTTGAATTTCCTCATTATTTTGGCCAGTTTTGGAGACGGATGTGAGTAATAGGATTGGAGCTATCTTCTTGTTGAGGTTGGATACGTGGATGTAGATGTTTAGTGATGCTTCCTGAAGATTAGCCGTTGTTTAAGAATGTGATTTTCGGATTGTTGAGTTTTGTTTGAAGGTCTTCTTCTACTGAAATAAGAGATCTTGCTCGATGGGCCAGAGTGGAAATAATACCAAATGTCTGTGTAGGGAAGTGATGAGAAGAGGCATGTCATTTGAGAATTCCATGTTTTTTACCTTGTTATTTTCCCATTTTTTTGTTATTATTTACACACCTGAAGATGTCGACGTTTCGACAAAACTAGTCGTGTCATATTAAATTTTTCTTTCCTTTCTCGGTGTTCTATAGTCAGTATAATTATTGATTTTTAAAAATATACATATGCATGTACCGGATTTTCTATTCTAAATGAAAAATTATTTTTAATTATAGGACTTTATTCTATCATTTCAAGTGTATTATTTTATTCTGCAGGGAGACAGCGGAGGACCTCTAGTGTGCAAAGATAGCGAAAATAGATGGGTGGTGCACGGAGCGGCGAGTTTTCTTACGCAGACTTATATTTATGGTGTGCTTTGTGGAGTTTCTCCAGCAGTTTATGCCAGAATAGCAACCAAGGTTGATTGGATCAATGACATAATAAATACCTACAGCTAATTACTGTTCAGTTACTTCGGTGTGGAGATTTTTATGTTAGTTAGAACTCCTGTTAATATGTACAATAGGTGGTTAAAATGTTAGTAATAAAATGTATTATGATGATATTTGTTATTCATGTATTCATTTCAATGACTTTTAATCGGAGTTATTTGTTGATTGCTGAGGTTGTTGGATGCGTTCGAATCGTGCTGCGATCTGCAAGTTTGAATGTCTTCAGGTGGTTCATTCATTCATTCATTCATTCATTTCGTGTGGTGATTCAACGGCCGTGATCCCCTTTTACGGGGATGTACGGCACCACCTCTATCTAACTATGTTTATCCGAGCTCGGGACCCGCATAGCTGACAATTCAGACCTATGGCTGGAGGGATTGTATTAAGCACTGCTGACTGTACCCGTGCGTGTTCACGAGGCCGATTTTTGCCTGCTTGTGGGATGAAAAACCCCAGATAAACTGGAGGGAAAACCCTGCTCTCCACGCTCAAGACCGGCTAACTTGGCTATGGCTGAGGAAGATCCTTAAGCTCCTCACGTCGACGACGGGAATCGAACCTAGGATACCTTCCCCAGGCATATGGTTGCGAAGCGCAAAGCCACTAGGCTAACCGCGCAGAATCTTTAGGTGGTGATGATTTTTGTCATCTAGTGTCGATCATTCTGTTGATTATACCCCTAAAATTGTGAAAAAAGAATTCTCCAGAATAACGGAATCTAATTAACTCCTATCCCACAGTTCTAGGTACACCCACTTTTGTCGGAGGTTTCACCTAAACAATGAACCGAAATATGGCCTGATTAATCATATAATATTCTAAGAGGCGAATTTGATATAAGAAGTCGTTGAAATAATTGTAGTATGAAATCAGGGTTTTTTTTGTTTTTTTTCATCTATACCATCTGTTGACATGGTATTCTTTTCTTTTAAGCTTGTGTACCAGAAATCATAAAAATAGAAAAGTCCCTTGACGAAATAGCATGGGATGTGATCAGATTAAAAATACCTTTTAGTATTGAACCCGTAATTTACCTTATATTGTTGAAACAGGGCGTACATTCCCTATTCGTAAAAAAGAACATAAACGACACATCAAATTTAGTAATTTTGGTGAAGCAGGACTCTCAGATTAAGGTGTTAAGAGCACGCTCTTAACACACTACAGCAAATTGATTAGAAAAGTACACGTTCTTTGCATCATACAAAAACCTGGTATGGTCTGGCATCTTTTTTCTCAGGCATCTTTAAACTGAAATTTAAAGATGCCTGTGAAATTTCGATTGACCATCCTAATCTTAACAATAATGGTGGCATAACAATCCCAAGAATTTGGGTGGCACACATTCAGCCCACTTCGTTCTTCACGTTTTCCGACAAACACTGACTTTAGGACATTAAATACTTTTTTCAGCTTTTATTACCCACCATCCATACTGTTTGGGTTCAATTTATATATATATATATATATACCTATATGAGTAACGTTTGTGCGAACATGTTGCTCTCATGCTTAAGTTATTTTTGTAACCTAATAAATAATACTGATAACAGGATTCTAGCTTTGATGTAGTGAGTTTTTTTTTTTTCAGCAGAGGTCAGGCCAATAATTTTAACGGTTGACCAAATCAATGTAACTTTAGCATACCATGTAGATTGTAGTGCAGCTTGTTTCTTTATATTTATGTGCATACTTTAGATAATGATCGTCATATGTAGGTCGTATGTATGAAACGTCTAGTGATTATTTTGGTTTATATTAAACAGACGTTTTACTTTAATACGATGGTTGTTTCCATAATTTTTATAATGAATTCTGAGTACCGCGTAGGCATGAAGGAAAAGACCTTTTAGTAAGAATTTGCTGTTAAACGGTGTAAACAATGCTAAAATAATAAATGTGTGAATAGTAATAAATAAATGATGTAAATCACACAACATCAGAAATCTCTTCACCGATTTCCTTCGTCACTGGTAAGTCATATGATGTAATAATGGTGAGAATGTATCACTTAATTAAATTGAGTTGGCTCATATTACAAGGAGGTGAAATGAGTATGAAAATTACTTCTTTCAGATCTTCAACACTTAAAAAAACATTTAAAAATTTTATGAAAAGGAAAGTTTTGAATTATAGGCTCCACTTGCAGTTTATGTTGATATTTCACAGTATGGTAAACTAAATGTATTCTTGATAGAATATTTATCTAGAAATGGTTCTACTTTATCTATTTTTCGCTTGGATAGCTAATAGAAATATCAAAATTAACTCATATGTCGAATTTATATAAACATTTCAGCTGATTTAATAATTTCAACAGATGTTTTATTTAGATAAGGAAGCATGATTTTTCAGGTTCATTACGAACAACTAGTTTTAAGGAAATTCTTATGACGATGGTCTCTTCCATGGGACAACATCAGTAGCAGAACAGAACGGGTAGAATAATATCTAGGTGGGTTTGAAGATAGACTGTAAGATGAGCAATGTACAAAGAAGTATTTACGGATAAAACTCATAAAAATAGATTATTAATCATCATCCCTGCTCTCTGTTGACACAGCGTCAAGAATTTATAAAGAGAATTTGGAGGTCTTGGTTCTAATGTGAATTAAATCCTATTGGAGGAATGATCTGAAGAAGGTAAGCAATTGACTAGTGGCACAAAACGCCTACAATGCCGCATGAAATCCAACTATTACTATCATCATCATTATTATTATATTGCTCATTCAGTTTATAAGGCATGTCCTTTGAAAAAAAAAAACATTATTAATAATCTCCATGAAGTGCCAAGACTCGCGGTAGGTCTTTAGGAGACACTAAATTTACCCCACCGCTTCTAGCGCTCATTTATTGTGTACACGCTTGTCACCTTCACGGGCATTACATTCTTTACGCATTCCACTCTGTGTTAAAAACATACTTCTTATCCCCACTGGAAACTTCACACTCCTATCCTTGTCCTTTACCGTTGTTTACCTTCTGAACAATCTCTCCAATGACTATCCATTAAATACTTCTTAACAGCTGTTATTCGTGTAAATCATATTACTCTTCAATCTTCTATCTATCAAACTACCGCAGCAATCCTGAAATATTTTTATTTGTAGCGAAGACCCAAACTGCTGATCAATTTGCATTGTTCGTAGTTTGAAAGAAAAAAAGAAAAACAGAACTCATATAGAGAATTAGAAGGTGTGGACGAGATTGTTTAGAATCGAAACAATTAAATAAATAAATGCTATTATATTTCAAAAACATTCTCTCTCATATGCATTTCAATTAACAGTAATGTATGCACTAATAATATCAGAAGAATTTCTACAGTCCAGTCACCAAATGAAGATTTCCAACGCATCTTTGTGGGAAAGGAAAAATAATCTATTCAAATTCGCTGTTTAAAATTCTCTCTCTCTCTCTCTCTCTCTCTCTCTAGATCATCATACATGTGTTTAAAGGGTGGTGTTTTAAGATATTAAGAAAGCTGTATGTATGTAAAAAGTTTATTGCAGAAGTGGCTTGGTACTATTAAATAGATTAGGTGATAATGTTTTTTCGGTGTGAGAGGTGATAAGGATACAGCGAAGAAGCATCTCGGCCCAATAAGAAGACCAAGATACCCATGGTTATCAAATTAAACGTGGGAACTAATCAAAAGAAGGCGGCTGAAAAAAAAAAGACACAGGGACTGAGGAATATAAGAGATTACATAGGGAAGTCAGAAGTGCCATTAAGCAGGACAAAGAAAAGTCAAGTTCTATACTAATAAATATGAAGAGATAGAGTTCCAGATTAGGAAGGATAATTATAAAAGGTTGTTTTATTTAGTTCGTGACTTAAAGCGTGAGTTTAAGCCCAAATTAAATGTCATCAAAGAAGAGCTCTTCTTCTAGCAATGCTGGAAATCAAAAACAGATGGAAAGAATACTGTGAGTAACTGTACGTTAGAGTGGATAACGAAATTGTGGGGCCCTCTCACTAGGAAAATTTTGATTTGGAACTTCCTCCTCTTAAGCATGAAGTTGAAAGAGTAGCTTAACAGCAATTAGGCCCCAGGTGAAGATTAATTTCCAGCAGAGTTAATTAAGGCCACAGGGGATGGAGGGATGAGAGTGTTCCATAGATTGATTACAAGGATATGGGAAACAGGATTAGCCTAGAGACTGAAAGAATCGGTTTTTATACCACTACATAAGAAAGGTGATATGGAGGTGTGCAAGAACTATAGTTCAATATCTCATGCAAGGAAATTTATTGAATAGCGTGCTAAATAGGAGTTAAGCCGCCAAAGTTGAGGCAGAGATGCCCGAGGTACAAGCAGGTTTTAGGAAAGGTAAAGGCACCAGAGATCAGATCTGGTGCCTTGGACAGATCATAGAAAAATATAAAGAATTCAGACTCCCTCTAGTAATGTGTTTATTAGACTACTCTAAAGCTTTTGACTGTCTTGAGCATGTGAAACTGTGGGAAGTAATGTAAAGTTTTCCTCAACACACTAACAGGTTGATAGCCAACTTGTACAGGGAACAAGAAGCCACGGTAAGAATTGTTGGATTGACTAATTGGCTTCGGGTTGGAAAATGAGTTAGGCAAGGATGTTTACTTTCTCCTCACTTGTTTAGTATATATGCGGAGGACATCATGCGTGAAGCATTGGATGAGCTCAGGACAGGAATTAGGATAGGAGGTGGATTGATCAGCAATTTAAGGTATGCTGATGATACAGTACTCCTTTGTAATGACAAAGAAGAACTAGGAGTAATTCTTGACAAAGTTAGCAAGATCAGTAATACCAGAGGACTTCTCAATAAATTTAATCCTAGCAAGAAAAAGATTATGGTTCTCAAAGGAAATACAAATAGGGAAGCTCTTGAGAAATAAGTGTACCTTAATGGAGAAAGAATTAACGAAGTCAGCAAGTTTGAGTACCTGGGATCCATTATTAACGGGAAAAACTGTTGTTCAGAAGATGTCAGAAGATGTCAGTAATCTGAGATATGCTGATGATACAGTACTCTTTTGTAATGACAAGGAAGAACTAGGACTAATTTTTGGGTTAGGAATGGATACATCAACAGTCAGAGACTTGTCTAAAATCTGAAGGATGGATCTCCATGGAAACAAAGTTGAGAATTTTGGATGCAGTTGTTTTTCCAACAGCGACTTATGGATGTGAGACTTGGAACCTAAAGAAGCCAGCTAAGAAACGGATATCAACTTTTGAGATGTGGTGTTATAGAAGGCTGTTGAGGATATCATAAGCTGAAAGGCGTACAAATGATGGGTGTTAGAAAAAGAACTTTAAGGCTCCTTAAGGATATTGATAGAAGAAAGTTAAAATATTTTGGACACATTGAAAGGATGGAAGGAGGACTTCTCAGAACAGTAATAGAAAGTAAAATTACTGGAAAAAGAAGACTTTGAATAAGATAGATGGATGGTGTGTGTGTGTGTGTGTGTGTGTGGAGTGACTGATCTTCAGAGAGTTGAAGCCTCCAGAAAAGCATACAACAGGACCACGTGATGAGACCTGGAGTGGTACATCACCGAGCATCGGAGTGACCTTACGGCAACTGTGAATGCCCAGTGAATATATAGATATAGATAGAAGGTATTTATAGAAGAAAGTAAAAACTTCATTCAATTCAAATGTTTGGATAGAAACACTAAAAGAAAATGTGAAAAGAAAGATCAAAAATTTCACTCGACCATATCGTACATTGCCATATTGCTGAGTGACACAAAAATTAACTGCAGGAGATACCTACTGTGAGGAGGGGGGATTGGATTAGAGTGGTGTCTAACACAGACCTCCTGTAACATAGGATAAGATCTTCATTAAGTTCACGAGCATCCACCCAGTGGATGTTTCTGATTTCTGATTGTTTTAAAATACGTGATGAATTTCATCGTTCGGTGTACAACTATGACCCCTATTACTGAGGTCAGAAGTAGAGTAGCTTGAAAATGTTTCATGTTTGGTCTTCTAGAGTAGGATTTCCGGATGATGTAAAAATAAAAAAAATATTAAAAAATAAATAAAAATGAATAACAATGATAACTCCCTTAACCCACGAACGGTATTAATTCTACAGGTTAACAACCTTTCGTGAGTGGGTGGGTGGGTGGGTGGGTGGAGTTACATTAAAAATAAGTGTCTCAATCTGTGAGAAACGGAATGGTAATAGTAGAGTTGGAAGAATTATTAATGAGAAAACGATCAAGGGCTTGTGAATAAAATGCTCTGGAATTCTAGTGATATATTTATTAAGATCAATGCTAATATGCTAATAACAAAAGCTTCTGCATCTTATGAAACTAGCGAAACATTAAGATGATTAGTGAGATGACTTACTTGTTCGGAAAGAGAATGATTTGCCTTTCTTTCATTTTTATTTTATTTGAAAGAAGCTGCAGTTTGGAAGAAAGGAAAGAAAAGTTAAAACGAACAGCTAACAGTAGTCAATTGAGTTAAAAGAGTTACGTTTGCTGATAGAAGCAGTAACTGAAGTGTACAGGACGAGATAAGATGCTCATAAAATAAATAACACTGAATAGGAGAGATTCGTGTTGGTCAACCATATGATATTAGAGCCTACATAAACACAGATAACGTTTTGAAGGGAGAAAGAATCAGTGGAGAAAAAAAATAGATGTGAATCCCACCCACGCAATGGAATAAACCAGCCAGTGTACATCATTCAGTTCAGTGATAGCTGCCCTCAAGGCTTTCTTGAGAGAGAGAGAGAGAGAACACCAGACAACTTCCCCTATCTTGTAGCACGAAATCCTGGCAGATATATATTATGTGCACAATAATGTAATTTCTACGGTCGATTTTGTTGAGTTGTTAGGTTGAGAAGCGGAGGTTTCAAGAGGGGAAAGTCCCTGCTTGTCCCTGTCTAAGATGGATTAATTCAAAACCCGACTAATGACAGGCATAGAAAAAAGTTTTTTTTTTTGTAAACCTGGAATTACGATAAAAGTACTGTATATAATAAGCTGAGGCCAGCATATTGTGTGTGTTACTTGTTTCCAAAAAAAAAGAAAAAAAACATGTTTTTTTTCTTTTTTTCTGTAATCTGTAATCATGATGGTAACAATTGACATCATGAATATTTACTAATTCAGAAACCCACCTGATCCCTTAGGTTCGGTCTGGTGCAGTACCTGTTGGTCTACGTGTGGTTACCCTTTACTGTTCTTGTGATCTCCAGCTAGAAGTAACTGAGAACTATTGGCGTTTTTACATTGCTATTTGATATCAACGAATCAGCTAGGCAGAATCGATTAATTAGCAAATGACTTCTCGTCTCTTTTTTTTTTTATTATAAAAGAAGTTAGACTTTACCAAAAAATGTTCGAAGAGAAACGCAGAGTAGTTTGCTCGGTAGTTCACTTTCATAACTCAAATTCTCGATACCTTTATATGATAACGGTTGCTAATAGTTTTCCTTTTAATTACAAATCGACTAATTTATTATCAGTTTTGCACTTTGTTCTACCTGTGTTATCAAAATCGAATTGTACAAACCAGGTGTCCTTTGTGGTTTGTTTTCTCATAACCAGAGTTGCAACAATTCCCTTGTATGTCTTAAGTTCAGTATTTATTCAACTCGTTCTTGCATAGTTTCTTATTCTCGTTTCTCAGAATAAACCGCATAAAAATGTATCTTTTTGAATATCTAGGGCTGACGATAGTAACAATAACTGCAGCTAATTTGGCTGGAGTTCGAGGTAAGTATCTTGTCAATATGGTGTTGATAAAATTAAATTTTTATTTATTGTTGAGATTATATTTGGTCATTCATACATAAAATTAAACTTAAATATGTATTGATCTTTAATTAACCATTGATTTACAAACATTTAATGCCAACAAGTTTCGCCAACGGGACTTTTCGGCTTCTTCAGCTTATAGCTGCCCCATTGGCAAAACGTTTCGGCATTAGATGTTTATAAATCAACGATCAATTAAAGATCAATACATGTTTCAGTTTAATTAAATTTATATTTGTTTTCTAATTGTTGTGTTTGCATTTCTTACACACAAATAGTATATTTAAGTTTCAGTGGGTGAAAATTTTATTTAAGTTGGGTATCGGAAATTAAACAGCAGTTTGCAAAATTACTATCATGTTTTCATTTGCTACCATATTTCATTTAATTATCCTAAGTGAATTCCGTAGGCTTTTTTTTCCTTGTTGAAGAATTCGAGAACCATTTGGCATCTTTCGTACTGTGACCAGATTTAGACTATAAGTTGCTTTACAATTATTTGTTATGGGTCCTCCACAAGAAGACATAAGCCCAAATAGGAGGGCAACAGTTTCCCGGAATTAACTACCCACTGTGTTACAGTTCTCTTTTTTTATTCCGAGAACAGCATCCATTTTCTGACATTGATGACAAAGCTTTCAATACGACTGCTTCCAGAACTATTTGGAAGTCTCAAAATCATCACCAGCATAAAAGACAAAGGAATGTTTCTCTAACTGGATGATGGGTTTTTGTTTGGGGATATAATTAATTTTTATTTATATTCAACCCATCTATAGCGTGAAATTTCAATAGTGAACACCTTTCGATGAACATAAACATGTTCTCGGAGTGAAAAATTGTATTTCTTATGAGCTGTAATCGTCTTTCTAAAAACGTTACTAAAAGTGCAAAATATTACACTGTACAGAAATAAAGTTTCTAATTTTAGTTAGTTTAAGTAGTTACATTATCAATAGTACAATTTAAAATCAATCATTTCAAGGTAGTCCTAATCTAATCCACAATAATCCGAACTATAAGAAGATGGGGGCGGCGAATCTCAGAGTGCTCAAAATTTCCTTTTTTATCCTAAACTTCAGAACTTAATTTGACTAAACGCTCAAGTGACGAACGAAATATTTCGAGGAGTGAAAACTGAGCCCACTGGCAACCCTCAGTTCTTTATCACGCAATCATATTTCTGGTTTATGCCTTTCTCTACAATTCTTTATTTATACTCTACTCTATTCTTTGGTTACTCTTCAACCAGAGTGCAATCTAACATTGCTTCTATTTCTTCTAAATATACAGTATAAAGCATGAGTGACCACTTCAGATCCCGAAAAAAAAATCAACTAACGCCTTTTATTCCCTTATGGGGATTAGGCGCGGACTTTATACCCTATCTAGCATTTGGAGACTGAGTGAGCAGTTTAATATCCACCGGTACTCAATCAGAGGTAGCTGGTCCATGTCTATCACTAATTATAGCAGTCACCGATGAAGAGACTGGCAGACAAGTGCTGTCATCTCTTGGTACCTAACCCTAACAAGATATGTTACTGTCTGAAATAATGTGGGTACTACGGTCGAATTTTTTGAGTTTACGGGACGACAAACTCGAGTTTCGGGAGGAAAAAACCCGCTTGCCTGTGCCAGAGATCGACTAACTAGGGAACCGGTAGAAGAAAGGCTTAAAAAAAGTTCCTCCAGTTGGCGACTAGACTTCAACTTAAATCTGACTTCGAGCAACCAAGCGCCACTTCCACTGAGCTCTCGTCCAGTTCTAATTTCATAATGGATTCCAGTTCTTCTTCTTCTCTTGCATTTCCATGTTCAATGTTCTTTTATATTTTGGTTTTAAAATTGAGCCTTCTCTCTTCTTCTTCTGAGTTTAAACTTGATGATGCCCACTTTCCATAATCTTTTCTGCTGGAATTTTCTGTTGTAAATTACACTGTCGTAATGCAAGGCAAACTCAAGCATTCTTTCTCCTCTTTCATTGTTTTCTCCATATCCATATTCCCTCATTACTCTTTTTCAATCGCTATTGTTTGTTCCAACCTTAGCAGTCGAATCTCCTCCCAGGGATCAGTAATTCTCCGTTTAGTTCTGATTTAAAACTTGTTTCAGTTATGAAATAACTGTTTCTTCTTTAGTACTTTTCTGCAATGGTGAATAGACATGGACCATTCCTATTTTAAATGACCTTCCTGCAAACTTTGTCATTATGCTTTGGTTACCTGGATTGTACCCTCAGAGTGCTTCTCTTCTTTGGTTGAGAAGACATCTGACTCTCGTTTTGTCTTTGTATTCCAACTTGACCACTTGATTCTTCATCTCTCGACCACACTGCCCGCAAAGCAAGTTTGGCTTTTCATAAGGTACGAACATTTCACATTCCTACCAATAACGTCTTTTGCTACTTTTACTTTTACTGCACTTCTTTCGGTTTGCTTACTTGTTGATCCAACGCGCGATTGCTCAGTGGGGTGTAATGACCTTGTTTATTAATGGCCACGTCTAAGCAGGTGTGTTGTGTTGTTCCTTGGCACTGTCATGTGGCATCAGATTTCGAGCGCGTTTTAATTTTACGGTATTAGAAGCATTGAGATCATTTGACTAACTCTAAACGTTATTCAGCCAACTATACCACAAGGAACAGGCGATGCTGTTCATTTCTCTCCTACAACTCGTATCTGAGATGAATTCTTTTATCGGCCACCTGGAATAACACCCTATACGGGATTCAGACTTCACAAGTGATAGTTAGGAAATAACACATAATGAAGTTTGTCTTAATTTGCATAACTATATAGCATATAATTTATTTCTTGAATAGAATACCGATTTTATATTTGTACACATATAAGAATCATTTGTTTAGGGATTACCATCCCATGCAGTGAACATAACATAACTGCAGCGCTTGGTGATGGACCAATGGATATCTACAGTCCAGGTTTTCTAGAGGGTCAGAATTATCCAGATGGTGTTCATTGTTACCTATCAATCCAGAGCGATTTCAAAGTAAGTATGATTCTTTTTAATCACAGTTATTTATAAAGATTTTAAACTAAATATGAGTTAGTTGCTCTCACATGCAAATTGCAAACGTTTTATCTTCCATAATTTAAGTTATCGACTCGCAAATTATACAACTGTCATAGACTGTACTCATTTCATGGACACAACAGACTGTGATAGGATTTTTGTCAGAATTAAGTCTGTAAACTATTTGCTTTTCGACCAAGTCATTTACAAACACAAGGATAATGAGGATTATTAGGATACAAGGATAATTCTGTGTAGCAAAGCCTTTCTTCGATTTTTTAACCTCACATCTCAAAAAATGACTGTAAAAACTGCTGCAATTAGAGATAGCAGCAATTCTCTGCTACCCCCCCCTCTCTATTTCCCCTAAAAATACTGAAGATGTGATTCATGGGTAGCCTGAGCTCACCATTATTGAAGGCTTGAAGAATAAAGACTGGATACTCTTCTATCTTTAAAAAGTTAAATGGGACTAAGAGCGCTTCATCTCCTTCCTCTGGGAAATAAATTACTTTAAAAGTCATTTATTCCCCATTTCATGTATGTTTTTTTGATTTCCTGAGATTTGTTTCATGAGATTTCATTGGCTAAATTCAGTTTTCCTTTCATCTTAATATTTTCTTTTAAGAACAGTTTATTTCATGCATATCTGTAATACTATGAAAAATAAATTTCTTATCATGAAAAAAATTATATTTTTTCATGAACAAATATGAAACACTGCGCAGCAGCAAACATCTTAGTATCCATTTTCTCAAAACATTAACATAGATTGAAGTTTATGACAAGCAGATACACATTCGATTATTGTAATAATACTATAAACCAATCCAAGATTCGAATCATGCCTTTGCAAACGAATCCAACGGTTTATCGTTGGATTCGTTTGGAAAGACATGGTTCGAAAACCTTCTGGGACGCAAGGCACCTTTGTTAGGATTAGATACCACTTGTCCGCTGACTCCCTTCACCTGATGCTATGTGTAATAATTGATAACCTTCGGCCAGCTATCTCTGATTGGCTACCGCTGGAGATTGAACTGCCTCCTGTCTCCGAAAGTTAGATAGGGCAAAAACTGCCTCGTCTACTCCATATGCGAATAAAAGGCGTTAACAGATTTTTTTTATATCCGTATTATTACCCTTGTACAAATAAATATCAGAAATTGATGAAAATATTTCGAAACAAAAAACCAAAGTTACTTTTTAAACACCTTTCCATTTCACTTTCAAAACAGTGGAATACATAAATGAGAATTCCCTTTTCCGTATATTGATAATTATTGAATCCATAAGATTATATCTTTCGCTCCGTGTTAAAACAGGCAGCCCTTGATCCACATGCAGCATATTTATGGTACGAATCGAAATCATTTAAGAACGTATTGTGATTGTGTCAAAATCGCGAAGGAACTGACAGCGAACTCAACTATCGGGAAGAAGATTTTGTACAAGTTCATTCTTAGGCAGAAAATGTTTTCAAGCACGCATTCTCAATAAAACTTGTCTTGACTTGAATATCAGATATCAGTGTATTATATCGATGTATGGATGATAACAAAAATAACATTAGTATCACAGCGAGATCAAAAATAAATAAATAAATAAAAGTTATTATTAAAGAAAAAAAGAAAGAACAGTGAGATCAGATACTATTGACTGTTAATGAGAAAGAGGAAATGCTATCCACTTGGCCAGCTGCATAACTCTAATTTCCCAATTTAACGCAATTCCCAATTGCGTAACCAATGTGGATAGATCCTCATCTCTAAAGACTACAAAATTTTATACTTCCATAATTATGCAATCAATATATTAAAGGAGCCTCCGTAGCTCAGTCACAATTGACGAGGCCCTTTGGCTGGAAAGACCTAGTGGGTTCGATTCGTGTCACGGACATGAGGAATTTTTTCTGGTATCTTTCGACGAAAGGTGAAATAGCCAGTCTCGTACGAAAATAGGAGTATTTTTCACCCAGAAAGTCGGATTTTTCGTCCCTACAAGAGGCAAACCAACCCTGTGAACACACGCACCTACAAATATAGGACAATTCTGGAATAGGATTGACTGACTGATTTTTTCAGTGGGATTCCGGTTTCGAATTGTAATAGGCCACCAAGCTTAATACGTAACCGTAAGAGGCCACTAGGCCTAAAAGGAAGAAAAAATATATTAATATATTATTTTAATACTTTTGTTCATTAGTGTAAAAGGAGTCTCCCTGCACAAATGAGACAAGCATTTTTTTTTTAATTATGAGCTATTTTTAGAAAAATTTCTAAACCTAATCTGTAAACAGGACTTTATACTTTTCCCGAGCCGCTGGAGTACTCCGTGATTACTCCCTCCTTGCTTGGGACCCTTAAATTAGCCCTAATTTTTCAGGGTCCCCAGCTAGCGCCTGTGTATAAGACAGCCCTGTCTGTACGTTATAAACTTTTTTGTACAAAATATCTATGCTTTTGAAAATGATTATACGAGTGGGTTTTGAAACGTTTTTGGCCTAACAATGAAAACACGAATTTATAATTTCACAATTATTTTTATTTTTCAACATAATTCTTCCTTAAGACTAATACATTTATTCCAGCGATGCCCCAACGCCATTATCCCGTCCCTGTAGTGGTTCTCAGTAAGATCTGCAAAATACCCCTCTACAACTGCATTAACCTCTTGATTCGAAGAAAAATGCTGACCAGCGAGGAAGAGTTTTAGTTTTGGAAAGAGATAGAAGTCAGAGAGAGCCAAATCTGGGGAATAGGGTGGATGTTCCAATAATTCATAGTGCAGATCCCATCCCTCAATTTTCCCATTGCCAAAACACCTTTGTGGGAAGGTGCATTGTCCTAATGAAGGATGATTTTTTGTCTTCTGCAAATGGGGTGTTTTCTCACGAAATGTTTCGTCTAGTCTTGTTAAGAGATTGGAGTAATATTCCGAGGTTATTGTTTTACCCTTTTAATGATAAATAATAAACAAAATGCCTTTAGCATCCATAGTAATAAATCTACGCACAAAATCATTTCTATTCTTATTAAAACGCTTCAAACACTGTCCGGAGATTTTCATGAAAGTGCATTTTTGATCTACTGTGAGCAAACGAGGCACCCATCTTGCCAAAGTTTTTAATTTCCAATTCTTCATGCAAAATATATCCTACACGTTCTTTTGAAATGCCTGTAGTCCAGCAATTTCACACTTTGACTCGCCAGTCATCCAAATACATATCGTTCACTTGATCAATGATTTCTGTTGTTGTTACACTTTTTTGGACGTCCTTTATATGGATCACTTGAAGGTTAGTATGGCCACGTTTAATCTCGGCAGCCCATTTCTTAATTGCCGAGAACGAAGAAGAAGAGTGCCCGTAAACGTTCATGAACTTCGAATGAATTTCTTTTGACGTTAAACTTTCTTTTACAAGGAATTTTATAACCGCACCATGGGATATGGTGCAGTATAACTCAATTTTATCCATTTCAAGGTATACAGACAACAGTTTTGTTTCAGACAGCTGTATAAAACAAACAACTTGATAGAATGACTTGCAATTTCACATGGATGCTTATGATAGATGTACCAACTTTGAAAAAAAAAATCTTGTCGAAAGTGTTGCCATCTATGGTCGAGGCCGAGAACTTTTCAGACCACCCACGTATTTGCATTATAAGTTTCGATATAAAGTATGATTTTCATAATTTAAATTAAAGTTAAAATATTTTTAATTTAAGTAATTAAATTAAATTAAATTAATTAATTTAAATTAAATTAAATTAATTAAATATAATGAAAATTAATTAAATTAAATTAAACCAATGAAAAGGTTACTAAGAGAATGAAGGTGGAAAATACTCGGATTATATTACGATGATTTTTTACAAGAAATTATAACTGAATCTTTGTTGTCAGACGCCGACGTCCCAAAAGATCGTCGCATAGATGCAATATTTTCAATAAAACAGCTAAGTGAAATATTAGTAGAATGTCACACGCTATTTTATGTATTTTATGGATTTATTGAATTTGTAATTATAAAATTACTAAACTTTCTAAATGTAATATTAAATACAATAATAAGTAGCAGTGATGATGTTGAAATCCTTCAAATGATTTAAACACTTAAAAAGAATGGAAAGGGTAATAGTTCCATGTTTACTGCGACAAAGTTTCTCACTAATGACGAAAATAATGTCGAGATCAAATGTGTACGACCAGGTTCATTTTAACCAATCATAGCAATATTTAGATCCATTTAGACAATAATAAACATCGGTGTTGTTGGAGAAACAATGTTTACTATACATAACTGAACTCGCAGGCCACTCGAAAACACCCTATTAGTCACATATGACCTGTATTTGGACAACCTAGCCAGTTGATAAGGCAATCCAAGTGCTAAAAGTTGGATAAAAACATAATTAATTCAAAACATTAATATAATTTTAATTTATAGTACAGATCCAAATGAAAAAGGCGATGTTAGGAAATTTTCACTATGTAAACTTTTGAATTGTAACAAGTTATTTTATCATTCTAGTGGTTTTGTATTATAATAAAGTAGCATGAAAAGTTACATGTTTGGTTTCTAGCGTAGGGTTTCATCAAAAAAAAAAGTTGTATTGTTGCCTAAATTTTAGTATATGCATGTAATTTATCTGAGAGATAATATAATTATCTCTCAGATAATTATATTATTATTGCGAGTATCACCATCATCATTTCAAGAAAAGTGATAGTGATATTCCCTCAATTCAATGCTACTGCAAATATTGATACCAAAAATGGAAGTGACGTAACTAAAGAAAAAAAAAAGATTCTGTTTAGTTACTGCCAGTTTTATTTTACATCATATATCTGTATACAAATAGGTCCGTAAGATGACTCAAGTCCATAGCTCAGTGAGGAGACAAATACTTCTCCTCACTGAGCTATGGACTTGAGTGACCTTGAGGGAACACTAAATTATGATCATAAAACGGACTAACGTTGTGTCCTAGAGTTATTTTGGTGTGAAAGATATTTAATTAGCAGTAAAGTTTACAAAAATAAATATCATGTGATTAAACAGAACTAAAAAAAGTGATAAAATACTGTCTGAAGTTGGAATTCCCCCCCCCCCCTTGGCTAGACTATAATAAATTTAGTTTAATCCTTTATCCAAGTGTAAGCAAAGTTTGCACCTGAAGTATCTTCAGGACTTAGGCAACTCGTGGTAAAGGTGGACCAAGCTCTCATTATTCCTTGTATTAGTATCTCCCATAATGCAAAGCACATCTCCTTGCGGACATGTATGACCACCTCTTGGTCTGGCTCTCACTGACGAGACCTCAATAAATGTCTAAACCATTCTGGGTAGTGGTCCTTCCCTTAATACATAATATTATACACGTCTGCTAGGAAATGTGCTTTGCATTATGGGAGATACTGAGACAAGGAGTGATGAGAGCTTTGTCCACCTTTACCACGAGTTGTCTCACTCCTGAAGATACTTCAGGTGCAAACTTTGTTTGCTTACACTTAGATAAAGGATTAAACTAAATTTATTATAGTACTTTTGATCTTTAGATGATTTCTCTTTAAAAAAATATAATTTTTTTGTCTTAAACTTTTACAATTGACATAAAAATTATCACCATTTTGACAAGTTGACAATTATCACTTCCTGAAGGATTATTGGAAAAATTTCAAGAATTCAAGATTTTTTTATCTAACGATATAAAACTAGTCTCATAAAGGCATTCTTTGGAATAAACTGAAAACGACTGTGTGTGTGCGTTTGTGTGTGTGTGTGTGAAAAGCAGCAGAGAGAAGTGACTCCAACAGGCAACATATTCTAACTTGTCAATTTCTAAAAATTGGTTAAGAATCAACACGACCATTCAATAAATATCCTATTTATTTATTTGGAAGATCTTGCATTTTATTCATGACTAATTAAATGTTTCTTTTACTGGTCTAGCCCACCAATTCTCTCTCTCTCTCTCTCTCTCTCTCTCTCTGTCTCCTCTCTTTCTTTTCAGTTTGTTATGAATAATACTTCCATGGTTATGTATTTTAATATTCAAATTATAGCGATTCTGCACTTAAGTCGTTCTTTTATGGCTTGGATACCAGCAAGTTACAAAACATATATTTGAAAAAATAATAATAATGACGCTAAAAAATACAAAAAGAAATTTTTGTTATTTTGTTTTCTCTAGATGCTAAAAGTGTCGTTTTTGACCATAGACATGGAAGCATCAAATAATTGCCAAGATGATTATCTGAGTATTACTATGCTTGGACATCCCGATCTTAAATTCTGTGGAAAGATTGAACCGAGGCCAATAGTGATCAACAGTAGTTACGTAAACATTGAGCTTTTCACCGATTACATGGCCAGCAGTCGTGGTTTTCACATGCGGGTGGAACAGGCAACAAAAGGTAATAAAACAAAATTACTAGATAAGTAATAATAATTATTCAATTAATAATTTCAGCTTAAGATTTCTAGCATTGGGAGTGTTGTTTGAATAAATGAATACTAACACCCAGGGACTGCAAACGGACTAAATGGAAATAAAAGAAATGTTTTGATTTTGATTTTTATCTTTCCTGTTTCCCCTCTTTTTGTTTTTTATTTATTTTGAACTTTATTCGCACACGTTCCGAAATATACTTTACAATTTTTATTAACTGAATTAATTGCTAAGTTTCATTAATTTCTTTTAAGCATCACTTTTACTGTGGATAAGAGGCGGTTTGGTTCAAAGTTGTATTTCAGCGCTACCATAAAATAGAATTTGCAAATTAAATTGAAATTAATTTCAAGAAATTTTTATTTATTTAGTATGTAAATACAAGATATACGTATGTGTACATAAAAATAGAGCATCGGAAATTTTTTTTTCAATCAGCACAAAAAAAGCATAACACAAATCAAACCTGCTTTGATCCATCACTTATGAAGTCTTACGTCAAAGTGGCTAATCGGTTGTTGAGTTTAATGTTCATTTTTTATGGCTTTATTGTTTATTTTAAGTCGTGCAATCTATTCATGAAGTCAAGTTTAAAGCATGAATAAGAGCATTGTATAAAAATATAGTATTATTTATCGTCTTGAAATGGCGCCCCTCCTGATCAGGGGCCTTTGTACGGGGCAGAACCTGCATACACGCGTAGGGGGAAGCCCCGGTGTCACGGATATTATACCACCGAAGGATTCGAACACTCAGCCAGTACACTCAGAAATCCAAGGTTGCATCTGTCTAAAACTTCTTTTACACGGAGTTGTCATGCGGCCAAGAATCAGTTGTAGTTCTTCCAAGCAGTGTTGCAACAACACATCAACAAGAGAAGGATTAAAGTGGACATACATAATTTACGATAATATTCCACATGTTCAGCTGAGTTCAGATCAAGAGATTGTGCTGGATAAGATACAAGCCGAAAATCTAATGCTATCTAATAACTTTTGGTGACTTTGCCCTCTTGGAATATTCCGTCTCCTATGGGACAGAGTTGACATAATTTGCTTTACACAATCGGATAGAAATATTAAGTACCATATTGAAGTTCAATCAATAGGCGCTACATCACATTATCCTCCTCCAGCCGAAACTCTTCATATCATATCATAAAAGATCTGCCGTTGGCTTGAGTGGATCATTGTGGATTAGTAAATTGGTTCGTTGCATCAATTGCAGCTTTCTACTATTGGTCACCATCTGTAGTCCTGCAGGCGACGTTCTTGTTACTAACTGAGATAAAGATTTTCAGAATCCCACTCTCAGTGTCTTATGCGAAATGCCTCTGATTATTGGTCAGGAGGTCAGCATAACATCTGGAGTCCATTACAAAGGAAACAGTGCATCAACAGGTGCATAAACACTTCGGAAGTCTGTTGAAACCCTTGCCTTTCCCTGCGTAGTTGCTCTCCTAAATTCGGAGACTTTTAGTTCGCGTAAAACATCAGCTTCTGCTATTCATATTCTTTCTTTCTGTCGATTTTTTCCTATTGTTTCCACAAACACCTCAGAGTCTGGTAACCCACTCTGTAATCATATTTTGTGGCAGGATTGCTTGAGTGCATTGTGTAATATTTCTTCATTGTATTCTCATTATGGACGCTTCAGCAAGACGCTTTGTTGAATATAACAGACATCTTTAATTCTAGTGGTACAGTATTATGTCACACGATGCTATGCATATATTTTGTAAGCGACCATAGAGTACTTTAGAAAATATTTATGCCATTAACGGGATATATGTAGGGAGCGTATGTAATAACAGAGTGAATAGAAAGTTATAAGTTGTATGATGTATTTGAATAACCCGCTTTCTTCGAAAGAGAGACAGAGACCGACTAGTTTCTTATTAATGACGCACTTTCATGGTTACTTGCATCGGAGACAGGATTCGAGTAGACGTCATTAGAAGGGCATCGATTTACTTCATCGATATACAAGAAATATTACGAACTGTTTACAAGTCTTTCTTAAAGGATGATTCTTTTCAGTATGGAAAGAATCCCTTCAGAAGTTTCAAAGGTTTTTTTAATTTGCAAAGTATATTCGTCACAAAGTCGTCCCATTTTATCTTTCTTAGCTTATGAACTGGAAATAGTTTGACACTGATTCTTGTTATAAGCTAAATGCTCTACTGTAATTTTTTTTCTTGCTAACATGAGATAATATTACTGGAAAGTTTTGCGTTATTTTCATTTTGTTAGCTGCAACTTTATGTCTAGAAATTAAACTCTTTTTAAACGATTACTGAAGTCTTTTATGGAAGTTTACGGGTACTCCTAAACAAAATGAACATGCTATGTTATATTGATCAACATTTTTTCGCGTTTTTCAAACTCATGTTATTTTTAAAAAAGTTATAACTAGTTTCCTAGGAAGGGACCATGCAGTCATTTATTATTTTAATGTTTTTCAGGTCTGTGCAACTCTGATGAAATAGAGTGCCAAAACAGAAACTGTGTTCCCTTAAATGCCAGATGTGACGGATTAGATCAGTGTGGTGATGGAAGCGATGAAGCCGGATGTGGTGAGGAAAGTTTTCAATTTTCACACACACACACTTGAAAAATTAACATTTTCATGACATTCTCATCCCGAAAGTTAGAAAGCCTTCCGATTCTTCTGCTCTACAGGTCAAACATGGAAAATTTTAAATCCACTTCAGTTCCCAAATAAAAAGAGTGGTGGCCTCACACCGATGGAAATCAGCTTCAACATAAAGACATTCGCAAACATTCTTGACGCATGAGATTCCAACCCACAGCTATGTTGGGAAAAGAGATATAATAATTCGCCTGCCTCGTACAATTTAACCAGGCAAGCAAGTAATTCACTAATGAAATAAAAAAATACCGATGAATCTAAGCACATATTTTTAAATACTATTATTGTTAAAAGAAGATTATATTCCACATATTTACACCTGCTTTCTTACCCCCCGTGCTCCAAAACAGCTGGAATTCGTTAAGCATATCAAGAAAGAGAACCAGTTTGCTATTAATCAATAATTTACCAGAGATTTTACATTACGTCATGCTATGTTCCGTTTCCTCCCGCCCCCTACAGTATCCTATTCTATTCGCGCATACTTGAATTCTCTCCTTCACCAATTTCTTCAATACCTTGATCAGCACTTCTAAGATGCAGATCGGTCGATAATTTTGTGCATGTCTTCTATTTTCATGTTGCGATCTTACCAGAGCTAATATTCAAATTAAGCAATCTCGTTAAAGTTACTGTCAATCGTTTAACACATTATCGGAGATGATATCACATAGTTGTATCTCATCAAACTTGGCCTTCTCCTGGCTGGAAATTGCATGACTCTGCTTGCTAATTGACGGCATGGTAGCCAGCCACCTTGGCTCTATAGAGCAATCCTTTGATGCAATCACAAGATCCAACACTCTCAGTACCGTTGTACCTCCATAAATTACTTCAGGTCATTATTTCTTATTAACTGTATAAATCTCATTCAGTAGTGTGAACTATTTGCAGTACGCAACAGTAAATTAGATGAATTAAGGAATAGCATGGACGAGTCAATCAATCTATCTATCTAATACCGATTGCAAAATAATTTCCAAAGTTATAGCAAACCGAATAAAGCCAACACTGTCTGAAGTTACTGGCCAACATCAAACGTACTCTGTCCCAGGAAGATCAATACATGACAACCTCCATTTAATAAGAGATCTCATCCACAACGCAAACAGCCAACATGAAGACCTAACACTCGTCAGCCTTGATTAGGAGAAGGCTTACGACAGGGTAGAGCACGAGTACCTTTATGGAGTTCTAAAGGCATTTGGCTATGGTCCTCTCATCATTGAAACAGTGCAATTGCTTTACAGAGATGCACACTTCTGTTTAAAAACCAACAACAGGCTCACTCGCACTTTGTCATACTCTCGAGGGATCAAGCAAGGATGTCCCCTCTCAGGTCAATTATACACACTGGCCATAGAATCCTTCTTAAAAAGAATACACGACACCATCATCTCCAAACGAACCAGAGTAATAGAGCCATATCAAAAAATTACCTTATCAGCATATGCCGATGACGTCACTGTAATAGTACGAAATGAAAAAGAAATGACAGTAACCGAGGAAGCACACAGACTATATGCACAAGCCTCAGAGGCCAAATTAAATTCTGCAAAAACCACGGGCTTGTGGTCAGGCAGATGGAAGTCTAGGAATGATTCACCGATCGAATGTACCTGGTCAAGTGAAGGACAAATATACTTAGGTGTGCACCTTGGCAACACCAAAATATATAACACACTGAACTGGACACAGCTGCACAATCGTTTTAAACAGGTGCTAGGTAAATGGAACAGCATTCGTTCCATGTCTTCACTTAGACGAAGAGTACTAATAGTTAACCAGATGGCTGCGAGCGTCTTATAGCATATCCTCAAAGTACTCACACCTCCTGAAGAATTTCTCTACCACATTCAAAAGGAAATCAAACGTTTCCTCTGGAACAAAACTCACTGGATAACATACCCTCAGCTCTGCAAGCCACTCAGCATGGGAGGTCATGGCCTGATTTCCCTTGAAAACAAGATTAGATCCTTCAGGATAATCCTCCTCCTAAAGACACTTCAATGCAATCGCACTTATGTAACCACCTTCGATTACATCCCGAAATCATCAACCAGAGGACTTACACTTTCCACAATCCTCCGAATGGCCAGTCCTGCACCATCTTCTCCTAAACTACCTCATTTTTACAAAGATGCTCTACAGCGATGAGAAAACACAGGACTTCATCACACTCACAGGATCAACAGAGTCAGCTGTACTTACAGAACCACTATTTTCGAACAGAAACATCACAAGTCTCACAACGGGTCAGCCTTTTCTTTTCCCTACATGGAACTGGGCAGGAATAAGAGTCATAGGAGACCTCCTAACCCACACCCTAAAGTGGAAAGAAATCACAAGCCTACCAATGAAGAACCCCAAAACTGAAAAGCAATATCAACAGCTGCAAGCCTCAATTATAAAACCTATCCAGATATCGCTACACCTAAGGAAATCCGTATTCCTTCTAGAAACTGCTCGGGGCCAATATTTCATCTTGTACAATCTGAAGCCTCACTTCCAATTCTTCCCTCCAACTACAAGAAAATATACCACTTCCTCATGTCAGTGTCCCCATCCTCGCCCTTCTTATATTCAGCCTTAACACTCTCATCTACAAGGCTGCATATGCTACACAGTTTTCAGTGGGATCTGCCATATAAATCAAAATGTGCCAAACCAGATTCCGACATACAGTGGAGACTATGGCATAACATCTTGCCAACTCCTTCTAAGCTCTACAAATTTCAGCTAAGAGAAACGGATCTGTGTCTATTCTGTGACGTTTCAGGTACCTTGGAACACACGTATCTGACCTGTCCCGCAAACAAAATGATAATCATCTATGCCCTGAATACTGCCTCTAGCACCTCTAACTACACACACAGTCAAGAAGAATACTGGAATATAGTCCACACAGAAGAAAATAGACACAGAACATGCAATTTCTTCTTCATCTGCGCTAAGGCCGTCATCTACAGCTTCTACCTAAAACAGACAAGAAATAACCAGCACCCATCCATCACTGAAACTGCACAAACCATCATGTACATCTTGCGTCGGAAACTAAAAAGCAGGCTTTTATTGGAACTTAAGCACTTCAAAGAAACAAGGACTGTTGCGAAATTCATAGAGGAGTGGAATTCGACTGGTACTCTCCTCTGGATTGACGACGACAATGTCCTTCATCTGAAAGATAACTCAGACTGAAACTGAACTGTTAATTTTTAATTCATTTATTGCATTCTATATTGTACACCCGAAAGGAAAATGTTTCTTTCTCTAAAATATATATATACTTATATACGTATAATATATAATATGTAAATAGTCCTTGTTACCTATCGTGTAATGTTTATTTTAAGAAGTTAAATAAAAAAAATCTCTCTATCTATCACACGGATATCCGTAACTGGCGTCCAATCTCCCTAATTAATACCGATTGTAAAATAATTTCCAAAGTTATAGCAAACCGAATAAAGCCAACACTGCCTGAAGTTATTGGCCAACATCAAACTTACTCTGTCCCAGGAAGATCAATACATGATAACCTCCATTTAATAAGAGACCTCATCCACATCGCAAACAGCTAACATGAAGACCTAGCACTCGTCGGCCTTGATCAGGAGAAGGCTTTCGACAGGGTAGAGCACGAATACCTTTATGAAGTTCTAAAGGCATTTGGCTATGGTCCTCTCATCATTGAAACAGTGCAATTGCTTTACAGAGATGCACACTTCTGTTTAAAAACCAACAACAGGCTCACTCGCACTTTGTCATACTCTCGAGGGATCAAGCAAGGATGTCCCCTCTCAGGTCAATTATACACACTGGCCATAGAATCCTTCTTAAAAAGAATACACGACACCATCATCTCCAAACGAACCAGAATAATAGAACCACATCAAAAAATTACCTTATCAGCATATGCCGATGACGTCACTGTAATAGTACGAAATGAAAAAGAAATGACACTAACCGAGGAAGCACACAGACTATATGCACAAGCCTCAGGGGCCAAATTAAATTCTGCCAAAACTACGGGCTTATGGTGAGGCAGATGGAAGTCTAGAAATGATTCTCCGATCGAATGTACCTGGTCAAGCGAAGGACAAAGATACTTAGGTGTGCACCTTGGCAACACCAAAATATATAACACACTGAACTGGACACAGCTACAATCGTTTTAAACAGGTGCTAGGTAAATGGAACAGCGTTCGTTCCATGTCTTCACTTAGAGGAAGAGTACTAGTAGTTAACCAGATGGCTGCGAGTGTCTTATGGCATACCCTCAAAGTACTCACACCTCCTGAAGAATTTCTCTACCACATTCAAAAGGAAATCAAACGTTTCCTCTGGAACAAAACTCACTGGATAACATACCCTCAGCTCTGCAAGCCACTCAGCAAGGGAGGTCAAGGCCTGATTTCCCTTGAAAACAAGATTAGATCCTTCAGGATAATCCTCCTCCTAAAGACACTTCAATGCAATCACACTTATGTAACCACCTTCGATTACATCACGAAAGCATCCACCAGAGGACTTACACTTTCCACAATCCTCCGAATGGCCAGTCCTGCACCATCTTCTCCTAAACTACCTCCTTTTTACAAAGATGCTCTACAGCGATGGAAAAACACAGGACTCCATCACACACTCACAGGATCAACAGAGTCAGCTGTACTTACAGAACCACTATTTTCAAACAAAAACATCACAAGTCTCACAACTGGCCAGCCTTTTCTTTTCCCTTCATGGAACTGGGCAGGAATAAGAGTCATAGGAGACCTCCTAACCCACACCCTAAAGTAGAAAGCATTCACAAGCCTACCAATGAATAACCCGAAAACTGAAAAGCAATATCAACAGTTGCAAGCCTCCATTATAAAAGCCTATCCAGATATCGCTACACCTCAGGAAATCCGTATTCCTTCTAGAAACTGCTCGGGGCCAATATTTCATCTTGTACAATCTGAAGCCTCACTTCCAAGTTATCCCTCCAACTACAAGAAAATATACCACTTCCTCATATCAGTGTCCTCATCCTCACCATTCTTCTACAAAGGCTGCATATACCACACATTTTTCAGTGGGATCTGCCATATAAATCAAAATGTGCCAAACCAGATTCCGAAATACAGTGGAGACTATGGCATAACATCTTGCCAACTCCTTCAAAGCTCTACAAACTTAAGCTAAGAGAAACGGATCTGTGTCCATTCTGTGACGTTTCAGGCACCTTGTAACACACATATCTGACCTGCCCTGCAAACAAAGTGATAATCACCTATGCCCTGAATACCGCCTCTAGCACCTGTAACTACACACACACAGCCAAGAAGACTACTGGAATTTAGTCCACACAGAAGAAAACAGACACAGAACATGCAACTTCATCTTCATCTGCGCTAAGGCCGTCATCTACAGCTTTTACCTAAAACAGACAAGTAGTAACCAGCACCCATCCATCACTGAAACTGCACAAACCCTCATGCACATCCTCCGTCGGAAACTAAAAAGCAGGCTTCTATTGGAACTTGAGCACTTCAAAGAAACAAGAACTGTCGCGAAATTCATAGAGGAGTGGAATTCGACTGGTACTCTCCTCTGGATTGACGACGACAATGTGCTTCATCTGAATGATAACTCAGACTGAAACTGAACTGTTAATTTTGAATATTCATTTATATCTCTATTGTACACCCGAAAGGAAAATGTTTTTCTTTCTCTGTAAATATATACTTATAATATGTAAATAGTCATTGTTGCCTACCGTGTAATGTTTATTTTAACAAGTTAAATAAAAATAAAAAAAAATAAATAAATAAATTAAAAAAAAAAAAAAATATATATATATATATATATATAGCTCCGTACATGCCATTCCACGCACAACAGTGTTTAAGGTACACCAGAAATGGTTTAATATGGTACAATAACCAAACCTGAAGCCAATGGTAGTCCTTTGGATGAAAACAGCTTAGTAATGCACAAAATCAGAGGATGACAAGGATTGTGAAATTTGACTGGTTGTTACCCTTCTGTCATGTTTCACAATCGTTGCCATTCTCTGATCTTGTACATCAATAAGCTGTTATTGTTTGTTTGTTATTATAGCAAACAACTCCGAGCGCAGAGTTAGTCGCACTGTACCACGGATGTGGTACAGGAGCAGACAATTATATCGGGTTGCAATGCTGTCTCATAAGAACAAGAAGATGCGGCTTCAGTAGGCACGTGATCATCAATTTGACAGCTGACAACTGTAAAAATGTCGCCTGATCTGATGCGTCCCAGTTTGTACTACATCGTGCTGATGACAGAACCAGAAATATGGCAGCAACAACGAGAGGCTATCTACCCTTCCTGCCAAGTACTAACAGCTCAGGCTAGTGTTGCAAGGGAGAGCTAGTGAGGTGTGGGGAATATTTTCTGGCACACTCGGTTTTATTTACAAGATTAGGTGGTAATGAGCAGTTCAGAGCAGCAACGTGCCACCATCCAGTATGTAACAATTAGCGCCGCCATTGTGAGACATTGATGAATTTTTGTACAGAAGGGAGTTCATGGCAACAGCATAAATGCTGGTGTTCTGTTGTCTTCTGAATACACTTCAGAAACTCATGAAATTAGATGAGTTGGTCCAGAAAGTCTTAGTAATACTGACGAAAAGCTGATTTATGATGAATAATTTTAGTTATTTAGCAACTATACTATAGCAATTCTATTTTTAGTGAGAAAGCCACATCTATATTTGTTTTTTTTTTCTTCACAGGAGGACCGCTGCCACAGACACAATGTGGAGTTCCAGAGATACAACCAGATGCCGGCTGGGATCGTGTTGTCGGTGGAGAAGAGGCAATATATGGTAGCCTGCCTTGGCAAGTAGAACTTCAGCACAGTAGGATTGAACCGAATGGCCACCAGTGCGGAGGAACTTTAGTGAATGCCCAATGGGTGGTTTCAGCTGCTCACTGTTTTCATGGGTAAGTAATGTGTTGGCGTGAAACAGATTCTTACTAGATATGAAGTATATTTAATTTAATTATTAAATTAAATAAAATTCATATATCATATAGTTTTCAGTAAGATTTTATATAAAATCTTTTTTTTTTCACAAATACGATTTAAAATGTAATACAAAAATAATGTTCTAAAAACGTTTCGCTTAACTTTCATGGGTCGACTACTATTGATTCATAAGTATTATAAACACGCTTCATATTCGTGTTTATAATACTTACAACAATTGAAATACTTTAAAAATTTGTTCTAAATTTTATTTTACTATTTCACAAGAACCATTGGCTATTTACTGATGCTTCTATAATCAAAAGTGTGAAAAACGAAAGTTTGTTTTTCAAACTTTCTTCCACCCCTTTTTAGCAGACCTGGTAGTGTAAGTGTGGGTACAAACGATTTTCTTTAGGCGTGAGACCACTATTACATTTTTGGATGCCTGAAACAGCTTGAAAATGTTCCATGTTTACTCTCTAGAGCAGGCTTTCCAGATTATGTAAAAATTAAATACAATAATAAAAAAATTCCTAGCCTGTCCATGGTATTGTAGTAATGTTTCTAACATTTTGTGGGTAGGAGGCACATAAAAAATACAACTATCGGTAAAAGATATGCTATACTTATTAGTAGCTAATGTGCAATATGGAAAACCTCTAGTAAAACGAGACCCACAAAATTTGAGTGGAATTCAAATTCGGAATCAGATTACGTTGATCCTTTTTTAAGTAGTGTTTTACTTAAAACAGATCACTAAGACGAGTCTAATCCTCATTTAAGAATTTGGAATCAGTGGTTAAATTCAGCCGGGGTTCTCCGGTGTTCGGCCCTGGAACATTTTTATGTTTCATTTGTTAAGCTGTTATGTGTCGAGTTATCTGGCCCTGACGAAGTCATCCGTTAGCATGGCGAAACTGGTAGGCTAACAGTTTTTGTATCAAATTTCAGACCTATTAAACTCAATTTTTATGTCTTCTTATGTAATTGTGATTGTCATTACGAATTTATTCATTTTAAAGAGAAAAGTGCCTAAATTTCCATAATAGTCTAAATAACGTTGCTGTAGGTCGATAATACTTTTTTTTTCTTTCCCAGGTTGTCCAATGAAACAGATTGGAGACTACATTTTGGGAAGCACCACAAATTCTTCATGGATGAACATGAACAAATTCGTCTCGTTGAAAAAATTATCACTTACCCTGAAAATCAGGTGTGTTTATATTAATAATTTAGATGGAATTATTTTAGGCCTGGAGAGGAGTGATATTACATTCATTTGAAAGAAACGTCAAATATTACTTTCTTGAAAGATCTCCTCGGTTTCGTGCATACCAAAAGTAGTAGCTATTTTAGAATATTAAAATATATAAATATTTCTAGAGCTTCTGCAGCTCAGTTGATGTGACGTTTGCCCATCCACGATGCTTGGCAGAACTAAAGAAGACACGAGTTCAAATCTAGTTGGCGACTAGAGGAAATTTTTCTAACACTTGTTGTGACCAGATCCCGAGTTAGTCGATCTCTGACACGGGAAAGTGGTTTTTTCTCGCGAAAAAACTCCGTTTTTCGTGCCGTAAACTCAAGAAAATCAACCATAAACCCACACTATTTTCAGACATAAACTTTTTTTTTCATTAAAATAAGGAGCCAAAAGGCCACTTCGGTGATGTAAAATTATACAAATTAAGTGGATATTAAACCCAACATAATTTCATAGCCGAATACAGAAACTATAAAGTTTCGTGCGAAAATTCACCAGAGAGCTTGCGGGAATACACCCGCCGCCATACTATGAGCGTAGCTGAACTGAATAGGAAGCACGGACGCTAAAAGCGCGCTTATGTTTGCCACCTATTAGTCCATTTTGATAAGGTTTCACTGACCTGACAGCTGTTTCAAACTCACTGGTTTTCGTCAGAGATCCTGTATAAGTAAAGGTCTCTCTAAAAATTAGGCGGCGATTCCTTGGACCACTCCCTATGAGTGACCGAAAGATCGTCCAACTCAGCGTTGGTTCCACTCAGTGACCCCATCACTGAGAAGTACCTCTCATATTCCAGGGAAAAGCACCCACCGACACGGACCACGCCGGAAAGCACCCTCCCTGGTGACTCAAAATGCTCTCTCAGGCAAGGTTTAACTGCTTGGCTGTTGCTGTTACCCTTGGAGGAGAGGTAATGGATGGCAGTGCTGTACCCCCTGAAGTTAACTGAGGCTGGGCTGTTGCTGTTACTCCTCAGATGAGACATGAGCGGTTCTGCTCGGTGGTGGGGTGAGCCTGTCAACGAGTGGAACCAACGCCGAGTTAGACGATCTTTCGGTCACTCGTTTTGAGTGATCTGTGGGGATCGCCTAATTTTTAGAGATACCTTTACTTTAAACAGTATCTCTGACGAAAACCAATAAGTTTGAAACAGCTGTCCGGTCATTGAAACCTTATCAAAATGTACCAATAGGAGGCTAACATACGGGAGCTTTTAGTCTCCGTGCTTCCTATTTGGTTTGGCTAGAGCAACTCGCAGTATGGCGGCGAGTGTATTCCCGCAACCCTCTGGTCAATTTCCTCCCCAAATCTTTATAATTTCTGTATTCAGCTATGAAATGATGTTGGATTTAATATCATTTCATAGCCGAGTACTAAGGAACTCGAGTTCCTTAGTACTGAGAATTTTGCTCTCTTAGATTTCTTCTGGAATTTTGCTCCCGGTGAAGGGGGTTGGATTTCGGGGAGGGGGGGTTTCCTGAGAGAGAGAGAAAGCATTTTCAGTCTCCGGGGAGGGTGCTTTCTGGCATTTCCCGTGTGGGGCTGTATCGGTGGGTGCTTTTCCCCTGGAGTATGAGCAGTTCTGCTAAGTAGCAGGGTGAGCCTGTCACTGAGTGGAACCAACACTGAGTTGGACGATCATTAGGTCACTCGATTTAAGTGGTCTGGGGGATCGCCTAATTTTTAGAGAGACCTTTACATTAAACAGGAGCTCTGAAGAAAACCAATGAGTTTGAAATAGCTGTCAGGTCAGTGAAACTTTATCAAAATGGACCAATAGGAGACATGAAAAATATTGTGGTTTAGGGATCACGAGGTGGCGGCACTTGTTGAGCCGCCTCTTCACTGTGTGCCACATAATTAGTGATCTTGGTCAGCTATCTCTGATTGGATACCAGTGGAGATTGAACTGCCCGCTTAGTCTGCAAAAGTTAGGGCTAAAACGGCCTCGCCTACTCCCTATACGGGAATTAGGTGATTTATGAATTTCGTGTTTCTGATTTATGAATTGATGAGCATCATTGTGTTCGTGTAGTTGCGGTTTGTTGTAGTTGGTGATACGGTTGGTGGAGACGGAGAGTTGTAAGGTAGGTGCCTTCCCTCGATGAGTCTTTGAACTGCTTGGAGGTGTCACATAATAATTTTTCCTATTTATTTATTATTTTTTTATTGTTCTGTCAAATATTTGATCTATTTGAGAGAAACAATGATCATCTATTCAGTATATTATTTTATAAGGTTCAGCACTTTGTGCTACATATAATGAGATTTCAATAGTATTCATCATTTAAATAGTTATCATTTAAATGATGATAACATATTTTTTTAAAAATAACAATCACAGTAATCATTTACAATTATATTGTTCAGAGTTACATAAGTTATATAATATTATATGTTGTAGGTTGCTATTTTTTTTCAAAGTTAGAAAAGGTGTGGTTATACAACAGTACTTACACATATGCAATCAAAATATTATATTTCCTAATTCTCACAAACATACTGTGTAAACTCATTATTTACATTATTTAAAAATTTTATTTTATTTTTTTACATTACATACATTTGTTACAGTTATTACATACATTACATACATTTGATTACATATGATGGATGACAAGTTATTTCTCAGCTTTCATCCTCGAAGATTATTTGTGAGCTTATCTGAGGATGACACCAGTTGGTTATTATTTATTTGTTTGTTTGCTGTGTTGGGAAGCTACGAGATCTATGATTGAGAAATTCGCGCGCGCGCGCGCGCGCACACACACACGCACACATGTACATACATACAATAATTTGGAATATATTGATGCCTCGCTGAACTGGAAGCCTGAACGAATATATTGTGTTTCATTAAGTTTGAATGGTATTTTGTTTTGGGTGCGTGTTTCTTGTTCGTAGTATGTCCTTAGAGCTCTTTTCAGGCTATTGTAGTTTGTAAGGTTTCTGTATTCTTTTAACTTCTACATCTGGGATGTAGAAGTTTTGCGTGGCCTTTCCATAGTGATTATTGTATTTATATGTGATATAATTAGTAGTCTGAGGTCTTGTTATACGGTATGTATTTCTGACTGTCCTGTAGTTGGCATCGAAATAATGTTTTAGCAAAGCTTAATAGTGACATCAATGTTTTGCTGTCAGTATTTTGTGTTCTGACATTGCAGTGTTTATAAAGTAGTTGTTGTCTCTTTGTTCCCAAAAGATCAGTTTTAACATTTTGTACTGTAATGACATTAATTTACATAGTTTGAAGGGTGCACAGAAAGCAAACGTTGTTACAGCGTATCTTAGTATATTTTGAATAGTGCTTTGTATATTAGTGTTTTTAGGCGTATGGGAATTATACCTGTAGAGTTTGCCACTTGTTGTTCGGAGTTTGTTGAGTAGATGGTTTATGTGGCTATTCCAGTTCATATCTGCATCGAGGTAAATTTCAAGGTATCGTATTGTTTCAGTGGATTTCTGAATATCATTAATTTTATCTTATCTGAGTTTAGGTGTATGGAGTTTTTTGTGAGCCACTCTGTGATCAGATTTATGTCATGTTGCATATTTGCTTGGGCTATGCTTGCGTTATTATGGATGGATATTATCGCTGTATCGTCTGCGTATTGGAGTATCTTACATTTGAGGGGTAGCTGATTAATATCGTGCGTGTAAATGTTGTATAGAGCTGGGGCACTTCACAGGTTTCTGTATTCAAAAGGTTTCTGTATACAGAAACCTGTGGCACTGGTATAGTTCGCCCACCATTTCTAGATCCCTTCTTGGCTTGGTGCCAAGAATGGGTCGATTCATGCTGAAGGGGAGAAAGAAATGAAGGATGTACGAATTGGTCGCCAACATGCGAAATCACGTGCTTTCTTGTCTGTCGTTGTACTAGCTTGACTTTTGTTGTTCGCTTTTTGCATTATTTTTTTATTATTAATTTGTATGATGGATCCAGTACAGTCAACAATTCTATTGTTACACGTTTCAGTAGCTCTTGCAAAAGAATATTGAATAATGTGCTGACATTCTGCGAAAAAGAATCGTCAGAAGGCCATCTTCTTGTTCCCCTTTCTCAAATCATAAAACGTGCAAGTGCAATTGCAGGCGTATCGGGGTCGACTGTTAAAAGAATTCGTAGGGAATCAAAAGGTGAAGGTATGCCAAAATTTAAATCTCCTAAAAAAAGCGCCAGAGAAAGAAAACCATCGAAACCGTAGCTTTGAATGATTTTGATGTAGACGTTATAAGAAGAACTATTCACGAATTTTACGTGGTCGAGAAAAGAGTGCCAACTGTTCCGAAATTGATTCCTGTGATTAATGAAAAAATTAATTTTCCTTGGAAAAGAGAAACTTTAAGGAAAATACTTCATGAAATCGGATTTTGTTTTAAAAAGTCCCAGAATAAAAGGAAACTTATCATGGAGCGAAGTGACATTGTTTTATGTAGAACGCAGTATTTGCACGTATTAACACTCTACGTACATTTTTACAACTGTTATACAAGCAAAATAGTTACACTTTAAAAACAGCAATGTTCGTAAAAGAAAAGCTAAATTTTCCGACCTGTAATAATAAACAAACTCAGTTTGTTTATTATTACATCCCAGAAGACAGACTGATTACTCTATTATCGGAATGGATTCTCCTTTTTCTGACATGCGCAGAAGTATCGAGGGACCTCAAATCGGTGGGCGAACTATAGCTCTCTACTTCAGTTTGACCGGATACGTGTGATATGCTTTATATTTTGGAGGTAGTTTGTAAATCACTTGTGCAGAGGCCCGTCTATTCCAACATGCCTCATCTTTTCTAACAAGGTTTGATGTGTAACAAGGTTTGGAGTGTATCAAATGCTTTAGTTAGATCAATAAAGACTACCATGGCAAATTTGTTTTTGCCTAAGGCGGTATTAATTACATCTGTAAAGTCTTCCAAGAGAGATGTTGTTCCGTTATTTTTATGAAAACCATATTGTGTTTTGATAATAATATGAAAGGTCTCTGTATATGCTGTGAGTTTCTTCAGTACGATCCGCTCCATAATTTGATTGATAATTGGTAATGTGGGTATGGGTCTGTAATTGCTGATTAAATTTATTTTTCCATATTTGTATATGGGTGTGATTATGGCGGTCCTTAGCATACTTGGTATCTGTCCTGTTTTAAATATTTTGTATATTAATGTTAGTAGGATAGGACCTAAGCTAGTTGCATGTTGATTGATATCCTTAGGTCTTATACCATCAATTCCTTGGCCTTTTTTTTTTGGTTTGATTTGATGTATTACAGAGAGAAGTTCTGCTTCCTTTATGGTTGGGAACCATAATGTCTGTTTTTATTGTGGTCCAAGGGGAGGATCACGTTTTGTGATTTGGGTGAATATTTCTGTGCAGATCTTTATGGAGTCTGCAAAGTATATTGGTTAAAGGCATTTGCTAGGTGCGTCTTTCATGAAGCTGTATTTTATGGTTTCGGAGGCAGTGGTGTTGGCAGCACAATCTAGCATCTCGTTGATCAGATGCCAGCAGGATTGTTTCATTTTTCTTGTGCCGAGGTTAATTTGTCTCTGTAGTAGTTTCTTTTTGCATTTCTTATTTGTGTTGTAAGACGATTCCTTGTTATCTTATATTTGGTTTTTAAAGCTGTGTTATTTGGATATCGCTTTAATTCTTTCCATAAAGCATCCTTTCTGAGTATTTATAGGATTACATTTTGTGTTATCCAAGGATTTTGGGTTGTGTTTGAGCGAATTCTGATTTTCTTTGCAACTTTCTTATATATATTCTCCAGTGTGAGTTTAATGTTGTTGTATAAGATATCTTCTGAATCTGATGCCATGTGTTCCCAGAGAATAATAGAACAACAATAGACTACTTCTTCGTCTATTATTGTTTTGTGTTGCTTTTCTTCTGTGTGGCATCGCATGGATATTGTCTTAAGGGTGCAGGTTTAGAGCCGTGAAGTAATGATCTGCTACTTTGCACTGTATGACTGATGCAGTGTAACTGTTTGGTGGTGCCCGCACGTTTATATATTCTAGGCAGGAAGCAGTGATAGTATTTCAGAATATTTCTTCTCTAATACATGATGTTATTGTTGGTATTAGATTATACTTGGATAGCGTGTCTAGGTATTGAACAGTGTTGTTCTGGTTTTTGTTTGAAATATTTATGTTTATGTCCCCGATTATCATTCGGTATTCGATTGAGCATATTTCTTGGCATGAAAGCCAGCAATTGAGTTCGTGTGAGAATTTTATCATGTTTACGTTTGGTGGCCTGTAAATTGCATTAGTATTATGGGATGCTGTCTATTGGTGATATTAGTGATTTCGAGGCAAAGGATTTCAGCATGCTCAAATTGATAGGTCGTTTCTTTTGCTATTAATTTTTGTTTGATAAATATTAATATTCCACCCCCTCTTTTTGTTTGGCGGCAAGATCTATGTTGTTGGAAGCCTGGAATTTGGAAAGCAGTCGCTTCGTCATTAGTTATAGATACTTCTGAAAGAATCAATATATCAATAATAATAATTCCCCCTAGTAATAATAATTTATTTCCCTATACGTCGTTTTGAATAATAATAATAATAATAATAATAATAATAATAATAATAATAATAATAATAATAATAATAATAATAATAATAATAATAATAACTTTACCTCAATAACAGAAATTCTTAAATTTCGTAATTATGTAGTCCTCATAGGTTTTGAGGTTACAATAAAGCATTTTAAAAATATTCATTGGAAAGTAAAAATATCAGTCACAGTTGTTAAGTTATCAGTATTAGTTAAAGATAATAGTTCTTTTATTACTTTAGAGAGAAGAGTTAGAGAGATTTAAACAGTATAGTTGTTTTATTTTATACATTTGAAAAATATTTACTGTTGGCACTTACGATTGTCACATTATTATTATTTTATTTTTTTAAGACTCGTTATGATGAGAGTAATGATTTAGCACTTGTGAAACTTAATGCACCTGTAAGATTTACAAGTTTTGTCAAGCCTGCTTGCCTTCCACCTCAAGGATCCATTCTACCAGAAGGGAAGAAGTGTATAGCATCTGGCTGGGGACACACAAGGGGTAAGTAAAATCAATACATGCAGTGCTCACTTGTAAATATATACTATCCTTTCCAGGAATGAATGGCTATGGCGGGGGACGGAGAGGATGATCCGCCAGGGCAGCACTTTTCACGTGATACACAATTTTATTTTTCGATGATTCTTTTATTTATGTTAAATTAGTAATTTTTGTTACTTAATTAATAATTAGTTTTTATCGACTATACTTACAACTAAAATAAACATAAACATAATGTTTTAATTTATTTCCCTATACGTCGTTTCGACTTTTTGTAGTATTTTTGGTGTGTATTGAGAGGTGCGGCAAAATTAGGAATCACTCCTAACGACAAAAGCTCAAGCTTCGTCACTGCCTTTGCTCAACTCTTTCAAAAGATCTTTCAAGATATTTTGAAAGATCTAGAGCTGGAAATAAGAAGTAGAAGGGAGTGAAACATCATTTTTACCTATATCGCGGTTTCTGTTGTTGTTTTTTTTAAAAACAAAAAAGAGAAAAAATAGTAATTATATTTTCAATATCAGAACAATGAGATGCGTGAAAACAGAAATTTTATGGCTTTTATCTAGATAAAGTGACTAAATTTTACCGAATTTCAATAAAAGTTAATATTGACAATTTCCATGTGGCATGAAACATGAATTTTATACCAGATGATCAGGTTATCAGAGGTGGCTTGAAAAAGTGGTGTCTAGAGCAGGGTTTCTAGATTATGTTAAAAAAGAGTAACAAAAAAAATTAAAAAATTATAAAATTAATACAAACAGAAAACCAAAATTCTTACCTCACTGACATTATCTACATATTATAGATTTACAATCCTTTGTAAGCATAATAAATAATAAATATAAACGAGATGATTTTAATATTATGTCTGTAGGTTCGAATCCCGCTGTGGATATGAATGTTTGTGATTATCTGTGAAAATACTAATGGTGGTGGTGGTGGACAGAAGATGGCGTTGGTGTAGAATTTCCTCTTATTGGAATACAGAAGTGAATTCCAATAAGAGGCAATTCTGGATTTCCAATAAGGTTTGAAAGTGATCTCAGTCACATTGGGCAATTTAATTTACCTATGCCCATGGCAGTATTCAAATAAGCATTCTGTTGGTTGGGAGGTGGATACAGTAACCACTTGGCCAACAGGATGTTAACACAACCGGCCTGATTGGCCGAGTGGATAGCGTATCCACTCTCCAGTCAAAAGGCTGCGGGTTCAAATCCCACCGTGGGCATTGATGTTTGTAATTGCCTGTGGAAATACCAGTGGTGGGTGGCAGTAGATGGCGATGGTGGAGTTGTGTGGTTAGGTGATGATTGCGGTTCCCTGTAGATGGTGGATTGGGTGGTAGATACGTTGTTAAGTGAGTGTCCTCCCTCGATGAGTCTTTGGATTCATTTAGACTGATTCTGAAATATTTCCTTCCTAATGACAGGAGAAAAAATTTCACTTACATGCATAAATCAAAGATGCTCTTACAAGGTGATATATTTTTAACAAACTAGATATCCTTTCAAATAAACATTTCCTTCCTTTTGTCTCTCCCCCCCAAAACAACAACAACAACAACAACAGATTAAAGAACACAAAATGGAAAATTGATTTTAAGGCAATTCAATTCTATGTAAAAATTACATGAACCCGGTTTTTCTTAGGAGCACAGTGACAAGCAGTGCAACACATTATAAAGGAAAGGGGATTAATATAATACTGGAAACTAGGCACGTTTTCAATTTAATCAGTATAGAGCATCCAAGCTCAACTACCTAAGAAAGACTGTAAAATATGTAGTACATTGCTACTATGAAGGGCTGAAAAGTTCTGATAAAAGTTAAGGAGAGGTGATATGATTCAGACTTTTAAACTGTTGAAAGGTTTTGGGGTTGACAGTGGGGAGTTCTTTACTTGGTGGAACAGGGGGAGGGAGCGAGGACAAGGGGCCCTCTCTGGAAAATAACAAAATGAAGCTGTGAAGAGTGGTTTCTTCACGCTGATGGTGGTTGAACCGTGAAATGCATTGCCTGATCGAGTGACGAGAGCACGTACGGTTAGTGAGTTCAAAGAGCGGTATGTAGACTTTGTGTTTTCTAGGAAGAACCTCCCACGACGAGTCTTTTGACTCCGTGGAGGTCTGAACAATAATAATAATAATAATAATAATAATAATAATAATAATAATAATAAACACCAAGAACAAAAATGATATTGAAGCAACTGAAATAACACAAGAAAAGACATATCTTAAAAACCTTTAACCTCCATGTTTCATCAAATTGTAATAATTTGTTCCTTTTAAAATATATATGAAGACATGTCAGAGGTTTTGAAGAAATTCGAAGACACAGAGGTGCGGGCCGTCATCAGCTTTTGCGTGCTGCAAGAAAAGTTCGCAACTGAGAATCACCGAACTTTATGTGAGACTTTAGGGGACTATGCTCCAGCATATCCACCAGTTGTTACATGGGTGACCAAATTTAAAACTGGGAATCCTGAAACAACCCATTCCAGGTCAAGAAAACTTCCGCAGTGATCACATCTGAAAACATTGATGCAGAGCATTCCATGATCCTCGATGATAGACGAATACCAGCTAAAAACATTGCAAAGACTCTGAGGATACCCAGGGGACGAATTGGAGCCATTATTCATGAACATCTGGACATGCAGAAGCTCAGTAAACTGGGTGCTCAAATGTTTGAAAGCGGATCAAAAGAGAGACCGTGGTGCTATGATCTCATGGATTTTGGGTGATTTTGAAAAATCAGGCAAATCTTTTGGCTTGTATCGTGACGTTTTCATCACTATGACACAGAGACCAATGGAGTGGAGACACAAAGTTTCTCCAAGGCCAAAGACGTTCCAAATCCAAAAATCAGCAGGGAAGACTCTTTTGGGGTATAGATGAGGTACCTTACCAGATACCTCAAAAAAGGTGAAACTCTTACAGCAGCAATTCATTCAACAGTTCTGAAGGAAATGAAGAAGGTACTGAAAGAAAAACACTGTGGAAACGAAGCAGAGGCGCGTTACTTTTGCATGACAGTACACCCATTCACACTACTCATGAAAACCAATACGACAATACACAACTGGTGATGTCAATGTCTCTCTCATCCACCCTATTTGCCAGCCCTAGCCCCAGGTAACTATTTCCTATTCCCAAATTGAAATAAATACTTAAAAGGAACAATGTCGAACAAAAGTTACGTGGTGATACCTCAATTCCATCATGGTGAGTATCACAACTTATCAGCACGTGATCATACTGCTGGACTATCGATTTTTCCCCTTATTCTTTTTTAATGACTTCTGTACCTTTTTGTATGTTTTTTTTCCCATTTCCTTCTTTGTTTCATTATCTGGAAACTCTGCTCTTAGAGACCAAAGATGTAACTTTTTAAGCCACTTTTGGATTTCAATAAGGTTTGAAAGTGATCTCAGTCACATTGGGCAATTAAATTCACCTATGCCCATAGCAGGATTCAAATAAGTACTCTGTTGGTTGGGAAGTGGATACAGTAACCACTTGGGCAACAGTATGTTAACATAACCGAACTAGTTGGCAGAGTGGATAGCGTATCCGCTCTCCAGCCAAAAGGCTGCTTGGTTAGAATCCCGCCGTGGGCATGGATGCTTGTGATTGTCTGTGGAAATACCAGTGTTGGTCGGCGGTAGAAGACGTTGGTGTAGTTGTGTGGTCAGTTGGTGTTTGAATGTTGGAGATGGAGTTGTAGAGCAGGTGAACTCCCTCGATGAGTCCTTGGACTCCCTGGAAGTGTCAAATAATAATATTTTTGCGCCTGATTGGCCGAGTGGTTAGCGTATCCGCTCTCCAACCAAAAGGCTGCGGGTTCGAATCCCGCCGTGGGTATGGATGTTTTTCTGTGAAAATACTAGTGGTGGTGGGCGGTAGATGGCGTTTTTGTGATTGCGGTTTGTTTTAGTGGGTGGATTGAGTGGTGGTGATGGAGTTCTAGAGTAAGTGCTCTCCCTCGATGAGTCTTTGAACTCCCTGGAGGTGTCACGTAATAATAATAATAATAATAATAATAATAATAATAATAATAATAATAATAATAATAATAATAATCACTCAGGTTATAGGGTTGTATTGAATATCCTGTAATCCATCAGTTCCTCAGTTTTCTATGGTGACAGTCAGTGGCACACCCAGGGGGGGATAAGGGGGTCTGGGTCCCCCCAAAAAAGGAAAATTAAAAACAAAAACGCTAGAAAAATTTCCAAAAGTCTTTTCCTAATTGGAATTATTTTTTTATTCATGTTGTGTCGTGTCTTCTATTTCTATACTACTTATGAATTAGTGGTCACATAAAGTGAAAATACCCTACAGCTCTCGGTAATCATGGCTGCTGTGAACGCAAGGCGAACGAGATGGGCCACAGGAGATCACGGGTTTCATGTATTGGCGATCCTGTAGATGCTTAGTCATAGGTCGTATGCAATGCATAGTGTGTGTTCTCAAATCTTCTACTAAACTCGCCCCCCCGCAAGATGAAATCTTGAGTGGTCGTTGGTCGTCCTTCCCCCCCCCCCATCCAAGATTAAACACTGACTTCGCCTCTGGTGACAGTTAAATGTATTTACATCAGTGTGATCCCTGATTAAATATGTACAGATTATATATAAGATAGAAGTGACCTTTATGTCACAACGCAAATTTAAATTACAGTTTAAACTGCAGAATTACGTCGTAGTGTATTAAACTAAAAAACACTTATTGAAGAATATCATACATAAAATAGAGCAATGTTCTGAGAAAGTAGAAGGTTAGCTGCAATTTAGCAGCAGCTATTTCAGTAATGAAATTTTATTAGATATAGCTGGCTGCTATCATAGTACTATAATATTAACGATGATACCAACGATGATATTATAGAACAGATTAATACATTCGAATATCTAGGCTACCACTTATCTTATGAAAGAGAGAAAAATATAGAACATAAAATAACTAATTGTATACGAATAAGAAAAACTATCAATCAAATATTCAATCCAAATTTAATAACCAAGAAAACAAGAATAAGAATCCATAGCTAAATAGAAAGACCTATAGTAACACATGGTTCAGAAGCCTGGACTCAAGCAGATAGAAAAAGACTGATAAGTTCTGGGAGATTCATGCTCAAAACAGCTGTATATAATAAACTGGACTTCAAAGAAATAGCAATATCTTAAACGAACTTGAGGTGCTATCTGTTTTAGACTACATCAATCTTTACACGAGGGTGGTCTGAAAAGTTCTTGGCCTCGACCATAGCTGGGAACACTAACGTCACGATTATTATTTTTTTTTTTTGTAAGGTGTTACATCTATCATAAGTATCCATGTGAAATTGTAAGTATCCGCACTCTCCCTCGATGAGACTTTGGACTCCCTGGAGGTGTCACATAATAATAAAAATATAAAAAGTAGTTTGTTTTATACAGCTGTCTGAAGCAAAAATGTTGTCTGTATCCTTTGAAATGGATAAAATTGATCATCGTGCGGTTATAAAATTCTTTGTGAAAGAAGGTTTAACACCAAACGAAATTCCTTTGATGTTCATAAAAGTTTATGGGCTCTCTTCTCCTTCCTTTTCGACACTTAAGAAATGGGCAGCCGAGTTTAAACGTGGCCCTACCAGCCCTTGAAGATGATCCACGCGAAGAACGTCCAAAAAGTGTAACAACACTAGAAATCATTGATCAAGTGCACGATATGGTATTGGATGACCGGCGAATAGAAGCGCGTGAAATTGCTGAGACTATAGGCATTTATAAAGAACATGTAGGATATTTTTGCATGAAGAATTGCAAATGAAAAGCTTTGCCAAGATGGGTGCAGCGCTTGCTTATAGCAGATCAAAAACGCACTCGCATGAAAATCTCTGAACAGTGCTTGGAGCGTTTTAACAAGAATAAAACTGATTTTGTGTGTCGATTTATTAGTATGGATGAAACGTGGATTCACCGTTACACATCAGAATCCAAACAGCAGTCAAAACAGTGGACAGAAGCCGGTTGTTCAGCTCCAAAGAAGACAAAGTCGGTTCCATCAGCGTTTTGGGATGCTAAAAACATTTTGTTTATTAATTATCTTAAAAAGGTTAAAACAATAACCAGGGAATATTATTCCGATCTTTTAACCAGACTAGTTAAAACAAGATGAAAAAAATTTGAGAAAAGACCCAGCTTTCAGAAGAAAAAAATGATCTTTCATCAGGACAATGCACCTGCCCACAATAGCATTTTGACAATGGGAAAATTAAGGGATCTGCACTATGAATTGTTGGAACATCCACCCTATTCCCCAGATTTGGTTGCCTCTGACTTCTGTCTCTTCCTAAAACTAAAACTCTTCCTCGCTGGTCAGCGTTTTACTTCGAATCAAGACGTGCTTGCAACTGTAGAGGGATATTTTGCAGATCTTACTGAGAACCACTACTTGGATGGTTGTGTGGATATTACCTCTACAGTACATCATTTGACCCATTCTCAACAATTAAAAACAAGGTTACCCAAGTTACAATTACCACAATGCCGATAATTTCCTGCTTTCTCAGCACTTGATTCATTTTTGTTTCTTCTTTTTTTTTTTTTAAACATACATATTTTTTAATGGGATATCGCTTATTTAGAAAAGTAAGCCACATGCTAAGAAAGGAAATGCTTTACAAATCATTTGAATGATGCAACTTATGCCTGTGGCATTTTCACCCATTTTGTATAATTTGATAAAATTCTCAAGGGACCTAAATCTAGGTCAAAATAATATACTGAAATGGGTCAAATGATGTACTGCAGAGATAATATCCGCACAACCTCCCTTTTACTTGCTAGGCTGAAGTTTTTCAGAGAACCATTATATCAGTAATAACCATACTCCAACAGTTTTATTTATTTTTATATAATCTGACCCATGCATGAAATGAAGTCCTTCCTCTCTCGTTCAAACCAAAATCTCCAGCTATCATCCAAGCCATAGCTCTTGATCTACATGTAGATCAATAACCTTGACTTGAATGGTGGTATGCTATGTGGTGCAAGACCTACATGTAGCATATTAGTGCATTGTGTGAGCAAGAGTGGTAAGAAGAAAGGAGGACTCTGTTCACATTTTTTTTCCCGAACAGCTGAAGGTTGTATTTTTGGGGGAAGGCAGAATGGAAGAGTCAGTTCCACAGCACAAAAGTAAATGGAATGAAAGAGGAAGCAGAGAAGTTGGTCTGTTGTAAGCTGCAATATAAGCATCATGAACAGCTAGAGTTCTAGTTTTGAGCCACTCACAGTTAGCTAAGATTTTTTTCTTATACTGTTTTGGTACACTTTTTCAAGAACCATGGCTTGGTTGGTGGCTGGAGATTATGGATTGAACGAGGGATGAAGTACTTCATTTCTATGTGGATAATTTTTATTACTTGGTCTGGGAAGGAATTTAAATCAATAAAATTAAAGCAGTAGTCAGACCATGGAAAGAAGTAGCAACAGTAAAACAAACAGTTCAATGATGCAACTTGTAGAGGTACAGGCAAGCAACTGCTTAGGATATTTTCAGGAGAAGTTGTTGAAAAAAACAATGTGGGAAAAACTATTTGACTAAATGTAGACTAAATTTACCAAATTTAGTCTAAATGGGTTGAAGGAAACAATTCATCTACAAAGGAAACAATCCATCTTCATTTTTGTCTGAATGGACTAAAATTAGAAAGCTTCCCTACCTTTTTAATCCAAGTGTACTGAGCTTCTCAGACACACTAAAGCAGTGTTAGAAACAACTACATTCCAACTCATGTCGGAAGCTTCATAAGAAATTATTAAAATAGTGATTCCTCCAATATTCACCTCAGTAACTAAGACATCTTCAGTGAATACAACTGCGCACCAACACACAATGGCAACCCAAAACTAAGTGCAAACACATGGACTGAAGATTAGAGTCCTAACTAGGTGGGATGGCCTCTGGAATATCGAATATGAGGAAAGATTGAGAAGATGGAATTTATAGTCTAGTGGATAGGAGGAACAGGGGAGATATGATAGAGACTTACAGATTAGTAAGGGGTTATTACGGGATGATCAATGAGAAGTTCTACAGAAAACAGCGGGAGATCACAGGAGAACCGGAGGTCATCTCTGGAAATTGTATAAAGAGGGTGTGAGAAGAGAAGCAGGTCTTTTGCATGCAGAGTTGTGAATGATTGGAATGCCTTGCCTGAGGGTGTGGTGTCTGCAGAGAATTTGAGTGTGTTTAAAGTGTGATTTGATGAGCTGCGTGTATGATAAAAGGACCTCCTAGATGAGTCTTTGACTCCATGGGGTCTTGGGTAATAATAATAATTATGGTCAGTTGGGTCTTGTAGATCATGCTTTAGATACTCACACAACACCAACTGGAAAAAAATCACAATGCCTGATCACAGCAAGTTTAGAAATAACTTTCTTTTTGAATCTGCAACTTCCAGCAAAAAAAGCCTAATTTGAATAGATATGAATGCATAAAACTTCCCAACATATGGGAAGCATTAATTCTGAGATCTCAGAGATCCCAGTTTACAACTGAGGTCTTCAGCAGGCACCCTACCTAGTTAGAAATCTAGTCTTCTGTTCTCACTTAGTTTTGTGTTGCCTTTGTGTGTATGCATATGTTATAAGTTTTATGTTGTACTTACTGAACATATCTCTGTGACTAAGTTGAAATATTGGAAGAATTAGTTCTTGATCCTTTCCCAGTATGCTGGTCAATTCCATAAGGTCCAAACATAAGTTGCTCCTAGAAATTAAGCTTTTACACATAGCAGCTATATTTAAAATTGGCTGAATGATGCAATCTGTAGAGGTGTGGGTATAGAAAAATGCGAAAAGAATAAAGAAAATTATTTATTTTGGGAAGAACAATGCACTTTTACATTTCCAGTGGTTTGTTCTTTCAATAACTGTATTTATCACTTCAAATTTGGCAGGGAGTGTTTTATTGAATACCTCTGTCAAAAGGGACTAATATTCAAATTAAAACCAAAGTTATAGCAATTGAAATTTGGAATTTAAAGATTCTTATACTAAGTCATAAACTTCCTACACTGCTTAGCTAAAGAATTACCATGATGTTGTATAACAGTGAACAAAAGCTAAGTTATTTATTTTTCTGTTTATCTGCAGCCAAGGTTTTATTAAAAATTCTTCAAATTTTACAGAAATATCTAATGTTGTTGTAGAGTCCATTGAAGAGTTTCTAGTTATGACCATGACTCTGTAGAATTGCTTTGGCAATCTATTGAACTTTGATGTAGTAGAACTTTTCTTAGGGTTATTGTCGATTTTCTGTAGAGCAGTGGAAATTGCTGGACAAGAATAGATATGGGCAGGTGTTAGTTTAACTCTTGGACAGTGCTTGTATATTTCATAGCTTCTTGTATAACATCCGGCTGAATTTTTATGCCTTTGAAATTCTCCATCCTTAGTCTGATGATGATTGTGGTTATTTCTCTATTTTCATTAATTTCACTGATTTCATGCTTTTTCTTGATAGTTTGTTTTAACAGTCCTATTTTTGTGACAGAATTAGCATCGGTTAGTGATAGTAGGTTTTATTTTTGCTCCTTTAGCTAGTCTCTCTGCTCTCTCTCTGCCTTCAATATTTGCATGGGCTGGTATCATTGCAGCATACATTTCTTATTTTTCAAATTTAAAGTTGATAGATATTCATGAATTTTCTGTGTGAGTTTTGTTTTTCCATTTTTAATGCTTCAAGTGCATATTTCGAGTCACTGTAGATGACTATTCCTTCTGATATTAATTTCTGGATTAGAAAGATAGAACTTTAAAGCTGTTTGTATGGCTGTTAATTCACAGGTGAAGTTTAAAGATATTTTGCCAGCTGTGGGTTTGATTTGCCTTTCCACATTTCCAGGCAGAATTAATTCTGCCTGGAATTTAGGCAATGACATGGTTTGGTTTATTTAAGTGATCTAGTATCAAGTCCTTTTCTTTTATTTTCATTCAGTGAATCCTCTTTTGAACAAGATTCTAGGATATTTAAGTTAATCATTGTATTATTTGGTAGTATAGTGGGAAAGAATGACTCTTTGCTCATTTCAATAGACAAGTCCTCTAAGTTCAACTATTTTCCTAATTGCATGATCGTATTGTAACCTAGATGACCTCTTGAGTCTAGATTTTCCTGTCCAGGCATCGAAAGTTCTGTTGAGATGTTATCCTGTTATTGACTCCTGATTCTGTTAGCGAATTTAACAGTGGAGAGTTTGTTTTCTTCTGCCTTCTAGTATGTGAAGTACACACTCTTGTTGAGCTTTTATGTTATTTGTAGATGAGACTGCACCTATAATAATTTTTGCTACTCTTGATTGTACTTTGTCAAGTTTTTCTTTTGAGCTAGTAGAAACTGGAGCCCAGATGGGTATGAGTACTGTATATGTAGTTTTGAGTGTCTTGTTGTTTTGTTTTTGTAGACATGCAATGTGGATGTTATTTTTATATAAAATGTTCTTAAGCTCTTCCATCTTTTTTTATGTGCCATTGATGTTACGTTGAAGTATATTGAGAGTCTTCATAGCATATTTCTCATTGAGATCTCGAACTGTAGCTCCCGATGCGTCAGTTTCCCAGTATGCGGTAGCATATGTCCTGGTACCATATTTCTCATCAAGATCTCGGACTGCAGCTCTTGACACATCGGCTTCCCCAGATGCGGTAGCATGTGTCCTCGTAGTATATTTCTCATTGAGATCGATCCGGACTGCAGTTCTCGATGTGTCATCTACCCCAGATGCAGTAATGTGTTTGTGATCAAAACAGACGCTCATGGAATTGTATTTGCCCGAGCCCCGTTTCCCAGCAATTTTCAGGGTTCGGGTTTTCTACAGGCCTTCACAGCTACCGTATCGCTTGGGGCCCTCAAAGTCCCTATATATATATATATATATATATATATATATATTTAATATTTTACTATACAGAAATATTTTATACCATAATAATATTAAATATTCTATACTGCATTTAAGGATCAGGATTAAGTGATGTATTAAAGCAAACTATGATGAAAATACATCCAGAAAATGACTGCAGTCAGACTGAGCCTCCAACATTTCGCCCTGAAACAATGCTTTGTGTTGCAAATTTGGAAGACAGTTATGGAGTATGCCATGTGAGTATAGTTACATTCAAACTACATAATTTCATTTATCCACACTTAATTTGATAGAGTAGCTTTATTATTGTAAAAATTCAGGATTCCAAAAGGAGTACTAAGGTTTTCTTTTTTAGATTTTTTGGGGGGTAGAGGGAAAGGGGATGGGAAATATCATTTCATTAAAAAGTAGATAGCTGACGATTTATGTTTGTTAAGAAGTTTACAAATAAATATAACAATCATCATTTTAACTATGTAGATTTCAGTGAGAAATCTGAAAGAGCAAGCAAAATTGGAAATATAATCCATGTGAATCTGACAAAAAAATAAACCTCAGTATAGTGCACCATTTCTGTGTCTGGCAATGGATGTACATCTCTACTGGATATGCATTTAAGTTTTAAGAACCCTATCACTTTTATTGGAAGTTTTTTCCCATTTGGGTAGACTATAATACATTTAGTTTAATGCTTTATCTAAGTGTAAGCAAACAAAGTTTGCACCTGAAGTATCTTGAGGACTGAGGCAACTCGTGGTAAAGGTAGACCAAGAGCTTGGTCCACCTTTACCACGAGTTTCCTCAGTCCTTAAGATACTTCAGGCACAAACTCTGTTTGCTTATACTTGGATAAAGGATTAAACCAATTTTATTACTACCACTTTTATGACTAGAATGATGATGAGACAATGCATGGATGTAACATTTTGTGTGAATTTTCTTCCAGAATATAGAGAATTAAGACTTCTGCTATTCACTAACTCCTTTTATTCCTGTATACGAAGTAGGCAAGGTTTTAGCCCTATCTAACGTTTGGAGACTGAGGGAACAGTTCAATCTCCACTAGTAGCCAATCAAAGATAGCTGGCCCAAGACTATCAGGCAACTAGTAAAAAAAAAACAGACAGTGCTTCCATCTTGTGGTCCCTAACTCTAACACAGTATATTTATTGTATGAAATAGTGTTTGTTCTATGGACAATTTTCTTGAGTTTACAGGAGAAAAAACTAACTTTCCTGTGCCAGAAAAATACTAACTTGGTAACTAGCAGAAAAAACAATCGGATCCCAAATCGCTAAATGATTTGTTGTTTGTTTTTTCTAAAGTGAACTATATTTCAAAGTAAATCATTAATTTTGGACACAAAATTTTTTAGTTCAGAAGTACCCATTCCAAATTTCAAAGAAGTTGCCAACATATCGGTGCTATAATGTAGATTTAGGAGAAAGATCGCCTAAGGAGACATTTTTAAGTTCTATAAAATAGTCTGCATTTGCAGGTGACAGAGGGGGGGGCGGGGAGGCTCCCATTGCAGTACCTTCAGTTTGTTCTTATAATTCTTCCTGAATGGTAAAGTATTCAGAATGAATTACAAAATGAAAAAGTTTAATAACAGAAGAACAATCTTGCTTGAGTAATTCAATGGTATCTTTTAAAGGTATGCTTGACAGGTGACAGTGATGGAATTTCTCATTAAAAAATAAATGAAACACTTGAATATGTTTACTCTTTTTTAATAGGGTTTGAATTTAATATCACGATACCACAATTAAAGAACAGACCAGTATATCCTTCGATTGAAAAAAGATGTGGGTTCGGTTCTTGTTTTGATGAGAAGAATTTTTGTATGGGCCATTTTAATTGAAGGTGAGTTAGCCAATCTCATACAGAGGTTGCGAAGTGTTTTTTTTTTTCAGTGACTCAGGTTTTTCATCTTGCATATATGCATATTGTTGGCCAGGATACACACATGCAATTTACAAGCAAGATGGAGGATTAAGTAGTGTAACATAGTATAGACAATAGGTTATGTGGAATGACGTGCCCTCTCACATTGAGTCCTTAGGCTCCCTTCGAAAAGTCATGTAATAACATATGAAAAGAAAATGGTTTGTGTAACTTAAGCAGGTACTTCAATAATACTGACGTTTTGTTTTAAAAAAAGTGTATAGTCTTCATTTTTTATCTAAGTAAATAATGAAATAATAAATTCAGTTTAATCCTTTATCCAAGTGTAACAAACAAAGTTTGCGCCAGAAAATATCTTCAGGACTGGGGTAAGGTGGTACAACCATAGGCAACTTTCAGCAAAGGTGAACCAAACTCTCATCACTCCTTGTCTCAGTATACATGCATTATACTTGGATAAAGGATTAAACTAAATTTATTATAGTCTAACCAAGTGCAAAATAAACTTCCAGCGTCTTTCTCTAAATCCAGAGTAATTTAATAATAAGGTGGTACACCTGTTGGCAACTCCTATAGGTAAATATGACCTCTCCTATTGCTTCTGCCTTCTGCCTTGGTATCACCACTTCTGGGTCTGCCTCTCACTGACGAGACCTCAATAAAGGTCCAAACCAGTTGGAAGCTTGGGTGATGAATCAATAACAATTCTGTAGCCTGTGAAGTTAACTGAGGCACGGCTGTTGCTGTTACCCCTTCCAGATGAGCAAATGAGCGGCTCTGCTCGGTGGAGGGAACCTGCCATGGTGTAGAGCCAACTGAGTTTCTGAATTTCTGATCCTGCGGGTGGCTCATTATTGGGTGATCCGGGGGATTTTACGAGTTTTTGGAAGAGGTATCCCCGCACTTAAACAAAGGGAAACCGGTCTGGGTAGTGGCCCCTTACCTTAATGCATCAACTCTCTCGGGAACTGGTCGAAGGAAAGCTTAGAAAAATTCCTCCAGTTAGCAACTAGACTTGAACTTAAGTCTATCTTTGGACAACCTACTACAGAAGATGCAAATGCCACTTCCACTGAGCTATACAAGCGTATGAATATTATAGGCATAGCGATTTATTATTAATTTATTTTGCATTTTGTGGTAAAAACATGGCATGAAAACTGAGTCAAAAGGGGACCGAATAATAATTTCAGTATGCAAAAGATACTGCAAATTAATAATTTGCAATAGTATTGTCTTTGCAAATAACACACACACACACACACACACACACACACACACACACACACACACACACACACACACACACACACACACACACACACACACACACACACACACACACACACACACACACACACACACACACAGACAGGGCTTGCCAAATTATGCAAAATCCTACTTTCTATGCGAAAAAAAATACTTGCCCAAGATTCCTACCTTCCCATTTTTTTATGAAGTGTCCCATTAAGTTCTAAAAGGAGTTCTATAAAGGAGTTACTGGTACTGGATTGGGATTTGAGAAAATTTCCTTTTGTTTGAGAACCAATCAGAGAGGGAAAAGTCAATAAATAAGAATAGGATTAAAAATTACATTAATTTTATAGGATATATAATTTAATAGATTCAATTTTGTTAACAGAGTGGATATTTATATTATGCACGTTCTTCCGTGTTTTCTTAAAGTCAAAAAGATTTAGTTCAGAAAGTTTTTTTTTTTAAATTATGTATTCATGTATTCATTTTAAGTGCCTTGATTTATTCTACAGGGTGACAGTGGTGGTCCTCTGGTGTGTAAAGATAACAACAATCATTGGGTTGTTCACGGAGCTGTGAGCACTGCTACAGCAGGAAATAGGTTTAGTGGATTTTGTGCAGTTGCACCCACGATTTTTACTAGGATTTCTACCAATTTCAACTGGATCACTGAAATTATTACCAAATACAGCTAAAATACAGTCAGAGAAGCACTTAGTATATTTGTTTATTTTGAGAATATGGTTGAAAATATGAAATAAAACATTATGTCTGAAATTTGTTGTGCTAAAAAAATAAAATAATCTTTTTTATAAACATTTTTTAATAATTTACATCTAAAATTTCTATCTCTTCACTTGTTTCAATTCTTTTCAGTTATGCTTGATTATTTACAATTCATCACATTCTTTAAATTTCTGATGCAACTGACACTAACTTCTAAATTCTCCTTAAGACAGTGTTTATAAAAAAATTAATATAAATAAAAATAAGTATTTTCCACAGCATACTAGCGGATTTTGTGGTATGCAGTGCTTGTGGCATGTATTCATCCCGGCAGTTGGATATGTGGCAGGTGAGAGATCAGAGTGCATATATGCAGATCATGTAGAAAATGGGAAGAACTTTGTGACTCGGAGATTATAGTATAACGGACCTTGGCAGCATTGCATTAGAGGCGGGAAAATACCAACCTAGAGAGATGAGTATCATGAATAGAGGATGAGGATAACAAGCAGAACGTAAATGAAAAAATAAAACTGGGGAGTGTGGTAAGTTTGAATTGTTAAGTTTTCCGAGATGGTGTTAACTAGGAGGATGAATGGCAAGCAAGAGTAGTTAACTTGCAGAGAGAGAGAGAGAGAGAGAGAGAGAGAGAGAGATACGCTGGGAGAGGTGGTGGAATGTCTTGAAAATGAGTTGAGAGGTGTGAAAGAATAGATTAAGTGACTGGAAATAATAAATGCAAAACAAATCAGAGTAGGGGTGAAAGAGAGTTATGGGAATTTTATGCGAAGTTATGGGAAGAGAGTTATGGGAATTATGAGAGTTATGGGAAAAGTTCTATCATAGATGCGGAGAGAATAGAACCAGTAGAAGGGAGGGAATGAGAAAAATGTGAGGGAGTTCTGGAACCAGGGATAAAGAAATCCAGGACAACATGTAAGTAGGGGAAGAAAGAAAGAAAGTGTTAGAGGAGAGAGAGAGAGAGAGAATGGGGGATGCAGGTGAACAAGGAAGAAAGAAACAGGGCAGAGTGGTAAGAAGTGTAAAGTATAGAAACTTGATGATCTGTTTTGTGCAAAATAGAATGCCTTGAGGGATGTTTGTCTGGAGGAATGAGAAAAAGTGTGGCTCTGGCAATGAAGTGAGGGAAAGGGTGGATGAGATGATTTTGATGGTGGGCACGAATGACTTGAGAGGCAGTGTGAATCGGGTGAAAAAAATCTAAAGTTCATGCTTGAGGTTGTATGGAAGAAGACTGAGAGAGGGAAAACTGTGTGTGTGTGTGTGTGTGTGTGTGTGTGTGTGTGTGTGTGTGTGTGTGTGTGTGTGTGTGTGTGTGTGTGTGTGTGTGTGTGTGTGTTGCCCAGGTACGATAATGCAGAGCTGCAGAGAAAAGCATTAATAATGAATAGTATGATAGCCAGAATGTTTCGAAAGAGAGACTGAAAAGAAAAAGGAACTGCATGCAAGAGAGAGAGAGAGAGAGAGAGAGAGAGAGAGAGAGAGAGAGAGAGAGAGAGAGAGAGATGGCTTGCGCTTGAATAAGGAAGTGATGTAGGCATTTGGACAAAACACTGTTTCCTGATTGAGTCAGTGTGTCAATGCAGAGAAACTAGAATTATCAGGGTAAATGGTAGCAGTGATGGCCTCTTGTGGGAATAGGTGCTTTGGGAGAAGGGGAAATACGTTGGGCAATGCTGAATCCAGTGGAGTCTAGAAGGGATAATGATAGGAATAGAAACAGTGACATTTTTATTCTTTATACTAATGCCAGGAGTATATGGAATAAAGGATAGGAACTGGTTGTGGTGCTGATTAACATCAGCCTGTCCAAAGATTATTGGAATCTCTTATACGTGGTTGGTGGAAGATGGTATACTAACAGGAATAGAAGTTGCAGGTTTCAGCATTTTTCGACATGATAGGAGGGAAAAATGCAGTGGTGGAGTACTGCTCATGATAAGTGATAGCCGATGTCTTTTTAGAGTGAAGGATTTGGAGAGCAATGACAATAATGGTTTTGAAAGAATATGGTGTGAAGTAGAGGTGGGTAGGACAAAATATTTAGTGAGCTGTTGCTACAACCAGGAAGCATAGAGGGTGAGGAGCAGATGTTTAGGGAGTTGAGCTTGGCAAGTGCAAGAAGAATAATTCTTATGGAAGATTTTGGCTACAGCTCTATAAATTGGGAAGAGAAAACTGCATGTAATAATAAAGGAAGGAATGGAATTTCTAGAATTCTTGAGGGATAAATGTCTTAGTCAATATGTAGTAGAAGGAACATGAGTTCAAGAGTTTTGGATTTGGTCATAGCATCAGAAGAGTTGATAATAACTGAGATGACATATCGCCCACCAGTTGGAGAGAGTGACCATGTGGTTTTGACTTGGAAGATGAATAGACATGCAGGAGTATCAAAGAGAAAGCAATGTACGTGGAATTATAAAGCAGATGATTATAATAGTCTTAGATGTCAACAATTTGGACAGTACCATGGAGGGAGGAATTGGGAAGGACGAAATCGTTAGTGCTTGGTAGTGAAGGAATATTTATTAGCAGCAATAAAAGAGCTGTATACTGTAAGTGAAGAAGAGAACACAATTTGGTGTAAAGTGGATGACAAACAATATCAAAATCCTAGCGAATTTTTTAGCTATTGTATGTGGCCTGTAGAAGGAGAAATGACTGTGGAAGAATGACATTGTGGGATAGAAATGGGAATACAGTGATTAATTCAAAGGACAAGGGGGAGTTGTTCAATGAACACTTGATTGGGGTATTTCATCCTGTAGAAGTGGGTTTTAATACTCGAGGAATAGGGTAGGTTCAAGTTTCTGAAGTGCAAGAGCAGAGTGTGTTTCAAATACTGAGTACTCCAAATGTCAACAAAACTGTGGAACTGGATGGAATTTTGCAACTAGGTTTTGAGAGAATATGCTAAACGTCTGACAGCTCCTTGAAACTGGTTTCAAATGAAAGTCTGGCCAATGGAAAGGTGCCAAGGAGTAGAAGGCAGGTTAGATAGTGCCAGTGCATAAGGGTGATAGTAGCCTGGAAGTGTCAAACTATAGACCAATTTTTGTTTTATCTGTAGTTATTAAGATCCTGGAGACATTAGTGAGGGATCATATACAGCATTGAGGAGATGAGGATGATATTGTCTTTGAGAGCCAACATGGATTTTTTAAGGGGTGCTCTTGCTTTAGTAATATGAAAGTGACAAGTGCGGTTGATGAGGGAAAGGCATTTTTGGATTTTACAAAGGCATTTGACAGTGCATCACATGATTAGCTGATATTTAAGTAGCAGCACATGGGTTTAGATGTCAGGCTAGCAAACTGGATTTAGGATTGGCTATCTGATAGGTATCAGAGTTGTGTATGGGGGAGCAATATGAAGGAGGCAGAGGATTAGAAGTGGGGGCCCCAGAGGGCTCAGTACTAGGACCTGTATTGTTTAACATTTATGTCAATGAATTGCAGGAGAAATTCAGTTGTTTGAAGATGTGAAGCTGGGAAGGGTTATTATTAATAGTACAGGTGTGGTAGCCCTGCAAGAGGATTTAAACTGGGCAGATGGGAAAATGAATGGGAAGTTTCAGTTTAATGCAGCTAAATGTAAAGTGAAATTTTGGATACATTGATGGAAGGCTGGAGTAACTGTAGTGGAGTACAAGGAATCTGAACGTGAAGACTGATATAAACCTGAAATTCAGGGAACATATTGCAAAGTTGGAGAAGATAACCAGAGGATTGTTTCAATGCTGATAAGAATGCTGATCTGCAGAGATGAGAGAGTTGGGGTGGCGGTTAGAAAGTTTTTTACCTTGGGTGTATTATACATTAAAGATATCAAGAAATTTTATCTTTGGTTTTAATCCTTTTCCCAAGTAAGCAAAACAAAGTTATGTGTATGAAATATATTCACTTCTGAGCTACATTCACTTGCCTTAGTATGTATCCCATAATGCAAAGCACACTTCCTTTCGAGCATGTATAATGCAATGCAAAATGCGATGAGTCACTACCCAGACCGGTTTCGACCTTTATCGAGGTCTCATCACTGTGAGCCAGACCCGGGAGCCACATTGGTGGAACTGTACTCCAGGAAATCGACGAAGCCAGATCCTTGGGAGTGTTAGTGGATTGAGAGTTAATGTTTAGGGGCACATAGCAAAAGTGCCCCCCCTAAACATTAACTCTCAATCCACTAACATTCCCAAGTCTTTGGTTTCTTCGATTTCCTGGAGTACAGTCCCACCAATGTGGCTCCTGGGTCTGGCTTCCACTGATGAGACCTCCATAAAGGTCGAAACCTGTCTGGGTAGTCACCCTTCGCATTATGCATTGCATAATACATGCCTGAAAGGGAGTGTGCTTTGCATTATATCATACATACTAAGGCAAGTGATATGAAGTTATGCATCAGGTAGGTTATTGTTCTCTTTATTGAGCCTTGATAAGACCCCATCTTAACTATTGTATGCAGATCCAAGAGCCAGGGTTTCTTGATGATGACGAGGAAGTGGAAGGAATCCAGAAGCGATTGACCAGTATGGTAACAGGTCCATGGGATGAACCTTATGAGAACAAGTTGAACATTTGTGGGTTACAGAAACTGGTTAATAGAAGGAAAAGGAGTGAAATGATTGCGACATTACTGTGGAGTTTTTACAAGATTAATTCAGAGGAAATTTTCAGAACAGGTATGGTGGTGGGAGAAGTAGGGACCATCCATGGAAACTGAGTAAGTGCGTAGTTAGCAAGGGTAGTTATCCACTCTGATATCTGTTAGAACTAGATTTTGTTTGCTTGGAGAGTGGTGAATGAGTGGAATAGGTTGCCAGAGTCTGTTGTGGGTGCGTGCCATGACTGTGAATGAGTTGAAAGCAAAGTATGATAAATACTGTGCAAATGTTGTATAGTTCTTGACATACTATCCAACGAACGTACTGACGTACTAAACATGATGTTTAGGGCCTCCCTCGATGAGTCCAAATACTCCTTGGAGTAGCCCGTAATAATAATAATAATATTCTCTCCATACTCCACTCTGATATCTGTCACTCAACCCAAACTAAGAGTTTATAATCCAATTCCTTATACTCTAGCTTATGCAACACCCTTGCATCCTGACAAAAACTTTAGAAAGTCGAAAGGTATCATAGTATATTCATTCCTCATTATAAAATATTAGCAAATTACTCAAAAATGATGCTGTGCATCGCAAAGTATAGATTCTCAACTTTTCAAATATCTTCACGATCACTCCAGATACTGATAGGCCAATAGTCACATCGGTCTCTTTTGATGAAAGCATTGAAAGAACTTAAAAAGAAACATGGCGCAGGATTAAGCCTTGGTGTTTCTTCAATTGTGTGGGTATACAGAGCAGAGCATTTCTGAGGTGTCTTTAAACTTTCTTATCTTCTTCATGTTCGATTTCCTCATGTATATCACACCATACACTCTTGATGGATACGAACGTTTCTGTTTAGCAGTTCTGGTGGCACATATAAGGTCTAAACAATATAACCAAACACGTTTTGTATTTGAATTATTGAATTATTATCGATATATGCATATCTGTTTCTTACCAAATTATTTGGTGACCTAGAAGGCTAATCCTGATTTATTCTATCTTTTACATGTTCAGACAGGCAAATCTCCCCAGACCTTCCTATATATTGGCAAAAAAAAGGCACTGTAACATTTTAATCACAAAGCAACCTTGCAACTTTGTAACATGCTTAATGTAAAGTTATGTAAATACATTCTTGAAATCTTGTTTATGTAAAGGAGCTGTTGGAGGTGTAATAAGAATTTTGTTATTTGTCTGCAGTTCATATCCATTGAGGATGAGAATATGCCTCAAGTAGCACAGTACTTCACTCTTTTTTTTTTGATGCACTGGATATGTTGTGGGCTGTATCTTGTAATGTTTTAATCAATCTTGCTCCAGTGTACAGATAGTATTGGGTTCTGACCTTCATCATACCAGAATGACACATCCATTTCACTTGGAGTGAAATGGATGTGTGACAAAGTCAAGGAGACAGTAATTAAAAACAGCTATTTTATTCCAATGACTGAATGAAGCTCACTAAGTTGAATTCTATTTGTAATGAATATTAAAATGGGTTATAAGTATTAGTATTACTTCCAAGAACAGAATCTGAAGACTCATTGTGGGAGGTTAAACTTTCTGAGGAATAAACCCAGAAAGACTGCACGTATATGATCATCTGAATAATTATTTGATGATTTTTTTTGGTGTGAGAAACTTTTCTGTTCCAGCATCCTTAAGATTTAATGTTCTCGTAACATATTCAGTGAATCTCAATGCTGAAATCTTAAATAATCAGCAACTAAATTGCTAAGCCAATTGTAATGGTAATTAGAACTTCTGTTGCTCCGTAAGTATCAATGTTGCTCTTTGGGATAAAAGACCTGAATTTGAATCCCATCTAAAATAGACATGAACAAGTAAACACCATTACATTAAAATCATTTACTATGGAAAACAAACTATGGAAAAGTTCCTACCAGCCTCACAAAACAAATGCTACTTTAAGCTCAATATTATTACTGCACAGTTTCCTCCCTCAAGTCTCATGACTCATCACAGGAGACCCAAACTATCCATATAATATCAATTATTATTATTATTATTATTATTATTATTATTATTATTATTATTATTATTATTATTATTAACACATTACGTCAATGAAGTCAAGACTCATTGCAGGAGGTACACACTGTTACAGACAAAACCCATCAAACCATACTTTAAACTCATTCAATATATTCCACTCTCCATGCAAAGAACTTGCTCATTATACCTCTGCTCACACCCTTCTTATAGAGCTTCCAGGAATGTCTTCTTGTTCTACCTCCTTTTCCCGATTTTTTGAAACATTTCTTCCACATAAACCCAGTAACAACCATTTACCAACTGTCTCCTCTCTTCCTCCTATTCACAAGGTTTTGCAAATTGCATTCCTTTCGTCTGACTTCATATTTCACATCCCAAACACCAGTTATTACCTTAGTCAGTCTTCGTTTCACCCTTTCCAATACATCCTTATCACCATGAAAACCAGGGGAGCAAATCTGTGCATAATAATCCATAAGAGGCCTTACACAATCGAAGCAGAACTGCACATTAAGGTTCTTTGTATCATTGCCATAATCTGATGCGACGACTTCAAAACTTGTGCAACATGACCTCTGAACTTTAAATCCTTGTCGCCCACGGTCTCCTCAGCTTCCTCCCAAATTTCCCTATCAAGTATATAGTTCACATCCTATTGTTGCCTTGCAAATTTCAGAAATTTACACTTTGCAACACTGAACTGGCAGTTCCACACTGTTGCCAGTGGTTAAATTCAGCTGGGGCCCTCCAGGGACAGACCCTGGTACTTTTTTATGCACCGAACCCGGAACATTTTTATGTTTTTTGACTTTTCTCCCTTTACAGTAATGCAATAGTAAAATTGCATTATGTTGCATTACGGTAAAGGGAGTTATCGTGTTATTATTCAACAATTGTTTACAGTTTTGAATATATATATAAAGTCAATATCACCATCGCCTGATTATGAACGCATAATGAAAGGGACGGGGAGGTTTGGAGCGTCCTGTAACGCGTTATCATGCAGCGATTGACAAGAAAACATTGCAGCGTAGTGTAGCAGAATTTTGACAGACTCGTAGCGATATTTTGTCTTAATCTTTTGCCCGATTAAAGAAGGTACCAATGGTATACCTTCTTTAATCGGAAAAATAGCTCAGATGACAGTGACAATACAAAACAAGTTTGTAATGACAGTTTGTGTGTAGTTTCTGAAGACAAAGAAGTCTGTAACGGATCCATCGTCAGGTCATCCAGTCTTATAGATTTTAAGTACAGTGGAGGTAAGCATGTGTCAGATGCCATGAAGAAACTATGAAGTTATTTATTTCTTCATCATTCTTTCTCTGTTTACGTAACAAGATGAATAGGTATACTGTTTTTTCATCGCTCACATAACCTAATGTTATCTTAAATTGAATTATCTTTTAATATGTTAGAAGTATTATATTAATTTGTATAATTTGTAATTTTGTATTTGAATCTGTATTTAATGTTTCTGGGGTGCGCAAGAGAAGGCCTGATGGCTTTAACTCCACCAGAATAAATAAATAAATAAAACTTAAAAAAGATGATGCGACAATCTAGCAATAGCCTCATATTTATGATCCTTACTTGAAGGGCCTCGGAGCCTATTCATTTTGAATTTAACCACTGATTTTTGCCTACTCATACAATCTATTCAAGTCCTCTCATGTACGGCCACAACATCTGCTTGACTCCTCATCACTCCCCCCCAGGTTTGGCATCATCTGCAAACAGCTGTATATCACCAGTTAAGTCTATCTCAATATCATTGATATTGAGATGGACTTAACTAGTGAGATATATAAATTAAATACAATTAAAATTAATTAAATTAATTAAATAATTAATTGAGATATATAAATTAAATAAAATTGGTCCCAAGAGACCTTGGCACACTACTAGTGACTTTACTCTTCTGGGATATTGAACCTCCTCATATAACTTGCAGATACCTATCTAAGAGCTGGTTGCCTATTTACCTCACTAATCTATCATCAAATCCCATCTGCTTCAGTTTAGTGTCCAACCTGTGATGTGGGTAGCTATCAAAAGCCCTTGTCCAAAACATCCATTATAGTACATAAGCAAGTTGATAAAACATAACCTTCCTTTAACAAGCTCCCAACAAGCACAAAGTATACCATTATCAACCTACTGTAGTATCCTATCTCTCACCAACCTTTCCAATATCCCAACTCCAGATTTACAGATCTAGTAGTTTGTAGTCTTATCACCATCCCCATCTATCATACTTTTCGAACTGACTGACTGACAAGCGCTCAGAACAGACTGGCAAATGACTCCAGTCATTCACCCCTCAAAGTGAAAATTCTAGTCCTCACATCCTTGTTTAAACAGTCGTATTCAAATTCCAAGCATGATCGCTTGTTCAGCCTCCTCCTCCCACATGCCAAATGCTGAAATATTTTTTTCTGCTTCAGTCATATAAAACCCTTTCAGTAACTAAAACGTTTCTTTCATATCCTCTCTTTTCACTTATGAACTTACCATCTTGGTCAATGGATCCTCTTGCTCATCTGCAAGAAATGATCGCACAGTAAACTGAATTTTCTACCAATGACGTCACAATCAGCAGACAAAAGAAGTGGCGGAGACAATACATAAGCAAAAAAAATTGAACAAAATAAGAACTAGAAAATTGCAGAAAACAGAACAAAAGAAATCATGGGAAATAAGACATGATATCACACACTCATGACAAGACACAAACGATTGTCCAGAATTAAATAATAATAAAAAAACATGAAAAAGTGGATAGGAATCATTTAAAAAATACCTAAATGATGCAATATCAGAATGTGGAGTGAGAATTCGTGGAATAAATAGAGTAGCAGTCAAAGGGATGTGTAACTGTCTGAGTATGAAGAGAAACTGGCTCTGCAAGTTAAAGACGACCCCTAAATAATTCTATAGTTATGCTGCAAGTAAAAGAAAGAATCATTTTGAAAGAATAACACTACTGAATTGAAATGAATGCATATGTTATGCTCGTGAATGATGCAGAAGTGGTTGTTCAACTAATGAGCAGCTTGCTAAAAAGCTTTCATCCTGGTGTATGCAATATTGAGTTCACTTCTACATCTTCACTGAATGCAGTAACTCAGGTGTATGAAGAGAGGTATAAGATCTGTTCTGGAAACTCAATAACATTTTAACAATAGGGATTGATGGGATATCAGCACGGATGCTAAAAGGGTGTTCAGCTTAACTGGCTATTATTTTGCCCAGGCTATATAATTTGAGTTTCGGAACATGGAAGAATCTGCAAGAATGGAAAGAATGTATGGTAATCCCATTCCTCAAGGGTGTTGCAAATACCAATGTATCCAAATACCAATGGTGCAGTGTTTGGAAAAATATGACAGAATACAGCATGGAAAACTGTTGCATATATTGGAGAATATGGGTTTGGATTATAAAATATTAGAGTAGATAAGAGGATGGCTGATTGACAAATATAAAAAAGTGGTATAACGGATGTGAGTCTGCAAGATTTAAGGTGTACCATAAGGATTAGTCCTCAATCTACTGTTATACAATTTGTACATTAATAACACTGAGAAGGATTTGTCAGGTAACATACAGCTGATGATGCAAAGATAGATCGGGCAATAAGGAATGCTGCTGATATGCATACTTGCAGAATGATTTGAATATGCTAGAATTGTTAGCATGGGAAAATGGATGTCAGTTCAATGTTAATAAATGTAAAGCCATGCACTTTGGCGTGATTAACATAGATATCCAATGTTGTATTATATAGGCGGAATTATGCTAGAAGAAACTGATCAGGCTAGGATCTTGGAGTGTTAGTAGATTGCAAGTTGAAGTTCAGGGACCATACAGCAAAGATTGCAAATACAACTCAAAAGATGATTGCTATGCTGAAATGAACTTTTAACATGTAAAGATAAAGCTGTCATTTTGCTTCTTTACAAGGCCTTGATAAGACCTCACTTGGACTACTGTGCACAGGCCTGGTCTCCTAGTTTCCAGTGTGATTGTGATACAGTGGAGAGAGAGAGTGCAAAAGAGAATGTTAAAATTGATGTCGGAATTGTAGAATACTGATTATGAAAACAGATTGAGAATTTGGACTACAGGCACTAACAAACAAGAGTTAGAGGGTGGGGTGATATGTTTGAGACTTTCAATCTTCTGAAAGGGTCATACTGGATTTCAGTTGATGGAATATTTCAGTTTATGGAGGGTGAGGAAAGGCAAGAGAGCATTCTTGGAAGCTGGGAATGAATGCTGCTAAGAAAGGGGAGGGGGCTAGATATTTCTCTCATTGGGTGGTGGGTGATTGGAATGGATTTCTATTGGATGTTGTATGTGTGGAAGCAGTATGAATGAATTCAAGAACAAATATGATACCTGACTAATAAGTATAATACTCACTGAGTCCCTAACTCCTTGAAGGTCTCTCTTAATACTAATAAATGATAACAATAGTTTTTGAAATTGAAGAAATCATTCCAAAAGTAATAAACTGCCTTCCTATTTTATTTTTTGTCATATATTACTTTTATTGCTAGGGAAACAATCAGCATATAAATTGCCTTCAGTACATCGTATTTAGCGAGGCATTTTTAGACACGTTCGAAAGAACAGCATCTATTAGCTTCAAGTGTATTTGTCCGCTGGTTTCTATGAAGCAACTCATGAATGGATAAACGATACTGGTGAAACTTAAACGCGAAGGAATTTAAAACAATTTTTGATTTTTGTTAAAATCGGAAGATAATAACAAGCTGCAACCTTCCTTAGTGTTATGTCAATGTTTATGACATTTGTTTCATTAGAAGCCGAGTTATAGTGCAAAGAGTGACGGTGTGTTTTATGGAACGGTCGGAAAATGAGTTTCAAACAGAGAGCTGTGATTGACTTTTGTGTTAAACTTGGTAAATGTTTTACCAAAACGCATCAAATGCTTCAAAAAGCATAGGCGAGTGGTTTAAGCGATTCCAAAGTGATGGTGAGATGCTTGAGGACGTCGAAAAGCCGGGCCGTCCAAAAACTGGACTGAGCGAAGTTAACATCAAAAGGTGCGTGATTTCATCAAAGAAAACGTCCGTGAGAATGATTGACGATGAATTGTGGATTCCAAAATCAACTTTGCACAACATTTTGACCGAGAGTTTGGGCTTTCGTAAATTGAATTCGCGATTTGTAATTATAATTATTTGAATAATTATAATTGGCCTGTGTTTTATTTTCTAACAAAAGTTCGGTTTCTTCTTGGACAGAGGGTATACATTTCTTTTCCCTTTTCACATTGTATTATATTGTGAATAAACTATGATGATGAGCAGTTGTAAACTAACGCTTATCATTCGAAAGCCACCTATAATTAATATTACATTATATGTACACTCCAATTTTGCTATGTTACAAATGGATTATAGGCGAAATATTTTCTAGCTGAAGTGTGTGAATATTTTAAAATTAGAAACAATATGGTAACACATTTTTCAAATATTCCGCATTCTTAAAAAAAAAACTTAATATGCTGAATACAAGCGGAATTCAGTAATTGATCTATCTTATATTTTTAAAATATGGTAGCTAGACTATTAATCTAAATATATAAGCTACAAAATTAATAATAAAATTAACTAACAATTTTATATACAAAACGATGTGAATCTATAATTTTTCGAAGAAATTGTGAAACCCAGTAATTAATTGTGACAAAGAGCTTCAAAAAACCTATCATGACGTCATTTGAGAATGATCTTTTAAGATTCACATGTTGAGAAAGATTCGTTTATTTGATAATCCTTCAGAATATCTCGACTATGACATCTGGCGATTGACTTACGTAATAAATAGTATTTATCTTTAATTTTTCGGAACTCTTATTTTCGATTAATTTTCGATTTTTACATTTCCGAGGACACTGTTATAACCAGGTGTTCAGTGTAGTGTGTGTTCTCACATCCAGTTGCAGTATTTCCCTTGTAATCTTGCAGCTTGACTATTTATTGCACTTACTTGCATGGCATTTTATTTCGTAAACGGTCCTTGAAGAAAATGAGTGGCCTTCTTAAATATCTGGCGGTAGCAATAACTATAACTAATTTATCTACCATTCACGGTAAGTTGTATTTATTTTTCAATTGCTTTTGTTTTTAGAATTTTGTATAGTAGATTATTTTATGTAAAATTATAATTGTACAACCTTTTATGCCTAATCATGCAAAATTATTATTGTTATTATTATTATTATTATTATTATTATTATTATTATTATTATTATTATTATTATCTGCAACCTCCAGAGAGTCAAGGACTTATCGAAGGAGGCTAGAAATCACCCAAACCATCTATCGTACTTTCCCTTAAATTCATAGATGCACTCACTACTCCTGAAGGAAAACTATTCCACTCATTCATTGTACTGTTGGAGAAAAATATAGCTCTTACCACTTTGTTGACTGTGAACAAACTTAACTTACATGGACACCTCCGTGTTCTCTCCCTACTTTCCATATAACGCAAAATTTTACCAGACAATATCCTATAACACCCATTCAAAAGTTTATAGACTTCATCATATCACTCCTCTTTCTCCTGTTAACCAGAGTCTAATTCACATACTCTCAATCTGTCCTCATAATCTAAATCTTACAATCCCGATATAATCTTTGTAACTTTTCTTTGTACCCTTTCTACAGCTTCTTTATCCCGTTTGAATCTAAGAGACCAAATCTGCGCTCAATAATCCAGGTGTGATCTTATCAGATCCTTATAAAGAGGCAAAATTACTTCAACATCGTAATTATCCTCTGAGTTGTATTTGCAACCTTTGCTATGTGACCTTTAAACTTCTAATTCCTATCCACCAATATGCCAAGATCTATTTCCTCCTCAGTTTCTTGCATCATAACCCCGCTAATATAATATGCCTCTACAAATCTCATCACGCCAAAGTGCATAACTAGTACCGTCGACAGGGTGGAGCATAGAGGCAGCCTGCCTCATACCCCGGCTTAATATGGGCGCTCGTTCAGTCATATTGCGGTAGGAGCCGCCGCTACACTAACAATTCCTGTTAGCGTAGCAAGTGCGGAAAAAAGTTTTTCCAAGCTTAATCTGATTAAAAATTATTTGCAAATAGCAATGACCCAAGAAAGATTGGATTGGTTGGTCTAGCAATTATATCGATGGAGGCGGACATAACTTATAATTTAAATTTAGAAGAGCTTACAAACAGTTTTATTGTGCGATATCCCAGTAGAGCAAACATTTAATTAATATTATTATGTAATTGTTTTGCATTAATGTTTATCTTGTAAGAAAAACAAAATAGCAATTGGAGATTTTCTTATATTTTGTCTTATAATCCATCAGGGACGATATTTAATTGTTTGCCTCAGGGCGCGATCTAATCTGGCGACGGCCCTGTGCATAACCTTACACTTACAAACATTAAACTGACAGCCATTTTTGTGTACCAAAATTTCCATTCTATTCAAATCGTTCTGTAACTTCTGAATATCGGTAGCATACCTGATTGCCCTGCCTATCTTCGCATCAACGGCAAACAATTGCACATCTGATGTTAGACCCTTCCTGGTGTCATTAATGTATAGATTAAACAATAATAGCCTGAATCCTGAGGTGCACCACTGGTCACATTAAATCTTGCAGATTCCTGATCCATGTCAAGGGTTTATATTCCAAACCCAAATTCTCTAGTTTATGCAACTGCCTTACGTGTGGTATCCTATCAAATGTCTTATTAAAATCCAATTATCATAGTGTATCCATTCCTTTTATCATACTCAGCTGTGAAATTGTTATAAAATATGAGCAAATTGATAAAATATGACCTTCCTTTAGTAAACCGATGCTGCTCCTTGCATTTCTGTATTCGAGGTCTTACTAACTTCTCTAAATTCTTCGCTAACACACCAAAGATACTGATAGGTGGTTAATTAGACACATTAGCTTTTGCAAATTATGTTTCAGTAGTATTCCAGGTATCCCATGTAGAAGCTGTTTTAAAATTTCGTTGCTGTGGAAACTATAGTAACGTTCCTATTGGACCAATAGCATAACTGTGTCGAACAAAAAAATCATCATTAGCCATAGAATTGGCCTTAGACCGATAATGGTTTCCACAAAGTAAAAAATGGTTTCCACGAATTATTTAAATTATTCGATTATCCTGATGGTTCCATTCATTGTATCGTCCCTATACACTGCTGAAAGGATAAGGATTTTGATCTATGATCACAACAGGTAGATTCTATGTATTTTAGAGCATATGCTATATATAAAACATGAATTTTTACTAGTATACTAAAATACAACTGATAAAAAAAATCGTAATTAATAAACTACTAATGCCTTTTATTTCTCAAAAAAAGTAGCAAAGACATGAAGCCGTCATTAATTTCTGAAGAGTGCTGGATAGTTAAATTTTGCTGCTAGCAATCAAAATCAAACTAGCTGTCCCAAGGCTAGCAATGATTTTGATAGGAATCGGAGGAGGAGAGTATGGCACACAACTGTTACCATATCGTTTCCCGAAAGAGTATGCGGTACTGCAGCGCTATGTATCGTCCTAGTGGCAAATTTTAGAACTGACCTTAGTTTTTTTGCACCCTCCTTATACAGTTTCCAGGCATGACCTCTGTTCTCCCCTCAGCTCCCACCATTTTATAAAAAGCCCTTCAACTTTAATCCTGTAAATGATTGACTGAAATAATATGAGTTCTATGGTCGAATTTGTTCAGCTGAGAGATGAAAGAACCTTAATTAATGAAAGAAACTCATTTCCTTCAATTAGAAATAAAATGTAAAATGAATACATTACTATATTTACAAGAAGTAAGGAAATGAAATATTAAAAACCCACGTGCTCGATTTAAAAGTTAGTATAAATCTTCATTTCTACTTTTAAGTATTTCTTTTAGGTATATCTCTTTAAAGTAGAAATGAAGATAGTAGCTTTTAAATCGAGCACGCGGGTTTTTAATATTTTATTTCCTTACTTCTTGTAAATATAGTTTTTTCTTTCAAACATTTTTCTTTCACATGATGCACTGAACTAAGAATCAGAGGAATAAGGTGCAGGTGAGAATTAAGAAAATGATGTTCAATTATATCCTGGCTTTTGTTCTGTGGTTCTTTGATTAAAAGTTGATCGACTAGTTCTTTATAATATTTAATTTTCTAGTTTTATACGTGTTGTAAGTTTTATAATGTTTAACTTATATTTTTATAATTTATTGTAATGTTTAGCCTTATTGTTGTCTAAAATCTTTCAACAACATATCCGAACAACTTCCGAGCTTTTCTTCCTATTTTACTCGAGTCTCTTTTCGAATTCTTCGTATTTTGATATTTTACTAATTGGAGGTCCTACAAATACCCTTTCTTATGTTTGGCTTTTGAAATATTTTTTGAAATCTCGAAGTATGCTTTAATATGGTTTCTCAAGAGACAATTTAATATGCGGAAGAGGCAGAAATATTTTCTTTCGAAGATGGGAGATTGTGCTCTCACATTCTAGGTTAAAATCTTTTCAGAAACATCATATTTTCTTTAGCACAGAAAGGGGAAAAATCTTGTTAAACTTCCTTGCATGCTGAACAGTAATAGAATTACTTTTAATAGCATTACTACTAGATATATAACCTTTTATTGGAATACGAGAGATAGGAAAAGGTCTCTTATGCCTTCTTATTTTTACTAGTATGTAAAGCTGATTTAAAGAATGTTTTGGAAGATTTCACGAATATCAACGAAAACACAACAACAAAAAAAAGACGTACATCATCGCAATAAGCGATCGATTGTATTGTTTGTCGCAAGATTTGTAGCTCCAAATTGTTTTTTTTTTTTAAATCTATTTCGGGACAGAAATTTCCGTAGCAGGAGTTAGTAGGCGTTCCATTGTTGAAGAAGAGATCCCAAGAAGAAATTAATAATAATAAATATATATATATATAGCAATTTGTAGTATTAACTCGGTACTGGGATATGTTCATATTTATATATACTGACTATAACCGAGACTAGAATAACAATTAAATTTATTCAGAACGCAACATGTTTCATCGGATTGTCCGACTTCTTCAGGCGTGGGAACATAGAAAGCAAGTAAACACTATAAGAAACATCGTATCACTATAAAACGACTATTACAAAATCAGTTAGCTTTGAACTGTAGCTACAGTCCGTGTTGAAGTTCTATTGTTAAGTAGCTGCGTGCGTCTGATTTCACGCGTGTACCAATATCGGATAGCAGAGCTGAAAGAGTCCGGTATAAACAAGGTCACAACCATCTACAATTCCCAGGAGTGTACAAAATCACGTGTGGCTGCGGGAAGTAATACTATGGCCAAACTGAAAAATCCATCCTCCTACGTCTAGAAGAACACCAGGGAGACATTACCTACAAAAGAACTAGAGCAAGTGCCCTGTCAAGCCATGTACTGTTTTCAGTAAGCACAAATGATGAAGGCCGTCAACATGAGATAAACTGGACAATAACCTCAAACCTTCATATATCGCTCCACCTCGTCGCTCCACCGTGACGAGGCGGAGCGACGCATAGTGAAGTCTAAGGAAATTGATATGGACCCTCATCACATAAATAATAACCTCAGCTATAATCTACCGGACTCTTTCAGCTCTGCTATCCGATATTGGCACACGCGTGAAATCAGACGCACGGAGCTGCTTAACAATAGAACTTCAACACGGACTGTAGCTGCAGTTCAAAGCTAACTGATTTTGTAATAGTCGTTTTATAGTGATACGATGTTTCTTATAGTGTTTACTTGCTTTCTATGTTCCCACGCCTGAAGAAGTCGGACAATCCGATGAAACATGTTGCGTTTTGAATAAATTTAATTGTTATTCTAGTCTCGGTTATAATCAGTATATATAAATATGAACATATATATATACAGTATATATAATGTATAGAAATTTCCCCGAATAACAGAGTGTTGGATTTGCTCATAGCATCAGAAGGGATCTCTGTCAAGAATATGACTATTTTACCACCAATTGGTGACAATGATCATGCTGTTCTTTCTTGGGAAGTATCTACTTGTATTAGAGCTCCGATTAAATCAGGCTACATGCTGAATTACAAAGCTGGAAATTATGATCAACTTAGAAGAATACTATTGGAAAGAATATCGTGAGAATAAGAGTGAGAAGAGTTATGAAATATATAAAGCTCAGGCCAGAAAAGTAACGAGTATTGTAAGAAAGGCTAAAACGGAGTATGAAAAGAAATTGGCAATGCAAGCCAAAGGCAATCCAAAAGAATTTTATCGTTATGTCGCAAGCAAAAGAAAGAATCGATGTATGTGGAAAAATATCTTTATTGAATGTAGATGGTACACGAGTGTCGGAAGCTAAGGAGATTGTTCAGTTATTGAGTGCTCACTTTGCTATGATATATCAACCAGGTTATGCAGCATGGTGGATGGTGCTACCGCTACGTTGGATGAAGAGTTACTAGGATCATGAAAATGAGGTTGAAGAGCTCATGCATAACCTGGATAAGAATTTGTCAATAGGGATAGATGGAATATCTGCCCGTTTGTTAAAGGAATATTCAGCTGAATTGACTAGGCCTTTCACACATTTGTATAACTTGAGTCTCGGCTCAGGAATGATACCACAGGAATGGAAGGAATGTATGATAGTTCCATTGCACAAGGGTGGTGCAAAAACTGACATGTCTAACTACCAACCTATTAGTATCTCTGGTGTGGTAGTGAAGATTTTAGAGTTGGTAAGAACTCGCATACAGAAATGGGTAGACAAGAATTCTATACTATGCAAGGAACAGCATGGGTTTACTAAAGGAAGATCATGTTTTAGCAATTCGCTCATGCTTTATAACAATGTTACGGCCGAGTTGGATAAAGGGAATGGATACACTATGATAATGTTGGATTTTTCTAAGACATTTGATAGGATACCACACGATAGGCTGTTGTGTAAACTGGAGAATATGGGATTGGAACATAATCCATTGACTTGGATCATGGGATGGTTGACAGACAGATATCAAAAAGTGGTATACAGTGGGTGTGAATCTGCCAGATTTAAGGTAACCAGTGGTGTACCTCAAGGTTCAGTTCTTGGGCCATTATTGTTCAATCTGTACATTAATGACATCAAGTAGGGTCTATCATCAGATTTGCAATTGTTTGCTGATGATGCCAAGATAGGCAGGGCAATCAGGGATATTACTGATATTCAGAAATTACAAAATGATTTGAATACACTGGAAATCTGGGCTAACGAAAATGGCTGTCAGTTTAATGTTAGTAATTGTAAAGTTATGCACTTTGGCGTGATTACAGTTCCAGCGGCATATTATATTAGCGGGGTTATGCTACAAGAAACTGAAGAGGCAAGGGATCTTGGCGTATTGATGGATAAGAATTTAAAGTGCAAAGGTCACATTGCAAACGTTGCAAATGCAACTCAGGGGGTAATTGGTATGTTGAAGCGAGCCTTGACATGTAAGGATAAGGAAGTAATTTTGCCTCTTTATAAGGTTTTGATAAGACCACACTTGGATTACTGTTCACAGGTTGGTTTGGTCTACCGGGTTCCAAGACGACAAAAAAGCCGTGGAAAGGGTGAAAAGAAGAATTACAAAGATTATATCCGGATAATGGGATTTAGATTATGAGGACAGATTGCGAGTATGTGGATTACAGACTCTGGTTAACAGGAGAAAGAGGAGCATTTCAACTGATGAAATTTTTCGCTATATGGAAGGCGGGGAGAGAACACGGGGGGCATCCATGGAAGTTAAGGTTGTTCTCAGTGAAGAAAGTGGTAAGAACTATGTTTTCTCCCAGAGAACAGTGAGTGAGTGAAATAATTTGCCCTTAGGGGTTAGTGAGTGCATCTAGTGTTAATGAATTCAAGGGTAGGTATGATAGATGGGTTGGGTAATTTACAGCTTCCCTCGATGAGTCCTTGACTCCCTGGAGGTCTTAGATGATGATAATAATAATAATAATAATAATAATAATAATAATAATAATAATAATAATAATAATAATAATAATAATAATAATAATAATAACAACAAAATAAATACGCTATTATTTGCAGATGATCAGGTAGTAATATCAGATAAGGAAGACAATTTACAAAGAGCAATATATAATTTAAACATTATAGTAGAACAGTTTGGAATGAAAATTTCCATAGATAAAACTAAAACAATGGCACTTTGTGGACAAACTTTAGAAGCGAAATAATTATTAATAATAAAATAATAGAACAGATAAATACTTTCAGTTATCTTGGATGTGAAATATCTTATGAAGCAGAAAAACACAAAATTAAAAACTTCAACATTTTTACAGATTATAGGCCTGATAAATAAAACACTCAACCCAAATAACAGTACAAAAAGAAACACGCTTGAAAATATACAATACTTTAGCAGTGCCCACATTATTATATGGCAGTGAAATTTGGGCAATAAACAAACAAGATAAACAAAGAATTTAAAAAAAGTGAAATGAGATTTATGAGAAGAACTGCAAAATACACATTATTAGATCAAAAAAAGGAACGAAGACATTTTAAAAGAACTGAAAACAAAATCAATGGAAGAAAAACTAAACAATTATAAACAAAAATGGGTTGAACATGTAAACCGAATGGCCAACACCCGACATCCTAAACAAATACTAAAGTATAAGCCAATTGGAAAGAGAAGGCAGGGTAGACCCCAAAAAGGGATATTGAATGGATAATGAGAGCGGAACAGACCAATATGGTCTATACCCGTAATTAGTGTCATGATAGATATATATATATATATCATAATCAATTCCCATGCCTGAAGAAGTCGGACAATCCGATGAAACATTTTGCGATTGAATAAATTTAATTTTTTTTTCTAGTTCTCGGTTCTAAGTCAGTATATATATATATATATATATATATATATACGGAAAAATATATACTGTATCAAATGTCAATAAGAGATACATAAGGAAGGGAAGCTCGGTGTTTTTCTAAACTTTGTGGTAAGACAAAAATAATAATATCAACTACTGTAATATTGCCAACGCACAGTTGCTTGGTTCTTATAAGCTTGACGAGCCATATATTCAAGCCTATTCTGCTTTGCCTAGAGATGATATTTTGGTCGGAAAGACCCGGATTCGATTCCCGTCTATGACGTGAGGAACTTTTATCTGGTTTCTTTCGACTAAAGGTGAGTTAACCGGTCTCATACGCAGGCAGAGGGTTCCCCCCCCCCCCCAGTAACTCGGGTTTTTCATCCCTCTAAAGAAACAAATGTCCCGTGAACACACACGGCTACAGTCATAAAATATAGTACGGCAGAGAAGGCAACGGGATACCACCTTGCTCATAATCATCTCTCTGGGATAGTACCGTATCGGTTACCCCTCTAACCATATGGCTGAGGGGACAGTCCATAGAGATGACATACAAATAAACATTAAGTATTTAGTTGAAAACGGTTCTCCATAAAATAAATCTGGTTTTACATTTTGTTTGTTTCTCATTTCAGGAATTACCATTTGTCGCGATTCAACAGAATCGACTACGCTTTACACAAATGGAGAATCTGTTGATCTCTATAGTCCGGGTTACCAGCAGGGAAAAAACTACACAGAAAACCTAATTTGCGTTTATGAAGTTAGATCATCGGAAGATAAAGTAAGTACATTTTTAACTTATAGGCATAAATTCTTATAAGGGTACTCATGATTTTGTAATCATATTTGGTGTGTCTGTGTGTGTGTGGAGGGGAGGGGTTTATGTTGGAAAAAAAAAACTCTTTCCAGTAGTATTTTGTCGTGTTTTCTGGAAGTATTATTGGTATTCTAACTGCATTATTTTTCCCATGACTTTTATCATGTGGCAACAATGATAATCATAATAATAATAATTATTATTATTTCATATTTTCTGAAAATAAATATACAGTTATGTGCTTTGTAAGTTACTTTATATTTTGGACTAAAATCAAAGTTTATTGTAATTTAATACTCGCAGTGTTGTAAAATAAGATATGGAAGTAAGATTGATCGATAAATTAGTCCCCTTTACAGAAAATGAAAATCACATTTCTATTCATGGATATTGAAGAAGTTACCAGATGCGAAGCGGATTGGTTAATCATCGAAACAAGAGAAACAACGAAACGATTCTGTGGCAACGCGATCCCAAGACCATTAATTATCACCGGTGGTATGGTAGAATTTCAATTTTTGACCGACATGTTGTTTAACAGACGTGGTTTTCATATTCGAGTGGAACTGACAACAGAAGGTAAGTAAAATATGATTTCTGGCTAAGTTTTTTGTATTCAAATCAAATATTTATTTATTTTTTATGTGTGTCTGGAGAGGATTAAAGTTCAGTTAATTATGATGAACACACTACTCAAATTGGAATGGCAAAAATATCATCTATAAGTCACTAGTAACTATCACAGCAATAATTGTTAAACGTTTTTTTAGTGCAATAAAAGGCAGCTAGGTGTTCACGTGGCCTGATGGTGAATATGCGGTAGTTTTTAATATATAAAAACTGAGGGGGACGACGGATATCCTCAGAAAGCTGGTATAAATATGCACACACACATTTAGATTTTTATATTAACATTATACAGTATAATTCACATAATAACAGTATTTATGTTAGATCACAGGGACTGGAAATTGATTTTATTAGCAAATTTAGTTAATTCGATGTAATAGTTTTCGATAAGTCTCTGTCTTGACACTGGCCACTTGTCTCCGGAAGTGATGACGTGTGTATCAGGGCTTTTCCATTTCAAGGTGTTTTAATTTTAAAAGTTAAACTTGAAACATATTTGTAAAGATTTTTGTCACAAAGACTTGCGAATTCTCTTTAAAACTGTGTACTTTGGCGAGGAGGCGCTGCAGTCGTGACAGAAGCAGACGACGCTTAGGACTTGATTAGCAAAGTTTCCGCTGTGTGTGGTATCCATTTTTTTTAAATGTGCCCGAAGTGAAAGAATAAGTACAACATTAGTGTTTGAAGGCAAATTATAATGTTTTTGTAGTTTCAAGAATCTTGTAAAGCAAGTTTGTGTCAAGTTTTTCAGAAATAAATAAAATCACTAGAGTTACATCAGTGAAATGCGTATGAATGTGTTCTAAAAGTATACGTATAAGCGAGCATTCATTCTGCGTAATGATCAAGACTTTCACCAGCTTTACCACTCATCACAAGTCCGAATTTTACTATATTAAATATCCCTCCATGTCTTTATTTGTAACTTAATTGATTTTCTTTAGTGAAATGCGGATTTGAAATTTAAATATCACATTTTTAATAATTTCATGACAGCGATCTTTGTGCAATATATATATATATATATATTTTTTGTTGCATGACTAAAATTTTTCCAAATCTCTTTTCTTCCTCTTGCAGTAAGGACCCTACAAGACCTTTCCACTGTACAGAATTTTGTTTAAAACACTGCATAGTGGATTATAATTGGTGTCTGCCAATTAATATATATATTTTATAGAGAAAGAGCATGAAACAGGTTTTATCTTTTAATATTTGATGATAGTACAGCTGTTGAAAATATCAACCGGATCCAGTGGATATGTTTTGAATTTCTTAAAGGTCACAAACTAATCGATATTTTAAAAAATCAGCTGAACTCTGTACGTATTTTATGATTATTTCTGTTAAAAACTGCTATTTTTTTAAACTTGTATGCAAAGCAGCGTGTGTGTGTGTGTGTGTGTGTGTGTGTGTGTGTGTGTGTGTGTGTGTGTGTGTGTGTGTGTGTGTGTGTGTGTGTGTGTGTGTGTGTGTGTGTGTGAGAGAGAGAGAGAGAGAGAGAGAGAGTTTGGGATTCCGTAAGCTCCTTTGAATTTAAGGGAACAAGTGAATGGTTTCTAATACTACGTTTCACAGTTCAGTATTTCAGCGAGCTTTTATGATCCGTGTTTTATATAATACGCTATAAAAGAAATGCGAATATTTGTCTTGATAAATGGGAAAATTTTGCAAACATCATGATGTCCCAGCCGTCACTTCATTAGAAAATTCTAATGGTAAATAAAAGGGTGAATAAAAGATATACACTCTTACAAATGAATTGTTTACTATTATCAATAAGAAATGTATTAGGCAAATTTTAACACCGACATTGATATTGCATGTCATTTTATTAATCAATTAATACTTTACTCCATATGACAGATTTGTGCAGGAATGACGAATTGGAGTGTGACAATAGAAACTGTGTTCCTGTAACTTCCACCTGTGATGGTATTGATCAATGTGGAGATGGAAGTGATGAAGCCGGATGTGGTGAGTAAAAACTTGCTTCATCTCCTCCTGTTTTCTTTGAATTAAACGAAGTATGTGAAATAAGTATAGCTGGTGGATATAGCGTTCAATCCTTACTGGGACATCTACCGGACAGCTTTAGAACAATAGCTGGCAACACTTTTCTCATGAATAAAAATTTATTGGTTTTATTTAATATCACCTGTATAATAAAATATCCCTTTACTTATACATTCTTAACTATGATAGCTTGATTAACATAAGTCCTTAACATCTCTTGAAGACTCGTGCTTTAATAAATGAGAAATATTATGGAGGTTTAAAATATGCTTGATCGGTGAGGTTAGAATGGGACACCGGAGTACAATTGCAGGTTAATATAGAGAAGGGACATGAATGGGGCTAAACCTAATGAACCAATGTACACACAGTGAAAATTAATTAACGCATAAACAACTTGGCATTATTAAACTGATTACTAATAGTATCAAATGCAAAGAAACGGAGTATACAAATAATGAAATCATGATAATAGCAAGAACTCATCTCATCAAGGTTGTAGTGCCAATGGAGACATCATAATGTGCTAACCAGGTCTTTTAATTATATTTAAAATATCAAACTTTGAAATTTAATAATTTTTTTAAATTTCTGAATGGAGGACTTCATACTTTTAATAACTTCATGATTATCTTAAACTCTAATGTGTTTTTTAACAGTAATGAAAGAAAGCAGAATGTATTCTTTTTTGGATAGGCCTCTTAGTCACCGAACAGAACTGATTAGCGTTCTCAATATGCAGGAAAAAATTCAACGCTGTAGGTATTTGCATTCTACTTCTCATCATCATCATCATTCTTCCCGGAAATGGGGCGTGTTATAAACCTTTAAAGATAGAGCAGCCCAATAGATAAGATACATGCTTGTAATGAATGACAACAAACTAAACAGCAGTATTAACATTTTTAAAAACGCGTCGGCAAACATTATAATAAACATGAACTATAAAGGTGAGGTTATCATACATTACAAAATGATAAAAGATGAAATTGTTAACATATTAAAACAGTATGACCTCGAGGTTACTTTCACGCCTCTGAAAAAGAGTTTAAACAATGCTTACGTCACCCAAACAACCTTAATACGCCTTTAACGAGACCAGGTGTTCATAAAATATTGTGCGCATGAGCATATGTTGCTTCGGAGACAAACGATATCCGGAGAAGTTTGCATGTAAGAACATATCAGATTGAGAAGAAAAGAGTACAAATTGGGCCTGACTAAGAGAAATAATCAGGTCATTTGGGATCTAACAAAAATGATGTAGAATGAATTTAATAGTTATATATGTAATATTTAAAGAAGCCTCGGAAATGACACGATGTCCAGCGCGACAAAAAAAAAAAAAAAAAAAATGAAATTATGATTCCAAACTGACTGTGGTAAGCAAACATAAAAGATACGTAAAATATAATGCACTATGCTTGGACAGATGCAAAGGGCCACAAATTAACAATGAAGTCCTTATGTGAAGTAGCAATAATTATTCTATTATTATCAGCCTTAATAACGATTCCTTTCATGCAGTTTATGTATTAAAAATTATTCTACTATTATATGTAGCAGAATCATTTAATATATATATATATATATATATATATATATATATATATATATATATATATATATATATATATATATTTATTTATTTATGAAATATTCACGCAGATCAATAAAAAGTACACTTTGACACAGACAAAGTGTAGTTTTTTAACAAAAATTTTAATTTTTGTTAAAATCTGCCAACAATAACTGCTTTACATTTCCACGAAGTCCAAAAGTGATTTATCATTGAGCTAGCTTACTCAATAATTGCATTGTGTGGCCCTCTTTTTTTTTTTTTTTTTTTTTTCTTCTCTATTTTTTGCATGCTTCTCATCGAACGTTTTCGGTGGTTTTGAAATATTCAGCAATACTTAAAAGAGCCTTTCGGTCAGTGCCTTTTTATTTTCTTTCATTATGCAAAAATGCGTTTGCTTTGTCCGTCAATTTTTCGCTTTCGACGAAAAACCAAAAGTCGTTACGTTTGCTAACTCAATAACTACACTGTGGGCTCTTTTTTTTTTTTTTTATCCTGATCTTTGTAACTTATTGGGGTGTGGAAATATTCAATAACGCTTCAAAGAGCATAATTTAGTCAGTGCTTTTATATTTTGTTTCACAGTTTTTATTTAATTTTATTTTAATTTTTTTATTATTTCTTTATTCGAGCCCGTGTAGCTCAGTGGAAGTGGTGTTTGCACTCCTCAGCGCTAAACCGCCTGAATGTAGACTTGGAGTTCAAGTGTAGTCGCTGATTAAAGGAACTTGTACTAAGTCTTTCTTTATCTTGCTCCCGAGTTAGTCGATCTCTGGGATGCGGGTTTTTTCTTCCGGAAACTCGGGTTTTTCGTTCCTTAAACTCAAGAAAATCGACCATAGAACACATACTATTTCAGACATTAAAATATTGTATTAGGGTTAGGGATCACGAGATAGCGGCACTTACTAGCCGCCTTCTTTACTGCGTAACGACTAATTAATTAGATAAGGCTAAAACGGCCTCGCCTACTCTGTATACAGGAATAAAAAGGCGTTAAATGATTTTTTTTTATTTCGTTATTTTTGTCTTAGTTTGTTTTGTTTATTTTATAGAAAAAATTCATTTTCGAGGTCCTAAGAATATCCCCTAGAACTAGTTTTACAGTTCTTTGAAAGTATATATATATATATATATATATACTGTATATATATATATATCATTTCAATGATATGAACTTTTATTCTCCTGCAGGAGGCCCTTTACCTCAAATACAGTGTGGCATTCCAGATATAGAACCGTATGTCACTGACTCCGATCGCATTGTTGGTGGTGAAGAAGCAGTTTATGGTAGTTTGCCTTGGCAAGCTGATCTTCAGAAGAAATCAATTGAACCCAATGGACATCACTGTGGGGGAACATTAATGAATGCTCAGTGGATCGTTACAGCTGGTCACTGTGTCGAAGGGTAAGTATAATGAACTTATTTTAATTAAGTGCCGTTGTTATTTTCTCCCATCACATTCAGGAAACGGTTTATTTATTTATTTTTATTAATTCTAATTGCATATTCACGCTTTCTTAACAAAATGATGAAAAAGAAAATGACTTTTCTGTTGAAATGTGATCGAACTTTAAGCTTGTGTGTTATGCATTGTTTTTTTTTCTCTCTTTTTTTCTCAATTGGGAAAATGCACTTTTTTTTTTTATATTTTTTTCAGAGGGGATCCTAAGATGTGGAGAATACATTTTGGAAATCACCCCAAATTTTCCAAGGGCGAGCACGAACAAATTCGGCAGGTTGAGAAGATCATCGTCTATTTCGGAAATGAAGTATGCCGTTTTGTTATTCATTATTCTTAAAAACATTGAATGGTTTAAACTGTAGTGGTATTAACTCTTCTGAAAGCGCACAATTTGTGAAACTAATATAGTATTACCGATACTGTAATAAGTATCGGTAATACTATATTAGTTCGAGTTAACAACTATGTACATTCCATGTCCACTTGCAGAAGTTATCAACTATCTCAAAAACAGTGAAAAATCCTTTTTACTCAAAAAATATTTTGAGATCTGAGATCAACCGGATACAAGCGAGTTCACACGTAATTAGTATATATGTTAATTAGATGAATGGTTTTGATAATGACAAGCATGTCACATTTATTAAATTCGGATATTAATTCAAGAAGTAATCGCTTCATTTGTCTGCAAACAGCTTTTTTTCAGATCAGTGAATTTCTAATCAGAAAGCACCAATAAAAGGCGAATATGTAGGGCGAGCTCAACCCGAACTCGTGTAGAGTTCATCTTTAAGTAGTGCATAAGTTACTCTCCAACAAGCAAACCTTATAAGCATCATTATAAGGCATCATTTATTATCCCTCCTTTTAATGTCCATTCTTCAATGTTACCGACGTTTATATTTGTTTTATTTTGGAAAACGGTAATTCAATGAATTTAAGAAGTGCAATTTTTTTTTAAATGACAGATTTTTAAATATCTTGTCATCCCAGAGGTAGTAGACTGCTTGAATCCTGGTCATCTTTAGAAGGAAAAATAAATCTGACTGCAGCCAATCTCTATTCTTTCATCATCAAGCAGTTTAGTGTGGTTCTGATAAGTGGTAAACAAAAATGTTGTTTCCAAATAGAACGATATACCAGTGCAGTTGCCAAGTGGTTAGCGTCTTCCTTTTCTAGCCTAGAAGCTGATTGTTCGAATCCAGCAAAGAATAGGATGTCTGTGATTGTCATCCCATCTACTTCTTTTGTGTGGAAAGAAAATGCGTAATGTTTACTGGTCAGTAGAATTGATACGAAAAGATAAAACTAATTTTGTCATTTAAATTAGTAAACAATTAAAAAAAATCATCTAACCTCTTTTTATTCCCGTATACGTGAGTAGGCGAGTCCACTTAGCCCAATCTAACTTTTGTAGACTAAGTGGGCAGTTCAATCTCCACTGGTACCCAATCAGAGATAGATGGCCCAAGGCTATCACTAATTAAGCGGTACGCAGTGAAGAGAGACGGCTCAAAAATGTGCCGCCATCTCGTAGTCCCTAACCCTAACACAATACATTTAATGTCTGAAATAATGTGGGTTCTACGGTCGATTTTCTTGAGTTTACAGGACGAAAAACCTGCTTACCCGTGTCCGAGATCGACTAACTCGGGAACCGGTCGAAAAAAGGCTTAGAAAAATTTCCTCTAGTCGCCGACTAGACTCGAAACCAAGTCTTCCTTCGTGCGGCCAAGCGCCGTGGTGTGCAAACGCCACATTCACTGAGCTACACAGGTAGTAAACAATTAATAAAATACAATTCAGAATACAGCTGCAGGTAAGTAACAAGGAAACAAACTCCTTTTATAACTTTACAATGCATTTTTACGAACTTTATAATGAACATATTGCTTTTTTCAGTCTGATCATGGGTTCTCCTTCGATCTATACAGTGACTTGGCACTGGTGAAACTGAACGCACCTGTAAGATTTACAAGCCATGTGAAGCCTGCTTGCCTTCCAACTCAAGGAACAGTTTTGTCTGAGTGGACTAAGTGTATATCATCTGGTTGGGGAAACACAAAAGGTAAATAGACTTATCAATCTAACAACACCCTTTCGTTAAAGAAATTCACTGTTTTAGAGAGTGGGTTTATATTAGGTAATACTTAATTAAAATAAGAGTTTCATTCCATCTATCCCCAGTTTGCATTTTACCATCAGTGTAATTTAAAATAGGTTATTCAATTGTTCTAAAAAAAAGCTCCCTGGGAAAAGTTTCCGTCTTCTATATTGATCTTATTATTATTCTGCTTATATTTACTAAAAATGTGAAATTCATTATAATACTTTATCAAGCAACTTTAGCAGACAATTTAAATTTCATTTAAACTTTAGCTAGATGGCAATGCAACCTAAGTTTAAATGAAATAATAAAATAAACAATGTGTGCTGATTTTTCTCGATATTTTCGAAGTAATATGAGTTGCATGCTGCTATTGTGACTTAATTATACCAGGACGTATACCTGTGACTTTCAGATTTATTAAAGAGGGAGAGCTCACCTGTGAAAAACAATTATTACTAATTATATAGTACCATGGAGTCCAAAGACAATGAAGAACGTTTATCAGGGCTTTTCAACCGAACGTATCCCCTCTCAGAAACTCACTGTTTTCGTCCCTCAACTAGGAAACCTTTCAGTAGAACACACGCTATTTACATACAAAGAATACTTAGACGCACAGGGCTAACCACCGTATCCTGCAGTTACGAAATCCAAGTATCAATTACCAATACTTTGAGCTGTTAATTTTGCCATTCTCATTTTCCTTTTCTTTTGCAGATGAACATGAGGTAATATCGCCACAGGGTAACACTATTAAATTATATAGTGATTCTACTTTCTGCATTCTGATTTGGTTTATATCGCTTCCATTTTGTACTCTTAGCCAGCATTAAAAGGCGTTTAATGCTGGCTAAGAGTACAAAATAATATATATATATATATATATATATATATATATATATATATGTTCCAATGTATATATATATATAGAAAATGTTCCAATGCCAATTTAACGGTAATCAAGTTTTGTTTCGAAGACGAGGAGGTTTATCGATTTTTTTTCATATATACTATTTTTTGCAATTACAATTCACGCATATCTAATGCTACACTTTCCATTTTACTGATTGCAGACTTATGTAGAAATTTCTTTTCTAATTTCTTATTACATTCATTTAGTTTTTTTTTTCAACTTTGCCGTCTGCTTTCCAACTTAAGTCGGAAATTAGACGGAAATTATTTTTCTTAACGTTTCTTTGGAAATGTATAGGTTGCCTGATCTTCACAATCGTGGCAGCGTCAGTGCGCCATCTAGTGGCGTGACAAGCGAAAGGCACTGAAAATATGACATACTCCTACATTCATTCTGTGTTTACCTGTTGACAACCAGAATAGACTGTATATATATATTATTGCCTGAAACAGAGTGAGTTCTATGGTCGATTGTTTGAATTGCATGGTTAAGAACTGGAATTTCAGAAAGGCCAGATATTTACTAACTCAGGAACCTGTTGAAAAATGGCCAGGAAAAAATCTCTCGTTGGCTATTGGAATTGAACCAATAATGGTCTTTTTTCAGGTGGTCTAATGCTATGGAGGAAGATGAGATTTCCAAACTGCTATACAGATACTACTGAGCATTTACATTTACCTCCTTTTAAGCTATTCCATTTTACTGCAAAATAGAAAAGGAAAAGTACATTAGACTTTGATGTACTTGAATTTTTATTTTTAAACTTTGTAATTTTCTTCTCAACTTGCAAAGCTATGCCACATAGTTTGGTGTATATCATCATCATCGACTGAAAGATGTGTTTGGATCAGCCAGTGATGTTAACTGCGCTAGGGCTCAAATTCGTACAAAGGCACAAGTAGATTCCTTGAAAAGAAACAAGAATAATCAATTATTTACTCAAACGTAAATGCATAAACATAACAAAAAAAGAATATTTGGTAGTAACCATCCTTGATTAAAATCATTTTCGATACTTTCCCAATAATTTAACTGAATTTAAAAATAATATAATTTCAAAATTTCCAGGAGTATCAGGAACAAGAAGGAGGAGTTTTTGGGCACAGATTAGTGCAACCTCGCCAAAAGGCATTAGTGACACTTGGCTGAAAGCAGATAATGCAGTTACATGGATAGAATGTGAAAGCTTTATTATTTTCAGGGAAGATAGAAAAGAGAATGATGATACTAGTGATGATAGCAGATGAATTGCAGCCATTGGGGATAGGGGAAAGGTGGCTGTTCATTTGAGAATAGTCTGGTGTGAGATCAAGGCTAGTAAGACAAAATATACAGTTGAATTTTGCTCATAGTCAATTGAGTTCCACAGATGGTGGTCTAGAAGACATGCATCACCAAATTAGCACAATGAGTACAGATCCATTGATTATTATGGACTTCAACTCTGGAGATATAAACTGGAAGGAAGAAAGAGCACATGGCAGAAAGGAAATGGAATTTATACACCTAATCAGAGATAATTACTTGAGGTAGCATGTGATGGAGAGGACTATTAGTGTGAGACTATTGGACCTGCTCATAGTACGAGAAGAGCTACCCATAACCAAGGTGGCCGCATTGCTTCGATTCGCGAATGTGACCATACGGTTTGGCCATGCAAGACCGTAATACATGACGAATATTCTTTCAAGAAGGATACATGTGGAACTACAGAGCAAGTGATTAAGACAAGCTTAGGAGGAAGCTTAAATCTGTGTCACCGCATAAAACACTATATGGTAAGTATGTTAGTAGAGCATGGGAGATAGTCAAGGGTCATCTAAAGGAATCAATATTAAATTGTATACTTCAGGTTGGAGTTAGATAGATGAATAATATCATTAAGCATAAGCTGCACAAGAAGAAAATGATGTGGAGGTTACATAAGGATACATTTGGCCAGCAAACCCATGAACAGTACTAGGCGCAGGCAACAACAGTGACCAGCATAGAAAGGAAGGCAAAATCCAATTATGATAAGAATCTCGCCGAGCAGAACAAAAGGAAATCCTAAAGAGCTCTTTCCTTAAGTGGCAAGTAAGAGGAAGAATTACTATGAAGATTAATCTTGATGACTGATGATGGTCACGACTTGCCAGAAGCAGACAAAATAGTGTGAGTCTCAGTGCCTACTTTGAAAGGGTATATCATCCAAGTCAAGTTACTGCTTTAACATATGTGACAGACACTAATGCGGGTAACAGGGATGGATGAATTGGAGGTTCTTAGTATATTGCAGAATATCAATGTAAATACAGCTATGAACTTAAATGGGATATCAACTCGGTTTTTCAAGAATGTGCAAGGGAACTGGCAATACCTCTGATTATGCTCTTTAATTTAAGTTCTCGGCTGTGGTAGAGATCCAAGGGAGTGAAAAGCAGGCAAAATAATTCCCTTGCATAAGAGAGGTTCGAAGACCGCAGAAGGAAATTATAGACCAACCAGTATCTCAGGAGAAGTGGTAAAAGTACTAGAAAAATTGGTCAAAAAGAGAATTCAAGAATAAGTAGATAGAAATACAATACTGTGTGAGGGTCAAGACGGCTTTGTGAAGGGTGTTTCACGCCTTTCTAATTTACTAACTTTTTATAATACAGTTGGATAAAGTAAATTGTTAACCGATGATTCCGCTTGATTTTGCAAAAGGCATTTGACAGAATTCCACATGGAACTCTGTTACGCAAATTAGAACAATGGGGATGGATATGACACTGGTTATATGGATGAGAGGTGGCTGATGGACAGATATCAAAAAGTAGTATATAAAAGGACGGAATCAAGGCAAAAAGGTGACTAATATGCCGTAAGGTTACCTGCTGGGACCACTACTGTTTCATTTGTACATAAATGATATAGGAAATAACCTGAAAGGAAATATTCAATTGTTTGTTGATAGTACAAAATTAGTTAGAGTAATAATTATTCAAGGTGATGTGGAGCGCTTGCAGGATAAATTAGATAGGCTATTCGTATAGGCAAACATTAATGGGTATCACTTTAATGTGAAGAAATATAATGTTATGCATTTTAAGATAAATACATTACAATCTGTGTACCACATGATGGACTGTACTCGAGAAAATAGATGAAGCTAGAGTTTCAGGAGCGGTGGTAGACAGAGAGTTAATGTTTACAGGACATATGACAAATATATCCCATAGGATTACTCGACTATTCAAGAACACATTTACGATTAGAAATAAGTAAGTTGTTATTCCTCTTTTATGACGTCTTGATATGTTACATCTGGATTACTGTGCGCAGATCTGGGTTTCTGGGGACGAGGGAGCAATGGAGAAGATTCAGAGGCGAGCAACCGAGATGATGAATTGTCCGTGGAATGTTCCCTATAAGAATAAGTTAAGGTTGTGTGGATTGCAGAGGTCTGGTTGATAGGCGAAAAAGAGGGGATATTATATAATCTTATAAATCCCTGTAACAAACATTTAAGTTACAGGGATTTATAAGATTATTGCAGGATAATGTTTCAGCACTTGGCTAGAGCGGCTAGAACAAGGGATCATCCCTTGTTCTAGCCGCTCTAACCACACCTTTATTCAACTTAGTAAGGGTCGATTTTTTACTTGTAGAGTTGTGAAATAGTGGAATGAATTAATAGGATCTAGGAGAGGAACGACAGATTATGTGGACTGTTTGGGTCTCCTGCGATGAGTCTTCGGACTCCATGGGGGTGGTGTTCGTATTTTTGTTTTACTTTTTTTTATTGATCTCTCAAATATTTACATACATACAATGATCATCTTGAGTAACATTCATTATATTTTTTTACAAGGTTCAGCACTAAGTTGTACATATAATGATATTTCAATAACAATGACGATAACACAGTCCCTCCGCTACTCTTTTAAATAACAATCACATCAACAACACATTATACAGTTCAAAGCCACACAAGCTGCACAACACCACATGCTGCAGTTTACTATCTTTTTTTTCAAAGTTTGAGAAAGTGTGATTATACAACAGTATTTACACATATGCAATTAAAATATTATATTTCTAATTTTTACAATTATACAATGTAAACTCATTAGTTACATAATTTTTTTAATAATGAGAATTACGTGTAGATGAGTGAGTATAATAATAATAATAATAATTTTTTCTTACATATGATACATATTATTACATACATTTGATTACATATGATACAACATTACATACACTTGTTTACATACGATACGTATATAACATGCGTTTGATTACATTTGGTACATACTTTTTTTTATCTTGTATGGGATGTACTTTCTCAGCTTTCATCATCGAATATTACTTGTAAGCTTATCTGAGGATGACGCAAGTTAGTTATTATTTATTGGTTTGTTTACTGTGTTGGGAAGGCACAAACCTATTAAACGAAATCAAATCTATGTTTAATAGGTTTGATTTCCACTGCAGCCGTTGATTGAGAAACTCGCGCGCACACGCACGCACGCACGCGATAACTTAGAATGTCTTGATGCGTTGCCGAACTGGAAGTCTGAACGAATATATTGTGTTTCATTGCGTTTGTATGGTATTTTGGGTGCATGTTTCTTGCTCATAGCATGTCCTTAGAGCTCTTTTCAGGCTATTGTAGTTTGTAAGGTTTCTGTATTCAAAAGGTAATTTGTTTATCATGTCTGGGGTGTAGAAGTTTCGCGTGGCCTTTCCGTAGTGATTATTGTATTTATATGTGATATAATTAGTTGTCTGAGGTCTTGTTATACGGTATGTATTTCTAACTGTTCTGTAGTTGGCATCGAAATAATCTTTTAGGAAAGTTGCATAGTGACAAAATGTTTTGCTGTCAGTATTTTGTGTTCTGACAATGCAGTGTATATAAAGTCGTTATTGTCTCTTTGTTCCCAAAGATAAGTTTTATCATTTTGTACTGTAATGACATTAATCTATTTAGTTTGTAGGGGAATACAAACTAAATAAATTGTTGCATAGTGCTTAGTATGTTAGTGTTTTTAGGCGTGTGGGAACAATGTCTTTTAACCTGCAGAATTTGCCAGTTATTATTCGCAGTTTGTTGTGTAGATGGTTTATGTGGCTATTCCAATTCATATCTGCATCGAAGTAAATTCCAAGGTATCGTATTGTTTCAACCTGAGTGGTTGTAGTGGTTTTACTATCTGTGTGTTTTTTTATGTTGGAGAGTGAATGTTGGATGGTTATATATTTGATATCAACTGGGCGAGTCGGTGGATTTCTGAATATTATTAAATTTGTCTTATCTGAGTTTAGGTGTATGGAGTTTTTCTTGAGTCAGTCTGTTATCAGATTTATGTCATGTTGCAGATTTCTTTGGGCTATGCTTGTGTTATTATGGATGGATATTATCGCAGTATCGTCTGCGTATTGGAATATCCTACCTTTGAGAGTTAGCTGATTAATATCGTGCGTGTAAATGTTGAATAGAGTTGGGGAGAGTACAGCTCCCTGTGGTACTCCACAGGTTGCTGATAGCTCTCTACTTCAGTTTGACCCGATACGTGTGACATGCTTTCTATTTGGAAGGTAGTTTGTAAACCACCTGTGCAGAGGCCCGTCTATTCCAACATGCCACAGCTTTTCGAACAAGGTTTGATGTGTGAGTGTATCAAATGCTTTAGTTAGATCAATAAAGACTACCATGACAATTTTGTTTCTTTCTAAGCCGATATTAATTAATTTCGTCTGTAAAGTCTTCCAAGAGAAACTGTTCCCTTATTTTTCTGAAAACCATATTGTGTTTTGATAATAATATGAAAGGTCTCTGTATATGCTGTGAGTTTCTTCAGTATGATCCGCTCCATAATTTGATTGATAATTGGTAATGTTGCTATGGGCCTGCTGATTAAATTTCTATTTTCATGTTTGTATATGAGTGTGATTATGGCAGTCTTTAACATACATGATATCTGTCCTGTTTTAAATATTTTATTTATTAGTTTTAGTAGGATAGGACTTAAACCAGTTGCATGTTGCTTTATATCTTTAGGTCTAATACCATCAACTCCTGGGCCTTTGTTTGGTTTGATTTGATGTATTGCTGAGAGAAGTTCTACTTCTTTTATGGTTGGGAACCATAATGTCTGTTTTGATTGTGGTCCAAGTGGAGGGTCTCGTTTTGTGATTGGGGAAATATTTCTGTGAAGTTCTTGGATGGAGTCTGCAAAGTATTGGTTATAGTCATTTCCTAGTTGTCGGATAGGTTTTGCGTCGTTCATGAAGCTGTGTTTTATGGTTTTGGAGGCGGTGGTGTTGGGAGAACAATCTAGCATCCTGTTGATCAGATGCCAGGTTTGTTTTATGTTGTTTGTGCTGAGGTTAATTTGTCTCTGCAGTATTTTCTTTTTTGCATCTCTGATTTGTGTTGTAAGACGATTCCTTGTTATCTTATATTCAGTTTTTAAAGTTGTGTTATTTGGATATCGCTTTAATTCTTTCCATGAAGCGTCCTTTCTGTGTATTTCTAGAATTACGTTTTATGTTATCCAAGGAGTTTGGGTTGTTTTTGGATGAATCCTGACTTTCTTTGCTGCTTTCTTGTATATTTCCTCCAGAATGAGTTTAATGTTTGATGCCAAGTCTGATGCCAAGTCTGCTAAGTCTGATGCCAAGTGTTCCCAGTCGGTTTTTCCTTATTTCGTGGTTGACTCTTTCTTCGTCTATTATTGTTTTCTGTCGCTTTTCTTCTGTGGGACATTGCATGGATATTGTTTTGGTGTGCAGGTTTAGAGCGTTGAAGTAATGGTCTGCTGCTTTGCACTTTATGACTGATGCAGTGTAACTGTTTGGTGGTGCTCGGACGTTTATATGATCTAGGCAGGAACTAGTGGTAATATTTCCGAATATTTCTTCTCTAGTACATGATGTTATTGTTGGTATTAGGTATACATGGATAGCGTGTCTAGGTATTGTACAGTGTTGTTCTGGTTTACGTTTGCAATATTTATGTTTATGTCACCGATTTTACTAGACGATATTTTACTAGATGATACTTACGTTTTTTCCAGAATGATATATACTACACTGAAAATAATACTTATTTCATTACTTTTACGTTTGTTTTGATATTATAAATCCACTATTTTAATGTAAATAATATCTATAACAACCACATGGATTTTTTTGTAATTTCAATAAATTCCATTCTAAGGATCGGGATCTAGCGATGTGTTAAAGCAAGCTATGATGAAAATACATCCTGGAAGTCATTGCAATCAGACCTATCCTGCACCTTTTACGGAAGAAACAATGCTTTGTGTCGCAAACTTGGAAGATAATTATGGAGCGTGCTATGTAAGTATATTTAATTCTAAAACGAATTTGCTTATCAAAGAATATTTTGTATTACCTTACTACAATATACGAGAAGTATAATGCATACTATTACTTTTTTAGTAAATATGTGAATCTGTTAAGGCCTTTTATTATTCCCCAGAGGTGGTTGGCAAGGTGATTTTTAACATTAACTAAAACAAAAGATCAATGACTAGTCAATCTGTACCAAGGCTATTGGTATAGATTGACTAGTTTGTTGACCAACGACTATCATTTAATCCAAAGTTATTCAGGAACAAGAGTATAGCAGAAGACTGTTGCATCTTATTGTGTGGTTCGTAACACTGTATTATTTTTTGGAATAGCGTGAGTTCTTCGGTTGATTTCTTTGAGTTGTGGGCTTAAACCGGAATGTTCGGAAGAAAACCTCTACTTTTCTCCCCAAAATAAATTAACTTGTCAATATGTTGAATTTTTTCTTGACAATTATTTATAAGACTATTATATTTTTTTATAATACTTTTTATTACACTTTTTGGAAATCTTGCTGACAAAAGGAATCGTAATTGCACTGATGTATTGGACGTCATCACATTGTCTACAGGGTGTTCGGGATAAATTTGACAGTTTCGTAAGGAAAAAGAAAATCTTCTTCGTATCTATTAAATTTAATGAATTGACAAAAAAACATTACAGGCAGAGTTAATTACAATACTATCAACAAGATTTACTCAAAATAACCACCATTAGCATCGATCACAGCTTCAATTCTGCTTCGGAACCTCGAACAAGCTGATGCTACAGTCTCCCTGGGAAGGGCCGCAAAAACTGTTTTAATTTTATCCATTAACTGGGCTTTTGTATTACTGGAAGTGCGATTGGTGTCTTTTTCAACTGCGCCCCATACAAAATAATCCATGGGGTTAAGGTCTGGGGAGTTTGGAGGCCAAACATTTGGACTGGTGAAGTCGTAGAAATTTTCAGACAACCATTTTTGACTTTTCCCAGAGGTGTGGCAAGGGGCCGAATCCTGCTGCCATACATACGGCCTACCATTGGCTACCCTTGTTATCCAGGGCTTGACTACAGTTAGCAACTCCACGAACAAAGCCCGAATTCCAATGCCAGGGTTCTTCAACACCTGTTCCTGCAGATTTGCGAGGAATTCTGCTGTACGAACGCAATCAGATCGTCTGCTAGGGATCTTTCTTCTTGCTACATCCTCGTAGTCACCATTGCAAGTCTCTAGTTCATGCCTGATTGTTTTTACTGTATTCAGGGAGCATTGGGCAGCAGTCGTAATATCCTTATTTTGATGGCGGGCACGAATCATCATGATACAAGTTATTCTCTTCCATGATTCAGGTGGGTTCCAGCTATCCATCCTTTCTGACATCTTGTATATGAATGAAGAAGGGTCCAAACTTTTAAATGAAGAGAAGTGTGTGTTAATACATGTAACTTACGGAAAAATATAATTAATTATAAATATGTCAAATTTATCCCGAACACCCTGTATGTGGTATATCAGTAAAGGGAATCTTGTTATAGAGTCTTTTTGGGTAACCATTTAAAGAAAGTTCTCTGGATATTGTAGTTAATTCCGATAGTAAGTCATCCTTGTCTGTGGTATACTGTATAGCTCTTTTCTTGAGACTATGGATAACGCTAAGTTTCTGAGCTATGTGATGAGCTGAGTTGAAATGGAGGTAACGTCCAGTATTATGTAGGTTTTCTGTACACAGATAGGTTGATACTATTATTGGTTTGTTTCTTTATTAAAATGTCAAGGAATGGCAGTTTTTCATCTTTTTCCATTTCTAATGTGAATTTGATGGTATTATGGAAACTATTTATTTGGTTCAGGTAATTCATTAGTTCTTCTTTCCTATCATCCCAAATGATAAAGATGTCATCTACATATCTGTACCAAATTTTCGGTTTTGGAATGATCTGGGATAAGATTTTTTTCTCTAGATCTTCCATGAATAAGTCAGCACAAGGAGGTGAGAGGGGGCTACCCATGGCTAATCCAGTGAGTTGTTTGTAGATCGTTTTTTGCCAAATAAAATAGTTAGAAGTTAAACAGTGATTGAACAAAGTAGTGATGTTTCTTGGGAACAAGTTGTCTAAGATGTTGATGACTTCAACCACTGGAATGTTAGTAAACAAAGATGTAATGTTCAGGTTTGCTAGTATATCCTCTTCAAAGATAGGGATGTTTTTTATTTTATCTATAAAATGTTTTGAGTTTTTAATATAAGTATCCGAGACGTGAATGTGTTGTTGTAAAATCTTCGCAAGATACTTGGACAGTTGGTAAGTGGGAGAATAGATTCCATCAACTATTGGACGTAATGGTATACCTTCTTTATGAATTTTTGGAAGGCCATACAATCTAGGAGTTAGTGAGTGCATTGATTTTAGCTTTCTTATTACTTCTATAGGGCCAGTTATTCATTCCACGTAATAATTCATTGGTGTCATTATGGATTTTTGTGGTAGGATCTCTACTGAGAACTTCATATACAGACCTGTCAGATAATAGATTTTTAATTTTTTTTTCATAATCTTTAGTATTTAATATAGCTGTACATAAGATCAGAGTGGCATTCAAGCCAATCAACACTATTTGGAAATTGTTAAGATCACCGAAAGATCCTCACCCATTCTACAAGTACTGTGGAGTATATAATATATCTTGCTCATGTGGTATTAGTTACGTGGGTCAGACCTCTAGAAGCTTTGAAACGAGAAAGAAAGAACACATAGGATATGTCAGAAATAACAGAGAAGACAAGACATTTCTGGCCTTTCATGCCACTTTGCCTCCACTAACCATCACATTGAGTGGGATAAGAGCCTTATGCCATACATAGAAGATAACTACCATTCAAGAACCTTTAAAGAAGCAGCTACAGTCGCCCGTAAAACTGAAAACCTAAACAAGAATCAAGGTTTAACCTTACCAGAAATTTGGAAAACTTTTATCAGATCATTAAACATCAAAGAAATGAACTTTCATAACAATTACGTCATGAGCCATAACGAATAAATCACATTAACGAGACACGGGCATTGTCATGCACAATACCAATTTTTGTATGAATTAGAACCATCAGTTATAACCTAGTTTGTAACCTTCATTTTAGCTTACTAGTTTGTATTCCCTGAGGATGCCAATAGAAAAATTTGCGAAAAATGTAGGAGGATAAAATAAAGCTACTTGACAAAGATTATACAAAAAAAGTGTAATAGTATTCTAACTTGTCAATAGTTTTTATTCTGATATCTTTAGATCCCTTATTAATTAATATGTTAGAACGTTAAAGTACTTATCCATGGAATATATACTGGTAAAAAACACCATATTTTTAGCTGTTTTGGTAGTAATTCTTAAACCTTTCATGAATACTTCCTTACCCAATGCAATTCAGTAGAATTGCAATTTTGTTGTATGATGCATGTCGACATTTTCATTTCCGCCTGTTTATTAATTCATATAATTAGAGTAATTCATTTCTTTCCCCTTAAATTCTATTCAATATCCGAAAAAATTAATTTACGTAAATAAAATAAATCTCCTCTAAGGATTTCCCAAAATTATCTGTTATCCCTAACGAACTTTTTAAAGACAAATGGGCAGCCAATCTTTATCATTCACTCCTTTAAAGATAGTAAACCGAAATCATCAATGAAATCATCATTATTCTAACAACATCTATTAGAAACGCATATAAGGTAAAGGGAGAACAAACTATTAGGTTAATCAGATGAAATCTATGTGATAACTAAATTTCAAATATTTAGTTGAAAAAAAAAAGGTTTCAAGGAGTTTGTGTAAAAAATATGTGGGAAAAGAGGTAAAGTAAATAATTGCAATAATATACATTCGTAAGTTTAAGAATTTTTGTTCCTAGAATGCAGTTGCTATTTTTTTCAGGCGATACTGTGGAAAACTGTAATGTCATACAAATTTGTTAATTTAAAAGAACAACAAAAGATAGGAGGAACAATTTAATGATATAACCTCAAATTAGAGAGACTTATGAGAAAAGGTAATTAATAGCGTTGTTAATTTTAGTTATAATATAAGCAATGGCTTCCGAAATTAGATATGCGAAATATATATGCATGTACTGACATTTGTATTCTAAATGAAAACAATATTTTTAATAATAGGACTGTGTTCTCTCATTTCAAGTGTATTATTTTATTCTGCAGGGAGACAGCGGAGGACCTCTAGTGTGCAAAGACGATAAAAATAGGTGGACTTTGCACGGAGTTGTGAGTTTTGGTACGCAGTTGTATGTGCATGGTGGGCTTTGTGGACTTTCTCCAACAGTTTATGCCAGAGTAGCTACCAAAGTTGATTGGATCAATGACATGATAAAGATGTACAGCTAATTACTGTTTTGTTACTTCCGTGAATAGTTTTATACGTCATTTAGAAATTCTGTTAATATGTGCAATAAAATGCTGAAAATGTTACTAATAAAATGTATTATGTTGATATTTGTGTGATATTATGTGTAACAGTGGGGACTCCCGCGATTACTGTTTTGATTCCATGGAGCTTTTAATAATAAAAATAATCATTTCATTCTTTTAAGAATTAGTCATTAGTCGTTGAAGAAATAATTTCTTCTCTCTCTCTCTCTCTCTCTCTCTCTCTCTCTCTCTCTCTCTCTCTATTCGTCTAGTCTAGTTGGTGATTATAACTTTGCTAAGCAAAGTTTTAATCAGCAACCTCACAACTAGGTATTTTGAGCTCAGAAATATGCTAATTATATTTTTCATCTTCAATGCCTCTTGAGTTTTAAGACAGTTTGTTTACAAACAATAAAGATGCAATACTTATTTTTTCATAATATTCTTGGGTACTGCGCCCGGGAAAGGAGAATTTCCCACACGCAATACAGAAAAATATTATTATACTCTTGGCTCTTTAAAATTTATAAAAATGACACACATGTATAGATGTGTGTCATTTCTGTAGCTAAAACTAATACACTGAATGAACCCACATTTTATATTGAGACTTTGGAGGGCATGGAGAGATGAATTCTGCGAAAACAAAAATTAATACCATGCAAATTTTATTGTGCGTACGTGACAACAGCGCCACCAGTTCCACTTAAAAAGGGATTGGGAACGTTCAGGCAGTAATTTGAATGACTGACGAATTGTGCTCAATATGCGTCCTACCTTGTCTCAGCGCTTTCTTATTAAGTTGTTTTACCTTAAACAGTGTAATGTCGTAGCGGCCCTTCGGAATTTAGAAGGTTTCATAACCTGCGTACAGGTCCTATGTCAGCTGTAGCACTGAGAGCTATGATTAAGAAGTTTGAAGAAACTGAATCACTAGGAGTTTGACCTGGCAGAGGACGGAAAGCAGTGCAAGAAGAGACAGTAACAGACGTGGCTACTGCGGTGTTCGACGACACAGGGACCAGTACTGGTCCAAGGGCTCGTGCCATAGCTCACACACGTGATATGGCTTATGGTACAGTCTGGAAAATCTTACGGAAATCGCTTACACCGTCGAAATGTTATTATTCCATTTTATCTGCCTTTAATGTAATTATCCGTTTGTTTTCGGCTCCCCAGCGCCAAAATTTCCCCTATCAGAGACTTTTGGTATTAAATCTTTTTTTTTTCGCGGAAATTATCTCCCCATTTCTTCAAAAGTCGCATTATAAAATTTGGTCTCTTTCCGTTTATTGGTTTTAGCTACAGATGCCCCCAAACAGGGAAAGTTATTTTATGGCCACCCTGTATATTTAACTTGTTCACGCTTTTATATTTACACGAAGGCATACGTTTTCGTTTCAATGGTTTTTAAGCAGAGTTATTTGTAAATTGGCGGTATGGTTGTATGCATAGATCTCTTGCAAACAAGCCGTGCGTTTGAATCGTGCTGTGGTCTGCAAGTTTGAATGTTTTTAGGTGGTGGATGATTTTGGTTACCTGGTGTCGATCGTTCTGTTGATTAGAGGCCTGAAATGGTGAAAAAAAGTCTTTGGAATAACGAAATTAATCTAATTAACTCATCCAAAGTTCTTTGTCTGTAGGTTTCACATAAAAAATAAACCAAAATATGGCTTGATTTAATCATACAATATTCTAAGCGGCGAATTTGATATGAGTCCTTGAAATAATTGTAGCATGAAAGCATAGGTTTTTTTTTTTTTTTTTTTACTTAACCATCCGTTGGCCTGGTATTCTTTTCTTTTAGGCACGTGAGCCAGAAATCATAAAATTAGAAAGACTATAGAGTTTTCCCTGCACGGGAGGCCGTTGCATGCTTTGACCATCCTGAAAGAGTAGAGATACCTCGGTATCATGTTCACCCCAAAGGGAAGTCTTTTGTCCCTTCTATCCTAGAAGCTGGGATCACTTCTTTGAGGAAAGTTCCTCAAAGAAGTGAGCAAAGACTGTTTCTCCTTTCTCACTATCTCCTATCTCGCTTTTACCACAAGTTGGTGCTTGATAGGACATATATCTCGGTACTTTCCCGAATGGACAGGGTTATACGTTCAGCCGTGAGATTATGGCTCCGACTGCCGCCTGACCTCTACTGCATATTTCCACGCGAGGGTGAAGGCTGGTGGGCTAGGGGTTGGGTTCCATCACTTAGATGGCTGATCCCACGCCTGCGGTTGTACAGAATCGCGAAATTAGAACTGTCTTCTTCACCTATCTGCAGTGAGGCTTTCTATAGCCCATTAATACAAGAAGACTTTAGACGGGCTAAAGGCTGTTCCCATTATCAAGGTACCTTAATTGAATCAGCATCCGGAGATCACAAGGTGGGCATCTCTGCTGCACTGTTCTGTAGGTGGTGCTCCTTTAAAAGAGTCATATCTGGTGCCTTCCCAGATTATATTGACCACCATCCTTTGGGTAATGGATGACGGTCAATATACTCGAATATACGACCCAGACTCCTCCCTGGGTTCGAGTATATTGACCTTATCAGGACGAGGATCAATTCCCTGCCCACTCGAGCCTTCACAGCTCGATGAGGCTGTGAAGTAGTGACGACTCAAACTGTAGGGTTGGCTGCCACTACAGTGAGACATTGTCTCATATATATCCCAGTATTGCTTCCGCACCCACGAGGTCCACGTGCGGGGCATGACGCAGTGGTCTCCATTCTGAACAACTGCTTTAAGAACAAAGGTTGGGAGACCGCGGTGGAACCACACTATAGGACCTCCCGGGTTTGCGTAAGCCAGACTTACTGATTAAAAGAGATGGTGACGTTTGGGTAGTTTATGCCCAGGTTATGGGAACAGGACACCCACTAGCCTTTAGCCATAATAATAAAGTAAACTATTATAAAAATAACCAAGATATAGTTAGTAAGATATGGGAGGAGCATGGGGCAACTCCAAGGTTTACCATCGTCACCATCTCTTTACATGGCGTATGGAGCTCAGATATAAAGACTTAAAACAGCTTGGGCTTGCGCAGAAGGATACAAAAGTTCTTTCCTTGAGGGCCCTTCAGGGCACACTGATGAGTGATGGAGACGGAGAGTTGTACAGTAGATGTCCTCCCGCGATCAGTCTTCGAACTCCTTGGAGGTGCCACGAATAATAATAATAATAATAATAATAATAATAATAATAATAATAATAATAATAATAATAATAATAATAATAATAATAATAATAATAACTAGAACAGGCATGGGGTAAAACACTTGTAAAGGCTTAGGCCTATATCAAGTCTGGACGAGATGTCTGGACGTGTTGTAAGGGTAGTACTTCCCGTAACCAGTACAAAGATTAATAAAAATAAATAAATAAATAACTAGTGGTGTACCACAAGAATTAATCCTTAATCAACTGTTATTCAATTTGCACATTAATGATATTGGGAAGGGTTTGGATTTGGCAGGCGACATACAACTATTTGCTGGTGATGCAAAGATAAACAGAGCAATCAGGAATGGTGCTGATATGAAGTACTTGCAGAATGATTTGAATAGGCTGGAATTGTAAGCATGGGAAAATGAATGTCAGTTCAATTTCAGTAAATGTAAAGTCATGCAGTGATTATCATAGATATCCAATGTTGTATTGTATTGGTGGGATTATGCTAGAAGAAACTGATCAGGCTAGTGATCTTGGAATGTTAGTAGACAGAAAGTTGTGGTTCAGGGGCTATGTAGCAAAGATTACAAATACAACTCAAAGATAATTGCAATGTTGAAACGATCTTTTACATTTAAAGATAACGATGTCATTTTGCCTCTTTACTAGATCTTGATAACACCTCACTGGGACTATTGTGCGCAGGTCTGGTCTCCTGGTTTCTGTTGTGATTCTGATATATTGGAGAAAGTGAAAAGGAGAGTGTTAAAAATGATATCAGGATTGTGAAATACTGATTATGAAGACATAGAATGTGTCGGCTATAGACACTAGCAAACAGGAGAAAGAGGGTGAGTGGGGGACATGTTTGAGACATACAACCTTCCGAAAGGGTCATACAGGATATTAGTTGATGAAACTTTTCATTTTATGGAGGTTGGGGTTAAGGACAAGAAAGCATTCTAGGAAGCTGAGAATGAATTGCGCTTAGAAGAGGGATGGGCTTGATGTTTCTCTAATAGGCTGGTGCGTGATTGGAATGGATTAACATTGAATGTTGTGAGTGCAAGCAGTGTGAATAAAATGAAGAATAAGTATAATAGCTGATGCGTGTCGTATGTGGCCACCGTCGATGAGTCTCTGACTTCTTGGAGGTCTCTCTTAATAATAATAATAATAATAATAATAATAATAATAATAATAATAATAATAATAATAATAATAATAATAATAATAATTTTATTTTTATTTTATTTATTTATTTTTATTATTATTTCTTGGATAAATTACATACATTATATGAAGACAATTATGCATAACAAATACTTTCTCGTACATAAAGTTTTTTTTAAATAATAATAATAACAATAACTGTTTACAACATACATTATTATAATATTCATAATGATGATTATTACATAGATTTCTTTGCAATTTTACACTATATATATACAATATCAATGGATATAATCACTCTACATTGCATACTTTTGTTACAGTTATTACATACATTTGATTACATATGATACATTATTTACATTAGTTTACATATGATACTTACATTACATACTTTGGTTTACATGTGATACGTACATTACATGCACTTGGTTACATATGATACATCTTGGATGAGAACTAATTTCTCTGCTTTCATCCTCGAAGCTTATATGTAAGCTTATCTGAGGATGACACCAGTTGGTTATTATTTATTGTTTTTTTTGCTGTGTTGGGAAGCTACGAAATCTATGATTGAGAACCACACACACACACACACACACACACACACACACACACACACACACACACACACACACACACACACACACACACACACACACACATGATAATAATAATAATTTTTTTTAGTAATAATAATTTTTTTAATTGTTCTTTCAAATATTTACATATGTACAATGATCATCTATTCAGTATATTATTTTACAAGGTTCAGCACTTTGTGCTACATATGATGAGATTTAAATAGTAACGATGATAATAGTTTTTTTTATATAGATAACAATCATAATAATAATTTACAATTATATTGTTCAGAGTTACATAAGTTGTATAATATTACATGTTGTGGTTTACTATTTTTTTTCAAGTTTGAAAAGGTGTGATTATACAACAGTATTTACACATATGCAATCTAAATATTATGTGTCCTTATTTTCAAAAACATACGGTGTAAACTCATGATTTACTTTTAAGATATTTTTTTTACATTGCATACATTTGTTACAGTTATTATATACATTACATACATTTGTTACAATTATTATATACATTATATTCATTTATTTACATATGATATATTACTTACATTTGTTTACATGTGATATTTACATTACATACATTGGTTTTCATGTGATACGTACATTACATGCGTTTGGTTACATATGATACATCTTGGATGAGAACTAATTTTTTTTTCCTGTTATCCTCGAAGATTATATGTAAGCTTATCTGAGGATGACACCAGTTGGTTATTATGTATTGTTTTTTTTTGCTGTGTTAGGATGCTACGAAATCTATGATTGAGAAATTCGTGCGCGCGCACTCACACGCACACACACACACACACACACACACACACACACACACACACACACACACACACACACACACACACACACACACACACACACACACACACACACACACACACACACACACACACACACACACACACACACACACACACACACACACACACACACACACACACACACACACACACACACACACACACACACACACACACACACACACACACACACACACACACACACACACACACACACACACACACACACACACACACACACACACACACACACACACACACACACACACACACACACAATAACTTGGAATGTATTGATGCATCGCTGAACTGGAAGCCTGAGCGAATATATTGTGTTTCATTAAGTATGTATGGTATTTTGGGTGGGTGTTTCTTGTTCGTAGTATGTCCTTAGAGCTCTTTTCAGGCTATTGTATTTTGTAAGGTTTCTGTATTCAAAAGGTAATTTGTTTATCATGTCTGGGATGTAGAAGTTTCGCGTGGCCTTTCCGTAGTGATTATTGTATTTATATGTGATATAATTAGTAATCTAAGGTCTTGTTATACGGTATGTATTTCTAACTGTCCTGTAGTTGGCATCGAAATAATGTTTTAGCAAGGCTGCATAGTGACATATATGTTTTGCTGTCAGTATTTTGTGTTCTGACATTGCAATGTTTATAAGGTCGTGATTTTCTCTTTGTTCCCAAAAGATCAGTTTTGTCATTTTGTACTGTAGCGAAATTAATCTATTTAATTTGTAGGGAGCACAGAAAGCATACGTTGTTATAGCGTATCTTAGTATATTTTGGCATAGTGCTTTGTATATTAGTGATTTTAGGCGTATGGGAACTATATTTTTTAATCTGTAGAGTTTGCCAGTTATTGTTCGGAATTTGTTGTGTAGATGTTTTATATGGCTGTTCCAGTTCATATCTGCATCGAGGTAAATTCCAAGGTATCGTATTGTTTCAACCTGAGAGATTGTAGTGGATTTGCTTTTCTGTGTGTTTTTTGAGTTGGAAAGTGGATGTTGGATGGTCATATATTTTTTATCAACTTGTCGAGTCAGTGGATTTCTGAATATCATTAGTTTTGTCTTTTCTGAGTTTAGGTGTATGGAGTGTTTCGTAAGCCAGTATATGATCAGATTTATATCATGTTGCATATTTGTTTGGGCTATGCTTGCGTTATTATGGATGGATATTATTGCTGTATCGTCTGCATATTGGAATATCTTACCTTTGAGTGGTAACTGATTAATATCGTGAGTGTAAATGTTGAATAGATTTGGGGAGAGTACAGCTCCTTTTGGTACACCACAGGTTACTGGTAGCTCTCCGCTTCGATTTGATCCGATACTTGTGATATGCTTTCTATTTTGGAGGTAGTTTGTAAACCACCTGTGAAGAGGCCCGTCTATTCCAACATGCCTCAGCTTTTCTAACAAGGTTTGATGTGTCAATGTATCGAATTCTTTGGTTAGATCTATAAAGACTACCATGGCTATTTTGTTTTTGTCTAAGGCGGTATTAATTACGTCTGTAAAGTCTTCCAAGAGAGATGTTGTTCCCTTATTTTTCTGAAAACCATATTGTGTTTTGGGGATAATATGAAAGATCTGAGTATAGGCTGTGAGTTTCTTCAGTATGATCCGCTCTATAATTTGATTGATAATTGGTAATGTTGCTATGGGTCTGTAATTGCTGATTAAATTTCTTTTTCCATGTTTGTATATGGGTGTAATTATGGCGGTCTTTAGCATTCTTGGTACCTGTCCTGTTTTAAATATTTTATTTATTAGTTTTAGTAGGATAGGACTTAAACTAGTTGCATGTTGCTTTATATCTCTAGGTCTGATACCATCTATTCCTGTGCCTTTGTTTGGTTTGATTTGATATATTGCTGAGAGGAGTTCTGCTTCTTTTATGGTTGGGAACCATAATGTCTGTTTTGATCGAGGTCCAAGTGGAGGGTCTCGTTTTGTGATTGGGGGAATATTTCTGTGAAGTTCTTGGATGGAGTCTGCAGTAACTGTGAAGTATTGGTTAAAGTCATTTGCTAGTTGTTGGATTGGTTTTGCGTCTTTCACGAAGCTGTGTTTTATGGTTTCGGAGGCAGTGGTGTTGGGAACGGAATCTAGCATCTCATTAATCAGATGCCAGGTTTGTTTCATGTTGTTTTGTGCGGAGTTTAGTTTGTCTCTGCAGTATTTTCTTTTTTGCATTTCTGATTTGTGTTGTACGACGATTTCTTGTTATCTTATATTCAGTTTTTAAAGTTGTTTTATTTGGATATCGCTTTAATTCTTTCCATAAAGCGTCCTTTCTCTGTATTTCTAGGATTAAGTTTTGTGTTATCCAAGGATTTTGTGTTGTTTTTGATCGAATTCGGACTTTCTTTGTAGCTTTCTTATATATATTCTCCACTGTGAGTTTAATGTTGTTGTATAAGATATCTGCTGAATCTGATGCCAGGTGTTCCCAGTCTGTTTTTCTTATTTCGTGGTTGACTATTTCTTCGTCTATTATTGTTTTCTGTCGTTTTTCTTCTGTGGGACATTGCATGGGTATTGTCTTGGTGTGCAGGTTTAGAGCGGTGAAGTAATGGTCTGCTACTTTGCAATTTATGACTGATGCAGTGTAACTATTTGGTGATGCTCGGACGTTTATATGGTCTAGACAGGAGGCAGGGATAGTATTTCCGAATATTTCTTCTCTATACATGATGTTATGTTGGCATTAGATTATACATGGATAGTGTGTCTAGGTATTGTACAGTGTTGTTCTGGTTTTCATTTGCAATATTTATGTTTATGTCGCCAATTATCATGAGGTGTTCGGTTGAGCATATTTCTTGGTTTGAAAGCCAGCAATTGAGTTCGTGTAAGAATTTTATCAGGTTTTGGTTTGGTGGCCTGTAAATATCATTTAGTATTATGGTAAGCTGTGTATTCGTGGTATTAATGATTTCGAGGCAGAAGGTTTCAGCATGCTCAAACTGATTGGCCATTTCTTTTGCTATTAATTTTTGTTTCATAAATATTAATATTCCACCTCCTCTTCTTTTTTGGCGGCATGATCTATGTTGTTGGAAGCCTGGAATTTGGAAAGCAGTCGTCATTAGTTACGGATACTTCTGTAAGAATCAATATATCAATAATATCAGTGTAATTCCTCAGATAAGCCTGCAATAATAACCAATGTTTTCGGATGCTTCTGATGTTAATATGCAGGATTGAGAGACCTCTCGCTTGTACTGTGTTTTGTTTCCATGCATCAAGAGATTCGAAAGTGCAATTACTGTTGTAATAATAATAATAATAATAATAATAATAATAATAATAATAATAATAATAATAATAATAATAAACAGATTTTTAGTAATTTCACTTACAATCGACTTCCGTTAAATATTTCCATGAATGTTTAAGGATTAGGTAGATAAGGAAGCATGATCTTTCACGTTCATTAGAACAAATAGTTTAAGGAAATTCTGATGATGATGGTCTGTTCCATAGGACAACATGAATAGTGAGACAGAACGGGTAGAATAATCTCTAAGTGGGTTTGAAGCAAGGCTGTAAGATGAGTAATGTACAAAGTAATATTTACTCATAAAACTCATAAGAATGGATTATTAATCATCGTTTCTGGTCTCTGTTGAAACACTGCCAAGAATTAGAAAGAGAATTTAGAGGTACTGGCACAAATGTGAGGCAATATTCTATTGATGGATGGATCTGGAGAAAGTAAGCAATTCACTAGTGGCACAACAAGCATAGAATGCAGTTGGAAATCCAGCTATTATTATCATTACTATTAGTATATACCTCCTTGAGTTTATAAGGCTTGTCGTTTTACTGTCTGCATATTTGTTATATTCAAGGGCGTTACACTCTTTACTCATTCCACTTATGGAATGCGGAAATCATATTACTCCTCCACCTTCTATTTATCAAACTACCGTAGCAATACTGAAGGATTTTTATTTGTAGAGAAGGCTCATTTCTAATTTCTCTTCCGAAGTGTCAAACTGTTGATCAGTTTGCATTATTCGTAGTTAAAAAACCGTCAGAACTCATATAGAGAAACACATCTCTGATGATTTAGATAAATCATCAGAGATGTGTTTAAAGAGTGATGTTTTAGGCTATTAAGACAGCTGTATGTATGTAAAAAGTTTCTTCCAGAAGTGTCTTTGTAGTATTAAATAGATTAGGTGATAATTGTTTTCAGAACTTAGAGAGAGAGAGAGAGAGAAAATTTGAATATATTATTTTCTTCTTCACAAAGATGCATTGGAAATGTTCATTTGGGGAGTTGACTGTAGATCTTCTTGAGATATTATTAGTATGTAATTACAAAGTTGCTCGCTTGGTAGAAATAATTGGATAAAGAGCAAAAGGGAATTCTCGTTGATCAAAGATGTATCTCGTATTTATCATCACTACAAAAATTCATTAATATGTATTTGAGGCAGGATGTTTTTAAAACATAAAAGTGGTTACACAATTAAGAGAAAACTTCATTGAATGCAAGTATTTGGATAGAAGCACTAAAAGAAAATATGAAAGAAAGACCAGAAATTTAGGAGATCATATCTTACATTGCCATATTGCTGAGTGACATCAAACTTAAGGAAACTGCTGTAGATACCTACTGTATGAAGAGATGGCGGTTGTGTTAGAGTGAGTCTAACACAGGCCTCCTCTAACAAAGGATAAGATCTTCATTCAGATCACAAGCATCCATCCCGTGGATGTTTGTGATTGTTTTAAATTAGATACTGAATTTCATCGTTCAGTGCACAATTATCACTCCTCCTCCTACTGATCGCAGAAGTAGAGTAGCTTGAAAGTATATCATGTTTTTGGTCTCTTGAGCAGGATTTCCAGATATGTAAAAATAAACAAAAATATAAATAAAATGAATATCAATGATATCTTCCTTAATCGTACAGTATTAATTCTATAGGTTAACAACCTTTCGTGAGTGGGTGGGTGGAGTTATATTAAAAAGAGTGTTACACTGTGATCTGATTCTGTGGGAAACGGAATAATAACAGTAGAGTTGGAAGGATTATTAATGAGAAAAAGATCAAGGGCTTGTGAATAAGATGTTCAGGAATTCTAATGATATGTTTATTAAGATTATTGCTAATAACAAAAGCTTCTGCATCTCATGAAACTGGCAATTGTGGAAAACGTCAACCAGACTTGTGTACATAACATTATCGGTGAGATGGCTTACTTCTTCAGAAGGAAAATGATTTATGTTTCTTTCTTTTTTATTGCATTTGAAAGAAGCGTAGAGTGGAAGAAAGGAAAGACGGTTAAAAAGTTAAGACTAGTCTCTTGAGTTAAAAGTGTTACGTTTTCTGATGGAAGCAGTAATTTAAGCGTACAAGATAAGATAAGATGCTCATGAACTAAATAGCACTGAAAAGGAGAGATTCATGTTGGTCAACCTCTAGCATATGATATTAGAGTCTACATAAAGACAGATGCCTCTTTGAAGGGAAAAAGAATCATAGGAGAAAAAAAAATAGATGTGAATCCCACGCACGCAGTGGTATAAACCAGCCAGTGTACATCATTCAGTTCAGTGATAGCTGCCCTCAAGGCTTTGTGTAGTGTGTGTGTGTGTGTGTGAGAGAGAGAGAGAGAGAGAGAGAGAGAGAAAGAGAGAGAAAAGCCCCTATCTTCTAGCACTAATTCCTAGCAGATATAGATGGTTGTATATATACGGATATATATATACAATAGAAGCACCTAATAAGCTATTAGGCAAGCTGTGTGTCCGTTACTAGCTCCCCCCCCCAAACAAAAAGTGCCAGATTGTAACAGTTGGCATTATGAATATTCACTAATTCAGAAACCACCCTGATCCATTAGGTGCAATACTTGGCCTACGCGTGGCTACGCTTTGCTGCTCTCATAGCCTCTAGCTAGAAGTAACTGAGAACCATTGGACGTTGTTAAATTGCTATACAGAGTCAGAGTTATTTGATATCAACGAATCAGCTAGGAAGAACCAATTAATTAACAAATGATTTCCACCCTATTTGGAAAGAAGTTAAACCAAGAAAATGTCCGAAGAGAAAAATCAGTTATTTGCTCGGTAGCTCACTCTTATAAGTCATATTCACGATATCCTTGTATGATAACGGTTGATGTTGGTTTTTCCTTTAATTACAAATCTACTTATTTCTTATCACTTTTGTACTTTCCTCTACCTGTGATATGAAGATCAAATTCCGCAAATCAGGTGTTCATTGCGGTGTTTTCTCATAGCCACAGTTGCAATTATTCCCTTATATGTCCTTGTAAGTTCAGTATTTGTTCAACTCGTCATTGCATAGTTTATTATTCTAGTTCCTCAGAATCCGCCGCATAAAAAATGCATCTTTTTGAACATCTCGGGCTAATGATAGTAACAATAGTAATAAGTGCAGCTAATTTGGCTGGAGTTCGAGGTAAGTATCTTGTGAACATGGTGTTGATAAAATTAAATTTACATTTGGTTTGTAATTGTTGTATTTGCATTTCTTACACACATATAGTATATTTCAGTTACAGTGGATGAAAATGTTATTTACGGTGGGTAACGGACATTAAACAGCACTTTGCAAAATTACTATCATGTTGTCAGCTGCTGTCATATGTTATTTAAGAATCTAGAGTTAAATCCTCAGGCTTGTTTTTTTCAGTGTTTAAGAATACGATCACTAAACGGTATCTTTCATAATGTGACTAGATTTAGACTATAAGTTGCTTTACATTTATTTGTTATGTTTCTTCCACCAGAAGACATAAGTCCATCTAGGAATGCAACTTTTCCCGCATTATTAAAATTGTGCTTTCTATCTACTCCCATTATATTACGGTTGCTTTTTTGTATTCCGAGAATAGTATCCACTTTCTGACAATCAAGGGGAAAAGCTCCATGTAACTGTTTCGTAGAATTATACTATTTGGAAGTCTCAAAATCATCACCTGAAAAGGAATTTTTCTTTAATGGATAATGGACGTTTATTTGATAATATAATTACTGTTGGAGTTTAAAAATATACATTTTGCTTACTATTTAAATGTAAATCAAGAAAAGCTTAATCGGACTAAATGCTAAAGTAGCGAAACGAATATTTCGGGGAGAAAAACATCTCTCCGAGAACAACTGAAGCCACTGGTAATCCCTCATTTCTTTATCACGCAATTATATTTTTGGTGGTTTATGCCTTTCTCTATAGGTATTCTTTGGTCACTGTTCAACCATATTGCAATCCATCGTTGCTTCTCTTTCATCTAAATATATAAAGCACGAGTGACTACTTCAAACTAGCACAAACTATTATTTTCTTTCCTTTCGTTTGGGAACAACCTCCGTCTTCTCTCTCTCGATCTCACACACACACACACACACACACACACACACACACACACACACACACACACACACACACACACACACACACACACACACACACACACACACACACACACACACACACACACACACACACACACACACACACACACACACACACACACACACACACACACACACACACACACACACACACACACACACACACACACACACACACACACACACACACACACACACACACACACACACACACACACACACACACAGATTTCTTCTAATCAACTTCTAATGCACAAGGCACTTATATATACGTACTCTGAAACACTTAATACCGTTTCTGACGAAACACTCGTTTGCATGAATAAATTGTGTGCGTCTAATAAACCGTAGAGCCCACGCTCATCGCCGCTAACATTCAAAGACACCTCATAATTCATAAGCATACACTTCTTGCATAATAAACTAAACTATATGTTATTGTCTAAAATAGCGTGACTTCTGGTCTATTTTCTTAAAATGTGAAGTTAAAAAATCTGAATTAGTTTGAAGAAAAACCCTATTTTCATAAGCAAAAATCGACTAAATCGAAAACTCGCTGAAAAAATGGCTAGAAAAAGTTGTTGTTTACCACTAAAATCGAACATATAAAGTCTTTCTTTTGTAGCTTTAGCGCTATGGAAGTAAGCACCATTTCCGTAGGATTTCACAGGCATCTTATTTTATGACCGAATACTTGAATATTTGGGTTGCTTCAAAAGATTGGAAGAGTGTATTTAGAATTCTGCTCTTTATTTCTGATCTATTTTTTCAGTTATACTTTAATGGTGTTTAATGGATCGTCCCTTTATTCATGTTTGTCTGGATTCCCCCCCTAAAAAAAGTTAAAGAAGATAAACAAATATCTCCCTCTTCATCAAATTATTGACATCATCGTCAGGAAAATAAGAAAATAACACTCGATACGTTTATATCATTACTAACTTCCTATATAGCCAAATTCTATCGAAATTAATGTGATATCTAGTCAGGACTTCAATATTGTCAGATTTTACATATTTTTCTTGAAACACAATTCCTATGTATGTGTATTACCCCATCTTGATCTTGATCTTCCTCTAGGCCTTTTTTTCAGCCATTCTGGCAAAACAAAACCCATTAGTTTTGCTAATCTTTCCTCTCCCATTATCTGCAATCGTACACTTCAGGTTGGGTCTGCTTTCACACGCACGAATGCTAACAATAGCAAGTTTCTTCCTAATATCCTCACTTTTAATAAGATATTGAAACTGATGCCATCTGTGCATTCATCTAATTTTTCTCAGAACTTCTTTGTATCTGCGGCCTCTAGTCTTTGATCAAGTATTGTATTTCTAACCTAGATCTTGCTCCATAAGTTAAGATTGGTTTTAAATTTATTCATTTGACTTCCTACCATATCAGCTTTGATAATTCTATTATCTATTTCCATTTTTAATTTACCATCTTCACTAAATATTTTGTCCAAATAACTGAAACATTTTACCTATTTTATATGCTCTACATGTAGGATTGATTTCCAATGTCTGAGCCTATTTTTATCGTCTTTATACATTTATTGAAGAGCTTCATCCCAAATGTATTAGAGAAGGTGTTCAGTTTAGTCGGAATTCCACAGACCTGTACTGGATTTATTTAAGAGTACAACATTATCTTCATATAGTGAAGAGCTGAGATTAACATCTCCGATTTTTTTATCAGGTTTAATGCCACTTTCCTTCATAATGTGATCCTCATAGATGATGAATAAAAGTAGAGAGAAAGCACATCGTTTTATCACACTTCATTTAACACCAAACCATTTTCCCATAACTTTTTCAGTTCTAACTGCTGACTTACAACTCAACTATAGACAATGTATTGTTCGATATAATGCCCAATTTTACACCATATAGTTTCAATGTTTTTGAACAGCTTTTTTCTTGGCATCTTGTCATTTGTTTTTTTCTAGTTCCACAAAACTTAAATACACATGCTTGGTTTATTACCATGATATCTGAACTATTTTTGTAAAGGTGACACTCTGATCCTCTCAACCAGATTTGCATGAATCCAACTTGCTCTCCTCCAATTTTCCCTTCTACAAACTATGCTTGCATGATATTTATTCAAGCTTTTATTTTACCTGGCACACTCCATGGAATCAGGAATCAACGAAATTCGTAATTCTTGCATTCAGTTTTATTTCCTTTTTTACAGATTGGTATTATGAGAGCTCTACTCCAGTCAGCTGGAATTCTACCCTGTGACTGGATCTTCTAAATCATTCGGTGTAGTAGCCACTGAAAAACTTTTATTCCTCCGTATTCAAGCATTTCTATCGTGTGTCATCTACTCTAGCTGATTTCCACATTTTAATTTCTTGTTGGCTTTTCTCCCTCAAGCATTGATACGTGGAATCGTAGTGTCACTGCTTGTTTCATTTGTCTCTCAAAATAATTACTCCAGTTATCTTTGATTTCTTTAAGTTCAGTTTTATATAATCTTTATCATCTTAGATTCCTTTTGCAGTTCTCTATTTCTAAGCTTTTTCAATAGCCTCAGAAAATTTTGTCATTTCCTGTTATTTATCTTCTATGTTATTACCAAAGTCCTCATACGACTTTTCTTTAGTTATTTTCTTACATTTTTCTCTATATTTTCTCACTGCACATGCAGACCTTCTTTTGCCAGTAACTTTTGATATGCTTTCTTCTTTTCCTTGGCTACCTGTAGAACTTCGTGAGTACACCATTGAGTTCTGATTTTTTTTTTCTTTTCTTGCAGAGTATCTCGTCACCTCTCCGGTTGAATCAGTCAATATTTTCTTACGAGCCTGTGACTGTACATTCCAGGTTTGGTTCTCGTTTTCAAACTCTTTCATTTTTTCTTGAATAATATTTGTATACCTGAGTTTAGAATCCACCTTCGTAAGCTACTTAATATGCTATTCAATTGTGTTCTATTGCCAGAAACGATAAAATGCTGAACGAAGGTCCTTCTCATAGTATTGTCCTAAACCAACTTGAATAAATCATTCTCAAGAATATAGTCAATGAGAGTTTTATTTTAGGTCTTTTCTCCATATGAATTTTACACGTCTCTATTTGGAATACAGAGTAACGAATAGTTCATGTTGTGAACAGAAATTCAGCTGGTGTTATTAGTAGTTTGCTCTTCTCTCCAAAATTTCCAAAATGCATTATATATCTGGTAATCATTTCCTAAGCTGCTGTTTATATCTGCGACAATGACTAACTTTTCCCTTTCTTTCGCTCTCTTGTCTAAAGCCTCTAAAATTGATCCGCTAAACAAACCTTCCTCGGTATAATAATCTTAGCTACAAGAAGATTATCCATACTGATTTTTTTAAATAAAATATAATAATTTTCATGTACATATTTGGCTGTAAATAATACCTTTCTTTTATAAATTCAGAAGACAAATTGAATTCTTTACTTTTCATATTTTATGCTTCTGTGATCTGCACTCCATTTTTGGCGTTTCTGATCATCTGATTTGTTCTGCATTCATTGGAGTATTTATCGATATCCTTGATGTGCTCTTCTCACCACTTTGGCTTGTCCTTTCTGCCATGTTTTCTTCACTGCATTTTACTCTGTACCTTTCTTCCTTCTCTTGAATCTGTTTACTTTCTTGAATTGGTTTCAATGTTTCTTGTGAAATCCAATGTTCTTTTAGCATTTATTCCCCTGCACCCTCTTGACTGTATGTATCTCGTGTTCTCTCTCTCTCTCTCTCTCTCTCTCTCATCCAGTTCTTCTTCTTCCCCATAATTTTCATTGTGATTTCCTTGTTTAATGTCCTTTATCTCTTTGATTTAAAAGTTTGTCTTCTCTCTTAGTATGAGTTTCAACTAGATATTGGAAATCACTTAGATATGATCTAATTACTCATCTGTTCCTTGAAATGTTGAGTACTACTAGACTGAAGTGGCCATTGTTTTCCTTATGAGCGTGATTCCCACTTTCTGTAGACCTTTTGCTGGAATGTTCTGTTACAAATTACTATGCATGAACAGCAAATTCAAGCATTCTCTCTTTCATTGCTTTCGCCATATCCATATTCACTCATTACTCTTTTCCAATTCTTGTTGTCAGTTACAACTTTAGCCGACCAATCTTTCCAGTGATCCGTAATTGCCTGTTTAGTATTGGTTCAAAGTTTGTTTCTGACTTGTTATGAAATAACTGTTTCTTCTTCAGTGTTTCCTGTAATATGAATAGATATGGACAAAAAAAAAGAAAAATCAGCTAACGCTTTTTATTCTCGTATAGGGAGTAGGCGAGGCCGTTTTATCCCTATCCAACATTTGGAGACTGAGTGGGCAGTTCAATCGCCATTGGTAGCCAATTAGAGATAGCTGACCTAAGGCTATCACTAATTAAACGGCAAGCAGTGAAGTGACGGCTCAACAAGTGCCGTCCTAACCCTAACACAATATATTTAATGTCTGAAATAGTGTGGATTCTACGGTCTATTTACTTAAGTTTACGGGACAAAAAACCTGAGTTTCCGACAGAAAAACCCGCTCTTCCGTGCCAGAGATAGACTAAGTCGGGAACTGGTCGAAAAAAGGCTTAGAAAATTTCCTCTAGTCGCCGACTAGAGGAAATTTTAAATGATCTTAAATTTTAAATGATCTTAAATTTTAAATGATCTTAAATTTTAAATGATCTTCCTGCAAACTTTGTCATTATGCTTTTGTTACCTGGCTTTTGTAAGCTCAGTGTGTTTCTCTTATTTTGTTGAGAAGAAATCCGACTCTCGCTATTTCTTTGTACTTCAACTAGACTGCATGATTATTCTTTATCTTTCACTCAATCTGCCTACAAAGCAAGTTTCTTCTTCTTCGGATTGAGTCTTCTCTTGAGAAGGATCTTCCAGTCTTCTCTATTCCTTGCTGGTCGAAAAAGTTCCTTATATGTTCTGCATCCCGAAATGTTGTTTAGTAATTTCAGCCAGGTAATTCTTGGTCTTCCGGGTCTTCTTTTTTCAGTTGGAAAAGTATTGATTAGGACGTTCGGAAGTGGGTCTCCGTCCATGGATGCAGTGTGGCCAAACCATCTCGGTTGTTGTTTTCTAATTTTTTCTATTATTGTCTTTTTATATAATAATTCTTGTCTGACTGTGCTATTTGCTTGCTTTTCTATCCAACTTGCTCTATATATTTTTCTTAAGCATTTCATTTCAAATGCCAGCAGTTTTTTCTCCTCTCTTTTCTTAACTGTCCACGCTTCTTCTCCATAGATGTGTTGGTATAATTATTGATTCATATAATGTGATTTTGGCTTGCTTAGATATATTGTTTGTTTTCCAGATTTTCTGGAATTTTCCCATGGTGGTCCATCCAATTGCTATTCTGCGTTTGATTGTTTAGAGTGCATGTATTGTTTCTGTTAGTTTTGATCCAATATATATATATATGAAGTTGTCTAGTTCTTCTATTGTTCTCCATTTAGGGTGGCTGAGATGGTAGTTCTGTTCCTCCTTATTTTCATCACTTTTGTCCTTTGTATATTTATTGTCATGTCATGTCGTATGTTTTACAGGTTTCGTTTAGCTTGTTGATTAACCTTTGTAGTTCATTTGGGGTTCTTGCAATAAGGGCGAGATCATCTGAATATTTGATATTATTTAAGTTTAAACCATTGACATTGATTCCAGACTCATAGTCTATTGCCTTCTTTACAACTTCGTCTAGATGTATGTTGAATAGGCATGGGAATAATGGGCATCCTTTCATTACTCCTTTTTGGATCTCTATGGGTTCGGTTGTGAGTGTGTCCATTTTAATTATTGCATTTGTCTTAAAGTAATACTTTATCAGAAACTGTATTATATATTTGTCTATTGCTTTTTCTAGTAGAACTTTAAGAAGGGTTTCTCTGTTTCTTCGAAAGCTTGTTTAAATTCCACAAAACAACAATATAGTTATTTATGGTCTTCCCAGCTGAGCTCTGCTAGTTGGTGCAATGTGAAAATCTATTGTTGAATAGTTTCCTCAGAAACCAGCATGCCCTATGCCTATCAGTTCTTCATAGGTGTTTTTAATCTATTTTGTATAATTCTTATGAATATTTTATAGGTGTGGGAGAGAGAGAGTAAATTGATTGTGTGTAATTTCTGCAGTCTCTTTCGTCTCCTTTCTTGTATATTGAGATACTCTTTCCAGTTCTCCAGTCATTTGGGGATCTCGTGTTTGTAGTATTTTATTGAATATGGTTGTTAAATATTCTATTGATGTGCTGCCTCCATATGACCACAGTTCAGTAGCGATAGTACCAATGCCTGGTGCTTTATTGTTTTTCATCTGTTTTATTGCGTATCTAACTTGTTGTAAAATTTTTGGGTGGTCGTTATTTTCTTCTATTGTTGCCATTGTAGTTTTGTTTCCTTGGTGAAAGTCTTAAAATGGTTTGATCAGATTTTTCTTATATCTTCAATATTCCCGGTTTCAGTCATCTTGTTGTTTATCATTGTTACTGCTTTTGCTGGGAATGTCTTTGTAATTTCTCTTATAGTGTCATGGAAGACTTTTAAGTTGTTTTGTTGGTATGCTTCTTGGCATTTCTTAGCGTTTTCTTCTAATCATTTTTCTTTGGTTTTTTGCATAGGTTGTCAACTTTATTTTTTAGTGCTCTGTATTTTTCTCTATTCTCTTCATTGTTTTATTGGTTTTCTCTTCTATTGTAGCTACGATTTCTTGGGTTATCTTCTCTTTGTTTATTTTAGGTTTGGTACCTAGAGTGGCTTTTGTAATTGATAACACTGTTTCCTTTCCTTCTTCCCAGTATTTCCCGCTGTTTTGGAAGATGGAGGGTTTTAATTTCAATCATATCTGTTCTGAAAATCGACGTCTGCTTGAGCTATCTTTTAGTTTTGATAGGTTCATATTTTCTTCTTTTCTGATATTGTTTTTCTTGTTGAATTTTATCTTCACTTTGGCAGTTAATATTTCGTGGTCAGTGTCGAAATCAAAGCTTCTTAATGTTCGTTCATTATTTACTGATCTTTTGCATTGTTTGTTCATGATGATATAGTTTATGCAGTTCTTTATATTACCATCTGGGGATGTCCATGTATATTTATTATTAGGGCGTTGATAGAACAATGTGTTTGCAATCATTAGATCGTTTGCGTTACAGAAGTGGAGTAATTGTTCTCCTCTGTCGTTAAGCTCTCCGTATCCAAATTTCCCGATCACATCTTTTTTGTCTGCTGTGAACTGTCCTATTTTAGCGTTAAAATCTCCCATCACTATGATGAGTTCTCTGTTTTTGGAATTATCTATTTCCTGTTGTAGTTCTTCATAGAAAGTTTCTATTTCTCCAACTCTTAGCGTTATTCAGCCAGCTATATCATAGGGAACAGGCGATGCTGTTCATTTCTCTCCTACAACTCGTGGCCGAGATTTATTAGATTTATTGGCCTCTGGGATAACACCCTGTAGTGGTTTCAGTCTTCCCAAGTGCCGTGCATCATAGGTAGGAAATAACCAATAATGAAGTTTGCCTTAATTTGCATAACTCTATATCATATAATTTATTTATTAAAGAGAATAACGATTTTATTATTTAAAATTAAGTGGATATTGAATCCAATATTATATATTAGCCGAATATAGAAACTACAAGCGTTTCAGAGAAACTTCAAGAGTTTCATGCCGAATATATAGCGACTATATAAAAGTTTCGGCGGATACAAGCGTAAGCCAGTGGTACATGACGGGGCAACTCATGGTAAAGGTGGGTTAAGGTCAGATCACTGTCCTTGGTATTTTCCCTTAATGCAAAATACATCTCCTAGGAGATGTATGATGTTATACATTATGGGGGGAGGTCACTACCCAGATCGGATTCGACCTTTTTTTGAGGTCTTGTCAGTGGGAGCTAGACCAAGAATACTCAGGATAAAGTGATACAGAACTTATATACTTTAGGTTATGAGTTCTTAAAAAAAGGTGTCACATTATAAAAGGCACACAAGAATTACTAAAGCTTCACTTCGGCGATGCAGAATTATTTAAAATTATTTTAAATATGCAGAATAATTTTAAATAATTCTGTATCGCCGAAGTGAAGCTTTATGCCCTCCTTTTTATTAACGATTTTATATTTGTACACCTATAATAATTTTTTTTGAGGGATTACTATTCCATGCAGTGAAGATGAATATAAAAGTATAGCACTCGGCGATGGACCAATGGATATCTACAGTCCAGGATTCTTGCAGGGTCAGAATTATCCAGATGACGTTCATTGTTACGCGTCAATCCAGAGCGATTTCAAAGTGAGTATGATTCTGTAATCATAGCTGTTTATTAAGATTTTATACTAAATATGGGTTAGTAGGTCTCACGCGCAAATGGCAAGGGTTTTTTCTCCCATAAATTAATTTATCCATTGGTAAAATATACAACTGCTACAGACTACACTCAGTTCACAGACACAACAGACTGTGTAATAAGATTTCTTTTTCTCAATATTAGATGTGCAAACTATTTGCTTTTAGACCAAGTCATTTACAAATACAAGGATAATTCTCTCTAGCAAAGCCTTTTTTTCGGTTTTTTAATCTCGCATTACAAAAATGACTGTAGAGCTCAACTATCAGTGATAGGAGTAGTTTACTGCCATAGCCCTCTCTCTCTCTCTCTTGAAAAAAAAAAGCTGAAGCTCTGATTATTGATAGCATGGGCTGAATATTACGGAAGTCTTCAAGAATTGAGACAGGCTTCTCCTTTGTCTTCAAAAAAAGTTAAATGGGACTAAAAGAGCTTTGCTTACCTCCTCTAAGGAATAAACAGCATTAGAGGATTTATATATTTATTTGCTTATTTATTTTACTGTCTGGCACATGGGTCGCCAAAGTTATTTGCCCGTCGACCCCTTCAAGAGTTTCTTGACTTTTTATCGACCCCCTCTATTTTACTATTACGTAATTATAATAGGACAAGCAAAAAAGACCCTTATGTGAGTTTTTAGATTGTTTATTTTATATTTACAGTGTTTATTGTATGTATAACATAGTATATATTATTATATTACTATTACTACTACTATTACTATCACTAGTAATATCACTGGTATTACTACCAGCGCTGCTCAACTCTTCAACATAGAGAAGTTTAGTTCGTGAATGAATAACGATTGAATTATAATATGCATGTTGATGAATTTTAGAACATTAACGCACACTTGTATGTCGATGCGCAAAAATGAGACTGGGATCGAATACTTGTAAGTATCAGTAAATAAGAACCACGCACGTGTTGCAATCTCGCTCCCACTGCGCCGGCCGGCAGGAACCACTCATCCGTTTATTGGTAAATACGTAATTTTGGCCTACTTGTAGGGCCTCAGTAACTATTTTCATGACCTTACTCCATCTTACAGGTCCTATTCATGGACCTGTAAGATGGAGGTACTGATCCCACGATTCATTTGCGTTGTCATTACCTCCATGTCTTTTGTCATGGAGGTAATCCAAGTTAACAGAATTAAATATTACCCATACAATGATGTCTTATATTTTTCTGTCGACCCCCAATCGACCCCTAACAATGTTATATCGACCCCTTTGGCGACCACTGGTCTAGCAAGTCCACCTTAGGACTATTTCAAGAACAGTCACTAAATAGTACCATTTATCCCGCTTTCATCTGTTTTTTTTTCATTCATTCTATTTTCCTTTCATTTTAATATGTTTCTTTTTAGCACAATTTATTTCATTCAGTATAGAAAATAAGGAATCTCCAAGAATTTGACGTACATCCTCAATACTATTACTATTTGTTCTTGTAAAAATATGAAACTGTGCTCCAACAAACGTCTTAGCATCCATTTTCTCAAAACATTAGTATTGATTGATTTATGACAAGCAGATGGTAACGAGAAGAAATGAACTGTTTTTAAATACATTCAGTTATTGTTACTGTTATAGACCACTTATGACCAATTTGGAAAGAACTGATTCTAATCCCGTTTTGGACGCAAGGAATCTTTATAAGAATTTCAAAGGAAAGTTAGCGTGACACACACACACACACACACACACACACACACACACACACACACACACACACACACACACACACACACACACACACACACACACACACACACACACACACACACACACACACACACACACACACACACACACACACACACACACACACACACGGTGTTAATTGAAGGTATTTCTCCTTGGGAAAACTCATGTTTTTCTCCGTACAAAAACAGGAAACGGGTCAAGGCGCACATGAACAAGAAGAAGAACAACAACAATGATTACAATAAAAAAAAATCAGCTAACACTTTTTTGTTCTGTTCCAGTATAGGGAGTAGACGAGGCCGTTTTAGCCCTATCTAACTTTTGGAGACTAAGTGGGCAGTTCAATCTCCACTGGTAGCCAATCAGACATAACTGGCCCACGGCTACCACTAATTAATCGGTACGCAGTGAAGAACGCGGCTAGCAAGTGCCGCTATCTCGTGGTTTCTATCCCTAAAACAATAATTCAATACTTTTCATGTCTAAAAATAATTTAATGAATTATATTCATAATTCATTAAATTATGAATATAATCAACGGCCGATTTTCTTGAATTTACGGGACGAAAAACCTGAGTTTCAGGGAGAGAAAATCCCGCTTGCACTGTTCATTAAGTTTGATTTTTCGTGCCTTAATCACATTTGATTAAGTATATCACAAATTTTTTAAAGGGTTGAAGATATTTTTTGAAAATTTTGCTGATATCTTTTCGTTGTCCACTGGTCTATTATAGACACAAAGGAAATGATTACATTACAAATGAAAAACAACAAGGGAAGTTTTGTTCATAAATTCAGTTTGTAATGTGTGGGGAACTTCTCTTATAATCCTCTTGAAAAGGTTCAAAATGATATAGTAACAATAAATAATGAAATCTTGAAAATATTTAATTTAGTTCTTTATATCTGTATTAACCAGTTTTGCTCAGTGGAAGAGGCGTGTTCCATTCAAAGCGCTTGATCGCACAAAGAAAGACCTCGCAGTTCAAGTCTCCGACTGGAGAAATTTTTACAAACAGTTTTTTCGATCGGTTTTCGAGTTAGTCGATGTCTGGCACGTGCAAGCGGGTTTATTTCTCCCGTAAACTCAAGAAAATCGACCATAAAATCAAAACTATTTTCAGACAGTAAATATAGAGTTAAGATTAGATACCACGAGATGGCGGCACTTGTCAGCCGCCTTTCTTCACCGGATGCTATGTGTAATAACCTTCAGCCAGGTATATCTGATTGGCTACCGCTGGAGATCGAGCTGTCCCCTGTCTCCAAAAGTTAGATAGGGCTAAAACGCCCTCGCCTACTCTGTAAATGGGAATAAAAAGCGTTAGCAGATACCCGTGTACAAAATAATAGCAGAAAGTGATGAAAATAATTTGGAACAAAAACGAAAGTTATTTTCAGTACCTTTTCCTTTCAATTTCAAAACAGTGGAATACATAAATCAGAATTCCCTTTTTCGTATATTGATAACTATCAAATTCATAATAGTATTACGTTTACCTCGTGTCAAAATAGACAGCCCTGTAGCATATATAAGGGTACGAAACGAAATCACTTAAGAACGTATTGTGATTGTGTAAAATTCGCGGAGAAACTGACGGCAAACTCAACTATCGGAAAGAAGATTTTGTACAAGTTCATTCTTAGGCAGAAAATGTTTTCAAACGCGCATTATCAATAAAACTAGGAAAGTCGTTGCCTGAATATCAGATGCCGGTGTATTTTATTGGATATATGGATGCTAACAATGAAATCAGAAAGAAAGAAATTAAAATTATTATGAAAGAAAGAACCGTGAGATCAGATCGCTGGTGATCGAACTGCCCACTCAGTCTCCAAAAGCCTATAAAATTAAAAGGCCTTGCCAACTTCCCATAAGGGATTAAAAGGCGTTAGCCGATTTATTTTTCATTTTAAAAAACTGGTTATATCCACAGTATAAGTTTCATTATAAATATGATTTTTATAATTTAAATTTAATAAACTAAACTAAAATGATGAAGCTTTAATTAAATTAAAGCTAAATCAATTAAAGTTACTAATGGAATGAATGAGTAAATATTTATTACGGTGATTTTTATAAGATATAACTGAATATTTGATGTCAGATGATGAAGTCTAAAGTTTTAGATCTCAAAAGATCGTCGCATAGACTTCTGTTAGCTGTTTTACTGAAAACAGCTAATAGAAATATTAATTGAATGTAACACTGCATTTTATGTATTTCATAGATTTATTGCATTTGTAATTATAAAAATTACAAAAACTTCTCAATGTAATATTAAATACAATAATAAGTAACAGTGATGATGTAGATATCCTTCAAATGATTTAATTACTTAAATACTTAAAAGAATGAAAAGGGTAGTAATTTGCATGTTCAGTGTGGCCAAGTTACGCACTGGTTACGAAAATAGCGTCGACATGAAATGAGTACGACCAAGTTCAAAACATAGCAAACAAGAAATATCAGAAAACAGTATTTTGTTTCCATTGAGTTGCACACATCAAAGTGGTCAAAAAACAACGCAATGCATAATAAACATTTCCTAACAGATAAAATAATATTATCCAATCATAGCAATATTTAGACTATCGGAAAATAAATTCAATTAAGAATATTGCGCAATTGTTATTTATTGGCAGCGATGGATTCCATACTGGTGGTCGTTTATTAGGTGGGTGCCTTCAAGGTAGTGCAGAAGTTGGGAATTGAAGATTTTTTCCATTATTTTAGACAGAAGTGAGGTGAGCGAGATAGGGTGGTAGTTGGATGGTAGTGATTTAATGCCCTTCTTGGGAATGGGGTGAATATAGGCCAATTTCGAGGCTGTGGGTACCAGTGGAGTAACAGAGTATAGAGAAGCGTCATAGAATAGGAGTCCGTTTTGGTGCACATATTTTCAGAACAACTGGAGGAATGGCATCAGGGCCAGGAGACTTTTTTGTGTCTACTTTGGAAAGTATTTTCTGATCTCTTTCTCGCAAAAGGATATAGGAGCATTGTATGATATGCATCTGGAATGGTTGGGGGCATTTACCATTGTCAGTTATGCATGTATTGTAAGAAAAGTGTAACCCGGAGATTGGCTATTTCTGTGGGTGATGATGCGATGGAGCCATCTGGGTATGATAGAGACGGGAATAGTGTTGGGCATAAGTTTCGGCCAATTGCTTTGACCAAAAGGCTCGGCTACAGTTTGGATAGTCTGCTAAATTTCTCCTTTTTTGCTCTTTCAAACTCTGTTTTGGAAGCATAGATTGTATGTTTTCATCTATTTCGGGCTTGAGTATAAGCTGTAAAGGATGATGGAGTTCTTGATTTGAGCCAGTTGTGGTATGACTGTGTTTTTCATTTTTAACGCCTTCGCATATCTTTTGGAGAACCAGGGTTTAGTTAGGGAATAGCAGGTCAGAGTAGTATGCAGGATGTTTGTTTCCATGGTTCTCACATGTGTCGCATCTCTGGACAAATGCCATGGAGAGGTTTGACGAATCTCAAGAGGTTGTACTTGATATCTCCAAAGATTTTGACCAGGTCTGGCAAAAAAGCTTACTACGCAAACTTCCATCATTTGGTCTGTCACAGGACCTCTGTAGTTGGATTGTCAGTTTTCTCTCTGGACCTCCGCTATATGTGGTGGTGGTAGGTTACTTATCTTCCCACCATTCAACTAACGACAGGGTTCTACAAGGTTCTGTCCTCTCACCAACCCTCTTCCTGCTATATATCAATGATCTACTTCATTTTACCTCCAATCCAATACACAGTTTTGCAGATGACAGCACATTGCATTCGGCTTTTTCATTGTAAAACTCAATCTACGCAACTCAACTACAGGTCAGGACTATGGAACATCAACCACCACCTCCCTCAATTCGGATCTCCAAGTCATCCTACAATTGTGTTCAGATAACCTCATCAACTCCAATGCCAATAAAACCCAGTTTTGTCTTATCTGTCATAAAAAGGAACCATTTTCTCCCAGTATTATTTTTGACAACACCAAATTTCCAACCAATTTGAGATTTCTCTTCTTGGAATTACCCATCACATCAAACCTCTCCTGGCATAAACACATCACAACCACTGCATTTGGCACAAGAAGTTACTTCACCCCTGAACAGTTGTTAACTTTACACAAATCGAAAATCCGCTCAGCTATTGAATACTGCTCTCACATATGGGGTAGGGCACCTAAAATCTCCCTCAAAATTCTCGATTCAATACAGAGGAGAGCAATAAGACTTATTAATGACCCATCTCTTACCAATTCACTTCTCCCACTTTCGCACAGACATTTGTATTCCACACTATGTGTATTCTACAAATATTTCCATGGGAAATGTACATCTGTAATAACATCAATAGTTCCCCCATATACAGGGTGTTCGGGATAAATTTGACAGTTTCGTAAGGAAAAAGAAAATCTTCTTTGTATCTATTAAATTTAATGAATTGACAAAAAAACATTACAGGCAGAGTTAATTACAATACTATCAACAAGATTTACTCAAAATAACCACCATTAGCATCGATCACAGCTTCAATTCTGCTTCGGAACCTCGAACAAGCTGATGCTACAGTCTCCCTGGGAAGGGCCGCAAAAACTGTTTTAATTTTATCCATTAACTGGGCTTTTGTATTACTGGAAGTGCGATTGGTGTCTTTTTCAACTGCGCCCCATACAAAATAATCCATGGGGTTAAGGTCTGGGGAGTTTGGAGGCCAAACATTTGGACTGGTGAAGTCGTAGAAATTTTCAGACAACCATTTTTGACTTTTCCCAGAGGTGTGGCAAGGGGCCGAATCCTGCTGCCATACATACGGCCTACCATTGGCTACCCTTGTTATCCAGGGCTTGACTACAGTTAGCAACTCCACGAACAAAGCCCGAATTCCAATGCCAGGGTTCTTCAACACCTGTTCCTGCAGATTTGCGAGGAATTCTGCTGTACGAACGCAATCAGATCGTCTGCTAGGGATCTTTCTTCTTGCTACATCCTCGTAGTCACCATTGCAAGTCTCTAGTTCATGCCTGATTGTTTTTACTGTATTCAGGGAGCATTGGGCAGCAGTCGTAATATCCTTATTTTGATGGCGGGCACGAATCATCATGATACAAGTTATTCTCTTCCATGATTCAGGTGGGTTCCAGCTATCCATCCTTTCTGACATCTTGTATATGAATGAAGAAGGGTCCAAACTTTTAAATGAAGAGAAGTGTGTGTTAATACATGTAACTTACGGAAAAATATAATTAATTATAAATATGTCAAATTTATCCCGAACACCCTGTAGTGCTAAGCTCGTTGGAACACGTGCAGCTGCTACTGCTCAACATCCCTTTACAGTACACCTTGAAACCCACAGAACAGATTTCTTTTCCTCCTCCTTCATCACTGCAATTGCTGTATTGTGGAACAGTCATCCCATCTGTTGTGTTTCCCGAGGAATACAATACGGTGTATACATTCTTCTAAATCAAATGTAAACAAGTTCTCCTTTCCCAACCCATTAACTATACGGTACTAACGTACTATAGCAGTGATGGCAAACCTATGACACATGTATCAGCACTGACACACTTGAGGGTTTCAGGTGACTCACCTTGGATGTTGAAAAATATTGGTATTCTGATGAAAAAACTGCGATAAATCGTGTAAGATCGCTCTCAGTTAAGGCGAAGGTAGGTTTCGACTTTGAGAATAAACTCAAAATATTTCAACGTGATTAAGAAAGTAACAATTTTGAGTATTTCCCAAGAGTAAAAATTTTTTTTAACGAAACCAGCCCCAAAAATCGTGAATAATATATCAACAAATCTATCGATGTTCTAAAGTCAGTAACTGAGCAGTTTTCTTCTAGATTTGAGCAGTTTCGAATGTTGGAACAAACAATCCAATTCATAAAGTATCCTGATGAAACAGAATTCATGGATCTTAAATTAGATGGCTTTGAGTGGTTGGGTTGAAAAGATCTTGAAACGCAACTAGCCAACTTCCAGTGTAATCCTATCTGGAAAAGAAAGTTTAATGCTCTTAGAAATGAATTAGAAGAACTTGAGCGGGAACATCTGCATGATACCCTCGTGTAAAAATTCAGATTGTGAAATTCTAAGCAATAGATTTCGAAACAACGCCAGGATGAGGTGCCCAGCTCTTTTTCTATAAATATTCTTGACTTCAAGTTTGCTTGTTTCGGACGAAAAAGTCGAGTTTCTGGTAGGGGGGTACCCTACAAATTCTATATAACAACGAATACCTCACCTTCACCAGAAAAGCTCCGAAAGCTTCCCGAAAACATTCATGCTCTTAAAATCTTTGCTAAAGCTCTTCTAACAATTTTCTCTTCTAATATACTCTTATGAAACTCTATTTTCTGCCTTAAATAATATCAAATCGAAAGGGAGAAATAGATTGAGCAATGATTCGAGCGCTGCCTGTGTAGCATTAAAATGTACACACTATAGCCCTTCTATAAAGCAACTTTCTACCAGCACTCAGCAGCAGAAAAGTCATTAAATGTAATGTAAGTTTGTAATTTCAGTTTATTAAATTAATTGTATAATATGAATTCATAGATTCGAATCAATGTCCTATTAAATAAATAGCTTAATATGATATGTATAAGTCACTATCAATGATTATGTAGTTACATTTATAATGCATGTATGCAAGTGGCACATCAACAACGTCAATATTTAAAAAAAAAAAGATGTTTGACACACCTGGGTAAAAAGGTTCGCCATCACTGTACTATAGGTTGATCAACCAACCTTTTATTTATGGGCTTAACAGAAAAAAAGGAAAAAAAAAACATAATGAAGATCCAAATGAAAAAAGGCGATGTTTGTAGTTTTTCACTATGTAACAGGTTATTCTATCATTTTCATATGCTCCTGATAGTTACTATTGTTATAAATTTATATTTAATGCCAGCGCAAAAGCAAACCAAAATTAATACAGAAAAAGCAGAAATTGTCAGTTTTTTACTGCTAAGCATGCTAAAGAATACATATTTTAAATTCTATGCGCACTATATAAACCAGACTATTTCTAAAATTTATTTTTGTTAAGTCGCCTCCTTTTAATGAACAAGCTAAACATATTTAGTAGCTATGAAGAGGTCTGGAGAAACGTTTTTGATCGTCCATGACATTTTACTTGCATGCTATTAGGTCTGATACAGATGCTTACCAAAGGATATGGTAAGCTTCTATGGAATGGTGCGCCTTCTATCCTTTGCAATTAAATTGCCTCTGATTCTTCACTGTGTGTGTCATGGTTGATAGTGTGCTCTCTTCAGATTTCCTTACGAATTCCGCAGTACTGCAGGGCTATGTATTTTTCCTTACTGTATTCTTCCTGCTAAATGAATACCCTTAAATCACTATATAGTTTTAGAGATAACTGCACACCCCATTCTTCTTCTTCAATTGATTAGCCACCTCCACTACTAACAGTGATCAAACGTTCCAAGTTTCAAAATCTTCCATTAACAATATGTTAAACCCTCATCTCGTTGCTTTACGCCATTAGCATAAAGACAGCTTTGTAAACTCTAATGCAACCAAAATACACTCAGTGGACAAAACATTAGAGATGCCTACCTAATAGTGTGCCGATCCTCCTTTTGTTGTGTAGGAAACAATAACAGCCTGTACTCGCAGAGGCATTCAATCCACCAGAGGTAATTCCAGTCATGTCTGTTGCAGCATTGTTTACAACTGCGCCTTAGACCTCGGTACCGGATACATGGATCTGATGTCTCGTTCTACGTCATTACAGAGAGATTCGATCGGATTTAAATCAGGGGACATTGGGGAGGGGAAACTAGATGGTCCCAAACTCAGATGAGTGTTCCTCGAGCCATGCCTGGATGGTTGCGGCCGGGTGAGGCGGCGCAGCGCTCTTTCCTGCTGAAACAGACCATTAGATGTAGGATGCGCGAAGGCCATGAAGATGTGTAGGTTATCAGCCAGCTCATTCTGATAGCTCGCAGCGTTTACGGGACTCTATAGAACAATTAGGACCCTAATTTGTCACATGAGAAGGCTCCTCAAACCATCACTAAGCTACCACCTCCTTGAACAGAACCGACCTGCCACGATGTGGTCATGGCTTCATGTTGTCGGCGCCACACCGAAAGCCTCCTGTCAGCTCGGTATAACTAATAACAGGATTCATCAGATTACACGACTATAGCCCAATCTGAAGAGGTCCAATTTTAATGATCTCAAGTGGCATACGATTAAGGCGTCCGCTCCCGTAGCCCATGGTATGCAAAGTACACTGTACCATTCGCTCGCTGACACTGTTGGACCTCTAACATTGAAATTATTTGTGCTGCCGTTGCCAAGGGGCTGGTCTATACGAGCCTGATGAGTCTACGTGACATCAATGGCACGTAGTCGGCCACTACTTGCTCGCTGGGCGCTGGTATACTCGAGGTAAACCCTTTATAAGTTTGCCCTAGAGAACTCTAGTTTCTTCCCAATTGAGCGATGTCTTGCTCCGATAATACATCCACAATGAAAGTCGCTAAGATCGTCACATTTACCCATGCTTATCAATTGCGATATACTCTTGGGAAGTCAAGATGTCTGCCTATTTACAGTCCAAATTCGGTTTGAAACATATTTCACTCTGCGCGGGGGAATCCTAGTTTCTACTTCCCACACTATCTATCTCTAATGTTTTGTCCATTGAGTGTACACTTGTCTTATTTCTCTCAAGAATATCACACTCTATTCCTCCCGAACTTTGATAATATGAAATCTCCATCCAAGATCGAATTTTTCTTCTTGGGCTAACTTATGCTTAACTTTTCTTTTTCTCCAAAAACACTCTTTGTCCATTTCCACACAGTACACTTAGTTGATATTTGCAGTGATGTACCAAAAGTCATCTTAAATCGTTGTTTTATGGCTTGATACCAGCAAGTGATAAAAAATATAATTTTTTTAAAAACAAATATAACTCTAGGAAAATACAAAAAGATATTTTGTTGTTTTTGCTTTCCCTAGATGCTAAAAGTATCGTTTTTGACCATTGACATGGAAGCATCAAATAGTTGCGAAGCTGATTATTTGATGATTACCATGCTTGGACATCCCTATCTTAAATTCTGTGGAAGTGTTGAAGCGAGGCCAATAGTCATCAACAGTAGTTACGTAGACATTCAATTTAGCACCGATTATGTGGAAAACAGTCGTGGTTTTCATATGAGGGTGGAAGAGGCAACAAAAGGTAATCAAAAAATTTACTGGATAATTAATAATTATTATTCACTTAATACTTCCAACTTAAAATTTATAACTTTGAGAGTGTTGTTTGAATGAATGAATACCAACACCCAGGGACTGCAAACGGACTACATGGAAGTGAAACAAATGTGTTTTTACCTTTTCTGTGTCATTTTTATTTTATTCTGTTTATTTATTTTGAACATGTAATGTTCGTACATTCCGAAATGCAGTGTATACAATTTTTATTAACTGAATTAATTGCTAGGTAACATTAATTTCTTTAAACTATTACTTTTAGATTCATTTCTGAGTGCTGAATTGTTGAGAATGGCTTTCTCACAAACTGAATTCACTTTAGTGGTTTTCGAATCCTTCGGCGGCACGGATGGTATCACCGAAGGATTCGAACACCCAGCAAGTGTCTACGCAGGAATCCAAGATTGCATCTGAATAAAACTTCTTTTACACAGCCAAGAATCAATCGCACTTTATCCAAGCAATGTTGCAACAATACATCGGAAAGAGAAGGATTAAAGTTGGCAGTCTTACATACTTTATAGTAATATCCCACATATTTAACTGAGTTCAGATCAGGAGATTGTGCTGGCTAAGATACAAGTCGAAACTGTAATGTTATCTAAAAACTTCTGAATTTTTTTTTTCCTTGACGGTAATGACTTTGCCTTCTTGCAATATTCCGTCTTCTGTGCAATAGTGTTGACATGATTTGCTTTACATAATCGGATTGAAATTTTAACTACCGTATTACAGTGCCATCATGAGGCTCTTCATCACATTGTCCTTCCTCCTCCTGCATCAAAAGCACTCCATATCATATCGTAAAAGATCAGCCGCTTGTTTGAGTCTTAACATGCGATGGATCCAAACTCTAATGTGGTCATCTCCAAGGACCGGCTATATAATCATTATGGATCAGTAAATTGGTTCGTTGCACCAATTGCAGTTTTCTACTATTGTCACCATCTGTACTCCTGTAGGTGAAGTTTCTCTTACTTACTGAGATACACGTAAAGATTTTCAGAATTACTCTCTCAATGTCTTATGCGAAATGCCTCTGATTATCGCCAAGGATATCAGCAAAATTTCTGAAGTCCGTTTCAAAGGGAAACGTGTGTCAACAGGTGCTTAAACACTTCGGAGGTCTGTTGCAATCGTTGTCAATTTTCCCTTCATAGTTGCTCGCCTAAATTCGAACACTTTCAGTTCGCGTAAAACATCCGCTTCTGCATTCATATTTCTTTCGTGCATTTGTGTCATATTTTTTTCCCTGTTGATTTTCTCCTATTGCTTCCACGAACACCTGAGAGTTAGTTCACCAACTCTGTAATTATATTTTGTAGCAGGACTACTTGAGTACATTGTGTACTATTTCATCGGTGCATTTGGTTCTCATTATGAACAATTCAGCAAGACACTCTGTTGATTATGACATATATACGTTAGTGGTGTGAAACATTCTCAGCCTAACAATGAAAAAAATTTATAATTTCAAAATTATTTTTATTTTTAAACATGATCTCCCTTAAGACTAATACATTTATTCCAGAGCCATTGTCCCGTCCATTTAGTGGTTTTCAGTAAGATCTGCAAAATACAGCTTTTAGTTTTAGGAAGAGATAGAAGTCAATAGGAGCCAAATTTGGGGAATAGGGTGGATATTCCAACAATTCATATTGCAGATCCCTTAATTTTCCCATTGCCAAAACACCTTTGTGGGCAGGTGCATTGCCCTGATGAAGGATGATTTTTTTCTTCGGCAAACCTGGTATTAACTCAAGAAAATTTTCATTTATTCTGGTTAAAAGATTGGAATAATATTCCCTGGTCATTGTTTTATCCTTTTCAGGATAATTTATAATCAAAATGCCTTTACCATCCCAAAACACCGATGCCATGACCTTTCCTGCTGATGGAACCGAATTCATCTTCTTTGACGCTGAACAACCGGCTTCTGTCCACTGTTTTGACTGCTGTTTCGGTTCTGATTCACATCAGAACTGAAACAGCATGGTGAATGGTGAATCCAAGTCTCATCTATAGTAATAAATCGACTCACAAAATCAGTTTTCTTATTGTTAAAACGTTCCAAGCACTTTCAGAGAAACTTTTTCATATGCAATTCTTCATGCAAAATATATCCTGCACGTTCCTTTGAAATGAATATAGTCTCAGCAATTTCACGCACACTGACTCGCCATCATCCAAAACCATATCGTGCATTTCATCAATGATTTCTGGTATTGTTACACTCTTTGGACGTCCTTCACGTGGATCACCGTCAAGGCTGTTACTGCCACGTTTAAACTCTGCAGCCCATTTCTTAATTGTCGAAAACGAAGGAGAAGAGTACCGAAAAATCTTTATGAACTTCGAATGAATTTCTGGTATCGTTAAACCTTCTTTTACAAAGAATTTTATAACCGCACAATACTCAATTTTAAACATTTCAAGGGATACAGACAACACTTTTGCTTCAGACAGCTGTATAAAACAAACTACTTGATAGAATGACTTGCAATTTCACATGGATTCTTATAAGAGATGTACCAATTGAGATATAAAAATGTTGAATAGTGTTGCCATATGGTGGAGACCGAGAACTTTTCAGACCAGCCAAGTATTTTATTCTAGTGGTACAATATTATGTCACACGCGCCTACGCATATGTTTTGTAAGCTACCATAGGGTACTTTAAAAATATTTATGCCATTAACCTAGGGATATACGTAGGGAGGGTATGTAATGATAGAGTGAACAGAAAGTTATGTTGTTGTATGATGTACTTGAATTTCCCGGTTCTTCGAAAGAGAGTCAGAGATCAACTAGTTTCTTATTAAGGTCGCATCTTCGTGATTGCTTGCGTCTAGATTCAAGCAGACGTCATTATAAGATGGCATCGATGTATCTGCTCTTAACTGAAGAAACTCTTTGTCATTCCATTCATTTTCAGAAGTTTTATAGATATTCACTTCATCCTAAGACGAAATGATATATTGCTAATTCTACAGTACAGCGTGCGATGTATTATTGAGTACAGTCTTCAATTGTGGGGTGGTTATCTAGACTCCGTGTTATAGTATTGGCGAGCAAGCAACATTCCGAACTTTACAAATCTTTCTTAAGGGATGATTCTGTTCAGTAAGGAAAGAACACCTTCAGAACATATAAAGGTTTTGTTCATTTGCTAAGTATATTATTATTATTTTATTATTACACAAGACCTCCAGGGAGTCCAAAGACTCATCGAGGGAGGGTACCTACTCTACAACTTTCCCTCTCCACCAATCCACCAACCGCAACTACCATCATCATCTACACCAACGCCAGCTATCGCCGACCACCATCACTAGTATTTTCACTGAGAAACATCCATGCCCACGGCGGGATTCGAAACGGTAGGTTTTTGGCTGGAGAGCGGATACGCAAACCACTCGGCGAACAAAGACGGTAGCTAATGAACTGGAAATAATTTGACGCTGATTCTTGTTATTGACAGAGTCGTATCTTATGATATCCTAATTTACGCTCACACATAGACCATCACTTTTTACCGTGCTCCTAAACAAAAATGAGCATGCTATGTCATATTGATCAACATTTTTATCCGTTTTTTAAACTCGTGTTATTTTTAAAAGGTTATAACTAGTTTCCTCGGAAGGGACCAAGCAGTCATTTATTATTTTAATATTTTGCAGGTCTGTGCAACTTTGATGAAATAGAGTGCCAAAACAGAAACTGTGTTCCCTTAAGTGCCAGATGTGACGGATTAGATCAATGTGGCGATGGAAGCGATGAAGCCAGATGTGGTGAGGAATTTTTTCGATTTTCACACACACACACGCGCGCGCGCGGCGTATTTTTTATTTATCATCAGCAGCTGTTAAGAGTTTCTGTGTAAATGCATCAAATCTAGCCTGGTTATGCTCCAATAACGAGGCAAGCAATAATCGACTAATGAAGTAAAAAACACCAATGAAACTAAGCACTTTCTTTTTAAATTCTATTATAGTTAAAAAAACGTTATGTTCCTCATGTTTACACTATCCCCCCCCTGCTCCAAACAGCTGGAATTTGTTAATCATAATCGTGAAAGAGAATCAATGTGCTTTTATTCAACAGTTTACCAATGCTTTTATGTTATGTTCTGTCCCCCGTACAGCATACTATTCAAGTACACCCATTACTAAATTTTGTCATTAACCACTTCTGAGTTGTAGATTTGTCGATAATTTTGTACCTGTCTTCTATTTTCCCGTAGGGATCCTGCTGGAGCTGATAATCAAATTAAGCAATCTAGTTAAAAGTACTGTCAATTGTTTACCACATCTGTGATATCATTTCCGATAATATGTTAAACGCCTCGACATCAAGGTTGTGTATCACCTTATTCAGCACTACGTCTCTCTTCGTTTCACATCAATCCTTGTCACATCTGATATTGCAGAATCTCCATCAAGATAATATGCTTGCTTTTGCAAAGTGATCACTGAGTAATTCAACTATTCCTTCTATTTCAATAATCTCACCCTACCATCCGCATCCATTCTTCCTTTGACTCGCAACAAACTCATCCCATTAATTCCCGCTAGATTTATCTTCATGGGTATGTAGTCCATTGCCTTCAAACAAGCCTTGACCGTTTCCATACAACACCGACACCCTTCCTCCTGGCACTACTGTCTTCTAGCACACAGGAGAATTCCGAGCTCTGTAATTCCACATCTTAGCTGAAAACTCCAGATGTCTTGGCTTTCTCATTGATGGAAACGACATCATAGTCCTTATATATATATATATATATATTGTTATGTCCCAACTTACGATGTTTGTTCTAACTTATTATTTTTTAGTTCTTATCTTACAAATTGCCTTTGTCTATATGCTTCTAACTTCTATTTTCAAGATATCACCAAATTTTCTACTAATATCTGCGTCACTTGCTCCCCGTAGTACCCCTAGTATTTGTATTTATACTGTGCCCTTTGGGATATTTAATTTAGGATATTATATACATAAACAGAGAGAAAGAACTCAAATATCTGAAAGTGTAACTATTGCAGTCGTAACACTAATTCTTGTTACTCAACATTAATTCCTTAGACTTCCCGTTTCTTAACATTAATTCCCCGCGTGATTAGGCTCGAATGTTTCTAAGCGGTGCATTGGATTAGCAATATCAGACAACTTTTTTTTATCATTAAACAAAAGGTTTATTATTTCTCTAAATATGGTACATATCAAAATACTTAACCAAATTACTTACACACTAAAATCAGCTTAATACAAGTAGTTGGGCTATGATTTGTTAAATGGTTACTTCGATCATGCCGTCACAACAATTCAAAACATAGAATCACTTAACATGGACAAATTGGATTACTACACACTATTAGATTATTCAATTTCAAGTACACTAACAAAATCATTTACTACTCTAGCACATACTTATGAGAATTCCGATTTTTTACACGTTACATTAGGCATTCAAATTCCTCAGGCTACTTAATTACTCAATTCACACTAATCAAACTCAAAATTAACAAAACCTTTCACTTCATTAACACACAACTATGTCATTAACTTCCCTTTACATCACAGTAGGCACTCAAGATTCTTAGGACAATTAATTATTCACAAACCATGAACACTAGCTAGCTTACTTTTAACACTCTCTATCAAATTCTAAAGTCCTATTATAATTTCTCCCTAATCACTTTAACAGTTCCGTATTATGACAATGGTACCTATCACAAACAACTTCTAGTTAACATAAGATAAAAATCACAATACCTTTCTTTAGCTTCACTTACGGGCCTTTACCTTCTACTGAACGTACTTGCTTGCTATAACTTCTTGCAATTCAGGGCTATATAAACATCTGCGCGGTCGGCTGTAATATCCGAAACGAGGACATCAATATCTTCACAGCTTCCTATGACTCTATGGCATATTTCGCTTTCTACATAGGAATACGGGAATAGCTTTCCCGCTCACCTTCGTTTCCTTGTTGTGGCATGAGGATATAAGCCATATCTCTCCACTCAGGAACACCGTGAAATCCACTAGAAAACCAAACTAAAATAACCGCGACTATCCAAACGTTTCTTCTCCTCTCGCAAAAGGCAAAAAGGCCTAAAGCCACCTTGACTATCCAAACGTCTTCTCCAAAAAGTCAAAAAACCCAATGCCACGAGGGGGGTTACCAACCCTTTTATAGCTGCTCTCCTAACGGTGCCCTTTCTTACTTCTTTCTCCCGCCTCCTACTTGTTTTTCGTCTGTCTACCAATTGGGTAGCACTTTGCCACCATACGTCATTTTGATCGGCAACTCGTAACGAGTTACAATCCGGGTATAGGCCCTAAGCGATATTCCGTTATTTCTCTTGTTAGCCTCTATCTTAACCCCCTTTCAAACCTTTTCTCAGAATTCTACTTAATGCTTAATCTGTAGCCTCTCACATAGCGTATTTCATGACTCATTCTTTTCTACTCATGCACTTAACTCTTTCATTCTTAATCGCATTACTATATTAATTCTTAGTTAGCTACTTATTTAATACAAATTCCTTGTTTAGTCATAATACATGTTAATACATTCCTTTCTTTTGCTATTTTAACTTAACAATAAACCTTTACATTTTACTCATTTTATACTGGATGCAAGAATATTTTATTCAATTAATTTATTTTCTTATGCAGGGGTTTTTATTTATGTTATTTATTTTTCATGTTACACCATGATAACTGAGAATATTATATTCTCAAGATACCAGGTGTAACAATATATATATATATATATATATATATATATATATATATATATATATAATATATATATATACAGGGTGTTCGGGATAAATTTGACATATTTATAATTAATTATATTTTTCCGTAAGTTACATCTATTAACACACACTTCTCTTCATTTAAAAGTTTGGACCCTTCTTCATTCATATACAAGATGTCAGAAAGGATGGATAGCTGGAACCCACCTGAATCATGGAAGAGAATAACTTGTATCATGATGATTCGTGCCCGCCATCAAAATAAGGATATTACGACTGCTGCCCAATGCTCCCTGAATACAGTAAAAACAATCAGGCATGAACTAGAGACTTGCAATGGTGACTACGAGGATGTAGCAAGAAGAAAGATCCCTAGCAGAAGATCTGATTGCGTTCGTACAGCAGAATTCCTCGCAAATCTGCAGGAACAGGTGTTGAAGAACCCTGGCATTGGAATTCGGGCTTTGTTCGTGGAGTTGCTAACTGTAGTCAAGCCCTGGATAACAAGGGTAGCCAATGGTAGGCCGTATGTATGGCAGCAGGATTCGGCCCCTTGCCACACCTCTGGGAAAAGTCAAAAATGGTTGTCTGAAAATTTCTACGACTTCACCAGTCCAAATGTTTGGCCTCCAAACTCCCCAGACCTTAACCCTATGGATTATTTTGTATGGGGCGCAGTTGAAAAAGACACCAATCGCACTTCCAGTAATACAAAAGCCCAGTTAATGGATAAAATTAAAACAGTTTTTGCGGCCCTTCCCAGGGAGACTGTAGCATCAGCTTGTTCGAGGTTCCGAAGCAGAATTGAAGCTGTGATCGATGCTAATGGTGGTTATTTTGAGTAAATCTTGTTGATAGTATTGTAATTAACTCTGCCTGTAATGTTTTTTTGTCAATTCATTAAATTTAATAGATACAAAGAAGATTTTCTTTTTCCTTACGAAACTGTCAAATTTATCCCGAACACCCTGTATATATATATATATATATATATATATATATATATATATATATATATATATATATATATATATATATATATATATATATATATATATATATATATATATATATAAGCCACTTTGACTGTTATAACAATCCTGGTGTTAGAGCATGGGTGATCTCTGGGGGCACAGTTAGTCGCACGCCGCGACGGACGTAGTATAGAAGCACACAATTATACCTGGTTCCAATGCTGCTAAAAACAAGAAAATGCAGCTTTAGTAGGCACGTGATCATCAACTGGACGGCTGTCAACTGTAAAAATGTCGCCTGATCTAATGAGTCATGGTTTGTACTAAATCATGCTGATTATAGAACCAGAAATATGGCATCAAAAACGCAAGGCGATAGACCCTTCCTGCCAAGTAGTAACAACTCAGCCTCGTGTGGGAAGGGAGGAGTAGTGGTGTGGGGAATGTTCTCTGGCACACTTTAAGTTTTATCTACAAGATGGCGTGGAAATGAGCAGTTCATAGCAGCAACATGCGCCACCGTCCAATATGGAACGATTTGCGACAACGTGGTTAAACGTTCCAGAAAGTTGAATCAATGAAAGAGAATACAAGCCACTCTTAAGAGGCGAACGGGGATCCCACTTGTTATTAAATGCTGTTCCTAATAAAGTGGCTACATAGTGCATGAGTAAGAAAGTAAGAACATAGTAGAGTAAGAATGCTGTTCTCTTCCTGCTATCAAGAAAGCATCACACGAACCACAAGGTTTTCACAAGTTCTAGTCTGTATATAAAAAACCTGAACTCTGTGGAAATTTAAATTCTAGCTATGAAAAATCAGCAGCAGACTCAGATTTACCAGAGCTATGCTACGTGCAAATTTTCTTCTCGTATGCAGCAAAGTAATGATTATAAAAGGGAAGATAAATGGAAGAAGAGGACAAGGAAGACGAAGAAAATCTTGGCTGGCAGACATCAGACAGTGGACTGGTATGAACTCTGAGAGACTGCTCAGAGTAGCTGAGAATCGCTCAAAATTTGCCAAGGTGGTCGCCGACCTCCGATAGGAGATGGCACTCAAAGACGAAGATGCAGCATAAGATAGAGTATGAGAAAATTAAACTCATAATGCAGCCATCTGGCCAAGAATAACTGAAGGAAGTGAATCATTAAAGGATTAAGTACATGAAGTGCTCCATGTGGACTAGAAAGGGTTAAACTTTGTCCTCTCGCAGATATTAATTGGGCTACTGATGAATTTGTGTACAGAAGGGACTTCATACCAACAGCATAAATGTTGGTTTTCTGTTGTCTTCTGAAAACACTGCAGTCATGAAATTAGATAAGTTGGTCCAGAAAGTCTTACTAATATTGAAGAAAAGCTGGCTTATGATAAATAATTGTTATTTAGCAACTATACTATAGCAATTCTAGTTTTAGTGAGAAACCCATATCTGTATTTTTACTCTTCTTCACAGGAGGACCACTTCCCCAGACACAATGTGGGGTTCCAGAGATACAACCAGACGCTGGGTGGGATCGTGTTGTTGGTGGAGAAGAGGCAATATATGGTAGCCTGCCTTGGCAAGTGGATCTTCAGGAGAGAGCAATTGAACCCAATGGCCACGAATGCGGAGGGACTTTGATGAATGCCCAATGGGTGTGTTCAGCTGCTCACTGTTTTGAGGGGTAAGTTTACTGAATTGACATCAAACATCTTATTAGATAATGTTATGGCTATCTGCAACAAATTCTGTGCAGGATGGAAAGCAAATAAAGTTTAAAAATCAAAATAAAATGAAATAAATTTCATATCTGGGAGTCATAGTTTCAGTAAGATTTCATAAAAAAAAAATAAATAAATCAGCTAACGGCTTTTATTCCCATATCAGAAGTAAGTGCCGTTTTAGCCCTGTATAACTTTTGAAGACTTAGTGGGTAGTTCAATCACCACTAGTAGACAATCAGGGACAGCTGGCTTAAAGCATTAAGCGACATGCAGTGAAGAGAGACGACTCTACACGTGCCGCCATCTCGTAGGCCCTAACCCTAACAGAATATATTTAATGTCTAAAATAATGTGGGTTCTACGGTCGATTTTCTTCAGGTTACGGGACGATAAACTGGCTTGTCCGTACCAGAGATCGAGTAACTCGGAACGTGGTCGAAAAAAGGCTTAGAAAAATTTCTTCTAGTTGCCGACTGGATTTGAATCGAAGTCTTCCTTCGTGTGGTCAAGCGCTGTGGTGCGCAAATGCCACATCCACCGAGCTACACAGGCTCGGTGGATGTGGTGGATATATATATATATATATATATATATATATATTTTTTTTTTTTTTTAAAGAATTGAATGACATAAACCGAGAGTAAAGGAAAAAGGTTTAATGGTATCACACGACTAGTTTCGGCTTTTTACAGCCTTCTTCAGATGTTTTTATACAAAAAGTAACATTAAAAATTGAAGATAAAAACTCTGAACAGTACAGGAAAGTCACTGTACATATTTACCATGAAAACGTTGTAGTTAACGTATTCAAAGCTGTTCTTTCGTTGGCCACATTGTTGTTTGAGTGCGTGCGTATAGCATCTCGTGAGATCCAGTATGTGATCACAACTAGTCGTGTGATACCATTAAACCTTTTTTCCTTTACTCTCGGTTTATGTCAATCAATTCTTTAAAAAAAATAATAAATAAACATATATATATATATGTAAATAAGTTTTTTTACCTTGGGAATAATGTATATTAGGGTTACCAAGTAATTTTATTATAAACTTGGTTATTTTACTCCTAATCCCAAGTAAGCAAACAGTTAAGTTTGCGCCTGAAACGTAGTTCAAGTTTAAAGGTGGTGCAACACCATGGCAACTCATTGTAAATGTGGGTAAAGTTCTGATCACTATTCTTAGTATTTTCCATAATGTAAAGCACATCTCACTAAGAGATGTATACTGCAATAAATTATGTGTGGGCTCACTACCCAGACCGGTTTCAACCTTTTTTGAATGTAAAAGTGAAACGGGCTCTAAAAATTAGACAATCCCGAAAGATCGCCCAAATCTGCGTTGTTCCAGTCAATGACAGGCTCACCCAGTCACCGAGAAAAACCTCTCAGTATTTGCTCTACCCAGTGGCAGGCTCACCCCACTACCAAGCAGAGCTATAATCTCAACAGTGGCCCCACTCAGAGACAGGCAAACTCCTATCCCCAAGCAGAGCCTCACGGAGCCTCCACCGGTTTCAACCTTTTTTGAGGTCCCCTTAGTGAGTAGCTAGACCCTAAATACCAATACCAAGGTTTTAGTAATACAGAGCCTTATCAACTTTCCCTACGCAAGTTGCTAAAAGGTGTTTTCATTTTGAATAATCTCTGGAGGAGATATAGATGTAAATAAGTTTTTTTTTTACCTTGGGAATAATGTATATTAGGGTTACCAAGTAATTTTTTAAACTTGGTTATTTTACTCCTAATCCCAAGTAAGCAAACAGTTAAGTTTGCGCCTGAAACGTAGTTCAAGTCTAAAGGCGGTGCAACACCAGGGCAACTCATTGTAAAGGTGGGTAAAGTTCTGATGGGTAAAGTTTATAAAATTACTTGGTAACCCTAATATACATTATTCCCAAGGTAAAAAACTTATTTACATCTATATCTCCTCCAGAGATTATTCAAAATAAAAACACCTTTTAGCAATTTGCATAGGTAAAGTTAATAAGGCTTTGTATTACTAAAACCTTGGTATGGACTTCCCTCAACCTTCCAGGAAAACCTTGGTTCAATACCGCATACATATAACATCTGCCGAAGATGTAGAAAAAGCAGTGAAAACTCTTGAAAAACAACTACTGACAGCTATAACACAGGTAACAAATATAACCAAAAAATATAACCAAATGTACACCATCAAATAAGCTCCCAGAGGATATAAAACGTCTTATCCAAGAGAAAAACAGATTAAGAAGACAATATCAGAGAACAATGAACCCAGCTGATGAACAAGCAGTCAATAGAGCAACAAACCAGGTTCAATACGCCCTAAACGACCACCGTAACCAACTTTGGAATAACAAAATTCACCAATTAAACACACAGGATTAATCAATATGGAAAATGATGAAATCACTCCGTTCAAAGCGTTTTACATTTCCTCTAATCTAAGGTGAATCTAATGTTGTCTACAAAGACGAGGAAAAAGCTGAATAATTTGCTGACAGTTTAGAAAAACAATGCAGCCCCAATTATATCAGTACAGATATAAATTTCATAAGTAAAATTCACAGCCAAGTGCGGAAAATAACTCAATAACAAATCCGTGTCACTAACAGAAATATATGAGATTTTAAGAAAACTAAATAACAAAAAGGCTCCGGGTCCAGATGGAATAACAAACAAGGTACTCAAGTTACTTCCCTGCAAAGGGGTTATGTATCTGGTATCCATCGTTAATGTCATCCTCCGGCTAAATGGCTAAATTATTTCCCAGAGCGATGGAAAATTGCTGACGTTTTCCTAATTCCCAAACCTGGAAAATATACACAGTTTCCTAAAAATTACAGACCAATCAGCCTTCTTTCATGCATAGGTAAAATAGCCGAACGTGCTATTCTCACACGGGTTCAAGAGGCAACAGATATCAACCATGTCATTCAAGATGAACAATTCGGCTTTACGAAATATCACTCCACAACGCTACAAATTTACAGAGTTATCGAACATATAACCCAAGGGTATGAATGGCACCAACACTCTGGCGCAGTATTCCTGGACATCACTCAGGCATTTGATAGAGTGTGGCATCACGGACTAATTTTTAAACTACAAAAAGTTGGTTTTCCATTACCATTAGTTCTACTTATCAAATCATATCTAAATAACAGAAAATTTAAAATAAAACTCAACGGTATCAGATCCACAGAGAGGAGAATCACGGCCGGAATCCCTCAAGGCTCTCTGCTATCTCCCCTACTCTTCTCCATATACATGGCAGATCTCCCCAAACTGTCCCCAGCTATCACCGCTCTTTATGCCGATGACACAATCATTATAGCCAGGTCCCTCCGTCCACACCTGGCCACAATCAAACTACAGAGAGCAGTCAATGATTTGGAGGATTGGTACACCAAGTGGCGTATCGCAATTAATCCAAACAAAAGCTCTGCAGTACTTTTCACCAGACGTAAAGCAGAACCGAATACAAGCATACAAATGTTTGGTAAAATCATCCCTTGGCGCAGTTCTACCAAATATCTGGGAGGTCATATATGGATAGTGTCGCCACCAAGGCAAGTCAGACCATAGCACAGCTATATCGACTTTTGAATAGAAGCTTTCTAAACATGAGCAACAAAATGCTCCTTTTCAAATCGGTAATCAGATCGGAACTAACTTACACCTCTCCAACCTGGGGTCACACGACTAAAAGCAACATCGACAGACTTCAGATAATACAGAATAAATGCCTAAGAATGGCATTTAATTCCCCATGGTTCATCAGAAACATCCAGTTACATCAAGAAGCCAATCTTCCAGATATTAAGACCTACATGACAAGCATTGAGGAGAAATTCTTCACAATCAAGGATAATCACCCAAATCAGCTAGTTCGACAGGCAGCGGACTACGAGCCATCAGATCGTTTCAAACATAAAAAACCGAAATCCTCCATCGCAAGAGAAATCTGATACAGCCTCAATGCTCACAATGAGCGGGTAAATTACCCAAAATAATCTCATCACCCACAATCTAAATCCAGATTAAGGGATAAAAAGTCAAGGACTCAGTCCATCAACCAATTAAGTTCAAAGTTCAAAGTTCAACCTTGGTATGGCTCTTGGCTCTTGGAGCGCGATAGTGATGTCCACTGCTCGGTCAGTTTTGGAATTGTGGTGCTTTTATTATAATATGTGTCTTGAATATCATGCAATTTTTGATTCAGTGCTCTTACCAAAACAGTACAGAGTCCTGTAGCAGTGCCGGTAAGACTACAACTGCACGGTAAGCGTGATTTTTTTTAAAAATTTATTATTTAGATAGATAGATACTTCACATTGATAGTTATGGAAAAGCTAAATGAGATAATATTCGAGGAGGAATATAAAGAATTTATAAGACTAGGTGAACTACTTAACAATTGTCCGAGAAAATTGAAACTGTACAACACATTCCCCCGGAAAGTGTCACAGACGTTATCGCAGAAGGTAGTCAGATTCAGTGCCTTCTACTCCTTCGGACTTTGTAGAAGTGCAAGCACGCAAAAAGCGAAGAACAACAGATGACCCACACAATGACAATAATGAAATGGAACAGGATTCTCAGGGTTCGGACGCTGCTATTTCTCCCAAAGAAAAGGTGCCTCCGATCATCCTTAGAGAAAAGAAGAAGTTGGCAGCTTTAAGATCCACAATGTCCAATCTGCACATTGGTTTCATTAAGGCCAAAAACATGGATGAAGGAATAAAGATTCAGGCAGCAACAGTGACAGATTATAGAAGGTTGACCAAAGAACTGGATGACAGGGGCATCGAGTATCATACCTTTGCGCTCAGTTCCGAAAAAATCTTAAAAGTGGTCCTTCGTGGTATCTGTGAAGATACTGACACAGCAGAAATAACTGCTGACCTGAATTTTCAGGATCTTCCTCCAGTCAAGGTCAGCAGAATGTACAAAGCAGACAAGACTCCCATGGCATTAGTTCTAGTTGAGATTCATAAAATATACAAGGATATCTACAACTTAAAAACAGTTTGTGGTCTCATCGTCACACCAGAACCACTCCGGAAAAGATCATCTACTGGGCAGTGCCACAGGTGCCAGAAGTTTGGCCATGCCCAGAATCTTTGTAGAGCAGAATATAGATGTTTGAAATGTGGGGACAGTCACCCAACCAATACCTGCACAAAGTCGAGGACCATCTCTGCCAAATGTGCCAACTGCGTGGCCCTCATCCTGCGAACTACAAAGGATGTACTCAGCACCCAAAGAACAGACGGATGGAGGCAGTCAATCGGCCCTCCTCCTCCTACAGTATCAGAACAACAGATGTCCAGGTATCAAAACCGAAGACTCAGCGACCACAGTCAGAGACCTCCAAAAATAGAGACAACCAAAAGCAAACAAGAAGTTATGCCGATGTGATGATCCGTACAAATAGACCAATACCGGAACAAAATCAACCAACAGCACCTAAAAATCTAACAGCTGTTATTACGGCCTCACTAGCAAACATGCTACAAAATTTCAGCCTATCAAACCCTACTGAAACTTCCACTAAAAGATTTCTTCGTGAAACGCTGGTCATCCTCAGAGCTCTCATAAATGAATAGTAACAAACTCATTCCAGCATCTCTTCAGATAGTTGCTTGGAACGCAAATGGCCTCAAAAACAAAATTCTGGAACTCCGAGATTTCACTTATAGGTATCAACCAGATGTTATTTTAATCAGTAAAACTCATTTAAGACCCTCAGACAATCCTACAATCAGGGGCTATCACCTATACAGAAACGACAGACTACTCTACAGAGGCGGCGGCACTGTCATCTTCATTAAAAACAACATTAAGCACCACTCTATGAGCAATCCTTCAACCACTAGCCTCGAGATCACAGGCTTGGAAGTACTCACCAGCTCCACTGGAAAACTGAAAATCTACTCAGCTTACAACCCTCCCCAAAAATCTCTACCTCACTCTAACCTAAATGCCATCTTATGCATCAGAGAGCCCAACATTATTGCCGGGTATCTGAATTCCAAGCATCCTGCGTGGAATTGTACAACCACAATCAAGAATGGTTGCATCCTTTCCAATTACTTAGGATCAAGCAACACTGTTGTGGCAGACCCCACCGAACCAACTTATCTCAGAACGTTCGGCACTGCTGACATCCTGGATATAGCTATCCTGCAGGATATTAAATTTCAATACAGCATCATATCTATGGATGAACTATCATTCGATCACAATCCAATTCTACTACAGCTGGGAAATCAAGAATACCTATGTCCTCCTTCTCACTCCTAAATTGCATGGGAAAGACTGTCAGCAGCACCCAAAGATTATATTGGACCTGTTCCTCACATACGCACAAAAGAAGAAGTAAAAACTGCAGTTACAAATCTCACACAACAAATTAATTCTGCTATAAAGGTAGCTACCTCCTACAAATCTGCCCACAAGCCAGATCGTTTGCCTGAAGACATCATGAACTTGATCAGAGACAAAAACAGAGCTAGGAAAAGATTCCGTAACACCCGTGCACTACAAGATAAAACAGCTCTAAACAGAATAAATGGGGCAGTTAGAGATGCATTTAAAACTCATAGAAACCAAGTTTCGGATAAAACGTTATCCTCTATCTCTCCTATTGATCCTCTATCTGGGGGTTACTGAGAAACATCAGAAATAACAACAGTTCCCTCCCCCCATAATCTCAAACCAGGGCTTAGTTCACACAGATGTAGATAAGGCAGAAGCCATACTACAGTATCTTGAAGAGCAGTGCAAACCCTCTTATAACAACTTAGATTTCAATCACTTGTACAAAATCCACAGACAGGGCAGACACGCTTTAAATCTCCCAGATACCCGCGCTGACCATATTGCACCCACATCACCTGTTGAATTATATGATATTATTAAAAAACTTAAGAACAATAAATCTCCTGGACCAGATGGCATCTCAAACAGGGTGATCAAGCTGCTGCCTCGGAAAACTGTAGTGCACCTGACCAGTATAATAAATGCAATCTTAAGATTTCACTATTTTCCTTCCACCTGGAAACTGGCTGATGTAATCTCTATTCATAAGCCAGGCAAAGACCCACACCTACCGCAAAATTATCGTCCAATCAGTCTTATCTCTAATCTGGGTAAGGTTGCAGAGAAGGTCATCCTCTCACGACTCCAAACCTCAGTAAATGACCTAAACATCCTCCGTAAAGAATAGTTTGTTTTTCGGCAACACCATAGTACTACTCAGCAAATCCACAGAATTGTCGAATACATCACCACCATCTATAACTGGCGCCAGTGTACGGGAGCTGTTTTCCTAGACCTCTCCAAAGCATTTGACAAAACCTGGCATTTTGGTCTCCTGCACAAACTTATCTCGGCCGGTACATCACTAAAAATGGTTCATCTAATCCATTCATATCTTCAGAATAGATCAGTGCAAGTGAAAATCAACGGTTGTACATCGTCCAAGCGCCATATCTTTGCTGGAGTGCCGCAGGGATCTCTACTGGCTCCACTTCTGTTTTCTGTATACATGTCAGACATCCCGCACAATCCGATGACTTCCATTTTGACCCCGTATGCAGACGATACGGCAATACTACCCAGATCTCTCAGGCCCCATTTCATTAACAGTAAACTTCAAGAAAACGTTCTAAAGCTGGGGGGCTGGTTCTTCAAGGAGACTGGAAGTCAACCTCCTGAAAAGCTCAGCCGTTCTTTTCTCAAAAAGGCCAACGTCCCCTGCAGGAGATGTGTTACTATTCAATACTAAAATTCCCTGGCAGACAGAAACAAATTACCTGGGTGTAATTCTCGACAAAAAGCTATCTTTCAACCAACACATCAAGTCTACGTGCGCAAAGGCATCTAAAGCCATAGTTCAGATCTATCTGCTAATTAACAGAAATAGCAAGCTCAGCAACAGAATCAAATTGCAACTATACCAGACGACGATTCGTCCTATAATCACCTATGCCTCTCCGGCCTGGAGCCACACTTCTAATGCTAACATTATCAAAATACAGCGAGTGCAGAACAAGTGCTTGAGAATGATTCTGAACGCCCCGTGGTATGTTAGAAACAATCAACTCCATAGAGACACAAATATTCCCTATATTTTCTCTTTTCTACAATCCTTAGCATCCATGTTTTTCCTAAAGACGTCCACACATCCCAACGATTTGGTTCAGCAAGCTGCACATTACGAGACAACGGACATATTCAAATATAGAAGACCAAAAGTTATATTAGCCTCCTATAGCGATGAATAATCTCCATGCTCATTCAGGGCAAGCAAATTGTTCATAAATTTTACCCTCACTGTAACCACTACAGATAGTGGGGAATATTAAAAGCATCTTGCTTTACCCCTAAAGACATAAATGTCAATTGTCAATTGTCAACCATGTTATTTAGGGTCTAGCTACTCACTGAGGAGACCTCAAAAACGATTGAAACCGGTCCTGGTAGTGAGCCCGCCCATAATATTTTGCAGTATACATCTCTTAGTGAGATGTGCTTTACATTATGGAAAATACTAAGAATAGTGATCAGAGCTTTACCCACCTTTACAATGAGTTGCCCTGGTGTTGCACCACCTTTAGACTTGAACTACGTTTCAGGTGTAAACTTAACTGTTTGCTTACTTGGGATTAGGAGTAAAATAATCAAGTTTATAAAATTACTTGGTAACCCTAATATATATGTATAAGAATGTATTTAATTTAATTTTAAAAGAAATGACAAAACTAGTTCTAGGGGATATTATTAGCACCTCGAAAATGAATTTTTACTATAAAATTAACAAATCAAATTAATACAAAAATAAAGAAATATTATTATTTTTATGTGACTCCTGCAGGGAGTCCATACACTCTTCCACCAACTACCACAAACCGCTACTATGCCAACACTATCTACCGCCTACCACCACCACTAGTAATTTCACAGACAATCACAAATATGCATGCCCACGGTGGCATTCGAACCAGCAGCCTTTTGACTGGAGAGCGGATACGCTTATCACTCGGCCAGCCAGGCGAGCATATAATTAACTAAACCCGGTATTAATTAACTAAAATCACATCTCCCAGCATAGCGCATTCTTCTCACTTACTTCAAAGCCAGATTGGTTAATCATCACTTACAAACAATATGATTACAGATTTCGATGCATCAGTACGTTTAACCATTTTGTACTGATTGCAGTTAAGGGCATTTCGGCAATCACTCTTCAGGAAACCACAAAATCTCTGGCGTAGAGAAAAAGATTTCATGGATTGGGTCTCTCAATACCCAACTGAAACAAAATACAGTCTCTCAGTTGGGCACATCATTTCGCTTATCTGTTTAAATGAGTGGATTATGTTTTTATCATCACAATTCAAAACAATGACTCATGAAACACGTAAAACACATATTTAAACAAGAGAAAAAATATATATGAGTAATACACTTTAGAAAAATCATGTCTCCTAATTTATTTTGAATAGTTTCCTGTCTGGATTATTTAGGCTCTAATATAATTAACAAACCATAATTATGATTGTCATTAAGAATTCGAGGATTTTGAAGAGAAAGTGTCAAAACTTTTATAATAGTTGAAATAACGTTGCTATAGATTGATAATATTTTGTTTTTCTTTCCCAGTTCGCAAAATCCAAAGGATTGGAGATTACACTTTGGAAATCATCACAAATACTTCATGGACGAACATGAACAAATTCGTCTCGTCGAACGAATTATCACTTATCCTGAAAATAAGGTGTGTTTATAATAAAGCAATAATTGAGACAGAAGTATTTTAGGCTTAGAGAGGAGTGATATTACATTCTAGTTGACTAGAATGTAATATGTTCACTCCCGAATTTTTCTCAGAATCCTCTTATTTGTGGTTTCTAGTCTTTGATCAAGTGCTTTATTTCTAACCTAACTGTCGGATCTATAACTTAAAAATGTTAAGAACACTGCCTTGTATACCGCTAGTTTGGTATTTTGGCTAATGTCTTGCTTATTCCATATACATTTATTCTGCTGGCTACCCACTATACCAGATTTGCTTATTTCAGATTCCAGATTGTCAATTTCCTGATTTAACTTGCCATCTTCACTTAAAACTGTGGCTAAATAGCTGAAATATTTTGCTTGTTCTATAGGCTCCATTCAGAATGTATTCAGGGTTTCTGCCCATTTTCATAGTATAGTTTTGGTTTTTTTATTCCTATGATTTTCACGCCTAATTTGTTACTGTTGCCATTCAATTCAGCCAAAAGAATCCTGGAGACTTGCATAAAGCAGAGCTAAGTTATCCTTCTCTTATTCCTGATTTTAACTACACCATCTTCCTGTACATACTTCAATTCTAACTGCTGACTTATTGCTCTGTATAAAGTTTCGTTTACTTTATTTAATTGTAAGCTGATTTGGTTTGGAAAGAAAAAGCTTTTCGTTTGAGGCCTTAACATAGTTCTTTCCATATCTACAAATGTTAAGTACAGATCCTTGTCATAATCCCATGATTTCTCAACAGTTTGTTGTAGAGTGAAAACGTGATCATTACAACCTCTACTGGACCTTATTCCAGCTTGTTCGTCTCAAAGTTTCATTTCTACAACCTTTCTCAGCCTCTTTTCAACTATCAACATTATCATCATCATTAAATTCCTGACATGTACTCTGAAGGGGGTGTACAGGATTTCACTACTGCATGAAAAACTTACATTACCAATAACGTCCTATCTACAATTTTCCTACAAATCAATCTGTTACCTGTCAAGACTCCATTATTATCAGATCTTATATTTCCGTCTTCTAAGGCACTTTTTAACCATGTTAATCCACCTATATCTTGGTTTTCCTCTGGGTCATTTTCATGCCAACCTAGCAGAGAAAACTTGTTTTGCTAATCTTTTCTCTCCCATTCTATTTAAGTGACCATACCACCTGAGATTAGCTCTGCTAACGCATTCCTGGATGCTGACAATGTCAAGTTCTTTCCTAATATCCTTATTTTTAATATGATATTACCATTGATGCCATCTATTCAAGCCCCTAATCTTTCTCAGGACTCTCATATCTGCGGTCTCTAGTCTTTGGTCAAGTGTTTTACTTCTGACCCAACTCTCAGATCCATAAGTTAAAACTGGTTTGAACACTGTCTTATATACAGCTAATTTAGTGTTTTGTCTAATTTCTCTCTTATTCCATATGAATTTATTCAGTTGACTTCTTACCATACCAGCTTTGTTGATTCTGTTGTCTATTTCTATATTTAATTTACTATCTTCACTAAAAATCTTATCTAAGTAGCTAAAATGTTTTACTGTTCTATAAGTTCTCTATTAATAGTGCAGTTGATATTTTGAATGCTTCTTCCTATTTTCATTGTCTTTTTCATGTTATTGCTGAACTTCATATCAAATCTATTACAACAGTTCTTCAATTTAGTCAGGAAATCTTGAAGACTTGTACCGGATTTAGATTTAGAAGTATATCATCGTCCGCATAAAGTAAAGAGCAGAGAATAAGATCTCCAATTTTGACATGATGTTTAATAACACTTTCTTTTATAATGAGATCCATATAGATAATGAATAACAGAGGGGATAATGTACATCCTTGTCTGACACCATATTTAACATCAAACCATCTTCCTGTACTTCCTTTGATCCTAACTGCTGATTTACTACAACTCAAATAAAGACTAAGTATTGCTTGATATAATGTCCTATTGACACTATATAACTGTATGGTTTTAAATAGGTTTTATCGTGGAAACTTGTCACATACCTTTTCCAGAACTACAAAACTTATATATAAATGTTTTTTATATTCTGATGATTTCTCAACTGTTTTTCGTAAAGTGAAAGTATGATCGTGATAGCGTCTATTCGGCCTGAATCCAGCTTGTTCTTCACCAAGTTTCCCCTTCCATAATCCTCAACCATTTTTCAAGTATACTACTTGCATAAATCTTACCAGGAACACTTAGTAGGGAAATACCTCTGTAATTCTGACATTCAGTTTTATTTCCCTTTTAGTACGTGGGTACTATGACAGCTCTACTCCAATCATCTGGAATTTGTCCCTCTGTCCAGGCCTTCTGAATTATGCAATGCAGGAACGGCACGTCTGTAGTGTGCGCTGTCGCATTTTTGCAATGCGATACAGCCTGTTTGGATGATAGTGTGCGCTTAGCTTTACATTGAATACGAGACCGATGATACTTGATTCTAACCAAGGTGTTCCGTTAAAATTTCAGGATTTGTTCCGTCTTAGGAAAAGTTTGAGAAACGCTGTCCTATGGTCTGAAACTTCTTTGTCCAAACTTAAATTGGAACAATTGCTTCGCATTATCAGAGAGTCTTACTCTAATCACACATCACTATCAATAATAATAATATATATATATTTTAGAATAGAATAAGTTTATTGTCATTCATATATACATATATAGAGTATTTACAAATATATAATTCAGATTAAGTTCAAATATATAAGCATATATAAATTATAATAGGAATGCTGCAATTTTTGCAGTTTCACTAATGTATTTACAAGGTTGTATTTACAATAGATAAAAAAAAAGAATTTTTAATAATAATGAAATATTTTTAGAATAAATATGCTGATTTTTAAAATGTTTCACAATTAAAATAATCATCTTTAGTGACATCCAACTTTTATTATTATTATTATTATTATTATTATTATTATTATTATTATTATTATTATTATTATTATTACTCAGATAAATTACACACATTATATGAAGACAATTATGCATAACAAATACTTTCTCTACATAACGTTTTTTTTTAAATAATAATAATACCAATAACTGTTTACAACGTATATTATTATAATATTCATGATGATCATTACAGATGTTCTTTTGCAATTTTACACTCTATATATATAGTATATTCAATGGATATAATCACTCTATATTGCACACGTTTGTTACAGTTATTACATACATTACGTACATTTCATTACATATGACACTTACATTACGTTTGTTTACATATAATACATACATTACATACATTGCATTACATGTGATACGTGCATTACATGCATTTGGTTGCATATGATACATCTTGGATGAGAACTAATTTCTCTGCTTTCATCCTCGAAGCTTATATGTAAGCTTATCTGAGGATGACACCAGTTGGTTATTATTTATTGTTTTTTTTTTGCTATGTTAGGAAGCTACGAAATCTATGATTGAGAAATTCGCGCACGCATGCACGCACGCACACAATAATTTGGAATGTATTCATGCGTCGCTGAACTGGAAGCCTGAACGAATGTATTGTGTTTCATTGCGTTTGTATGGTATTTTGGGTGCGTGTTTCTTGTTCATAGTATGTCCTTAGAGCTCTTTTCAGGCTATTGTAGTTTGTAAGGTTTCTTTATTCAAAAGGTAATTTGCTTATCATGGGATGCAGAAGTTTCGCATGGCCTTTCCGTAGTGATTATTGTATTTATATGTTATATAATTAGTAGCCTGAGGTCTTGTTATACGTATGTATTTCTGACTGTCCTGTAGTTCGCATCGAAATATTTTAGCAAAGCAGCATAGCGACGTAAATGTTTTGCTGTCAGTATTTTGTGTTCTGATATTGCAGTGTATATAAATTAGTTATTGTCTCTCTGTTCCAAAAAGATCAGTTTTATCATTTTGTACTGTAGGGACATTAATCTATTTAATTTGTAGGGTGCACAGAAAGCATACGTTGTTATAGCGTATCCTAGTATATTTTGGCATAGTGCTTTGTATATTAGTGTTTTTAGGTGAATGGGAAGTATGTCTTTTAACCTGTAGAGTTTGCCACTTATTGTTCGGAGTTTGTTGTGTAGATGGTTTATGTGGATATTCCAGTTCCTATCTGCATCGAGATAAATTCCAAGTTTCAACCTGAGTGATTGTAGTGGTTTTGCTGTTCTGTGTGTTTTTTATGTTGGAAAGTGAATGTTGGATGGTTATACATTTGTTATCAACTGGTCGAGTCAATGGATTTCTGAATATCATTAATTTTGTCTTTTCTGAGTTTAGGTGTATGGAATGTTTCGTGAGCCAGTCTATGATCAGATTTATGTCATGTTGCATATTTGTTTGGGCTATGCTTGTTTGGGATAATATTGGTGTATCATCTTCGTATTGGAATATCTTACCTTTGAGTGGTAGCTGATTAATATCGTGAGTGTAAATGTTGAATAAAGTTGGGGAGAGTATAGCTTCCTGTGGTACTCCACAGATTACTGGTAGCTCTCTGCATCGGTTTGACCCGATACGTGTGATATGCTTTCTATTTTGGAGGTAGTTTGTAAACCTCCTGTGCAGAGGCCCGTCTATTCCAACATGCCTCAGCTTTTCTAACAAGGTTTGATGTGTGAGTGTATCAAATGCTTTAGTTAGATCAATAAAGTCTACCATGGCAATTTTGTTTTTGGCTAAGGCGGTATCAATTAAGTTTGTAAAGTCTTCCAAGAGAGATGTTGTTCCCTTATTTTTCTGAAAACCATATTGTGTTTTGGGGATAATATGAAAGGTCTCCGTATATGTTGTAAGTTTCTTCAGTATTATCCGCTCCATAATTTGATTGATAATTGGTAATGTTGCTATGGGTCTGTAATTGCTGATTATATTTCTTTTTCCATGTTTGTATATGGGTGTGATTATGGTGGTCTTTAGCATACTTGGTATCTCTCCAGTTTTAAATATTTTATTTATTAATTTTAGTAGGATTGGACTTAAACTAATTGCATGTTGCTTTATATCTTTAGATCTGATACCATCAATTCCTTGGCCTTTTTTTTTTTTTGATTTCATGCATTGCAGAGAGAAGTTCTGCTTCTTTTATGATTGGGAACTATAATGTCTGTTTTGATTGCCGTCCAAGTGGAGGGTCTCGTTTTGTGATTGGGGGAATATTTCTGTGCAGGTCTTGGATGGAGTCTGCAAAGTATTGGTTAAAGTCATTTGCTAGTTGTTGGATAGGTTTTGCGTCTTTCATGAAGCTGTGTTTTATGGTTTCGGAGGCGGTGGTGTTGGGAACAAAATCTAGCATCTCACTGATCAGATGCCAGGTTTGTTTCATGTTGTTTTGTGCAGAGGTTAGTTTGTCTCTGTAGTAGCTTATTTATGCATTTCTGATTTGTGTTTTAAGGCGATTCCTTGTTATCTTATATTCAGTTTTTAAAGCTGTGTTATTTGGATATCGCTTTAATTCTTTCCATAAAGAGTCCTTTTTGTGTATTTCTAGGATTAAATTTTATGTTATCCAAGGATTTTGTGTTGTTTTTGAACGAATTCTGACTTTCTTTGTAGCTTTCTTATATGTTTCCTCCAGTGTGAGTTTAATGTTGTTGTATAGGATATCTGCTGAATCTGATGCCAGGTGTGTTCCCAGTTGGTTTTTCGTATTTCGTGGTTGACTATTCCTTCGTCTATTACTGTTTTCTGTCGCTTTCTGCTGTGGGACATTTCATGGATATTGTCTTTTTGTGCAGGTTTAGAGCGGTGAAGTAATGTCTGCTACTTTGCACTTTATGACTGATGCAGTGTAACTGTTTGGTGGTGCTCGGACGTTTATATGATCTAGACAGGAGGCAGTGATAGCATTTCCGAATATTTCTTCTCTAGTACATGATTTTATTGTTGGTATTAGATTATACATGGATAGCGTGTCTAGGTATTGCACGGTGTTGTTCTGGTTTTCGTTTGCAATATTTATGTTTATGTCGCCAATTATCATTAGGTATTCGGTTGAGCATATTTCTTGGCTAGAAAGTCAGCAACTGAGTTCGTACAAGAATTTTATCATGTTTAGGTTTGGTGGCCTGTAAATAGCATTTAGTATTAAAGGATGCTGCCTATTGGTGGTATTAGTGAATTCGAGGCAGAGGGTTTCAGCATGCTCAAACTGATAGGCCGTTTCTTTTGCTATTAATTTTTGTTTGATAAATATTAATATTACACCCCCTCTTTTTGTTTGGCGGCATGACCTATGTTGTTGGAAGCCTGGAATTTGGAAAGCATTCGCTTCGTCATTAGTTATGGATATGTAAGAATCAATATATCAATAATATCAGAGTAATTCCTCAGATAAGCCTGTAACAATAACCAATCTTTTCGGATGCTTCTGATGTTAATATGCAAGACTGAGAGACCTCTTGCTCGTACTGTGTGTTGTTTCCATGCATCAAGCAATTCGAAAGTACAATTAGTGATGTATTCTGGTGTAATTACATCTATCTGATGGTTCACGTTCATTTTTGTTGTGTTGAGATCTTCTTATTGAACTAAGTTGGAGTCTTTTGTTTCACTCTGGCAACCTGTCTATATCTTCCGAGCTTTTAATTTGTATAGACTTTGATGTCTGTGACTTAATAATAATAATAATAATAATAATAATAAAACTTTATTTTTTTTTAAAACATACAGTGAATGAATAATCAATAATACAATGTTTCCACAGTTATACCACTGTGATATTTTATGTACATCACGAAGCTCTTACTATTTTAAATCAATCCATGTTTAGTGTTTCATCCTGTAATTAACCATCATTGACTCCAATGATGTCCTGTAATCTAAAGGCTGAAATATATGGCTTAAAATAAATATTACTAATTTTATTGCGTTTTCCGCGTGAATTAAAGAAACTTTTCATGGCATATACATCTCTTAAAGAACAATTTAATCTTAAGTGTATTACTGCTGGGAATGAACAGAAAATTTATGAAATTCTGCTTTCTTGCTTATGAGAACCACATGAACAATTCTACCATTACATCAGAGTAATGGCACAATAATACCATGGCTAATATGATAGGATACCAGTGGTTTTTTTTGAGAGACATGCAAAGTGACAAAAGAAGAATTGCAATAATCACAAGTAGCCAATGTTTTTTAATCTGGAAATTGGTATATAAATACAATCAAAGAAGGATATTAGCCAAAAGAGGTGTAGTATGCGTACACAGCTAATAAACATAATATAGTAGCCTACTAAATTTTAGTTGGCACATCCATAATTTCAAATGCCAGCATCTTTTTGTATTTTATATACATTTTTGACACTCTTTTTGCTTTCTTACTTATTGTAAATATAATAAAATACGGATGTCATTCTTTTTCTGTTGCTTCCACCAGCAAAAAGTTATTTGCAAATCTATATCTATAGTACATTTTGTACATATAAGGATACCAAGTAATTTTATGAACTTGGTTTTGTTAATCCTTCTCCCAAGTACGCAAAACAGTTAAGTTTGCGCCTGAATATAGTTCAAGTCTAAAGGTAGTGCAACACCAGGGCAACTCGTTGTAAAGGTGAACTTTGATCACTATTCTTAGTATTTCCCATAATGTAAAACACATCTCACTAAGAGATGTATACTGTTATACATTATGGGTGGGGGTCACTACCCAGACCGGTTTCAACCTTTTTGAGGTCTCCTCAGTAAGTAGCTAGACCCTGAAATACTAAGGTTTTAGTAATACAGAACCTTATCAACTTTACCTATACAAGTTGCTACAAGGTGCTTTGAATAAGAAACTCTGGATGAGATAAAGATGTCAAAAGATGAGATAAAGACCCCCCCACACCCATAATTTATAACAGTATACTTCTCTCAGTGAGATGTGTTTCACATTATGGGAAATACTAAGAATAGTGATTAGGTCTATACCCACCTTTACAACGAGTTGCCTTGGTGTTGCACTACCTTTAGACTTGAACTACGTTCTAGCGCAAACTTAACTGTTTTGCTTGCTGACTTGGGAGGAGTAATAACACTAAGTTTATAAAATTACTTGGTATCCTTAATATATAATATATATTATCCCCAAGGTAAAACACTTTTGACATACATACACACATACATATATATATATATATATATATATATATATTTGTTAAAGATACCAAGTTATTTTAAATATAAACCTGGTTTTATTATAACTGGGATCAAATCAGATGGATTGCATGTATTATATATATATATATATATATATATATTTATGAAAAACATTGAATGACTAGAACCGAGATTTAATTAAAAAGGTTTTAATATAAACACACTACTAGTTTCGGCCTGTAACAGCCTTCTTCCGGTGACATTATAAAAGAAAAAACACTGAACATTGAGGGTTAAAAGACTATGAACAACATAGACAGTCTTTATACATAATTAGCATTAAAACGTAATAATGTTTCAACGTTTTAATGCTAATTATGTATAAAGATTGTCTATGTTGTTCATAGTCTTTTAACCCTCAATGTTTAGTGTTTTTTCTTTTATAATGTCACCTGAAGAAGGCTGTTACAGGCCGAAACTAGTAGTGTGTTTATATTAAAACCTTTATAATTAAATCTCGGTTCTAGTCATTCAATTTTGTTCATAAAACTATGTATGTTAACCGAGTCAATGATCATTCATTCTGCCATATATATATATATATATATATATATATATATATATATATATATATATATATATATATATATATATATATATAATTCATAAAAAATAGGGTAAAAGTAATCCTTAGCCCACCCAATATATATATATATATATATATATATATATATATATATATATATATATATATATAATCCTTAGCTCTCTCAATATATATATATATATATATTACATAGCCCAGAAACCCTGCTTTAGAGATCAAACATGAAACTTGATCAAGCCACTTCAGGTTTCCAATAAGCAGGGTAGTGCTCTCACAGCAGGCATCTCGTACCTAAAGACCATCAAAAACATCCATGCCCACGTTAGGATTTAAACCTCCAGCATGTTGGTTGGAGAGTGGGTATGCTAACCACTTGGCCAACCAGTACTTGAATTCATTATACAAAATACTTTTTTTTTTCTCTAATATATTTTTTATTTCTATTACCGATCAACAGAAACAAGCATATGTGTGGTACACGTGTGACAAAGAACTCTGACGTGTTGGTAGCAGGAAAGGTAGTATTCTATTTTTAAAATATATATTCTAAAATACATGCAATTCATCTGATTTGATCCCAGTTATAATTCTTTATCTGTCTAGGCAGATAAAGTCTAAAAATGTTCTAGACAGATATAATCCGTATATCTGTCTATGACATTTTAAAGGCTCTGCTAATCAAGATGAGCAAAATTGCTCTCTTAAAGACCGGAATTTTTCCTACAAAAACTGCTGTAAGACATGTAATTTATAATATGCATAATATTACTATCCCTCTTATTCCTAGTTTCTTTGGCTATAATCCCAACTGTGATTATAGACAAATAGATAACCCTTGCAATTCTTGTTCTCAACACTGAACATTCCATTTCTAATCACACAATGATTTGAAAGTTAATAAATCATTAACTTCCAGTGAAATTAATGATTTGTAGCAACGATTTAAAAAAAAAAAATGACGTGAGAACTCAGTGCCATTTCATAAGACTTCAAGAGGTGGAAAGATTATTGGACTATCGTAATACATGGTTTGAGAAACGATTTAAAGATAATACAAGAGACAGTTCACCTTGTTTTTACTCCATCTTACAGCCATGGTCCAAGAACTCTAGACCATCCTTGAATTTCTAGACCTCACGCTCTCTACTACCGAAATAATGGTCACAAAACGATCACTCCCATAAGAGCAGTGAAATGGTCAAAGATAATCCATTAATTCATATTTCTGTATTCAGATTGACAGGAGAAGAATATTTGGTGATGTGTCTGCTTCATTTGTTCAAATTGCTGGACTCAGATTTCATGTGAAGGTCAAAAACATTGCTGAAAGATTTTTTTCTTCCTTTCCCACACCATGTTACCTTAGTAACAGAAATATGCTTAAATTTTGTAATTATGTAGTCTTCATAGGTTTTGAGGTTAGAATAAAGCATTTTAAAAATATTCATTGGAAAGTAAAAAATCAGTGACAATTATTAAGTGATCAGTATTAGTTAAAGAGGATAGTTGTTTTATCACTGATATACAATTGAAAAATATTTCCTGTTGGCACTTAAGAGTGTTAGTGATATTATTATTATTTTATTTTTTTAAGAGTTCTTATGATCAGAATAACGATATAGCACTTTTGAAACTTAATGCACCTGTAAGATTTACAAGTTATGTCAAGCCTGCTTGCCTTCCAAATCAAGGATCCATTCTACCAGAAGGGAAGAAGTGTATAGCATCTGGGTGGGGAAACACAAGAGGTAAGTAAAATCAATACATACAGTGCTCGCTTGTAAATATATACTATCTTTTCCGCAACTCTTTCAAATGATCTTGAGTACTGTCACCCAGAGCTGCAAATAGGTGAAAGGGAGTGAAACATCATTTTTACCTAGATCCACTTTTTTTTTTAAATAGGAATTATATTTTCAATATCAGAACAATGAGATGTGTGAAAACAGAAATTTTATGGCTAGATAGATTTCTAGATAATGTGACGAAATATTATTGAATTTCAATAAAAGTTAATACTGACAATTTGCATGTGGCATGAAATATGAATTTTTTACCAGATGATCTGTTTACCAGACGTAGCTTGAAAAAGTGGTTTCTAGATTATGTAATAAGTAACTAAAAATACAAAAAATTATAAAATTAATTAATAAAATCAGAAAACCAAAATTCTTAACTTACAATATATATATATATAACAGGTTTACAATCCTTTGTGAGCAAAATCATAAGAATAAGCAGAATGCTTTGAATATTAGCAATACTGAGACTGATTAAGGAATATTTCCCTCTTGCTTGCAGGAGAAAACATTTCTACTGGTGTGCATAAATCAAAGATGCACTTCCAAGGTGCTATATATATATATATATATATATATATATATACTGTATATATCATCTCATTTTCCTTTTACATTCTTTTACCTTGTGGTGTTGAGGGTTTATTAATCATCGTACCTCAAACCGTTCACAGGATAAGGTGGTCAGCCTTGCGCCCCCGGCGTATCCTATGTCCTGTAGTGTTAAGTTCTCAAGACCTGTGTGCCTGCTTTGCTGGATAAAAAATCCCCAGATAAACTGGCGATAAAACCTTACTGTCAACGCCCAAGACCTGCTTACTTGCCTATGGCTGAGGAAGATCCTTCAGCTCCTCACGTCACTGACGGGAATCGAACCTAGGACACTCTTTCCCCAGGCATATGGTTGCGAAGCGGACAGCCACTAGGCTAACCGCGCGGACTGTAACAACAAGATAAGTCAGTTAAAATCTAAGAAAAAAGAGGTGATACGGTGGTAAATATATATACTTCGTCCCGCTATTGACCAAGTCAGTCTATAGACAGACTTGGTCAATAGTGGGACTTTACCAGTTTCACAGGGAGTTGTCCGTAGGCTATTCGCCATGCTAAATCCATGTGAAACGACTGTTCCCAGCTATTCCTGATGTTTTGGAATAGGATTTCCATATTTGTATCTAAAATTGGCGTATCACATCTGGAAAGTTTCCCAGTATATTGCTTACGATTTTAATTTTAATAAATCTATTTCCTCTGTTTTAAATTTTTTGATTTGTTTACTAAGTGAATAATACCAGTCGAGCACAACCTCTGCGCAGGGACCAGCATGACCCGTGATCCCGAAGTAGGGAAGGAAATGTCCTAGGAAGTATTTAACTAAGTTGCCTGAAATATGGTTAGACTTTAAAGCCTTCCGTATGGTTTTAAGAGTATTTGCGTAAAATAAACATTTAAAACTGGGAAGTGAGAATCCCCCTTGAATGTTTTTTAATTTTAGATAGTCTTTCCTGACTTCGTGTTTTCTATTATTCCAGAAAAAGTCTGTTAATGGTTTGTAAAGCTAATTTTCTTCTATTCCCTTAACATCAGTAATATTAATTGTATGCATGTACAATAATGCACATGCATACAATTAATTATTGCTCTTCTGTAAAATGAGAAATAGTTGGGTTTAAACGGTTTTAGTTTTTCCGCGCAGGCTTCCAACAGTTTTGAAACGGGCAGTACTGGAGTCGCGGGAAAAGGAATGTCAAGTAATGTAAGAGACTGAGTTTGCGGTGTTAAACCATAGGGAAGGCACGTATTATGGAAATCTCCAAAAATTGTAATTTTAGATTTTGGGGGTTTACGCGGAGACCACTGATTATGCTGAATATTTGCAAATTGCCGAAATAGATGTAAATGGACTCGGAGTCTCTGAGCGTAGCCACTACATCATCGGCATATGCAACAATTTTGCGCTGTCTGGAGACTGGGGGTAACGGAATTCCTCTAATTTCTGGGGTATTATCAATTTTAAGGATAAGGGGTTTTAGCGCTAATGAAAAAAGGAGAGGGCTGCTTAGCGGGCAACCCTGCATTACCCCTCCTTTTTTTTATTTATAAGAATTGGTTTTGAGAGGAACCGTTAATAGATATTTGGGTAGAAGCTTCTGCGTACATGTTTTTGATTACCGGCCGAAGCCCAGGTCCCACCCCTATTTTTTGAAGGATGTCCTGCAAGTACGTGTGCCTGACGCTATCGAACGCCTTTTCCAGATCTGTTGAGAGAAGTGCCAAAGGATAGCTTTTGTTTCTGCAAAGAAGGATTAGATCTCTTATGAGAAGAGATTTAGTTCCATCGATCTGACCGGGACTCCGTAAACTTGAGAGCTCGTTATTACTTTTTCAATACCGCATTTGATGCCGGTACAGATAGTTTTGGCGAAGATTTTATAATCCAAATTTGTGAGGGAGATCGTTCGCCAGCTGTTTGCTAAAGTTCGATCCCGGTCTTTTTTTGGAATTAAAAACTGTGTAACTTTTAACGAAATCCTCGGGAATATTTCCCGAAGTGAGGAAATCGTTAAATATTTTTACTAATATCGGTGAAGCGACTTTCCAGATAGTTCGATAAAACTCAATCTCCAACCCATCTAATCCGGGGGTTTTTCTTGCCTTCATTGTTTTGGAGGCTGCTTTTATTTCTTCAGCAGTTATCGGCCTGTCATGCAGAGCGCTAAGACGATCGAGAAGACATGTAATGTCCCACTCGCTAAAGTCATCTGTGCCCTGATGATCAGAAAAGGCGCCGAGGTAGTGCTGATAGAAATATCGTAGAATTTCCTGAGGATTTTAGCATTTGGCCATTCTCTCGGATCTGGCAAACCGTTCGATCGTCATTTGCCGCCACCCGTTGTTGGTTGTAGAATGCGGTGGAAGGTGTTTCTTTCCAAATATCTGAGATAGAGTCTCTCTCGAAAATCGAGGTCTTCGACTCTTCTCTGCCGCTCTTGTTGCAGTTCAACTTCTACTTGTCTGATGAGATCTCCACAGGGGACTCCGCGCAGCTCGTTTATGCGGTACCAACCGAGCTCCCTATAGAGATCCCTCCGACGTTTTCGTTGTTGTTGGACACTTTTGCGCCCACACTTTTGAAAGAGTTCCTTTACCTGCGACTTGAACTGCTGCCAGGTTTCCCAGTCCCAGCTGATGTCTTTCAATTCATCACAGAAGAGCTGTAGCCTGTTGCTAAATAGACTAGGAAAGGTGGGGGGGAGCCTCCAAGGGCCTCTGGCTGTTTCCATAGCCTCTGGGGTTTTTATTTTTAGTAACACCATTTTGTGGTCGGTTAGCATACCGCTCACTGCAATGTGTCGTATCTCTTGAACATACGGATCTAACTTTTCGGATATGTAAAATCTATCATGTCTTGTCGCTATCCCGCTACGGCACCACGTTGTTTCGACTTTGAAAGGGTTTTGCCGCCTCCAAACATCGACAAGATCCACGTTTACGCAAGATCGTTTTAGTGCGGAAAACCCGCCAGTGCCGTTATTGCTGTTCCCTCCTGTTTTATCGTGGCGGGTATCTTCTACACAGTTCCAGTCACCCGTTATGATTAGTTGTTCTACTCCCAGAAGGTATTGTTCAATACCGGAAAAGAAACCATCTCGTTGGTGCGGGCGATTCGGGGCGTAGACTGTAAGAAACCGGGTAGCGCTGCCACCGTACTTCCAGTCTACGGACATTAGACGTCCTATAGCGTCTTTCTGGATGTTGAAGAACCCTTCCACAATGGGGGGACGAATTATTATCCCCAGCCATCGCGAGTGAGCAAGCATCCCCGAAACAGCAGTAGCTGGTGACCGGGTAACTTCTAGAAAAGTTCTCCACGTCCCAGTGTTTAAAGAAGTGAGTTTCCTGCAGGAAAAGTATGTCAATGTTGTGAATTAGCATCAGTCTCCAGACAGCGCTTTGCGTAGTCCGTTGATATTTAGGGTAGCTATTTTAAGGGTTTGATCCATGTTTGTAGTAGTAGTTAAGTATGTTGGCCTCCATTAGCTGAGCCAGATTACTGTGGAGGAAGTTTATTTCACTTTCATTTACTCCGGGGATTTTTCTGAGATGTTCTATATTGATGGATTCTGTATCCCGTATGGTGAGGGGCCCCCATTTAAAGCTTACTCTGCTCGCGGAATCGCCCTCACCCTTGATGTGAAAACCTGGTTCTCCTAGTTCTTCCCCCTTTTTTGAGGATATTTTTTATTTCTTCCGAATCTTCATTATAGGCCTGTAATATCACAGCCGAATTCAAGATTTCAACTTCTTCTGATGGAGTCAGCTTTCTTTCTTCTTCTGATTTTGATTTCTTGTTCTCTTCTCTTTCGTGCCCTCCAGGCCGCTTTGTTACAGCACTGCAGAATTCTATTTCTTATGTTTCGTCTTTTTCTGTCTTCTCACTTGTGGAGATTCCTGCTTTAGGATTATTTTTTCTCTGCTTGTTTTTGTCAAGTGAGTTTTTAGTGAATGGGGGCCTGATCTGCTTTTGTCACTTCCTTAGTAACCGGTGTTCGGAGACCTGGGAATTCCTCTTAGTTTGTTGCTTCCGTATTTCCTGGTGCAACAGGTTTTATTGTCCCTCCCATGTGTTCGGCATGGGTCCTTTCGAGACAGGTATCTATTTTGTGGTTACTGTTGCTGCACTTAAGGCAGGGTACTTTGCATTGTCTCAGTGCGTGCGCTGCTGACGGGCAGTTCTTGCATTTCCTTCTGGGGCATTCTATCCCCAGGTGTTTGTCTGAGACACATCGAAAACACAATATTTTAACAACAGGGTAATTTATCATTACCCTGGCTGATCCTAAAAAAACGAAGTTGGGGACGGGTGTTTTCATCTCCATGGAGATAAAAACCTCCCCTGACTTCCACTCTGGCATGTCCATGTCGTCGGATATTTTTACATATCTAACTGTTCCTCATTTGGAGAACTGCTTTATCATTTCATCTCCTTTCTCCAAATATTCCAGGGGAAACCATTCTATTTTAATGGTCTTGAGGATACTCCCCACCATGGAAGGGTGAAGTTTTTCCCCGGCACATTGACCTCTTTGACAGAGTTTAGATCGCGTTCCTTCATTTTTGACGACGATCTGAAATCGCCCCCCCCCCCGCGTAAGGGGTAAATCCGAAATTGTTTTCCGACCCGACCCAATCTATCAGGGGTTTCGCGAACGTCCTGTTATCAATTTTCGTGTTAACCTCGAACCCGAGGGTTTTGACTCGCGGTAAGAATGCCGCCATCAAAAAAAAAAAAAAAAAGAAAGGGAGGTTTCTCTGCTGCACAGTATATACCATATACCATGGGCCAAGATAGGAACAAAAACTCCGGGACCTGGAATACCAAGGTTTTAACATTAACATTAATATTTCTGGCTAGATGGGTGAAGCAAAATTGCTTTTCATATTCCCCTTTGTCTTGTAATGAAAGAAATTTGAATGGAGTGTTAGTGAGCTATATGCTTGCCCATTGAGGGCAGTGAAGTTAGTTGTGTTCAGCTGAACTTACGATAGACTTTTGTCTTTTATATTTGAAACTTTCTGCTTCATTATATTCCGAGGCTTCCTTGATTAACGGGTTTGGATGGTTACTTCTCTTGGTAAAGAACTTTTCAGCTAGATTTAGGAGAAGGGAAGAGATATAAGGGATATTAACTTCTCTATGGATCTGGGTGTTTCCTATGAACCAAGGGGCATCCAGAATCATCCTCAGGCACTTATTCTCTAATCTCTGAAGTTTTAGAATGTTTGAATTCGCGGTGTGGCTCCACGCTGGGGATGCGTAAGTGATGACGGGTCGAATTACCATCTTGTAAATTGTTAATTTTGTTTGCGTGTCCAGTTTACTTCGTCTGTTGATCATAGGGTACAGCTGTGCTAAGACTTTGGATGTCTTTGAGGTAATGTAACTAATCTGTTTGCTGAATAGGAGTTTACTATCAAGAATCACTCCAAGATATTTAACTTTAGTCTGCCATGGAATCTTTACTCCCAATAAATAAATATCCTCCATGGTATGGATTTTCTTTCTACTAAACAATATAGCTGAGCTTTTCTGGGGTTAACTTGGATCCTGCAGTCTGCCACTTTTCTAAAATGTGTATGCTGGTTTGTAGTCTTTCAGTTGTCAGTTTTGGGCTCAGTGATCTTGCCATCAGTGCAGTATCATCTGCATATAATGCAGTGAATGTTGTTCTTGGGTTCAGAGGGATGTCCGCTACATAGATTGAGAACAGGAGAAGAGCCAGAAGAGATCCCTGAGGTACGCCTGCCGAGATCCTGGGTCTGGTCGAAACCGTTTCACCGACCCTGACCTGCATATATCTGTCTTTCAGGTAAGAATGTATTAACTTGACTGGCAAGTTAAATTTTATCACTTTGTAGAGAACGCCTTGATGCCATACTTTGTTAAACGCCTTCTCTGTGTCGATGAAGATTGCAGCTGTATTGAGTTTCCAGTTAAAACCTTTAGTAATGATTTCTACCAGCCGGTGCACTTGTTGAGCAGTATTATGGGCCTTACGGAAGCCGAACTGTTCATTAGGCAAAATTCCAAACTTATCTGTTTCTGCTTGGAATCTTGAGAATACCACTTTCTCTGTCACCTTTCCGAGGCTGGACAATAGGCGTATGGGTCTGTAGCTTTCGGGAAAGTGAGGATTTTTTTTCCTGGCTTCATCAATGGCATGATGGTGGCTGTTTTCCATGTAGTAGGGAAATTCTGGAATATAAAGATGGCATTTGTAATGTTGACGAGATGAACTATGGCCTTTCTTGGAAGTAGTTTTACCATTCTGTTATTTATGCCATCCAGTACTGGAGCTTACTGTTTAGATGGGAGATGATATTTATCATTTCTGCCAGATTTGTAGGAGTGATATGTTCGGATTTAACAGTGTCCTGTCTTAAGGTTGTCCTAAGATGACGATGAATATTGTACATAAGTTTAATATTTAGATTTGTATAAGATGGATTGCACTGAGATTCTAGGTTATCTACTAGTGCTTCGGCTTTCTCTTCATCTTTGTGAACTGTTCCTTTCTTGGTTTGTATAGGGCCATGAGTTGCTTTTTGGTGCAGATTGCTCTTAAGAATTTCCATATAGAATGATCTTCTGTATTGATGTTAGCCAATTTGGTTTCTCATTCATGGTTTCTGTGTTTGTGAAGAGCTTCCCGGACCTGACTGTTTAGATTATTCAATACTGTTTTATCTTGTGTGGCTCTGGTATTGTGGTATCTCTTTCTGGCCCTATTTTTTGCTCTGATTAGCTCCATGATTTCTTCAGGGATACCGTTGGTTGGGTGGAAGACAGTGGATTGTCTGACTGATTCTATTGCTTTCTGAATTTGTATGGTTAAGTTATTTACTGCTGTGTCAATCTCTTCCTTTTTACTGATATTGGGCATCTGACCAATATCAGTAAAAAGGAAGAACCTTGGCTAACTTGTCCAATGCTATGAATGTGTGCAGAGGAGAGAATTGATCTGATGAACTTAGATTAAGCACTACGGGACTGTGGTCAAAAGATAATTCGTTGATTGATTCCAATTTGAATTGGTATCTTAAATTTTTAAAGATGACAATGTCTAGTATTCCCGAACTACCTGAAGGGCTGAAGTGGGTGGGTCGGTAGGGCAGGCAACAACAACAGAAGTCAGCATTGCAATGTTGAAAAGTGTGTGGCCTTTGGTGTTAGTTGATGAGCTGAGCTGTACCAAACTGTGTGTTTTGAGTCGAGATCTCCTGTTATTATTATGGAGTCATTTGGACCAAGTAGGGAGTCCAGATCTGTTGTCAGCAGAGGAATCTCAGAGGGTTATAAGCAGCATAGATCTTGAGACTCCCAGCATTGAAGGTATGTACCTCCTCACCAGTCACCTCCAAGTTTACTGTTTGGAGATTGTCTATTGTATTATGATTCAAATAACTCTTAATACATATGGCTGTGCCTCCACCTCTTGTGCCAATTCTGTCGTTTCTGTACATAGCGTATCCACGGATGTTTGGGTTATTAGCTGGTCTTAGGTGTGTTTCACCGATCAAGATGATATAAGCACTGAGGCGAGTTGCAAATTCTTGAAGTTCCAAAACCTTGTTCATCAATCCATTTGCATTCCATGTGATTATCTTAAGAGCTTTTGGTTTGAATTTATTACTCATGACAGATGGCTGTTATAATGTTTTGTGTGCCTTGCAGGAATCTCTTTCTGGAAGATGGTGAGGGGCATGTCTTGCTGAATTCCTGCAGCACGATGGCAAGTGAGGCTGTTAAAACGGATGTTATGTTGAAGCTTTCTAGCTAGAGAGATGTAGGAGGCTTAGTTCTTGCAGCTTCAGCACATGTTTTGGTCATGGTTGTTCCTTCTTGTGAGGTTGAATGCGAGGTGTTTCGGACTGGAGGACGATCTGTTTGGTTGCTTAAAACGTTGTTACGTGGTCGAGCAAGATTAACTTTTGTTGATCCTCGATTTTTTGGATTGGAAAGTCATCCCTTGTAGTTGGAGGATGAGGTCCTCTGCAGTTTGCATAGCATGCTGGAGTTGTGCGTGGCTTGGTGCATGTGATGGTCTGGTGTCCCTCGCCGCACTTCAAGCACCTGAAGGCTGCCTTACATAATTTGTCAAAGAAACCTTTGACATTTATGACACTGACCTGCAGATGCTCTTTTCCTAAGAGGCTCAGTTGAAATCTTGAGTCCGCATACTACTGTCAGTTCATAGATCTGCTTTTGTGTGTTGCTTATTTTCACCAGCACCAAAGGCATTTTTTTATCAGATCTGAGTATCCTGCTCACTTTTACTGGGGACAGGCCCTGTCTGGAGAGATCAGTGCTCACATCTTCAGAAGTGATACCTACAGCTATCCCACGTAGAACTACCTACAGGTTCTTTTCGCTGGGTAAAGTGAATGTGTGATTTGGGCGTTAGCATTGTCCATAAATCTGGTCATCTGTCAGTAATCCATGACAGTAGTGGGTTGTATTTTAACTCCCTCATTTGAGTTTTTAGCCCATGAGAATGAGATGTTTTGTTCTCTGAGGGCTGAAGAGACAGAGATCCATTTTTCCTTATCCCTTAATATGACTGGTGGTATCTTTTCTTTAGGACCATTGAGTGATTCTATCCCTGTTCTTTTGGTTCTTCCACATTGGTGGAAATTTTCCCTCTTCTTTTTGATCATTTGGAACTCTGTATCTGTTTCCAAGGTATGATAACTGCTGTCTTGGGATGTGGCATCTTCAGTACTTGGGGAGTGTGCAAAATCTGATTGCGTCAGAGTTATGGGCTCTTCACTTATGTCATCCATATTGTCCTCTGTGACTGCTGTGGGTGGGGTGGGGGAGAATGTGTCAAAGAGCTTGACTTTCCTGCCCAATTATTACTCAGCAGCTTTCCTAGTCTGAGGAATTCCATGTATACTTCCTTGAATTTGGCCTCATTCAGATGTTTTGCTAAATTTAGAAATGTGTTAAGACACAGATGGAGAAGGAGAAGAGATTGTTCAGGTGTCCCGAGCAGGTTAAAGATAATCCTGTGGGCTTTTGATTATCCACTAGCAAATCCCGTACACATTCTTAGGTGTCTACCAGCAATAGAATACCACTAGCTGTCCTATGTCACGAAATCACTTGGCCACAGATTGAAATCCTACCTCCCTAAATAAAACCATAAATCTACCACTGGTCCTCATTACGGGTGGAGCCTGCCGGCCATTAGACCTCTTGCATGTTTCATGCAGCAGAGGAGACAGTAGGAAACAAACTGTGTCTGCGCCAGTGCAATTCGCGTTTCGTGAAAAACCTTGTAAACAAACTAATCAGACTCAGTCTAAAATAATACGTCCGTTCACATCAAAATAGGTCACTCATATCTATTCATCTAACCCGAATACCAAGGTTTAAGTGAACCGAATATACATATACCTCTACTAACGAATTGCCAGACAGATGTATCCATATATTATTACTACGATAAAGAGCCAAGAGGCTATTTTTTCCGGCGACGTGAATTAAGTTAGGGGGATAATAAATCCTTCATTATTTTCAAACCGGATGCGAAACTCGGAGATCGAAATCTATCGAAATCTAAGGGTTTCATGCCGAAGAAATATCGGCAAGTCCAAGCGTAAGTCATCACTTGGGTAGTACATCACTCTGGCAACTCGTGTCAAAGGTGGAGGAAGATCCGTCACTATCCTCAATATTTGACACGAGTTGCCATAGTGTTGTACTACCCAAGTGATGACTTACGCTTGGACTCGCCGATAGTTCTTCGGCATGAAACTCTTAGATTTCGATAGATTTCGATCGCCAAGTTTCGTAACCGGCTGAAAAATAATGAGGGATTTATTATCCCCTTAACTTAATTTACTCCGCCGGAAAAATAGCCTCTTGGCTCTTTATCGTGACTTTAATTTTCTAAATACCGATTGGATAGAAGAGAAATCTTGTGATAAGAAGATGGGGAATTTATTGAATTGTTGCGAGACAACTTTCTCAAGCAGTATGTGAAAGAAGGAACTCAAATTCAAAGAGTGTTAGATTTGCTCATAGTGTCAGAAGACGAATATGGTTATTTTACCAACAATTGGTGAAAGTGATCATGCTGTTCTTTCTTGGGAAGTATCTACTTGTATTGTAGCTACGATTAAAACAGGTTATATGCTGAACTATAAAGCTGGAAATTATGACAAACTTAGAAGAATACTATATTTGGTCCAATGGTATCAGTTACCGAAAGCGTAAAATGTAAGCAACGCATGGAAATCTTTGAAAAAGTGCTTGAATGATGCGGTACCTGAATGTATTCCTAGTTTTCGAAAAATAGATAGGGTGGGAGAAAAATGATATGCAATCTTATTAAACAAGGTACCACAAGAAGAAGATGATGTGGAAAGAATATTATGAGATTAAGTGTGAAAGGAGTTATGAAATATATAAAGCTCAGGCTAGAAAAGTAATGAGTATTATGAGAAAAGCTAAAACGGAGTATGAAAACAAATTAGCCATACAAGCTAAAGGCAATTCAAAAGAATTTTATCGTTATGCCACAAGCAAAAGAAATAATGAATGTAAAAGAATAACTTTCTTGAATGCAGATGGTAATAGTGTTGGAAGCTAATGAGATTGTTCAGTTAACGAGTGCTCCCTTCGCTAAGATATATCAACCAGGTGTATATATGCAACATGGCGCACAGTGTTACTGCTGCATTAGATGAAGTGTTAGAGGTTCATGAAAATGAGGCTGAAGGGCTATTGTATAACTGAATAACAATTTGTTTATAGGGACAGATAGAAAGAGCCTGTTTGTTAAAGGAATGCTCAGCCGAATTGGCTAGGTGTTTCATATGTTTGTATAACTTGAGTCTCGGCTCAGGTATGATACCGCAGGAATGGGAGAAATGTATGATAGTTCCACTATACAAGGGTTGTGCCAAAATCGATGTGTCTAACTACCGACCTATCAGTATCTCTGGAGTGGTAGTGAAGATTTTAGAGAAATTGGTAAGAACTTTCATACAGAAACGGGTAGACAAACATGCTACACTCTGCAAGGAACAACATGGGTTTACTAAAAGAATAAGCCATGTTTTAGCAATTTGTTCATATTTTATAACAATGTTACGGCCGAGTTGGATAAAGGGAATGGATACACTACGATAATGTTGTATTTTTCTAAGGAATTTGATGTTTTTCTAAAATTTTAAAACTGAAGGTTGGACAATTTTTATTATTCTCCCATAAGCAGAAATGGGTTTAGAAGTATTACTTATTTTTACCCATTTGTAAATGTGTTATTGGTTTTTACTGATATATTATTATTTTCATTCATATTGCCAATTCCTTTGATTAATTGTTGAGATAATTCAATTTTAAAGTGTGTCTTTTTAATAGATCAAAGGCTTTTTCATATATTTCAATACAATATGAATATTTAGTTGAATTCTTTGTTTTTTGATGTGTGTTATGGAGAATGCCGAAAATACGCATGAGCTACCTTTTCTAAATCCATTTTGTTCTAAATATTTGGTCGAATTCTATATAGCTTTCTTTTTCAGTATTTCTGTTCATATTTTGTGAATAGTATGTGAGTATTTTTGGTTGAATGCTTTGTTTTTGATCTGTATTATTCAGAAGACTGAAAAAATGCATGAGAAACCTTTTCTAAATCCATTTTGTTGTTCTTATTATTTTTTATTATTATTTATGGCATCTCCATGGAGTCAAGAGACTCATGGCGGAAGAGTCAAATGAACAATCATACACACAAATCCTATCACACCTTTCCTTGAATCCATTCACTCAGTGAACTCACAACCAATTTTGGCATTCCATTCTACTCACTCAGCACTCTCCATATCAGCGAAGTTAGCGGAGTGGTTATGCGCTTCGCAACCATATGCCTGGAAAAGTAGTTTCCTGGGTTCGATTCTCGTCGCCGACGTGAGGAGCTTAAAGGATATTTCTCATACATAGCTAAGGTAGCCGGTCCAGCGTGGATAACAGAGATTTTCTCCCTAGTTTATCGGGGGTTTCTCCGACCGCAAGCAGGCAAACCGGCCCCGTGAACACGCACGGATTACAGTCAGGAATACTTAAGCCTCAACCATAGGTCTGATTGGTCAGTTATGCCGGTTTTGAGCCCGGATAAAAATTTGGGGGAATTGAGATGGTGCCGTACTTCCCCGTAAATGGTCCTCACTGCTGCTATATCATCATACGCTAAATAAATAAGGCATTTGATAGGACACCACGCAAAAGTTGCATTAACTGGAGAATATGGGATTGGAATATAAACTCTTGACTTGGGCCAGGGGATGGTTGACAGACAGTAAGTGTTAATGTTAGTAAGTGTAAAGTTATGCACGTTGGCATGATTAGAGTTCCAGCAGCATATTATATTAGCAGGGTTATGCTACAAGAAACTGAGGCAAGGAATCTTGATGTATCTGTGGAAAGGAATTCGAAATTCAGAGTTCTATTTGCAAACGTTGCAAATTCAACTCAGAGGATAATTGCTATGTTGAAGCGAACGTTGACATCTAAGGATAAGGGAGTCATTTTACCTCTTTATAAGGCTTTGATAAGATTCCACCTGGATTACTGTGAGCAGATGTGGTCTCATAGGTTTTACGGGGATAAAGAAGCTGGGAAAAGGATGCAAAGAAGAGTTACAAAGATTATAGCCAGATTATGGGATATAGATTATGAGCACAGATTGCAGGTGTATGTGGATTGCAGACTCTGGTTAGCAGGAGAAAGAGGGGGTGATATGATAGTGGTCTACACAATTTTGAATGGGTATTATAGAATATCATCTGATGAAATTATTTAATTATATAGAAGGTGGGGAGAGAACATGGGGGCATCCATGGAAGTTAAATTTATTTGCAGTGAAGAAAAGACGGAGAGCTAGGTATTTCTCCCAGATAACAGTGAGTGAATGGAGTGGTTTGCCTTTAGGGGTATTGAGTGCATCTAGTGTGAATGAATTTAAGGAAAGGTATGACAGCTGGTTTGGGTGATTTGTAGTCAAGGACTCATCCCTCGATGACTCCGTGACTCCCTGGAGGTCTCATATAATAATAATAATAATAATAATAATAATAATAATAATAATTAGTTGAATGATTCAATCTGTAAAGGTGTGTGTGTGTGTGTGTGTGTGTGTGTGTGTGTGTGTGTGTGTGTGTGTGTGTGTGTGTGTGTGTGTGTGTGTGTGTGTGTGTGTGTAAGAGTGGGAGAACAATAAAGGGAGTGATTTATTTCAGGAAGAACAATGCTCATTTACATTTCAAGTGCTGTTCTTTCAATAATTGTATTTACCACTTCAAATCTGACAGGGTGCGTTTTATTTGAATACCTCGTCAAAACAGACTGACTGATATTCAAATTATAATCAGAGTTACAGACAGTTTAATTTGGAGTGTAATGATTCTTATAATAAGGAAAGTCACAGACTTGCTACATTGTTTTGCTTAAGAATTACCATAATGCATAACAGTGAACAAAAGATTAGTTATTTCTTTTTCTGTTTATGTACAGTTTACAAATTAATCTTCAAATTTTACAGAAATATTTCATACCTAATAATATTAATTATTTTATACTGCGTTTAAGGATCAGGGTCAAGTGATGTATTAAAGCAAACTATGATGAAAATACATCCAGCAAATGACTGCAATCAGACTGAGTTTCTAACATTTCGTCCTGAAACAATGCTTTGTGTTGCAAATTTCGAAGACCATTATGGAGTATGCCATGTGAGTATAGTTACATTCAAACTACATAATTTCATTTATCCACACTTAATTTGATAGAGTAGCTTTATTATTGTAAAAATTCATGATTCCAAAAGGAGTACTAAGGGGTTTTTTTTTTGGGGGGGGGGGGTGTAGAGGAGGAAGGGGAGAGAAATATGATTCCATTAAATTAATCTTCAAATTTTACAGAAATATTTCATACCTAATAATATTAATTATTTTATACTGCGTTTAAGGATCAGGGTCAAGTGATGTATTGTAAAAATTATGGAGTATGTCATATGAGTATATTTACATTCAAACTACATAATTTCATTTATCTACACTGAATTTGATAAAGTAGCTTTATTATTGTAAAAATTCATGATTCCAAAAGGAGTACTAAGGGTTTATTTGGGGGGGGGGTGTAGAGGAGGAAGGGGAGAGAAATATGATTCCATTAAAATGCATGTGAGGAAATAGCTAATTATTTATGTTTGCTAAGAAGTGCACAGATATTTATAATAGTTATCATTTTATCTATTATATTTCAGTGAGACATCACATAGTAAGCAAAACTGGAAATATAATTCATGTGAATCTGACAAAAAATGAACCACATTATAGTGCACGATTTCTGTGTTTAGCCAGTAACGAATGCATTTCTCTGCTAGACATACATTCAGATTTTTAATAGCTCTACCACGTTTATGACTAGAATGATGGTGAAACAAAGCATGGATACAACATATGAGTTTTCTTCCAGAATACAGAAAATTAAGACCTCTGTTGTTATCCACTAATACATCTTATTCCCTTATAGGGAGTAGCAAGGCTTTTAGCCCAATCTAACTTTTGGAGACTGAGGGAGCAGTTCAGCCAATCAGAGATAGCTAGCCCAAGACTATCACTAATTACACAACGCAACCCAGTGAAGAGAAAGAAAGCAGACAGTTCCACCATCTCATGGTCCCTAACTCTAACACAATATATTTATTGTCGGAAATAGTGTGAGTTCTATAGTCGGTCAATTTTTTTGAGTTTTTGGGTGAAAAAAAAACCCACTTGGCTGTTCCTTAGGCACACTAACTTGGGAAGTGGTTGAAAAAAGAATTAGAAAAAGCTGCTCTAGTATGTGACCAGATTTGAACTGAGAATAGCTTTCTTTGGGCAGCCTGGAACCGTTGGTACATGTGCCACTTCCACAAGGATCAGCAGATCCAAAAAGGCTGACTTTTGTTTTGTTTTTCTAAAATGTATACTCTAAGGTGACAGAAGGGTGGCAATTCTCCATTGTCTTCAGTTTGTTGGTATATGTAATTCATCTTAAATGATACGGTATTCAGAATGAATTACACAATAAAAAAAAAAGGTTTAACAATATAAGAAAAACAAGCTTGATTGAGTAATTCAATGCTATCTTTTAAAAGTATGCTTGTGAAGAATGAGTGGGATGTCATTTCATATTATAAAATAAATTATTTTATAATATGAAATGACAACACTTGAATATGTTTATTCTTTTAAATATGGGTTGAATTTAGTCTACCATAGCACATTAAGAGACTGGAGCAGTCTCTTAAAGTTCCTTTGATTAGAAAACCAAGTTTAGTTTTTGTTTTGATGAGAGGAATCTTTGTATAGGCTTTTTGAACTGAAGGCGAGTTAGCTAATCTCAAACACAAGTAGCAGGGTTTTTGATTCCAGTAACTCGGGTTTTTCATCCTTCACATATTTGCTAAGGCTTTGAAACAATAGAGAATATTGTTGGGAGGAACACACCATACAGCATGAGAGGAACACCCTAATTTGTTCATTTTTGGAGGAAAAGACGGGATGGAGAGCATAGGATTGGTGGAGATATTTTAGAGGAAGTGGAGAAGTTAAAAGATCTGGGGATAACGGTGGAAAGGGAGTTGAAATTCTGTGGACATTTTGCTAAAATTGTGAGGACGACACAGTGGATTATGGGAATGATTCAGAGAACACTGATGTGTAAAAATAAAGAATGTTTTGATTCCATTGTACAAGGCTTTGTTCAGGCCGCATATGGATTACTGCGCACAGATCTGATCAGCGAATTTCAAAAGGATGATGAGATGATGGAAAAGGTTCAGAGATGATTGACTAAGTTGGCTTCTGGTCTCTGAAATGCGGAGTAAGAGGATAGATTGAGAGAATGCAAAATACAGAACCCAATGGATAGAAAGAACAGGAGAGACATGATGGAGATGTATTACTTGGTAAGGGACAATTACCACTAAACTAAATAAATTTTGGATAATTACCATATTACTATTATTACCGTCTTCACTAATCCATCCACCACAACTACTTTCCTCATCTACACCACGCCATCTGCCGCCCACCACCAGCACTACTATTTTCAGACAATCACAAACATCCATCCACATGGCGAGATTCGAACCCTCAGCCTTTTAGCTGGAGAGCGGATACGCTAACGATTCGGATGGAAAGGGGCCCCTTACTCATTGTTTGGACCCTTAGATTGGCCCTAATTTTTAGGGGTCCCAAGCTAGTGCCTCGTGCACTGTGTGCATAAGTATGACCCTGATTGGCAATGTGGGCTAAGGACAATATTAACGTGGATGAGATTTTTCATGGAATATCTGGAGACCGGAGAACAAGAGGTCATCCAGGGAAGCTGTATAAGATGGGTTGAGCAAAGAAATGAAGAGATTTTTTGCTTGGAGTGGTGGATGATTGGAATGAACTGCCTGGGATTGTGATGAATGTGGGGAGAGTGAATGCATTTAAGTCAAGGTATGATGAGCTGCATATGTGAGAATGGGACCTCTCATGATAAGTCTCTTGACTCTGTGGAGATTTGTTGATAATAATTTTCTAAATGCACAATTACTCCTACTTCACAACTGCTATTAAAGTGAATATACAAAGACTGGCATGATTTCCAAACTTCCTATGCAGCTCTTGTATAGGATGCCATCAAGGACCAAAAATTCTTCCAATTTTCATTATTTCAATTCTGAGCTCTTCAGATATATGATTCTCTGTAATGTTTATATAATATGTGATACTAAATATAAAGTTCACAAGAAAATATTTAAAGTAATTTATTTGACTGTCATCTTTTATTGCATCATCCAAACAAATAAATTGGCATAAGGATAGTAATTACACTTTTCCCAATGAGCTAGTGCTTTGCGGCCCCCCTTGCTCATTGTTTGGGCCCTTAGATTGGCCCTAATTTTTCGGGATCCCGAGCTAGTTCCTCGTGCACCTGGCATAAGTACGGCCCTGATTGGGCAAAGTGTGGGCAAAGGAAAACGGTTCTCAATTCAATGTAAAATGCAACGTAATCCACTTCAGGACGAAATTATTACACACTTCGTATCATAATTGTGGTACTAGTTTACAGGAAATCGATGAGGCTAGGAATTTGGGGTGATGGTGGATAAAGATTTGAAATTTACAGGATATAGCTCAAATGATTACTTGGATGCTGAAAAGCACACTGACAAGGAAATATAGGGAGGTTATTATACTTCTTTATAACTATGATTCGGCCATATACTCTGCACAGATTTAATTACCCATGTTTTTTTGAGGATCAGGAGATGGTGGAGAGGATTCAGAGATGAATGACTAAGCTGGCAACAGGTCTGTGGAATTTTCCCTATGAGGATAGATTGAGGATGTGTGGGTTGCAGCATTTAGCTAACAGGCTGAGGGAGGGGATATAATAAATAGGTTTAAGTTACTAAATTGATACTGTAATGTTGACACAGAAATTTTCAGTAAATGTGGAGTAAGGAGAAACAACAGATCTTGTTGGAAGTTGTCTAAGAGTAAGTGATTAGTAAGGTTGTGAGGACTAGGTTCTTTTCTTGGAGAGTGATGAATCGATATGTGATATGTGATATCACATACCAATGAATGGTATGTGATAGGTGAATGGATAGAGTGCGTCTCCTGCGATGAGTCTTATTTAGTGTCCATATAAATAATATGAAAAAAAAAATTCATGACTACAGCCAAATGCGGACATAACTTTATTTCCAGTATACTAATAAATTACATTACACAAAACAATGTGTTATAAATTTTGTACAAATTAAACTGCAGTACATTTTTGGCAAAAATTACAAATTTTCCAAGGACATAGTTAAGGAATTAATATACAGTGCTTACATAAAACTATGCATGGGAACATTTTAGTATGGACTATTTTCCCCAAGAACTGTGATGCAGCACTCACAATGTTGTGCCATGCTTAGCACCAAGAGATTCAGAAGTTTTTGAGGCAAACTAGCCCACTCCTCCTTCAGAGCAAAGATAAGGCCTTCTTTGTTTTCTGGAGGAGAATTTTGAACAGAAATGTGTCTGTATTGCATCTCAAACATGTTCTATGTTGAGATCTGGGAAGCGTGATGGCCACTCATTTTAATTACTATCATTAGTCTCGAAAGTATCTCCACTGCTTGTGTACGATGTGGTATGACATTTTCATCCATAAAAATGAATTCTTCACCTACAGCACCACTGAACAATCGAACATGATGGCGAAGAATTTTGTTGCAATATAATTCACTACTCATAGTCCCTTTTGCTAGCACTTGTAGCTTGGTGCATCTACTAAGCATAATGCCCACACCATTACCCCAGCACCGCCATATCTATCCCTTTCAAGAACATTCTCGCAATGATAAGCAGTGTACCACAGATCATGTCTCGTCCAGAATTGGAGAAAAGACAAAAATCAATTGGTGACTTCTCCAATTTTCATGGATACAACACCACTGAAAATGTGCTCTACGGTGAGCTGTGAATAAAGGGACACAGGCCTTCGGGACTTGTTGCAGATGTCTTGCCAGTTTTTTTTTTGAGATATCTGCATACCTGTGCTTGAAAACAGTCGACTTGCAAGCTGACCTGCCATGGTGCATCGATTATGTTTTGCTGTTATTACCAAAAATCTGTCTTCATGCTCCATGGTGGAGTGAGGGCAACCTCTTAGCAAATGTTTGGAACACACTCCATTGGTTTTGAAATGCTGCACTGGGCCTGGATACAACGCAATGGGAGATTCCAAACTCCCTGGCAATATCAGTAATTCTTCGGACTTCAAGCTTTTCAATAATTCTCCCCTGTGTAAAATCATCTAGTGAGGTCTTTGAGACATTACAAGCCACCCAAGTTTGCAACTTTATTCCTTATTCCTTCATGAAAACAGTTTCCTTCAAACACTTCACTTAGTGCAGCCTTTTTGCCTTTTATCCTGTCGAGTGCTACCCACGTGAACCTTTCGCACGTGATTCGAAAAATTGAAGATGTACCTGATTTCTACTCGAAATTCTCCGTTATAAATATTGCCACAAGCTGATTTGTCTGAATTTGTAGTTGTAATCTTCATAAATGGTGTTTATCCTTAGGTTTTGGACACCGGCGTGTGTGTGTGTGTGTGTGTGTGTGTGTGTGTGTGTGTGTGTGTGTGTGTGTGTGTGTGTGTGTGTGTGTGTGTGTGTGTGTGTGTGTGTGTGTGTGTGTGTGTGTGTGTGTTTTATATTTATTCCATAGACGAAGGTACAAGAATCTATAATACATCAGTGCCGTGTGTGAGAAATATATATATATGATTATTTATTTCATTAAATATTTCTTTTCTTAAATCTAAATGAATATTATTACCTTGATTACCTTAATGAACCTGTGATTTCAGTTAGAATTCCTCCATAGTTGGTCGTAAAGAGTCCAACTATTCCTGTCTTGGGCCTTTCTTCTCCATTTTTTCCGACTTTCTTAATCATTGGGTCTTCCCACCTTAAGGTTATTCTTCCAGGTTTCCTTTTGGTATCTCTCGGATACCAGTTTGTAACTCTGACTGTTCATCTGTTGTCTCTCATTCTGGTGAGATGTCCTGCCTATCTTCTTTTGCTGTTGTAGATTGCTTTTTGTTTATATTGCACATTCTTCTTTCTATTGCACGTTGAGTTGTTATTAAGCTTTGTTCTTCTTTTAAAGTTGCGTTCCATGTTTCACTGCCATAAGATAATGCTGATAAGATGTGACCATTGACAAGATGGGCTCTTATTTCTATATCTATGTTTTGGTTGGTAATTGCTGATTTTATTTTGTTGAAGGCTATCCAAGCAGCTCTTTTTCTCCTTGCTATTTCATTTGATATGTCATTATTCATTTTTATGAACTGGCCGAGGTAGAGGTAATCTTCAAGTTTTTCGATGGCGTGGGATTCTAGAGTGATTGTATAATCTTTACAGTATTTGTTTTTCACCCATCTTGTTTTGTCCGGATGTATTTCCAATCCAGTGTTTTGGCAGTTTTGGCTTATTTCAGCGTTGATGCTAAGAGCTTGGGTGAGTGAGATATTAATATCACATCATTGGCGAATAGTAGGATATTTAACATTTCACCATCAATATTTATTCCACCTTTCATGTCAGTTTTTCGAATGATGCTGTCCAGCGTAGATGTGAAGAGATTAGGTGATAAGACATCACCCTGACTTAAGTTAATTTTAATCGGGTGATATTTGTTGTGCCTTCTTTGTAGATATCATTTATGAGTTGGACGTATGCTTTTTCTACACCTTGTTCTATTAAAGCTTGGAATACTGCGTTATGCTGAACAGTTTCAAATGCCTTTTTAACATCTACAAAAAGAAGAAAAAGTGGAGTCTGGGATTCTCTGCATCTTTCCGTTAATTGAGTAATAGTTTGAATGTGGTCTATTGTCGAAAAGCCTTTTTTGAAACCGGCCTGTTCTTTGCAACTATTTTCGTTGATGGAAGTTTGTATTCTGTTTAGGATGACTCTGGCGAATATTTTATATGTGTGTGCTAATAGACAGATATGTCTGTAGTTACTGATGTCTTCTTTATTACCTTTTTGTATGCAGAATTATGGTCTTTAATGTTTTACATTCAGTAGGTACTGCATGTATCGAGTAAATCTTTCTTCTAGGGCTTTAAAGAGTAGTTGTCCACCCATTTTTAATTCATCAGATTTTATACCGTCAATTCCTGGTGATCGGTCATTTTTCATATGGTAGAGAGCCATTTTTACTTCTTCAGGTAGGACAGATGGTATTTACAAATTTTAGTTTGGTACTGGAGCTGTGATTACTTGTTTAGATGAGTAAAGGTTCTCATAAAACGATTTTAGTATTTTTTCCATTTCACCTCTGTTTGTGTATCTGTTTCCTTGATTGTCTATGAAGGCTGACAGTAGTGGTTGCTTTAGATTTATTTCTTTTTCTACTTTTTTAGGCTACTGCGGACCCTGGCTGGTTATGCCAATCTTGTCGTTCTATATATTTTATAGTCGTCATTGATATTCTGCCTCAACTGTTTACAGATAATTTTATATTCTAAACGGTCTTTACCTGTATCTCTCATTATTCTTCATTTCTTCAATAGTTCTATCATTCTTGCTGATAGGCGTTCCCTGGTCTTAGCAGGAAGTTCACAGGAGGCTCTTTCTTTGCAGTTCATTAACTGATTATTAAAGTTTGTTAAATCTTCGTCGATGTCATTTTTTAATTTCCAGTCGGTTTTTTCCACATTTTTGCTAACTTCTTCTGGTGGGTTTATCTGTTTTGAGCGTGTTTTAGGGTTGGACTGTGTTCGTATGCGTTCTTAATTTTTTCTATGCATTTTTAGGGTGGCTCTTATTGGACGGTGGTCTGAGTGAATGTCGCAGTAGGTTTTCCCAATGACTTCGATATTTTTATTATTCTTTTGCAATCTGTTAGAACGAAATCAATTTCTTGTCTTTCCATTTGGAGATAGCAAAGTCCATCTTTTTCCAGTTCCGTTTTTTTTTTTTAAAAAAAGAATATTCATAATGTACAGCCTTTCTGCTTCTACACATTCTGCCAAGAGTTCACCTCATTCATTTCTTTTCTCTTTCTCCCACGATCCAATGTATTTTTCTTCCATAATCCTGTACCAATCTTTGCGTTGAAATCCCCACATACTATTGTGTATGTTGTTTTTTTCTGTAATGTTTCTCTTAGGTGTTCATAGAAGTTTTCTGTTCCTTTTTTATGAGCTGTTGAGGTCGGTGAATAGGCTATTATTATTTTTGTTACTGATTCGCCTATTTTCAATTTTAGTGTTCCTAATCGTTCAGAATGTATCGTGCAAAAAATAATAGTTTTAGTTAGCTTTTCGTTTATGATAAAGCCAAATCCTCCAGACCTTGTAGCGTTATCTGAAGCTCCCAGGAAAATCTGGTTGCCATTGTTCCATTCAGCTGTTAATTCAGAACCTCTTAGGGTTTTACAAATAGCAAGGACATCAAACTTTACAGTTTTCAGTTCTTGAAACAGGAAATCAATATGGGAGTCGGAAGACAAAGTTCGAGTGTTGAAAGAACCAATAAATAGGCTCGAATTACCAGATGGTGCTGTACCTTCCTCTGCGAGATTCTTAGCCTCCCCTGCTCTTTCAGATTTCTCACAACTACCTTGGTGGGATTGCAAAGAGCCGCGCAGGACTGGAGGCCTTATCTTCTTCTACTAGCTAACATCTTTACAGTGGTCTACAGCACTTATCCTGACCATGGTTCTGAAGTGCGCCTTTGGTTCACGGCTCCTTATTCGTTATTTGGAGCTGCCCACTTTAGCTCCCCTAATCCGCCACCCGAAAGACGCGCTTGGTAGGGGTGAGGTCCCCCAAGGGGACCTCACCCCCATATTCACCCAATGAATAATATATAAATATAAAATATAAATCAGCTAATGTCTTTTATTTCCTTATCCTTTTATTCTGTAGGGTGACAGTGGTGGTCCTCTCGTGTGTAAAGATGACAACAATCACTGGGTTTTGCATGGAGCTGTAAGTACTGGTACAGATGGAAATGCGTATGGTGGATATTGTGCATTTTCACCCACAATATTCACTCGCATTGCTGCCAATTTCAACTGGATCACTGAAATGATTACGAAATACAGCTAATAATACAATCATAAAAGCATTTAGTATATTTATTGTGAGAATATGGTTGCAAATATGCAATAAAACACTGTCTGAAATTTGACTTAAAAATATAACCTTTTTTAATGGCTTGCTGCTGTTGTAAATTATTTTAAAAAATAAACATTTAAAATTTACACCTCTTCATTTGTTTCAATTAATTTTCAGTTATTCTTGATTATTTACGATTCATCACATTCCTAAAATTTCTGATGCGACTGACATACCCTTTAAATTTTCCTTAAGGCAGTATAAAAAAAGAATGGAAAAATGTACATGTGTATCCATCTTCCAAGAATAAAATGCAACAAACAATTCTAACTACTTTTAATCAGATTTCGCAAGAATAGTCAAATGCTAAGTGAAGTCATTAGCCTTTATATACAAGTAACCCAGTTGTGAAATGAATTCATGTGCGAACTTTGTTTGCTTACACTTGGATAAAGGATGAAACCAAGAATATAATGTCTTGGCATCTTTAAATTATAGTATAAACAAGTGAAAAACTTTCAATATCTTTCTCTAAATCAATATCTTATTACTAAAATACTCTAATCCAGAGTATTTTAGTAATAAGGTATGACACCTTTTGGCTACTTGTATATGGAAACATGACTTCCATATGCAATGGGGAGGAATGCGAGGAGGATGGAAGCATAATCGACCGTGAGATGCGGTGATGATTAATACCCTTGGAGGGTAATGGATGGCAATGTTGCAGCCAATGAAGTTCAAACTGGGGCTCAGCTATTGCTGTTACCCTCCTCCATGATCAGAGCTTTAATAGCTCAATAACACCTTATCCCTACACTGTCCTCTACAGATAACAGGGAAGATGAAAAGCATTCTTGCTTCGCCCCTTTAAGCCAGTCCTTATAAGGAGGAATGCGATTTGAAGATCCAACCCCAAAGCAGCAAGCTGATACAAGAATATATAGACCCCACCCAACAAATCACAGCCTCCACAACAAACGGAAGAACATATGCAGAAGTTGCAAGACCATCCCAACAAGAAGACGCCAAACTCAAATCAAACCACCCACAGCAAAACCAATCTCCTCAACATAACAAGCTTCATAGGAGAGATGCTTACAGAACTCCGACAAACTAACCCAACAAAAGAGGCCAAGGAAATTATTTTAAAACACACACACAGATTTTATTCTCTACAATCCTTAATGGATAAAAGCAAAAGAAAACCCAACTCTCTGCAGATCATCAGCTGGAATGCTAAAGGACTACCCAACAAAGCAATAGAACTACAAGAATTCGCAACAGAGACCCAAGAAGACATCATCCTAATAAATGAGACACACCTGCGCCCAAGGGACAAGTCAAGAATCAACAACTACACCACATACCGCACAGACAGAACCTACCCAAGAGGAGGAGGTACAGCCATCTTCATTAAAAAGAGCATAAAACACAACGCAATAGCCAGATCTCAAACAGAACATATGGAAACAACAGGAATTGAAATACACATGGAGAACACAAGCAGTATCATGATATTTGCAGCCTACAACTCTCCAAATAAAAAACTCATAGAAAGAGACCTAGAAGAAATACTGAACACAGGAAAGGCAGTAATCATAGTCGGAGACCTCAATGCCAAACATCCGACCTGGAACACTAGGAAACCCCAATAACAATGGAAAAATACTCACCACATACGCCACCACAAGAAATATGGCAATAATAGGACCAACTTACTTACTTTACTTTCCGAGTCCGGAACACCAATCATATCCTCTCCATCCAAAAAACAGCGGCTTGTATCGCCTTGTCATTGACCATCTGAATATCATCCGTGGAGCACACATCGATTAAATCTGGGCAACATAAAAGATGTTCGTCAGTTTGGGCGCCTCTGCAGTCACAGCTGTCATCATCTGCATAACCCCATTTCATCAGTTTACTTCTGCATCTGGACACTCCCACTCTAAGACGGTTCAGAGTCCTCCAGGTGCTATAGGGTAGGTGATATCCCTTATTTAACTCTTCCTTAATTATGGGGGCTTCTTGAAGTTGAACCGATTCCCTCCATAGAACAAGGCGTCGCTCCTCAGGTTTATGGATCGATGGTTTAGTTCTTTGCATAAAACTATGCCTCGATTTGAGTCGAGAAGCCGTGATGATATGGCCGTAAATTGGATGTCTTTCGTCCGTCATCTGCTTTTTTTTTCTATATCTAACCGGCCACTTGACGTGTTATGCCTGGTGGCGCTATACCTGCTAAGGGATACAGCTTGTTGACTGGGATTGGTCTTAGGCATCCGGTTATGATCCTAATAGTATCATTTAAAGCCACATCCACGTGTTTCTCATGGGCGGATGCCACCCACACTGGGGCAGCATACTCCCCTGCAGCAAAACACATTGCCAAAGCCGTCGAGCGAAGTACCTCTGGTTGAACTCCCCATGTCGTGCCGGTAATTTTTCTTATGATGTTATTTCTTGCATAGATTTTTACTTTTAGTTCCTGGCAATGTACCTTATACGACAAGGTACGATCCAGCTTAACTCCAAGATATTTAGGATTGCTGCAGTGTTCGAGGCGTTTTCCTCTCCAGACAATGTTTAACTGGCGTTTTGCTTCCCTGTTGCGCAGATGGAAAGCGCATACCTGAATCTTGTTTGGGTTAGTCTTCAGGCAATTGGTCTCATAGTAATTGGAGAGTATTTCTAAGGCTTCTGTCAACCTCTTCTCAAGTCCCTCAAAACTCCTTCTTGACTGCATATAACTGTATCGTCGGCATAGATAAACCTCCTCACTTTTGAGTGGGTTGGCTGATCGTTAGTATAAATATCGTAGAGCAACGGGGCCAATATGCTTCCTTGAATTAAACCATTCTTAGGATTTCTCCATCTGCTCTTCTTTCCTTGCAAAGTTAAGTAGAATCGTCGATTCTGGAGCATGGTTTTTAACTACATTCATGAGGTGAAAATCTTTTGTTATTTGGTACAGCTTGACCAACAGTTTCTTGTGATTAACAGGGTCATATGCTGCTGAAAGATCGATAAAAGCTGCTCCAGTCACAAGCTCTCGTAACCATCTTCGATGTGCTGCGTGAGATTCAGAATTTGCCCGCAGCAGGACTTTCCGGGAAGGAAACCGACTTGCTCGGGTATAAGTTTCTCGTCGATGTTTGCGGCGATTCTTTCCAAAATCATTCATTCAAAAACTTTATACAAGTGGCAGAAGAGAGAAACAGGGCGAAAATTCTTCGACCCTGTAGGTTCCTTTTCTGGTTTAAGTAAAGCTACCACTTGAGCTTTCCTTCATAATTTGGGCAACTGAATATATTCTACACACCTATTCATCAATTTCACCAGCCATTGGATGGTTACCGGACCGAAACGCTTTATTTGTTCTGTCCGAATGTCGTCCGGGCCAGCAGCTCTATTCTCTTTCAGGTGACATATAGTTTTTCTTAGTTCTTCTTCGGAGAACGGAGAGGCTAATGAATTAGTCTCTTAATGCGAGTAAGATTGGTTTTCAGTATCTTCTTGTCTGTCCTGCCATTCAATAATAGCTGGTGAGCGATCTGGTTTGGCGTGACCGCTGTTACGTAAACTGCAGTTTTAGTTGGATCGTTGCTTAAATTCTTCATCAGTTCCCATGCTTGTCTGCTGTTCTGTTTCATATCCAAATCCTGCAGTAGCTTCATCCATCTCTTCTTTCTACCATCCGTGAGTTTGTCCATCAGTTTTTTGCCTGCCTCAATTGTGTCTACAGCGAAAGGGTCCTCGTCATATCTGATTTTATATTCTTTTAGTTGTTCCGTCTGGTATTCATTAAGCCCAGCGATGTGTTGAGTTCTGCACCCTCGTGGCATGTGCCGCCGAGATACTATTTTGATGGTATTCACGAACTCTTTGTAGTTACTTGGATCCGCTTCAAGAGTGTTTATCGTCTGATCGAGTTCCTTTGCAAATCCGTCCCATCTTGCTTTTTTAAAATTAAACCTCGCTTAAAAGGTACTATATATGGGTTTATAACGGCTCTGACTTCACAAGTAACAGGTCTGTGCTGAGTTCTTGGTATCGGCTCTTCTATTATCTTCGTCGCTTGCACGGCTACTTGTTCATTGATAAAGATGTTATCTGGATTATATCCTCTTCTCCATCTTCCACTATTGAATGATGGTCTTAACTTGGGATCGTGGATAAGCTTCACTCCTTCTCTCTCAGCCCAATTTTCTAGCTCAGCGCCATTCCTGTCAGTCATTTTGTAGCCCTATGTTAAACTCTGACAATTAAAGTTTCCGAGTATTGTTTTAACCTTCTGGGCGTTAAAGTTGGCAGGTTCTTTGAAGACGAAATCTTCATTAGGTGGCTTATATACCGATGTGATTGTGCAAGACTTGATCTCGATGGTTAATATCTCTATATTATTATGGGATGCCATATGTATAGATTTAATATCCAAGTCTGGTTTAGCAAATATAATACTACCGTATTGCTTGTGTGGTCTCTCAGCTACTAATTTCATGCCATGAATTTTTGGTCTACTGCTGTTTACCCCTCGATGTGTCTCCTGGATAACTAAAACATCACATTTGCGTGTATCACACATGTCTGCTAATAAAACTTCCTTTTCGGATGACAGTCCTTCAATATTTATTGAAGTCCTCTTAAACGCGGGCCTTGCAGACGACTGATTTATAGTTCGCATGACTGTTCCGGTAGCTGAAGGATTAGCGAACGTTGAGTTTCAGCGTTGCCCAGGGTACGCCCGATTATGATTTCCGAGTGATCGCTTTTGTATATAACACAATCTACGAGGAGGCTCCTTCAATGTACCCCATAGGACCAACAGAACCCACGCACTATGGATTTACCGGCCGTACAGATGTCCTCGACATAGCTATACTACGAAATATACCATACAACTACCAAATACAGTCAGGTAACGAGCTGAGCTCAGACCATAACCCCATCATTTTACAGCTGGGCACCATACAAGACTCAACAAAAGACAGCACCACCACAGTAAACTGGAACCAACTGCCAACAGCCCTTCAAGAAAATCTTGGCCCAGTACCCCACATAACAAACACATAAGAGATGGAAAGTGCAGTGATAACATTTGAAAAACAAATAGCGACAGCAATATCTTCTGTAACAATCACAACAACAAGGACATCCCCACATGAACTCCCAGAAGAAATCAAACAACTTACCAAAGAAAAGAACATACTGAGAAGACGATACTAGAGGACCATGTACCCCACAGACAAACAAGCAATGAACAAAGCAACAAACGAAGTCAGATATGCGTTTAAAGACCATCGCAACCAACAATGGAACAACAAAATAGAACAACTAAACACAGATGACCAACACATATGGAAAATAATGAAGTCACTTCGGTCCAAGCACAGCACATACCCTCCAATCAAAAGGGGAGAACAATATAGCATACACAGAAGAAGAACAAAAAGCAGAAGCCTTCGCAGACAGCTTGGAAAGACAATGCAGCCCCAAATATGACAACGTAGACCTAAACTTCATCCAGAAAATCCATAAACAAGTACGCAAGATAACCTGGAACACCAAACCTGTCCAGAACACAGAACCCACGTCACCAAAAGAAATATATCAGGTTATCAAAAAACTAAAAACCAAGAAAGCCCCAGGTCCTGATGGGATCCCGAATATAGTACTTAAACTACTCACCTGGAAGGGCATCATGCACCTAGTAGCCATCACCAACGCCATGTTACAACTAAAACATTACCCAGAACGCTGGAAACTAGCAGACGTCTTTCTCATCCCTAAACCAGGAAAGGACAAACAATTCCCACAAAACTACAGGCCCATCAGCTTACTCTCTTGCATAGGCAAAATAGCAGAACACATAATCCTTGTAAGAATTCAAGAAGCAGCAGAAAACAACAACATGATACCTGACGAACAATTCGGCTTCAGAAAACAATACTAAACAACCCATCAAATCTATAGAGTCATAGAACATATCACTCAAGGATACAAATGACGCCAACACTCAGGAGCAATCTTCTTAGACATAGCCCAGGCGTTTGACAAGATCTGGCACTACGGGCTACTGTACAAGCTACACAAGGCCGGAATCCCAACACCGCTCGTCCAACACATCAAATCTTTCTTTAAGTAACAGAAAGTTCAGAATTAAAATAGAAGGAATCAGATCCACCGAAACAAAAATAACGGCCGGCGTTCCCCAAGGATCCCTACTATCTCCTCTACTCTTCTCCATATACATGGCAGACCTCTCCAACTTATCACTCACCGTCACTGCACTCTATGCAGATGACACAGTCATCATAACTAGATCCGTCAGACCAAAACTCGCAACCAAGAAACTTCAAATCGCAGCCAACACCCTAGAAAGCTAGTACAGCAAATGGCGAATAACAATTAATCCAACAAAAAGTACTGCAGTATTATTCAGCAGAAGGAAAACAGAACCTGAAGACAACATTCAAATGTTTGGAAAAATAATCCCCTGGCAGAAGACAGCAAAATACCTAGGAGTATACCTGGACAGGAAATTAAATTTAAAGACGCACACCGACTACATCATCACAAAGGTCAACCAGACCATAGCACAGCTGTACCCACTCCTAAACAGAAAAAGCTTCCTAAACCAAAATAACAAAATCCTCATATACAAGACAGTAATAATACCCCAATAATGTACGCCTCACCAGCCTGGGGACACACGACAGAAAGAAACATTATAAAATTGCAAACAACTCAGAACAAGTGTCTCAGGATGGCACTAAACGCACCCTTGTTTGTCAGAAACGCTCAACTTCATCGCGATACTAAACTACCAATCATCAAGACACTCATGAAAACCGTCGCAGGAAAATTCTTCGCAATACCAAAAAACCACAAGAACCAATTACTAAGACAGGCATCAAACTACAGCCCAACAGACCACTTCAAACACAGAAGACCAAAAGCCATCTTAAAATGAAAATCACTAGAAAAGCTCACCAAGAGCCGGCATAATACCCACCCAGCTACCTCAAGTAAAATAGAGATAAAGGGATAAAGAGACAAGGGCTCACTCCATCCACAGAAGTTAACAGTTAACATGCGATTTTTGTGAGAACGGACGTGTTATTTTAGACTGAGCCTGATTACATTGCATACAGGGTTTCTCAGTAATCTCACATTGCACTGGTGCTAACACAGTGTGATTCCTACTGTCTCCACCTCTGCACGAAATGTGCAAGAGGTCAAATGGCCGGCATGCCCCACCTGCAATGAAGACCAGCGGTGAATTTAAGATTTTATAGGGAGGTAGATTTCTAAACTGGCCAAGTGAGATTATGATACTCCTTTTCCCCAATTAGTAGGGTGCAAGAAGACTTTGCTAGTAGACCAACTCAGTCTACAGGCCACTTCCTGGGAGGCGTCAAGCCCTGCGGGATTATACACTGATAGTAGTCCATCTAGGTCTACAGGATACTTTGCTGGCAGGCCCCTAGCCCTGCGGGATTATTTATACTGCTACTAACCAATTTCTGCTGGCAGGAAATCACCAATTTGACATAGAAAACATCAAAGAACAGATCCAGATCCCTAATAAGGAGCAGTCCCTAGAGGTACTCAAACTCATCATAGGCAAGTTAGAATTGGACTGGTCAGGATTTATAAAACAATATATTCACTCTAATGATCAGGATGGAGAGGAGGAGGAGAATGAGATCTCACAAGATGAACTCATTGCTGCTCTGTCACCAAAATCCCCCTGTCAAAACATCTCTCAAGGGGAGCACTCCAACAAAAGAAGAAGAACTATAGAAGACCAGATGGATGAAGACATACCAACATCAGATGTCCCGAGAAACACCGAAAAGGTTCCACCAGTAATACTAAGGTACAAGGACAAATGAACCACTGTCACATCAGCCCTTAGGGAATATAAAATCTCATATTCCTGGGCTAAAAATCAAGGTGAAGTGGTCAAAATTCAGCCAGTCTTAGTCACTGACTACAGTGAAAAGAATCTTAAATTAGTACTTCGCTGAGTAACCGAAGGTGTCATCTGTGAAGAAATCACTGCTGACCTTATGAGTCGGAGCCTAACACCAGTGAAAGTGAGCAGGATACTCAGGGCAGATAAACGGCCAATGCCACTAGTACTCGTAGAAATTGATAACACATAGAAAGAGATATATGAACTTAGAACGACCTGTGGCCTTAGAATTTCTACTGAACCACTGAGGAAAAAGTCGACAGCTGGGCAGTGCCATAGGTGCCAAAGGTTTGGCCATGCCCCAAAACTTGGCAAGGCAAATTACAGGTGTTTAAAATGCAGCGAGGGCCACTAGACCGTCATGTGTACAAAACCAAGATCCACTACAGCTAAATGCGCCAATTGTGGACGATCTCACCCCGCTAACTACAAGGGATGCATTAGACACCCAAATAACCGAGGGTCAGCGAAAACTACCCTTCCAACACATTTCAGCGATGCTGAAGACAGCCGTGCAAGTCACACCCAGGCCCAAATTATCTCAGCTTGACAACTCAAGAATGGAAACAAATGCCTAAAACTTATGCAGAAGCAGCACGAACAAAGGCTGCTCCATCTCATAATCATATAAGCTCAAATCTAATATCAGTATCAACTGCCTCACTAGCTACCATGTTACAAAAATTCAGTATGACAAATCCTTCGCTGTCCTCCACGAAAAGATTCCTACAAGGTACCTACTCAATTCTGACAGCCCTCAATAATGAATAAAAGAAAATTCCATCTCAACTCTCTCATGATCACTGTATGTAACGCCAATGGACTTAATAACAAAATCCTAGAACTAAAAGAGTTCTCTCACAGACACAATCCTGACATAATACTGGTCAATGAAACACATCTCAGACAAGCTAATAACTCCAAATTACGGAACTATATTATGTACAAAACAGATAGACTCACCAGTAGCGGAGGAGGAACATACATAAAAAACTACCTAAGCCACAATGTTCTGAATAATCCACAAACCAAGAACCTAGAGATAACAGGCATTGAAGTTCATACCAACAATGCTGGCAGTATCAAAATCTATGCTGTATATAATTCACCTAGCATTCCATTACTGGTATCTAACTTAGACACTATTCTCAACTTCACGGACTCCATCATCATTGCTGGTGACTTTAACGTCAAACGTACAGCCTGACATAGCTCCACAATCAATGACAAAGGTCGAACTCTAAACCATTACTCAATGCAACATTCTATTGCTGTAACTGGACCCACGGAGCCCACCCATCACAGCTCAACTGGAAGTTCAGATGTACTTGACATAGTCGTCCTCAAAAACATCAGATACTAATATCAGCTGGAAACAATAAATGAACTTTCGTCCGATCAAAATCATATTCTGCTTCAACTCGGTCCACAAGAACAATTCTCCCCTCCCCACTCTTTCATATGTTGGTACAAACTCTCCAGAATCCTACCTGATTACATTGGCCCAGTGCCTGCTATTCACACTAAAGACGAGATAGAATTGGCTGCAAACAATCTTACCAGTCAAATCAAAAATGCAATAAAGTCAATTACCCAAACTACAGTCTTTCACCCAAGTATCGGATCCCCGAGGAAATCATGGATTTAATCAGACTGAAAAACAAAACCAGAAAGAGTTATTATAACACAAGAGCACCTCAAGATAAAACAAATTTGAATAAATTAAACAGACAAGTCCGAGAAGCCCTCCAAAAACATCGAAACCAAGATTGGGAATCTAAGCTAACGAAATTAAACCCAGAAGACAACTCCATATAGAAGTTTCTGAGAACCTTCCCCACTAAAAGACAACTTTTACCCCCAATTCAGACCACGAAAAGAATAGCCCATACCGACAACGAAAAGGCAGAGGCTCCTGGCTGTCAGCTTGGAAAGTCAATGCAACCCCTCTTATGAAAATTTGAACATCAATCTCATCTACAAGATTCACCGCCGAGTCAGGCCGGCCATAACACAACAAAAAGATGACCTAGAACCTCTCACACCCACTTCTCCAACAGAAGTTATAAATAGTATAACCCACCTGAACAACAATAAAGCTCCAGGTTCAGATAGAATTACAAACAAAATAATCACTACTCCCCAGAAAAGCCATTGTACATCTAGTCAACATAATTAATGCCATCCTCAGGCTCAAATATTTCCCTTTAACATGGAAGATAGCAGATGTCACACCAATCAAAAAGATTGGAAAAAACACCCAACTCCCTGAAAGCTTCTGTCAACTCCCTGAAAGACCTATCAGTCTTCTGTCTAACCTTGAAAAGATTGCAGAAAAAGTAAACTAGGCTTCAATCACAAACGGATAAACTAGGTTTAATCCCAAATGAGCAATTTGGATTTAGAAAAAACCACTCCACCGTTCAGCAGATCCACAGGCTGATCGAATATATCTCCGAAGGCTTCAACCGGAACCTTCATACAGCTGCAATCTTTTTAGATCCTGCAAAGGCTTTTGATAAGGTGTGGCATCAGGGTCTTCCTACAAGCTCATCACATTCAATATGCCTACTAATATAGTTAAAATAATTCACTCTTTCCTCAGAGACAGATCTATGGAAGTCAAAATAAATGAAATCAACCAGATGCAAGGTTCTGGCGGGAGTGCCGCAGGGCTCTTGGCTCCCTTGCTGTTTTCTATCTATATAGCTGATGTCCCTCAAAACCCAAGCTCAACAATCACTGCATTATATGCAGATGATACTGAATTATTAGCAAGATCTCTCAGCCCCAAACTAGCTATGTAAAGACTTCAAAACAGTATTCACTCTAGAGAAATGGTTGATGGACTGGAGAATCCAAGCCAATCCACAGAAGAGTTCAGCCATACTGTTCACTAGAAAAAAAGCCTCAAATCAAGGAAGATATGCATTTACTAGGTGTTAAAATCCCATGGCAGAATACAGTCAAATATGTCGGAGTAATTCTCGATAAAAAACTACAATTCAAAAATCATATAGAACACATAAGTTGAAAGACATATCCAAAGTAATAGCGCAGCTCTACCCCATGATCAACAGAAAAAGTAAATTCGATACTCAGAACAAACTTCTCATATACAAGATGGTAATACGCCCAGTTATCACTTACGCATCTCCTGCATGGAGTCATACTTCGAACACAAGTATTAAAAAGCTGCAGAAAATACAGAACAAATGTCTGAGAATGAGTTCGGATGCCCCGTGGTTTATCAGAAATTCCCAAATTCACAGAGAAGTCAACATTCCCTACATCACATCTCTCCTTCACGACCAAGCTGAAAATTTCTTCATCAAGACAAAAAATCATCCGAACCCACTGATCAAGCAAGCTTCACACTATAATGAAGCAGATTTCTGCAAATACAAGAGACCCAAATCAATTCTATGTTCAGCTGAACACAGTTAATCTCGCTGCCCTTTCAGGGCGAGCTTAAAGCTCAATAATTCTCCACCCAAAGAACTTTCCTTTTCAGATGGAGGGGAATATGAAAAGCATTTATGCTTCACCCATCAAATCAGTATCGTTCTGCGTTCTGCCTTGGACTTCTGGATCTGGCTCCCATTTTATTTATTTGTATGGGGGTTCTCTCTATCCTTCTCCATCCCTTAGGATGGGGGTTGAGCCCTCCTAATGAGGGATTAAGTATGTGGTTTGTGACTGTAGATCAGCGTGTGTGTCTGTGTTCATGTGGCCAGTTTTCCTATTCTATTCTGAGGGACGAAAAATCCGAGTTTCTGAAATAAAGTCCCCTCTACCTCCGTATGAGACCAGCTTCATTTTAGTCAAAAGAAAACAGATAAAGGTTCCTAGTGGCATGGACGGGAATCGAACCCAGGTCTTTCCGACTAAAGGGCATCGTCTGTGTGCAACTGAGCCACTGATGAGAGACCTCAATAAAGATCAAAACCAATCTGGATAGTGGCCTTTACATAATGCATAGCATTATACATACCTGAAAGGATGGGTGCTTTGCATTATGGGATAGCAAGATAATTAATGTGAAATTATAAGCCTCCTTTTACAAGTAGCCTAGTTATGAAGGTAATTCATATGCAAACTTTGCTTACACTTGGATAAAGGATGAAACTGAGAATATAATTTCTTGGCATCTATAATATATAGTTAAATGCCATATCTGTTTCCACTTAACTAAACGTAATAATACACTGTAGGTATACCCCAGTCATACGAGACGTCATGTTACAAACCATCATATTTTGAATCACTTTCCCTCTCTTGCTTGTTAATGCAAGTAATGGTTTAATAACATTCTTAAGAAGTCAAATATGTGTACATATGCAAAGCATTTATTTATGTCAGATACGCAAACAAAAATATTCAGAATTTTTACAAATGTAAAATTATTCCAAATACCTCAGCTAAGGGCATATGACAACGGACTTGGTCATCCATCTACACCATTAAAAGTTTCCATTTTGTTAATAGAATTGTCACATCTGCAGATAACTGTAGTATTAACTGGTGCAGCACTTTTCACTTCACTAAGAACTTGATCTTTATTTTTAACAACTGTAACAGAACTGCATGCTAAGTTTAGCCTGCAGTCATTTCAGTGTTTGATACATCTATAAATTTAATAATTTTAATCTTATTAAGTAATATAATGAAGTTTACACATATTTTCATCTCTGGAAGCAACAACATCCTTACTCTGAATTTAATCTTTCATTTATTAACAATAAAATAATTGTTATAAACAGAAAAGTGAAAATTACATAATAATTTTCAGAGAAAAAGATGGATTTCTGTTCACGGCCTAGTCTACTCATTACTAACACTACGCTCCAACATAAAGATGTGCACAAATTTACAAACAAACAAAAAAAATAATGAAGACTATAATTATGGATCTTATATCTTTACACAGGTTCAGAACAAATGAGTGCACATGAGATCTCAAATAGAATTATTTAAACTTACATGCTGGTTCTAATTCATTATAAAGTTAAATGGAATACCAACAGCACAAATAAATAATTAACCATGTGTTTAATCAATCCTATATTTCATTTCAGTCACCGAGACATTGTCAGGGAAACAATTTCTATTACAATTACAATTTTAATATTGTTTCCCTGACGATGTCTTAGTTTATTGATTACATGCTACAAAATATATAGTAGAATAATACTTAATGAAAATTGAAAATATACAGTGAAAAATATTATTAGAATGTCAAAATGGATTTAGACATTGTAATAATTTATGCTTTACAATACATGCAGCTTTTTTAGAATGGTAGAATAATACTTAATGAAAATTGAAAATACACAGTGAAAAATATTATTAGAATGTCAAAATGGATTTAGACATTGTAATAATTTATGCTTTACAATACATGCAGCTTTTTTAATACTTATAGAAAAAAGAAAAGAGAATTTGATTTAGAAACACATCTTTTGTTTATAGATTACGAAAAAGATGTTGGATAAAGATGTTGAAAGAGCAAGATGTATAGAAATACTAAAAGGTTTAATTAGATCATGCCAGTTTTAATGTTCATGTGTAGAATTACTTCCACATGGTTAGCTGTGTGCTTCACAAACATATGACTGTGAAAGGAGTGTCCTGTGTTCGATTCCTGTCGCTGACGTGAGTAGCTTAGGCTCTTCCTCAAACATAGGTACCGCTAGAGGGATTCGTAGTCGTATATGTTGAAAGCTCCTGATAAGATAAGTGTTATTTTAAGTTATCGTTGATAACATTACTTGAATATTACATAGTTTTGTTTGCCTTGCGTATCTTAGTGCATCTGTTTGTGTGTTTTTGGTGTTTCAGTTTATAATTTGATAAAATACGTTAGAAGTAAGTATGGCTCCCTTACGAAGGAAAATGGCGCAAGTAATGATGGTTCGCCATCTTTATTCAAGAAGGGTAATATAAAGGAGATGATTCAGTGTACTATCTGCGAGATGTACGCTTTGCGGAGTGCGGTTGGAGTGTGGTTAGATGATAATAAAGGAGTGAATGTGTTTAGAAAATGTAAGGAGAATGAGGAATTAAAGTGTATTTCGGGTCGTGAGTGTGATATTTTTGTCAAACTTCAGAATGAAGAAAATAGTGATATGACAAAAAATGGAGAGGTTATACCAGAGAACTGTGAGGGTGTGAATGATAGTATTAATTCAGAGCATATTAATGGTTTTACAGAGAATAAAAAAGATGAGATAGATGAGATAGATGCAATGAGTGAGATCGCGTTGTTGAGTGGTACGATACAAAGGGCAAAACAGCAGCTAGAACATATGAACAAAAGTCGACTAAATGAACCAGCCAATAATAAAAAGTACGACAGGAAAAATAAGCGTATGAGTGTGAATATGAACAAAATGAAGAATAGAGTGCTGTATGGAGACTCGTTAGTACGAGGTGTGTTAGAAGGGTATTTGACGAAATCGTACCGACCTGGTGCGACCATAAAGGATGTAACAGAGTCTATTAGAGAGCAAAAGGAAAGGGTGAAAGAAATTATTGTTGTGGCAGGTACGAATGACTTGAAAGGAGATAAAATGAAAATGATAGAGGACCTGAATGAATTGTTTGAGGTAGCAAAAGAAAAGAGTGAGAGAGTTAGAATGATTAGCCTTTTGCCACTGTATAACAGTGAAATGCTAAAAAGGAGGGCCATAATTGCAAATTACTTTATGCGTGGGTTATGTATGGCGAGTTGTGTGGGTTTGTGGATGTGTGGAGAGTTCGATGGGCGAAAGGATCTATATAAGATGGAGGGATTGCATTTGAATTGATATGGTGTAAGGAGAATTGAAAAAGTTTTGCTGAATGTAGTGGATGTTCAAAATCAGGGAAACTAGATTTATTAAGAGGGAGGGGAGTAGATATACAGTCCTTAGGGAGGGAGGAAGTTGAATGTATGAAGGAGTATAATATGCCCGAGCGAATAAGGACAACAAATCAAAATGGGATAGTTAATATAAGGCATCAAGGTAGGATTCGGGCTAATGGGGGTCTTAAATTCATGTACACTAATGCTAGGAATATTAGGAACGAGAAGGAAGAGTTTTTGGCGATGCTTGGCACTTCCAGACCACAGGTTATTGTTATCAGTGAAACATGGCTGACCCCAGATGATATAGCTAGTAGGATTGAGTGTGATGAGTATAGTGTGTTCAGGAGTGACAGGGAGAATAAAATGGGGGAAGGAGTATTGTTGATGATAGCTGATGAGCTGCAGCCAAGGAGAATAGAAGTTTAATTGTAGGATAGAGAAAAGAGCACATTTGAGGCCATTCGGTGTGAGAATTGTGGCTAGCAGAACAAAATAAACAACTGGGTGCTGCTATAGACCAGGTGATGGAAAAGATGGTGGTGACAGCATGGACAAGAAAATAGAAGAAATGAGTGGAAGGAGGGTAATTATTATGGGAGATTTCAACTATGGTTGCATTGATTGGAGTGAGGAGAGAACACACGGGAAGAATGAATTGGATTTTATTCGGTTACTAAGGAATAAATATCTGCGACAGCAATTAATGGAAAATACTATTGGTCAGAGAGTGCTTGACCTAGTAATTACATCTGAGGATTTGGCTGTAACAAATATGACCACATTGCCACCAATAGGTGAGAGTGATCATAGGGTCTCGACTTGGGAGGTGGCTAAAGGTGTGGCATTTACAATTAAGACAGGATACATGTGGAATTATCGGGCTGGAAAGTATGATAAGCTTAGGAGTTTGATTGGTTCAGTCCCATGGCATGCACAACTGCAAGGACTAGAATTTGATAGTGCATGGGAGGCAGTTAAGAGGAGTTTGAATGAAACAATGGCTGACTGCATACCTAGAGTCCGAATAATAAATCAAGTAGGGGTTACATGGATGAATAATACCATTAAGCTTGAGCTGCAAAAAAAGAAACAACTATGGAGGGAATTTAAGGAGAGAAGTGACCGGCAGGCACAAGAACAGTATAAAGCGCAGGCCAGAATGGTAACGAGTGTGGTAAGAAAAGGAAAAAAGGATTACGAAAGAACATTGGCCATCCAGGCTAAAGAGAATCCTAAACAGTTTTTTCGATATGTTGCAAGTAAAAGGGAAAATGCATATCGCAGAATGATTTTGAAGAATTCCGATGGTAGGGAGGTAACTGAATCAGTTGATATAGTTGAGTTACTGAGTGAGTACTTTGCAAGAATATATCATCCAGGTGGTGACATTGCAGAAACGAATGAACCAGTAGATTATACGGGAATTGCAGTGAATGAAGTAGAGGTCAGTGGTCTATTGCATAACCTCAATGTTAATACATCTGTAGGATTGGATGGATTTGACCATTTTGTTTAATTTGAATCTCGGGTCTGGATTAGTCCTGAGGGGGGTGAAAAGAGGGGAAAATAGTTCCACTGCATAAAGGTGGTTGCAAGACTGCTGTCGTAAATTACCGACCGATTAGCATATCAGGAATCATTGTCAAGGTCTTAGAGAAATTAAGCAAGGAAAGAATACAGGATTGGACAGATGAAAATGGGATATTGTATGGGGGACAACATGGTTATGTGAAGGGTAGATCATGCCTCAGTAACTGCTCACATTTTACTACACAGTGACGGCTGAACTAATAAGGGTAATGGGTTTAGAGTGATTCTACTGGACCTTTCCAAGGCCTTTGACAGAATACCACATGGAACCCTAATCAGTAAACTGGAGCAGATAGGGATGGAAATAGGGTTGGTGAGATGGACAGGAGGGTGCTTGATGGAGAGATACTAAAGAGTGGTTTATTCAGGAGTGGAGTCTAAAAGACGGCTTGTGACGAGTGGTGTGCCGCATGACTCTGTTCTTGGACCACTGCTTTTCAATTTGTTCATCAATGATATAGGTTAGGATCTGAGAGGAAGTGTTCATTTGTTTGCTGATGATGCAATGTGGCAAAGTGTAAGGTTATGCACTTTGGGATGAAACGAATAGCAGCAGTGCATCACACTGGTGGAACCGTACTCCAGGAGATTGATGAGGCCAGGTATTTGGGAGTGTCGGTGAATAGGAATTGAAATTTAGGGGGCACATTGCAATATTGTCTAAATCAGCTCATCAAATCACTTGGCTTCTGAAAAATACTTTAACATGCAGAGACAAACAGGTTGTTGTTCCTCTGTATCGAGTCTTGATAAGACCTTATCTGGACTACTGTGCCCAGTTATGGACACCAGGGTTTCTTCGTGATGGGGAGGAAGTGGAGAGGATCCAGATACGTGTGACCAAGATGAAAGCAGGTCTGTGGAATGAACCTTATGAGAATAGGATGAAGATTTGTGGGTTACACAAATTGGTCGATAGGCGGAAGAGGGGTGATATGATTGAGACATTCAAATTACTGAAGGGTTTATATAAGATTAATCCAGAAGATATTTTTGAAAATAGGACTGGTGGTGGAAGGACTAGGGGCCATGCATGGAAGCTGGGCAAGAATGCGGTTGACAAGGGTGTTAGAGCTAGGTTTTTTACTTGGAGAGTGGTGAAGGAGTGGAATAAGCTTGCAGAGTCTGTTGTGGGTGCTACGACCGTGAATGAGTTCAAGGCAAGGTATGATAGATACTGTGTGAATGTCGAATAGTTGTTATTGACATGATGTTAGGGCCTCCCTCAATGAGTCTGTCGACTCCTTGGAGTTGCCCGGAATAATAATAATAATATATAATAATAGCCAAAGTTAGCCAGTCTTGGGAGTGGACTGCAGGGTTTTTTCCTCCCGCAAGCAGGCAAACCAACCTTGAGAACATAACGTTTCTACAGACATAGGATACAGTGGGCATCGGGCCAACCACTTTATCCTCGATTAACGGTTGTGGTTATAAGGAATAGAAACCCTCGACACCATAAAAGAAAAAGTAGGAAAAGATTAAGATAGAAAGAAAGTGTACAATTACCAGTTCATTTTGTTAATGAAATTATATTCTCAGCAAAGCAGCACAATTAACTTTTTTTTTAAATAGACTGTCTATTACATATGTTGTGTACACTATATAGATGTGTAAGATTAATACTAATGCTCTGATTTAATTATAAAATTTATTTAGCTTAATTTGTATGTATTAGCTATTAGCGATCTATTAGCTGCATCAGCTAATATGAAAGCCCAAAGTTTTGTCATGGTAAACAGCACAAAGTCTGAACCCTTCACAGTCTCAGTTGGACTCCGCCAAGGATGTGTGTACTGTCACCCCTCCTATTCATAATATTTATGGACTGGATTGATAGGCACAGCCGAGGCAGTGAGTGTGTCAGAATTGGAAGATGTAGCATTGGCCATCTGCTTTTTTTTTTGCAGATCACATAGTTCTGCTTAGCTCTTCCACAAACGACCTCCAGCGGACCCTGGATAGGTTTCTAGCTGTTTGTGCAGAAGCTGGAATGAAGATCAGTGTGGCATAAACTGAAATATTTGTGGTCTCAAGACAACCATCCTAGTGCACTCTACATGCGAGTCGAGTCCCACTGAGACAGGTGGAGAAGTTTAAATACCTTGGGTCCATATTCACGAGTGATGGAAAGCGGGACTTAGAGTTAGATACTCGGATTGGCTCAGCAAGTGCAATATTGAGGGAGCTTGGCCGTTCGGTAGTATTTAAGTGGGAGTTAAGCCAGAAGACAAAGCTGGCTGTCTTCAATACATTCTATGTTCTCCATCCTCACCTTTGATCATGAGAGTTGGGTAATGACTGAAAGAATTCCGACACGAATCCAAGCGGTTGAAATGAGGTTCCTTCGAGGAGTTGCGTGGCTGACAAGACTTGACAGAGTCAGAAGCTCTGCAATTCGGGAAGCCCTCAATACTCAAGCGTTGCTTTTCCGTGTTGAGAGATCACAGTGACGTTGGTACGGGCACCTAGTCAGAATGCCAAAAGAAAGGATTCCCCAGCAGGCCCTCTTTGCCAAGCCAGAAGGTGGGAGGCCACATGGAAGGTCAAGGACTCGCTGGATAGATTTTATCCAAACCTTAGGTGGACACGTTTGGGAGTCCGACGAGAATACCTGAGCTTGGTGGCGGCGGATCGTGACCATTGGAAGTTCTTCTTGCAGCTGCTGCCCCCACAACCCGATTAGGAAAGGTGCGCCTTGAAAATGTATGTATGTATTGTATGTATTCATGATATAAAAAACTTGCTTGTTTTTCTTGCACACTCAATGTGCTCAAGATTTACTGTCTTCAATTAAAGCACCTTAACTATACATGTAACAGTGACTCATATTTCTTGCTTCATGATCAAAATGAAAACAGAAAGTGCTGTGTACAGTGGAGCATGTGTGGAGTGAAAAGAGCACTATAATACTGTAAGAGAAATAACAGGGATGTTTGGAACGTGACAGTCGATATTTACGAAGTTTTCATATAGAAAAAAAATGTTTAAAATTAATCAATTGTAATGTTATGACAACAGGAAAATTGTTAGTGGAAGAAGATACAACGACTGCATTTTTAATGACTTCTTTCTGAAAATATTAAAGGAAATAAGAATGGAAAAAGTGAAGAAGACTGCTTTATATCATGACTTTTAGAGAAACCCAGAAACTAAAATTGCAACTCTTTTGCAATTCTTTAAAGGTGACATCCGTAGCAAAGTTGGGATTACGGATTTCAGATCCAAAAGTTTTATTCCAACTCTAAAAATAAAACTCCTTTAATAAATTTGTTGGCAGCCACCCATAATCAAATAACGTGACAAGGAATGGTATGGTTTTAAAATAAAAAAATGTAAATTATGCAAAGAAAATAACGTACTTTTAATGTATTTAGAATGAGGCTGAAATAACTTATCACTTGTCTGTGATAACCCAACTGCAGCTAGTGGGTGAGTGGATTTGTGGAGTCCTGTTGTATAGTATATCACAATATCCCATGTACACTCTGAGGTATATATCAGGAATTTAATGAGAAAAATTTTAACTACTCGGCATTTATTCATTCAGATTCGGTTGATATAACAGACAGTACACTCTTTGAGTTCAAATGGTAGGGTTGTGAAGATGTTCTTCACAACCCTACCTAAATGTCGTTCCATCTTAAGTCGTCCTAAAACTAAACACAATAATCTTAAATATCCTGGAGTTTATAAGATTCCTTTCGACTCCGGTAAGCCATACTTAACAAACGGAGTAGAAATCTATTGAACTCCGTTTATAGGAGCACCAGAGAGACATTGCCTAGAACAGAACTCGAGCCTGTGCGTTGTCCAGTCATGTGTTATTTTCAGCGAACTCAAATAATGAAGGTTTGCCACATCAGATACTCTGGGATCAAACTGTTAACATACATCGATGTTATGAGTTAGAGAGAAGAATTTTAGAGTGAAAGGAGATAATTATCAATCCAGTCCATATTAATAACAACCTAAGCTACAGCCTTCCAGACTTTCACAGCTCCACCATTCAATATTGGCGCTCTCGAGACCTTCTACGCGCGCATGGTCAGATTGATAGTCAGAGTTCATTCTTCTATTTATTATTATTATTATTCCGGTCAACTCCTAGGAGTCGACAGACTCATCGAGGGAGGCCCTAACAACATGTCAAGAACAACTATTCGACATTCACACAGTATTTAACATACCTTGCCTTGAACTCATTCACGGTCGTAGCACCCACAACAGCCACTTGCAGCTTACTCCACTCATTCACCACTCTTCAAGTAAAAAACCTAGTTCTAACACCCTTGTCAACGATATTCTTGCCCAGCTTCCATGCATGGCCCCTAGTCCTTCCACCACCAGTCCTATTTTCAAAAATATCTTCTGGATTAATCTTATAGAAACCCTTCAGTAATTTGAATGTCTCAATCATATCACCCCTCTTTCACCCATCGACCAATTTCTGTAACCCACAAATCTTCAACCTATTCTCATAAGGTTCATTCACAGACCTTCTATCATCTTGGTCACACGTCTCTGGATCCTCTCCACTTCCTCCCCATCACGAAGAAACCCTGGTGTCCAAAACTGGGCACAGTAGTCCAGATGGGGACTTATCAAGGCTCGATACAGAGGAACAACAACTTGTTTGTCTCTGTATATTAAAGTATTTTTCAGAAGCCAAGTGATTTGATCAGCTGATTTAGCCACTTTTGCAATTTGCTCCCTAAACTTCAATTGCCTATCCACCAACACTCCCAAATCCCTGGGCTCATCAATCTCCTGGAGTATAGTTCTACCAGTGTGATATACTGCTGCTATTGTTTTCACCAGAAAGTGCATAAATATACACTTTGCCACATTAAATTGACATCCATTTTTCCTAGCCCAGTCCTCCAAACTATCCAAATCATCCTGTAAAAGTTTGACATCCTGTGCACTCACAATTTGCTCTACCCAACTTTTCATCATTAGCAATCAAGTGAACACTTGTTTGCTGATGAATAAATTGAAAAGCATTGGTCCATGAACAGAGTCCTGCGCACACCATTAGTCACAAGACGTCTTTTAGACTCCACTCCTGAATAAACCACTCTTTGGTATCTCTCCATCAACTACCCTCCTGTCCATCTCACCAACCCTATTTCCATCCCCATCTGCTCCTGTTTACTGATTAGGGTTCCATATGGTATCCTGTCAAAGGCCTTTGCAAGGTAAAGCAGAATCACTGTAAACCCATTACCCATATCCAGTTCAGCCGTCACTGTGTTATAAAACGTGAGAAAGTTACTGAGGCATGATCTACCCGTCACACAACCATGTTGTCTCCCATACAATATCCCATTTTCATCTATCCAATCCTGTATTCTTTCCTTGACTGCTAATTTCTATAAGACCTTGACAATGATTCTTGACATGCTAATCGGTCGGTAATTTACAACAGCAGTCTTGGAACCACCTTTACGCAGTGGAACTATTTTCCCCTCTTTCCACCCCCTCGGGACTAACCCAGACCTGAGACTTAAATTAAACAAAATGGTCAAGGCTACTGACAATTCTTTAGCCGCTTCTCGTACGACCCGAGCGGGTATACCATCCAATCCCACAAATGTATTGACATTGAGGTTATGCAATAGACTACTTACCTCCACTTCATTCACCACATTTCCCGTATAATCTACTAGATCATTCGTTTCTGCAATGTCACCACCTGGATGATATATTCTTGCAAAGTGCCCACTCAGTAACTCAACAATATCAACTGATTCAGTTACCTCCCTACCATCGGAATTCTTTAAAATCATTCTGCGATATACATTTTTCCTTTTACTTGCAACATATCGAAAAAACTGTTTAGGATTCTCTTTGGCCTGCATGGCCAATGTTCTTTCGTAATCCTTTTTTCCTTTTCTTACCACACTTGTTACCCTGCTGGCCTGCGCTTTATACCGTTCTTGTGCCTGCCGGTCACTTCTCTCCTTAAATTTCCTCCATAGTTGTTTCTTTTTTTGCAGCTCAAGCTTAATGGTATTATTCATCCATTTAACCCCTACTTGATTTATTATTCGGACTCTAGGTATGCAGACAGCCATTGCTTCATTCAAACTCTTCTTAACTGCCTCCCATGCACTATCAACTTCTAGTCCTTGCAGTTGTACATGCCATGGCACTGAACCAATCAAACTCCTAAGCTTATCATACTTTCCAGCCCGATGATTCCACATGTACCCTGTCTTAATTGTAAATGCCACACCTTTAGCCACCTCCCAAATCAAGATCCTATTATCACTGTCACCAATTGGTGGCAATGTGGTCATATCTGTTACAGCCAAATCCTCAGATGTAATTACTAGGTCAAGCACTCTGACCCCTAGTATTTTCCATTACATGCTGTCGCAGATAGTTATCCCTTAATAACCGCATAAAATCCATTTCATTCTTTCCGTGTGTTCTCTCCTCACTCCAACAATGCGACCATAGTTAAAATCTCCCATAATAATTACCCTCCTTCCACACATTTCTTCTACTTCCTTGTGAATACTGTCACCACCACCATCTTTTCCATCACCTGGTCTATAGCAGCACCCAGTTGTATATTTTGTTCTGCTAGCCACAATCTCACACCAAATGGCTTCAAATGTGCTCTTTTCTCTATCCTACAATTCAACTTCTATTATCCTTGGCTGCTGCTCATCAGCTATCATCGACAATACTCCTTCCCCCATTTTATTCTCCCTGTCACTTCTGAACACACTATACTCATCACATTCAATCGCACTAGCTATATCATCTACAGGCAGCCATGTTTCACTAATTCCAATAACCTGTGGTCTGGAAGTGCCAACCATCCCCAAAAACTCTTCCTTCTTGTTCCTAATACTCCTATACATGAATTTAAGACCCCATTAGCCCCAACCCTACCTTGATGCCTTATATTAACTATCCAATTCTAATTTGTTGTCCTTATTCGCTCGGGCATATTATACTCATTCATACATTCAACTGCCTCCCTAAGGACTGTATATCTACTCCCCGCCCCCGTTAATAAATCTAGTTTCCCTGATTTTGCACATCCACCACATTTTGCAACACTTTCGCAAGTCTTCTTACACCGTAACTATTCAGATGCAAGCCATCTATCTTATATAGATCCTTTCGCCCATCGAACTCACTCCACACGTCCACAAATTCCACACCACTCGTCACATAACCCACGCATAAAGTCATTTGCAATTACGGCCCTCCTTTTTAGCATTTCACTGTCATACCGTGGCAAAAGACTAATCATTCTAACTCTCTCACTCTTTTCTTTTGCTACCTCAAACAATTCATTCAGGTCCTCTATCATTTCCATTTTATCTCCTTTCAAATCATTTGTACCTGCCACAACAATCATTTCTTTCACCCTTTCCTTTTGCTCTCTAAGAGACTCGGTTACATCCTTTATGATCTCACCAGGTTGGTACGATTTTGTCAAATCCTCTACTAACACACCTCGTACTAACAAGTCTCCATACAGCACTCTATCCTTCATTTTGTTCATATTCATACTCATACGCTTATTTTTCCTATCATACTTTTTATTATTGGCTGGTTCATTCAGTCGACTTTTGCTCATACGTTCTAGCTGCTGTTTTGCCCTTTGTATCGCACCACTCAACAACGCGATCTCACTCATTGCATCTATCTCATCTTTTTTATTCTCTGCAAAACCATTAATTTGCTCTGAATTAATTCTATCATTCACACCCTCACAGTTCTCTAGTACAACCTCGCCATTTTTTGTCATATCACTATTTTCTTCATTCTGAAGTTTGACAAAAATATCGCACTCCTGACCCGAAATACACTTTAATTCCTCATTCTCCCTACATTTTCTACACATATTCCCTCCTTCATTATCATCTAACCACACTCCAACCGCACTCCGCAAAGCGTACATCTCGCAGATAGTACCCTGAATCATCTCCTTTATATTAACGTTCTTGAATAAAGATGGCGAACCATCATTACTGGCCGTCATTTTCCTTCGTACAGAAGCCATACTTACTTCTAACGTATTTTGTCAAATTATAAACTGAAACACCAAAAAAAACACAAACAGACACACTAAGATACGCAAGGCAAACAAAACTACGTAATATTCAAGTAATGTTATCAACGATAACTTAAAATAACACTTATCTTATCAGGAGCTTTCAACACACATATACGACTACGAATCGCTCTAGCTGCATATCAACCACACTCAACACATTTAACCACACTACCCGCCATATGGATGATAAAATACACACTCCTCATACACTTCGTATCCATCATATATTTCAATGTAATATCAATGATATTACAATTTTAATAAGGACTTCGCATGTGCATGGTAACCTGGACGTCTATAGATAACTTGGCCGATTTTAAAACTCTAGTCTTTTGAGTATTAGATACGTATGCTGTGTTTTTAGAAAAACCAATTCCTTTAGATTAGTTGCTGGTAAGTCTTGATTTAGACGAAACTAGTAGTGTGTAATTAAAGTTTTTTTTTTTATTTAAACCTCGATTCTAGTCATTAAAAACTTTTAATGTCTATATATTGCTGAAAGAATAATCTGTTGGCTGATAGCATATAGTTAATCTTATTCAACGATATCGTGTATTTCTCCAAAATAAAAAAATAAAAAATAAATAAATTTTAAATTTAATCGCTATCATGCAGAACTGTTACCTTACAAATAACAACGTTGCTAAGCAAAGTTTTATTGAGCTGCTTCACAGTTAGATGTTTTGAGTTCGGAAATATGCCAATTATGTTTTTCACCTCCAGCTTAAAGAATGCCTCTTGGGTTTCAAGATAGTTTGTTCAAAAACACTTGATTAATAAATATTACTGTGGCAAATAGAAACGCAATCTTTAATGTTTTTCATAATATACTTGTGTATACTTGGGTAAAATATTATTATACCCTTGGCTCTAACAGTATATGAAATTTGTTCATGCTTTTATATTTACATGAAGGAATACGTATTAATTTCAATGATTTTAATCAGAATTATTAGTAAATTGCTGGTATAACTGGATGCGTAGATCTCCAGCAAACAGGCTGTGCGTTCGAATCATGTTATGGTCTAGAACAGGGGTCGGGAACCGGCGGCTCTTGGCTGAACAGAGTGCGGCTCTTTTATATTGAATTAAAAGATACATAATTAATACAAACAACTAAATATTGTTTTTTGATACGGCCTGTTCGTGGCGCTAGATACTATGCATGTGAAGTGTGTTACGCATGAAATTTTATGACATGAACAACTGACAAATACGTTACATTTGAAATACCGCTAAATGTTAACTCTGCCTAAGGTAACTAGCGCCACGGCGAAAATTTGAACTAATTGATCAGCTGTCCTGGCAAACACCACGGTTTTTAGATACATACGGATTTTAACTGTCAAAATAAATATTCGGTTAGTTAACTTATTTATTGTGGTACTAAACTGGTGTTTAATTTAGTGTCAGGTAATGTTATGCACACATTCATTTTTATTATGTTATTCTGTTGAATTTGTGTTTTTACTTGCAGGTAAATTTCTGGTAATAACCCTCCTAATATGAGTTCAAGAAAAAGGAAAATAATCGAAAAAAAACAGAGGATTCAACAAAATGTGGGTAGAGAAATTTGCATTTATAGAAGTAAATGGAAATCCGCAATGTTTAATGTGTCATTAAGACTTCAAAATAACAAATCAAGTAATGTCTAATGACATTTCCGAGGAGAACATTTAGACTTCAGTAAAAATATCCTGAGGGTGATAATAGAAAAAGAAGCTATTGAGAATTACAAAAGAAATTTGTCAAGTTGACAAATTTCTTCGTCTTCGAAGAAATTTGTCAACTTGACAAATCTTCGTCGAATACTACTGAAGCAAGTTTTTTTGTTATCCCTTGAAATAGCAAAAGTAGGAAAACCTTTTAGTGATGGTGAATTTCTAAAAAATTGCATGTCTAATGTCTCTGAAATTCTATCTAAGGATACGCAAAATAAGGACGAGATACGTAAAAAAATTCAAGACAATTTCTGAAGAAGTTTGAAATACGCAAATTATGGATATTAATTCTGCTGATTTTATATCTATTGCAGTTGATGAATCAAATGATATTTCGGCATTGTGATATGGCACAATGAAATCTTCGTCGAAGATTTCACCGGGCTGCTTGATGGTTAAATATATCACGTCTTCCGGTATTCGAGAAGAACTTCTTGATCTGCTAACACTTAAAGGACACACTACATGTCAAGATATTTCAGAAAACCTTCTAACAAGTTTACAGAATAAAAATATAAGTATTAATAATACAGTATGCATTGCGACTAATGGCGCGCCTTCTATGACTGCGAAAAATAAGGTTTGTTAAATTATTCTCCACTCATATTCCACATGGAATAATTTCATTTCATTGCATTTTGCATCAAGAAGCTTTAGTTGCAAATTCTTTGGGATTATTACCACAACTAAAAAGAGTGATGGATGTTGTTGTGTCAATGATCAATTTAATCCGATTTCAGGCTTTAAATCACCGATTTTTTGACACATTTTTAGAGGGACTAGGTAGTCAACAAAAAGATTTAGTGATATTTACATCTGTACGATGGTTATCAAGAGGAAAAGCATTAAAACGTTTTTTTTTGTCAGTGCTTAAAAGAAGTAATAGTTTTCTTAACCACTAAAAATTATAACGTAAATCATGTGGAACTTCTCAGTAATCCCGAATGGATACAAAATGTTTGTTTTTTGCTCGATATGACGGAACATTTTAATAAGCTAAATTTTAAGTTGCAAGGGAAGGGAAACACAGCCTTACAAATACTGGAGGAATTCCTTACCTTTGAACAGAAACTAAGAGTGTTACTGAAGAAACATTTATATATTTTGAAAATCTAAACATTTATAGATTGAATTTAAATAAAAAAAAGTTAATTGCAAAATATTCGCTGAAATGATTACTGTAATTTTAGATTCATTTACAAGCAGATTTCAGGATTTAAAAAAAAAAACATCAGGAGATGATGAAATTTATATTACATCCGTTAAATTGCAATTTAAAATTAATAGATATTGAAGCTTCTCACGGAATATGAATTGCAGAACTACAAATGGAGCTTCTGGAAATTCAGAATAAAAGCATTTGGGTACAAAAACTTCAGGAAATGGAAGCACAAATTGAAGAAAATGAGGAAACTATGGAAGAAACACCACAGGAAATTATGTTTAAATGTTGGAAATCTTTCCCAACGAACTATTCCAATGCCAGCCGACTTGCTTTTGGGATTTTGATTCTTTTCGGTTTAGCGTACAATTGCGAACAATTTTTCTCTTCAATGAATTACATTAAAAATAAGTATAGGAACAAATTGACCGATGGAAGTTTGAAAGCGGACTATTAAAGTGCATGACATACAATCCAGATTTAGGTAAATTGGTTGAGAAGATGCAAAATCAAAAGTTCGTTAGTGAATTTTAAATTAAAACAATCAAATATCTATTAAAATATATAACATTGTATTTTTGTTCGGATTAATTCTTTTTGCATTACAAATTCTGACTTTTTTGCAATATTATACTTATTTAAGCATATTTTGTGATTAAAAACTTAATCAAACTTAATGTTGTTTTATTTACTGAACATATAAAAAATTTATATGCAAACATAAAAGTGATATTTGATATCTAGAAGTACTCAATTAAATACAAATTTACCTAAGTTTGAACTAACTGCAACTTTGAGTCACCAGGAAAAATCGAATTGAAGTTGCGACTCCCAAAGTTTTGTTTTAATTAATATTTTTGGTGGAATGGCTCTTTGGTTCAAAAAGGTTCCCGACCCCTGGTCAAGTAGTTTGAATGTCTTTAGGTGTGATGATTTGTATCATCTGTTGTCAATTCATTCTGTTGATTAGAGACCTGAATTGGTGAAAAAAGAAGTCTGTAGAATAACGGAATCTGATTAACTTCTGTCTCACATTTCTAAGTACACCTACTTTTGTCCGTAGGTTTCACATAAAAAATAAACTAAAATATGGCCTGATTAATCATATAATATTCTAAGTGGCGAATTTGATGCAAGGAGTCGATGAGATAATTGTAGTATGAAAGCACAGTTTTTTTTTACTTCACCATTCTTTGAACTGGTATTCTCTTCTCTTAGGCACGTGTATCAGAAACCATAAAAACAGAAAGGATCCTTGACGATAGTATGGGATGGGATGATATGAAAAATACCTTTAGTATGAATTCGCTGTTAAACGGTATTTGTTTTATTATATCCATATGTTTACTGGGCATCCATAGATGCCGTATGGTCACTATGGTCACTCCGATGATCTGCAACACCAGGCCTCGCCATGTAGTCATTTTGTATGCTTTTTTTGGAGACTTCAACTCTCTGAAGATCAATCCATCCATCTCATCTCATTCACGGTCTACCCTTTCCTATTTATCCAGGAACTTTATTTTCTGTTACTGTCTATTTTATTGTAAACTATGCGTAAAAATTAAATGTGTGAATAATATAAAAGGAATCATGTAAATCACACAACATCAGAAATATCTTCGCTAGTAAGTCATATGTTGACTTACTAGTGAAATAAATCAAATTAACTCCTATGTTTAATTTACATAAACATTTCAGCTTATTTAGTGTGATTAAGAGGATGGCTGACTGACACATATCAAAAAGTGGTATTCTGCAAGATTTAAGGTAACTAGTGATCTACCACAAGGATCAGTCCTTAACTCTCTGTTATTCAATCTGTACATTAAGATATTGAGAAGGATTTGACAAGCGACATAGCTATTTGCTGATGATGCAAAGTAGGGTAATCACGAATGGAACTGATATGCATACTTGCAGAATGATTTGAATAGGCTGGAATTGTGGGAATGGGAAAATGGATGTCAGTTCAATGTCAGTAAATGTCAAGTCATGCAGTTTGGTGTGATTATCATAGATATCCAATATCGTATTACATTGGTGAGATTATGCTAGAAGAAACTGATCAGGTTAGGGATCCTGTAGTGTTATTAGATAGCAAGATGAAGTTCAGACACCATCTAGCAGAGCTCCAAATACCACTCAAAAAGATAGTTACAATGCTGAAATGAACTTTTGCATGTAAAGATCAGGATGTCACTTTGCCTATTTACAAGGCCTTCATAAGACCTCACTTGGACTGCTGTGCGCAGGTATGGTCTCCTGGTTTCCGTCGTGATTCTGACATAGGGGAAAGAGTGAAAAGGAGAGTGTTGAAATGATACCAGGATTGTGGAATACTCTTAATCTTGAAGTCGGATTGAGAATGTGTAGACTGCAGACACTAGAAAACAGGGAAAAGAGGGGGTGATGTGTTCATTTTATAGACGTGGGGAAAAAACAAGAGGGCATCCTTAGAAGCTGAGAATGAATGCCACGAAGAAGGGGATGTGGACTAGATTTTTCTCTCATAGGGTGGTGCGTGATTAGAATGAATTGCCATTGGATGTTGAGTGCAAGCAGTGTGAATGAATTCAAGAATAAGTATAATAGCTAGTTTGTGTAGTATGTGGCCTCCCTTGATGAGTCCCTGAACTCCTTGGAGGTCTCTCTTAATAATAATAATAATAATAATAATAATAATAATAATAATAATAATAATAATATTAGTAATAATAATAATTTTTTAAATATTTTTATTATTTCTCAGATAAATTACATACATTATAGGAACACAATTATGCATAACAAATACTTTCTCGTACATAATGTTTTTTAAAATAATAATAATAACAATAACTGTTTACAACGTATATTATTATAATATTCATAATGATGATTATTACAGATGTTTCTTTGCAATTTTATGCTCTATATATACAATATCAATGGATATAATCACCTTATATTGCATAATTTTGTTACAGTTATTACATACATTTGTTTACATGTGATACGTACATTACATGCATTTGGTTACATATGATACATCTTGGATAAGAACTAATTTCTCTGCTTTCATCCTCGAAGCTTATATGTAAGCTTATCTGAGGATAACACCAGTTGGTTATTATTTATTGGGTTTTTTTTTGCTGTGTTGGGAAGCTACGAAATCTATGATTGAGAAATTCGTGCGCGCACGCACGCACACGCACACACGCACACACACGCACACACACACACACGTTTCTGCGTGCACTTAATCACGAATATCACGACTGACCAACTGTGGATGAGATCCTCTTGTATTTATATGAAAATAACGAAGTATAGAGAAGCTTCGAGATGTATCTGGAAGGCACTAGACAGCGCACTCGAACGAACTACTGCTTCAGCCATCTACCTGCAACGTTAGTACTAGTACTTAAGTACCGCTTGGATGAAGAAGCATTCCTATTTAATATTTATTTTTATAGGATTTTAGGGAAAGTATCAAATGCACAGCGTTCCTTGTGAATCTGGAAAGCATCTTACAATTCTAAATATCGCAGTATAGCTTAGTGGCCCGCGAACTTCATTGAAATTATTTTTCATTTAATCACGTTTTAATGTTCAGTAGTTATTTTTTCAAAACGGCCGGCAGGCCAGGGCAAAGCTCCGCGGGCCACGAGATGAAGATCCCTGGCTTAGGGCACAACTATCACTCCTCCTACTGAGGTCTGAAGTAGAGAAGGCTGAAAATGTTCCATGTTTTGTCTTTAGAGCAGGATTTCTGGATGACAGAAAAATAAACAAAAATATAAAAAATAAATAAAATGAATAATAATGACAACTTCCTTAGCCCAAGTACAGTATCAGTTCGATAGCTTAACAACATTTTGTTGGTGGGTGGGTGGGTGGAGTAACATTAAAAAAAGTGTTACACTGTGAACTGCATCTGTGGGAAAGGAATAATAATAGTAAACTTGGATAGATTATTAATGATAACAAGATCAAGGGCTTGTGAATAAGATGCTTGGGAATTCTAATGATACATTTATTAAGATCATTGCTAATAAGAAAAGCTTCTGGGTCTCATGAAACTGGCAATTGTGGAAAAAGTCAGCCAGAGTTGTGTACATAACATCATCAGTGAGATGGCTTACTTCTTCAGAAGAAGAATGACTCCTTTCTGTTTTTTTTTAATTTTGTTTGAGTTGTCGCTTGAGTTGACGGAGATACGTTTGCTGATAGAAGCAGTAGCTTACGCGTACAGGAAGAGATAAGATGATCATGAACTAAATTACAGAGAAGAGGAGAGATTCGTGTTGGTCTACCATATGGTATTAGAGCCTACATAAACGCAGAAAACATAAATGCTTCCTTGAAAAGTGCAGACCAGTCTGCACTTTTCAGTTCAGTGATAGCTAATCTCCAGGCTTACACTTGAGAGAGAGAGAGAGAGAGAGAGAGAGAGAGAGAGAACGAGTGCACCAGGCAACTGTCCCCATCATGCGGCACTAAATTCTAGCAGATATATATTTTTTGTGTGAAGAAGTGTAATTTGTATGGTTGATTTTTTTTTGAGGTCTTGGGTTGAGAAGCCGAGGTTTCTAAAGGGAAAGTTCCTGTCTAGGATGGATTAATTCAGAACCCGACTGAAGATGGCATAGAAAAAGATTTGTCAGTTTTTTTTTTTTTTTGGTTGTAGTTAGTCTAACCATTACCCACCTTATTAAAAGTCTGAAGGAAATTAGTTTGACTGTAATTACAGTAGAAGCACCTAATAAGCTATGAGCCAAGTATACCTGTGTCTGTTACTAGCGTCCAAAAAAAAAAAAGAAAAGAAAAAACGATGTCAACAATTGGCATCATGAATATTCACTACCTCAGAAACCCTCCTGGTCCATTAGGTTCGGTCTGGTTCGATATTTTTTGGCCGACATGTAGCTACTCTTTGCTACTGTTGTGGCCTCGAACTATAAGTAACTCAGAACCATTGGGTGGTTTTCATTGTAATGCACAGAAGCAGGGTTATTTGCTATCGAAGAATCAGCTAGGAAGAACCATTTAATTAGCAAATGATTTCCACCCTCTTTAAGAAGTTTCTTTCCCGAAAAATGTCAAAAGATGAATGAAAGCTGTTTTCTAGGTAGTTTAATTTCATAAGTTACATTCACGATATCTTTGTATGATAACGGATGATGTTAGTTTTCCCTTTAATTGCAAATCGACTTATTTCTTATCACTTTTGTACTTTCCTCTATTTCTGATATCAAGATCGAATTCCGCAAACCAGGTGTTCTCTCATAGCCACAGTTGCAATTATTCCCTTATATGTCCTTGTAAGGTCAGTATTTATTCAACTCGTCCTTGCATAGTTTATTATTCTAGTTCTTCAGAATCCACGGCATAAAAATGCATCTTTTTGAACATCTCGGGCTAATGATAGTAACAATAACTGCAGCTAATTTGGCTGGAGTTCGAGGTAAGTATCTTGTGAACATGCTGTTGATAAAATTAAATTTATATTTGGTTTGTAATTGTTGTATTTGCATTTCTTACACACAAATAGGATATTGAAGTTACAGTGGATGAAACTTTTATTTAAGGTGAGTGACGAACATTAAACAGCAGTTTGCAAAATTACTATCATGTTTTCATTTACTATCACATGTCATTTAATCATCTCAAGTGAATTCCTCCGACTTTTTTTTTCAGTGTTTAAGAATTCGGTAACAAACCGGCATCTTTCATATTGTGCCCAGATTGAGACTACACTCGTAAATTCCATTACAATATTTTGTTATGGACCTTCCACCAAGAGACGTAAGCCCATCTAGGAGAGCAACAGTTTCCCCGAATTATTAATTCTACGTTCTATCTACTACCCACTGTGTTACGGTCTGTTTTTTTATTTTTTCGAGAATAGCATCCATTTTCTTACAATGAAGTCAAAGCTCGATGCGACTGTTTCGAGAATTATGCTATTCGGAATTGTCAAAAACATCACGTGCATAGAAGACAAAGGAATTTTTCACTAATGGATAATTTGCTTTTATTTTGGCAATATAATTACTGTTAAAGTTTAAAAAAAAATTTAGCTTACTATTTAAATGTAAACCAAGTGCTAAATGCTAAATTGACGAATCAAATATTTCGAGGAAGATAAAAACCTCCGTTCTTTTCAAAGAGGACAACTGAGGCCACTGGTGATCCCTCATTTCTTTATCCCGCAATTATATTTGTGGTTTATGCGTTTTTCTATAGATATTCAGTGGTCACTGTTCAAACAGAGTGCAATCCAACATTGCTTTCTTTTCTACTAAATATATAAATCACGTGACTACTTCAAACCAAGTACAAACTTTGATTTTCTTTCCTTTCGTTTGGGAACAACCTCCGTCTTCCATCTCTCTCTCTTTCTCCCTCTGTCACACACACGCACGCACGCACGCGCACACACACACACACACACACACACACACACACACACACACACACACACACACACACACACACACACACACACACACACACACACACACACACACACACACACACACACACACACACACACACACACACACACACACACACACACACACAGATTCCTTAATCAATCAAAATGACCGTGAAATCACGGTTATTTTGATTGATTTAGACATAGAAAGTTTGCTGTTTGATTGGAAAATGCATGGGTCGGAATCTCATCACAGATGCGAGGTATCTTTACGAGTCGGTTTTCAAACGAAGTTGGGTTATATGATCGCAGGTGCTGTATCTGGCTAATTCACTGTTACAGCCCAGTTTTTCTTTGGGAAGAAGGTTTGTGGTCTTTTATTAGCAGTGGGTTTCCCCACCCGTTCCACAACCGTCCCTTAGGACTGTATGAGCCCTGATATGTGTGTGTGTGTGTGTGTTCACGGTCCGGTTTGCCTGTTCAGAAGGAGGATATACCCGAGTTTCTGGGTGAAAAAACTCTCTACTTACATATGAGACCGACTGACTCACCTTTGAAAGAGACCACATAAACGTTCCTCACCTCATGGACGAGAATCGAACCCAGGTATTTCCCACCAAAGGGAATTGTCTAAACCGTTTGAGGGACGAAGGCCCGGCAAGCAGGTAAACGGGCCTAATAAACACAACTGTGTAGACTTAAGCTCTATCTTAACACGACTATTGAGATGCAGCAAAGGAAGGGAAACCGACTGCATTAAAATAGCCTAACCGTGCATGGAAAATGTGAAGAAGAAACTGACCCTACTGTAATGAAGAATAGGTTTCGTTATTGACTCTATTCGAGTGCACTCATGATAATATATCTATTCCTTGAATTTCCATACAGAGTTACTCTGAAATTATTCGATATCCCTCAGAAAAGGCCCTCGTTTGTCCCATTATTTCTCATACTTCTCTTGTTTCATCATTGTCAACTCTGATTTCATGTCTTATATTACTTTCTCAATGCTACTTATGTCCATCGGATTCTAGCTACCTCGCATATCCCTTAAAGCTCATCACCGCTAACATTCAAATAAACTTCATGTCACATTTCTTGCGTAATATACTAAAATATCTATGCTATTGTCTGAAGTTGCGTGACGTCTAGTCTATTCTCTTAAAATGTGAGATTAAATATCTCACATTTGTAATTCGAGAACTTGACTAAATATGGCTTAGAAAAAATCGTTTTTAAGACTCGAATCGAACGTACAGAGGTCTTTCTTTTCGAGGTCCAGTGCTATGGAAGCAAGTTCCATTTCCGTAGGATTTCAGAGGTATCCTATTTTATAACCGAATATTTGAATGTTTGGGTCGCATCTAAATATGGAAGAGGATGTTTAGAGTCCTGCTCCTTGTTTGTGATCGATCTTTTCTTTTTTCATTTATACTTGAATGGTATCTAATGGATCATCCCTTTATTCATGTTTATCTGGAATCCCCCTTCCCCACAAAATAGTTATATGAAAATAACACTTGATAAGTTGATATCATTACTGATTTCCTATCGAAAGTTTTTCTCCAAATTAATGTAATATCTATGGAAGTTTTTCCCCTTGGCTATGCTACAAATTCTATAATTGGTTTTATCCTCTGTCCAAGTGTATAAGCAAACAAACTTTTTCCACCTTAAGTACTCTTAGAACTGGCGCAACTCGTGGCAAAAGTGGTATAAGTTCTCATCACTTGCCTTAGTATCCCATAATGCAAAGCACATCTCCTTGTAGACATGTATAATGCTATGCAATAAGGGAAAGGTCACTACCCAGATCGGTTTCAACCTTTATTGAGGTACTGTTTAAGTAAACACCTCCCTAAAAATTAGGCGGTCCCCCAGACCACTCCCTACGAGTGACCGTCCAACATAGCTGTAGTTCCACTCAGTGACAGGCTCTCCCTACCACCAAGAAGAACCCTCAGCAGGGACTCTGCGCAATGGCAGGCCCAACCCACCACCAAGCAGAGCCATAATCTCAGCAGTAGCCTCACTCAGTGACAAGCAAAAACCTACCCCAAAGCAGAGCCTCTCACATCTCAGGGAAAGCAACCACTTCTGCTCTTTGTTGTTTGCTTTCCCTGAGATATGAGAGGCTCTGCTTTGGTGTCGGTTTTTGCCTGTCTCTGAGTGAGGCTACTGCTGAGATTATGGCTCTGCTTGGTGGTGGGGTGAGTCTGCCATTGTGCAGAGACACATCTGAGAGTTCTTCTTGTTTGTGGGGTAGATCTGTCACTGAGTGGAACCACCGCAAAAATTGGACGGTCCTTACTTTGGGGACCGCCTAATTTTTAGAGAGGTCTTTACTTAAACAGCACTTCAATAAAGGTAGAAACTGGACTGGATAGTGACCCTTCCCATAATGCATACCATTATACATGTCCACAAGGAGATGTGCTTTGTATTATGGGATACTAAGGCAAGTAATGAGAACTTACACCACCTTTGCCACGATCGACTTTCCCCAGTCCTGAAAGTATCTCAGGCGCTAACTTTTTTTGCATATACTTAGATAAAGGATAAAACCAAATATATAATTAATAATACAATATCTGACTGGACTTCAATATTGTCAGATTTTACATTTCCGTCTTCAACAAAAACATGTGTGTCAACCCATCTAGATCTTGATCTTCCTCTAGGTCTCTTTTCTTCGACCAGTTTTTTTCGGCAAAATTAACCACTTGGTTTGCTAATCTTTCCTCTCACATTCTCAGTATCCATACATTTCAGATTGGCTCAGCTCACACACGCACAAATGCTAACAATAGTAAGTTTCTTCTAAATATCCTAACGTTTAATAAGATACTGAAACTGATGCCATCTGTTCATTCATCTAATTTTTCTCAGAACTTCTTTGTATCTGTGGTCTCTAATCTCTGATCAAGTATTGTATTTTTAACCCAGATCTTGCTCCACAAGTTAGATTCGTTGCAAATGTATTAATTTGACTTCCTACCACATCAACATTGATAATTCTGTTGTCTATTTCCATATTTAATTTACCATCTTCACTAAACATTTTTCTCAAAAAGCTTAAATGTTTTATCCATTTTATGTTCTACATATAGGATTAATTTCCAATATCCTGGCCTATTTTTATAGCCTTTACACATTTATTGATGAATTTCATTACAAATATATTACAGAAACTGTGATGACGACAAACCTATTCCGGATTTATTTAGGAGTACATTATCATCTGCATAAAGTAAAGAGTTGAGATTAACATATCTAATTTTCATATAAAGTTTAATGCAATTTTATTTCATAATGTGATCCTTATAGATGATCGAAAAAGGAAAAGTGAAAGTGCCTCCTTTTGTCACACTTCATTTAACACCAAACCATTTTCCAATAACGTTTTCAGTTATAACTGCTGATCTACAACTCAACTATCGACAATGTATTGTTCGATATAATGTTCCATTTTACACCATACAGTTTCAATGTTTTTGAACAGCGTTTCTCTCGGCAACGTATCATATGTGTTTTTTCAGTTCCACAAAACTTAAATACACATATTTGGTTTATTACTTTCCGCGCGGTTAGCCTATTGGCAATGCGTTTCGCAACCATATGCCTGGGAAAGGAGTGTTCTGGGTTCTATTTCTTTCGCCGAAGTGAGGAGCTTAAGGACCTTTCTCAGAAATTGCCAAGTTAGCCGGTGTTGGGCATGGACAGCAAGATTTTTCTCCCTCAAGCAGGCAAACCGGCCTCATGAACACACGCAGCTACGGCCATAGAATATACCGCGAGGCATAGGGCTAGTCACCTTATCCTCTGGACGGGTACGACTTAAAAGGGTATGAGATGGCTCTATAATAGGCCAGTAGGCCTAACACGTAGAAGAGAGAAGAAGATCTCCAACAATAATCAACTTTTCGATTTCTTTCCAGTTCCCTTGTCTAAAGCCTCTAAAAATTGATCCACTTCTTCTTAAACAAACCTTCTATGGGGCCTTAGGTACGAGACGATTATCCATATATAAAATATAATAATTTTTAATCGGTTATTTGGCTGTGAATAATACTGTCACCTCTATTTTATAAATTTAGACGCCAAATCGAAACCTTTGCTTTTCGTCGTTCATGGTTCTCTGCTCATTCCATTCTGGTGTGATCATTTCGTACCTCATTTGTTCTGAATTCATTGGAGTATTTATCGATATCCTTGAAGTGCTCCTCTCACCACTTTGGCTTCTCCTTTCTGCCGTGTTTTCTTCATTGCCTTTCACTCTGTACCTGTCTTCTTTATCTGGAATCTGTTTACTTTCTTGAATTAGTTTCAATGTTTATTGTGAAATCCCATCTTTTTTGTCCATATATTCCCCTGCCCTCTTGACCGCATGTATCAGGTTTCGCTCTCTCTCTCTCTCTCTCTCTCTCTCTCTCTCTCTCTCTCTGTCTGTCATCCAGTTCTTCTTCCTTCCCATGATTTTCATTGTGATTTCCTTGTTCAATGTCCTTTATCTCTTTGATTTTTAAACTGTGTCCTCTCTCTTCATTTGAGTTTCAACTACATGATCTAATTACTTATCTGTTCCTTGAAATGCTGAGCACTGTTAGACTGAAGTGGCAGCTGTTTTCTTTATGAGCATGATTCCCACTGTTTGTATGCTTTTTGTTGGAAATGTCTGATGATTTGGTTGTAGTGCAAGGCAAATTCAAGTATTCTTACTCCTCTTTCATTACTTTCTCCATATCCAAATTTATTCATTACTATTTTCTAATTCTTTTTGTCGGTTCCAACTTTAGCCATCTAATCTCATACAGTGATCCGTAATTGCCTGTTTAGTACTGATTCAAAGCTTGTTTCTGAGTTATGAAATAACTGTTTCTTCTTCAGTACCTTCTGCAATGATGATAAACATGGACCATTTTCATTTAAATGATCTTCCTGCAAACTTTGCCATTATGATGCTTTGGTTAGCTGGCTCAGAGTACGTCTATTCTTTTGTTGAAAAGGAATCTGACTCTTGCTTTGCATTTGTACTTCAACTAGACCACATGATTATTCTTCACCTTTTGCTCAATCTGCATGCACAGCAAGTTTGGCTTTCCATTACGTACGAAAATTCCTACGAATAACGTCTTTTGATCCTTTTAGTTTTACTATACTCTTTCGTTTTGATTACGTTTTGGATGATCCAACCCCCAATCACTCAGGAGTATAATGAATTGTTTATCTGGGTTACGTCTAAGCCACCGTATTGTGTTGCTCCTTGGCACGTGGCATCAGATTTCAAGCGCATTTAAATGTACGGCATTAGAAGCGAAACATTGACGATCATTTAACCAACTCTAAGCGTTATTCAGCCAGCTATACCATAAGAAACAGGCGATGCTGTTCATTTCTCTCCTACAACCCGAGATGAGCTCTTTTATTGGCCTCTAGGATAACACCCTGATAGGGGTTTCAGGCTTCCCAAGTGCACTAGATCTTAGTTAGGAAATAACAAATAATGAAGTTTGTTTTAATTTGCATAACTATATAGCATATCATTTATTTTTAAATAGAATTAACGATTTTCTATTTGTATACGTTTAATAATTTTTTTTGAGGAATTATCATTCCATGCGGTAATGATGCCGGTAAAACTATAAAATGGACCAGTGGCGAAGGACCAACAATGGACGTCTATAGCCCAGGATTCCTGAAAGGTCAGAATTATCCAGATGATATTCAATGTCACGTAATAATCCAGAGCGAGTTCAAAGTAAGTTTGATTCTTTAATCACACCAATTTATTTAGATTTTAAACTAAGTATTGGTTAGTTGGGCTCAAGAGCAAATAGCAAGGATTTTTTCCTCCCATAAATTAAGTAACCCATTAGCAAAATATATAACTATCACTGACTACAATCAGTTCATCGACTCAACAGACTGTGTAATAAGATTCCTTTCTGTCAGTATTAAATATGCAAACTATTTGCTTTTCGACCACGTCATTTACTGATACGAGGATAATTTTCTCTAGCAAAGCTTTTCTTCGATTTTTTTAAATCTCGTATCACATAAAATGACTGTAGAAATCACACTATTAGAGATATCAGCAGTTTTCTGCCATACTCCTTTCTCTCTCTTCTGAAAAAAGCCAAAGCTGTGATTCATTGATAGCATGGGCTGACTATTAGCGAAAGCTTGAAGAGTGGAGACTGGCTTCTCCTCGTCTGTCTTCAAAAAGTTAAATGGGACTAAGACAGCTCTGCTACTCTGAGAAATAAACAGTGTTAAATGATTTATTTATTTATTTACTTTTTTATTTTACTGTCTAGCAATTCGATCCTGGGACTATTTCAAGAACAGTTACTAAATAGTACCATTTATTTTCCTTTCATCTGTTTTTTTCTTTCATTCGGTTTTCTTTTCGTCTTACTATTTTCTTTTTACCATAATTTATTTCATTCAGTATAGAAAATAAGGAATCTCCAAGAATTTGTACGTACATGTGCAATACTATTATTCTTTTCTAATGTAAAAGTATGAAACTGTGCACTAGTAAACATTTAGCATCATGAAATAAAGAGCTAAAAGGCTTCACTTCGGTGATGCAAACTTATTCAAATTAAGTGGATATTGAATCCAACATTATTTCAAAGCAGAATAGAGAAACTACAAGAGTTTCATGCCGAATATAGAAACGGTAAAAGTTTCAGCGGGTCAAGCGTAAGCCAACTTTTCAGGACAGGAGCAACTCGTGGTGAAAGTGGAGTAAGCGCTGATCATTTTCCGTAGTATTTCCCATAGTGACCCCCCCATAATGTATAGCATCTCCTTGTGGACATGTAGGATGCTATACATTATGGGGGGGGGGGGTTACTACGCAGACCGGTTTCGACCTTTGTTGAGGTCTGTATTACAGTAATTCTTGGTGCCTTTTGTGATTTGACACCTTTTGGCAACTCGTATGGTACCGTATAACTCCTCCATCACTTCAACTTGGGTATTTAGTTCTGGATCTACCTATCCACTCATGAGACCTCAACAACGGTCCAACCGGTTTGGGTAGTCACCCCCTTATAAAATATAGCATCAGAACTCTGAAAGCATTCATACGTCTGCAACTCATTGGCGGGTTAAGTTAATACATTAACAATATTTTGAGCACTAGCCCATACAAATCTCCGAAAATAACAAAAGAAAAAGATGGTCATTCTTCAAAATTCAAGTTAGAAGTCATCAATTATGCAAACGTACAGTGAAATAAAGTTTCAGAGAGAGAGAGAGAGAGAGAGAGATAAACTGTCTCTCTGAAGGTTTATTTCCAAAAAAATGAGTATATGATTAAACAGTGGAGAAAACAGGAAGAACAACTACTCAAGGTGCCAAAAAAAGAGGGCCTTAAGAAGAAAACCAGCAAAATGGTCAAACTTGGAGCCGAGGCTGAAGACTTGGATTATGGAGCAGCGCCAGAGTGGGGTATGTGTGTCAACTAAGTTTATTCAATATGAGGCAAAAAGGTTTGCAAGAGAAATGAACATTGTTGATTTCACAGGAAAGGCAAAATGGTGCTTCAACATCATGAGGAGAGAAGGGTTCAAGTTAGCTCAGAAAATGCCACCAGCTTATGAGGATAAAATCCAACAGTTTTACTCCAATGGCATAAAACGTCGGAAAAAATATGCTTTTGAACCAAGTCAGATTGCAAACATAAATGAGGTGCCTTTCAATTTTGATGTGCCTTCCAACAGAATTGTTGATATGAAAAGGATTAAAACAAGTTGTCATGAAAAGACACACTCTACTGCTGTTCTTTCATGCTCACTCACATGCAAAATCAGTTTGGCATTATAACAATGCCAATTTGGACAGCCTCAGTGACTGACTTCTATGCCTCATTCCCATGGTTGGACAATTACTTCTGGCCTTACATCCCAAAAATATGCACCGAACTTATCACCAAAGTAATCCTCACCGATATGGAAACACACATCCCCCGCACCACTCTGAACTGCTATTCCTTAACTAAACCTTGGTTCTCCAAAAGATATTCCAAGGCAGTACAAATGAAAAACCAAACATATCACAACTCAAGTTATACTCAAGCTCGAAATAGATGAAAAAAAAAATACAATCAATGCTTCTAAAACATAGCTTGAAAGAGCAGAAAATTCGAAGTCTGTCCAAACGGCAGCTGAGCTTTTGGATCTCTCGGCAAAGCAATTGGCTGTAACCTCTGCCCACACTATTCCCACCCCGATCATACCCAGATGGCACCATTGCATTATCACCCACAGAAAACGCTAATCTCCTGGCTTCACACTTTCCTTCCAATACATGCATAACTGACAATGGAAAATCCCCCCCCCAACTATTCAACATGCCCATCATACAATGCCCCTATATCCTTTTGTCAGAAAGAGATCATAAAAACTGTGTCCAAAGTAGACACAAAAAACATCTGCTGGCTCTGATGCAATTCTTCCAGTTGTCCTAAAAATATATGCATTAAAACTGATTCCTATCCTATGACGCCGGTATACTCCTTTACTCCATTGGTATCTATCCCAGAGCTTCCCAAGAAGAGCGATAAACAACTGCCATCCAACTACCGCCCTATCTCGCTCACCTCAGTCCTGTCTAAAGTAACAGAAATATTTATCAGTTCATAACTCCTACACTACTACCTTGAAGGCACCCTACTAATAAACGACAGTCAGTATGGAATACTTCGTTGCCGATCAAAAGAAAATCTGCTCGTATATGTGCATATTTCTGGACAAACTCCATGGCGAATGGCGTTTGGCGAATCTGATGTGGTTGTTCTTGATATCACCAAAGATTTTGACCAGTCTGGCACATAGGCTTACTTGGCAAACTACCATCATTTGTCTGTCCAAGGAGCTCTGTAATTATATTGCCAGTTTTATGTCTGGACGCTCGCTATGTGTGGTGGTGGATGGGTTCCTTATGTATATCGATGATCTACTTCATTTGATCTCCAACCCGATATGTAGCTTTGCAGGTGACAGCTCATTACACTTCTCCCTTTCATTTGATAACCGTCAATCTACACAATCCAACTCAACCTGCTGAACATCAACCTCTATTGCCCTCAATTCTGATCTCCAAGCCATCCTCAATCGGGTTCAGATAACCTCATCACCTCTAATCCCAATAAATCCCAGTTCTATCCTATCTCGTATAAACATGAATCATTTTCACCCAATACTATTTTTGACGACCAAGAGGTGCAGATCGGGGCCATGACTAGTCTCACAGCAGAAGCGGTCCATTTAGCAATAAAATCGTTAAAATCGGGAAAGGCTGCTGGCGATGATGAAATTCGGCCCGAAATGCTAAAAGCCTCAAATCGAGACGGTGTTTCTCTGGCTGACTCGAGTGTGTAAGGCTGCTTGGATATCTGGGTGAGCATCAAAGCAATGGCAGACAGTCAGAATAATACTAGTCTTCAAGAAGGGAGACCAGAAGGATTGCAGTAACTATCGTGGCATCTCTCTGCTCAGCCTGCCTGGGAAAGTGTATGCTAGGTGCTTGGAAAGACGGTGTAGGAGCATAGATGAGTCAAAGTTCCAGGAAGAACAATGTGGATTTTTTCCTGGTAGAAGCACAGGCAAGTCTTTGAGAAATCTTGGGAATATGCCAGGAATGTCTACACATGTTTTGTGGACTTGGAGAAGGCATATGACCGGGTTCCTTGGGATTAGCTTTGGCAAGTAGTACAGGAATATGGAGTGGATGGCCAACTATTAACTGTCATCAAGTCCCTGTATGAATGCCCAGAGTTTTGTGTCAGGGTAAACAGCACAAAGTCTGAACCTTTCACAGTCTCCGTTGGCCTCCACCAAGGGTGTGTTCTGTCACCTCTCCTTTTCATAATATTTATGGACTGGTTGATAGGCACAGCCGTGGCGGAGAGTGTGTCAGAATTAGAACATGTAGCATTGGACGTCTGCTTTTTGCAAATGACCTAGTTCTGCTTAGCTCTTCCACAAATGACCTTCAGCGAACCCTGGATATGTTTGTAGCTGTTTGTGCAGATGCTGAAATAAAGATCAGTGTGGCCAAAACTGAAACATTTGTGGTCTCAAGACAATCCTCCCAGTGCACTCTATTTGTAAGTGGATCGCAATGAGGTAGGTGGAGAGGTTTAAATGGCTTGGGTCCATATTCACGAATGATGGAAAATGGGACGTAGACCTAGATACTCGAATTGACTTAGCAAGCTAAATATTACGGGTGCTTGACCGTTCGGTAGTATTGAAGAGGGAGTTAAGCCAGAAAGCAAAGCTGGCTGTCTTCGATACAGTCTATGTCCCCATCCTCACCTATGGTAATGAGAGTTGGGTAATGACTGAAAGAATGCGGACACGAACCGAAGCGGTTGAAATGAGGTTCCTTCGAGGGGTTGCGGGGCTGACAAGACTCGACAGGGTCAGAAGCTCTGCAATTCGGGAAACTCTCAATACTCAACCGCTGCTTCTCCGTGTTGAGAGATCACAATTACGTTGGTACGGGCACCTGGTCAGAATGCCACAAGAGAGGCTTCCTCAGCAGGCCCCTCTTTGCTAAGCCAGAGGGTGGGAGGCCACGTGGAAGGCCAAGGACTCGCTGGATAGATTATATCCAAAACCTTGGGTGGACACGCTTGGGAATCCCACCAGAACACCTGAGTTTGGTGGCAGAGGATAGTGACCATTGGAAGTTCCTCTAGCAGCTGTTGCCCCATAACCCAATTAGAAAGGTGGGCTTTGAAGATGAATGTATGTATGTATTATTTTTTACAACACCCAAATTTCCAGCCAATTTGAGATTTCTCTTCTTGGAATTACCCTGACATCAAACCTCTCCTGGCATAAACACATCACAATCATTACATCTTGCTCAAGAAGTTACTTTATCCCTGAATAGCTCTGAACTTTATACAAATCGCAATTCCGTCCAGTTATTGAACACTGCCCTCAAATATGGGGTGGGGCACCTAAGAGCTAACTCAAAATGCTTGACTCAATACAGAAGAGAGTAGTTAGACTTATTAATGACCCATCTCTTACCAATTCACTTCCCCCACTTTCTCATAGACGTTTGGTTTCTGCTGTATTTTGCAAACATTTCTATGGGAAAGGTTCATCTAAAATAACATCAATAATTTTCCCACTTAGTACTAGGTTCAGTGGATCACGTGCAGTTACTACTCAACATCCCTTTGCAGTGCACCTTGAAAACCCATGAACAGATTTCATTTCCTTCTCCATCATCCCTGCAACAGCTGTATTGTGGAACAGTCTTCCCCCTGTCTAGTTTCCCAAGAAATACAATATACATTCTTTTAAATCAAATGTAAACAAGTTCCTCCATTCCTAACTCACTACCCATATAAAGTACCAATATACTACAGGTTGTATTAAAGATACCAAACAATTTTATAAGCTAAGTTTTAATCCTTTTTCCCAAGTAAGCAAACAGACAAGTATGTCAAGTTTGCGTCTCTACGTAGTGCAAGACTGGGAAATTCGTGGTAAAGGTTTGGGTTCAACACACACACACACACACACACACACACACACACACACACACACACACACACACACACACACACACACACACACACACACACACACACACACACACACACACACACACACACACACACACACAAATTATAATTAAGATCGAGATGAAAAACGGCGACGTTAATAGTTTTTCACTATGTAACAAGTTATTCTAACATTCTCGTATGTTCATGATAGTTATGAATTTATATTTAATGATAGCGTAAGAGTAGACGAAAACTAATACAGGAAACGTGTCGTTTTTCTATTGCTAAGATGTTATGCAATAGATATTTTAAATTCTATTCATATATAAACCAGACTTAATTCTAAAATTTATTTTTGTTAAGTGGCCTCTTTTTAATAAACAAACTGAACATATTCACTAGCTATGAAAAGGTCTGGAGAAATTTTGTGATTGTCCATGACATCTTCCATGCATACTATCAGGTCTGATACCGAAGCATACCGAAGGTGCGCTTTCATTCCTTTGCAATTAAATTGCCAGTTACTCCTGATTCTTCACTGTGTGTGTGTGTGTGTGTGTGTGTGTGTGCGTGCGTGCGTGCGTGCGTGCGTGCGTGCCATGGGTGATAGTGTACTCTCTTCATATTTCCTTGCGAATTCCATAGTACTGTAGGGCATAGTTTTGCTTACGGTATTCTTCCTGATAAATAAATACCCTTAAATCTCTATATAGTTTTAGCGATAACTGCACACTCCATTCCTCTTCTTCTTCAATTGACTAGTGTAGAAGTGATGAAACGTTCCCAGTTTTAAAATCTTCCATTAGCAATATGTTAATCCCTCATCTCGTTGCCTTACGCCATTAGCATAAAGATAGCTTTGTTAACTCTAATGCAACCAAAATACACTCAGTTGACGAAACATTATAGATACTTACCTAATAGTGTGCCGGTTCCCCTTTAGTGCGAATAATAGCCGGTACTCTCCGAGGCATTGATTCCACCAGATTCCGGCGGCAATTCCAGTCATTTCTGTTGCAGCATTGTTCACAACTGCGCCATAGACGTATGTACCTTAGATATCGGATTGGTACCGATGTCTAAGGTACAGGTACCGTCATCACATGGACGTGATGTCTCGTTCTAGGTCCCTGGATTTAAATCCGGGGAGCTTGGAGAGTGGGAACTGGATGGTCCCAAACTCAGATGAATGTTCCTTGAGCCGTGCCTAGATGGTTGTTGTCAGGTGGGGGTGGCACACTGTCCTGCTGAAACAGATCATCGGCTGGAGGATGGTCGAATGCCATGAAGGTGGGTAGATGATCGGCCAGCACATTCTGCAGCTGGCAGCGTTTAAGGGACTCTCTAGACACAATAAGGACCCTATGTGTCACATGAAAAGATTCCTCAATCCATCACAGAGCTACCACCTCCTTGAACAGAACCGACGAGACAATGGCCTCATGCTTTCTACGTCACACCCGCAGCCTCCCGTCAACTCCGTACAACTGATAACGGGATTCATTACACTACACGACTATAGCCCAGTCTGAAGATGTCCAGTTTTGATAGTTCCAACACCAGGCGAGGCGCAAAGGCCGATGACGAGCTGTGAACAGTAGTACATCATTTGAGCGTCGGCTGCTGTAGCTCATGATAAGCAGGGTATAATGTACCGTTCGCTCGTTGACACTGCTGGACCTCCGACATTGAAATATTTGTGCTGCCGTTGCCACGCAGCTGGTCTGCATGAGCCTGAACAGTCTACATGACATCAATGACGTGTAGTCGGCCACCATTTGCTCGCTGGGGGCTCGCATGTCCGTTGATGGTATACTCGGGGTAGGCCCTTGATATGGTTGTCCTCGATAAGCCTAGGTTCTTACTACTTGGGCAACAGAATGACTCATTTGTCTAGCGCCTATAATACGTCCAAAATCAAAGTCGCTAAGATAGTCACATTTGCCCATGTATATCGATTGCGATGCACTCTTGTGAAGTGCAAATATCTGCCTATTTACAGTCTACATTCAATTTGGGTACATTTCATTCTGCGCGGGGGATGACAAAATCAACTTCCCATTACTCCTTACCTCTAATGTTTTGTCCATTGAGTGTACAATTGTCTTATTTCTCTCAAGAAATATCACATTCTATTCCTCTCGAACTTTGATAATAGTGAAATCTCCATGCAAGATCGAATTTTTCTTCTTGGGATAACTTATGCTTAACGTTTCTTGGCTCAGACTTCTCCATCCACCAAAAACGCTGTTTGTCCATTTCCACACACTTCTTTGGTGTTCGTCGTGAAGTAGAGAAAGCCGACTTAAATCATTGTTTTATCGCTTGGATACCCGTTATAAAAAGTGCATTTAAAAAAATATAATAACAACGCTAGAAAAATACAAAAAGATTTTTTTTTTTTTTCAATAAATGCTAAAAGTGTCGTTTTTGACCATTGACATGGAAGCATCAAATTGCGAAGCTGATTATTTGAAAATCGTCATGCTTGGACATCCCCCTCTTGCATTCTGTGGAAGTGTTGAAGCGAGGCCAATAGTCATCAATGGTAGTTCCATGGAGGTTCAGTTTAAAACTGATTACGTCGACAACAGTCGTGGTTTTCATATGCGGCTAGAAGAGGCAACAAAAGGTAATCAAACAATTTACTGGATAATTAATAATTATTATTCACTTAATACTTCCAGCTTAATATTTATAGCACTGAAAGTGATATTTGAATGAATGAATACCAACACCCAGGGCCTGCAAAAGGACTAAATGGAGAAAAAACAAATAGTTTTTCCTTTTCTCTCTGTGTCTCCCATTTTTATTTCATCATATTTATTTATTTTGAACATATAATGTTCGCACACGTTCCGAAATGTACTTTGCAATTTTTATTAACTGAAAATAATTGCTAGGTTACTGAATATAGGGATTAATTTCTTTTAAGCATTACCTTTAGATTCATTTCTGAGTGCTGAACTGTTGAGAGTGGCTTTCTCAACAGTTCGAATCCTTCTGTGGGACGGATGGTACCACCGAAGGAATTAAACACTCAGCCTGTAGACTTGAGCAGATATCAACGCAGCAATCCAAGATTGCATCTGACTAAAACTTCTTTTACACGGCCAAGAATAAGTCGCACATCATCCAAGTAATGTTTTAACAATACATCGGAAAGTGGACAGTCTTACATACTTTACGATAATATCCCACATGTTTAAGTGAGATCAGAGCAGGGGATTGTGTTGGCTAAGATACAAGTCGAAACTGTAATGTTATCTAAAACCGATTGAAATGTTTTCTTCTTGACGGATAATGACTTTGCCTTCTTGCAATATTCATCTTGTGTGCAATAGTGTTGACATGATTTGATTTACATAATCGGATTGATATTTTAACTACCGTATTACAGTGCCATCGAGAGGCGCTAAATCACCTTCTCCTCTTCCATTAAAAGCTCTCCATATCATATCGTAAAATATGAGCAGCTTGCCTGAGTCGTAACATAAGATGGATCCAAACTCTAATGTGGTCATTTCCAAGGACTGGCTATACGATCATTATAGATCAGTAAATTGGTTCGTTGCACTAATTACGGTTTTCTATTATTTGTCACCATCTGTACTCCTTACAGGCGATTTTTGTTACTAACTGAAATAAAGATTTTCAGAATCGTTCTCTCAATATCTTATGCAAAATGCCTCTAATTATCGCCAAAGATGTCATCAGAATTTCTGAAGCCCGTTTGAATGGGACCAGTGCATCAACAGGTGCATAAACTAAACACTTTGGGAAATTCTTTGTAAATTTTCCCTACATAGTTGGTCTCCTAAATTCGTAGACTTTCAGTTCGCGTAAAACATGAGCTTCTGCTATTCATATTTCTTTCCTGGATTTCTTTCATATTCTTTCTTCTTGTTGATCTTTTTCTGTTGTTTCCACGAACATCCGAGATTCAGTTCACCCAATCTGTAATTATGTTTTGTGGCAGGACTACTTGATTGCATTGTGTACTATTTCTTCAGTGTATTTGGTTCTCATTATGAACGATCCAGCAAGACGCTCTGTTGAATATAACAGACATCTTTAATTCTAGTTGTACAGTATTATGTCACACTCGCCTACGCATGTACGGCATTTTGTAAGTTGATTTGTTCCACAACTTATAACTTATAGAAAGTTATACGTTGTTGTATAATGTACTTGAATAACCCGTTCTTCGAAAGTGAGACATGGTTTCTTATGAAGGTCGGATAACCACCTTCTTGGTTGCTTGCATGTCAGACAGGATTCGAGTAAACGTCATTAGACGGGCAACGATATCCGCACTTTATCCTAAAACAAAATGATAAATTGCCAATTCTGCAGTACAGCATGGAGTGGTTATCTACATAACGTGGTATAGTAATTGGCGAGCAAAAAACATTAAGAATTGTTTACAAGTCTTTCTTAAGGGATGGTTCTCTCCAGTAAGGAAAATATACCATCAGAACATTTAAAGGTTTTGTTAATTTGCTAAGCGTATTAGTTACAAAGTCATCGCATTTTATCTTTCTTAGCTAATGAACTGGAAATAATTTGACACTGCTTCTTGTTATGGACAGAGTCCTATCCTATGCTGTCCTAATTTACGCTCACGCTTGGACCTGCACTTTTTAGAGAGTAGAGAACCAACCTATTTCAGTTCAGTTCATTTGGAACTGAATTGAAACAGGTTGGTTACTCCTTATTCCTCGAGGTGACCTATGTCTATAGAAGCGTGTGTTCGCGGGACAGTATTGCCTGTTGTGGAGATGAAAAACTTCAGTATGAGACTGGCTAACTCACCTTTCGTCGAAAAAGAGCATGGTGAGGTTCCTCACGTCACTGACGGAAATCGAGCCCAGCTCTTTCCGAAAAAAGGACTTCGTCTATACCGACTGAGCTACGGAGGCTCTATTCAGAGAGGACGAGAAGGAAATGTGACTGCTAAGATAATACTAGTAAGATAAGCTAAATTATCTATTGCAATCTCTTTTTTTGCTTGCTTACATGAGTTTATATTACAGGAAAAAAATGTCTTATTTTCATTTTGTTGGCTGCAACTTTATGTCTAGAAATTCAGCTTTTTTCAGACGATTGCTAAAATTTTTCATGGAAGTTTTAGGGGTGCTCCTAAAGAAAATAAGCATGCTAGGTTATACTAAAAAACCGTTTTTTCGTTTTTTAAACTCACGTGATTTTTAAAAAGGTTATAACTAGTTTCCTAGGAAGGGATCATGCAGGTATTTATTATTTTAATGTTTTTCAGGTCTCTGCAACTTTGATGAAATAGAGTGCGAAAACAGAAACTGTGTTCCCTTAAGTGCCAGATGTGATGGATTAGATCAATGTGGCGATGGAAGCGATGAAGCCAGATGTGGTGAGGAATTTTTGGATATTGACACACACACACACACACACACACACACACACACACACACACACACACACACACACACACACACACACACACACACACACACACACACACACACACACACACACACACACACACACACACACACACACACACACACACACACACACACACACACACACACTATAATATGTTTTAGAGTGTGTGTGTGAAATATTATTTAGTTATCAACGAGTGTCTGTGTAAATACATCCAATGTAGATCATGTCATTCCTTTTGAAGGTCTGTATTCCAACTGGAATATTTTTTTAAAAACATTTATTAAGTAAAAAACATATATATTAGCATATAAAAAGAAGAAATGCTATTCATTTTTCATTGGGAATTCATTGAATAATTAATATTTTCATAACATTCTCACCCGCAACAGTTAGAAAAGTTTCTGATTTTTCTGCTTCCAAAATAACAAGAGTGGTAGATTCATACTGAAGGAAATTATCTTCACCCTAAAGACATCTGCAAACATCTTTGATCCATGAGATTCGAATCCTCAGCTATGTCGGTTATGAATCAATGAATATTAGATCTGGTAAGATCCCAACACTTCTTCTTCATCTTCTTCTGCAGCTTCTCCCACTTAAGTGGGGTTACTGTTTGTAATGAGGCTCCTCCACACCTTCCTGTCTTGGGCTGTCACCACATCCAAGTTCTTCATCTTCAAGTCCTCTTCTACCAGCTCCCTCCATCTCTTCTTTGGCAGCCCTCACTTCCGCCTTCCTTGCACATCCATCTGCATGACATTTCTTCCCACATATTCGTCCTCCCTCCTCATCACATGACCAAACCATCTCAACCTTGCCTCCTGTATTTTCGCTCCTAAGTTCGTAACTTTCACTGTTCCCCTGACATAGTTATTTCTCAGACGATACTTTCTGGTCACACCGCACATCCAACTAAGCATTCTCATCTCTGCTACTTCCATCCTGCTGATGTTATTTTTCCTCAAGGCCACAGATTCTATAGCATATGTCATAGCTGGCCTCACTACTGTCCTATAAATTTTGCCTTTCAGATTGATCGACACCCTTTTAATCGGATAACACTCCAGCCATCTCCCTCCAGGTCCTCCAACCCGCTTGTATCCTGCATCCCACTTCCTTCTCAGCTCCTCCATCTTCTTCCACTGTTGAACCTAAGTATCTAAAGTCTCTCACCTTCCTGATGACATTTCCTTCTAGCTCCAGATCTGTCTCCTGGCCGCCACCGACTGCGCAACACATATACTCTGTCTTACTTCTGCTCAGTCTCATACCTCTCTCTTCCAGTACTTTTCTCCATCTTTCCAGTTTAGTTCCCGCTTCTCCTCTTGAATCTACACACAGGAAGATGTCATCTGCATACAACATTGTCCAAGGTGCATCTTCTCTCACCTCTTCTGTTACCACCTGCATCACAATATTAAACAGAAACGGACTTAATGCTGACTCTTGATGCAAGCCAACTGTTACTTGAAAACTTTCTGTCTGTCCCAAACAGGTCCGAACGCTTGTCTTCACATTTCTGTATATTTCCCGCAGCACCAAGCTGACATATTTCTCCGGAACCTTCTTCTCCCTAAGACACCTCCGGACTTCTTGCCTTGGCACTCAATCGTATGCTTTCTCGAGATCAATAAATAACAGATGTAGCTCCCTTTGTTTCTCTCGATATTTTTCCATCATCTGCCATAACCCAAAGATAGCATCTGTTATTGATCTCCCAGGCATGAAGCAAAATTGTTCCTTTGCAATCTCCACCTCCTTCTTCAATCTACCATCAAGAACCCTTTCTAGGATCTTCATTGTGTGGGACATCAACTTTATTCCTCTGTAATTTTTAGTCTTGTGCATCCCCTTTACCCTTGTAGATGGAGACAAGGGTACTCTCCCTCCATTCCTCGGGTATATTTTCCTGTTGGCAAACTTTCATGAACAAGTCCCACAGCAGGTCAATTCCCTCTTCACCCAGTGCTTTCCATGCCTCTACTGGAATTCTGTCAGGGCACACCGATTTTCCATTCCTCATCATCTTCATGGCCTCCGTCACTTCCACTGTACTGATGTTCTGCACCATCCCCTCAGACGGATGCCCATCTCCTCTGTGAGTCTTTGCATTTTCCTCATTCAAAAGTCCCTCAAAGTATATTTTCCATCTGTTTCTTATGTCCACATCCCTCCATAATACTCTTCCTTCAGCATCTTTGATCTGCCTCACATGTAAGATGTCCTTTGCTGCTTTATTTCTACATTTCGCTAGTTGGTAAATTTTTCTCTGTCCTTCCGTTGTTTCCAATTGATCGTACAAATCTTGATATGCCATGGCCTTCGCCTGTACCACAACTCTCTTGGCTTCTTGCTTTTTCTCTTTGTACACCTCTCTGTCCTCTTCCACTCTTGACTCATCCCACTTCTGCTTAGCCTTCCTCTTAGCTGTCACTGCCACTTGTACATCATTATTCTACCACCAACCCTCCTTCTGCACTCTAATCTTTCCAGATGTCTCACCAAGCACCTCGATTGCACAGCTCAGGTTACTTTTGGATTATGTTTCCAGCAATTTTGTACACTTTCCAGGCCATCCGAAATCCTCTCTAACACCCTCTCCCTAAAACGATTCCTCACACTCTCCTCTTTTAAGCGAAACCTCTTAATTGTCTTCATCCCATGGCATCCAGAAGTTCTTATCTTCGGTCTTATTTTAAATCTGGTAGGATCCCAACGATAAACATAAAAGACAGTTTCAAAATTATCGACCGATTTGCAGTATTATTGGTCAAGATATCGAAGAAGAACGGATATGCTATAATTATTTGCCTGCCTGTTATTCTCCAACAACCAGGGAAGCAAATAATTGAATAATAAAATAAAACATTTCGATGAATCTAAGCACTTTCTTTTTAAATTCTATTATTGTTAAAACAACGTTATGTTCCTCATATTTATACCATCCCCCCTGCTCAAAAACAGCTGGAATTTGTTAAGCATATCAAGAAAAATAATCAGTTTGCTTTTAACCAATACTTTACCAGTGCTTTTACGTTATGTTATGCTATGTTCTGTCCCCCGGACAGTATACTGTTCATGTACACTCATTACTGAATTTTGTCATTAACCAACCTCTTCAATTCCTTGACCACCACTTCTGAGATGCAAATCGGTCGATAATTTTGTACCTGTCTTCTATTTTCCCGTTGGGATCCTGCTGGAGCTGATAATCAAATTAAACAATCTAGTTAAAGGTACTGTCAATTGTTTACCACATCTATGATATCATTTCCGATAATGTGTTAAACGATCGACATCAAGGTTGTATATCATCTTATTCAGCACTACATCTCTCTTCGTTTCACATCAATCCTTGTTACATCTGATATTTCAGAATCTCCATCAAGATAATATGCTTGCTTTGCAAAGTGATCACTGAGTAATTCAACTATTCCTTCTATTTCAGTAATCTCACCATACCATCAGCAGCCATTCTTCCATTTATTCGCAACATAATCATCCCTTTAATTCCCACTAGATGTATCGTCATGGGTATGTAGTACACTACTACTTCCTTCAAACATGCCTTGACCATTTCCCATACAATACTGACATCCTTCCCATTGGCACTCTAACTTTTAGCAGTCAGGAGAATTCCCAGCTCTGTGATTCCACATCTTAGCTGAAAATTCCAGATATCTTTGCTTTCCGAGGGGTGGAAATGACATCACAATTCTTACCAACTGACAGCATTAAGGCTCTTAATAGAAGTTATGCTTCCTGCCGCCATTTTGGATCTAGGGTTGCAAACAGTCGCATTCGTTCGAGATCTTGATTTTTTCGACTTTATAGCGAAATGGGAGGTTGTTCTGCTCCAAATGGTATGTATGTATATACATGTATCTATCTAATACTGGTCCAATACTATATATATATATAAATAAGTTATAAATTATCATGGATCTGCTTGCTTTTTAAAAGTTCATATTGAAATATAAGAAAAATCTTATGAACTTGCATACAGTACATATATTGGAAATACTGTTAGTCTATTACACATATCCCCCCGTATGTATGCATGTATATATATATATATATATGTGTGTGTAAACATAAATTACTTATAAATTATCATAGTTTCAAAGATAATTACAAGTTATATGACTAGTTTTGTTTTATTTTATTATTAATATTATTACATGACTCCTGCATGGAATCCCAGGACTTTCAGTTCCGTATTTTAAAGTACGGATTAAACAATGCAGTATTTCTAAAATTAATAACAGTAATTTATCAAAATCGCTAATTCATATAAAGCAGTACAACCAATAATAAAGGACATGGAAAATCTTCTCTTTACGAATTCACGAAACATGAATGCTTATGAACGTTATACAGCCTTTTCTATTTACTGATAAACGATACGAGCTTTAACCGTCAAGATAGCTCCATAATGCCGGCAATAACGGGGAAGGGGGTCTGTGTAATAGAATAACAGTATTTCCAATATATGTACTGTATGCAAGTTCATAAGGTTTTTTATATATATAAAAATTTGTTATATTTTTTATATTTTTTATATATATATATTTTATATATTTATATTTATATATTTTATATATATATATATATATATATATAAACATAAACGTATTTATGTTTATATATATAGATACATATATATATATACATACATACAATTTGGAGCAGAACATCCCCACAATTCGCCACAAATTCGAAAATATCAAGAGCTCGAACGAATGCCACTGTGGGCGACCCTAGATCCAAATGGCGGCAAGTAAGCGTACCTTCTATTTAGAGCCTTTGACAGCATGGTAGCTTTGACTATAGAGCAATCCTCTGATGCAATCACAAAATCCCACACTCTCAGTATCCTGGAACCTCCATCAGTTATCTCAGGTAATTATTTCTTATTTCTATAAATCTCATTCAATAGTGTGAACTATTTGTAGTAGGCAACAGCAAATTAGATACATTAAGGAATAGCATGGACGGATATATATATATATATATATATATATATATATATAATATATATATATATATATATAACATGAAAATACGAGAACATACTACGGCATTTCTGATGTACATTAAACACTGTTTTCACAACAGTGTTTAATGTACATCAGAAATAGCGTAATATGGTGCAATAACAAGCATCTTCAAGCCAAAGGTAGTCCTGTAGATGAAAACAACTTATTGATGCACATGGTTAGAGGATGGCAAGGATTGGGAAACATGAACAGAAGGGCATCACCCGGACAAATTATAGCTGAGTACAAGAATCGAGGTCAGAACATCGGTGATCCCTGAGCGCACAGTTAGTCGCACAAAGCGACGGATGTGGTACAGGAGCAGACAATTATACCGTATTCCAATGCTATCTTCTAAGAACAAGAAAATGAGGCATCAGAGGGCATGAGATCATCAACTGGACCGCTACAACCGTAAGAATGCTGCATGATATCTGTTGAGTCTAGGCTTGTATTATTTCACGCTGATGACAGCACTTGAATATAGCATCAACAACGCAAGACCATATTCCCTTCCTGCCAAGTAGTAACAGCTCAGGATCTTATCGGAAGGGAGGGGTAGTGGTGTGGGGTATATTTTCTTGCATACTTTAGGTTTTATCTAAAAGATGACGTGGAATGAGCAGTTCATAGCGGTAACGTGTGCCACCATCCAATATGCAACAATTGGCGATGGCTTTGTGACAGCGTGGATAAAAGTTCCAGACAATTGAATCATTAACAGAGAATTCAGACCATTCGTAAGAGGCAAAAGGGTTCCACACTTGTTACTGAATGCTGTTCCTAATAAATTGGCCGCTTTGTCCGTGTGTAAAAACATAGGAGAGTAAGAATCCCGTTCTCTTCCCGCTATCAAGAAAGCATCACACGAACTACGAAGTTTTCACAAGTTTTAGTCTGAATATAAGTAACTTAAAATCTATGGAAATTTAATTTCTAGCTATAGAAAATCAGCAACACACTCCGACTTATTAGAGCTATGCTGCGTGCAGCTTTTCTTATCGTATTTAGTAGAAGATAAAGTTTGAGAAAATTAAACTCAAGATGGGGTAATCTGACCAGGAATAACTGAAGGAAGTGAGCCATTAAAGGATTAAATGCATGTAGTCCTCCATGTAGACTAGAAAGGGTTACTCTTTGTTTTCTTGCAGATACTACTTGAACTACTGATGAATCTTTGTACAGAAGGGAGTTCATGTCAACAGCATAAATGTTGGTTTTCTGTTGTCTTCAGGAAATTAGATAAATTTGTCCAGAAAGTCTTAGTAATACTGAAGAAAAGCTGGTTTATGATGACTGATTGTAATTGTTTAGCAACCATACTATAGCAATTCTAGTTTTAGTGAAAACCGATATGTGTATTTTTTTTTCTCTTCTTCACAGGAGGACCTCTGCCCCAGACACAATGTGGAGTTCCAGAGATACATCCAGATGCCGGCTGGGATCGTGTTGTCGGTGGAGAAGAAGCAATATATGGTAGCCTGCCTTGGCAAGCGGATATTCAGTTGATAGCGATTGAACCTAATGCCCACATGTGCGGAGGAACTTTGTTGAATGCCCAATGGGTGGGTACAGCTGCTCACTGTATGCCGAGGTAAATTTATAATATTGGCCTCAAACCGCTTCTTACCATATAATGTTAGGGTCATCTGCAACAAATTCTGTACAGGGTGGAAAGCTAAAAAAGTTTAAAAATCAAAATAAAATTAAGTAAACTTCATCTTGGAGTCATAGTTTTCAGCAAGATTTTATGAAAAAAACAGCTGACTGCTTTTATTCTCGTATAGTGAATCTGTGACGTTATAGTCCTATCTAACGTTTGGACACTGAGTGGGCAATTCAATCGTCACAGGTAGCCAGTCAGAAAGAGTTGGCCGGAGTCTATCAGTAATTTAATTGGCACTCAGAAGAGACGAGTAACAAGTGCCGCCATTTCGTGCTCCCTATTTCGCCATTTCGTGCTTTTCTCACGGAAACCCGAGTTTCCGTGAGAAAAAACCCGTTTCCCAGTGCCAGAGATCGACTAACTCGGGAACTGGTCGAAAAACGGCTCCGAATATGTTCCTCTAGGCAACTACTAGCTTTGAACACATCTTTCTTCGTCTGATCAAGTGTCGTGGAGTGCAAACGTAACATCCACTGACTACACAAGTTCTAAGATTTCATACAGAAACTATTCTATCACCAGAAATATGATTAAAATGTATTACAAAAAATGTTAAAAAAAAACAGAGACCTGTGTAACTTAGAGGAAGTGACACTTGCATCCTCTGCGCTAAGCAGCCTGAAGTTACTCTTAAGTCAAGTCAATTTCCGACTGGAGAAACGTTTTCTAAGCCTTTTTTCGACTGGTTCACGAGTTTCCTAACTTCTGGCTTGGGCAAACAAGTTTTTTTCTCACAGAAACTCGGGTTTTTCGTCCCATAAACTGAAGAAAATCGATTGTAGAACCCACATTATTTCAAACAGTAACATATGCTGTTAAAGTTAGGTGACAAGAGATGGCAGCACTTGTTTCCCCGTCTCTTTATCGGTTATCACATATAATTAGTGATAGTGATGGGTTAGCTATCTCTGATTGACAATTGGTGGATATTGATCAGTCCACTAGTTTACAAAAATGCTAATAGGGGTAAAATGCCTCAACTACTTCCTATAAGGGAATAAAAGGCATTTGCTGATTATGATTATGTAATAAAAATTTTCATAAAACTTTTAGAGCCTGTGTAGCTCAGTGGATGTAGCATTTGCACACCACGGCGCTTGGCCGCATGAAGGAATACTTGGTTTCGAGTCTAGTCGGTGACTAGAGGAAATTTTTCTATGCCTTTTTTTCGACCGGTTCCCTAGTTAGTCGATCTCTGCACGGGCAAGCGGGTTTTTCCTCCCGGAAACTCGGGTTTTTCGTCCCGTAAATTCAAGAAAATCGACCGTAGACCCACATTATTTCAGACATTAAATATATTGTGTTAGGGTTAGGGACTACGAGATGGCGGCACATTTGAGCCGTCTCTCTCACTGTGTACCGCTTAATTAGTGATTGTCTTGGGTCATCTATCTCTGATTGGTACCAGTGGAGATTGAACTGCCCACTCAGTCTCTAAAAAGTTAGATAGGGCTAAATGGACTCGCCTACTCCCCGTATACGAGAATAAAAAGGCGTTAGCTGATTTTTTTTAATAAAAATTTTAAGCTTAAATTTCACGGCTCAGCCTCTTTTGATTTTGCTTTCATGCAAAACTATATTTACATGAAAATTAACAATTGCACTTGCAACAATATTGAGCAACGGATCATTGAAATACTTTAAAAATATCATTGGTTCTAAATTTTATGAATATTTTACAAAGAACCATTGATTATTTACAGATGTTTATACAGTCAAAAGTGTGAAGAAATAAACTTTTTTTCAAACTTTCTTCCAGAACTTTTTAGAAAGTCTGGTTGATATAGTGGTTAGAGTATTCGCTCACTAAGGAATGCTGAGGCTGCTAATTTGAATCCCACGTAAGTGTATATGCTTGGAATTTTCTTTAAGTGGGAGAAAACTATTACCTTTAGTTAGGACTAAAATGGCTTGGGAAAGTTCCATGTTTATTCTCTGAAGCAGGCTTTCCAGACTAAGTAAAAATTAAATACCACAATAAAAAAATTCCTAACCTGTCCATGGTATTTCAGTAATGTTTTCTAACATCATGTGGGTAGGAGTCAGTTAAAAAATACAACAAAGGTATAAGATATGATATGTTTATCATTGTGCTGAACAGAACAGAATTTGAACAGAATTCAAATTTGTTATTCTGAGACTCACAAACAATATGATTTGTGAGTCTCAGAATCCACTCATATTTGGAACTCAGAGCACAAAACATCAAAATATTAATTCTGATAATCAAGTATATGGAATGTTTAGACAACTCGTCTACCTTTTTGAATTCGGAAATAAGAGCATAGGAGACAATGTGCAAAGAAGAGTGTTAAAATGATATCTGGATTTTGGAATACTAATTATGAAGATAGATTGAGAATTTTTAGGCTGCAGACACTATCAAACAGGAGAAAGAGGGGTGATATGATGATCGAGACTTACAAACTTCTGAAAGGGTCATACAGGATTTCAGTTGATGGATTTTTTCAATTTATGGAGGGTGAGGAAAGAACAAGAGGACATCGTTGGAAGCTGAGGATGAATGCCACCAAGAAGTGGGCGAGGGATATTCTCTTTCAGAGGGTGATGTGTGATTGGAATGATTTGCCATTGGATGTTGCAAGTGCAAGCAGTGTAAATAATAATAATTTCTACATATAGCAGGGTGCTTTACTTATCACTCGCTATGCACTGGCACATGCCATTATAATGCATCAATGCTAGAAGCATATATCATTTTCTAAAATATTACTATGCTTTTGAATATTCATAATTGCGATTAGAACTAAAGAACCAATCATTTGTGTGTTTGTGTGTGTGGGTGATTAGTCTGCGCAGTTAGCGACTCGGCTATGTTCTTCAGAACCATATGCCTGGGAAAGAAGTGTCCTGAGTTCGAATCTCTTCGCTGACGTGAAGAGCTTAGGATCCTTCTTCGATATAGGCCAGTTAGATGGTTTATGTTTGGACTGTAGGGTTTTGTTCCCACTTTATTTAGGATTTTTCATTCCGCAAGCAGGCAAACCGGCTTTGAGAACTCAACGCCTCTACATACATAGGACACACGTGGAGACAGGGTAAACCACCTTATCCTTGTGTACGGAAGCAGTTAAATGAATAGAAAACTCTCGATACTGGAAGGTAAAAGAGCGAAAGGAAGAAGAAAGAAAAGAATAGATAAATATACTTTCTTTTCTTCATATACCAGATGATCCAAAAGTAACAGAAAAATTAAATATTCAGTAATTCGAAAAGTGTAGACAGTAGAACGTTGCGGTTTTCACAGAAATGCACATGGGATTTTTTTAATAACGAAAAATTTTATTACCAGAATAGTTATATTTGCCACCGACAGGTGGCGTTTCAGTTGTGTCAGTAGTTTGTGCAGTGGCGCAGCACAGTTCGCAACGCACCTAGGATTACAAATGTTCACAAAGTGACGGCTGTCATTCACGAGAATTGCCACAGACGTGGCACGACACCCTGCACAGCATCGAAGAGGGTTTCAACTGTAATTCCTGTCACATGATGGCGAATAGCTTCTTTCAACATGGCCAATGACGTCGGCCGACCTCTGTACGCCTGTGACTTCAAGTAGCCCCATAACCAAAAGTCACAAGTTGTAAGGTCTGGAGGTCTTGGTGGCCATTCGTGCGGGAAAGAGCGACTGTGGACACGGTCATCGCCAAATGTCGATCACAGCAGGTGCTAGACAGGACCTGTGATGTGCGAGGTGCCCCATCCTGCATGAATATTACACTATGGAGCACTTGCCTCTCTTGCAAGGAGGGAATGATGCAGTCTCTTAAAAGCGCTGCATACGCTCGCCTGTGACAGAAACAGTTCGAAATGTACCGCCGTAGATTTCCTCAAAGAGAAAGGGGCCTATAATTAGTGACGCAGTGAACCCACACCATGCTGTCACCTTTCGCTGATGGAAAGAGGTTTCTACAATCGCGTGTGGGTTTTCTCTCGCCCAGATGCGGCAGTTGTGCGCATTTACACTTTCATTAAGCGAAACATGCGCCTCGTCAGTCCACAGGATTTGACAGTCCAACAGATGGAAACCAGTCCACATGGTTTCCATCTGTTGAAAAGCCCAATTTAAAAATTCATGACGTCTCTAGAAATCGGTTGGTTTCAGTTCCTGTACGTGTTGGATTTTGTAAGGATCCTAAGTGATCGCCACACAGTTCCATACGAAATGTCAGTTCGTCTTGAAATTTCATGCGCACTGTATTCCTCATGTGCGGAAGCAGCCGATTGTGTGCCGGTCTCGTGCACAAATAAAATAGTTTTTTTTGTCTTCTTGCACGTGCTTCCAAACTGCCAGTGTCCTCAAACCTTTTCATCATAGCTATCAGTGAGGAACAAGACATCGATCCTTTTCCACTTCTGACCCATCACTATCACTAATTATATGTGGCAACCGATAAAGAGATGGGGAAACAAGTCTTGAAGTAGAAAAAGTCATCAAAAGCCTGAAATGTGGAAAGGCAGCTGGAGTAGCTGACATTGCTCATAACTGCTCAAGTATGGAAGAATAAATGTTCTTACAGTTTCTGCACCGCATAGTTCTGAATGATTGGACAGAGGGACGAATTCATTCCAGATGATCGGAGTAGAATTCTCATAGAAAATATTCCCTTAGTACCCAGATACAAAAAAAGGAAAATAAAACTGAATGTGAAAATTACAGAGGTATATTCCTCTGAGTGTTCTTGGTAAGATTTATGCAAGTATACTTGAGAACCCATCCAGATTGATTGCGAAAGGTAAGCTTGGTGAAAATCAAGATGGATTCAGCCCATAAAGAGGCTGTGAGGATCACATTTTAACTTTATGACAAATAGTTGAGAAATCATGAGGGAGGGGGGGACGAGTTGAGTAGACGATTTAAGAATACACACACTACGCATTGCACTTGCACATTCTGAGTTCTGATAAAACAGCTTAACTAAAAGTGCTTTATCTCGTAACGATAATATGCCTCACCTTGGCAGAACGTTTAATTCAGTAATAAACGTTAAATGTTGAAAGTTTAACTTCAGTATTCACTACATCTGAAATTTACGTACCTCACAGTTTAAATAGTGACAGGTAACTGCTCAGAGACCTGTTACATTTGTCACCGACAGGTGGCGCTGACAAACGTAACTATTCTGGCAATAAAATTTTTCGTTATTAAAAAAATCCAATGTCTTTCTGTGTATTTCTGTGAAAACCGCATCGTGCTACTGTCTATACTTTTCGAATTATTGAATTTTTACTTTTTCTGTGACTTTTGGATCACCTGGTATATACTTCAAAGTCAGATTGGTTTATCACTTAGAAACAATATGATTAATTGCTCAATGATATGCAATTTTTCATTTCATTGTTACGAACTGATTTCGATGCATCAGTACGGTTCAACCATTTCGTACTCAATGCATTTAAGGGCGTTTCAGCAATCACTGTTCAGGAAATTATGAAATCTATGGAATCCAGAAATATTTTCGTGCATTGGGTCTCTGACACTCAACTATGAGAAAATACAGTCTGTCAGTTTTGGCTATTTTCCTATTTTGGTTGGAGGACCAACAAACGTCTTGGGAAGAACCAGAGGAGTTTGGGTTTTCTTTCGATTCATCCGCTTCTTTTCTGTCCTTAAATGATGATATTAATGTAAGATAATTGGCTCGTTTTGCTTACGTGAATGAATTATATTTTCATCATCATCACAATACAAAACACCGATTCATCAAACAGGGTAAAACGCATACTTAAACCAGCAAAGAGGGAAATATATATATATACCAAGTACACTTTAGAAAAATACTATTTTCTAATTTATTTTGAATGCTTTTCTGTCTGGAGCATTCAAGCTCTAATATAATTAACAAACAATAATGATAAGTGTCATTAAGAATTCATTAATTTTAAAGAAAAAAGTGTCAAAATTTCCATAATAGTCGAAATAATATTGTTATTGATTGATAATACTTTTTTCCTTTCCCAGGTATGAAAATACAAAAGAGTGGAGATTACATTTTGGAAATCACCACAAATACTTCATGGACGAGCATGAACAAATTCGTCGCGTCGAAAAAATCATCCTTTACCCTGAAAATGAGGTGGATTTATAATAATAATTTATTTTATACCTGAAGGGAGGAATCATATTACATTCTTTTGAGACAAAAAGAGAGAGAGAGACGCGAAATATCACTTTCTTGGAAGATATCCTTGTATCGGTGCATACAAAGTTCAAGATTAATTTAGTCAAGTGGAGTTTTTATTCCACTGCCCGAAAAAATCTAACAGAATTCACAAAGCAGTTTTATTATTACATTATCATGGGATGGTGAAGTAGTGTACTGTGCTCCTGCTTCTAAAATCATTGAGAACTGTGAGCTTGGATTTTCTTCACATTCACCGATTGTACTCAGAAAATTAAGGACAAAAGAGCTGTCCTCATTTACTCCTTCAGGGACAAAACTGTTTTAAGAAATAATCATAATCAATTTTCTGATATGTGTTTGCATTATTATTAATCTCCTATCCACAACTTTCCTTCAAATTATTCTATTACATGTCAGCACTGCAATATTGTCATATCTAACATTCCATACTTCTAGAGCACTTCTGACTGAATCTAGCCACCTACACCTTGGTCTTACGCAGGGTTTTTTCCTTGCCATCAAACACCTGTTTTGCTAACGATTCCTCACCTTCTATTTAAGTGGTCATACCACGTTAGATTAACTCTGTTGACACATTCTAGAATGCTAACGATGTCAAGTTAACGGTATCTTCATTTTCAATTATTCTGCCACTGACGCCATCTGTTCACTCCCGAATTTTTCTCCAATCTTTGATCAAGTGTTCTATTTCTAACCCAATCCATGAATTAAAAATGGTTAGAACATTTTCTTGTATACTGCTAGTTTGGTATTTTGGCTAATTTCTTACTTATTCCATATAGATTTATTCAGCTGGCTACTCACCATATCAGATTTGCTTATTTCAGATTCCAGATTGCCGATTTCCAGATTTAACTTGCCATCTTCACTAAAAACTGTGGCTAAATAGCTTAAATATTTTGCTTGTTCTATAGGCTCTCTATTCAGAACTCAGTTGTGTATCCAGGGTTTCTGTCCATTTTCATAGTTTTGGTCTTTTTATTGCTAATTTTCATGCCAAATTTGTTACTGCTGTCATTCAATTCAGTCAGAGTATCGTGGACACTTGCCCAATATGTGTTTAGAAGTGCATCATCCGCATAATGAAGAGATACGTTATGCTTGTCTTATTCCTGATTTTAAATCACACCATCTTCCTGTACATCGTTCAATTCTAATTGCGGTCATATTGCGCTGTATAATATTCCATTGGCGCACCCAGGGAGGAGGCCAAGGGGCCCTGGCTCCCCCAAAAGAGAAAAAAAAAAAAAGAACTACAAAATTTTTTCAAAATTTTTTTCCTAATTGAAATTCCTTTTTTTTATTTATATTGTGTCGTGTCTTCTATTTCTTTACTACTTGTGAATTAACGGTCACATAAGGTGGAAATATCCTATAGCTCTCGGGAATCACGGCCGTTATGTACGCAAGGCGAACAAAGTGGTGCTCGGGCAATACTTTGTTCGCCCTAGCCCGGCCATAGATCACGGGTATCATGTATTGGCGATCACTACAGATGCTCAGTCATAGGCCGTATGCAATGCGTAGTCTGTGTATTCTCAATTCGTCTACTCAACTCGTCCCCCCACCTCTCATGATTTCTCAACTATTTGTCATAAAGTTAAAATCTGATCCTCACAACCTCTTTATGGGCTGAATCCAGGTTGATTTTCACCAAGCGTACCTTTCACAATCAATCTCGACGGATTCTCAAGTATACTTGCATAAATCTTACCAAGAACACTCAGAGGAATGTACCTGTGTAATTCTCACATTCAGTTTTATTTTCCTTTTTTTGTATATGGGTACTAGGGGAATATTTTCTATGAGAATTCTACTCCGATCATCTGGAATGAATTCGTCCCTCTGTCCAATCATTCAGAACTCTGCAGTACAGAAACTGTAAGAACATTTATTCTTCCATACTTGAGCATTTATGAGCAATGTCATCTACTCCAGCTGCCTTTCCACATTTCAGGCTTTTGATGACTTTCTCTACTTCAAGTACGGATGCGTATTACTATTTACATCTGCTGAGTGTTATTTAGCACTGTGCTGTCATCACTGCATGTATTATTTAGCAATTTTTCAAAATAATTACTCCATACATCAAGGATATCTTTTTTTCCAGTTTTCATGTCACCTTTATCATCTCTAATTCCTTTTACAGCTCCTTTCCTCGATTTCTGAGCCTTTTTTAACACCCATCAGAATATCTTACCTTCTTGATATTTGTTTGCTATGTTCTTAACAAAGTCTTCCCATGACTTTTCTTTCGATAGTTTCACGCAGTGTTCAGCTTTCTTACATTTGTCTCCGTATTCTCCAAGAGCACAAGTTGACTTATTTGCCAGGAACTTTTCGTATGGTTTCTTCTTTTTCTTCACTGCCTATTTAACTTCCTGAATCCACAATGGAGTTCTGATTTTTCTATCCTTGCAGACAACCTCTCGATGCCTCTCTGGCTGAATCCACCTCAATGTTTTCTTCAGGATTTACTACTAAATCTCCAAGGATTGGTTCCTATCCTCAAACGTTTTCATTTTTTCTTGAATAGCCGGAAATAGCCGGACGTGTCTATTTAACTCAGCCCAAAATGAAGGCTGAGTGTATATGGATGAGAACAGGATGTCTTCTAAGTGTTCTAAATAAAAGTTCGCAAGAGCAAGAGAGAGAGTCGACTTCCCATGGCAGTTCCTTCAACTTGACTGTAAAACTAATTTTGAGACACAGAATATTCAGAGTGAATACGAAATCCAATAATTTCACTATATCCTCTAAAAGTGCTTCTGAAAGTAGATGTCTCAGAAAACCATAGAATCTCTCTTCACTAATGTACTTCAAGAGTTACATTAATGAAGAGAGATTCTATGAGGAAACTGACCATTAATCAGATTGTAAGGAAACATTTTTTATGAATGAATAGGAATTACCAATCTGAACTTTTCATAGGCGTGCTAAAAATTTGGCAGTGGAATAAAATAGGTGGGCAACTGAAAAAAGAGGGATGTCTTTATGTATCTTACGTAGGCTACAGAACCTAGGCGTTCTAGCAAAATAAATTTTTCTATAGTCACCAACTAGGCCTACAATTTTATCTACTAGTGAGTTTAGTTTCCTTAAGTCGTCTGTTCATAGGGCTGTGATCCAATTCCTGTAATGCCGATAAATTCAGTAATAAAAGAGTTCTTTCTTTTATAATTTGCAGTATTCATAACTACTGGGTATTTCTCCTGTTAGCTTTAGTAATAACAACATGACTACTGCATCTTAAGAATGGTAAAGCTTTCATTTCAGCAAAAGAGATGTTTGCAGGTTGAAGCTTTGATTTCAGCACTGGAACAATTGCCTCTCATTATCAGAGAGTCTCATTCTAATCACACTTCACCATAAATAATAATAATAAAAAACTAGTTGTTTCTTTTTTAAATACAGTTAATGAATAATCATTTACTACAATGTTTCCTGCGTTATACACTGTATTATTTTATGTACATCACACATATCTATTTCAAATTAATCCATGGTTTGCATTTTACTTTGTAATGAGGGCCGACTCTACCGACAGTGCAACACATGCATTTGCACTGTCGGTTGCAAAATTGGCCTAAAGTATACGAAAAATGAATCATAAGAAAGTCATTTATTCCTTCTCTGTTGAAACCAGACTTCAGTATGTCGTCAGTTAAATTTTTACATGATTTCATTGAACTATATATATATAAATATATATATATATATATATATATATATATATATATATATATATATATATATATATATATATATATATATATATATATATATATATATATATATATATATATTTAATTATAATCTTTTAAAATAATATAATATTATGTTACGTTTAATATCGCCTGTCAGTGTTGATATGAGACGACGTGGCAAGTTAACCTTCTATCTTGCATTTATTTCCTATTCCCCTGTTGGCCATGAGATGACCTAGCCTGAGGTTAAAATACGTGCATATTTATCAAAATCTGCTTAATGAAAGTACAGTAATATATTCTTAATGAATATAAAATTACAAGATTATATTATACAGTATATAAAATTTCGGAATGATTGAATTTATTTGAAAATTTGTACGTCACATGATCGTTATTCTGTCTTCCATGTGCGATTTCTGTTGTTTGGTAATTGTAAGCGAGAATCCGACCAGTCCACAGTGCAGTGTTAACATTGATGTGATAACAGTCTTTTCGTGTTTTACATTGGGTTGAGCCCAGGGAAGGCAGCCGGTCCTGAAGTAATCGTCAACGATACTTTAAATGCGGGAGTTGTCTTTCCACAAGCAGCGAGCGTAGTCTTTCAAAACTAAAGCTTATTAAAACTTATTTACAATCCAAAATGGCCGAAACTAGATTGGAAGGTCTTGCCATGATTTCAATTGAACATGAAATCGGTCAGAAATTAGACTACAAGTTTCGTTTTAAACGGTAGATTTACATTTTAACAGTGAAAATGTAAACGAACTTATTTTAAGACATGGCAAGTGTTCTAAAATATAAAAAAGAAATATATTTACCATAAATACGTGTTTGTGATTTTCTGTTCTTCATTCTACATGACGTGATGACCATTACTTACATGTAAGTAAATATACTATTATACATTATCATGATCATCATCAATTTCCTGCCATGTACCCTCAAGGGGTGTACAGGATATGATAGTACTACATGAAAAAAATTACATCATTACTAATTTCCCATCTACAATTTTCCTCCAAATCAGTCTGTTACTTGTCAAGACTCCAACATTATCTGATTTTATATTTCTATCGTCAAAGGCACTTTGTACCGTATCAGTCCACCTATATCTTGATCTTTTACAATATTCATTATTTTCTTTTAATTCCGACGAATATACTGGTCATTTTTTAGAAATGATCACTTTTTGGGTAATGAAGAGTATACTCGTCATGCGAAAAAATAAATTACCCTTTGTGACAAAAATTGAAATTTCAGTAAAAATTAAAATGTATATTTCTCTTATTATTATAAAAGAATCTAATGATAATGATTTTTTGCATTTTTTATGAAAATATTGTATGCAAAGCAAATAAAATACCATTGCACGCAATTCAAATCATTTCTTGTGAGAATTGTGTAAATGGCGCCTACTTTTCCCCAGACAATAATTAAAACTCTATGGAAAATCTTTTAAAAAAAGATCGCACTCCTAATTTGTAGGTTTTTTTAGCTAGTCAAAGCGATTTTTTATAAACTATAATCGTACTGCAAATTGCTATACTTTTTCTGTTTGTGGATTTTTCATTGTTTTTAAAAAACAATATTTTTTAGGTTGTGTTGATAGTATTTGTGATTATTAAAGCATTTTGGAGCAATAAAATTATTGATTTTTTTTTATAATTTTTTTTTTGACTTAAAATTATTTATTTTTGAAATAAACTAACCTTTAATAATTGCCACTTTGTCATAATTTAATTTACAATTGTAAATTGTAAATTTACAATAGGTGCATTTACTGTGCGTTTGACGAGTATACTCTACTTCACTTGATTTTAATTATATGATTTTAAGCATATGTTTGTTACACTTGTGACAAAGAACCCTGATGTGTTGGCAGTAGGGTTCTGTTTATAAAATCTATATTCTAAAATACTCGATCCGATTTGATCCCTGTTTTTTAATCAGTGTTTAATCTGTGGATCCCTATATCAAGATGAGAAAAAATGCTCTCCTAAAGACTGGAATTTTTCCTACAAAAAATGCTAGAAGACATGCAATTTATAATATTCATAATATTACTATCCCTCTTATTCCTAGTTTCTTTGGCCATAATCCCAACTGCAGTTATGGAAAACCCTTGCAATTCTTCTTTTCAAACTGAAGTTTCCAATTCAAATCACACAATGATTTGAAAGTTAACGAATTAAGGACTTTTTTTAAAAAAATGATGTGAGAACTGAGTACCATTTCATTAGACTTCAGGAGATGGAAAGGTTAGTGGACTATTGTAATACATGGTTAGAGGAACGATTTAAAGATAAAACAAGAGATAAATTCATCTTGTTTATACTCCATCATACTGTGTTTTTAGACATTTCGCTCTCTACCGTTACAAAACTATCAATTCCATAAGAGCAGTGAAATGGTCAAAGATAATTTACGAATTAATTTTTCTGTATTAAGATGGTGAGGAAAGGAATGTTTGGTGGTGTGTCTGATAAAACTCAGCAATATAAAACTGAATAACAAACTATAAATAAAAAGTATTTATTTATAGTTTCTTTATTCGGCTTTGAAATAATGCTGGATTCAATATCCACTTGTTTTTATAATTTTTGCATCGCCGAAATAAATGCTTTTGGCTCTTTATGTTAATAAATACTTTTACGCACCACTTAAGAGTTCACTTACGAAAAATACACCTCTCCAATGCTTCAAGTTCCTTAGTATTGAAAGAGAGTTTTTGCTCTCTTACGTTTCTGCCTGAGAGAGCATTTTGAGTCTAGGGGGGAGGGTTTCCTGCATGGGCCCTGTGCGGCTTTGTCGGTGGATTCTTTTCCCTGGAATACATGCAGATCTGCTTTGGTGGCAGAGTGACCGAGTGGAATCAACGCCGAATCGGACGATCTTTTGGTCTCTTGTAAGGAGTGGTCCAGGGATTCGCCTAATTTTTAGACAGACCTTTACTCAAACAGTGTCTCTGACGAAAACCCACCAGTTTGAAACAGCTGTCAGGCCAGTGAAAACCTTATCAAAATGGACCAATAGGCGGCGAATATATGGACGCTCGGGCAGTGATCATGTCTCCTATAATGTCCGGTTAGGGCAAGTCGTAAATGCCGGTGTATTACTGTAGGCTCTCTGGTCAAATTTCATACGAAACTTTTATTGCGTCTGTATTCGGCTTTGAAATAATGTTGTCCACTTGATTTTTATAATTTCTGAAAAATTTTTTCTTCCTTTCTCACACCATATTACCTTAGTAACAGAAATATGCCTAAATTTCGAAATTATGTAGTCCTCATAGGTTTTGAGTTAGAATAAAACATTTTAAAAATATTCATTGGAAAGTAAAAATATCAGTCACAATTATTAAGTGATCAGTATTAGTTAAAGATGATAGTTGTTTTATCACTGATATACAATTGAAAAATATTTCCTGTTGGCACTTAAGAGTGTTAGTGATATTATTATTATTTTATTTTTTTTAAGACTCATTATGATTTCAGTAATGATTTAGCACTTTTGAAACTTAATGCACCTGTAAGATTTACAAGTCATGTCAAGCCTGCTTGCCTTCCAACTCAAGGTTCCATTCTACCAGAAGGGACAAAGTGTATAGCATCTGGCTGGGGAAGCACAAGAGGTAAGTAAAATCAGTATATGAAGTGCTCACACATAAATGTACACTATCCTCTCCACAATTCTTTCAAAGCATCTTGAGTACTGCCACCTACAGCTGAAAATAGGGGGTAATGAATGAAACATCGTTTTTGCCTATATCCAGATTTTTTTTTTTAAAGAGGAATTATATTTTCAATATCAGAACAATGAGATGTGTGAAAACATAAATTTTATGGTTTTTCTAGATAAACTGAAGAAAGTTTACTGAATTTCAATAAAAGTTAATACTGACAATTTGCATGTAGCATGAAACGAATTTTGTACCAGATGATCTGGTTACCAGACGTGGCTTATAAAAGTGGTTTCTAGATTATGTGAAAAGTAACTAAAAAGATACAAAAATTATAAAATTAATAAAATCAGAAAACCATAATTCTTAACTCACTCAGACTATCTATATACTATGGGTACTGAATATACAAATAATAAAGATAAACAGAATGCTTTCAATATGAGCACTACTGAGACTAATTCTGAAATAGTTCCCTCTTACAGAGGAAAAAATTTCCACTGGTGTGCATAAATCCGAGATATACATCTTCCAAGGTGCTATATATATATATATTTTATAAACTGGGTATCTTTTCAAATAAAGTTTTCCTTTCTTTTGACTAAAAAAAATTAAAGAAAACTGAAAAATAGGTTTTAAGGCATACGTTATAGACAATCCTGTGTAAAAATTACATGGATCCCATTTTTCTTGTGAACACTAACGAGAATTGCAACACATAAAGAAAGAGGATTATTAGTGTATAATACTGGAAGCTGGGAAACATCTTTTCAAGTTAGTGAAAAGAGCATCCAAGATCAACCACCTCAGAAAGATTGAAAATCCTGCATTACATTAGTACTATGGTTGGATCTCGTAGACAGGCTTATACGTTGGTTATGCATTACTAAATCACTTAAGGAATTGAACGACGTAGATACGAATATAAATTAAATTACACTTTAATAAATATTTCCGATATTTCGGCAACGTCACGTTGCCATTTTCGAAAGGAACTTACAAAAAAAAGGCATGTGCACGTAGGCAAAACAACACAGTAACTGAGAATAAAGAGAATGAAGCTATTGTTCTCCTAAAAGTCCTGATGGTGCCCTCTAGTGGGCTAAGTAGGTGTTCTTGGCCGTTGGGCTGAAGGTCTGCTGATGAAAGTCTCCCAATATTGAGGCAATCGCATACAACCAAATTTGTTGAGGTTTGGAGAGTTTCTTAGGGCTGAGACCGATTCCATAAATAGTCTTTCGAATTTGTATTTGCTACGGGGTATTACTGTAGCTTTCTTCAACCGTATTCTGTGGCGTGTATCCAGAGCATGGTCTGCAAGCCTAGAATCTTTGTACTTGTGAAAACGGATGTAGTCCTTGTGTTCAGAAATTCTGATATTCGCTGTCCTGCCTGTTTGGCCAAAGTTTGACAGTTCTAACGACAGTAATCTGTTCTAACGACATGGCCTTAAACACCGAAATAAATCACCCCCTCAACACTTTCTCAACCAATGGCTATTCCCCCCCCCCGAAAAAAAATCCAAAAAATATTAAAACCTACAAACCACAGCCCCCTCCACAAGGATTACTCTAAATCCATCATCATTCCCTACATCCGAAGTACCTCGGAAAAAATTACCAAAATCTTAAAAAACATCACCTGACCTCCTGTTACAGGCCTTACAGAAAATTGGCATCCATTATCCGCTCCACCAAAGACCAACCACTTCCCCTAGACCTACCTGGTGTATACCAGGTCCCTTGCAATTTTAAACTGTCTTACTTTGGCCAAACAGGCAGGAGATTGAATATCAGAATTTCTGAACACAAGGACTACATCCGTTTACACAAGTACAGCCACTCTGGTCTTGCAGATCATGCTCTAGATACACACCACAGAATACGGTGGAAGAAAGCTACGGTAATACATCGTAGCAATTACAAATTCGAAAGACTATTTATGGAATCAGCCTCAGCCCTACAAAACTCTCCAAACCTCAACAAATTTGCGATTGCCCCAAATTTGGGAGGCTTACATCAGCAGTCCTTCAACCCAACAGCCAAGAACACCTACTTAGCCTGCTAGAGGGCACCATCAGGACTTTTAGGAGAACAATAGCTTCATCCCTTCATTCTCAGTTACTGTGTTGTATTGCCTATGTGTACATGCTTTTTTTTTGTAAGTTCCTTTTGAAAATGACGACGTGACGTTCCGTAATATCGGAAATATTTATTAAAGTGTAATTTAATATATATTCGTATTTACGTTGTTCAATTCCTTAACTGATTTAGTAATGCATAACCAACGTATAAGCCTGTCTACGAGAATCAACATCATCCACGGAGATACGATTGCACCGAAGGCCCGCCAATACGGTAAAATAAAGTTGAAGCTGACTGGACAATTAAATTGTCTAACTCTCCTGAAACGCTGCCGGGATAATAATGTAATCCTGAACTGTGTAAATTTCAAGCACCGTTTTGTTTGGCAAAAAGCTCTCCGTATATATAACCGCGCTAGCAGTGCGTTGCTTCGTGAACAAATCACCGCCACGCGGTTTCTCTTAGAGGACATTAACGAAGCTATTCGTGCCTTCGAAGATGAGCTTTCCTGCACTTTAAATCATTAACTTGGTCTATTTTACATGACGTGTCGTGTACCGCTGCAGACAAAAAATTTGAAAAAATACGACGCCGACAGGTGAAATAATTCGAAAAATTAAAAAAGTACTCTACCGTCAATCCAAAACTTGCTACCAACACCGTAATCAACCTTTCTTCAGTCACCCTGAAGCACTCAACGCACTTTCACGTAGCCACAACTTCGCCATTGCTCCCAGAAAAATACCTAGTGAGGATATTATGATCCAGTTCGAATGCGGAATCTGCCACCTTCCACATCAAATCGCCAACAGTGTAAGACTGGATGTAGCTTGTGTCCCTCCAAAGCAAGACCACCAAAAACCAACTTATCCAACAAGGAATATAAAGCTCTTCAGGAAATGAAGAATAATAAAGAATTAGTTATCACCAAAGCGGATAAGGGAAATGCAACTGTAGTACTTAACCAAAACTACTACATAGGTAAGCTTAATGCTCTTCTATTAGATCGGGCTACTTACCTCCCTATCGAATACAATCCCACCAACTCACTAATTAGAAAACGTCACAGACTCCTTAAGAAAGGCACTTCTTGGCCTGTAGAAGTTACCAACAGATTGAAGCCGTTTAACTCTATACCCCTCCCCCATATTTACGGAATCTCAAAAATACAAAAAGAAAACGTGCCATTACGTCCCATAGTGGATGGCATTGATTCTCCCACATACAAATTAGCTAAACATTTGGCCAAAGAGCTCACACACTATACTGGCAACACACCATCACACATAAAAAACTCAGCCCACTTCAAAGCCAGCATAGAAAACCTTACACTCCAACATACTGACATAACGGTCAGCTCTGACGTCTCCTCCTTATTCACAAATGCCTCACTCAATGAAACTTTAGAGCTAATCCAAATTAAATTTTCTCCCGATATCTCATCCCTATTTCAGTTCACAATGAACAAGCTATTTCGTTTGGCAGGGAAAATTCTTCAAACAAATAGAGAAGACAGCCATGGATTCACCACTCTTTCCACCCTTGGCCAATTTCTTTATGGAGACCTTTGAAGAAAAAGCCTTAGCCTCAGCCCCACAAAAACCAACCATATGGCTTCGCTACGTTGATGGTGTGTTCGCTATTTGGCCACATGGCTCTGAAACACTCCTCTCCTTCTTAACACACTTAAACAACCAACACCCCAGAATCAAGTTCACCCTAGAAAAAGAGGAAAACAACAGCCTCCCTTTCCCAGACGCACTAGTCACCTGCCAGCCTGATGGAACCTTGGTTTTCTTGCTTTATAGAAAACACACCCATACAGGCAGATACATTCACCAACAAACCCCCACCCCTCATAACAATATTTAGTGGTGAAAACACTATACAACAGGGCTAAACTAATCTGTTCTAACGACATGGCCCTAAACACTGAACTAAATCACCTCCTCAACACTTTCTTAGCCAATAGCTACCCCACAAAAAACAAAAATCCAAAAAATATTAAAAGCTACAAACCACAGCCCCCCCCCCCTCCACAAGGATTACTCTAAATCCATCACCATTCCCTACATCCGAGGCACCTTGGAAAAAATTACCAAAATCTTAAAAAACATGACCTGACATTCAGTTACAGGACTTACAGAAAATTGGCATCCCTTATCCACTCCACCAAAGACCAACCACTTCCCCTAGACCTACCTGATGTATACCAGGTCCCTTGCAGTTTTAAACTGTCTTATTTTGCCCAAACAGGCAGGACAGCGAATATCAGAATTTCTGAACACAAGGACTGCATCCGTTTACAGAAGTACAGCCATTCTGGTCTTGCAGACCATGCTCTGGATACACGCCACAGAATACGGTGGAAGAAAGCTACAGTGATACATCGTAGCAAATACAAATTCGAAAGACTATTTATGGAATCAGCCTCAGCCCTACGAAACTCTCCAAATCTCAACAAATTTGCGATTGCCCCAAATTTGGGAGGGTTACATCTGCAGAGCTTAGCCCAACGGCCAAGAACACCTATTTAGCTCGCTAGAGGGCATCACCAGGACTTTTAGGAGAACAATAGCTTCTTCTCTTCATTCTCAGTTACTGTGTTGTATTGCCTACGTGCAGATGCCTTTTTTTGTAAGTTCCTTTTGAAAATGGCAACGTGACGTTGCCGAAATATCGGAAATATTTATTAAAGTGTAATTTAATTTATATTCGTATTTACGTTGTTTCAATTCCTTAAGTGATTTAGTAATACTATGGTTGGACTAGGGATTTTTTTACTCATATATTTTTTGTTAATTTCTATACTTTTTTGTATTTTATTTCTTTCATAATATGGAAACTCCGCTCCTAGAGACCAAACATTGAACATTTTAAGAAGCCACTTCAGGCCTCCAATAAGGAAGAATTATCTCACACTGGACAATTAAATTCACATTTGTCCATGGCAGGATGCAAGTAAGCACTCTCTTGTTTGAGAAGTGGATACAGTAATGACTTGGCCATCAGTGTTAACATAATAAAAGTAGCTCAGGTTTTGGAGTTCTTTCTTTAACACTCTTAATCCATCGGTTCTCCCGTTTCCTACGGTGAGAGTTAAATATATTTACACATACAGTGATTCTTAAACTTTTTCAGACTGTAGCACACCCGTATTATTTGCTGGACTTTGTGAAATTAACCGCAAGTTTATAGTCTTTTACACTTTACACAACGCTGACTACAGTGCAGACCACGGTACTTGATGGCGTTATGATTGCTGTATTGGTGGTGGTTGATTGGTGGCACTTTAGTTCAGTATTTGCAGCAAAATTTATGTAGCAGTGTTACATTAATATTTCTATATTAAGCTTGTGAAAGTTTCATACAAATATAATCGTATAAAAAGGCAAAAGTGCTCCAATATATATATAAAGTAGGTTCAAGAAGGGAGTGTTACATAAATGTCAAAAAGGTTAAGCAATCAAAGTGAAGAGGCTCATTGTGAAAAGACTAGCGATTTCTTCAAACCAAGCAATAAAATCAAGGTACCTACCTTCCCAGACCTATTCAACGTCTAGTTCTGTGCGCAAGTATCAAGACCGTTATTTAAGTTATGGATACACTGGATTCTGGAAATCATCTACTTCCTGAATGTTATATGACATATGTTGTATGTGGTAAAACATTTTTACTTCAACTGGATGAGTCGACAAACATAAGCTAAAAATTCCAGCTACTGAGTGACATAAGATTTTCAGATGGAGACTCAGTTGTTGTTGGATAGTTCTTATCATGCATGAAATTACCTGTTATGTCAAATGGATCAGATAGCGACGTTGAAAGGAAATAAGCTATGGTGGGGAAATTGTATTTCAGTGTGCACTGATGGTGTGCCAGCAATGACTGGTCGAATTACAGGTTTTATTTCAAGATTAAAGCATAGTTTTCCTAAGGTAGGGTCCCCTCATTGTTTTTACTGAAAGTTGTTATTTGGTCCTTTTCATTAAAATTGAAACATACTATTTGATTTTTAAGACCATGGATTTAATAAACATTTATACATTGTTTTTACATTCAGAAGTTTTGGTAGCTAAAACAATTCCTGAAGCCCTAAGGAGCATAATGGGCTCAGTAGTTGCGATGGGTAACTACACTGAAACTAGATCAGTTAAGACTAGGCTTCTAAAATTAATGTGCAAGGAAGCAGGAACTTGTCATGAAATGCTCGTTCTTCACATTAATATTTGCTGATTGTCGAAAGGCAAGGTACTCTCCAGATTTTATGAACTGAAGAATGAGTTTAGAAATTTTTGCTATGGGAAAACTCAGAGAACTCTGAGTTTGCCACCCTGATTAAGGATTAGACATGGTGTTCAAAAGTTGTGTACCTGGCTGATAGTTTGGACATTTAAACAGCCTTAATGCAAGTATGCATGGGAAGGAAAAAAACCTCTTTAAGTGACAAGTTGAATGGGTTTTAAAAAACAATTTAAATCTGGAAGGCAAAAGTTGAAAACAATGACCTTGAAATGTTTCCTCTCGAAGCTGATAATGATCCAGAAATTACTTCCTGCTTGATTTTAGAATGTCTCGATTTTGGAGGATAAACTACAGCTATACTTTCCTTCCCTCAATGTGAATATATACGATTGGGTCTGCAATTCCTTTGCCTAACATTAATACTGCAGATACAAACATCTGTTGTTAAAAGAGGCAGAAGAATTGGCAGAACTTCACGCTGATTGAACTTTAGGGCTCAAGTTTAGGGAAATAGCACTACTTCAATTCTGGAATTTGGCAAAACAAAAAAGTTCTCGGTATTATCAGATGTCCTATCTACACTACTTACCGGTACATTTTTTGACAACTTACTTGTGCAAGCAAGGATTTTCTGCATTGGCCAACAATAAAATTAATAAACAGGAATGACTTCTCTTGATCAAAAATCACGGGTGTGTTTATTTGCAATTTGATCCCATATTAAACAACTGTGCAAAAGTAAACAAGCCCATATTTCCCATTAAATTATAAAAAATGTAATTATTACCTCATTAATTTTAACCATTCCAGTTTTGTATTACAGTCGTACCCTGACTTACGCAAATCCGGAGTTACGCGGTTTCTTACATGTACGTATTCCCGTCACGCCTCACCACTAGTCGTAACTTTCTGGCGCCGGACGCATTCGCCAGTGTCGGACATGCTGTGAACAACACTGACATGTTTCGCGCGGTCTCCATTCATACAGATTTTTATAGTCTACAAACCTTGAGATTGTTTAATGTTATGTTCTTGATAAAAATTTTATCACATAAAAAATAATAATGTCGTGCAAAAGAAGCAAGTCCGATTGTTCTACAGCAAGCAACAAAAGAAAAACATTCAAAGCGTACTACACACGGCATTCGTTTGCAAGTCTCAATAAAGCTATGAGGCAAAATGAGCAACTGTCTGTTAAAGAATTTTGGAAACGTTTAATGTTTTAGATGCTGTAAGGATTATCGGAGATTCTTGGGGTGTCTCCGATATCGGAGACACCCTTCAATAGCGAAGAGTCTCCGATATCCGATATCAGAAATCCGAAACCTCAGATCCAGTTTTACCAGAAAAGCGCATGACAATTGCAAAATTAAGAGAAGGTCTCAGCTTAATTAAGAAAGGTTTACAGATTTTGGAGGACATAGATTCTAACGAGGAACGAATTGTGGCCACAAGGCAAGGAATAAAAAATCATTGGCTTGCTATGAAGAAATTTTGCGTGACAAGAAAAGACATTATGCCGTCAGACGAATCTTTTAGATTTTATGAAACCATCGAAATAACTTTCTTTTTTTTTATTTACGAAAAACTACAATTATTATTATATTTCTTTAAAAATATAGGTGTTTTTGTAAACCTTTGGTCCCAATTGTATGTTTGCATATATAAATTACATGCAAAATTATACCCCCGAGTTACACGAATTCGACTTACGCGCTTTTCGTTGGTCGCACCTACCGCGAACTTCGGGGTGTCACTGTACTCACAATTTATTTGTTTCTCTTGTATTAATAAATAACACTGTTAAAAATATATTTCCTCAAACAGTATGTTAAGTGGCTCAGATTTTGGATTTCTGTCTTGAACACCCTGTAATCCATCAGTTCTGCAGTTTCCTATGGTGAAAGTTAAACGTATTTACATGTAGTGGATCTGATTAAATATATACAGATTATACATATTATGGAAGTGACATTTATATGTCATAAAGTAAATTTAAATTACAGTTTAAACTGCAGAATAATGTAGGAGCGTGTTAAATAAAAAAAAAAAAAACATTTATTGAAGAATATAATGTTTAAAAAAGGGACAATGTGCTGAGAAAATAGCAGCTGTGATTTAGCAGCAGCTAAATTGGTAATGAAATTTATCCGACATAGCACCTACCTCAAATTCAAGTAGTATAGTACTTGAATTTGAGGAAATTTACATTCTCAACAATTAAAAATAATGTTATCCAAGTTGCTATGACCACAATGCAATTAATTGACTGCTTTCAGAGTATTTGATTCATTCTTCTCTTTTTCTTTCTTTGTTATTTTTTAAGACATATGTGTCTTAAAAAAAAGGATTTAAAAATATTTCCCCACCATAGCTCATTTGAATGCAACCTATGCTCGTGGCATTGCATCATTCTGTGTAATTTGCTGAAATTCTAAAGGGACCTATAACAAGATAAGAATGATATACTGAAATGGATCAAATTATGTTCTGCAGAGGTAGTATCTACACAATCTCCCTTTTATTTTAATCCAGCCAAGCTAAAAGTTTTAGGGAAACTTAATGTCTGGAATAATCATACTCCAAATTTTGTTTTATTTATTTTTTATACAATCTGATCCACATACAAAAGGTTGTGAAGATCTAAATGTAGCATATCAAAGTTATGGTGAACAAGAGAGTAAGAAGAAAGGAGGAATCTGTTAACTTTTTTTTTTTTTTAACAGTTGAAGGTTGTATTCTTTGGGGTAGGCAGAGTGGAAGAGGCAGTTCCACAGAACAGAAGTAGATGAAATGAAAGATGAAACAGAAATTGGTCTGTTGTAAGCTGCAATATGGGCAGCATGAATATCAAGAGTTCTGGTCTTGAGACACTCATGGTAAGCTGGGATTTTTTCTTATTTGCATTGGCACAATTTTTCAAGAACCAAAGTTTGGATGGTGGCTGGAGATTTTGGGTTGAATGAGGGATGAAGGCCTTTATTCCTATGTAGATAATTATTATTATTTGGTCAAGAAAAATGTTTATATCAAGAGAATTGAAGCAGTAATCAGACCATGGGAGGGAGGAGTAGAAGTAAACAAAATAGTTCAATGATACAACCTGTAAAGGTGCCTCTTGTCATTGTTTTTGCTAAATTATGCTGACATTTTCAGGAGAAACTGAAACAATGTGGGAAAAAACTATTTAACAAATTTAGTCTAAACAAGTTGAACGAAGCTATATATTTGCAAAGGAAACAATCTCTCTTTATTTTAGTCTGACTATACTAAAATTAGAATGCTCCCATACATTTTAATCCAACTATACTGAGCTTCTCAGAAAAACTTTAAGCAGCATTAGAAACAATTATATTCCAACTAATGTCAGAAGTTTAATGGAGTGAAAGACCACTGGGAAAGGATTAAAATAGTAATTCTTACAATATTTCACCTGTTACTAAGACATCTTCAAGGAGCACAGTATAAAACTTCACCCACCCACCCACACACGCAATGATAGTCTAAACGAAACACGCAGACAGAATATTAGAGTTCTAACAGCTATGGGTGCCTGCTGGAGGCCTTGATTATAAACTAGATTTTAGATGATTAATGTGCCCCATATTTTGGAAAGTTTGTGATATCCATATTTATTCAGATTAAGTTAGTTTTAAGGGCAGCTGAAGATTCTTTAAAAGATCTTGTTTCTAAACTTGATGCAATGGAACACAGTGGTTTTTTTTTCCCAATTGATTCTATGTGTAGTATCTAAAGCATGGTCTGCAAGACCTAATTGATCATAGTCATGACTGCAATGTATTTGTTATAGTTCTTTTATGAAGAGTGAAGTTGAATTTTCTCTTTGTCCATAATAGTTCAACTTGCAGGAACAGAGAATTCTATACACACTAGAAATTGTAAAAGGAAGGAATTAGTCCTTAGCCAGTTTCAAGTGAATCTCGAAGGCTGTGCAGAGTTTTTTATAGTTTGTTTGTTTTTCCAAATGTGCCCCAGACAGAGGGAATGGTGATGGCATTATTAAAATCCTATTGAAGACAGCAAGCACTATGCACTGGAGAAAGGATTAATTATTTTTGATTCTGTAATGACTGTAGCCTTTAGATTGGAAGATATAGTGCACATGACTGAGTTCTGCTACAAGAAAGGCCTCCCTGGAACAAAGATTGGAGGCACTACTGGCCATTTTGTTGAGGGGGGGGGGATGGGAAAGTGTGAATGTATCTGCTCCTGTTGAGTGGGTTTCCTGTATCCTAAGAAAGAGAAGTTACCATTTGGAAGTTGTCTAGGAAGGCTAAATTATTGTTAGCTTCCTTTTTTCCATTGTAAACTGGATTCTGAGATGTAAGTATTGGCAATGAGGCCAAATACAGAATGCAAACCCATGATAATTTAACCAGACAAAATTTGAGGGAAGGGACTGTGTCAAAAGTGTTTTTCAAAATCTTTCATGAAATTCATCCATTATATTCTTATCAGAACAGAGATAGTAATGCTATCTCCAAAGCAGATCTGAAAAAGCAGCCAGAATTAAAAAAAAAAAAAAAAATCTCTGCACAGCCCTGGCTCACTTCAACTGGTACATGTATCCCCTATGGACACTCCTCTTTCCCAGTTCCCTGTTCCTGCAAGTTGGCCTACTATGTCCAGAGATCATCATCCACCATCAGCATTAAAACATACACCTGCAATCATAACTATGGTCAATTGGTCTTGCAGACCATGCTTTATATATTACACACACTAACTGGAAAAATCCAGACATATCACAATGCCTCAATACAGTTAGTTTAGAAATAACTTTCTCTTAGAATCTGTAGATTCCATCAAAAATCAGCCTAATCTGAATGACTATGGATGCATAAAACTACCCAACACGAGAAATATTAATCCTCAGAGATTGCACTTTACAACTGAGGTCTCCCGTATGCACCCTATCTAGTCCTCTAATCTTCTGTCCTCGCTTAATTTTGTATTGCTTTTGTGTATGTTACAAGTTGGAAGAATTAGTTTTGAATCCTTTCCCCAGTGTGTTGGTCTGCTCCATAAGCCTAAACACGAGTTCCTCCTGGCAATTAAGCCTTAACAAACAGCAACTACATTCAAATATTGGTGTCTAGGTTATTATTATTATTAACGTTTGACTTCCATATAGTCAGAGTCATCATGGGAGGTACTCACTATTGCATACAATTCTCATCCAACTGCATCTTAAACTGATTCAATGTGTTCACATCCACACTCAGGCAATGCATTCCACTCACCAACCACCACCTTCCATGCAAAATACCTGCTTCTCACTCCTTAGCTCACACCCCTTTATACAGTTTCCAGCAATGGCCTCTTGTTCTACTCCACTCCCCCATTCTATGAAAAATCTCTTCAATATCTACCTGATAACAACCCCTAGCCAGCTTATATGTCTCAATCATATCCTTCCCCCTCCTATTCACGAGGCTCTGCAACTTACATTCTCTCAATCTGTCCTCATACTCCACATTCCAAAGACCACTGACTACCTTTGTGAATCTTCTCTGTACCCTTTCCAACATATCCTCATGACCATGAAAACCCACAACCAAATCTGTGCACAATATGAGACCTGATAAAGGCCTTATACAAAGGAATCATAACCTCTTTATTTCTGCATGTCAGGGTTCTCTGCATCATTGCCATTATTTGATGTGATGTCTTCACAACTTGTGCAATGTGGCCCCTGAATTTCAGGTCCTTGTCCACCACCACTCCTAGATCTCTCATCTCCTCTACTTCTGTTAAAGTTTCCCACCAAGTGTATACTTTGCATCCCATCGTTGCTTACCAAATCTCAAAACCTTACACTTGCAACAAACTGACAGTTCCACTTACCTGCCCATTCATGCAATCTATTCAAGTCCTAATAAGCATTAACATCAGCCTGACTGTGCATTGCTCTCCCCAGTTTTGCATCATCTGCAAACAGCCGGATATCACTAGTTAAACCCAACCCAATATCATTAACATAGAAATTGAACAATAATAGCCTCAAAACTGACCCCTGTGCCACTGGTGACCTTTCTCTTTCGAGATTATTGCACTCCCTTATACAACTTTCTGATACATATCCGACAGCCTGTCACTGATCCGACACAGAAGTATGTTATCCAATCCCATCTGTTTCAATTTATTTAACAGCTTGTCATGTGGCAGTCTATCAAAAGCCTTTGCAAAATCCAAGTACACCACTGTATGTATGCATCTCCCTTGTCCAAGGTATTTGTCACCTCATTATGGTACGTAAGAACTTAATGAAACCTGATCTCCTCTTAACAAACTCATGCTGATAACCACAGAGAATACTGTCATCAACCCATTTTTGTATCCTACTTCTCACCAATCTCTCTAGTACCTTCACCACAACTCCAGATATACAGACTGGCCTATAATTTGAAGCTACAGCCTTATCACCACCTTTATGCAGTGGAACAATTTTACCCTTCTTCCACTACATTGGAACCTGTGCTGTTGCAAAACTCTTATTAAACAGGCATGCCAATGCTACTGCCGGTTCCTTGGAACATTCCCTTAAGATGCGTGGTGATATGTCATCAAATCCTATTGCCTTATTAACATCAAGATTATTTATTTCCTTAAATACCTTCTGCTCGCTCAACAATTAAGATATCCTCTCCCATGTCCTCAACACTTAAGTTCCTCCTGATTCACACCCTGATCAGGATGAATCACCCTTATAAATTAATCACTGAATACCTCAACAATGTCTTTTGCATCAGTTAACATTCTACCACTTTCATCCCTTCATCTTTCCATGATCATTCGTCTGTCTACTTGCCACATATCTAAAAAACTCTCTAGGGTTTTTCTTAGCCTGATTTGCCAATTTCTGCTCATACTCTACTTTTGTTTTCCTTACTAACTGAGTAACTCTTCTTTATATTCTTCATATGTCTGAATACCATTATTCATCTTGCACTTCCTCCAAAGTGTTTCTTTTTACATATTTCATGCTTAAGCTCCACCTGCACCCATTTCACACCTACCTTATTCAGCCTTTTGGCCTTTGGGATACATCTACATTGATGCTTTTATGTATTTCTTTGTAAGTTCCCATGCAGCATTTATTTCCTTATTGCTCAACTCCTCATTCCATGTTATAGCTCAAAGTAGTCTCCTGAGCTTGTCATAATCACCAGCCTTATAATTCCACATACATCCTTTCCTCACAAAAGTCTGCATATGACTAGCCACAACACAGGTGATTACTTCATGATCACTTTCACCAACTGGAGGAAAATGTGAAACCTCTCTAACAATTACATCCTCTGATGAAATGATAGGATCTAGAACTCTTGATCCTCGCATGCCTTTCTTTACGTGCTGCCTGAGATAGTTATCTCTCAAAAACTCGAGAAATTTATTTTCCTTATTCCCAAACACTATGTCTTTATTCCAATCTATACCACCATAATTAAAATCACCCATAATAATTACCCTTCCTTTATTCACTAATTCAGGTTGTTTATATACTTCATCACCACCTTCCACATTCCCAGGCCTATAGCAACATCGAACTAAATATGCCTTTCTCTCAAACTCCACATTACACCATACTGCCTCATAACCATTGCCATTATTTCCCCCTTTCATGTCGACCTTATGTGGACTCAATTCCCGTGCTATCATCAGCAGCACTCATCCTCCTTCTCCCTTCCTGCCCTTTCTATCCTCATGAAAAATACTGTATCCTTCCATTTCTATTCCCGTTATGATATCATCTTCATTCAACCATGTTTCATTTATACCAATGACTTGGGGGAAAATAAACTAAATCATTGAAATCATTTCTTCCCCTTTATTTCTGATACTTCTGGCATTTGTAAACAAATACAACAGTTCATATTTAGGTCTATAGCCAGTACTATCCAAGCCATATATTGGTTGTGATTTCCACACTACACCTGCCAAATCACCTTTATCACCACTTACCACATATACTTGCTCAGTCTCCACTTCTCCATCCACATTGCAATATATTCCTTCATACATGCATTCACTGTAACTCCCCCGTTTCCCTGTTCCTTTTGTATTCCCGTTCTCTCTTCTTCTCTCCTACTACTACTGTTTCCATTGCCAAGCACTTCTGTCTTTTCAATACCACTCACCTGATTTTTCTCGTCATCTTTTCCTTCTTATCTCTGGCATGCATCACACACACTGTACTTCCACACACTATAATTTTATCTAGCCACACTTTTTACAGCACACTCTTTCCAAAGCCATTTAAATGCAACCCATCATGCCTGTATAATTTCATTCTTCCCTCAAACATCCACAAACTCCACTCCCTTTTCCTCATTCATACTTTCTTTCACTCCCTTATCACTAACTTTCGCTTCTACATCTTTGCATTTTGTTACTCCCTCAGATTCTCTTGCTTTCATTTCCGTTTTTCGCAACTTTTTTTGTAACTTTCGCTTCTACATCCTGGAGAAATTTCATTTTTTCACTCTCTCAGTTTCTCTTTCTCCTGTTTTTTAACTTTCATTTCTACATTCCCGCATTCTTTCACTCCATCAGTCTCTCTATCTTTTGTTTCATTTCCGTTACTTTAATGTACACTATTCCTTTTAATCAGTTGCGCATTCTGTGTATCGTGGTCCAACTGTATATCGCATTCACGACAAATCCATACTTTCATTCTCTCCCTCTCCACAAAGACATCTCTTACATTCTGCTGTGCATACATACTGTACTCAGGACATCAAATCAGTTTTGAAAAGTTTGTCGCTAATGCTACTTGATGATCGTGGCATTCGCCTAGTTGCACCAGTCGACGCCCGTGTGGTTGACGACCTGACTGGCGTTAAGTGATATTTAATACAGCAATTTAGACTAATAATTCTGATGGAATTCACACCAAAAATCACTCAGACACACTTCGTTCTTAAAAATAAATAATGAAACTCTAAAATTATGAAACACTGCCATTTATTAGGTGAAAAGACATGCTGTTAGAAAGGTCCTGAAAGATCTGCGAGTTTTTTGATTTATTAAATGTTTTCTTAGATTTGTGTATTTTCAGTATATTGTTGTAATTTAGTGTAATTATTACACTAGAGCATTTTATAACATAATTGCAGAAATATTATCAGTTTTTACTGCTCTTAAGAATGGTGCTGAAAACTCATTGTAATAAGGCAGTGTCTTAAGCTCAAATTCTTACTACTGAGGAGAACATATCTCCTGATGAATAAAAGTACTGCTGCAGTGATGATGATAATTTATCTGAAGATAAGTTGACATTAGAAATATCTTGATTAAAAGAAGTTATTAGAAGATCGACCAGGGAATTGGGAAAAACTTTTGACTAATCTTAGACACGACACGATAAGAAAAAGGATCAGAACAAGTACAAGCTTTTCAGCAGGAAAATACTCAACTTGCTAATCATAATCTTAATAACAACAAAGTTAGTTAAAATCTAAGAAAAAAGATGTGATGTGGTGACTCGATCTTAAAATCTGTCCTTGTCAAGGGAGTCGGCACTTCTAGTTTCCCAGGGGGTGAATATTAAAAATATCACAAAAGTAATTGAAAACCAAAAAAGAAAAGTAAAAGAGACGGTAGTTCTTTTAGATAATAATTATTCAAGTAGTGACGAATTAGTATGATAGAATATATGAAAGGTCTGTTGTAAGAAGAAAGAAAGAAATGTGAAAGAGTGAAAATTGTAGGATTGCTACCTAGATATGATAGTACTGAGTTAAGAAGGAGGACGTTGATAGCAAATGATTTCACGTGCAGGCTGTGTAGAAGAAACGTTTGTAGATGTTCGTTTTTAGATGTATGTATGTTTGATGGCAGAAAAGAATTGTATAAGAAGAATGGCCTGCACTTGAATTCATTTGGTATCAGGAGCCTGGAGAAATTACTTCTTGGTATGAGACCTAAGGCAGAGAGTCAGGGAAAGATCATCAAGGGAGGAATGGGAAAAATGTGTATGAAAGTTCAAATATGGTATGCAGATGTGATAAAGATATGTCTTCACACATAGTTATATATGTAGTGAAGGGGGCTGAAAAAATATGCTTTGGATTTGCACCTTTTAAGTATGTCCAGAGAGGAAAAAAGAGAAAATTCTAGAACAAAACCAAATAGATTGCATTCTAGTTATAAAAATAGGATAGGTAGTGATTTATTACATCTATATACAAATGCTAGGAACATCAGAAATAAAGGGATTGAGTTCGTTGCTTTATTGAATACGATATGGCATAAGACTGTTGGCATTAGTGAAAACCGGCTATAAGAATCAGATATGGTAATTGGGATCGAGTGTAATTGGTATACTACTTTTAGGAATGACAGAAGAGATAGGAGAGAAGGAAGACTACTGCTACTAATGATATCAGATGACTTAAGTAGAAAAACACAAGAAAACAATGATGGTAACGATGTCCCATGCAGCAGTGAGTTTGAAACTTCTGGTGTGAAGTGGAAGTTAAGAGAATGAAATATATGGTGGGATGTTGCTGCAGATCTGGCAGTTCAGTTGCAGGGGACGAAGAAATACACCAATTTAGCCTTATCGGTACCAAAGAAATGATCATTATGAGTGATTTTAATTTTCTAAATACTCATTAGATAGAAGAGAAATCTTGTCATAAGAAGATGAGGAATTTATTGAATTGTTGGGAGAGAACTTTCTCAAGAAGCATGTGAAAGAAGGAACTCCATGACAAAGAATGTTGGATTTGCTAATTGTGTCAGAAGGGATCTCTGTTAAGAATATGGCTATTTTAGCAACAATTGGTAACAGTAATCATGCTGTGTTTTCTTGGGAAATATTTATTTGTATTGGTGCTCTGATTAAACAGTTTGCATGCTAAACTATAAAACTGGAAATTATGATCAACTTAGGAGAATACTATCTTTGGTCTCATGGTATCAGTCACCAAATAGGAAAAATCTCAGCAATAAATTGGAATCTCTGAAAAAGTAATTACATGAGGCGGCATATGAATGTATCCCTAGTGTACGAAGAATAAATAGGTTGGTAGTGAAATGGATGTACAACTTTATTAAGCAAGATATCCACAAGAAGATGATGTGGAAAGAATATTGTGAGAAAAGATTGAGAGGAGTAATAATATATATATGAAGCTCAGTAAGAAATTTAACAAGTATTGTGAGGAAAGCTATATCGGAGAATGAAAATAAATTGGCCATACAAGCTAAAGGCAGTCCAAAAGAATTTTATCGCTATGCCACAAGCAAAAGAAAGAATGAATGAATGTGAAAGAATAACTTTATTGAATGCAGATGGTACTTGATTGTCGGAAGCTAATGAAATTGTTTAGTTAATGAGTGCTCACTTTCCTTATATATCAACCAGGTGTATGTAACATGGTGCACAGTGCTACTGCTGCATTGGATGAAGTGTTAGAGGTTAATGAAAATGAGGCTAAAGAGCTGTTGCATAATCTGGATAAGAATTTGCCTACAATATCGATCCCAACCGGCAGTACGTGCTGGGCCTTTCAGGGGTACACGAAAAAGAATCAGTAAAGGTGGAAAAACAAGTAAAGTAAACAAAATGCAAAACATTATGGAACAATAAATGTCAGTATTTAAAAACAATTATTTTAAAAACAAGGAGTACAATTTAGAGAAACGGGTTTAAAAGGGGTATACACATAGAAAAAGTTGGGAATCACTGGTCTGCAGGGACAAACAGAATGTCAGCCTATTTGATAAAGGAATGCTCAGCCAAATTGGCTAGGCCTTTCTCATGTTTCTATAACTTGAGTCTCAGCTCAGGAATGAAGGGAATGTATGATAGTTCCATTGTACAAGAGTGGTGGAAAAATTGATGTTTCTTACTACCAATCTATCAGTATTGCATACAGAAATGGGTACACAAACATGCTATACTCTGCAAGGAACAGCATGGGTTTACTAAAAGAAGGTCAGGTTTTAGTAATTTGTTCACATTTTATAACAATGTTAAGGCTGAGTTGGATAAAGGGAATGGATAATGTTGGATTTTTCTAAGGCATTTAATACGTGGGCTGTTCAATAAGTAATAAGACTAATTTTACTGTGCGAAACCACTCATCACAATATTAATTTCTGTGGAATAAAGAAATGTTGCTCTGTATTAACAAAAGAGGTTGATAGATGGCATATACTGGTTGATGTGCGAGAGTGTCACGTGACTAAACGCAAGTGCTCATCGGCATGCCTACAAGGCGCGACCAGTCTTCGAAATGCAAGTGCCCTTGGAACAGCGTTATGCGATTAAATTTTGTGTGCATTTGCAAAAATCGGCATCGGACACTTTTAACGTGATACGCGAAGCTTTCCACAATGAAGCAATGTCGAGAGCAAGTGTTTTTCGCTGGCATAAAACCTTTAAGGAAGGAAGGCAAAATGTGGAAGATCTTGAACGTGAGGGAAGACCTTCAACATCCATCACAGAGACAATGATCAACACTGCAGCAATTATCATGAAGCACGTCAAAAGGAAGCGTCCATTGCTGACGAATGGCTTCTTATTGCACCACGATAATGGAAGGCCATATATTGCTGGTTGTGTAATGGACATTTTGCAGAAGAACAACACAGATATCCAACCAACCCCTCCATACAGTCCTGATCTCGCACCGTGTGATTTCTGGCTATTTCCTCAGCTCAAGAAATCACTACGAGGCCACCATTTCGAAAGCAACAAAGCATGTGTAAAAGCTGCGAAGGCGGTTTTGAAAGAACTCTCAAAAAACGGACTCTCACATGTGTTTAAGGAGTGGATGCAACGTTGGCACAAATGCATCGAGTCTCACGGTAGTTACTTCGAAAAAGACCATGTAAATGATGACGATTAAAGGTAATCTGTTTTCTGTATAAATATAGTCTTATTACTTATTGAACAGCCTACATAGGAAACCACATGAAAGGCTGTTGCATAAACTGGAGAATATGGGATTGGAACATAAGCTTTTGAATTGGGCCAGAGGATGGTAGACAGATAGATATTAAAAAGTGGTATACAGTAGGTGTGAATCTGCCAGATTCAAGGAGATCAGCGGTGTACCTCAGGATTCAATACTTGGGCCATTATTGTTAAATCTATACGTTAAAGACATCAGGCAGGGTTTATCATCAGATGTGCAATTGTTTGCTGATGATGCAAAGATAGGCAAGGTAATCAAGGATGCTACTGACATTCAGCACTTACAAAATGAATTGAATAGGCTGGCAGTTTGGGGAAATGAAAATGGATATGTTAAAAATGTTGTTTCTATCGTTAAATCGATGTTTCACTAAATTATATCTTTATTTGTTGTTTACTTAAATCTATTCTTTCTTACTTAAACCTTCTTCTATCAAATTCCTACCGGCTGCTCTAATGTTATATATTTATCTTTCGTTATTTATTCTTTCTTCTTTTACTTTATTCTTATTTTTATATCTAGGATGTTTCGGATTCTGGTAAATTTATATTTTGCTGCACCAGCCTGTATCCTATAGTATAAAAGATCCTTACTCAGGGAGACAATACTAGATTTCTAGCTTTCTTACCCAATATCTTACTTAACTGCTGTAGATCTAGATTATTGCAGTCGTGACCTAAATCTATATTTTATATTCACTCTCTAAATCCTTCCCTCCAAAATAGGTTCTATTTTTATAAGTGGTAATTTGGAATCGTAATCAGGCATGACTCTGGTTTAGTTAAATATGATATGTTTATTGGAATATCTAATACACATTACAAACTCATACACTTAATTATGTTCAATACTAAATAAACTCGTCCTAAGAGATTAACACATTCGAACTAATTAAAACTTATAAGGCATGCAAGCACAGTAATTACACATTGGGATATAAATCAAATGATAATAAGTTAAGCTAAATTCCTTCGTGCAGTATTACTCGTAAGAACTAACTATCAACCATTCTAATGTTACTGAGACACTAAATTCTACCTTTCATATCGCATCAAGTTAATCCTATCACATACAAGTTACAAAAGATCTCTCCAAAACAATTCTTCTTACTCAGAAATGAGGTTAACTTTCTAAATAGTCCACAGAGTTCCTTACTATCAAGTTCTAAATTTTACAATCGTAAACAATCTTCTTTCTTCAAATGAACATTCACACAAAATTAGAGCAATAGCGCCTTACCGACTTTTTTCCACGTCGTTCTGCACCACGTGTTTTTCTGGATATTTCTCATCTATTTTGGCTGTCTATACCCCAACGTAGGGGTTATGCTATCATCAATCTTTCTGCCGGAAACGGACTCCAAATCTTTACATTTCACGAACAACTAGATGGGGCTTTTCAGCGATGGCCTGATTCTGCTAGGACTTGAATTTTTTCCTTCAGCTTTGCATAGAATCCAGCTTCATTTCTTTACGAACGCTCGCTGCCCGACATCACAGACTTCACTCCTCTTTATGCGAAACTGCCTGCCAACTTCCGAACCACCCAACAGGAAAACTATACGACAAGAGATCAAGAAAATTCCCTGTGTTCCTGGCTCAACCTCCTTTTATACTCCTATAGAGCGCACTCTTTTTTAGCCCCTTTTTGCACAAGATCCTTACTAATTTCACCCTTTGGCTTATCCTTCGTTTCTACGATGCTGATATACTCAGATTCATGGAATACATGGTTACGTGATTTTCCGAATAAGCTGTACCCGCTAGCGTTACGCTGTACACGTGTAGCTTTAGGCCGTCCAGGAATTAATACTTAACAGCTTTATGATGACTCACAATAGATTTTACATAGCTTAAGTAAGGGTTAAATTTAATTAACATTATCCCTCTTTTTTAAGACATACCAAAATGAAATCTCAGATTAATCATAATAGCTTAAATAAGGTGCTTAAATAAAGAATACAGAGTTTTACATAAAGTGAGGAAGTTTCACTTTTAATTACAACTGATGGGCAGGTGTTTCTCTATGTTAGACCCTAAATGAATGATTTCTTTCCAATATTCCTTCATTTAGGATCTAACAGCTATCGGTTTAATGTTAGTAAGGGTAAAGTTATGGCTTTGGCATTATTAGAGTTCCATCAGCATATTATATTAGCAGGATTATGCTACAAGAACTGAGGCAAGGGATCTTGATGTATTGGTGGATAGGAATTTGAAGTTCCAAGGTCACATAGCAAAAGTTGCAAATATAACTCAGAGGATAATTGTGATGTTGAAGCAAACCTTGACATGTAAGGATAAGGAAGTAATATTTCCTCTTTATAAGGCTTCGATAAGACCACACCTGGATTATTGTGTGCAGATTTGGTCTCCAAGGGGATAAAGAAGCTGTGGAAAGAGTGCAAAGAAGGGTTACAAAGATTATATTTGGATTATGGGATTTAGATTATGAGAACACATTGCGAGTATGTGGACTGCAGACTGGTTAACTGGAGAAAGAGGAGAGGGGGTGATATGATAGAGGTCTATAAACTTTTGAATGGGTGTTATAGGATATCATTTGGCAAAATTTTTCATTATATGGAGGTTAGAAGAGAACATGGGAGAGTGGCATCCATGGAAGTTAAATTTATTTGCAGTCAAGAAAGGGGCAAGAGCTATGTATTTCTCTCAGATAGCAGTGAGTGAGTGAGTGAGTGGAATGATTCGCCATTAGGGGTAGTGAGTGCATTGGTGTGAATGAATTTAAGGGAAGGTATGACTGCAGGTTTGGTTTGGGTGATTTTTAGCCGCCCTCCATGAGTCCTTGACTCCCTGGAAGTCTCAGATAACAATAATAAAAAAATTGGCTGAATGATGCAATCTGCAGAGGTGTGTGTGTGTATTGAAGAGTGGAAGAAGAATAAAGGAAGTGATTTATTTCAGGCATGCTCATTTACATTTCAAGTGCTGTTCTTTCAATAACTGTATTTACCACTTTAGATTTGACAGGATGTGTTTTATTGAATACCTCTGTTGAAACAGAATGATATTCAATTTATAACCACAGTCACCAGAGAGAAAGTTGAATTTGGAGTGTAATGATTCATGTAATAAGGAAATTCATAGGCTTGCTACATTGTTTTGCTTAAGAATTCTTGTCTTGTCAGATGTCAACTCCTTCCAGGAGGTTGACTACCATGAGCTTGTTTTGTGCTTCTCTTTTGCATTCTTCATAGGACAAAAAGGTCCAGTCCTTAATATTTTCCATTCAGTCTGTTCTTTGTCTTCCTCCTCTTCTTTTTCCTTGTATCATTCCTTCTAGAGGTGTTTTTTGTAGGATTTATGCCTTAGTATGTGACCAAGATTTTCCTTTTCTTAATGATTTTCAATAGATTCCTAACTTCTCCAATCATTTCTTAAGAATTACCACGATGTACAACAGTGAACAAAAGTTAATTATTTCTGTTTATGTAAGTTTACAAATTAATCTTCAAATTTTACAGAAATATTTAATACCATAATAATATTAATTATTTTATACTGCTTTTAAGGATCAGGGTCAAGTGATGTATTAAAGCAAACGATGATGAAAATACATCCAGCAAGTGACTGCAATGAGACTCAGTTTCAAACATTTCGTCCTGAAACAAATCTTTGTGTTGCAAATTTGGAAGATAGTTATGGAGTATGCCATGTGAGTATATTTAATTGCATACCATGTGATTTCACTTATCGACATTTAATCTGTTAAAGTAGGCTTATTATTGTAAAAATTCATGATTTCAAAAGGAGTGCTAAGCGAGTACTAGCCCAGTGCTAAGGTTTTTTTAGGGGGGAGGAGACAGAAGGGGAGAGAAATATCATTCCATTAAAAAGTATGTGAGGAAATAGTTCATGATTAATGTTTGTTAAGAAGTGCACAGAAAAATATAACAGTTATTATTGAACTATGTAGATTTCAGCGAGAAATCAGAGCAAGCAAAACTGGAAATATAATCCATGCGAACCTGACAAAAAAAAATGAACCTCAGTATAGTGCATGATTTCTGTATTTAGCAAGCAAGATGCATTTCTCTGCTGGACATGCATTTAGGTTTTAAGAGCCCTACCACTTTTTTTTCACTAGAATGGTGGTGAGACAATGCATGGATACATTTCTATGAGTTCTCTTCCAGAATACAGAGAATTAAGACTTCTGTTATCCACTAGCATCTTTAATTTCCTTATAGGGAGTAGGGAAGGCTTTTTTAGCCCTATCTAACTTTTGGAGACTGAGGGAGCAGTTCTGCCAATCAGAGATAGCTAGCCCAAGACTATCACTAATTACCCAAGGCAACCCAATGAAGAGAAAGCAGACAGTACTGTCACCTGGTCTTTAACTGTAACACAATATACTTATTGTCTGAAATAGTGTGGGTTCTATGGTCAATTTTCTTGAGTTTCTGGGAGAAAAAAACCACTTACCTCTGCCTTAGAGACACTAAATTGGGAAGTGATTGAAAAAAGAATTAGACAAAGCTGCTCTAGTCAGTGACTAGATTCAAACTCAGAATAGCTTTCTTTGGGCAGTCTGGCACAATCGGTACATATAACATTTCCACAAGACTCAGCAGATCGAAAAAGGCTGACTGTTTTTGTGTTTCTAATGTGAACTGTATTCTAGATTGACAGAGTGGTGGGAATACTCCATTGTGGTGTCTTCAGTTTGTTGGTGTATATATATAATTCATCTTAAATGATATAATATTCAGAATGAATTACAATATAAGAAAAATGTTTTTCTTATATTTAACAATATAAGAAAAACAATCTTGCTTGAGTAATTCAATGCTATCTTTTAAAAGTATGCTTGTGAAGAGTGAGAGTGATATGATTTCATATTAAAAAATAAACACTTGAATATGTTTATTCTTTTAAATATGGGATGGCTGACTGACAGATAGCAAAAAGTCATACATGGGAGGTGTGACTCTGCAAGATACAAGGTAACCAGTGGTGTGCCTCAAGGAGCAGTCCTTGGTCCACTGTTATTCAATGTGTACATTACTGACATTGGGAAGGAATTGACATGCACATACAGCTATTTGTTGATGATGCAAAGTTAGATAGGTTAATCCGGAATGCTGCTGATATGTAGTAATTGCAAAATGATTTGAATAGGTTGGAATTGTGGGCATGTGAAAATGGCTATCAGTTCAATGTCAATAAATGTAAGGTCAAGCAGTTTGGTGTGATTAGATATCCATTGTCATATTATATTGATGGGATTATGCTAGAAGAAACTGAATCAAAGTAGGGATCTTGGAGTTTTAGTAAACAGCAAGTTGGGGTTCAAGGGTCATATATAGCAAATATTGTAAATTCAGCTCTGAGAATAATGGCAATATTGAAACAAACCTTCACATGTAAAGATAAGGAAGTCATTTTGTCTTGAAAAGACCTCACTTAGACTACTGTGCACAGGTCTGGTCTCCTAGATTCCATGGCATTTCTGATACAGTGGAGGGAGTGCAAAGGATAGTGTCAAAAAGGACATCAGGATTATGGAATACTGATTATGAAGACAGACTGAGAATTTGTAGGCTGCAGACAGAAAACAGGAGTGATATGATTGAGAGTTATAAACTTCTGGAAGGGTTATACAGAATTTCAGTAAATGGAATATTTCATTTTATAGAGAGTGGGGAAAGGACATTAAGGCATCTTTGAAAATTTAGAATCAATCCCATTAGGAAGGGGTTGAAGGCTAGAATTTTCTCTCATGGAGTGATGTGTGATTGAAATGGATTGTCATTGGATGTTTTGTGTTTGCAAGCAGTGTGAATGAATTCAAGAACATGTATGACAGCTGGTGCATGTAGTATGTGGCCTCCTTCGAAAAGTTCCTTACTCCCAGGAGATCTCTCTTAATAATATATGGAAATTGGCCAAAATACACACACATGCAATTTCTTCTTCAAAATATTCTTCTTTCTTTTTCATATTGGCCTGTTATGGAGCTGTCTTAAGCCCTTTTAAACCATTGGTTTGAAGAGATTAAGACACTACTGCTGGTTAGCCCTATGCCTCCCGGTGTGTATGTTCAGGCAGCCGGTTGGCCTGTTGTCGGGAGTGAGAAAACCCAGAAACTTTTTTTTTCCACACATACAATTTACAAACAATAAATACTATTAATAGGTAATATAGGAAATGCGTCTAGATGGAGGATTAAGTAATAGTATAGATGGCAGGTTATGGAGTGAGGTGCCCTTCCAAAATGAGTTATTAGACTCCTTGGAAATGTTATGTTAAAACATATAAAAAGACGATGGTTTCTGTGTAACTGAAGCAGGCACTTCATCAATCATACTGAAGTTTTTAACAATCATGCAACATTGATACATCATCTCTGATAACGTTCTATAAAACTTTCATGTCCACACGGTTAGCCTAGTGGCTGTGCGTTTCACAACCATATGTCTGGGGAAGGAGTGTCCTAGGTTCGATTCCTGTCGGAGACATGAGGAGCTGAAAGATCTTCCTCAGCCAAAGCCAAGTTAGCTGGTCTTAGGCGTGGACAGTAGGTTTTTCCCCAGTTTATCCTGCGGTTTTTCATCCCACAAACAGGCCAACCAGACACGTGAACATACAGAATACAGTCATAGGATATAGTATGGCAAGGAAGGCAAGAGAAAACCACCTTGCTCATAGTCACTTCCCTAGTATGGAAGCATAGCTGTCCCTGCCATCCGTATAGATGAAAAGAAACTAATGATCATCATCATCACTTTTATATACCAGATTTAACATTAATGCAATTTAATAATAATCATCAATAAGCAAAATAGAAACAGGTACAGTAGAACTTCAGTTGTGGAATGACTCTCGTCTCTAAACAAATCGGTTCGCAAGCAAAAAATGCACTGGTTTCCGAACAGACAAACCAGCAACCATGTGCTCGTGGGCTGAAATGTACAATGGGAGAACATCAGTTAAGGCACAGCCTTCGCTCAGTGCAGATGCCTGCTCACATTTCCAGTTCCTTTTCTTGATTTTCTTTTTTTTTAATTTTTTTAAAATTATTATTATTAATTGTTATTAAATAAGCCACCATGGGTCAAAGAAGGATAGCGATAGCATCAAAGTGAAAAGTTGTTAGAACCATGATAGAGGTGAAAAAAGAAATCATATCCAAACACGAAAATGGCATTCATGTCTTGGATCTTGCTATGCAGTTTGGTATGGCAAAATCAACGATCTGTGCAATACTCGAAAATTAAGAGGCAATCAAATGAGCTGATATTGCAAAAGGAGTAAAATTTCTTACTAAATGAAGATCATAAATGATTGAAGAAGTGAGAAAATTGCTGCTGACTTGGATAAACAAAAAACATCTGGTAATTGCGTTTCTGAGGCTATAATTTGTGAAAAAGCAAAGGGATTACATGACCTGTTAAAGAAAAACCCAGATATGAGTGGTGATACTGATGTGTTCAAAGCTAGCAGAGGGTGGTTCGAGATATTTAAGAGGAGAATTGGCATACATAGTTTGGTTAGGCATGGAGGAGTTGAGAGTTTGAACCAAGAAGCTGCTGAGAAATATGTGCAAGAATTTAATGACTATGTAATGGCTGAGGGTTTCTTCCCCAAGAAGTGTTCAACTGAGATGAAAGTGGCACTATTTTGGAAAAATATTGGGCAGGACCTACTTCACTCAGGAGGAAAAAGCATTGTCAGGACACAAGCCAGTGAAGGACAGGCTGACTCTTTTGCTATGTGAAACAAAAGTGGGGGACTTCAAGGTCCCCACTTGTGTACCACTCTGAGAATCTGAGGGTGTTTAAGAAAAATAATGTGATGAAAAGTAAATTGTCTATTATGTGGAGGGTTATTAGTAACACTTGGGTAACTAGGCAATTTTTTATTGAGTGGATCCATGAAGTCTTTGCCCCAAATGTGAAAAAATACCTTCAAGAAAAAAAATTTTCCAATCTGGCATATCCACTCTCCAGCCAAAAGGCAACGGGTTTGAATCCCACTGTCGATATGGATGTTTGTGATTGTCTGTGGAAATACTAGTGGTGGTGGTTGGTGGTAGATGCTTTTAGTGCAGATGCTGGAGTAAGTGGTGGTGATGACAGAGAGATTGCAGATTAGGTGCCCTCTCTCTCTCGATTAGTCCTTGGACTCCCTGGAGGTGTCATGTAGTAATAATAATAATAATAATAAAATGCCTTCTTGTAATGGACAATGCTCCTGCTCACCCTCCAGGCTTGGAGTTTGACTTGGTGGAGTTTGAATTTATCACAGTGAAGTTTCTGTCTCCTAACATGACTCTTCTAATGCCACCAAATGGACCAGCAGGTCATTTCGAACGCTAAGAAATTCTACATCAAAGCACTGTTTCTAAGTGTTTTGAAGTGACCTCTGACACAGAATTAACACTCAGGGAATTCTGGAAAAATCACTTCGGTATCCTTGATTAGGTACAGTACAAATGAACTCAACTTGGAGGTAATTGTGACAAACTGAGACCTTGAGGCTGAGTATGATGCTATCGATGATATTATGTCTCCAGGCAAAAGCATGGGCTTTGAAGTTGACAATGCTGGTGTGGAGGACGACAGGAATGAGCTTACCATGGAAGAACTGAAATACTTTCCATGTTGTGGTGAAGGAACAGAGAAAGGAAGGAAGGGAGGATGTTCCTTGTTCTTTGATCAATGAAATGTGTGTGAAATGGGGTGACTTGCAAGCTGACCAGTCATGGTGCATCAATTATGTTTTGCCATTATAACCAAAAATCTGCCTTAATGCTCTGTGGTAGAGTTAGGGCAACATCTTAACAAATGTCTGAAACACACTCCATTGGTTTGAAATGCTGCACTAAGCCTGGATGCAACTTCCTGGCAATATCAGTAATTCTATGGCCTTCTTCAATCTTTCCAATAATTCTTCCTTGTGTGAAATCATCTGGATCAGCATTTCCCAAACTTTTCCTATGACGGAACACTTCACAAATCCTGAAATTTTCACGGAACGCCTTGGTTATTTTGTAATATATTAATTAATGATTAATTATTAATTTAGCTGATTTATATTAATTAATAACTGATCATTAATTAATTAATTAATTAAACATCCCTTATACATAAACATTAAATTAATTTGTGCTGTTTTTCATTGACATATCCCATTCTGATCACCAAAAATTTATAATATTATTATTAGTACTTACAAGTGAATGCAGACTTTTTCTCCTGTGTGCTAATAGTTTTCCCCTCCTTTTTTACATCCTGCAGATCGCTTTGTAGGCTGGTGGTGAATGACTCACTATCAGTTGCATCACAAACACCTTCAAGAAGAGATTTCTTAATATCAAAATTAAACAAAGTCCCTTGTCTCTTATTCATATTAAAATTTAAATCTGCAGGCCTAATGCTTTTAAAAAATCATGGAACTACGGTTTCGAAACTTTCACCCTACAATACAAACTAGCGAAGAAAGTATTCAATATTACTAGATTTGAGAACCGGATACAGACTACTTTGATCTTCAGTTTTAGTGGAAAAATTTTCTTTATACTTCCTTACTGATTGTTCCCTAACATTTGCAACGCAGATGTTAATTCTTTCAGTTTTGAGAACAGAGAATATGCCGCCCATTGTTGTAATCGGCTTGCAGGCAAATTTTATGATCGGTCATAAACAGCGGTATTCTCTTTCCCGATTGTTGAAAGATTTCGATGTGTGAAAATTAACGATAATTCCTGAATATTTCCATGCTTAAAAATGCATGGCTTGGTCACTAACATTTGCTAAACAGATATTATTAGGTATTCTGGATCTGAACTTTTCGACATATTCACAAATATTATTCACCTTAGAATATTTTCACTATAAAATATTTATTCATGAAAAATGCTTAGAAAACTAAAATGACAAATTCCAGGAGAACTTCTCGTGGAACACTAATGTCCCGTGGAAGGTAAACACAGTTTGGGAAACCCCCTGATCTGGATGATGTCTTTGAGACATTACAAGACATTCAAGTTTGCAACTTCATTTCTTCAAGAAACGAGATTCCTTCAAACACTTCACTTAGTGCAGCCTTTTGCCTTTTATCCTATCGAGTGCTATCCCATGAACCCTTCCCACATGATTCGAAAAACTGAAGATGTACCTACTTTCTACTCAAAATTCTCAGTTATAAAAATTGCCACAAGCTGATTTGTCTGAATTTGTGGTTGTAATCTCCAGAAATATTGTTCATCCTTAGCTTTTGGACACCTGTGTGTGTGTGTGTGTGTGTGTGTGTGTGTGTGTGTGTGTGTGTGTGTGTGTGTGTGTGTGTTTTATATTTATTTCACAGATGAAAGGTACAAGAATCTATAGCACATCAGTGCCATGTGTGAGAAATATATATATGATTATTTATTTCATTCAATTTTTCTTTTCTTAAATCTAAATGAATATTATATAAATATAAATCAACTAATAACATTTTTTGCTTATGGGGAATAAGCAAGGCCTTTTAACCCTATCATGGTTTATGAAGACTGAGGGGAAGTTCAATCTCCACCAGTAGCCGATTAGATATAGCTGGCCCAACTCTATCACTAATTATAAGTGGCAACCAATAAAGAGACTGGCGAACATGTGCTGCCATCTCTTGTTACCTAACCCTAACAGAATATTGTCTGATATAGTGTAGGTTTCAAGGTCGATTTTCTGTTTACATTTATGAGACAAAATTCCCACTTGCCCATGCTAGAGGTAGACTAACTCAGGAACCAGTCAAAGCCTTTCTTCAACTTTTTCCTGAAAAAAAAAAAAAAAAAAAAAAAAAGAAGTCCCTCCAATAAGCAACTAGACTTGAACTTAAGTCTATCTTCAGTAATTTATAGTAATTTATTTTGCATTTTGTGCATAAAAACATGGCATGGAAACTGGAGTCAAAAGCAGACTGAATAATATTGTTGGTATGCAAAAGATACATACAACACATTAATAATTTGTAATAGTGTTGTCATTGCGAATAACATATATATAGGGCTTGACAAATCCTACGTCGTGAAATTGGTCCCCCACACACACGCACATGCACCCATTTTTTTTTTTGTCCCATTAAGTCCCAACATGAGTTCTATAAAATGATGGTGCTGTATTGTGATTAAAGAAATTTTCTTTTGTGTGAGAACCACTCACAGAAGGAAAAGTCAATAAAGAATACAAGTAAAAATAATATTAATTTTATAGGAAATATAATTTACTAGATTCATTTTTACCACACTGGGCATTTATAGGATGGGCATTGTATTTTCTTAAAGTCAAAAAAGATTTAATTAAAAGTTTTTATTAAAAAATTTTCTATTTTGTAGTCTAATGCTACTTGCCACATGATTGGGCAAGCATATCTAGCATGCTATGCATGCACACAACTTTTTTTAAATTTAGGTATGCATTATTTCAAATGCCATGATTTTATTCTGTAGGGTGACAGTGGTGGTCCTCTCGTGTGTAAAGATAACAACAATCATTGGGTTCTTCACGGAGCTGTAAGTGCTGGTATACAAGGAAATAGGTATGGTACATTTTGTGCATTTAGACCCACAATTTTCACTCGCATTGCTGCCAATTTCAACTGGATCACTGAAATGATTACGAAATACAGCTAAAATAATACAGTCAGAAACGCACTTAGTATATTTCTTTTGAGAATATGGTCGCAAATATGCAATAAAACACTATCTGAAATTTGACTTTAAAAAAAAACCACTTTTTTTTAATAATTGGCTTGCTGCTGTTGTGAATTATTTAAAAAAATAAATATCTAAAATTTACACCTCTTCATTTGTTTCAATTATTTTCAGTTTTGCTTGATTATTTACGATTCATCACATTCCTAAAATTTCTGACGCAATTGACACCACCTATAAATCCTCCTTAATGCAGTATAAAGAAAAATGAAGGGAAAAAAAACATGCATATCCATCTTACAAGAATAAAATGCAACAAACAATTCTAACTACTTTTAATCAGATTTGACAAGAACAGTCAAATGCTAAGTGAAGTCATTAGCCTCTATATATAAGTAACCCAATTGTGAAGTGACTTCATGCAAACTTTGTTTGCATACAGTTGGATAAAGGATGAAACCAAGAATATAACTTCTTGGTATCTTTAATTTATAGTATATCCAACTGAAAAACTTTCAACATCTGTCTCTAATTGATGGAGACAGATGTTGAAAAAAAAGTTTTTTCACTTGGCTATGCTACCAATTATATATTTGGTTTAATCCTTTATCCAAGTGTAAGCAAACAAATTTTCGGCCTGAAGTATTTTTAGGAATGGGGCAACTCGTGGCAAAGGTGGTATAAGTTCTCATCACTTGCCTTCGTGTCCTATAATGCAAAGCACATCTCCTTGTGGACATGTATAATGCTATGTATTAATTGAAGGGTGGTCACTACCCAGACCGGTTTCGACCTTTATTGAGGAGACCCTATATAATGAGATAATGGCAAAGGTGGTATAAGGAGAACTTAGTAATAAGATATGACACCTTTTGGCTACTCGTATATGGAAATATGATTTCTGCATTAATTCAACCCTGGTATTACTTCTGGGTCTGGCACTGTATTTATTCATACAGGGTTCCACCCCTATCCTCCCCACATCCCATAGGTTGGGTTGAGTCCTCCTAATGAGGGATTAAGTATGTATTTTATGACTATAGATCAGTCTGTGTGTGTGTGTGTGTGTGTGTGTGTGTGTGTGTGTGTGTGTGTGTGTGTGTGTGTGTGTGTGTGTGTGTGTGTGTGTGTGTGTGTGTGTGTGTGTGTTCACGTGGCAGGTTTGCCTGTTCTGAGGGATGAAAAACTTGAGTTTCTGGATGAAAGTACCCTCTACCTCTGTATGAGGTAAAGGTTCCTTGGGTCATGGACAGGAATCGAACCCAGGACTTTCCGACTAAAGGGCTTCGTCTGAGCAGCTTATGAGAGACTTCAATAAAGGTTGAAACCAATCTAGGTAGTGGCTTTTCCATAATGCATAGTATTATACATACGCGAAAGGATGGGTGCTTTGCATTATGTGACACCAAGACAATTAATGTGAAATTATAAGCCTCCTTTTACAAGTAGCCTAGTCATGAAGGTAATTCACATGCAAACTTTGCTTACACTTGGATAAAGGATGAAACTTAGAATATAATTTCTTGGCATCTTAAATTTATACTTAAATGCCAATTCTGTTTCCACTTAACTAAATGTAATAATACACTGTAGGTATAACCCAGTCATACAATACGTCATGTTACAAACCATCATATTTTGAATCACCTTCCCTCTATTGCTTGTGAATGCAAGTAATGGTTTAATAACATTCTTAAGAAGTCAAATATATGTACAAATGACAAAGCATTTATTTATGTCAGATACCCAAACAAAAATATTCAGAATTTTTACAAATGTAAAATTACTCTAAATATCTTATATAGGGGCATATGGCAACCGGCTTGGTCATCCATGTACGCCATTAAAGGGCTTTCCATTTTGATAATAGAAATGTCTCATTTGGAGATAACTGTAGTATTAACTGGCATAGGACTTTTTACTTCACTAAGAACTTGATCTTTGTTTTTAACAACTGTAACAGAACTGCATGGTAAGTTTAGCCTGCAGTCATTTCAGTGTTTGATACATCATCAATAAATTTAATAATTTTAATCTCATTAAGTAATGTAATGCAATGAAGTTTACACACCTTTTCATCTCTGGAAGTAACAACACCGTTACTTTGAATTTCATCTTTTAATAATTAACAATAAAATAATAGTTATAAACAGAAAAAGTCAAAATTACATAATAGAGAGAAAAAGCAAGGCTAATAAGTATCAGATGGATTACTATTCAGGGCATCATCCACTCATTACTAACACAACATTCCATCATAAAGCGCACAAATTTACAAACAAAAAAATACCATGAAGACTATCATTATGGATCTTATATCTTTACAAAGGTTCAGGACAAATGAGTGCACAGGAGATTTCAAATAGGACTATTTAGACTTCATGCTGGTTTTAACTCATTATAAGGTTAAATGGAATAAAAATAGCACAAATAAATAATTAAGCACGTGTTTAACATATCCTATACTTCTCAGTCACTGAGACATTGTCAGGGAAACAATTTCTATTATAATTTTAATATTAATTAAATGAGTTAGCCTATCTCATACGGCGGTAGCAGGGTTTTTTCATCCCGCATACAGATAAATCAGCCCTTCAGAACACACGCAATTTACAGATATGGAATACCGGTTGTGGTGTTGGTGGAGGTAGATGGCGTTGATGGAGATGATTTGTAGTAGAGGTTCTGTGTAGTGGTTGAGACAGTTGTAGGTGTCCTCCCCCGATGTGTCTTCGGACTCCTTGGAGGTGTCAGGAATAATAATAATAATAATAACATTGTTTTCCTGACGATGTCTCAGTGACAGACAAAACAAGGATTGATTATATGAGTTTATTTATTACTGCTATTTTTATTCCATTAAACCTTATAATGAATTTCAAATAGAAAGTGATCGCCATTTATTTTTGAGGCAGGGTGAAAATTAAGATATCATACTGAAAAGAAAAGTACATAAGAAAGTTTTCAAACAATCAAAATTGATTGTTTGATGTCTTCAGCATATGAAAGTCTAGGAACACACAAAAATAAAAAATTACATATATGGGACAATGAAATAAAAACAATAATTGAAAATAAAAATCTGGCCTTTAAAAGATGGTTAAGTAGCAAAAAACAAGAAGATGAAATTGAATATAAAAAGAGAAACCAGAAAGAGACAGAGAAAGTTCAAAACATTTTGCATCATATCTAGAAAATGACATATACAAAATAAGGTGCAATGCACATAAAATACTAAAACACATGAATGAAGATATAAAGGAAACTGAAAATATAAGTTGTGAAATAGATGTAAAAGAATTTTGGATTAAGTCACAGATCTTTGGACAGATAATACTAACATAAAAAAATTACATCAATAACTTACAAAATACTTTAAATGATATTATTACTATTACTATTATTACGGGCACCTCCAGGGAGTCATTAGACTCATCGAGGGAGGCCCCAAATCATATTCATCACAACTATTCAACATTCATATAGTATCTATCATACCTCGCCTTAAACTCATTCACTGTCACAGCATCCACCACAGACTCCGGGAGCACATTCCACTCATTCACTACTCTAAAAGTAAAGAACCCAGGTCTAACACCTTTACTAACCACACTTTTGCCCAGTTTCCATGGATGTTCCCTAGTCCTCCCACAACCATCCCTGTTCTCAAAAATATCTTCTGAATTAATTTTATAGAAACCCTTCAGTAATTTGAATGTCTCAATCATATCTCCCCTCCTCCGCCTATCAACCAATTTTTGCAACCCACAAATCCTCAACCTGTTCTCATAAGGTTCATTCCACAGACCTGCTATCATCTTGGTCACTTGCCTCTGGATCCTCTCCACCTACTCCCCATTAAGAAGAAACCTAGGTGACCAAATCTGGGCACAGTAGTCGAGATGGGGTCTTATAAAGGATACAGAGGAACAATATCCTGCTTGTCTCTGCTCGTCAACGTATTCTTCAGCAACCAAGTGATTTGATGAGCTGATTTGGCCACTTTTGCAATGTGTCCCCTAAATTTCAATTCCTTATCCACCAACACTCCTAAATCTCGTGCCTCATCAATTTCCTGGAGCACAGTTCCACCAATGCAGTAAACTGCCGCCAATCTTTTCACTCCAAAATGCATAACATTACATTTTGCCACATTAAATTGACATCCATTCTCCTTAGCCCAGACCTCCAATCTATGCAAATCATCCTGCAAAATTTTGACGTCATCTGCATTCACTATTGCCTTACCCAACTTCGTATCATCCGCAAACAAATGAACTGTTCCTCTCAGATCCTTTCCTATATCATTAATGAACAAATTAAACAGCAGTGGTCCAAGAACAGATCCTTGTGGCACACCACTAGTCACAGGCCGTCTTGTGGACTCTACTGTTGAGTAAACCATTCTCTGATATCTCTCCATCAACCACCCTCCTATCCATCTCACCAACCCTATGTCCATCCCCATATGCTGCAATTTACTGATTAGAATTCCATGTGGTATCCTGTCAAAGGCCTTAGCAAGGTTCAGTAGAATCACTGTAAACCCAATACCCTTTTCCTGTTCAGCCATCACTGTGTTATAATACGTGAGCAAGTTACTGAGGCATGACCTACCCTTCACAAAACCATGCTGTCCCCGATACAGTATCCCATTTTCTTCTATCCAATCTTGTATTTTCCTCTTGACTATTTTCTCTAAGACCTTGATAATGATTCCTGTTATGCTCATTGGCCGGTAATTTTCAACAGCAACCTTGGAACCACCTTTGTGCAGCGGAACTATTTCCCCCTCTCTCCACCCCCTTGGGACTGACCCAGACCCGAGGCTCAAATTAAACAAAATGGTCAAGGGCACTGACAATTCTTTAGCCGCTTCACGTACGAAATGAGCTGGTATACCATCCAATCCTACAGATGCATTGACATTGAGGTTCTGTAATAGACTAGTTACCTCTACTTCATTCATCACAATTCCAGTATAAGCTGTTGATTCTTCCATTCCTGCAAAGTCACCACCTGGATGATATACTCTTGCAAAGTGCTCGCTCAGTAATTCCACAATATCGACTGATTCGGTTACCTCCCTACCCTCAGCATTTTTTAAGATCATTCTACCATGAGCATTTTTCCTTTTACTTGCAACATATTGAAAAAACTGTTTGGGACTCTCTTTAGCCTGCATGACCAATTTTCTTTCGTAATCTGCTTTTGCTTTTCTTACCACCCTTGTTACCATCTTGGCCTGAGCTTTATACTGTTCCTGTGCCTGATGGTCACCTTTCACTTAAATTCCCTCCACAATTGTTTCTTTTTTTGCAGCTCAAGCTTAATAGTGTTATTCATCCATTTAACCCCTACTTGGTTTATTATTCGGACTCTTGCTATACGGTCAACCATTGCCTCCTGCAAACAGTTCTTAACCACCTCCCATGCACTATCAACATCCATCCCTTGCAGTTTTACATGCCATGGCACTGAGCCAAGCACACACCTAAGCTTGTCATACTTACCAGCCCGGTAATTCCACATGTACCCTGTCTTAATTGTAAATTCCACTCAAGTCATGACCTTATGGTCACTCTCATCAATTCGTGGCAACATGGTCATGTTCGTTACTGCCACATTCTCAGTTGCAATTACAAGGTCCAGCACTCTCTGCCTCCTGGTATTTTCCACTACATGTTGCCATAGATAGTTGTCCCTTAATAACCGCATAAAATTCAATTCCTTCTTCCCATGTGCCCTCTCCTCTTTCCAGTCAATGTTACCATAATTGAAATCACCCATAATAATTACCCTCCTTCCACTCATTTCTTCCATTTGCCTATGCATACTATCCCCACCATCTATTCCATCACAGGGTATATAGCAGCGCCCAATTGTATATTTTGTTCTGCTAGATTCTATATCACACCAAACAGCCTCGAATGTGCTCTTTTCTCTATCCTTCAGTTCAACTTCTATACTCCTTGGCTGCAGCTCATCAGCTATCATAATTATTCTAATACTCCTCCCCCCTTTTTATTCACCCTGTCACTCCTGAACATGCTATACCCATCTCATTCAATCCCACTAGTGTTATCATCTTCTGTCAGCCATGTTTCACTAATACCAACAACCTGTGGCCTGGAAGTGCCAACCATGGCCAAAAACTTTTCCTTCTTGTTCCTAATACTCCTGGCATTAGTGTACATGAATTGCAGAAGCTCATTTGTCCTATCCCTACTTTGATGCCTTATACTAACTATCCCATTCTGATTTGTTGTCCTTCGTACTTGCTCGGGCATAATATACTCATTCATACACTCAACTGCCTCCCTAAAGTCTGCATATCTACTACCCCCCCTCAATAAATCTAGTTTCCCTGAGTCTGTACATCCACTTCCGCATCATTCATCAACACTTTTTCAAGTCTCTGTACACCAAGTCCATTCAAATGTAACCCATGCATCTTATATAAGTCCTTTCGCCCATCGAACTCATTCCACACATCCACAAATTTCACACCACTCTCCATGCATAACCCACGCATAAAGTCATTGGCAATTATGGCCCTCCTTCTAAACACTTCGCTGTCATACCGTGGTAAGATACTCACCATCCTAATTCTCCCACTCTTCTCTTTTGCTACCTCAAATAATTCCCTCATATCCTCTATCATTTCCATTTTGTCCTCTTTCAAATCATTTGTTCCTGCCACGATTATCATCTCTTTCGCTGATTCGCTGACATCCTTTATGTTCGCACCCGGGTGGTACGACTTCGTTAAACTCTCAACTATTACACCGCTTAATTGCGAATCCTCATACAGCACTCGCTCCTTCATTTGATTGACGTTTACGAACATTCTATTATTTGGCATCACAGACTTTCGCCGGTTATTTGTCGGTACGTTCAGCACACATTTTTCCATATGCTCCAGTTACCTTTTAGCTCTGTGTATCACACCATTCAAACGGGCAATTTTTACTACTCGCATTTATCTCACCATTTTCATTATCAATCAAATCATTTATTCGTTCTGTATTTCTACCTTCATTTACACTTTCAACGATGCTCTCACACCTATCTTGTGCTACCACGCAATTCTCTAGCACACCGCCATTTTCTACATTCTGACTATCGTTAACAATATCACTCTCGCCACACGAAACATGCTTGAAATCCTCATTCTCTTTACACTTTCTGCACATATTAACTCCACTATCACTTTCTAACCAGACTCCCACCGCTCTTCGCAAGGCATACATCTCACAGACAGCACATTGCATAAATTCGTTTACATCAAAACTCTTAAACAAACATGGCGACCTGGCCGCCATTTTTTTCTCTATCGGTGCCATATGTACGCTATCTTATCTTAAAATTAATAATTAAAATAACAGAAAACACGCAAAAATTGCACAGACACATCAACAAAAACAGCAAACAATACTACTTAAAATTCTAGTAAAATTTCTAATGTTAACATAAAATACTACTGATCTTTTCAGGAGCTCTCGACAAGCTGACGATCTAATCAGTGCAACACCCAAGTATATTATAAGAATGAAAGAATTAAAGGACAACCTAAGAAAAATTAAAAAATGACAAATCAGCAGGAGAAGATGGGATAAACTCTGAACTGTATAAATTTGCTGGAAAACAATTTCATCAGAAATTATTAAAATTTTTAAATAAAACATATACAAATGGACAAATACCAATAGAATGGAATACAAGTATAGTAATACCTATATTTAAAAAAGGGGATAAAACAAAACCTGCTGATTACAGAGGTATTAATTTATTGAATACATGCTACAAAATATATAGTAGAATAATCCTTAATGAAAATATACAGTGAAAAAATATTATTAGAATGTCAAAATGGATTTAGAAAAGGATGCAGCTTAAAACTACTTATAAAAAAAAGACAATTTAATTTAGAAACTCATCTTTTGTTTATAGATTATATTTACATTTGAGAGATTATATTATATTTGATATATTACAAAGAATAAATATATCTAATATTTCATTACATGTAATATTATATATATACAAAGATTATGAAATAAAAATAAAAATAAATGAAAAAATGTCTAAAAAAATCTATAAACCAAGGAGTAAGACAGGGATGTACTCTGTCTCCAACACTTTTGAATATATTAATGAAATATTAATACAGTGGAACACCTTAAACTATCCAGGTACAGAAATTTCTTGGAATAACAAAATAAACATGCTATTATTTGCAGATGATCAGGTAATAATATCAGATAAGGAAGACAATTTACAAAGAGCAATATATAATTTAAACATTTACATTACATCTTCAAACCATCATAGGTCACATAAACATAGCATCATCCACATGTTGGGAAATAGAATCCGCAAATTTGTCTCAGACAAAGACGAGGTTCAGACAGAACTGTCTCAAATTGTTATAACACTATCTCAAAATGGATATCCTCTAAACATTATCAACAAATTCCTGTATAAAGATAACCACCGATAAAAAGAAACAGTCTCCCAGCAGTTTTCAACAGTCGTCATCCCCTTTATGGGTTTCGTTTCCACCAATATAGCAAGATTGTCAAAAGCTCATAACATCAGCGTTGTATTTAAACCAACTACTAGCATTAGACAGGTGTGAAGATCTAAGGATAGTGTTCCATTTTACAAATATCCAATTGTGTATAATATTCCATGTACGTGTGGCCTCTCCTACATTGGACAAACTTCAAGAAGCCTCGAAATCAGACAGAAAGAACATGCTGGAGATGTCAATTATAACAGGACGATCACCTCTGGTTTAGAGCATCACTTTTCAACTTCTAACCATTCTATAGACTGGGAAAATAGTTCTATGTCCTACACAGACGATGATTTCAGACACCGATTATTCAAAGAAGCAACATTAGTTCTACAAACAGGTAGCAACCTAAACAGAAATCAAGGTGCCATATTGAATGAGACTTGCAAATATTTAATCAATTCACTCAGTGTGAAGGAACTAAAGTATGCCAACAATCATATAACGCTTGCTCATGCAGTGCATGTTCAGGACACGGACTAAAGATTCGCATATGTGCTGACATTGTCACGCGAATGTATCAATTTAGCTATCTCATAGTTATTAACGGATTTGTATTCTTTATACTTTGTGCATTTATCATATTTTTGTGTTTACCGTTCAAGCCTTGAGAAAGCTAGACAGTTGCTAGCGAAACTGGTAGGCTTTATTATATGAACATATATAGTAATTTAAAAAAATCTATGGTCATATAAACAGTAATAATTCCTATATAATTTGAATGTTAGAGCAAAACAGTTTGGAACGAAAATATCCATAGATAAAACTAAAACAATGGCCTTTTGTGGACAAACTCCGGCTAGGTAAAATAGTTATTAATAATAAAATAACAGAACAGCTAAATACTTTCAGTTATCTTGGATGTGAAATATCATATGAATGAGAAAAAGACATAAAATTAAAAACTTCAAAATTTTTAAAGATTATAGACCTGATAAATAGAACACTAAAAAATAAAAATATATACAACATGTAAACGGAACGGCCAACACCCAATATCCTAAATAAATAATAAAATATAAACCAATTGGAAAGAGAAGGCTGGGTAGACCTCAAAAAAGGATATTAGATGGATAATAATAATAATAATTATTATTATTAAGAGAGACCTCCAGGGAGTCGAGACTCGTCGAGGGAGGCCACATACTACACATACCAGTTATCATGCTCATTCTTGAATTCATTCACACTGCTTGCACTCACAACATCCAATGGCAATCCTTTCCAATCACATCCCACCCTCTGAGAGAAAAATCTAGCCCTCACACCCTTCTTAGCAGCCTTCATTCTTAGCTTCCAAGGATGCCCTCTTGTCTTTTCCTCACCCTCTATAAATTGAAATCCTGTATGATCCTTTCAGAAGTTGTATGTCTCAATCATATCACCTCTCTTTCTCCTGTTTGCTAGGTCTGCAGTTTAAAAATTCTCAATCTATCTTCATAATCAGTATTCCACAATCCTGATATCATTTTTGACACTCTCCTTTGTACTCTCTCCAATATATCAGAATCGCAATGGAAACCAAGAGACCAGACCTGTGCACAATAATCCAAGTGAGGTCTTAACAATGCCTTGTAAAGAGGAAAAATAACATCCTTATCTTTACATGTGAATGTTCATTTCATCATCGCAATTATCTTTTGTGAGCTGTATTTGCAATCTTTGCCACATGGCCCTAAACTTCAACTTCCTATCTATTAACACTCCAAGATCCCTAGCCTCATCAGTTTCTTCTAGCCTAATCCCACCAATATAATACAACATTGGATTTCAAATCAAGGCCGAAGTGAATGACTTTACATTTACTAACATTGAACTGACACCCATTTTCCCATGCCCACAATTCCAGACGATGATTCTATTCAAATCATTCTGCAAAGACTGCATATCAGCAGCATTCCTGATTACCCTACGTATCTTTGCATCATCAGCAAATAACTGTATGTCACTTGTCAAATCCTTCCCAATATCATTAATGTACAGATTGAATAACAATGGACCAAGCACTGATCATCATGGTACACCACTTGTTACCTTAAACCTTGCAGACTCAGATCCCCCGTGTACCATTTTTTGATATGCGTCAGTCACCCATCCTCTTATCCATGCTAATATTGTATAACCCAAACCCATTTTCTCTAATTTATGCAGCAGTCTGCAATGCTATATTCTGTCAAAAGCCTTAGCAAAATCCAAATGTATCATGGTGTATCCATTTCCCTTGTCTGGTTCATTGGTAACATTGTTATAGAATGTGAGCAAGTTAATAAAACATTACGTTCCCTTAGTAAACCCATGTTGTTCATTGCAAAGTATATATTCACTGTCGACCCATTTCAGAATGCAGGCTTTAACCAATTTTTCCAAAATCTTCACCACCACTCCTGAGATACTAATTGGCTGATAGTTAAATACATCGGTCTTTGCACCATCCTTGTGCAATGGAATTACCATACATTCCTTCTATTCCTGCTGAGTCTTCCCTGTTCTGAGACTCATATTAAACATCCTGGTCAAAGGAATGGCCAGTTCAGCTGAAACCACTTTTAGGAATCGTGCTGATATTCCATCAGTTTGCTGAATTCTTATTCAGTTTGTGCAACAGCTCTAATACCTCGGCCTCTCATACCAACATTGTCCACAGTTGCTTCTTTAACAGTGCCCCAATGTTGCGTTTACCAGGTTGATAGCTTTTAATGAAATGGGCACGCATTAACTGAACAACCTCTGTTGCATTTGTAACCCTTATGCCATCTGGATTTAGAATTATTCTCATATTCATTGTTTCTTTTACTTGCAGCATATCGATAGATTTCTTGTGGGTTGTCTTTAGCATTCAGAGCCACTTTCTTTTCATAATCAGACTTTGCTTTCCATACAACAGTTGTGACTATTCTAGCCTGCTGCTTATAATATTCATAACGAACGTCATCCTTATGCAAATTGTATTTCTTCCACGTCGTTCTTTTCTAACGAATCGCTTGCTTAATAAAATTACACATCCATTTGATTCCTACTCTATTTATTCTTCAAACTCTCGGAACACATTCTGATATGAGATTGGAACAGGTCTATATCCGTAATTAGCGTTATGATGATGACAATCAAAATTGAATAGTTTTCAGAAGTGAATTAAAAACTCAAACATTATTCAAGAAAAAAAAATGCAACAATTTGAAAAAACGTCTAATATTGGAAACTCAGTAAACTAACTGAAGAAAACATTATCTGATTCAGACATGATCTGAAGGACAGAAAAATAAGACTCCATTGGTTGGATCAGGAAGTTAAAGAAACAACTATGGAAAAGTGTGCAGAAAGTTCCTAGAAAGAAAGTGAGCATCTGCTCTAAGAAAACCCAGAATAATGTAAGAAAGTGAAAAGGAAAAAAAAATGTAAGAGAGTGAAGCATTTTTTTTAAGTAGCTAAACAAACGTCATGGGAAAACATTGTTATTATTGTTATTTCTAACACCTCCATTGAGTCCAAAGACTTATCGAAGGAGGTCACCTACTCTTCACCTCTCTTTCTCCAAATCAATCCACCAACTACACCATCCCCATCTACAGTCCACCACCACTACTAGTATTAATCACAGACAATCATAAACATCCATGCCAATGGCAGGATTCGAACCCGCAGCCTTTTGGCTGGAGAGCGGATATGATAAGCACTCGGCCGACCAAGCCGGCATTGGTAAGAATATAGAAGATAAATATTAGGAAGGTAGTAAAATGTGGGGTGCTTAAGGGTCAAAGCTGTATAACTGAGAGGAGACCTCCACATAGTCTTTAAAGGAATGCGGAGATCCGACCAGGGCTTCTGACCTAATGTCCAATCCTCACCTTCTCATGGTGCAACCTGTTGGGTATCTACTTGGATACTGAACAAAGAAGGATGGGCTGGCAATTTGGGATTTAGCCGAACAAATTGCATTCTTATTGGTTAAACCAAAATAAAAAATGATGGTACAACATGACAAAATTTCATGCCGGCTGGGGCGTCGCCCGGTTGAACAAGGTCCCTGTTGTTTTCGCCAGGGAACCAGGACGAACAGCAAAAAGTCAGCTACTGAAAATAATCTGAAAACAAACCCCAACTCAACATCACCAGAGTTAAAGATTGGTACTATTAACGTAAGAAGCCTGAATGGCAAAGAAATGGAGCCAGCTGAGGAATTAGATAAGTACCAGATCGACGTAATAGGCGTGACTGAAACAAAAAAGACCAAAACTGGTGAGATCTTTCTGAGCAATAAATATAAAATGTTATATTCAGGCAATGACAATCAAGGAAAAGAAGGAGTAGCCATAGTATTCAACACAAAATACGAGGCTAATCTTCTTCAATGGCAGTCAGTCTCAAGTAGAGTAATGTGGGCAAATATGAGAATGCGGAACTGGAAAATGAGACTTATTTGTGCCTATGGTCCCACAGAAGGTTCTACTAAGGTAGAAGTGGAGGAATTTTTTGAGGCTTTAGAAAAAGCAACTGACACAATGAAAAAGGAAAAGTTGTTCCTTCTTGGGAATCTAAATAGCAGAATACGAAATGATTGTGAAACATACAAAAATATTTTGGGAAAATTTGAAGAAAAGAGCAAAGCTAATAATAACGGCAAATATCTGTTGGATTTCTGCTCAGGATCTGGACTGGTTATTACTAACACCATGTTCAAACATAAAAATGTGCTCAAATTCACAAGGAGAGAAGAGGCAAGGAATAAGAAAAGTGTCATTGACAATGTTATTGTTGATAGTGATGTTTTCTCCCTGATTCAGGACACCAGAGTGTACAGAGGATTTGAAATTGGAAGTGATCACTATTTAGTCTTGAGCAGGATAAAATTGAATTTCATATTGAAAAGAATAGCATGTAAGAAAGTTTTAAAGCGAATAAAAGTTGAGCAGCACTCAGATGTGAACTGCAGACTAAAATACAGAAAGATTATTGAAGAAAAAATGAAAGAGTTTGAGAACAGGAATCAAACCTTGGAGATTCAGTGGCAAACTCTGAAGAAAACATTGATTGATTGTGCCAAAGCGGCATGTGGTGAGGTTGTCTGTAAGGATAAAAAAATCAGAACTCCCTGGTGGACACAGGAAGTTAAAGAGGCAGTGAAGGAAAAGAAGAAATCATATCAAAGGTTCCTGGCAAATAAATCAGCTTGTTCTCTTAGAGAATATAGAGACAAATGCAAGAATGCTAAACACTGTCTAAAACTAGCTAAACAAAGTCATGGGAGGACTTTGGCAAGAATATAGAAAATAAATATCAAGAAAGTGGCAAAGTATTCTGGAAGTTGTTGAAGAAGCTTAGGAATGGAGGAAAGAGTGCTGTAAAAGACGTTAGAGATGATAAAGGCGACATGAAAACAGGAGTCAAAGATATCCTTGAAGTATGGAGTAATTACTTTGAAAAACTGCTAAATGAAACAAGCAGTTATGACAGCACAGTGGTAAAAAGCACTGACCAGGCATGCAGTCAGGAATACAGATCCATACCTGAAGTAGAAAAAGCCATCAAAGGCTTGAAATGTGAAAAGGCAGCAGGAGTAGATGATATTCGACCAGAAATGTTGAAGTAAGGTGGTATAAAAGTCTTACACTGCCTGCACTGCATAGTTCAGAAAGCCTGAACAGAGGGACGAATTCCCGATGATTGGAGTAGAGCTGTCATTGTGCCCATATACAAAAAGGTAAATAAAACTGAATGTGAGCATTACAGAGGTATTTCCCTACTGAGTGTTCCTGGCAAGATCTATGCAAGTATACTTGAGAAACGGTTGAGAAGAATTGTGGAAGAAAAGCTTGGTGAAGAACAAGCTGGATTCAGGCCAAATAGAGGCTGTCAGGATCAGATCTTCACTTTGCGACAAATAGTCAAGAAAGCATGGGAATATAACAAAGATCTGTATTTAAGTTTTGTCGATTTGGAAAAGGCATATGACAAGGTGCCAAGAGAGAAGCTATTCAATACGCTGCAGTTATATGGTGTCAATGGGGCATTATATCAAGCAATACTTAGTCTTTATTTGAGTTGCAAGTCAGCAGTTAGAATTGAAGGAAGTACAGGAAGATGGTTTAATGTTAAATCTGGTGTGAGACAAGGATGTACATTATCCCCCTCTGTTATTCATTATCTATATGGATCACATTATGAAGGAAAGTGGTGTTAAACATGATATCAAAATTGGAGATGTTAATGTCAGCTCTTTGCTTTATGCAGATGATATTATACTTCTAAATAAATCCGCTACAAGTCTGCAAGATTCTCTAACAAAATTGAATAGCTGTTGTAATAGATATGGTATGAAGGTCAGCAATAAAAAGACAATATTATACTGATGATATTATACTTCTAAATAAATCCGCTACAAGTCTGCAAGATTCTCTAACAAAATTGAATAGCTGTTGTAATAGATATGGTATGAAGGTCAGCAATAAAAAGACAAAGACAATGAAAATAGGCGGAATCATTGAAAATATCAACTGTGTTGTGAATGGAGAACCTGTGGAACAAGTAAAGCATTTCAGCTACTTAGGCACGATTTTTAGTGAAGATGGTAAATTAAATATGGAAATAGACAACAGAATCAGCAAAGCTGGTATGGTGGGAAGTCAAGTGAATAAAGTCATATGGAATAAGAGAGAAATTAGTCGGAACGCTATATTAGCTGTATACAAGAGAGTGTTCCAACCAGTTTTAGCTTATGGATCTGAGAGCTGGGTCAGAAGTAAAACACTTGACCAAAGACTAGAGACCGCAGATATGAGAGTCCTGAGAAAGATTATAGGCGAGAACAGATGGCAGCAATGGCAATATCATATTAAAATTGAGGATATTAGGAAATAACTTGACATTTTTCTTGCATGGAGGGTGGTTGAGCCGTGGAATGCATTGCCTGATAGAGTGGTGAGGGCGAGAACGGTCAATGAGTTTAAGGAGTGGTATGATAGATTTTGTGTTTCTTAGGGAGAACCTCCCCTCGATGAGTCTTCACAGACTTTATGTTCTTAGGAAGGACCTCCCACGATGAGTCTTTTGACTCCATGGAGGCCTGAATAATAATAATAATAATAATTGTCAGCATCGAGGAATGTGTTAGCAGAGCTAATCTCAGGTGGTGTGGTCACTTAAATAGAATGGGAGAGAAAAGATTAGCAAAACAAGTGTTCTCTGCCAGGTTGGCAGGAAAACGACCCAGAGGAAGACCAAGATATAGGTGGATTGATACGGTACAAAGTGCCTTAGACGATAGAAATATAAAATCAGATTATGTTGGAGTCTTGACAGGTAACAGATTGATTTGTAGGAAAATTGTAGATAGGAAGTTAGTAATGATGTAATTTTTTCATGTAGTACTATCATATCCTGTACACCCCCTTGAGGGTACATGGCAGGAATTTGATGATGATGATGAAGTTTTGTTAACATCTTCTAAATATCCTTACTAGTTTACACATACTCTCAAGACAATCACATCGGTAACTTTATAGATCATTACTCGCAACAATTCAAACTGCAATTCATTCATATAAATACTTGAGAAAAAGCCTTTAGATTTATGACACTGCTATCTAATATTCACTATAGTCCTTCTTCATACAAATACAGAGTTCTAAACCATAACATCTCTTTTCTTCTATATCATAATATTCCTTTCTTTATTAACAAAATAATTATAAAAGGTTTTACATTATCATATTACTGGAAACTTATTCAGTCAGTCAATTTTTCTTACTTCATCCCACGGAATGTTTATTTTTCTCCCAGACGATTGACTCATAGGCTAGACTTGGACTTCATTGTTCTGCCTTTCCTTCCCATCGCCGATTAGAAACAGCATGGCTCGGATCGATCCATGTGGGCGTATATAGCGCCCAGTTCCTTCAAGCTTACTCGGGAGGCTACCGATTCTCTCCTCGTCGATTCCTTCTGTATGACATCATGAACCGATGGCAGTCCATACCAATATGCTATTGATAAGATCCCGAACTCGAACTCTCTCCGACTCCACAAGAAAATCGAAAGTAGACTAAATACCTGAAGTCATCGAAAGGGGGGGGGGGCAAACCGCTTTTATACCTTCTACCTTTGGCACACTCCCTTGCGCACGTGTTGTATATTCTATTCGCGTCTCCCTGGAGAACTCCGTGCACGTGCCGTATCTTCCTGGAAGAAACATCGAGCGGGTGCCGTTCCGCACGTAAACAATTTGTCGTAGGCTACACAATTCACTGAAGTTTTCGTTAGTGGACTTTGAACTTCTGTTTGCTATACCCCAACATATATCTTATAAAGAATACTTCTCCCATTATAATTTTTTACAAACAAATGACATCGTTTAGCTTTAAGTAATATTACAATAACTGTACTAGCATATGATTCTTTAAACAATTAGTATCTTTACCTATGTACAAGCATTTTCGTTATTGTTTATCCAAGCTTGTTGAAACTTGAACAAAATATTTCTTTAAGGAAATCTTTTCATTCACGATCTAACACTATCATATTGTTAGATCCTAAATGAAGGAATCTTGGAAAGAAATCATTAATTTAGGGTCTAACATATAAAAATTGCAAACAAAAAGAAATATCTGCACATCAGTTATAATTAAAAGTGAAACTTCCTCACTTTATGTAAAAATTTGTATTCTTTATTTAAGCTATATTTAAGCTATTATGATTAATCTGCGATTTCATTTTTGTATGTCTTAAAATCCGAGGGATAATGAGAATTAAATTTAAGCCTTACTTAAGCTATGTAAAATCTATTGTGTCATCATAAAGCTGTTAAGTATTAATTCCTGGAAGGCCAAAAGCTACACGCGTACAGCGTAACGCTAGGAGGTATTGCTTATTCGGAAAATCATGTAAACATGTATTCTATCAATCCGAGTATATCAGCGTCGTAGAAACGAAGGATAAGCCAAAGGGTGAAATTAGTAAGGATCGTGTGCAAAAAGGGACTGAAAAAGAGTGCGCTCTATAGGAGTATAAAAGGGGGGTTGAGCCAGGAACACAGGGAATTCTGAGATATCATTGATTATGAATTGGAGGCGAGTTTTCGTTTTGGTTTCATTCAGTACAGATGTGTTTATCAGCGCTCCTTGTAGTATTACAGCAGTGATTAAGTTTTGTTTTTAATGATTAGTTCAGAGTTCCTTTCAACATTAAAATTAAAATAGTGATTGTTTGATGTTCTCCTATAGCGTCAACAGCGTGCTCGATCATCAGAGCAGGTAAGACTTTTATTTTCATCTTCAAAAACATTTTCCAGGCCCTCTCCTGTTCCCCGCCCTGTGCAGCAATCGGTGGTTGAAGGGACAAGGCAGGTCCTTCCCCCACTTCAAGTCTAGATTTAATTATAGATTCACCATATGAGGATCTCTCTTTCAAAGAACTTCTAGCTATCTTTCGGCAAATTGGTAACATTTTACACACAAAATGGCCAGAAAAGGTAGAAGTTCATCAGATTATGGAGGTCGAGACAGAAGACCCTCAAACCTCCGAACTTTCTCCTCGCCTTACACATGACAGCGTCAATTCCTCCGCTACAACAACTGACATAGATTCTAATGATTACAAGGAAGTCAGCAGAAAGAAGAGAAGAAAGAGTCTCTTGCTGCAGAACCTGAATTTGCATCTCAAATGGACACATCAGCACAATCTAGTGCAAGAACAGAGACAAATATACCGACACAGCCCAAAGAGAGGATCCCACCAGTAGTCTTGCGATCTAAGGAAAAATGGTCGTTGCTTGCAGAGACGATGAAGAAAAATAACATCAAGTTCTCATCAGCCAAAAACACAGATGATGGAGTCCGCATACAGCCTGAAGGAACAACGGACTACCGCCAGCTCACGAGACTTATGGACGATCATAAATTTCCATACCATACTTACCAACTTAAAAGTGAAAAGAACCTCAAGGTAGTGATCAGAGGTTTGGTAGAAAACATAACATCAGAAGAAATAGCTACTGACCTTAGATCACAGGGCTTGGAGCCGATCAAGATTTCTCGAATGTATTGAGCAGACAAGCGCCCCATGCCTCTGGTCTTAGTAGAGATCAGTAAAGATCAGAGAGAAATTTATGATCTTAGAATAGTCTGCAACTTGGTCATCAAGACCGAGCCACTGAGAAGAAAGGCATCGGCTGGTCAATGCCAAAAATTTGGGCATGCGCAAATGTTATGCAGAGCAGACTACAAGTGTGTGAAGTGCGGTGGCAACCATCCCTCGCACACTTGCGTCAAGCCAAAGACCACACCTGCTAAATGTGCGAACTGCAGTGTCCCACATCCTGCTAATTACAAGGGTTGTTCTTTCCACCCATTCAACCTTCAAAAGCCTAGACAGGAGTTAATCCAGCCCACTCAGAAAAATATTGTGAGATCTGTGCCTGAAATCAAAGCACAAAAAGTTACACCAGATAAATCTTATGCTTCCGTGGTTTCCTCGAGTAACACTGAGGTACTCCCAGCAACTAGCAGTCAAAATTCTTCAGCAATTCTCGCTGCCTAACTAGGGGAGATGCCAATGGCCTTCAGCAAAACAAATCCAAGCCAGGCCGACACCAACAAATTCCTTAGGAATACTCAAGTCATCTTCTCCATTATTAATGACTAATCTGGCTTCAACATCAAATTCTATGCAGATAACATTCTGGAATGCGAACGGTCTCAACAGCAAAATTTTGGAATTACAGGAACTTACAGATCATTTGCAAATTGATATTCTCCTCATTAACGAGACTCACCTACGTCCCTGAGATAATCCCAAACTCAGAAACTACTCGTTACTTAGAAATGACAGACTTAATGCCAGAGGTGGAGGCACTGCCATCTTTGTCAGAAGAAACATTCGCTATAATGAGATTAAGAAGATTAATACATCTAACCTCGAGGATACAGGCATAGAAATTCATACCAACAAGCAGGCAGCTTAAGGATTTATTCTGTATGCAACCCCCCTGGCAAACCTCTACTCCCCTCTGATCTCTCTTAGCTACCAGATACAAATGAAGCAATAATTGTAGCAGGAGATCTTAATTCCAAGCATCCTTTATGGAACAGCAAGAGTTTTAACAACAACGGAATGATCCTCTACAACTTTGCCTTGAAGAGAAATATTGTTATTGCAGGCCAGATTGAGCCAACACATTATGGAGCGATCGGCAGCCCTGATGTTTTGGATATTGCCATTTTTAACAATATTTCTCATCAATTCCAACTTCAAGTGGTTGACGAGCTAAGCTCAGATCACCATCCAGTACTCAGTACAAGTTTGGGGGAGGAACCTGAGCTCATTCCCAGCCAATCCCATACTAACTTTGCAAAATTCAAGGCTAAAATGAACACTATCATAGACTCAGTACCTACTATCTCCACCCGTGAAGAAATTGACGTGGCAGTCAACAATCTTGAATGTAAAATACACGCTGGTTTATCCACAACTTACTCTATTTCCATCCCAGCTCAAGTTAACTTACTACCTGCAGAAATCCTTGCTCTGATCAGGAACAAAAATAGGCTCAGATGCCGCTATCACAACACGCTATCTCCACAAGACCGTCTAGAACTAAATAGAGCGCCCAACCTAGTCCGTTACGCTTTAAAAGATCACAGAAACCAGCAATGGGAAAGAAAACTCTGTTCTCTCAAAACTGAAGATAATTCTCTGTGGAAGTTGACTAAAGCTCTCTGTACAGATCGCTCTTCCAGCCCATTCACGGAGAAAGAGGTCTTGTTTACAGAGGTAACGAAAAAGCAGAAGTTTTCGTTGAGGCTCTCCAACTTCAGTGCCGTCCTAATTATGCACAAGCGGATCTAGTTTTCATAGAAAAAATACATCGTCGGGTACGCTCTGTGCTTCGGCAACCTTGTAGCTGTGAAAATATCTGTCCCACCTCACCTAAAGATGTCTATTCAATCATTAAGAAGCTTAAAAACAAAAAAGCCCCTGGTCCAGACGAAATTACCAACAAAACAATTAAAGCCCTCCCACACAAAGCTGTCATGCATTTAGTAGCCATTATTAATGCAATTCTGAGAATTAATTATTTCCCCTTAAGATGGAAACAAGCTGATATATTCCTTATTCTCAAGCCTGGTAAGGCACCTCAGATGCCACAGAGCTATAGACCTATCAGTCTTCTATCATGCCTAGGAAAAATCGCAGAAAGAGTCATTCTCAACCGACTTAATGAGGAGGTGAATAAAAATAACATAATTCTGAAAGTACAATTTGGTTTTCGTACCGGACATAGCATTACACAGCAAATTCACAGACTGATTGAGTTCATCACTACAGGCTTTAACTGGAAACAGCACACAGGAGCTATCTTTCTAGATGTTGCAAAAGCTTTCGATAAGGTGTGGCACAAAGGTCTCATCTATAAATTAATTGCAGCCTACATCCCTCTTTATCTTACCAACATTATTAACTCCTTTCTACAGGACCGTAAAATTCAGGTCAAGTTGCTTGGAATTAGATCCTCACTGAAAAAAATCACTGCTGGTGTCCCTCAAGGCTCGCTGCTCTCACCGCTGCTTTTTAACATCTTTGTTTCTGATGTTCCTAGCACATCACTAACCACTATAGCCAGTTATGCAGATGATATGGCAATTCTTAGCAGATCTCTCAGGCCTAATATAGCTACTCAGCGCTTACAAACTGCAGCAACAAATTTAGAGGACTGGGTCAGAAAATGGAGAATATCTGTGAATGCCGATAAAAGCACATTCTCTTCACAAGAAGACAAGCATCTCACTTTGGAGAAGTTAAACTTTTTAACACAGCCATCCCATGGAGATCTAGCACCAAATATCTAGGCATTCAACTTGATAACCATTTAAACTTTAACTCCCACATAGTTTATGCATGCAAAAAAGAACTCTGCAATTGTACAACTCTATTCTCTCCTCAATAGAAGAAGTCAAGTCAGCACTGAAAACAATTATCAGACCATCGTTAACTTATGGATCGCCAGCCTGGGGTCACACTTCTCCCACTAACATCAAAAAGCTACAAGTTATTCAAAACAAGTGCCTCCGTATGATCTTCAACGCTCCGTGGTTTGTCAGAAATGCTCTCTTACATTGCGATGCCGATATTCCAGATATTCCCACTTTCCTCCATAACAGTGCTGCTGCTTATTTTGCCAAAGCAGCTGTTCATCCAAATCAACTCATTCAAGAGTCATCTAATTACGACGAACACGATAGGCGGAAACATAAGCGTCCGAAAGCTGCTTTGCTTATCGATTCTGGTGCCTCCGTACAACCCTAAATAGGGTGAGCCAGGTGCTCTCTAACCTTTAATACAAGACTATTTCATACCGATTAAGGGATCGAAGTCCATGGGACTGTTTTCCATCAAGCCATATCAGGTTATCGGTTAACACAGGGAATTCTCTTGATCTCTTGTCGTATCGTTTTCATGTTGGGTGGTTCGGAAGTTGGCAGGCAGTTTCGCGTAAGGGGTGAGGGGGAGTGAAGTCTGTGACGTCGGGCAGCGAGCGTTCGTAAAGAAATGAAGCTGGTTTCCATGCAGAGCTGAAGGAAAAAATTCCAGTCCTAGCAGAATGACTAGGACTGGAATGACCGTCGCTGAAAAGCCCCATCGAGTTGTTCATGAAACGTAAAGATTTTGAGTCCGTTTCCGGCAGAAAGATTGAAGATAGCGTAACCCCTACGTTGGCGTATAGACAGCCAAAATAGATGAGAAATATACAGAGAAACACACGTGGTACAGAACGACGTGGGAAAAAGTCGGTAAGGTGCTATTGCGCTAATTTTGTGTGAATGTTCATTTGAAGAAAGAAGATTGTTTACGATTGTAAAATTTAGAACATGATAGTAAGGAACTCTGTGGACTATTTAGAAAGTTAACCTCATTTATGAGTAAGAAGAATTGTTTAGGAGAGATCTTTTGTAACTTGTATGTGATAGGATTAACTTGATGCGATATGAAAGGTAGAATTTAGTGTCTCAGTAACATTAGAATGGTTGATAGTTTGTTCTTACGAGTAATACTGCAAGAAGGAATTTAGCTTAACTTATTATCATTTGATTTATATCCCAATATGTAATTAATGTAATACTGTGCTTGCATGCCTTATAAGTTTTAATTAGTTCGAATGTGTTAATCTCTTAGGTCGAGTTTATTTAGTATTGAGCATAATTAAGTGTATGAGTTTGTATTGTGTTTTAGATATTCCAATAAACATATCATATTTAACTAAAGCTGAGTCATGCCTGATTACGATTCCAAATTACCACTTATAAAAATAGAACCTATTTTGGAGGGAAGGATTTAGAGAATGAATATAAAATATAGATTTAGGTCACGACTGCAATAATCTAGATCTATACGGCAGTTAAATAGGATATAGGGTAAGAAAGCTAAGAATCTAGTATTGTCTCCCTGAGTAAGGATCTTTTCTACTATAGGATACTGGCTGGCGCAGCAAAATATAAATTCGCCAGTATCCGATAAGGAAACAATCTTAGATATAGATATAAGAATAAGATAAAGTAAGGGAAGAAAGAATAAATACCGAAAGATAAATATATAACAATAGAACAGCCGGTAGGATCTGATCGTATAAGGTTTAAGTAAGGAAGGATAGATATAGAAGTTAAGAATAAATCATAATTAATAAAATAAACTAAAATCGATATAGAAACACAAATATAACTATCCTGTACACCACTTGAGGGTATCAGGAAAGGTCGAAACCATTCTGGGTAGTGACCCTTCCCATAATGCATAGCATTATACATACTCATAAGGATATGTGCTTTGCATTATGGGATATTAAGGCAAGTGATGTGAAGTCATAAGCTTATATCTATATACGAGTTGCCCAGTCCTGAAAATAGTTCAGGAGCAAACTTTTTTACTTACACTTGGATAAAGGATTAAACTAAGTATATAATTTCTTGGTACGATTAATTTATAGATGACTCTAAAATTATGCATGCAGGCACTACAAAAAGCAAATGAAGCAGAAGAGAGAAAACTACTGTTGTTCTTAGAGTCTTAAAGGTGCCCCGTAGCAGGCTATATTGGGTTGTCTTGGCTGTTGGGCTGAAGTTCTCAAGATGCTAGCTTCCTAGTATTTACTTCCTAGTATATACACCAAATTTATCATAAGTTATTCTTAACTGAATAACTTATGATAAATTTGGTGTGAAAATTAGCAATAAATAGATAAAGACTGTAACAGACAAAGCTGTAGGCATCAGCTGCATTCCTGAACTGGGAACCTATAGAAGTATTTTAGCTATATGAGCAGATTTTTATTTTTTTTTATAACGATGGCAAATTATTATAGAAATAGACAACAGAAAATTGGTATAGCATGGACTCGAAAATAATTTATGTATCCAGAACAAGTAGCTGCATGCAATACAATATTCATACCAAGTTTAGCTTATTAACAGGAGAGCTTGATTAAAAATAAAAGAGTAGATCGACCTGAGCATAAGAGAGGACAATGTCCTCTCCTAAACTCAGCTGATTTTTTATTTTTATTTAATTTATTTTTACTCACTCAAAGGATTGGGTCTATTTTATATAAACACTGTTATAGTTAAAATATTAAATGTTATGATGACAAAACAAAGTAATACATTATTTAATTCCCACAGTACAAAATGTATCAGTTTGTTTTTTCTTTCTTTTATTGTTCACAATAAAGGGTTAAATATATATAAATCATCTATAAACAATTTAATAGGAAAGAAAAAAAAAATTCATGAAAACAAGATAGTAGGCAGTACATGTCAATCCAGGCTCACTTTTCTTAATGTATACAGTAACATGATCTGGTCTTTGACTTGTCTTTACAACATAATTGTACTTTTTAAATAACAGTATTAAAAAGCATTTTTGTTTTGTAAAATGTTGGAGTATTCATTTACATCAATGCTAATTTTAGTTCTTGACCTGTGAAAATAAGCTTAAGACAGTACTATATTACAATTGTGCACCTACTTAAGGGATCAAGATGTTGCAAGAGCAAGATGTATAGAGGTACTAAAGGATTTAATTAGATCATGCCAGTTTTAATGTTCATGTGTATAATTACTTCCACATGGTTAGCTGTGTGCTTCACAACCATATGACTGTGAAAGGAGTGTCCTGTGTTCGATTCCTGTCACTGACGTTAGTAGCTTAGGATCTTCCTCAAACATAGCCAAAGTTAGCCAGTTTTGGGAGTGGACTGCAGGTTTTTCCCCCTGCAAGCAGGCAAACCAGCCTTGAGAACATAATGCTTCTACAGACATAGGATACACTGGGCATTGGGCCAACCACTTTATCCTCGAATAACGGTTGTGGTTATAAGGAATAGAAACCCTCGACACCATAAAAGAAAAAGTAGGAAATATTAAGAAAGAAAGAAGAAAAGTGTATAATTACCAGTTCATTTTGTTAATGAAATTATATTCTCAGCAAAGCAGCACAATTAACTTTTTGTTTTTTTAAATAGACTGTCTATTACGTATGTTGTGCATACTATATACATGTTTAAGATTAATAGCGAATTCAACTAATGCACTGATTTAATTATAAAATTTATTTAGCTTAATTTGTATGTATTAGCTATTAGCTGCCACCTGTATGAAAGCCCAGAGTTTTGTGTCAGGGTAAACAGAATAAAGTCTGAAGTCTTCATAGTCTCAGTTGGCCTCTGCCAAGGGTGTGCGTTCTGTCACCCCTCCTTTTCATAATATTTATGGACTGGATTGATAGGCACAGCCGAAGCAGTGAGTGTGTCAGAATTGGAAGATGTAGCATTGGACATCTGCTTTTTGCAGATGACCTAGTTCTGTTTAGCTCTTCCACAGATGACCTCCAGCAGACCCTGGATAGGTTTGTAGCTGTTTGTGCAGAAGCTGGAATGAAGATCAGTGTGGCAAAAACTGAACATTTGTGGTCTCAAGACAACCATCCCAGTGCACTCTACATGTGAGTGGAGTCCCACTGGGACAGGTGGAGAAGTTTCAATACCTTGGGTCCATATTCACGAGTGATGGAAAGTGGGACGTAGAGCTAGATACTCGGATTGGCTCAGCAAGCGCAACATTGCGGGAGCTTGGCCGTTTGGTAGTATTGAAGTGGGAGTTAAGCCAGAAGGCAAAGCTGGCTGTCTTCAATACATTCTATGTCCCCATCCTCACGTATGGTCATGAGAGTTGGGTAATGACTGAAAGAATGCAGACACGAATTCAAACGGCTGAAATGAGGTTCCTTCGAGGGGTTGCATAGCTGACAAGACTTGACAGAGTCAGAAGCTCTGCAATTCAGGAAGCCCTCAATACTCAAGCATTGCTTTTACGTGTTGAGAGATCACAGTGACATTGGTACGGGCACGTAGTCAGAATGCCAAAAGAAAGGCTTCCCCAGCAGCCCTCTTTTCCAAGCCAGAGGGTGGAAAGCCACATGGAGGCTCAAGGACACGCTGGATAGATTATATCCAAAACCTTGGGAGGACACATTTGGGAGTCCCACCAGAACATCTGAGCTTGGTGGCGGAGGATCGTGACCATTGGAAGTTCCTCTTGCATCTGCTTCCCCCACAAGCCGATTAGAAAAGGTGGGCCTTGAAGATATATGTATGTATGTATTTGTATGTATTAATGATATAAAAAACTGGCTTGTGTTCTTGCACACTCAATGTATACAAGATTTACTGTCTTCAATTAAAGCACCTTAACTCTACATGTAACAATGTCTCATATTTCTTGCTTCATGATCAAAATAAAGACGGAAAGTGTTTTGTATAGTGGGGAATGTGGGGAATGAAAAGTGCACTATAATACTGGAAGAGCAAAGACAGGGATTTTTGGAACGTGATAGTGGATATTTACGAAGTCTCATTATAGAAAAAATAATGCTTAAAAGTAATCAATTGTAATGTTATGACAACAGGAAAATTATTAGTGGAAGAAGATACAACGACTGCATTTTTAATGACCTCTTTCTGAAAACTTCATCATCAAATTCCTGACATGTACCCTCAAGGGGTGTACAGGATATGATAGTACTACATGATAAATTTACATAATTACTAACTTCCTATCTACAATTTTCCTCCAAATCAGTCTATTACTTGTCAAGACTCCAATATTATCATTATCAGATCTTATATTTCTATCGTCTAAGGCACACTGTACCGTATCAATCCACTTATATTTTGGTCTTCCTCTGGGTCGTTTTCCTGCCAACCTGGCAGAGAACACTTGTTTTGCTAATCTTTCCTCGCCCATTCTCTTTAAGTGACCATACCACCTGAGATTAGCTCTGCTAACGCATTCCTGGATGCTGGCAATGTCAAGTTCTTTCCTAATATTGGAAATATAATTTTTAATATGATATTGCCATTGATGCCATCTGATCATGCCTCTAATCTTTCTCAGGACTCATATTTGCGGTCTCCAGTCTTTAGTCAAGTGTTTTACTTCTGACCCAGCTCTCAGTTCCATAATTTAAAACAGGTTTGAACACTGTCTTGTATACAGCTAGTTTAGTGTTCTGACTAATTTCTGTCTTATTCCATATGAATTCATTCAGTTGACTTCCTACCATACCAGCTTTGTTGATTCTGTTGTCTATTTCCATATTTAATTTTACCATCTTCACTAAAAATCGTGCCTAAGTAGCTCAAATGTTTTACTTGATCCACAGGATCCCCGTTCACAACACAGTTGACATTTTCAACAATTCTATCTATTTTAATTGTCTTTGTCTTTTTAATGCTGACCTTCATACCAGATCTATTACAACAGTTATTCAATTTAGTCAGGGAATCTTGCAAATTTGTAGTGGATTTATTTAGAAGTATAACATCGTCTGCATAAAGCAAAGAGCTGACATTAACATCTCCAATTTTGATATCATGTTTAATACCACTTTCCTTCATAATGTGATCCATATAGATAATGAATAACAGAGGGGATAATGCACATCCTTGTCTCACACCAGATTTAACATTAAACCATCTTCCTGTACATCCTTCAATTCTAATTGCAGACTTACAACTCAAATACAGACTACGTATTGCTTGATATAATGCCCCCATTAACATCATATAACTGTAGCGTATTGAATAGCTTCTCTCTTGGCACCTTGTCATATGCCTTTTCCAGATCGACAAAACTTAAATACAGATCTTTGTTATATTTCCATGCTTTCTCGACTATTTGTCATAAAGTGAAAATCTGATCCTGACAGCCTCTATTTGGCCTCAATCCAGCTTGTTCTTCACCAAGCTTTTCTTCCACAATTCTTCTCAACTGTTTCTCAAGTATACTTGTATAGATCTTTCCAGGGACATGCCGTAGGGAAATACCTCTGTAATTCTCACATTCAGTTTTATTTCCCTTTTTATATATGGGCACTCATAGAGCTCTACTCCAATCATCAGGAATTCGTCCCTCTGTCCTGTCTTTCTGAATTATGCAGTGCAGCCACTGTAAGACTTTCATACCACCATACTTCAGCATTCCTGGTCGAATATCATCTACTCCTGCTGCCTTTCCACATTTCAAGCTTTCATGGTTTTTTCTACCTCAAGTATGGATATGTATTCCTGGCTGCATGCCTGGTCAGTGTTTTGTATCACTGTGCTCTCATCAATGCTTGTTTCATTTAGCAATTTTTCGAAGTAATTACTCCATACTTCAAGGATATCTTTTTCTCCTGTTTTCACGTCACCTTTATCATCTCTAACTCCTTTTACAACACTCTTTTCTCCATTTCTAAGCTTCTTCAACAACCTCCAGAATATCTTACCATCGTCCTGATATTTACTTTCTATGTTCTTGCCAAAGTCCTCCCATGACTATTGTTTTGCTAGTTTAACACAGTGTTTCACTTTCTTACATTTGTCTCTGTATTCTCTAAGAGCAAAAGCTGACTTATTTGCCAGGAACCTTTGATATGATTTCTTCTTTTCCTTCACTGCCTCTTTAACTTCCTGTGTCCACCATGGAGTCCTGATTTTTCCATCCTAGCAGACAACCTCACCACATGCCTCTCTGACTGAATCAATCGGGATTTTCTTCAAGCCTTGCCACTGAATCTCCAAGGTTTGCTTCCTGTTCTCAAATTCTTTCATTTTTTTCTTCAATAATTTTTGTATATGTTAGTCTACAGTTCACATCTGAGAGCTGCTCAACTTTTATTCGCTTTAAAACTTTCTTACATGTTATTCTTTTCAATGTGAAATTCAATTTTATCCCGCTCAAGACTAAATAGTGATTGCTTCCAATTTCAATTCCTCTGTAGACTCTGGTGTCCTGCACCAGGGAGAAAACATCACTATCAACAATAACATTGTCAATGAGACTTTTCTTATTCCTTGCCTCTTCTCTCCATGTGAATTTGAGCACATTCTTATGTTGGAACATGGTGTTAGTAATAACCAGTCCAGGTCCTGAGCAGAAATCCAACAGATATTTGCCGTTATTATTAGCTTTGCTCTTTTCTTCAAATTTTCCCAAAATATTTTTGTATGTCTCACAACCATTTCGTATTCTGCTATTTAGATTCCCAAGAAGGAACAACTTTTCCTTTTTCATTGTGTCAGTTGCTTTTTCTAAAGCCACAAAAAATTCCTCCACTTCTACCTTAGTAGAACCTTCTGTGGGACCATAGGCACAAATAAGTCTCATTGTCCAGTTCCCCATTCTCATATTTGCCCACATTACTCTACTTGAGATTGCCTGCTATTCAAGAAGATTAGCCTCGCATTTTGTGTTGAATACTATGTCTACTCCTTTTCCTTGATTGTTATTTCCTGAGTATAACATTTTGTATTTATTGCTCAGAAAGATCTCACCAGTTTTTCTCTTTTTTGTTTCAGTCTCCCCTATTATGTCGAACTGGTACTTATCTAATTCCTCAGCTAGCTCCATTTCTTTGCCATTCAGGCATCTTATGTTGATAGTACCAATCTTTAACTCTGGTGATGTTGAGTTGAGGTGTGTTTTCAGATTTGTTCCAGTTGCTGACTTCACTGTTCGCCCTGGTTCTCTGGCGAAAACAACGGGGGCCTTGTTTAACTCGTCGACGCCCCAGCTGGCATGAAATTTTGTCATGTTGTACCTTCATTTTGTATTTTGGTTTAACCAATAAGAATATAATTTGGTCGGCTAAATCCCAAATTGCTAGCCCATCCTCGTTCGTTCAGTATACAAGTAGATACCCAAAACAGTGTGCACCATGAGAAGGTGAGGATTGGACATTAGGTCCGAAGCCCTGGTCCGTTATCCGCATTTTTTTAAGGGCTATGTGGAGATCTCCTCTCAGTTATAAAGCTTTGACCCTTAAGCACCCCATCTGAAAGGAAATAAAAGAATGGAAAAAAGTGAAGATGACTGGTTTATATCATGACTTTTTGAGAAACCCAGAAACTAAAATTGAAACTCTTTTGCAATTCTTTAAAGGTGAAATTTGTAGCAGAGTTGGGATTAAGGATTTTGGATCCAAGATTTTTATTCCAACCCTCTAAAAATAAAACTCCTTTAATAAATTTGTTGGCAGCCATCCATGATCAAATAACGTGACAATTAATGATATGTTTTAGAATAAAGAAAAAGTGTAAATTATGTAAATTAAGCAAAGAAAATAATGTACTTTTAAGGTATTTAGAATGAGGCTGAAAACTTACTTATCACTTGTCTCTGATAACTCAACTGCAGCTAGTGGATGAGTAAATTTCTAGAGTCCTGTTATATAGTATATGGGATATTACAATATCCCATGTACATGCTGAGGTATACATCAGGAATTTGATGAGAAAAATTTTAACTGCTCAGTATTTATTCATTCAGATTCGGTTGATGTATCAGACTGTACACTCTTTGAGTTCAAATGATCCAGGAGTGTTTTTTCTAAACTTTGGATTGGATTCTTAGTGTCTACAAATGTCATTTACTGTTGATTTTTCTTGTTATAAGTTTCAGATTAAGAAATGATTTTGGCTTCATGTATCAAGCTTTTGTTTTCTTAAATTTTGAGATGTCCTTATGCATTTATATAACTGTAAGAAGAAGTACCAATAAACTGGAAAAGCTCTAGTGTGGTCCTTCAATTATTACAAAACAAGAAAAGGTAATCATCTCATCTTTTTAATGTGTTAGAATTAATGGCCTATCACAGCCAACTATTGTAATAGTCCACTTACTTGAGGCCTAAGTATTTAAAATAGCACTATGTTTAGTAGTGTTCTTAGCTTATTTTAGTCAAACCATAGTATTAAATTATTATTATTATTATTATTCAGGCCTCCATGGAGTCAAAAGACTCATCGTGGGAGGTCCTTCTTAAGAACATACAGTCTGTCAAGACTCATCGAGGGAGGCCCCCCTAAGAAACACAAAGTCTATCACACCACTCCTTAAACTCATCGACCGTTCTCACTCTCACCACTGCATCAGGCAATGCATTCCACGGTTCAACCACCCTCCACGCAAAGAAATTACTCCTCACCCTCTTGCTCACAGTTTCCTTTCGTAACTTCCAGGGATGGCCTCTTGTCATCACTCCTTCCCGCTGTTCCAAGTGAAAGAACTCCCCAGTGTCAACCCTGTAACCACCTCTCAACAGTTTAAAAGTCTAAATCATATCACTTCTCTTTCTTCTATCCACCAAACTCTGCAGTCCACATTCCCTCAGACGATCCTCATAACTCTCCTTGTACAGTCCTGAAACCATCTTTGTCATCCGTCTTTGTATCCTTTCCACAGTTAATTTATCCCCTTCAAATCCTGGAGACCAAATCTGAGAACAATAGTCCAAGTGTGGTCTGATCAGAGACTTATACAATGGAATGATAACTTTAGTCTTTACTCTTATCTCAGCAGGTCAGTGTCCTTCTTATAATTGCAGCAATCCTCTGTGTTACCTTCACCACCTTTGCAATATGTCCCCTAAACTTCAGGTTTCTATCAACCATCAACCCCAGATCTCTTGTCTCCTCTACTTCCTCCAGCATAACTCCTCCCATAGAGTATGCTGCATCCAATTGATGTTTCCCATAAATGTGCTATAGATGTCCAAATTTTTTGTGAACAGGATATTTTAATTCTTTTCAAATAACCTGGCTTCATAGCAGCACTAGTAATGTTATGATAAGGTGGTGAGTATTCTGGAAACATCTTTATACTTGTTAACTTCACACGTAGCCAGTTTAACTAATCTTTTGCAAGGATCAAAACGTGTGTGCGAGATCAACTTCTCATGTTCAAGGATCTGAAATCAAATCTTTGCAACCAAAGAGTGCATCATACTAACTACCTTATGAAGGCAGAAGTAAAGGTAACATATGCACCCCCCCCACACACACACACCAAAAAAAGTGAAAACAATCATTGAGGGCTGATTTTGGTGACAATTAGAAAATACTGTAGTTTTTCTGAATCATATTGCTAGAAGAATATTTGAATAAATTAACAGCTATTCTTCTAGCAATATGAATCAGAAAAACTACAGTATTTTTTAATTGTCACCAAAATCAGCCCTCAATGACACTGACTTTTTTTTGGTCAGTGTCACATTTTTTCAAAATGTGACACTGCAGTAATCAAGCAGAGAGGATGAAAGAAGCTGTAATTCAGTTATTTAATTTTTTTAACCATATTTATTTTAAATGAATACAAATATTTCTGTGGTTTACCTAATCTTCAATTAATTTCCAGTACAAAATTAATCGAACCACACATTTCCAGACATAAAGAGATTTATTAAAATCAACAATCTAACTTTCTTAAGTCATTAGACTTTCATCATCAGGGGTACAAGACTTGTATAAAAAGGACTACAAAAAATTAATTACATACAACATAATAACAACTTCCACACATGTAAACAGAGTGACCAAAATAACCATTGTATCAATTAATGTGCAATAACAACAGTAACATCAACAACTAGCATTCAAACAATGCTAGTTGTTGATGTTACATTCTGTGGCAAAATGCATGTCATATCCCACTTTCACCGTTGTTTTATCTTTGATATATGCAAACCAAACTTAAGTGAAGAATTAATTTATGGCCTGATTAATCATATAATATTCTAAGTGGCGAATTTGATGTAAGGAGTCGGTGAGATAATTGGAGTATGAAAGCATTGTTTTTTTTTTTTTCACTTCACCACCCTTTGACCTGGTATTCTCTTCTCTTAGGCACGTGTATCAGAAACCATAAAAACAGAAAGGATCCTTGACGATAGTATAGGATGGGATGATATGAAAAATACCTTTAGTAAGAATTCGCTGTTGAACGGTATTTGTTTCATTATATTCATATGTTCATTGTGGTCACTTCGATGATCTGCAATACCAGGCCTCACCATGTACTCATTTTGTATGCTTTTTTGGAGGCTTCAACTCTCTGAATATCAATCACTGCACAGTTCATCCATCCATCTCATTGACGGCCTACCCTTTCCTCTTTTTCCATGTACTTTACTTTCTGTTACTATTTATTTTATTGTAAACAATGGGTAAAAAATAAATGTGTGAATAATATAAAAGGAATCATGTAAATCACACAACATCAGAAATATCTTCACTAGTAAGTCATATGTTGACTTACTAGTGAAATAAATCAAATTAACTCCTATGTTTAATTTATATAAACATTTCAGCTTATTTAGTGTGGTTAAGAGGTCGGCTGACTGACACATATCAAAAAGTGGTATTCTGCAAGATTTAAGGTAACTAGTGATGTACCAGAAGGATCAGTCCTTAACCCTCTGTTATTCAATTTGTACATTAATGATATTGAGAAGGATTTGACATGCAACATAGCTATTTGATGATGATGCAAAGTAGGGTAGTCACAAATGGTACTGATATGCATACTCACAGAATGATTTGAGTAGGCTTGATTTGTGGGTATGGGAAAATGGATGTCAGTTCAATGTCAGTAAATGTCAAGTCATGCAGTTTGGTGTGATTATCATAGATATCCAATGTCGTATTACATTGGTGAGATTATGCTAGAAGAAACTGATCAGGTTAGGGATACTGTAGTGTTATTAGATAGCAAGATGAACTTCAGGCGCCATGTGGCAAAGCTGCAAATACTACTCAAAAAGATAGTTACAATGCTGAAATGAACTTTTACATGAAAAGATCAGAATGTCACGTTGCCTCTTTATAGACCGTGATAAGACTTCACTTGGACTGCTGTGTGCAGGTATGGTCTCCTGGTTTCTGTCGTGATTCTGATATAGTGGAAAGTGTGAAAAGGAGAGTGTTGAAATGATACCAGGATTGTGGAACACTGATTATGAAGTTGGATTGAGAATGTGTAGACTACAGATACTAGAAAACAGGGGAAAGTGAAGATTATGTGTTTGAGACTTACAACCTTCTGAAAGGGTCATACAGGATTTTAGTTGATATAATTTTTCATTTTATAGACGTGGGGAAATAACAAGAGGGCATCATTAGAAGCTGAGAAAGAATGCCACGAAGAAGGGGATGAGGACTAGATTTTTCTCTCATAGGGTGGTGCGTGATTAGAATGGATTGCCATTGAATGTTGTGAGTGCAAGCAGTGTGAATGAATTCAAGAATAAGTATAATAGCTGTTGTGTGTAGTATGTGGCCTCCCTCGATGAGTCCCTGACTCCCTGGAGGTCTCTCTTAATAATATTAATAATAATAATAATAATGTCAGCAGATTTTTAGTAATCTCACTTACAAAGGATTTCTTTTGAACATTTCCATGAATGATTAAGGGTTAGGTAGATAGGAAAGTATGATCTTTCAGGTTCGTTATGAACAAATAGGTTTTAGTAAATTCTGATGACCGTCGCCTATTCCAGAGGACAACATTAATAGCAGAATAGAATGGGTAGAATAATCGATTGGTGCGTTTGAAGCTGGACTGTAAGATGAGCAATGTATAGAAGTAATTACTGATAAAGCTCATAAGAATAGATTATTATTCATCGCCCCTGCTCTCTGACACAGAGCCAAGTATTTAGAAAGAGAATTTAGAGGTCCCGGCGCAAATATGAAGCAATATCGTATTGGTGGATGGATTTGAAGAAGATAAATAATTCATCAGTGGCACATCAAGCTTAAGCAGTTGGAAATCCAGAAGTATTATTATATAGCTCCTTGAGTTTATAAGCATGGCTTTTAATATATATATATATATATATATATATAAGGATCTCAATTGAGTCCAGAGACTCATTTACTTCTTCATACTTGTCAATTTCGCGGGCATTACATTCTTTACGCCTCCCACTCTATACTAAAAACATACTTCTCATCCCATTGGAATCTTCCGACTGCAGCTTGATTGTTACTATTCTTTGCCTTCTGAACAATCTCTCCAATGACTATCCAGTAAATACTTATCAACAGCGGTTATTCGTGTAAATCATATTACTCCTGTCTTCTTCAAACTACCGCAGCAATCCTATAGTATTTTTATTTGTAGAGAACGCGCATTTTTAATTTGTTTCCGAAGTGTCAAACTGTTGATCAGTTTTCATTATTCGTGGTTTGGGAAAAAAAAAAAAAAAACAAGTCAGAACTCATATAGAGAATTAGAAGGTGCAGACGAGATTGTTTAGGTAGATTTTAAACGCCCTTTAAACACATCATATATGTGTTTAAAGGGCGGTGTTTTAGGCTATTAAGATAGCTGTATCTACTATGTATATAAAAGGTTTACTCTAGAAGCGCCTTTGTACTATTAAATTGAACATCAAGTGATTTTTTTCCAACACATTTAGATGTACGCATTAATGTCACTAATGCGCGCATTAATTTTCATTAGTGCGTACATTACAGAGTTTCTGATCTGGTATGAAAAAACTGAGTAAATAACAAAAGGACATTGTCAATGATCAGCGATGTAAATCGTATTTATCATCACTGCAAAAATTCATTAATGTGCTTATAAGACCGGATCTTTTGAAACATAAAGGTGTTTATACAAGTAAGAAAAAACTTCATTCAGTGCAAGTGTTTGAATAGAAACACTAAAAGGAAATGTGAAAAGAGAGAAAGAAAGACCAGAAATTTCGGAGATCATATTGTACATTGCCATATTGCTGAGTGACACAAAATTTAACATAAATGTGGAGATGCCTACTGCGAGAAGCGGGCGGTAGAGATAGAGTGAGGTCTAACAAGACCGCCTGTAACATAGGATTAGATATTCATTAAGATCACGAGCATCCACCCTCTGGATATTTGTGATTGTTTGTTTTAAAGTTTCATCGTTTATTGCAGGAGTCTTCAACCTTTCTGACAGTGTAGGCCGCATTAAAAATTTCAAAGAAGCCCACGGGCCACTAAGCTATACTGCGGTATTTAGAATTTGTAAGATGCTTTCCTGATTCACAACGAACGCAACGTTTTGCATTTGATACTGATTTTTTTTTGGGTTGAGAAGCCGAGGTTTCTAAAGGGAAAGTTCCTGTCTAGGATGCATTAATTCAGAACCCGACTGAAGATGGCATAGAAAAAGATTTGTCAGTTTTTTTTTTTTTTTTTTGGTTGCTCTCCTCTCTAACTCCAATTTGACTGGTTGGCTGAGTTGAACAGCATCTCTGCTCTTCGTCCAGTAGACGACCGGTTAGAATTCCACTCTAAACATGGATGTTTGCAAATATCTTTATAGATGGTGACAGATTTTTTTATTGCGGGAGTTAGCCTAACCATTACCCACCTTATTAAAAATCTGAAGGAAATTAGTTTGACTGTAATTACAGTAGAAGCACCTAATAAGCTATGCGCTAAGTATCAAGTATACCTGTGTCTGTTACTAACTTCAAAAAAAAAACAAAAAAAAAGAAAAAAACGATGTTAACAATTGGCATTATGAATATTCACTACCTCAGAAACCCCCCTGATCCGTTAGGGTTCTCCGTCTGGTTCAATACTTTTTAGCCTACGCGTAGCTACTCTTTGCTGCTGTTGTGGCCTCGAACTATAAGTAACTCAGAACCATTGGGGTTTTTCATTATAACACACAGAAGCAGAGTTATTTGATATCGAAGAATCAGCTAGGAAGAATCATTTAATTAGCAAATGATTTCTACCCTCTTTAAGAAGTTACTTTCCCGAAGAATGTCAGAAGGTGAATGAAAGATGTTTTCTAGGTAGCTTACTTTCATAAGTCAAATTCACGATATCTTTGTATGATAACGGCTGATGTTAGTATTCACTTGAATTGCAAACAGACTTATTTCTTATCACTTTTATACTTTCCTCTATCTGTGATATCAAGATCCAATTCCGCAAACCAGGTGTTCATTGCGGTGTTTTCTGATAGCCACAGTTGCAATTATTCCCTTGTATGTCCTTGTAAGTTCAGTATTTATTCAATATTCAACTCGTCCTTGCATAGTTTATTATTGTAGTTCCTCAGAATCCGCCGCATAAAAATGAATCTTTTTGAACATCTCGGGCTAATGATAGTAACAATAACTGCAGCTAATTTGGCTGGAGTTCGAGGTAAGTATCTTGTGAACATGCTGTTGATAAAATTAAATTTATAGTAATATTTTAAAACACATATAGTATATTTAAGTTACAGAGGATGAAAATTGTATTTAAGGTGAGTAACGAACATTAAACAGCAGTTTGCAAAATTACTATCATGTTTTCGTTTACTATCACATGTCATTTAATAATCTCAAGTGAATTCCTCCGACTTTTTTTTTTCAGTGTTTAAGAATTCGAAAATAAACCGGCATCTTTCTTACTGTGCCCAGATTTAGACTACACTCGTAAATTCCTTTACAATATTTTGTAAAGGAATTTAGGAATTTCTAGGAGAGCAACAGTTTCCCCAATTATTAATTCTACTTTCTATCTACTACCCACTGTGTTACGATTTACGTTTTATTATTTCGAGAATAGCATCCATTTTCTTACAATGAAGTCAAAGCTCGATGCGACTGTTTCGAGAATTATGCTATTCGGAATTGTCAAAAACATCACGTGCATAAAAGACAAAGGAATTTTTCACTAATGGATAATTTACTTTTATTTTGGCAATATAATTATTGTTAGAGTTTAAAAATATATATTTGGCTTACTATTTAAATGTAAACCAAGTGCTAAATGCTAAATTGACGAATGAAATATTTTGAGGGAGAGAAAAACCTCCATTCTTTTCAAAGAGGACAACTGAGGCCACTGGTGATCCCTCATTTCTTTATCACCCAATTATATTTGTGGTTTATGCATTTTGCTATAGGAATTCATTGGTCACTGTTCAAACAGAGTGCAATCCAACATTGCTTTCTTTTCTACTAAATATATAAATCACACATGACTACTTCAAACCAGTACAAACTTTGATTTTCTTTCATTTCGTTTGGGAACAACCTCCTGCCTCTCTCTCTCTGCCACTCACACACACACACACACACACACACACACACACACACACACACACACACACACACACACACACACACACACACACACACACACACACACACACACACACACACACACACACGCACGCACGCACGCACGCACGCACACACACACAGAGATTCCTCCTAATCAACCTCTCTAATTTACATACTCTGGAACACGTAATACTATTTCCGACGAAATACTCGTTTGCATGAATAAATGGTGTGCGTCTAATGAACTGACCGTGAAATCACGGTCTAAATCAATCAAAATGACCGTAAAATAACGGTCATTTTGATTGATTTGGACCTAGAAAGTTTGCTGTTTGATTGGAAATGCATGTGTCGGAATCTCATCATAGATGCGAGGTATCTTTACGAGTTGGTTTTCAAATGAAGGTGGGTTATCTGATCGCAGGTGCTGTAGCTGGCAAATTCACTGTTACAGCACAGTTTTTCTTTGGGAAGAATGTTTGTGTTTATTTGTTCGCAGTGGGTTTCCCCACCCGTTCCTCGACCTTCCCTTAGGACTGGATGAGCCCTGATATAAGGGATTATTTTATGACTATAGATCCGTGTGTGTGTGTTGTGTGTTCACGGTCCGGTTTGCCTGTTCAGAAGGCGGATATACCCGAGTTTCTGAGGTGAAAAAACTCTCTAACCTACATATGAGACCGGCTAACTCACCTTTGAAAGAGACCAGATAAACGTGATTCACGTCATGGACGGGAATCGAACCCAGGTCTTTCCCACCAAAGGGCTTTGTCAAAACCGTTTGAGGGACGAAGCCCCGGCAAGCAGGTAAACGGGCCTAATAATCGATCACAACACGACTATTGAGATGCAGCAAAGGAATGGAAACCGACTGCATTAAAATAGCCTAACTGTGCATGGAAGATGTGAAGAAGAACTGACGCCAGTGTAATTAAGAATAGGCTTTTAGTTATTGACTCTATTCGAGTGCACTCATGATATATCTATTCCTTGAATTTCCATACAGAGTTACTCTGAAATTATTCGATATCCTTCTCTTGTTTCATCTTTGTCAACTCTGATTTCATGTCTCATATTATTACTTTCTCAATGCTACTTATGTCCATCGGATTCTAGCTACCTCGCACATCCCTTAAAGCTTATCACCGCTAACATTCAAATAAACTCATGTCACATTTCTAGCGTAATATTCTAAAATACATGTGCAATTGTCTGAAGTTGAAGTTGTGAGAGTAAAAATCGCAATTATCTTGAAGAATCCCTATTTTCATCAGCAGACATCGAGTAATTCGAGAACTTGCCTAAAAATGCCTAGAAAAAATGGTTTTTAAAAATAAGAATCGAACATACAGAGGTCTTTCTTTTGGAGGTCCAGAGCTACGGAAGCAAGCTCCATTTCCGTAGGATTTCAGAGGTATCCTATTTTATAACCGAATACTTGAATGTTTTGGTCGCTTCAAAATATGGAAGAGAATGTTTAGAATCGTGCTCCTTATTTCTGATCGATCTTTTCTTTTTTCATTTATACTTGAATGGTATCTAATGGATCATCCCTTTATTCATGTTTGTCTGGAATCCCTTTCCCAAAAAAATAGTTATATGAAAATAACACTTGATAAGTTGATATCATTACTGACTTCCTCTCGACAGTTTTTCTCCAAATTAATCTAATATCTATGGAAGTTTTTCCCCTTGGCTTTGCTACAAATTCTGTAATTGGTTTTATCCTCTGTCCAAGTGTATAAGCAAACAAAGTTTTTGCGCCTTAAGTACTTTCTGTAAAATCTGACAATATTGAAGTCCAGTCAGATAGAGTATTATTAATTATATATTTGGTTTTATCCTTTATCTAAGTATAAGCAAAAAAGGTTGGCGCCTGAGGTACTTTCAGGACCCGAGCAACTCGTGGCAAAGGTGGTATAAGTTCTCATTACTTGCCTTAGTATCCAATAATGCAAAGCACATCTCTTTGCAGACATGTATAATGCTATGCATTAAGGGAAAGGTCACTACCCAGATCGGTTTCAACCTTTGTTGAGGTACTGTTGAAGTAAAGACCTCCCTAAAAATTAGGCGGTCCTCCAGACCACTCCCTACGAGTGACCGTCCAACTCAGCGGTAGTTCCACTCAGTGACAGGCTCTCCCTACCAACAAGAAGAACCCTCAGCAGTGGCTCTACACAATGGCAAGCCCACCCCACCACCAAGCAGAGCCATAATCTCAGCACTAGCCTCACTCAGAGACAAGCAAAAACCTACCCCAAAGCAGAGCCTCTCACATCTCAGGGAAAGCAACCACTTCTGCTCTTTGTTGTTTGCTTTCCCTGAGATGTGAGAGGCTCTGCTTTGGTGTCGGTTTTTGCCTGTCTCTGAGTGAGGCTACTGCTGAGATTATGGCTCTGCTTGGTGGTGGGGTGAGCCTGCCATTGTGCAGAGACACATCTGAGAGTTCTTCTTGTTTGTGGGGTAGATCTGTCACTGAGTGGAACCACCGCAAAAATTTGACGGTCCTTACTTTGGGGACTGCCTAATTTTTAGAGAGGTCTTTACTTAAATAGCACCTCAATAAAGGTCGAAACTCGACTGGATAGTGACCCTTCCCATAATGCATACCATTATACATGTCCACAAGGAGATGTGCTTTGCATTATGGGATACTAAGGCAAGTAATGAGAACTTACACCACCTTTGCCACGATTGATATTCCCCAGTCCTGAAAGTACCTCAGGCGCTAACTTTTTTTGCTTATACTTAGATAAAGGATAAAACCAAATATATAATTAATAATACAATATCTGTCTGGACTTCAATATTGTCAGATTTTACATTTCCGTCTTCAACAAAAACATATGTGTGTCAACCCATCTAGATCTTGATCTTCCTCTAGGTCTGTTTTCTTCGACCAGTTTTTTTCGGCAAAATTTACCACTTGCTTTGCTAATCTTTCCTCTCACATTCTCAGTAACCATACATTTCAGGTTGGTTCAGCTCACACACGTACAAATGCTAACAATAGTAAGTTTCTTTCAAATATCCTCACGTTTAATAAGATACTGAAACTGATGCCATCTGTTCATTCATCTAATTTTTCTCAGAACTTCTTTGTATCTGTGGTCTCCAATCTCTGATCAAGTATTGTATTTCTAACCCAGATCTTGCTCCACAAGTTAGATTGGTTGCAAATGTATTCATTTGACTTCCTACCATATCAACATTGATAATTCTGTTGTCTATTTCCATATTTGATTTACCATCTTCACTAATCATTTTTCCCAAAAAGCTTAAATGTTTACCCATTTTATGTTCTACATATAGGATTGATTTCCAATATCCTGGCCTATTTTAATAGCCTTTACACATTTATTGATGAATTTTATTACAAATATATTACAGAAACTGTGATGACGACAAACCTATTCTGGATTTATTTAGGAGTACATTATCATCTGCATAAAGTATAAAGTTGAGATTAACATATCTAATTTTCATATAAAGTTTAATGCAATTTTATTTCTTAATGTGATCCTTATAGATGATCGAAAAAGGTAAAGTGAAAGTACCTCCTTTTGTCACACTTCATTTAACACCAAACCATTTTCCAGTAACGTTTTCAGTTATAACTGCTGATCTACAACTCAACTATAGACAATGTATTGTTCGATATAATGTTCCATTTTACACCATACAGTTTCAATGTTTTTGAAAAGCTTTTCTCTCGGCAACATATCATATGTTTTTTTCCAGTTCCACAAAACTTAAATACATATACTTGGTTTATTACTTTCCGCGGGGTTAGCCTATTGGCAATGCGTTTCGCAACCATATGCCTGGGAAAGGAGTGTCTTGGGTTCTATTTCCTTCGCCGAAGTGAGGAGATTAAAGACCTTTCTCAGACATAGCCAAGTTAGCTGGTGTTGGGCATGGACAGCAAGATTTTCTCCCTCAAGCAGGCAAACCGGCCTCATGAACACACGCAGCTACAGCCATAGAATATACCGCGAGGCATAGGGCTAGTCACCTTATCCTCTGGACGGGTACGACTTACAAGGGTATAAGATGGCTCTATAACAGGCCAGTAGGCCTAACACGTAGAAGAGAGAAGATCTCCAAAAATAATCAACTTTTCGATTTCTTTCTAGTTCCCTTGTCTAAAGCCTCTAAAAATTAATCCACTTCTTCCTAAACAAACCTTCCATGGGGCCTTAGGTACGAGACGATTATCCATATATAAACTATAATAATTTTTAATCAGTTATTTGGCTATGAATAATACAGTACCTCTATTTTATAAATTTAGACTCCAAATCGAATCCTTTGATTTTCGTTGTTCATGGTTCTCTGCTCATTCCATTCTGGTGTTTTTGATCATTTCGTACCTCATTTGTTCTGAATTCATTGGAGTATTTATCGATATCCTTGAAGTGCTCCTCTCACCACTTTGGCTTCTCCTTTCTGCCGTGTTTTCTTCATTGCCTTTCACTCTGTACCTGTCTTCTTTATCATGAATCTGTTTACTTTCTTGAATTAGCTTCAATGTTTCTTGTTAAATCCAATCGTTTTTGTCCATATATTCCCCTGCCCTCTTGACCTCATGTATCAGGTTTCTCTCTCTCTCTCTCTCTCTCTCTCTCTCTCTCTCTGTCATCCAGTTCTGCTTCCTTCCCATGATTTTCATTGTGATTTCCTTGTTCAATGTCCTTTATCTCTTTGATTTTTAAACTGTGTCCTCTCTCTTCCTTTGAGTTTCAACTATGTGATCTAATTACTCATCTGTTCCTTGAAATGCTGAGCACTATTAGACTGAAGTGGCCGCTGTTTTCCTTATGAGCATGATTCCTACTTTTTGTATGCTTTTTGCTGGAAATGTCTGATGATTTGGTTGTAGTGCAAGGCAAATTCATGTATTCTTATTCCTCTTTCATTACTTTCTCCATATCCAAATTTAGTCATTACTATTTTCCAATTCTTTTTGTCGGTTCCAACTTTAGCCATCTAATCTCATACAGTGATACGTAATTGCCTGTTTAGTACTGATTCAAAGCTTGTTTCTGAGTTATGAAATAACTGTTTCTTCTTCAGTACCTTCTGCAATGATGAACAAACATGGACCATTTTCATTTAAACGCTCTTCCTGCAAACTTTGCCATTATGATGCTTTGGTTAGCTGGCTCAGAGTACATCTATTCTTTTGTTGAAAAGGAATCTGACTCTTGCTTTGTATTTGTACTTCAACTAGACCACATGATTATTCTTCACCTTTTGCTCAATCTGCATGCACAGCAAGTTTGGCTTTCCATTACGTACGAAAATTCCTACCAATAACGTCTTTTGATGCTTTTACTTTTACTATACTCTTTCGTTTTGATTACGTTTTGATGATCCAACCCCCAATCACTCAGGAGTATAATGAATTATTTATCTGGGTTACGTCTAAGCCACCGTATTGTGTTGCTCCTTGGCATGGCATCAGATTTCAAGCGCATTTAAATGTACGGCATTAGAAGCGAAACACTGACGATCATTTGATCAACTCTAAGCGTTATTCAGCCAGCTATACCATAAGAAACAGGCGATGCTGTTCATTTCTCTCCTACAACCCGAGATGATTTCTTTTATTGGCCAATAAAAGGCCAATAAGAGGCCAATAAATTCAGGCTTCCCAAGTGCACTACATCTTAGTTAGGAAATAACAAATAATGAAGTTTGTTTTAATTTGCATAACTATATAGCATATCATTTATTTATTAAATAGAATTAACGATTTTATATTTGTATACGTTTAATCATTTTTTTTGAGGAATTATCATTCCATGCGGTGATGATGCCGGTAAAACTGTCAAATGGACCAGTGGACCAACAATGGACGTCTATAGCCCAGGATTCCTGGAAGCTCAGAATTATCCAGATGATCTTCAATGTCACGTAAAAATCCAGAGCGAGTTCAAAGTAAGTATGATTCTTTAATCACACCAATTTATTTAGATTTTAAACTAAGTATTGGTTAGTTGGTCTCAAGAGCAAATAGCAAGGGTTTTTTTCTCCTATAAATTAAGTAACCCAATAGCAAAATATACAACTATCACTGACTACAATCAGTTCATCGACTCAACAGACTGTGTGATAAGATTCCTTTCTGTCAGTATTAAATATGCAAACTATTTGCTTTTCGACCAAGTGATTCACTGATACGAGGATAATTTTCTCTAGCAAAGCTTTTCTTCGATTTTTTTTTTAAATCTCGTATCACATAAAATGACTGTAGAAATCATACTATTAGAGATATCAGCAGTTTTCTGCCATACTCCTTTCTCTCTCTCTTCTGAAAAAAGCCAAAGCTGTGATTCATTGATAGCATGGGCTGACTATTAGCGAAAGCTTGAAGAGTGGAGACTGGCTTCTCCTCCTCTGTCTTCAAAAAGTTAAATGGGACTAAGACAGCTCTGCTACTCTGAGAAATAAACAGTGTTAAATGATTTATTTATTTATTTACTTTTTTATTTTACTGTCTAGCAATTCGATCCTGGGACTATTTCAAGAACAGTTACTAAATAGTACCATTTATTTTCCTTTCATCTGTTTTCTCTTTCATTCAGTTTTCTTTTCATCTTACTATTTTCTTTTTACCATATTTTATTTCATTCAGTATAAAAAATAAGGAATCTCAAAGAATTTGTACGTACATGTGCAATACTATTATTCTTTTCTAATGTAAAAGTATGAAACTGTTCACTAGTAAACATTTAGCATCATGAAATAAAGAGCTAAAAGGCTTCACTTCGGTGATGCAAACTTATTCAAATTAAGTGGATATTGAATCCAACATTATTTCAAACCAGAATAGAGAAACTACAAGAGTTTCATGCCGAATATAGAAACGGTAAAAGTTTCAGCGGGCCAAGCCTAAGCCAACCTTTCAGGACAGGAGCAACTCGTGGTGAAAGTGGAGTAAGCGCTGATCATTTTCCGTAGTATTTCCCATAATGTAAAGTACATCTACTTGTGGACATGTATGATGCTATACATTGTGGGGGGCGGTCACTACGCAGACCGGTTTCGACCTTTGTTGAGGTCTTTATTACAGTAATTCTTGGTGCCTTTTGTGATGTGACACCTTTTGGCAACTCGTATAGTACAGTATAACTTCTCCATCACTTCAACCTGGGTATTTAGTTCTGGATCTACCTATCCACTCATGAGACCTCAACAACGGTCGAAACCGGTTTGGGTAGTCACCCCCTTATAAAATATAGCATCAGAACTCTGAAAGCATTCATACGTCTGCAACTCGCTGGCGGGGTAAGTTAATACATTAACAATATTTTGAGCACTAGCCCATACAAATCTCCGAAAATAACAAAAAAATAAGATGGTCATTCTTCAAAATTCAAGTTAAAAGTCATTAATTATGCAAAAGTACATGGAAATAAAGTTTTAGAGAAAGAGAGAGAGAGAGAGAGAGAGAGAGAGAGAGAGAGAGAGAGAGAGAGAGAGAGAGATAAACTGTCTCTCTGAAGGTTTATTTCCGAAACAATGAGTATATGATTAAACAGTGGAGAAAACAGGAAGAACAACTACTCAAGATGCCAAAAAAGAAGAGGACCTTAAGAGGAAAACCAGCAAAATGGTCAAACGTGGAGCAGAGGCTGAAGACTTGGATTATGGAGCAGCGCCAGAGTGGGATATGTGTGTCAACTAAGTTTATTCAATATGAGGCAAAAAGGTTTGCAAGAGGAATGAACATTGTTGATTTCAAAAGGAAAGGCAAAATGGTGCTTCAACATCATGAGGAGAGAAGGGTTCAAGTTAGCCCAGAAAATGCCACCAGCTTATGAGGATAAAATCCAACAGTTTTACTCCAATGTCATAAAACTTCGGAAAAAATATGCTTTTGAACCAAGTCAGATTGCAAACATAAATGAGGTGCTTCTCAATTTTGGTGTGCCTTCCAACAGAATTGTTGATATGAAAAGGATTAAAACAAGTTGTCATGAAAAGACACCCTCTACTGCTGTTCTTTCATGCTCACTCACATGCAAAATCAGTTTGGCAATATAACAATGCCAATTTGGACAGCCTCAGTGACGTCTATGCCTCATTCCCATGGTTGGACTATTACTTCTGGCTTTACAACCCAAACATATACACCGAACTTATCACCAAAGTAATCCTCACCGTATGGAAACACACATCCCCCGCACCACTCTGAACTGCTATTCCTTAACTAAACCTTGGTTCTCCAAAAGATTTGCCATGACAGTACAAATGAAAAACCAAACATATCTCAACTCAAGTTATACTCAAGCTCGAAATAGATGAAAAAAAATACAATCAATGCTTCTAGAACATAGTTTGAAAGAGCAGAAAATTAGTCTGTCCAAACGGCAGCTGAGCTTTTTGATCTCTCGCCAAAGCAATTGGCTGTAACCTCTGCCCACACTATTCCCACCCCGATCATATCCAGATGGCTCCATTGCATTATCACCCACAGAAAAAGCTAATCTCCTGGCTTCACACTTTCCTTCCAATACATGCATAACCGACAATGGAAACCCCCCACCAACTATTCAACAAAGCCATCATACAATGCCCCTATATCCTTTTGTCAGAAAGAGATCATAAAAATAGTGTCCAAAGTAGACACAAAAAACATCTGCTGGCTCTTATGCAATTCTTCCAGTTGTCCTGAAAATATATGCACCCAAATTGATTCCTATCCTATGACGCCGGTATACTTCTTTACTCCACTGGTATCTGTTCCAGAGCCTGGAAATTGACCTATACTTAACCCATTCCCAAGAAGGGCGATAAACAACTGCCATCCAACTACCGTCCTATCTCGCTCACCTCATTCCTATCTAAAGTAACAGAAATATTTATCAATTCATAACTCCTACACTACTACCTTGAAGGCACCCAACTAATAAACGACAGTCAGTATGGATTACTTCGTTGCCGATCAAAAGAAAATCTGCTCATATATGTGCATATCTCTGGACAAACTCCATGGAGAGGTTTGCCGAATCTGATATGGTTGTACTTGATATCTTCAAAGATTTTGACCAGGTCTGGGACATAGGCTTACTTGGCAAACTACCATCATTTGTCTGTCCAAGGAGCTCTGTAATTGTATTGCCAGTTTTATGTCTGGACGCTCGCTATGTGTGGTGGTGGATGGGTTCCTTATGTATATCGATGATCTACTTCAGTTGATCTCCAACCCGATATGTAGCTTTGCAGATGACAGCACATTACACTTCTCCCTTTCATTTGATAAACGTCAATCTACACAATTCAACTCAACCTGCAGAACATTAACCACTATTGCCCTCAATTCTGATCTCCAAGCCATCCTGAATCGGGTTCAGATAACCTCATCACTTCTAATGCCAATAAATCTCGGTTCTGTCCTATCTCGCATAAACATGAATCATTTTCACCCAATACTATTTTTGACGACCAAGCGGTGCAGATCGGGGCAATGACTAGTCTCAAAGCAGAAGAGGTCCATTTAACAATAAAATCGATAAAATCGGGCAAGGTTGCTCGCAATGATGAAATTCGGGACGAATTGCTAAAAGCCTCAAATCGAGACGGTGTTCTCTGGCTGACTCGAGTGTGTCAGGCTGCTTGGATATCTAGACGAGCACCGAAGCAATGGCAGACAATTATAATAATACCAGTCTTCAAAAAGGGAGACCAGAACGATTGCAGTAATTATCGTGGCATCTCTCTGCTCAGGCTGCCAGGAAAAGCGTATGCTAGGTTCTTGGAAAGACGGTGCAGAAGCATAGTGGAGTCAATGTTCCAGGAAGAACAATGTGGATTTCGTCCTGGTAGAAGCACAACTGGCCAGATCTTCACTTTAAGGCAAGTCTTTGAGAAATCTTGGGAATATACCAAGAATGTCTACACATGTTTTGTGGACTTGGAAAAGGCATATGACTGGGTTCCTCGGGATAAACTTTGGCAAATAATACAGGAGTATGGAGTGAATGACCAACTATTAGCTGCCATCAAGTCCCTGTATGAATGCCCAGAGTTTTGTGTCAGGGTAAACAGCACAAAGTCTGAACCTTTCGCAGTCTCCGTTGGCCTCCACCAAGGGTGTGTTCTGTCACCCCTCCTTTTCATAATATTTATTTACTGGATTGATAGGCACAGCCGAGGCGGTGAGTGTGTCAGAATTGGAAGATGGAGCATTGCACGTCTGCTTTTTGCAGATGACCTACTTCTGCTTAGCTCTTCCACAGATGACTTCCAGCGGACCCTGGATAGGTTTGTAGCTGTTTGTGCAGACGCCGGAATGAAGATCAGTGTCGCCAAACTGAAACATTTGTGGTCTCAAGACAATCCTCCCAGTGTAGTCTACATGAAAGTGGAGTCGCAATAAGCCAGGTGGAGAAGTTTAAATACCTTGGGTCCATATTCACGAATGATGGAAAATGGGACGTAGACCTAGATACTCGAATTGGCTTAGCAAGCTCAATATTGCGGGAGCTTGGCCGTTCGGTAGTATTGAAGAGGGAGTTAAGCAAGAAGGCAAAGCTGGCTGTCTTCAATACAGTCTATGTCGCCATCCTCACCTATGGTCATGAGAGTTGGGTAATGATCGAAAGAATGCGGACACGAATCCAAGAGGCTGAAATGAGGTTCCTTCGAGGTGTTGCGGGGATGACAAGACTCTACCGGGTCAGAAGCTCTGCAATTCGGGAACTCTCAATACTCAACCGCTGCTTCTCCGTGTTGAGAGATCACAGTTACGTTGGTACGGGCACCTGGTCAGAATGCCACAAGAGAGGCCCCCTCAGCAGGCCCTCTTTGCCAAGCCAGAGGGTGGGAGGCCACCTGGAAGGCCACGTGGAAGGCCAAGGACTCGCTGGATAGATTATATCCAAAACCTTGGGTGGACACGTTTGGGAATCCCATCAGAACACCTGAGTTTGGTGGCAGAGGATCGTGACCATTGGAATATCCTATTGCAGCTGTTCCCCCAACAACCCAATTAGAAAGGTGGGCCTTGAAGATGTATGTATTATTTTTTACAACACCCAAATTTCCAGCCTGTTTGAGATTTCTCTTCTTGGAAGTGCCCTCACATCAACCCTCTCCTGGCATAAACACATCACAACCATTACATCTTGCTCAAGAAGTTACTTTATCCCTGAATAGCTGTGAACTTTATACAAATCCCAAATCCGCCCAGCTATTGAACACTGCCCTCAAATATGGGGTGGGGCACCTAAGAGCTAACTCAAAATGCTTGACTCAATACAGAAGAGAGCAATTAGACTTATTAATGACCCATCTCTTACCAATTCACTTCTTCCCCCACTTTCGCATAGACGTTTGGTTTCCGCTGTATTTTGCAAACATTTCCATGGGAAAGGTTCATCTAAAATAACATCAATAATTTTCCCAATAAGTACTAGGCTCAGTGGATCACGTACAGCTGTTGCTCAGCATTCGTTTGCAGTGCACCTTGAAACCCATAAAACAGATTTCTTTTCCTTCTCCATAATCCCTGCAACTGCTGTAACATTCTTTTAAATCAAATGTAAACAAGTTCCTCCTTTCCCGACTCACTACCCATATACAGTACCAATATACTATAGGCTGTATTAAAGATTCCAAACAATTTTATAAGCTAGGTTTTAATCCTTTTTCCCAAGTAAGCAAACAGACAAGTATGTCAAGTTTGCGTCTCTACATAGTGCAAGACTGAGACAACTCTAGGAAGTAGTGCCATACTGAGGCAACTCGCGGTAAAGGTTGATTATTAACCAACCTTTCGTGTATGGGCTCAACACACACACACACACACACACACACACACACACACACACACACACACACACACACACACACACACACACACACACACACACACACACACACACACACACACACACACACACACACACACACAAAATTATAATGAAGATCTAATGAAGATCGAAATGAAAAAAGGCGACGTTAATAGTTTTTCACTATGTAACAAGTTATTCTAACACTCTCGTATGTTCATGATAGTTACTACTGTTATGAATTTATATTTAATGAGCGTAAGAGTAACGAAAACTAATACAGAAAATGTGTCGGTTTTCTATTGCTAAGATATTATGCAATAGATATTTTAAATTTTATTCATATATAAACCATACTTAATTCTAAAATTTATTTTTGTTAAGTGGCCTCTTTTTAATAAACAAACTGAACATATTCACTAGCTATGAAAAGGTCTGGAGAAATTTTGTGATTGTCCATGACATCTTCCATGCATACTATCAGGTCTGATACCGAAGCTTACCGAAGATGTGCTTTCTATCCTTTGCAATTAAATTGCCAGTTACTTCTGATTCTTCAATGTGTGTGTGGCATGGGTGATAGTGTACTCTCTTCATATTTCCTTGCGAATTCCACAGTACTGCAGGGCATACTTTTGTTTACAGTATTCTTCCTTATAAATAAATACCCTTAATTCTCTATATAGTTTAGCGATAACTGCACACTCCATTCTTCTTCTTCTTCAATTGACTAGTGTCGAAGTGATGAAACGTTCCCAGTTTTAAAATCTTCCAGTAGCAATATGTTAATCCCTCATCTCGTTGCTTTACGCTATTAGCATAAACATAGCTTTGTTAACTCTAATGCAACCAAAATACACTCACTGGACGAAACATTATAGATACTTACCTAATAGTGTGCCGGTGCTCCTTTAGTGCGAATAACAGCCGGTACTGTCCGAGGCATTGATTCCACCAGATGCCGGAAGCAATTCCAGTCATTTCTGTTGCAGCATTGTTCACAACTGCGCTATAGACATATGTACCTTAGACATCGGATTGGTATTGATGTCTAAGGTACAGGTACCGTCATTACATGAACGTGATGTCTCGTTCTAGGTCCTCGGATTTAAATCCGGGGGAGCTTGGAGGGTGGGAACTGGATGTTCCCAAACTCAGATGAATGTTCCTTGAGCCATGACTAGATGGTTGTGGCCAGGTCGGGGTGGCACACTGTCCTTCTGAAACAGACCATCGGCTGCAGGACGGTCGAAGGCCAAGAAGGTGGGTAGATGATCGGCCAGCACATTCTGTAACTGGCAGCGTTTACGGGACTCTCTAGACACAATAAGGACCCTATGCGTCACATGAGAAAGCTCCTCGATCCATCACAGAGCTACCACCTCCTTGAACAGATCCGACCTGGCACGACGAGACAATGGCCTCATGCTGTCGACGCCACACCCGCAGCCTTCCGTCAGCTCGGTACAACTGATAACGGGATTCATTAGACTACACGACTATAGCCCAGTCTGAAGATGTCCAGTTTTGATGGTCCCAACACAGGCACGGCGCAAAGCCCGATGACGAGCTGTGAACAGTAGTACATGATTTGAGCGTCGGCTGCCGTAGCCCACGATATGCAGGGTATAATGTACAGTTCGCTCGTTGACACTGCTGGACCTCCGACATTGAAATATTTGTGCTGCCGTTGCCACGCAGCTGGTCTGCACGAGCATGAACAGTCTACACGTCATTGATGTCACGTAGGCTGTTCAGGCTCGTGCAGACCAGCTGCGTGGCAACGGTACCACTTGCTCGCTGGGGGCTGGCATGTCCGTTGATGATATACTCGCGGTAGACCCTTGATGTGGTTGTCCTCGATAAGCCTAGGTTCTTACCACTTGGGCAACAGAATGACTCATTTGTCTAGCGCCTATAATACGTCCAAAACCAAAGTCGCTAAGATAGTCACATTTGCCCATGTATATCGATTGCGATGCACTCTTGTGAAGTGCAGATATCTGCCTATTTACAGTCAGATATCTGCACTTCACAAGAGTGCATTGCATTTCACTCTGCGCGGGGGATGACAATATCAACATCACTCCCTACCTCTAATGTTTTGTCCATTGATTGTACACTTGTCTTATTTCTAGCAAGAAATATCACATTCTATTCCTCTCGAACTTTGATAATAGTGAAATCTATTATCAAATGCAAGATCGGATTTTTCATCTTGGGATAACTTATGCTTAACGTTTCTTGTCTCAGACTTCTCCACCCACCAAAAACACTGTTTGTCCATTTCCACACACTTTTTTGGTGTTTGTTGTGGTGATGTAGAGAAAGTCGACTTAAATCATTGTTTTATGGCTTGATCATCAAAAACCAAAGTGCATTTAAAATAATAATAATAACAACGCTAGAAAAATACAAAAAGATATTTTGTTGTTTTTGCTTTCCCTAGATGCTAAAAGTGTCGTTTTTCACCATAGACATAGAAGCATCAAATAACTGCGAAGCTGATTATTTGATGATCGCCATGCTTGGTGATCATCCCTATTTTAAATTCTGTGGAAGTGTTGAAGCGAGGCCAATAGTGACCAACAGTAGTTACATAGATGTTGTGTTTATCACCGATTACGTGGCCAACAGTCGTGGTTTTCATATGAGGGTGGAAGAGGCAACAAAAGGTAATCAAACAATTTACTGGATAATTAATAATTATTATTCACTTAATACTTCCAGCTTAATATTTATAGAACTGAAAGTGATATTTGAATGAATGAATACCAACACCCAGGGCCTGCACACGGACTAAATGGAGAAAAAACAAATAGTTTTTCCTTTTCTCTCTGTGTCTTCCATTTTTATTTTATCATATTATTTATTTTGAACATATAATGTTCGCACACGTTCCGAAATGTACTTTGCAATTTTTATTAACTGAAATAATTGCTAGGTTACCGAATATAGGGATTAATTTCTTTTAAGCATTGCTTTTAGATTCATTTCTGAGTGCAGAATTGTTGAGAGTGGCTTTCTCAACAGTTTCGAATCCTTCTGTGTGACGAACGGTACCCCCGAAGGAATTAAACACTCAGCCTGTAGACTTGAGCAAATATCAACGCAGCAATCCAAGATTGCATCTGACTAAAACTTCTTTTACGCGGCCAAGAATAAGTCGCACATCATCCAAGCAATGTTGTAACAATACATTGGAAAGTGGATAGTCTTACATACTTTACAATAATATCCCACATGTTTAAGTGAGTTCAGAGCAAGGGATTGTGCTGGCTAAGATACAAGTCGAAACTGCAATGCTATCTAAAAACGATTGAAATGTTTTCTTCTTGCAATATTCCGTCTTCTATGCAATAGTGTTGACATGATTTGCTTTACATAATCGGATTGAAATTTTAACTACCGTATTACAGTGCCATCAAGAGGCTCTAAATCACCTTCTCCTCTTCCACTAAAAGCTCTCCATATCATATCGTAAAATATGAGCAGCTTGCCTGAGTCGTAACATACGATGGATCCAAACTGTAATGTGGTCATCTCCAAGGACTGGCTGTACGATCTTTATGGATCAGTAAATTAGTTCGTTGCACCAATTACGGTTTTCTATTATTTGTCACCATCTGTACTCCTTACAGGCGAGGTTTTGTTACTAACTGAGATAAAGATTTTCAGAATCGTTCTCTCAATATCTTATGCAAAATGCCTCTAATTATCGCCAAAGATGTCATCAGAATTTCTGAAGCCCGTTTGAATGGGACCATTTCATCAACTGGTGCATAAACTAAACACTTTAGGAAATTCTTTGTTAATTTTCCCTACATAGTTGGTCTCCTAAATTCGCGGACTTTCAGTTCGCGTAAAACATCAGTTCTGCTATTCATATTTCTTTCCTGGATTTGTTTCATATTCTATCTTCTTGTTGATCTTTTTCTGTTGTTTCCACGAACACCCGAGTGTCAGTTCACCCAATCTGTAATTATATTTTGTGGCAGAACTACTTGAGTGCATTGTGTACTATTTCTTCAGTATATTTGGTCTCATTGTAAACGATCCAGCAAGACGCTCTGTTGAATATAACAGACATCTTTAAATCTAGTGGTATAGTATTATGTCACACTCGCCTACGCATATACTGCATTTTGTAAGTTGGTTTGTTGCAAAACTTATAACTTATAGAAAGTTATAAGTTGTTTCATAATGAACTTGAATAACCCCTTCTTCGAAAGTGAGACATGGTTTCTTATGAAGGTTGGATAACCCACCTTCTTCGTTGCTTGCATGTCAGACAGGATTCGAGTAAACGTCATTAGAAAGGCATCGATATCCGCACTTTATCCTAAAACGAAATGATAAATTGCCAAATCTGCAGTACAGCATGGAGTGGTTATCTACATAACGTGGTATAGTAATTGGCGAGCAAGAAACATTAAGAACTGTTTACAAGTCTTTCTTAAGGGATGGTTCTCTCCAGTAAGGAAAGAATATCTTCAGAATATTTAAAGGTTTTGTTAATTTGCTAAGCGTATTAGTCACAAATTCATCGCATTTTATCTTTCTTAGCTGATGAATTGGAAATAATTTAACACTGCTTCTTGTTATTGACAGAGTCCTATCCTATGCTGTCTTAATTTACGCTCACGCGTAGACCTGCACTATTTATAGAGTAGGCATTTGGAACTGAATCGAAATAGGTTGGTTACTCCTTATTCCTCGAGGTGTCCTATGTCTGTAGAAGCGTGTGTTCGCGGGACAGTGTTGCCTGTTGTGGGAGATGAAAAACCTCGGTATGAGACTGGCTAACTCATCTTTTGTCGAAAAAAAGCATGGTGAGGTTCCTCACGTCACTGGTGGAAATCGAACCCAGGTCTTTCCGAAAAAAGGACTTCGTCTATACCGACTGAGCTACGGAAGCTCTATTCAGAGAGGAGGAGAAGGAAATGTGACTGCTAAGATAATACTAGTAAGATAAGCTAAATTATCTATTGCAATCTCTTTTTTTTTTTGCTTGCTTACATGAGTTTATATCACAGGAAAAAAATGTCTTATTTTCATTTTGTTGGCTGCAACTTTATGTCTAGAAATTCAACTTTTTTCAGACGATTGCTGAAATTTTTCATGGAAGCTTTAGGGGTGCTTCTAAAGAAAATAAGCGTGCTAATTTATACTAAAAAACCGTTTTTTCGTTTTTTAAACTAGCGTTATTTTTTAAAAAAAATATAACTAGTTTCCTAGGAAGGGATCATGCAGGTATTTATTATTTTAATGTTTTTCAGGTCTGTGCAACTCTGATGAAATAGAGTGCGAAAACAGAAACTGTGTTCCCTTAAGTGCCAAATGTGACGGATTAGATCAATGTGGCGATGGAAGCGATGAAGCCGGATGTGGTGAGAAATCTTTTCGATATTGAAACATACACACACACACACACACGCACACACTATAATATGTTTTATAGTGTGTGTGTGAAATATTTTTTTAGTCATCAACAACTGTTAAGAGTGTCTGTGTAAATGCATCCAATGTAGACCATGTCATTCGTTTTGAAGTCTGTATTCCAACTAGAAAATTTTTTTAAAAATATTTATTAAGTAAAAAACATATATATTAGCATACAAAAAGAAGAAATGTTTTCAATTTTCCTAGGTAATTCATTGAATAATTAATATTTTCATAACATTCTCACCCACAACAGTTAGAAAATCTTCTGATTTTTCTGCTCCCAAAATAACAAGAGTGGTAGATTCACACTGAAGGAAATTATCTTCAACCTAAAGACATCAGCAAACATCCTTGATCCATGAGATTCGAATCATCAGCTAGGTTGGTTTCGAATCAATGAATATTAGATCTGGTAGGATCCCAACGATAAACATAAAAGACAATTTCAAAATTATCGACCGATCTGCAGGATTGTTGGTCAAGGTATCGAAGAAGAACGGATATGCTATATTTATTTGCCTGCCTGTTATTCTCCAATAACCAGGGAAGCAAATAATTGAATAATGAAATAAAAAAATTTCGATGAATCTAAGCACTTTCTTTTTAAATTCTATTATTGTTAAAACAACGTTATGTTCCTCGTATTTATACCATATCCCCCTTGCTCAAAAACAGCTGGAATTTCTCAAGCATATCAAGAAAAATAATCAGTTTGCTTTTAATCAATAATTTAGCAGTACTTTTACGTTATGTTATGCTATGTTCTGTCCCCCGTACAGTATACTGTTCATGTACACTCATTACTGCATTTCGTCATTAACCAACTTCTTCAATTCCTTGACCACCACTTCTGAGATGCAAATCGGTCGATAATTTTGTATCTGTCTTCTATTTTCCCGTTAGGATCCTACTGGAGCTAATATTCAAATTAAGCATTCTGGTTAAAAGTACTGTCAGTTGTTTAACACTGTGATGTCATTCCCAATAACGTTAAACGATCGACATCAAGGTTTTGTATCATCTTACTCAGCACTACATCTCTCTTCGTTTCACATCAATCCTTATCTCATCTGATATTGCAGAATCTCCATCAAGATAATATGCTTGCTTTTGCAAAGTGATCACAGAGTAATTCAACTATTCCTTCTATTTCAGTAATCTCACCCTACCATCAACAGTCATTCTTCCTTTTATTCGCAACATAAGCATCCCTTTAATTCCCACTAGATGTATCCTCATGGGTATGTAGTACACTACTACTTCCTTCAAACATGCCTTGACCATTTCTTATACAATACTGACATCCTTCCCATTGGCACTCTAACTTTTAGCAGTCAGGAGAATTCCCAGCTCTGTAATTCCACATCTTAGCTGAAAATTCCAGATATCTTGGCTTTTCGAGGGGTGGAAATGACATTACAATTCTTACCAACTGACAGCATTACGGCTCTTAATAGAAGTTACGCTTACTGCCGCCATTTTGGATCTAGGGTCGCCAACAGTCGCATTCGTTCGAAGCTCTTGTTATATATATATATAGTACTGTTATTCTATTACACAGACCCCCATATGTATATATATATATATGTGTGTAAACATAAATTACTTATAAATTATCATTGAAACAAAGATAATTACAAGTTATATGTCTAGTTTTGTTTTATTTTATGATTAATATTATTACATGACTCCTGCATGGAATCCCAGGACTTTCAGTTCCGTATTTTAAAGTACGAATTTAGACAATGCAGTATTTCTAAAATTAATAACAGTATTTTATCAAAATCGGTAATTCATATAAAGAGTACAACCAATAATAAAGGACAACGGGAAGTCTTTTCTTTACGAATTTACGAAAAACGAATGCTTATGAACGTTATACAGGCACTTCTATTTACTCATAAATGATACGAGCTCTAACCGCCAAGATAGCTCCAAAATGGCGGCAAGCACGTGGGGGGGAGGGGTCTGTGTAATAGAATAACAGTATTTCCAATATATGTACTGTATGCAAGTTCATAAGAGTTTTCTTATATTTCAATATGAACTTTTAAAAAGCAAGCGGGTCAATGATAATTTATAACTTATTTATGCTTTATATAGATACATATATATATACATACATACATATATATTTTGGAGCAGAACAACCCCGGCATTTCGCCATAAAGTCGAAAAAATAAAGATCTCGAACGAATGGCACTGTGGGCGATCCTAGATCCAAATGGCGGCAAATAAACGTACCTTCTATTTAGAGCCTTAGACAGCATGGTAGTCTTGGCTATAGCGCAATCCTCTGATGCAATCACAAAATCCAACACTCACAATATCCTGGGACGTCCATCAGTTATCTCAGGTAATTATTTCTTATTTCTATAAATCTCATTCAATAGTGGGAACTATTTGTAGTAGGCAACAGCAAATTAGATGCATTAAGGAATAGCATGGACGGATATATATATATATGTGTTTTAGTCGAAATGGACAAACGGCATGATTTAAGTGATTTTGAGCATTGCAGAATTATTGCTACCGGACATGCTGGTGAACTATCTCACAAACGTCTACTGTTCTGGTATTTTCACGTTGTACATGAAAATATCAGAACATATTACGCCATTTCTGATGTACTTTAAACACTGTTTTCACAACAGTGTTTAATGTACATCAGAAATGGCGTAATATGGTGCAATAACAAGCATCTTCAAGCCAAAGGTAGTCCTATGGATGAAAACAGCTTACTGATGCACATGGTTAGAGGATGGCAAGGATTGGGAAACATGAACAGAAGGGCAACACCCGGACAAATTACAGCTGAGTACAAGAATCGAGGTCAGAACATCGGTGATCCCTGAGCGCACAGTTAGTCGCACAAAGTGACGGATGTGGTACAGGAGCAGACAATTATACCGTGTTCCAATGATATCTGCTAAGAACAAGAAAATGAGGCAGTAGTGGGCATGTGATCATCAACAGCACCGCTACAACCGTAAGAATGCTGCCTGATATCTGTTGAGTCTAGGCTTGTATTATCTCATGCTGATGACAGCACTTGAATATGGCATCAACAACGCTAGACCATATTCCCTTCCTGCCAACTAGTAACAGCTCAGGATCTTATCGGAGGGGAGGGGTAGTGGTGTGGGGTATAGTTTCTGGCACACTTTAGGTTTTATCTACAAGATGACGTGGAATGAGCAGTTCATAGCGGCAGTTAATATGCAACAATTGGCGATGCCTTTGTGACAGCGTGGATAAAACTCCCAGACAATTGAATCATTAACAGAGAATTCAGACCATTCGTAAGAGGCAAAAGGGTGCCCCACTTGTTACTGAATGCTGTTCTTAATAAATTGGCCGCTTAGTGCGTGTGTAAAAACATAGGAGAGTAAGAATCCCGTTCTCTTCCCGCTATCAAGAAAGCATCACACGAACTACGAAGTTTTCGCAAGTTTTAGTCTGAATATAAGTAACTTAAAATCTATGAAATTTAATGTCTAGCTATATACAATCAGCAGCAGACTCCGATTTACCAGAGCTATGCTGCTTGCAGCTTTTCTTATCGTATGCAGTAGAAGATAAAGTTTGAGAAAAATTAAACTCAAGATGGGGTAATCTGACTAGGAATAACTGAAGGAAGTGATCCATTAAAGAATTAAATGCATGTAGTCCTCCATGTAGACTAGAAAGGGTTACACTTTGTTCTCTTGCAGATACTACTTGAACTACTGATGAATTTTTGTACAGAAGGGAGTTCATGTCAACAGCATAAATGATGGTTTTCTGTTGTCTTCAGGAAATTAGATAAATTTGTCCAGAAAGTTTTAGTAATACTGAAGAAAAGCTGATTTATGATGACCGATTGTGATTGTTTAGCAACCATACTATAGCAATTCTAGTTTTAGTGAAAACCCACATGTGTATTTTTTTTTTCTCTTCTTCACAGGAGGCCCTCTGCCCCAGACACAATGTGGAGTTCCAGAGATACAACCAGATGCCGGCTGGGATCGTGTTGTCGGTGGAGAAGAGGCAGAATATGGTAGCCTGCCTTGGCAAGCGGATATTCAGAAGATAGGGATTGAACCTAACGGCCACCATTGCGGAGGAACTTTGGTGAATGCCCAATGGGTGCTTTCAGCTGGTCACTGTTTTTCGAGGTAAATTTACAATACTGGCGTCAAACCACTTCTTACGATATAATGTCAGGGCCATCTGCAACAAATTCATTCTGTGCGGGGTGAAAAGCTAAAAAAGTTTAAAAATGAAAATAAAATTAAGTAAACTTCATATCTTGGAGTCATAGTTTTCAGCAAGATTTTATATAAAAAAAAAACACTAACGGCTTTTATTCTCCTATAGTGAGTCGGTGACGTTTTAGTCCTATCTAACGTTTGGACACTTAGTGGGCAATTCAATCGTCACTGGTAGCCAATCAGAAATAGTTGGCCGGAGTTTATCAGTAATTTAATTGGCACTCAGAAGAGACGAGTAACAAGTGCCGCCATCTCGTGCTCCCTAACTCTAACACTATATATATATATATATATTATATAATGTCTGAAAATAGTGTGCAGTCGACGGTCGAATGTCTTGAGTTTACAGGGCAAAAACCCGAGTTTCGGTGAGAAAAAAACCCCTTTCCCAGTGCCAGAGATCGACTAACTCGGGAACTAGTCGAAAAACGGCTCCGAATATGTTCCTCTAGGCAATTACTAGATTTGAACCCATCTTTCTTCGTGTGATCAAGTGTCGTGGTGTGCAAACGTAACATTCACTGACAACACAGGCTCTAAGATTTCATACAGAAACTATTCTTTCCCTAGAAATATGATTAAAATGTATTACAAAAAAATGTTAAAAAAAACAGAGACCTGTGTAACTTAGTTGAAGTGACGCTTGCATCCTCTGCGCTAAGCAGCCTGAAGTTACTCTTAAGTTCAAGTCAATTTCCGACTGGAGAAACGTTTTCTAAGCCTTTTTTCGACTGGTTCACGAGTTTCCTAACTTCTGGCTTGGGCAAACAAGTTTTTTTCTCACAGAAACTCGGGTTTTTCGTCCCATAAACTGAAGAAAATCGATTGTAGAACCAACATTATTTCAAACAGTAACATATGCTGTTAAAGTTAGGTGACAAGAGATGGCAGCACTTGTTTTCCCATCTCTTTATCGGTTGCCACATATAATTAGTGATAGTGATGGGTCAGCTATCTCTGATTGCAATTGGTGGAGATTGATCAGCCCACTAGTTTAAAAAAAACTAATAGGGTTAAAATGCCTCAACTACTTCCTATAAGGGAATAAAAGGCATTTGCTGATTATGATTATGTAACGAAAATTTTAAGCTTAAATTTCACGGTTCAGCCTCTTTTGATTTTGCTTCCATGCAAGATCATATTTACATGCGAATTTACAATTGCACTTGCAACAATATTGGGCAATGGATCATTGAAATACTTTAAAAATATCATTGGTTCTAAATTTTATGATTATTTTACAAAGAACCATTGATTATTTACAGATGTTTATACAGTCAAAAGTGTGAAGAAATAAAATTTTTTTCAAACTTTCTTCCAGAACTTTTTAGAAAGTCTGGTTGATATAGTGGTTAGAGTATTCGCTCACCAAAGAATGCTGAGGCTGCTAATTTGAATCCCACTGTAAGTGTATATGCTTGGAATTTTCTTTAGGTGCGAGAAAACTATTACCTTTATGGAGGACTAAAATGGCTTGGGAAAGTTCCATGTTTATTCTCTGGAGCAGGCTTTCCAGACTAAGCAAAAATTAAATACAACAACAAAAAAATTCCTAACCTGTCCATGGTATTTCAGTAATGTTTTCTAACATCTTGTCGGTAGGAGTCAGTTAAAAAATACAACTAAGGTATAAGATATGATATGTTTATCATTGTGCTGAACAGAACAGAATTTGAACAGAATTCAAATTTGCTATTCAGAGACTCACAAACAATATGATTTGTGAGTCTCAGAATCCACTAATATTTGGAACTCAGAGCACAAAACATCAAAATATTAATTCTGATAATCAAGTATATGGAATGTTTAGACAACTGCTCTACCTTTTTGAATTCGGAAATAAGAGCATAGGAGACAATGTGCAAAGAAGAGTGTTAAAATGATATCTGGATTATGGAATACTGATTTACTGATTATGAAGATAGATTGAGAATTTGTAGACTGCAGACACTATCAAACAGGAGAAAGAGGGGTGATATGATCGAGACTTACAAACTTCTGAAAGGGTCATACAGGATTTCAGTTGATGGATTTTTTCAATTTATGGAGGGTGAGGAAAGAACAAGAGGGCATACTTGGAAGCTGAGGATGAATGCCACCAAGAAGGAGGCGAGGGCTATTTTCTTTCAGAGGGTGATGTGTGATTTGAATAGATTGCCATTGGATGTTGCGAGTGCAAGCAGTGTAAATAATAATAATTTCTACATATAGCAGGGTGCTTTACTTATTACTCGCTATGCATTGGCACATGCCATTATAATGCATCAATGCTGGAAGCATATATCATTCTCTAAAATATTACCATGCGTTTGAATATTCATAATTGCGATTAGAACTAAAGAACCAATCATTTGTCTATGTGCATGTGTGTGTGTATGTGTGTGTGTGTGTGTGAGGGTGATTAGTCTGCGCAGTTAGCCACTCGGCTATGCGCTTCAGAACCATATGCCTGGGAAAGGAGTGTCCTGAGTTCGAATCCCTTCGCTGACGTAAGGAGCTTAGGATCCTTCTTTGATATAGGCCAGTTAGATGGTCTGAGTGTGGACTGGAGGGTTTTTCTTCCCAGTTTATCTGGTGTTTTTCATTCTGCAACCAGGTAAACTGGCAGTTATTCTGTACACAAGGATAAGGTTAACCACCTTATCCTTGTGTACGGAAGCAGTTAAATAAATAGAAAACTCTCTATACTGGAAGGTAAAAGAGGGAAAAAAGGAAGAAGAAAGAAAAGAATAGATAAATATACTTTCTTCTTTTCTTCATATACCGGATGATCCAAACGTAACAGAAAAATTAAAAATTCAGTAATTCGAAAAGTATAGACAGTAGAACGATGCGTTTTTCACAGAAATGCACAGAAAGACATGGATTTTTTTTAATAACGAAAAATTTTATTACTAGAATAGTTATATTTGCCACCGACAGGTGGCGCTTCAGTTGTGTCAGTAGTTTGTGCAGTGGCGCAGCACAGTTCGCAACGCACCTAGGATTACAAATGTTCAAAGTGACAGCTGTCATTCATGAGAATGGACGTCAGACGTGGCATGACACCCTGCACAGCATCGAAGAGGGTGTCAGCTGTAATTCCTGTCACATGATGGTGAATAGCTTCTTTCAACATGGCCAACTAAAAGTGCTTTATCTCGTAACGATAACATGCCTCACCTTAGCAGAACGTTTAACGTCAGTAATAAACGTTAAATGCTGAAAGTTTAACTTCAGTATTCACTACATCTGAAACTTATGTACATCACAGTTCAAACAGTGACAGGGAACAGCTCAGAGACCTCTGCAGCACCACTTGTCAGTGACAAATGTAACTATTCTGGCAATAATATTTTTCGTTATTAAAAAAATCCAATGTCTTTCTGTGCATTTCTGTGAAAATCGCATCGTGCTACTGTCTATACTTTTCGAATTATTGAATTTTTACTTTTTCTGTGACTTTTGGATCACCTGGTATATACTTCAAAGTCAGATTGGTTTATCACTTACAAGCAATATGATTAATTGCTCAATAATATGCGCTTTTTCATTTCACTGTTACTAACTGATTTTGATGCATCAGTACGTTCAACCATTTCGTATTCAATACATTTAAGGCCGTTTCAGCAATCACTGTTCGGGAAACTATGAAATCTATGGAGTCCAGAAAATATTATCGTGGATTGGGTCTCTGACATCCAACAATGAGAAAATACAGTCTGTCAGTTTTGGCTATTTTCCTATTTTGGTTGGGGGACCAACAAACGTCTCGGGAAAAACCAGAGGAGTTTGGGTTTTCTTTCGATTCATCCTTACATTAATGTCATCGTTAAATGATGACATTAATGTAAGATAATTGGCTCGTTTTGTTTAAGTGAATGGATTATGTTTTCATCATCATCACAATACAAAATACCGTATCAAACAGGGTAAAATGCATACTTAAACAGGCAAAGATGGGAAAATATATATATACCAAGTACACTTTAGAAAAATAATATTTTCTAATTTATTTTGAATGCTTTTCTGTCTGGACCATTCAAGCTCTAATATAATTAACAACAATAATGATAATTGTTATTAAGAATTCATTGATTTTAAAGAAAAAAGTGTCAAAATTTCCATAATAGTCGAAATAATGTTGCTCTTGATTGATAATACTTTTTTTCTTTCCCAGTATGGACCCTTCAAAAACCTGGAGATCACATTTTGCAAATCACCACAAATACCGCATGGACAAACATGAACAAATTCGTGTCGTCGAAAAAATCATCACTTACCCTGAAAATCAGGTGGGTTTATAATAATAATTTATTTTAGGCCTAGAGAGGAATGATATTAAATTCTTTTGAGACAGAAAGAGAGAGAGAGAGAGAGAGACGCGAAATATCACTTTCTTGGAAGATATTCTTGTATCAGTGCATACAAAGTTCAAGATTAATTTAGTCAAGTGGAGTTTTTATTCCACTGCCCGAAAAAATCTAACAGAATTCACAAAGCAGTTTTATTATTACATTATCATGGGATGGGGAAGTAGTGTACCATGCTCCTGCTTCTAAAATCCTTGAGAACTATGAGCTTGGTTTTTCTTCACATTCACCGATTGTATTCAGAAAATTAAGGACAAAAGAGCTGTCCTCACTTACTCCTTCAGGGACAAAACTGTTTTAAGAAATACTCATAATCAATTTTCTGATATGTGTTTGCATTATTATTAATCTCCTATCAACAACTTTCCTTCAAATTAGTCTATTACATGTCAGCACTCCAATATTGTCATATCTAATATTCTATACTTCTGGAGCACTTCTGACTGAATCGTGCCGCCTAAACCTTGGTCTTACTCAGGGTTTTTTTCTTGCCATCAAACACCTGTTTTGCTAACGATTCCTCACTTTCTATTTACGTGGGTCATACCACGTTAGATTAACTCTGTTGACACATTCTAGAATGCTAATGTCAAGTTAATGGTATCTTTATTTTCAATTATTCTGCCACTGACGCCATCTGTTCACTCCCGAATTTTTCTCTGAATTCTCACGTTTGTGGTCTCCAATCTTTGATCAAGTGTTTTATTTCTAACCCAATCCATAAATTCAAAATGGTTAGAACATTTTCTTGTATACTGCTAGTTTGGTATTTTGGCTAATTTCTTACTTATTCCATATAGATTTATTCAGCTGGCTACCCACCATACCAGATTTGCTTATTTCAGATTGCCGATTTCCAGATTTAACTTGCCATCTTCACTAAAAACTGTGGCTAAATAGCTTAAATATTTTGCTTGTTCTATAGGCTCTCCATTCAGAATGCAGTTGATGTATCCAGGGTTTCTGTCCATTTTCATAGTTTTGGTGTTTTTATTGCTGATTTTCATAACAAATTTTTTACTGATGTCATTCAATTCAGTCAGAGAATCGTGGACACTTGCACAATATGTGTTTAGAAGCGCATCATCCGCATAAAGCAGATATACGTTATCCTTGTCTTATTCCTGATTTAAAATCACACCATCTTCATGTACATTGTTCAATTCTATTTGCGGACATATTGCGCTGTATAATATTCCATTTACTTTATATAATTGTAAAGTTTAAGTATAAAGTTTTGATGATTTGGTGCCTAGAGAAAAACGTTTCGCTTAGTGCCTTGACATATGCTTTTACCATATTTACAAAAGTTAAGTACAGATCCGCGTCATATTCCCATGATTTCTCAGCTGTTTGTTGCAAAGTGTAAATCTGATACAACCTCTATTTGGCCTGAATATAGACTTTTCTTCTCCAAGGTTCTGTTTCAACCTTTCTCAAGCTCTTTTCAACTATCATCATCATCATCATCATCATCATCAAATTCATACCATGTATCATCAAAGGGTGAACAGGATATGACAGTACTACATGAAAAACTTACACCATTACTAACTTCCTATCTGCAAATTTCCTCCAAATTAATCTGTTACCTGTCAAAACCCAACATTATCAGATCTTACATTTCTGTCTTCGAAGGCACTTTTTACTTTATCGATCCACCTACATCTTGATCTGGGTCATTTCCCTCCGAACCTGGCAATAAACATTTATTTTGCTAATCTTTCCCCTCCCATTCTGTTTAAGTGACTATACCACAAATATGGAAATATTAAATATTTCCATATTTAATTTACCATCTTCAGAAAAAATCGTCCCTAAGTAGCTGAAATGTTTTACTTGTTTTATAGGTTCTCTTTTCACAATGAAGTTCATATTTTCAATGCGTCTGCCTATTTTCATTGTCTTTGTCTTGTTATTGCTAACCTTCATACGAAATCTATTACGACAGTTATTCAAGTTAGTCAGGGAATCTTGCAGAAATGTAGCGGATTGATTTAGAAGTATAACACATCTGCATGAAGCAAAAATTAATATCTCCAATTTTGATATCAGGTTTAATACCACTTTCCTTCATAATGTGATCCATATAGATAACGAATAGCAAAGGGATTAATGTACATCCTTCTCTGACACTCGATTTAACATTAAACCATCTTCCTCTATTTCCTTCAATTCTAACTGCTGACTTACAACTCAAATAAAGACTAAGTATTGCTTGATATAATGCCCAATTCACACCATGCAACTGTAGAGTTTTGAATAGGTTTTCTCTTGGCACATTGTCATATGCCTTTTCCAGATCTACAAAACTTATATACAAATGTTTGTCATATTCTCATGATTTCTCAACTATTTGTCATAAAGTTAAAATCTGATCCTCACCGCCTCTTTATGGGCTGAATCCAGCTTGTTTTTCACCAAGCTTCCCTTTCACAGTCCATCTCGTCGGGTTCTCAAGTATACTTGCATAAATCTTACCAGGAACACTCAGAGGGAAATACCTCTGTAATTCTCACATTCAGTTTTATTTTCCTCTTTTTGTATCTGGGTACTAAGGGAATATTTTCTATAAGAATTCTACTCCGATCATCTGGAATGAATTCCTCCCTCTGTCCAATCCTTCAGAACTATGCAGTGCAGAAACTGTAAGAACATTTATTCTTCCATACTTGAGCATTTATGAGCAATGTCATCTACTCCACCTGCCTTTCCACATTTCAGGCTTTTGATGACTTTTTCTACTTCAAGTACGGATGCGTATTACTATTTACGTCTGCTGAGTGTTATTTAGCACTGTGCTGTCATCACTGCTTGTTTCATTTAGCAATTTTTCAAAGTAATTACTCCATACATCAAGGATATCTTTTTTTTCCCAGTTTTTATGTCATCTTTATCATCTCTAATTCCTTTTACAGCACTTTTCCTCGATTTCTGAGTTTTTTTAACACTCTCCAGAATATCTTACCTTCTTGATATTTGTTTGCTATGTTCTTAACAAAAGTCTTCCCATGACTTTTCTTTCGATAGTTTCACGCAGTGTTCAGCTTTCTTACATTTGTCTCTGTATTCTCCAAGAGCACAAGTTCATTTATTTGCCAGGAACTTTTCATATGGTTTCTTCTTTTCCTTCACTGCCTATTTAACTTCCTGAATCCACAATGGAGTTCTGAATTTTCTATCCTTGCAGACAACCTCTCGATGCCGCTCTGGCTGAATCCACCTCAATGTTTTCTTCAGGATTTACTACTAAATCTCCAAGGTTTGGTTCCTATCTTCAAACGTTTTCATTTTTTCTTGAATAATATTTGTGTATTTTTGTCTACAGTTCACATCTGAGAGCTCAATTTTATTCTCTTTAAAACTTTCTTACATGTTCTTGTTTTCACTATGATCAATTTTATCCTGCTCAAGGATAAAATTGATCATAGTGAAATAGTGATCGCTTCCAAGTTCAAATCCTCTGTATACTCTGGTGTCCTGCACCAGGGATAAAATATCACTATCAACAATAACATAGTCAATGAGACTTTTCTTATTCCTTGCCTCTTCTCCATGTGAATTTATGCACATTTTTATGTTGAAACACGGTGTTAGTAATAGCGAGTCAATGTCTTGAGCAGAAATCCAACAGGTATTAGCCATTAAACAGTTCATTTTGGGTCTAAGCTGTTAAAACTGAGAACTTTTATTGTTAAAAGACCATAAGATTTAATGATTATAAATACAACGAGCCAACAAGTTTCACTAGCAAATGTCTAGCATTTTCAAGGCTGTACTGGTGTGAAAACAAATGCATCAAGTTACATGAAAACATACACTTTAGTAACTGTTAGGTTGTTACATTTGATAATTCCTGTTTGATGGCGTGCATGCGTTCGAATGCTTCAGTCAGAATTCGGTACATGACCACATGTTGTGTAGTTTTTCGCATATTGTAGTTCTGTTGAGCTGTGAGAACTGATGAGATATTTCCATATGTCTTTAAGAATAGCACCTTGATTTCTATTTAAATTATTGCCTGTGCATAGCACTACTGCTGCTTCTTTGAAAGTTCTGTGTCTGTAGTCATTCTCAATGTAAGGCATAGAACTGTTTTTCCAATCTATAACGTGATTTGATGTTGCGAAATGATAAGCTAAACCAGATGTCATGATTCTATTGTGATTGACACCTCCCACGTGTTCCTTCTGTCTTATTTCAAAACTTCTAGATGTCTGTCCAATGTAAGAAAGGCCACACTTGCATGAAATTTCATATACTCCAGGAAATTTGAAGAAAGGTACCTCATCTTTAGGAGATCTTAAGCCTTGCCTGATCATAGTAGTTGGTTTTAAAACCACTCTGATGTTATGAGCTTTTAACATTTTCGCCAATTTTGTGGAAACTGAATTAATATATGGAATGACAGCTGTGGACACATATTCGGACTCCGTTCCACATTGTTGGGGATTGTCTTTAAAAAGCAATTTGTTTAAAATGTTAGAAGGGTATCCATTCAGAGATAGAGTGTTAGCTATTTGTGACAGTTCTCTCTGTACATCTCCTTCTTTCGAAATAGACCTTAAGGCTCTATTACGGAGCATATGAATGATGCTGTGTTTTTGTGATCTATGATGGTTGGACGAATAATGTAGATATCTACCTGTATCTGTGGGTTTCTTGTAAATGGACAGTTGGATATTGTTATCTTCTCTCCTCACTAGTATGTCAAAGAAGGGTAGTTCTTTGTTCTTTTTCAGTTCCATAGTAAATTTGATCTTATATAATGAGTTGGTTTTATTAAGAAACACGAGGTTTTCCGTGGTATTCTTCAAGATGATGAACACGTCATCGACATATCTCCACCAAATCGACGGTTTAGGTGAAATGGTGGAAAAAATATCCTTTCAAGTTTTTCCATAAATAGGTCTGCGCATTGTGGTGAGAGAGGACTACCCATGGCCAGACCTTCCGATTGTTTATATACTATGTTATTTACTTTGAAGAAATTTGATTTCAGGCAATGATGAAACAACTGGTGATGTCCTGAGGGAAGAGATCTTTTAGAATGTTGACCACCTCTACGACCAGTACATTAGTGAATAAGGACACTACATCTAAACTAGCCATAATGTCAGTTTGTCATATTTTGATTTTTTGCACAAATGTCGAGTTTTTAATGTAGGTCTCTGTTTGTCTAATTTTTCCTTTCATTAAATTTGCCAGATGCTTTGCTAGTAAGTACGTAGGTGAGTATCTTCCATCAACTATTGGACGAAGTGGTACGTTTTCTTTATGAATCTTCGGTGCCCCATAAAGGCGTGGAGTAATAGGGTGTAAGGATTTAAGTTGTTTTTTTAGCGCATCCGACCAAGCGGTCATATTGCGGATAAGAGCGTTAGTCTCCAGGTGATTACTCATGATGGGATTTTTATCTAAGACTTGGTATGTGGAACTATCTGCTGGTAACAAGTTTATCTTATTAAAGTCATCTTTCGAGTTCAGAATAGCTGTTGAATTTCCTTTGTCCGCTTTGGATATTATTATGTCTTTGTTATGTAAATTACGGATTGCTTTCTTATCATCTGGAGTAGTATTAGGTTTTGTTTAGGCAAGAATAATCGTACTATTGAATCTGATAGTATTTGCTGTAGCCTCTGGAAGATGATAAAGACTTTTTTTTATACCACATATGAAATCCATTTATCCTTAAAAAGGGTTTTAACTTTTCTATCACCCGCAATTTTATTCCTAAAATGGATTTCATTTTGCCACTGCTTCTTTCATTTAACCATCATTCAAAGTTTCATTTAATCATCTTTCAGAAATATTTCGTCATTAGATTACTCTTTCCACCTTCCTTATATTTATTTTCTATATTCTTATCGTCTTTTCATTTCTTTTATTTAGCTACTTTTACACACAGCTTTCCTCTTATAGTTTTCTCCGTATTTCGAGGGGAACTGCGGATTTATTTGCTAGGAAAATTTGATAAATTTCTTCGTTTCCAGAACTGCTTATTTAACTTCTTGTGCTCTCCAAGGCATTGTTAATTTTCTATCTTTGTAGACAAATTTATCATACCTCCTTAGCTGAATCAGTCAATGTCTTCTTCAGAGTTTGCTACCGAGACTCCACAGTTTGTTAATAATAATATTAATAGTTAATATTACAACTGTTAATAGTATTTTTTAGTATTTAGTATTATCTATTTATATATTTAGTATTATTAATGTTGATAACTGTGAGAAAATGTGTTATTAATTATTCATTAAATGTATAAAAAAACTTGTGATTAGAGTAAGGCTTTCCCACATCTTAGATAACCAAACACAGTCATTCCGATTTATATTCAGACAGTGACGTAAGGCTTCAGCACTTTTTAGTTTTCAAACTGCTTTAGATTTTCTCCAATAATGATTGTATAGTAGAGACTAGTTTACCTGTAAAAGCTGTTGAACTTTAATTCTTTCTTTAACATTTTCTTACATACAGTGCTTTTCAATATATCATTTTTATCCTGCTTAGTACCAAGTAATGGTCACTTGCAATTTCAAATCCTCCGTAGTCTTGGAGTTTGAATCAGCATAGATATTGCTGTCAACAATGATGTTGCCAATGACAATTTGATTTATTGTCTTGTCTTCACATGAACTTGTGCACATCTTTGTGTTGAAACACGGTGTTAGCAATGAATAGTTCATGTCCTGAGCAGAAATACAGCAAATACTATTATTATTAGCTTTTCATTTTTCTCTAAATTTTCCCAAAACGTTCCTATAGTAGACTACCACTGGAATATATGTGACAAATTAATCTTAAGTCACATGAAGGAATTGAGTAATATTTATTTAAAATATTACATTGTATATTTCAGTCTAATTAGTACAGGGCCATCATCAGTGCCAACAATAGTTAATTACAAGGTAGAGCACAAACAATGGTTTGATTTGAAGCAGTAAGAGCCACGTGATGTTAATAGTTAATATTATAACTGTTAATGGTATTTTTTAGTATTTAGTATTATTTACTTATATATTTAGCATTAGTAATGTTAATAACTGTGAGAAAATGTGTTATTAATTATTCATTAAATGTATAAAAAAAGGCTTTCCCACATCTTAGATAACAAAACACAGTCATTCCGATTTATATTCGGATAGTGACGAAAGGCTTCAGCACTTTCTTTAAACCAACACAAATGAAGTATGTTTCAGACCATAGGTATTGTGGTCTGATCAATCCCGTGCTGTGCCACGCTGATTCCTGGTGCTAGTGTAAAATTGATGTTCTGGTATTCTCTTTTCTACTCAGTATTCAGTTTGTCAGAAGCAAGAACGATGATAGAGAAATGGAACTTGGTAGATACTATGAAGAGCCTGAGGAGGACATTTATCTTTGGAAGATGGATAAAAAAAATGATAGGTAGCCACTAAATTGTGTTTCTTAATAATTCTGCAAATGGGTTCTGAGATGCCAGAAATGTACATACATACATACAGAAATGTACAGAAACTTAACATACATACATATATAACTTAAAATTGTTATTTGAGCTGATTCTAGGAATTCAAAAGCTGTTGTTGGTCCCTTCTGAGAAGCCATTGAGTTTCATATGTATGCTTTTGGAAGTTTAAGAGTTCTCATTGTAATTGTTGAAGCATAGAACGTAGTGCGAGCATTCCAGTCTTCTGTGAGGGATGGTGATTAGAATGCTGATGAATATTGTATCCAATGAAAGCAGGCTTTTGAATTAGAATTAATCTGATGGTTAATGGAGGAGAAGAATATCAAAAAAGGATAATTTGTCTTTTTATATATTCACAGTAAATTTAATTCGTGGATGTAGACTACTTATAATGAATAAACAAAGTTGGTAATGTTTCTTCATTATGGGACCAGATCACACGAACGTCTATTTAACGAACCCAAAATGAAGGCTGAGAGTATATGGATGAGAACAGGATGTCTTCTAAGCGTACTAAATACAAGTTTTCAAGAGCAAGAGGTTGTCGACTTCCCATGGTAGTTCCTTTAACTTGACAGTAAAACTAATTTTGAGAAACAGAATATTCAGAGTGAATAACAAAGTCCAATAATTTCACTATATCCTGTAAAAGTGCTTCTGAAAGTAGATGTCTCAGAAAGCCATAGAATCTCTCTTCACTAATGTACTTCAAGAGCTATATTAATGAAGAGACATTCTATGAGGAAACTAACCATTAATCAGATTGTAAGGAAACATTTTTATGAATGAATAGGAATTACCAATCTGAACTTTTCATAGGTGTGCTAAAAAGTTGGCAGTGCAATAAAATAGATGGGCAACTGAAAAAAGAGGGATGTCTTCTTTATGTATCTTACGTAGGTTACAGAACCTAGGGGTTCTAGCAAAATAAATTTTTCTATAGTCACCATCTAGTCCTACAATTTTATCTACTAGTGAGTTTAGTTTTCTTAAGTCGTCTGTTCATAGGGCTATGATCCAATTCCTGTAATGCCGATAAATTCAGTAATAAAAGAGTTCTTTCTTTCATAATCTGCAGTATTCATAACTACTGGGGATTTCTCCTGTCAGCTTTCGTAATAACAAGATGACTACTTCATCTTAAGAATGGTAAAGCTTTAATTTCAGCAAAAGAGATGTTTGCAGGTTGAAGCTTTGATTTCAGCACTGGAACAATTGCCTCTCATTATCAGGGAGTCTTATTCTAATCACACTTCACCATAAATAATAATAATAAAAAAACTAGTTGTTTCTTTTTTAAATACAGTTAACGAATAATCATTTAATACAACGTGTCCTGAGTTATACATTGTATTATTTCATGTACATCACACAGATCTATTTCAAATTAATCCATGGTTTGCATTTTACCTTGTAATGAGGGCTGACTCTACCGACAGTGCAACACATGCATTTGCACTGTCGGTTGCAAAATTGGCCTAAAGTATACGAAAAATGAATCATAAGAAAGTCATTTATTCCTTCTCTGTTGAAACCAGACTTCAGGATGTCGTCAGTTAAATTTTTACATAAGACTTCATTGTACTGTGTGTGTATATACTGTATATATATATATATATATTTTTTTTTTAAATTATAATCATTTAAAATAATATAATATTATGTTACGTTTAATATCGCCTGTCAGTGTTAATATGAGACGAGGTGGCAAGTTAACCTTCAATCTTGCATTTATTTCCGATTCCACTGTTGGCCGTGAGATGACCTAGCTTGAGGTTAGAATACGTGCATATTTATCAAAACTGCTTAATGAAAGTACAGTAATATATTCTTAATGAATATAAAATTACAAGATTATATTATATATAAAATTTAGGAATGACTGAATTAATTTGAAAATTTGTACGTCACATGATCGTTATTCTGTCTTCCATGTGCGATTTCCGTTGTTTCTTATTAGTAAGCGAGAATCCGACCAGTCCACAGTGCAGTGTTAACATTGATGTGATAACAGTCTTTTCGTGTTTACATTGGGATGAGCCCAGGGAAGGCAGCCGATCCTGAAGTAATCGTCAACGATACTTTAAATCCGGGAGTTGTCTTTCCACAAGCAGCGAGCGTAGTCTTTCAAAACTAAAGCTTATTAAAACTTATTTACAATCCAAAATGGCAGAAACTACATTGGAAGGTCTTGCCATGATTTCAATTGAACATGAAATCGGTTAGAAATTAGACTACAATAGCCTTATTTGTGATTTTGCGAATATGGAAATAGGAAAAGTTTCGTTTTAAATTTACATTTTAACAGTGAAAATGTAAATTAACTTATTTTAAGACATGGCAAGTGTTCTAAAATATAAAAATGAAATATATTTACCATAGCTACGTGTTTGTGATTTTGCTGTTCTTCATTCTACATGACGTGATGACCATTACTTACATGCAAGTTAATATACTATTATACATGATTTTCTTTTAATTCCGACGAGTATACTGGTCATTTTTTAGAAATTATCACGTTTTGGGTAGAAGAGTATACTCGTCATGTGAAAAAATAAATTACATTTTGTGACAAAAATTAAAATGTATATTTCTCTTATTATTATAAAAGAATCTAATGATAATGATTTTTTTGGATTTTTTTATGAAAATATTGTATTCAAATCAAATAAAATACTATTGCACGCAATTCAAATCATTTTTTGTGAGAACTGTGTAAATGGCGCCTAATTTTCCCCAGACAATAATTAAAACTCTATGGAAAATCTTTTAAAAAAAGATCGCACTCCTAATTTGTAGGGTTTTTTTTTAGCAAGTCGAATCCGATTTTTTATAAACTATAATCGTACTCCAAATTGCTATACTTTTTTCTATTGGTGGATTTTTCATGATTTTTAAAAAACAATATTTTTATGGTTGTGTTGATAGTATTTGTGATTATTAATGAATTTTGGAGCAATAAAATGATTGATTTTTGAAATAAATTAACCTTAAATAATTGCCACTTTGTTATACTTTAATTACAATTTACAGCAGGTGCATTTACTCTGCGTTTGACGAGTATACTCGACTTCACTTGATTTTAATTATATGATTTTAAGCATATGTTTGTTACACTTGTGACAAAGAACCCTGATGTGTTAGCAGTAGGGTTCTGTTTATAAAATCTATATTCTAAAATACTTGATACCTGTTTTTTAACCAGTGTTTAATCTGTGGATCCCTATATGTCTAGAACATTTCAAACGTTCTAATCAAGATGAGAAAAACTGCTCTCCTAAAGACTGGAATTTTTCCTACAAAAACTGCTGGAAAACATGCAATTTATAATATGCATAATATTACTATCCCTCTTATTCCTAGTTTCTTTGGCCATAATCCCAACTGCAGTTATGGAAAACCCTTGCAATTCTTCTTTTCAACACTGAAGTTTCCAATTCAAATCACAGAATGATTTGAAAGTTAACAAATTAAGGACTTTTTTTAAAAAAATTGATGTGAGAACTGAATACCATTTCATTAGACTTCAAGTGATGGAAAGGTTAGTGGACTATTGTAATACATGGTTAGAGGAACGATTTCAAGATAAAACAAGAGATAAATTCATCTTGTTTATACTCCATCATACTGTGTTTTTAGACATTTCGCTCTCTACCATCACAAAACTATCACTTCCATAAGAGCAATGAAATGGTCAAAGATACTTTATGAATTCATTTTTCTGTATTCAGATAGTGAGGAAAGAAATGTTTGGTGGTGTGTCTGATAAAACTGAGTACATAAAACTGAATAACAAACTACAAATAAGAAATATTTATTTATAGTTTCTGTATTCGGCTTTGAAATAATGGTGGATTCAATATCCACTTATTTTTATAATTTTCGCATCGCCGAAATAAATGCTTTTGGCTCTTTATGTTAATAAATACTTTTACGTATCACCTAAGAGTTCACTTACGAAAAATACACCTCACCAATACTTCAAGTTCCTTTGTATTGAAAGAGAGTTTTTGTTCTCTTAGGTTTCTGCCTGAGAGAGCATTTTGACCCAAGGGGGAGGGGATTCCGGCATGGGCCATGTGGGGCTTTGTCGGTGGATGCTTTTTCCTGTAATACATGCAGTTCTGCTTTGGTGGCAGAGTGACCGAGTGGAATCAACACCGAGTTGGACGATCTTTTGGTCACTTGTAGGGAGTGGTCCAGGGATTCGCCTAATTTTTAGAGAGACCTTTACTCAAACAGAGTCTCTGACGAAAACCAACCAGTTTGAAACAGCTGTCAGTCCAGTGAAAACCTTATCAAAATGGCCCAATAGGCGGCGAATATACGGACGCTCGGGTATAGTGATCATGTCTCCTATAAGGTTCGGCTAGGACAACTTGTAAATGCCAGAGTATTACTGTAGGCTCTCTGGTCAAATTTCATACGAAACTTTTATTGTTTCTATATTCGGTTTTGAAATAATGTTGTCCACTTGATTTTTATAGTTTCTGAAAGATTTTTTTCTTCCTTTCTCACACCATGTTACCTTAGAAATATGCCTAAATTTCGTAATTATATAGTCCTCATAGGTGTTGAGGTTAGAATAAAGCATTCTAAAAATATTCATTGGAAAGTAAAAATATCAGTCACAATTATTAAGTGATCAGTATTAGTTAAAGAGGATAGTTGTTTTATAACTGATATACAATTGAAAAATATTTCCTGTTGACACTTAAGAGTGTTAGTGATATTATTATTATTTTATTTTTTTAAGAGTTCTTTTGATCAGAATAACGATATAGCACTTTTGAAACTTAATGCACCTGTAAGATTTACAAGTCATGTCAAGCCTGCTTGCCTTCCAACTCAAGGTTCCATTCTACCAGAAGGGACGAAGTGTATAGCATCTGGCTGGGGAAGCACAAGAGGTAAGTAAAATCAGTATATGAAGTGCTCACATATAAATGTACACTATCCTCTCCACAATTCTTTCAAAGCATCTTAAGTACTGTCGCCTACAGCTCAAAATAGGGGGAAATAAATGAAACATCGTTTTTGCCTATATCGAGATTTTTTTTTTTTTTTTTTAAAGAGGAATTATATTTTCAATATCAGAACAATGAGATGTGTGAAAACAGAAATTTTATGGTTTTTCTAGATAAACTGAAGAAAGTTTACTGAATTTCAATAAAAGTTAATACTGACAATTTGCATGTAGCATGAAACGAATTTTGTACCAGATGATCTGGTTACCAGACGTGGCTTGAAAAAGTGGTTTCTAGATTATATGAAAAGTAACTAAAAAGATACAAAAAATTATAAAATTAATAAAATCAGAAAACCATAATTCTTAACTCACTCAGACTATCTATATACTATGGGTACTGAATATACAAATAATAAAGATAAACAGAATGCTTTCAATATGAGCACTACTGAGACTAATTCTGAAATATTTCCCTCTTACTTACAGAGGAAAAATTTTCCACCGGTGTGCATAAATCCGAGATATGCATCTTCCAATGTGCTATATATATATATATATATATATATTATAAACTGGGCTTTTCAAATAAATTTAATTTTTCCTTTCTTTTGACCAAAAAATTAAAGAAAATAATGAAAAATAGGTTTTAATGCATACGTTATAGACAATTCTGTGTAAAAATTACATGGATCTCATTTTTCTTGTGAACACTGTAATGAGAATTGCAACACATAAAGAAAGAGGATTATTAGTGTGTAATACTGGAAGCTGGGAAACATGTTTTCAAGTTAATGAAAAGAGCATCCAAGATCAACCACCTCAGAAAGATTGAAAAACCTGTATTACATTAGTACTATGGTTGGATCTCGTAGACAGGCTTATACGTTGGTTATGCATTACTAAATCACTTAAGGAACTGAACGACGTATATACGAATATAAATTAAATTACACTTTAATAAATATTTCCGATATTTCGGCCACGTCACGTTACCATTTTCAAACGGAACTTACAAATGCACGTAGGCAATACAACACAGTAACTGAGAATAAAGAGATAAAGCTATTGTTCTCCTAAAAGTCCTGATGGTGCCCTCTAGAGGGCTAAATAGGTGTTCTTGGCCGTTGGGCTGAGGGTCTTCTGATGAAAGTCTCCCAAAATTGAGGCAATCGCATACAACCAAATTTGTTGAGGTTTGGAGAGTTTCTTAGGGTTCAGACTAATTCCATAAATAGTCTTTCGAATTTGTATTTGCTACGGTGTATTACTGTAGCTTTCTTCCACCGTATTCTGTGGTGTGTATCCAGAGCATGGTCTACAAGAATGGAACCTTTGTATTTGAGTAAACGGATGTAGTCCTTGTGTTCAGAAATTCTGATATTCACTGTCCTGCCTGTTTGGCAAAGTTGGACAGTTCTAACGACATAACCCTAAACACTGAACTAAATCACCTCCTCAACACTTTCTCAACAAATGGCTATCCCCCCCCCCAAAAAAAATCCAAAAAATATTAAAACTTACAAACCACAGCCCCCTCCACAAGGATTACTCTAAATCCATCACCATTCCCTACATCCGAGGTACCTCGGAAAAAAATTACCAAAATCTTAAAAAAAAAAACATCACCTGACCTCCTGTTACAGGCCTTACAGAAAATTGGCATCCATTATCCACTCCACCAAAGACCAACCACTTCCCCTAGACCTACCTGGTGTATACCAGGTCCCTTGCAATTTTAAACTGTCTTACTTTGGCCAAACAGGCAGGACAGCGAATATCAGAATTTCTGAACACAAGGACTACATCCGTTTACACAAGTACAGCCATTCTGATCTTGCAGACCATGCTCTGGATACACGCCACAGAATACGGTGGAAGAAAGACTATTTATGGAATCAGCCTCAGCCATACAAAACTCTCCAAACCTCAACAAATTTGGGAGGCTTACATCAGCAGACCTTTAGCCCAACGGCCAAGAACACCTATTTAGCTCGCTAGAGGGCACCATCAGGACTTTTAGGAGAACAATTGCTTCTTCTCTTCATTCTCAGTTACTGTGTTGTGTTACCCACGTGCACGTGCCTTTTTTTTGTAAGTTCCTTTTGAAAATGGCAGGTGACGTTGCCGAAATATCGGAAATATTTATTAAAGTGTAATTTAATTTATATTCATATTTACGTTGTCCAATTCCTTAAGTGATTTAGTAATACTATGGTTGGACTAGGGATTTTTTTACTCATATATATGTTTTGTTAATTTCTACACTTTTTTGTATTTTATTTCTTTCATAATATGGAAACTCTGCTCCTAGAGACCAAACATTGAACATTTTAAGAAGCACTTCAGGCCTCCAATAAGGAAGAATTATCTCACACTGTACAATTAAATTCACCTATGTCCATGGCAGGATGCAAATAAGCACTGTTTTGTTTGAGAAGTGGATACAGTAATGACTTGGCCAAGTGTTAACATAATAAAAGTAGCTCAGGTTTTGGAGTTCTTTCTTTAACACTCTTAATCCATCGATTCTCCCGTTTCCTACGGTGAGAGTTAAATATATTTACACATACAGTGATTCTCAAACTTTTTCAGACTGTAGCACATCCGTATTATTTGCTGGACTTTGTGTAATTAACTGCAAGTTTATAGTCTTTTACAGTTTACCCAACACTGACTACAGTGTAGACCACGGTACTTGATGGCCTTATGATTGTTGTATTGGTGGTGGTCGAGTGGTGGCACTTTAGTTCAGTATTTGCAGCAAAATTTATGTAGCAGTGTTACATTAATATTTCTATATTAAGCTTGTGAAAGTTTCATACAAATATAATCGTATAAAAAGGCAAAAGTGCTCCAATATATATATAAAGTAGGTTCAAGAAGGGAGTGTTACATAAATGTCAAAGGTTAAGCAATCAAAGTGAAGAGGCTCATTGTGAAAAGACTAGCGATTTCTTCAAACCAAGCAATAAAATCAAGGTACCTACCTTCCCAGACCTATTCAACGTCTAGTTCTGTGCGCAAGTATCAAAATTTAAGTTATGGATACACTAGATTCTGAAAATCATCTACTTCCTGAATGTTATATGACATATGTTGTGTGTGGTAAAACATTTTTACTTCAACTGGATGAGTCGACAAACATAAGCTAAAAATGCCAGCAACTGAGTCACATAAGATTTTCAGATGGAGACTCTGTTGTTGTTGGATAGTTCTTATCATGCAAGATGAAAGAAAATAAGCTATGGTGGGGAAATTGCATTTCAGTGTGCACTGATGGTGTGCCAGCAATGACTGGTCGAATTACAGTTTTATTTCAAGACTAAAGCATAGTTTTCCTAAGGTAGGGTCCACTCATTGTTTTTACTGAAAGATATTTGGTCTTTTTCATTAAAATTGAAATATACTATTTGATTTTTAAGACCATGGATTTAATAAACATTTATACATTGTTTTTACATTCAGAAGTTTTGGTAGCTAAAACAATTCCTGAAGCCTGAAGTTTAATACTAGTAGAAGGTCAGGTTTTAGCAATTTGTTCACATTTCAAAACAATGTTAAGGCTGAGCTGGATAAAGGGAATGGATAATGTTGGATTTTTCTAAGGCATTTAATACGTGGGCTGTTCACTAAGTAATAAGACTAATTTTACTGTGGGAAAACCACTCATCATAATATTAATTTCCGTGGAATAAAGAAATGTTGCTGTCTGTATTAATAAAAGAGGTTGATAGATGGCGTATACGAGCTGATGTGCGAGTGTCACATTGACTAAACGCAAATGCTCATCGGCACGCCTACAAGGCGCGACTAGTCTTCGAAATGGAAGCATCCTTGGAACAGCGTTATGCGATTAAATTTTGTGTGCGTTTACAAAAATCGGCATTGGACACTTTTAACATGATACACGAAGCCTTCCACAATTAAGCAATATCGAGGGCAGGTGTTTTTCGCTGGCATAAAACTTTTAAGGAAGGAAGGCAAAATGTGGAAGATATTGAACGTGAGGAAAGACCTTCAACGTCCATCACAGAGACAATGATCAACACAGCAGCGATTATCATCAAGCACATCAAAAGGAAGTGTCCATTGCCGAAGAATGGCTTCTTATTGCACCACAATAATGCAAGGCCACATATTGCTGGTTGTGTAGTGGACATTTTGCATAAGAACAACACAGATCCTACCACACCCTCCATACAGTCCTGATCTTGCACCGTGTGATTTTCTGGCTGTTTGCTCAGCTCAAGAAACTACTAAGAGGCTGCCATTTTGAAAGCAACAAAGCATGTGTAAAAGCTGCAGAGGCGGTTTTGAAAGAACTCTCAAAAAACAGACTCTCACATGTGTTTAAGGAGTGGATGCAACGTTGGGACAAATGCATCGAGTCTCATGGTAGTTACTTCGAAAAAGACCATGTAAACCATGATGATTAAAGGTAATCTGTTTTCTGTATAAATATAGTCTCATTACTTATTGAACAGCCTACGTAGGATACCACGTGAAAGGCTGTTGCATAAACTAGAGAATATGGGATTGGAACATAAGCTCTTGACTTGGGCCAGGGGATGGTAAACAGACAGATATTAAAAAGTGGTATACAGTAGGTGTGAATCTGCCAGATTCAAGGAGATCAGCGGTGTACCTCAGGATTCAATACTTGGGCCAATATTGTTAAATCTATACATTGAAGACATCAGGCAGGGTTTAACATTAGATGTGCAATTGTTTGCTGATGATGCAAAGATAGGCAAGGTAATCAAGGATGCTACTGACATTCAGCACTTGAATGTCAAAATGAATTGAATAGGCTGGAAGTTTGGGGAAATGAAAATGGCTATGTTAAAAATGTTGTTTCTATCGTTAAATCGATGTTTCTATACTAAATTATATCTTTATTTGTTGTTTACTTAAATCTATTCTTTCTTACTTAAACCTTCTTCTATCAAAATCCTACCGGCTGCTCTAATGTTATATATTTATCTTTCGGTATTTATTCTTTCTTCTTTTACTTTATTCTTATTTTTATATCTAGGATGTTTCCTCTTCGGATACTGGCGAATTTATATTTTGCTGCGCCAGCCAGTATCCTATAGTAGAAAAGATCCTTACTCAGGGAGACAATACTAGATTCTTAGCTTTCTTACCCAATATCTTACTTAACTGCCGTAGATCTAGATTATTGCAGTGGTGACCTAAATTTATATTTTATATTCACTCTCTAAATCCTTTCTGGCAAAATAGGTTCCATTTTCTTAAGTGGTAATTTGGAATTGTAATCAGGCATGACTCAGGTTCAGTTAAATATGATATGTTTATTGGAATATCTAATACACATTAGAAACTCATACACTTAATTACGCTCGATACTAAATAAAACTCGAACTAAGAGATTAACACATTTGAACTAATTAAAACTTATAAGGCATGCTAAACACAGTAATTACACATTGGGATATAAATCAAATGATAACAGGTTAAGCTAAATTCTTTCCAGCAGTATTACTTGTAAGAACAAACTATCAATCATTCTAATGTTACTGAGACACTAAATTCTACCTTTCATATCGCATCAAGTTAATCCTATCACATACAAGTTACAAAAGAACTTTCCTAAACAATTCTTCTTACTCACAAACGAGGTTAACTTTCTAAATAGTCCACAGAGTTCCTTACTATCAAGTTCTAAATTTTACAATCGTAAACAATCTTCTTTCTTCAAATGAACATTCACAGAAAATTAGGGCAATAGCACCTTACCGACTTTTTTCGACGTCGTTCTGTACCACGTGTTTTTCTGAATATTTCTCATCTATTTTGGCTGTCTATACGCCAACGTAGGGGTTACGCTATCTTCAATCTTTCTGCCGGAAACGGACTCAAAATCTTTGGTTTCAGGAACAACTCGATGGGGCTTTTCAGCGACGGCCTGATTCTGCTAGGACTGGAATTTTTTCTTTCAGCTTTGCATAGAATCCAGCTTCATTTCTTTACGAACGCTCACTGCCCGACATCACAGACTTCACTCCTGCTTATGCAAAACTGCCTGCCAACTTCCGAACCACCCAACAGGAAAACGATACCAGAGATCAAGAGAATTCCCTGTGTTCCTGGCTCAACCTCCTTTTATACTCCTATAGAGCGCACTCTTTTCAGCCCCTTTTTGCACACGATCCTTACCAATTTCACCCTTTGGCTTATCCTTCGTTTCTACGATGCTGATATACTCGGATTCATGGAATACATGGTTACATGATTTTCCGAATAAGCTATACCCGCCAGCGTTACGCTGTACACCTGTAGTTTTAGGCCTTCCAGCAATTAATGCTTAACAGCTTTATCATGACTCACAATAGATTTTACATAGCTTAAGTAAGGCTTAAATTTAATTCACATTATCCCTCTTTTTTAAGACATGCGAAAATGAAATCTCAGATTAATCATAATAGCTTAAATATAAGGTGCTTAAATAAAGAATGCACATTTTTACATAAAGTGAGGAAGTTTCACTTATTATTACAACTGATGTGCAGGTATTTCTCTATGTTAGACCCTAAGTGAATGATTTCTTTCCAAGATTCCTTCATTTAGGATCTAACAGCTATCAGTTTAATGTTAGTAAGGGTAAAGTTATGGCTTTAGCATGATTAGAGTTCCATCAGCATATTATATTAGCAGGATTATGCTACAAGAACTGAGGCAAGGGATCTTGATGTACTGGTGGATAGGAATTTGAAGTTCCAAGGTCACATAGCAAAAGTTGCAAATATAACTCAGAGGATAATTGTGATGTTGAAGCAAACCTTGACATGTAAGGATAAGGAAGTAATGTTTCCTCTTTATAAGGCTTCGATAAGACCACACCTGGATTATCGTGTGCAGATTTGGTCTCCAAGGGGATAAAGAAGCTGTGGAAAGAGAGCAAAGAACGGTTACAAAGATTATATTTGGATTATGGGATTTAGATTATCAGAACACATTGCGAGTATGTGGATTGCAGACTGGTTAACTGGAGAAAGGGGAGGGGGTGATATGATAGAGGTCTATAAACTTTTGAATGGGTGTTATAGGATATCATTTGGCAAAATTTTTCATTATATGGAGGTTAGGAGAGAACATGGGAGAGTGGCATCCATGGAAGTTAAATTTATTTGCAGTCAAGAAAGTGGTAAGAGCTATGTATTTCTCTCAAATAGCAGTGAGTGGAATGATTTGCCATTAGGGGTAGTGAGTGCATTGGTGTGAATGAATTTAAGGGAAGGTATGACTGCAGGTTTGGTTTGGGTGATTTTTAGCCGCCCTCGATGAGTCCTTGACTCCCTGGAAGTTTCAGATAATAATAATAAAAAAATTGGCTGAATGATGCAGTCTGCAGAGGTGTGTGTGTGTGTATTGAAGAGTGGAAGAAGAATAAAGGAAGTGATTTATTTCAGGCATGCTCATTTACATTTCAAGTGCTGTTCTTTCAATAACTGTATTTACCACTTTAGATTTGACAGGATGTGTTTTATTGAATACCTCTGCCAAAACAGACTGATATTCAAATTATAACCAGCGTTACCAGAAAGAGAAAGTTTAATTTGGAGTGTAATGATTCACATAATAAGGAAATTCATAGGCTTGCTACATCGTTTTGCTTAAGAATTCTTGTCTTGTCAGATGTGAACTCCTTCCAGCGTTACTACCATGAGCTTGTTTTGTGCTTCTCTTTTGCATTCTTCATAGGACAAAAAGGTCCAGTCCTTAATATTTTCCATTCAATCTGTTCTTTGTCTTCCTCCTTTTCTTTTTCCTTGTATCATTCCTTCTAGAGGTGTTTTTTGTAGGATTCATACCTTAGTATGTGACCAAGATTTTCCTTTTCTTAATGATTTTCAATAGATTCCTATCTTCTCCAATAATTTCTTAAGAATTACCATGATGTACAACAGTGAACAAAAGTTAATTAATTTCTTTTATACCATAAATTTCTTTTATGGTATAAAAGAAAATTTTATACCATAATAATATTAATTATTTTATACTGCTTTTAAGGATCAGGGTCAAGTGATGTATTAAAGCAAACTATGATGAAAACATATCCAGAAAATGACTGCAATCAGACTAAGTTGAGAACATTTCATCCTGAAACAATGCTTTGTGTTGCAAATTTGGAAGACAGTTATGGAGTATGCCATGTGAGTATATTTAATTGCATACCATGTGATATCACTTATCCACATTTAATTTGTTAAAGTAGGCTTATTATTGTAAAAATTCATGATTCCAAAAGGAGTGCTAAGGTTTTTTTTTATGGGGGGGGGAGACAGAAGGGGAGAGAAATATCATTCCATTAGAAAGCATGTGAGGAAATAGTTCATGATTAATGTTTGTTAAGAAATGCACAGAAAAATATAACAGTTATTATTGAACTACGTAGATTTCAGCGAGAAATCAGAGTAAGCAAAACTGGAAATATAATCCATGTGAACCTGACAAAAAATGAACTTCAGTATAGTGCATGATTTCTGTATTTAGCAAGCAACAGATACATTTCTCTGCTGGATATGCATTTAGGTATTAATAGCCCTACCACTTTTTTTTCACTAGAATGGTGGTGAGACAATGCACGGATACATTTCTATGAGTTCTCTTCCAGAATACATAGAATTAAGACTTCTGTTGTTTATTCGTCTAGCACCTTTTATTTCCTTATAGGGAGTAGGCAAGGCTTTTCTGGCCCTATCTAACTTTTGGAGACTAAGGGAGCAGTTCTGCCAATCAGAGATAGCTAGCCCATGACTATCACTAATTACACAAGGGAACCCAATGAAGAGAAAGCAGACAGTACCGCCACCTGGTCGTTAACTGTAACACAATATACTTATTGTCTGAAATAGTGTGGGTTCTATGGTCAATTTTCTTGAGTTTCTGGAAGGAAAAAACCACTTGCCTCTGCCTTAAAGACACTAACTTGGGAAGTGGTTGAAAAAAGAATTAGACAAAAATGCTGCTCTAGTCAGTGATTGGATTCAAACTGAGAATAGCTTTCTTTGGGCAGTCTGGCACTATCGGTACATATCATATTTCCAAAAGACTCAGCAGATCGATAAAGGCTGACTGTTTTTATGTTTCTAAAGTGAACTGTATTCTAGATTGACAGAGTGGTGGGAATACTCTATTGTGGTGTCTTCAGTTTGTTGGTATATAATTCATCTTAAATGATATAGTATTCAGAATGAATTACACAATCAAAAAAGATTTAACAATATAAGAAAAACAATCTTGCTTGAGTAATTCAATGCTATCTTTTAAAAGTATGCTTGTGAAGAGTGAGAGTGATATGATTTATATTAAAAAATAAACACTTGAATATGTTTATTCTTTTAAATATGGGTTGAATTTAGTCAACCATAGCAGAATTGAAGACTGGAACAGTGCATCCTTTGATTGGAAAGGAACCGAGTTTAGTTTTTGTTTTGAAAAGGAATCTTCATGTGGGCTTTTTTAATAGAAGGTTAGTTAGCTGATCTCAAACAAAGATAGCAGGGTTTCTTCTTCCAGTAACTTGGGGTTTTCATCCTTCACATATTTGCTAAGGTTTTGAAAGAATACAGCATAGATGGCTGTTGCATAAATTGGAGAATATGGGATTAGATTACAAACTATTGGCATGGATAAGAGGATGGCTGACTGACAGATAGCAAAAAGTCATATATGGGAGGTGTGACTCTGTAAGATTCAAGGTAACCAGTGGTGTGCCTCAAGGATCAGTCCTTGGTCCACTGTTATTCAATGTATACATTAATGACATTGGGAAGGATTTGACATGCACATACGGTTGTTGTTATTTGTTGATGATGCAAAGTTAGATAGGTTAATCCAGAATTCTGCTGATATGTAGTAATTAAAAAATGATTTGAATAGGTTGGAATTGTGGGCATGTGAAAATGGCTATCAGTTCAATGTCAATAAATGTAAGGTCAAGCAGTTTGGTGTGATTAGATATCCATTGTCATATTATATTGATGGGATTATGTTAGAAGAAACTGAATCAAACTAGGGATCTTGGAGTTTTAGTAAACAGCAAGTTGGGGTTCAAGGGTCATATATAGCAAATATTGTAAATACAGCTCTGAGAATAATGGCAATACTGAAACAAACCTTCACATGTAAAGATAAGGAAGTCATTTTGTCTTGATAAGACCTCACTTGGACTACTGTGCACAGGTCTGGTCTCCTAGATTCCATGGCATTTCTGATACAGTGGAGAGAGTGCAAAGGATAGTGTCAAAAAGGACATCAGGATTATGGAATACTGATTATGAAGACAGACTGAGAATTTGTAGGCTGTAGAGAGAAAACAGGAATGATATGATTGGGAGTTACAAACTTCCGTAAGGGCTATACAGAATTTCAGAATTTTTTTTTATACAGAAAAAAAAAAATCAGCTGCCTTTTTATTCCCGTATACGGGGAGTAGGCGAGGCCATTTAGCCCTATCTAACTTTTGGAGACTGAGTGGGCAGTTCAATCTCCACTGGTACCAATAAGAGATAGATGGCCCAAGGCTATCACTAATTAAGCGGTACACAGTGAAGAGAGACGGCTCAAACGTGCCACCGTCTCGTGGTCCCTAACTTTAACACAATATATTTAATGTCTGAAATAATGTGGGTTCTACGGTCCATTTTCTTGAGTTTACGGGACGAAAAACCCGCTTGCCCGTGCCAGAGATCGACTATCTCGGGAACTGGTCGAAAAAAAGTCTTAGAAAAATTTCCTCTAGTCGCCGACTAGACTCGAAACCAAGTCTTCCTTCGTGCGGCCAAGCGCCGTGGTGTGCAAACGCCACACACAGAATTTCAGTAAATGGAATATTTCATTTTATAGAGGGTGGGGAAAGGACATTAAGGCATCCTTGAAAATTTAGAATCAATCCCATTAGGAAAGGGTTGAAGGCTAGATTTTTCTCTCATGGAATGGTGTGTGTGATTGAAATGGATTGTCATTGGATGTTTTGTGTGTGTAAGCAGTGTGAATGAATTCAAGAACATGTATGACAGCTGGTGCATGTAGTATGTGGCCTCCTTTGAAAAGTTCCTTACTCCCATAAGGTCTCTCTTAATAATGTATGGAAATTGGCCAAAATACACACACATGCAATTTCTTCTTCAAAATATTCTTATTTCTTTTTCGTATTAGGCCTGTTATGGAGCTATCTTAAGCCCTTCCAAACCATTGGTTTGGAAGGGCTTAAGACACTACTGCTGCTGGTTAGCCCTATGCCTCCCGAAGTGTCCTACGTCTGTAGGTGTGTATGTTCAGGCAGCCGGTTGGCCTGTTGTCGAGGGTGAAAAAACCCAGAAACTTGTTTTTTTTCCACACATGCAATTTACAAACAAAAAATACTATTGATAGGTAATATAGGAAATGAAATGTCTGTAGATGGAGGATTAAGTAGTAGTATAGATGGCAGGTTATGGAGTAAAGTGCCCTTCCAAAATGAGTTATTAGACTCCTTGGAAATGTTATGTTAAAACATATAAAAAGACAATGGTTTCTGTGTAACTTAAGCAGGTACTTCATCAATCATACTGATGTTTTTAACAATCATGCAACATTGATATATCATCTCTGATAATGTTCTATAAAACTTTCATGTCCACACGGTTAGCCTCGTGGCTGTGCGTTTCACAACCATATGTCTGGGGAAGGAGTGTCCTAGGTTCGATTCCTGTCGGAGACATGAGGAGCTGAAAGATCTTCCTCAGCCATAGCCAAGTTAGCTGGTCTTAGGCATGGACAGTAGGTTTTTCCCCAGTTTATCCTGCGGTTTTTCATCCCACAAACAGGCCAACCGGACACATGAACATACAGAATACAGTCATAGGATATAGTATGGCAAGGAAGGCAAGAGAAAACCACCTTGCTCATAGTCACTTCCCTAGTATCGAAGCATAGCTGCCCCTGCCATCCGTATGGATGAAAAGAAACTAATCATCATCATCATCACTTTTATATACCAGATTTAACATTAATGCAATTTAATAATAATCATCAATAAGCAAAATAGAAACAGGTACAGTAGAAACTCAGTTGCGGAATGACTCTCGTCTCTAAACAAATCGGTTCGCAAGCAAAAAATGCACTGGTTTCCGAACAGACAAACCAGCAACCATGTGCTCGTGGGCTGAAATGTACAATGGGAGAACATCAGTTAAGGCAGAGCCTCCGCTCAGTGCAGATGCCTGCTCACATTTCCAGTTCCTTTTCTTGATTTTCTTTTTTTTAATTTTTTTTTTAAATTATTATTATTAATTGTTATTAAATAAGCCACCATGGGCCAAAGAAGGATAGTGATAGCATCAGAGTGAAAAGTTGTTAGAACCATGATAGAGGTGAAAAATGAAATCATATCCAAACACGAAAATGGCATTCATGTCTTGGATCTTGCTATGCAGTTTGGTATGGCAAAATCAACGATCTGTGCAATACTCGAAAATTAAGAGGCAATCAAATGAGCTGATATTGCAAAAGGAGTAAAATTTCTTACTAAATGAAGATCATAAATGATTGAAGAAGTGAGAAAATTGCTGCTGACTTGGATAAACAAAAAACATCTGGTAATTGCATTTCTGAGGCTATAATTTGTGAAAAAGCAAAGGGATTATATGACCTGTTAAAGAAAAACCCAGATATGAGTGGTGATACTGATGTGTTCAAAGCTAGCAGAGGATGGTTCGAGATATTTAAGAGGAGAAGTGGCATACATAGTTTGGTTAGGCATGGAGGAGTTGAGAGTTTGAACCAAGAGGCTGCTGAGAAATATGTGCAAGAATTTAGTGGCTATGTAATGGCTGAGGGTTTCTTCCCCAACAAGTGTTAAACCGAGTTGAAAGTGGCCCTATTTGGAAAAATATTGGGGAGGACCTACATCACTCAGGAGGAAAAGCATTGTCAGGACACAAGCCAGTGAAGGACAGGCTGACTCTTTTGCTATGTGAAACACAAGTGGGGGACTTCAAGGTCCCCACTTGTGTACCACTCTGAGAATCCAAGTGTTTAAGAAAAATAACGTGATGAAAAGTAAATTGTCTATTATGTGGAGGGTTATTAGTAACACTTGGGTAACCAGGCAATTTTTTATTGAGTGGATCCAAGAAGTCTTTGCCCCAAATGTGAAAAAATACCTTCAAGAAAAAAAATTTGCCAATCTGGCATATCCACTATCCAGCCAAAAGGCGACGGGTTCGAATCCCACTGTCGATATGGATGTTTGTGATTGTCTGTGGAAATACTAGTGGTGGTGGTTTGTGGTAGATGCTTTTAGTGCAGTTGCTGGAGTAAGTGGTGGTGATGACAGAGAGATTGCAGATTAGGTGCCCTCTCTTTCTCGATGAGTCCTTGGACTCCCTGGAGGTGTCATGTAGTAATAATAATAATAAAATGCCTTCTTGTAATGGACAATGCTCCTGCTCACCCTCCAAGCTTGGAGGTTGACTTGGTGGAGTTTGATTTTATCACAGTGAAGTTTCTTTCCCCTAACATGACTCTTCTAATGCAGCCAAATGGACCAGCAGGTCATTTCGAACACTAAGAAATTCTACACCAAAGCACTGTTTCTAAGTGTTTTGAAGTGACCTCTGACACATAATTAACACTCAGGGAATTCTGGAAAAATCGCTTCAATATCCACAATTGCTTAAGTATCCTTGATTAGGTAGTGTACAAATGAACTCAACCTGGAGGAAATTGTGGACAGACTGAGACCTTAAGGCTCAGTATGATGCTATCGATCACATTGTGTCTCCAGGCAAAAGCATAGGCTTGGAAGTTGACAATGCTGATGTGGAGGACCACAGGAATGAGCTCACAATGGAGGAACTGGAACACCTTCCATATTGTGGTGAAGGAACAGAGAAAGGAAGGAAGGGAGGATGTTCCTAGTTCTTTGATCAATGAAATGTGTGCGAAATGGGGTGACTTGAAAGCTGACCTGTCATGGTGCATCAATTATGTTTTGTCATTATAACCAAAAATCTGCCTTCATGCTCTGTGGTAGAGTTAGGGCAACCTCTTAACAAATGTCTGGAACACACTCCATTGGTTTGAGATGCTGCACTAAGCCTGGATACAACTTCCAGGCAATATCATAATTCTATGGCCTTCTTCAATCTTTCCAATAATTCTTCCTTGTGTGAAATCATCTGGATCAGCGTTTCCCAAACTTTTCCTATGATGGAACACTTCACAAATCCTGAAATTTTCACGGAACACCTTGGTTATTTTGTAATATATTAATTAATAATTATTAATTTAGCTGATTTATATTAATTAATAATTGATCATTAATTATTAATTAATTAAACATCAATTATACATAAACATTAAATTAATTTGTGCTGTTTTTCATTGACATATCCCATTCTGATCACCAAAAATTTATATTATTATAAGTACTTACAAGTGAATGCAGACTTTTTCGCCTGTGTGCTAACAATTTTTCCCTCCTTTTGTACATCCTGGAGATCGCTTTGTAGGCTGGTGGTGAATGACTCACTATCTGTTGCATCACAAACACTTTCAAGAAGAGATATCTTAATATCAAAATTAAACAAAGTCCCTTGTCTCTTATTCATATTAAAATTTGAATCTACAGGCCTATTACTTTTAAAAAATCATGAAACTATGGTTTCGAAACTTTCACCCTACAATACGAACTTGCGAAGAAAGTATGCAGTATTATTACTAGATGTGAGAACCGGATACAGACTACCTTGATCTTCAATTTTATTGGAAAAATTTTCTTTATACATCCCTGCTGATTGTTCACTAACATTTGCAACACAGATGTTATTTCTTTCAGTTTTGAGAACAGAGGATATGCCACCCATGGTTGTAATCGGCTTGCAGGCAATTTTTATGATTGGTCATAAACAGCGGTATTCTCTTTCCCGATTGTCGAAAGATTTCGATGTGTGAAAATTAACGATAATTCATGAATATTTCCATGTTTAAAAATGCATGGCTTGGTCACTAACATTTGCTAAACAGATGTTATTAGGTATTCTGAATCTGAACTTTTCGACATATTCACGAATATTATTCTCCTCAGAATATTTCCACTACAAAATATTTATTTATGAAAAATGCTTAGAAAACTATAATGACAAATTTGAGGAGAAATTCTCATGGAACACTGATGTCCGTGGAAGGTGAACACAGTTTGGGAAACCCCCTGATCTGGATGATGTCTTTGAGACGTTACAAGACATTCAAGTTTGCAACTTCATTCCTTCAAGAAGTTTCCTTCAAACACTTCACTTAGGGCAGCCTTTTGCCCTGCCGAGTGCTATCACATGAACCCTTCCCACACGATTCGAAAAACTGAAGATGTACCTACTTTCTACTCGAAATTCTCAGTTATAAAAATTGCCACAAGCTGATTTGTCTGAATTTGTGGTTGTAATCTTCAGAAATAGTGTTCATCCTTAGCTTTTGGACACCAGTGTGTGTGTTTATTTTTTATATTTATTCCACAGACGAAAGGTACAAGAATCTATAGCACATCAGTGCCATGTGTGAGAAATATATATATGATAATTTATTTCATTCAATTTTTCTTTTCTCCGAGTTAGTCGATCTCTGGCACGGGCAAGTGGGTTTTTCCTCCCGGAAACTCGGGTTTTTCGTCCCGTAAAATCAAGAAAATCCACCGTAGAACCCACATTATTTCAGACATTAAATATATATTGTGTTAGGGTTAGGGACTACGAGATGGCGGCACATTTGAGCCGTCTCTCTTCACTGTGTACCGCTTAATTTGTGATAGCCTTGGGCCATATATCTCTGATTGGTACCAGTGGAGATTGAACTGCCCACTCAGTCTCCAAAAGTTAGATAGGGCTAAATGGCCTCGCCTACTCCCGTATACGGGAATAAAAAGGCGTTAGCTGATTTTTTTTTTTTTCTTTTCTTAAATCTAAATGAATATTATATAAATATAAATCGACTAATAGCTTTTGTTTCCTTATGGGAAATAAGCAAGGCCTTTTAACCCTATCTTGGTTTATGAAGACTGAGGGGAAGTTCAATCTCCACCAATAGCCAATTAGATATAGCTGGCCCAAAACTATCACTAATTATAAGCAGCAACCAATGAAGAAACTGGCAAAGATGTGCTGCCATGTCTTGTTACCTAACCCTAACAAGATATGTTATTGTCTGATATAGTGTCGGTTCCAAGGCCGATTTTCTGTTTAAATTTATGAGACAAATATCCCACTTGCCTATGCTAGAGGTAGACTAACTCAGGAACCAGTCAAAGCCTTTCTTCAATTGGTTCCTGAAAAAAAAGTCCCTCCAGTAACCGACTAGACTTGAACTTATACTAATTTATTTTGCATTTTGTGCATTAAAACACTGGCATGGAAACTCGAGTCAAAAGCAGACTGAATATTTTTGGTATGCAAAAGATACATACAACAAATTAATAATTTGTAATAGTGTTGTCATTGCAAATAACATATATATATATATATATATATAGGGCTTGACAAATCCTACGTCGTGCCATAGGTCCCTCTCCCTATCCACACATACACATGCACCCATTTTTTTTTTTTTTGTCCCATTAAATCCCAACATGAGTTCTATAAAATGATGGTACTGTATTGTGGTTAAAGAAATTTTCTTTTGTGTGAGAACCACTCACAGAAGGAAAAGTCAATAATAAGAATACAAGTAAAAATAATATTAATTTTATAAGAAATATAATTTACTAGATTCATTTTTACCACAATGGGCATTGTATTTTCTTAATGTCAAAAAAGATTTAATTAAAAGTTTTTATTAAAATATTTTCTATTTTGTAGTCTAATGCTACTTGCCACATGATTGGGCAAGCATATCTAGCATGCACACAACTTTATTTAAATTTAGGTATGCATTATTTTAAATGCCATGATTTTATTCTGTAGGGTGACAGTGGTGGTCCTCTTGTGTGTAAAGATAACAACAATCACTGGGTTCTGCACGGAGTTGTAAGTTCTGGTATAGAAGGAAACAGGTATGGTGGATTTTGTGCATTTAAACCCACAATTTTCACTCGCATTGCTGCCAATTTCAACTGGATCACTGAAATGATTACGAAATACAGCTAAAATAAGTCAGAAAAGCACTTAGCATATTTCTTGTGAGAATATGGTTGCAAATATGTAATAAAACACTGTCTGAAATTTGACTTTAAAGAAATCACTTTTTTTTAATAATTGGCTTGCTGCTGTTGTGAATTATTTTAAAAAATAAATATCTAAAATTTACATCTCTTCATTTGTTTCAATTATTTTCAGTTCATCACATTCCTAAAATTTCTGATGCAAAAACTGACACAACCTCTAAATCCTCCTTAATACAGTATAAAGAAAAACGAAGGGGGAAAAAAACATGCATATTCATCTTACAGGAATAAAATGCAACAAGCAATTCTAACTACTTTTAATCAGATTTGAAAAGAACAGTCAAATGCAAACTGAAGTCATTAGCCTCTATATACAAGGAACTCAGTTGTCAAGTGACTTCATGCAAACTTTGTTTGCTTACAGTTGGATAAAGGATGAAACCAAGAATATAACTTCTTGGTATCTTTAATGTATAGTATATCCAACTGAAAAACTTTCAACATCTGTCTCTAATTGATGGAGACAGATGTTGAAAAAAAGTTTTTTCACTTGGCTATGCTACCAATTATATATTTGGTTTAATCCTTTATCCAAGTGTAAGCAAAGTTTTTGCATGAAGTATTTTTAGGAATGGGGCAACTCGTGGCAAAGGTGGTATAAGTTCTCATCACTTGCCTTCGTATCCTATATGCAAAGCACATCTCCTTGTGGACATGTATAATGCTATGTATTAAGGGAAGGGTGGTCACTATCCAGACCGGTTTAGACCTTTATTGAGGTGACCCTATATAATGAGATAATGGCAAAGGTGGTATAAGGAGAACTTAGTAATAAGATGTGACACCTTTTGGCTACTCGTATATGGAAATATGATTTCTGCATTAATTCAACCTTGATATTACTTCTGGGTTTGGCTCCCACTATTTATTCATATGGGGTTCCCCCTATCCTCCACACATCCCATAGTTGAGTCCTCCTAATGAGGGATTAAGTATGTATTTTATGAGTATAGATTGGTGTTTGTGTGTTGACGTGGCCAGTTTGCCTGTTCTGAGGGATGAAAAACTTGAGTTTCTGGATGAAAGTACCATCTACCTCTGTATGAGATAAAAGTTCCTTGCGTCATGGACGAGAATCGAACCCAGGATTTTCTGATCAAAGAGCTTCGTCTGAGCAGCTGATGAGAGACTTCAATAAAGGTCGAAACCAATCTAGGTAGTGGCTTTTCCATAATGCATAGTATTATACATACTCAAAAGGATGGGTGCTTTGCATTATGGGATACCAAGACAATTAATGTGAAATTATAAGCCTCCTTTTACAAGTAGCCTAGTCATGAAGGTAATTCACATGCAAACTTTGCTTACACTTCGATAAAGGATGAAACCGATAATATAGTTTCTTGGCATCTTTAATTTATAGTTAAATGCCATATCTGTTTCCACTGAACTAAACGTAATAATACACTGTAGGTATACCCCAGTCATACGATACTTCATGTTCCAAACCATCATATTTTGAATTACCTTCCCTTTCTTGCTTGCTAATGCAAGTAATGGTTTAATAACATTCTTAAGAAGTCAAATATGTGTACAAATGACAAAACATTTATTTATGTCAGATACACAAACAAAAATATTCAGAATTTTTACAAATATAAAATTACTCCAAATATCTCAGCTAAGAGCATATGACAACAGGCTTGGTCATCCACCTACACCATTAAAAGGTTTTCCATTTTGTTAATAGAATTGTCACATCTGCAGATAACTGTAGTATTAACTGGTGCAGCACTTTTCACTTCACTAAGAACTTGATTTTTATTTTTAACAACTGTAACAGAACTCCGTTGTAAGTTTAGCCTGCAGTCATTTCAGTGTTTGATACATCATCAATAAATTTAATAATTTTAATCTTATTAAGTAATGTAATGCAAGGAAGTTTACACATCTTTTCATCTCTGGAAGTAACAACACCCTTACTTTGAATTTCATCTTTTATTAATTAACAATAAAATAATTGTTATAAACAGAAAAAGTCAAAATTACATAATAGAGAGAAAAAGCAAGGCTAATAAGTATCAGATGGATGACTATTCAGGGCATAATCTACTCATTACTAACACAACATCCCATCATAAAGCGCACAAATTTACAAACATAAAAATACCATGAAGGCTATCATTATGGATCTTATATCTTTACAAAGGTTCAGGAGAAATGAGTGCACAGGAGATTTGAAATAGGACTATTTAGACTTACATGCTGGTTTTAATTGATTATAAGGTTAAATGGAATAAAAATAGAACAAATAAATAATTAAGCATATGTTTAATCAATCCGATGCTTCGTCTCAGTCACTGAGACATTGTCAGGGAAACAATTTCTATTATAATTTTAATATTAATTAAATGAGTTAGCCTATCTCATACGGACGTAGCAAGGTTTTTTCTCCTGGAAACTCAGGTTTTTCATCCTGCATACAAACAAATCGGCCCTTCAGAACACACGTAATTTACAGATATAGAATACCAGTTGTGTGTTAGTGGAGGTAGATGGTGTTGATGGAGACGATTTGTAGTAGAGGTTCGGTGTAGTGGTTGAGACAGTTGTAGGTGTCCTCCCCCGATGTGTCTTCGGACTCCTTGGAGGTGTCAGGAATAATAATAATAACATTGTTTCCCTGACATTGTCTCAGTGACAGACAAAACAAGGACTGATTATATGAGTTAATTTATTACTGCTATATTTATTCCATTAAACCTTATAATGAATTTCAAATAGCAAGTGATCGCCATTTATTTTTGAGGCAGGGTGAAAATTAAGATATCATACTGAAAAGAAAAGTGCATAAGAAAGTTTTCAAACAATCAAAATTGATTGTTTGATGTCTTCAGCATATGAAAGTCTAGGAACACACAAAAATAAAAAATTACATATATGGGATAATGAAATAAAACAATAATTGAAAATAAAAATCTGGCCTTTAAAAGATGGTTAAGTAGCAAAAAAACAAGAAGATGAAATTGAATATAAAAAGAGAAACCAGAAAGAGACAGAGAAAGTTCAAAAAATTCTGCATCATATCTAGAAAATGACATATACAAAATAAGGTGCAATGCACATACAATACCAAAACACATGAATGAAGATATAAAGGAAACTGAAAATATAAGTTGTGAAATAGATGTAAAAGAATATGGATTAAGTCACAGATCTTTGGACAACTTTGCTGGAAAAAAATTTCATCAGAAATTATTAAAATTTTAAATAAAACATATACAAATGAACAAATACCAATAGAATGGAATAAAAGTATAGTAATACCTATATTTAAAAAAGGGGACAAAACAAAATCTGCTGATTACAGAAGTATTAATTTATTGAATACATGCTACAAAATATATAGTAGAATAATCCTTAATGAAAATTTGAAAATATACAGTGAAAAAATATTATTAGAATGTCAAAATGGATTTAGAAAAGGATGCAGCTTAAAACCACTTGTAAAAAAAAGAAGACAATTTAATTTAGAAACTCATCTTTTGTTTATAGATTATATTTACATTTGAGAGATTATATTATATTTGATATATTACAAAGAATAAATATACCTATTATTTTACTACATGTAATATTATATATATACAAAGATTATGAACTAAAAATAAATGAAAAAATGTCTGAAAAAAATCTATAAACCAAGGAGTAAGACAGGGATGTACTCTGTCTCCAACACTTTTGAATATATTAATGAAACATTAATACAGTGGAACACCTTAAACTATCCAGGTACAGAAATTCCTTCGAATAACAAAATAAATATGCTATTATTTGCAGATGATCAGGTAATAACATCAGATAAGGAAGACAATTTACAAAGAGCAATATATAATTTAAACATTTACATTACATCTTCAAACCATCATAGGTCACATAAACATAGCATCATCCACATGTTGGGAAATAGAATCCGCAAATATGTCTCAGACGACGAGGTTCAGACAGAACTGTTTCAAATTGTTACAACACTATCTCAAAATGGATATCCTCTAAACATTATCAACAAATTCCTGTATAAAGATAACCACCGATAAAAAGAAACAGTCTCCCAGCAGGTTTCAACAGTCGTCATCCCCTTTATGGGTTCGGTTTCCACCAATATAGCAAGATTGTCAAACGCTCATAACATCAGAGCTGTATTTAAACCGACTACTAGCATTAGACAGCTGTGAAGATCTAAGGATAGTGTTCCATTTTACAAATATCCAATTGTGTATAATATTCCATGTACGTGTGGCCTCTCCTACATTGGACAAACTTCAAGAAGCCTCGAAATCAGACAGAAAGAACATGCTGGAGATGTCAATTATAACAGGATGATCACCTCTGGTTTAGAGCATCACTTTTCAACTTCTAACCATTCTATAGACTGGGAAAATAGTTCTATGCCCTACATAGACGATGATTTCAGACACCGATTATTCAAAGAAGCAACAGTAGTTCTACGAACAGGCAGCAACCTAAACAGAAATCAAGTCATATTGAATGAGACTTGGAAAAATTTAATCAATTCACTCAGTTTGAAGGAACTGAAGTATGCCAACAATCATATAACGCTTGCTCATGCAACACGTGTTCAGGACACGACTTGAGATTTGCAATACATGCTGACATTGTCACGTGAACGTATCAACTTAGCTACCTTATAGTTACTAAAGGATTTGTATTCTTTATACTATGTGCATTTATCATTTTTTTGTGTTTACTGTTCAAGCCTTGAGAAAGCTAGACAGTTGCTAGCGAAACTGGTAGGCATTATTATATGAACATATATAGTAATTAAAAAAACCTATGGTCACATAAACAATAATAAGGCCTATATAATTTAAACGTTAGAGCAAAACAGTTCGGAACGAAAATATCCATAGATAAAACTAAAACAATGGCCTTTTGTGGACAAACTCCGGTTAGCAGTAAAATAGTTATTAATAATAAAATAACAGAACAGCTAAATACTTTCAGTTATCTTGGATGTGAAATATCATATGAATGAGAAAAAGACATAAAATTAAAAACTTCAAAATTTTTACAGATTATAGGCCTGATAAATAGAACACTAAATTCAAATATAGTACAAAATGAAACATGCTTCATAATATACAATACTTTAGTAGTGCACACATTATTATGTGGCAGTGAAATTTGGGCAATAAACAAACAAGATAAAGAATAAAAACAAGTGAAATGAGATTTATGAGAAGAACTGCAAAATACACATTATTATACCAAAAAAGGTACAAAGATATTTTAAAAGAACTAAAAACAAAATCAATAGAAGAAAAACTAAACAATTATAAATAAAAATGGATAGATCATGTAAACAGAAAGGCCAACACCCAATATCCTAAATAAATAATAAAATATAAATTTTATTGTTTTATTTTAGTAAAATAAAACAATTTAATATTTTATTAAAATATAAATCCAATTGGAAAGAGAAGGCTGGGTAGACCTCAAAAAAGGATATTAGATGGATAATAATAATAATTATTATTATTAAGAGAGACTTTGAGGGAGTCTAGACCACATACTACACACACACCGGCTATTGTGTTTATTCTTGAATTCATTCACACTGCTTGCACTCACAACATCCAATGGCAATCCATTCCAGTCACGTCCCACCCTCTGAGAGAAAAATCTAGCCCTCACACCCTTCTTAGCAGCCTTCATTCTTAGCTTCCAAGGATGCCCTCGTCTTTTCCTCACCCTCTATAAATTGAAATCCTGTATGATCCTTTCAGAAGTTTGTAAGTCTCAATCATATCACTTCTTTTTCTCCTGTTTGCTAGTGTCTGCAGTCTAAAAATTCTCAATCTGTCTTCATAATCAGTATTCCAAAATCCTGATATCAGTTTTAACACTCTCCTTTGTACTCTCTCCAATATATCAGAATCACAACGGAAACCAGGAGACAAGACCTGCGCACAATAGTCCAAGTGAGGTCTTATCAAGGCCTTGTAAAGAGGAAAAATAACATCCTTATCTTTACATGTGAATGTTCATTTCAACATTGCAATTATCTTTTGTGAGTTGTATTTGCAATCTTTGCCACATGGCCCTAAACTTCAACTTCCTATCTATTAGCACTCCAAGATCCCTAGCATCATCAGTTTCTTCTAATCTAATCCCACCAATATAATACAACATTGGATATGTAATCATGCCGAAGTGAATGACTACATTTACTGACATTGAACTGACACCTGTTTTCCCATGCCCACAATTCCAGACGATGATTCTATTCAAATCATTCTGCAAAGACTGCATATCAGCAGCATTCCTGATTACCCTACCTATCTTTGCATCATCAGCAAATAACTGTATGTCACTTGTTAAAATCCTTCCCAATATCATTAATGTACAGATTGAATAACAATGGACCAAGCACTGATCATCATGGTACACCACTTGTTACCTTAAACCTTGCAGACTCAGATCCTCCATGTACCATTTTTTGATATCCGTCAGTCACCCATCCTCTTATCTATGCTAATATTGTATAACGCAAACCCATTTTCTCCAATTTATGCAGCAGTCTGCAATGTTATATTCTGTTGAACCCATGTTGTTCATTGCAAAGTAGATATTCACTGTCAACCCATTTCAGAATGCAGGCTTTAACCAATTTTTCCAAAATCTTCACCATCACTCCTGAGATACTAATTGGCTGATAGTTAAATACATCGGTCTTTGCACCATCCTTGTGGAATGGAATTACCATACATTCCTTCCATTCCTGCAGTCTTCCCTGTTCTGAGACTCATATTAAACATCCTGGTCAAAGGAATGGCCAGTTCAGCTGAACACTCTTTTAGCAAACATGCTGATGTTCCATCAGTCCCTTTTGCTGAATTCTTATTCAGTTTGTGTAACAGCTCTAATACCTCGGCCTCACACACCAACGTTTCTTCATCTAACGAAGAGGTAACAATGAGCTCAATGTTGCGTTTACCAGGTTGATAGCTTTTAATGAAATGGGCACTCATTAACTGAACAACATCTGCTGCATTTGTAACCCTCATACCATCTGGATTTAGAAGAATTATTCTCTAATATTCATTCTTTCTTTTACTTGCAGCATATTGATAGATTTCTTGTGGGTTGTCTTTAGCATGCAGAGCCAGTTTCTTTTCATAATCAGACTTTGCTTTCCATAAAACAGTTGTGCCTATTCTAGTCTGCTGCTTATAATGTTCATAACGGACGTCATCCTTATGCAAATGGTATTCCTTCCATGTCGTCCTTTTCTTACAAATCGCTTGCTTAATAAAATTACACATCCCTTTGATTCCTACTCTATTTATTCTTCAAACTCTCGGAACATATTCTGATATGGGACTTGAACAGGTCTATATCCATAATTAGCGTTATGATGATGACAATCAAAATTGAATAGTTTTCAGAAGTGAATTGAAAATTGAAACATTATTCAAGAAAAAAAAAAAATGCAACAATTTGAAAAAACACCTAACCTTGGAAACTCAGTAAACTGATTGAAGAAAACATTATCTGATTCAGACATGATCTGAAGGATAGAAAAATAAGACTCCATTGGTTGGATCAGGAAGTTAAAGAAGCAACTATGGAAAAGTGTGCAGAAAGTTCCTAGAAAGAAAGTGAGCATGTGCTCTAATAAAATTCAGAATAATGTAAGAAAGTAAAGCATTTTTTTTTAAGTAGCTAAACAAAAGTCATGGAAAAACATTGTTATTTCTGACACCTCCAGGAGTCCAAAGACTTATCGAGGGAGGTTACCTACTCTACAGCTCTTTTTCTCCAAATCAATCCACCAACTACACCACCGCCATCTACTGCCCACAACCACTACTAGTATTAATCACAGACAATCATAAACATCCATGCCCATGGCCGGATTCGAACACGCAGCCTTTTGGCTGGAGAGCGGATATGCTAACCACTCAGCCAACCAAGCCGGCATCGGTAAGAATATAGAAGATAAATATTAGGAAAGTAGTACAATGTTCTGGAAGCTATTGAGAGAACTCAGAAATGGAGTAAAGAATACATTTTTACAATGGCTGCAGCATAATTCAGAAGGCCTGGTCAGAAGGTTGGATTTTGGATGAGTGAAATAGGGTTCTAGTAGCACCCATCAGTGTAAAGAGAAATAAAACTAAATTGAGAATCAGTTATTTCCCTACTTAGTATTTCAAATAAGATTTATACAAGCATACTCGAGAAAAAGTTTAAAAAATTGTCAAAAAATTAACTTAGGTCAAGGTGTTGTTCAGGATTAGATTTTGACTTTAAAACAAGCAATTCAGAAAGCATGGTTTCGACATTTATTGAGGTCTCATCAGTGGGAGCCAGACCCAGATGTGATACCAAGGTTAAAGTAGGGCATTTTAATAATAAGGTGTGACACCTTTTGGCAACTCATATATAAAAATATGACTCCAGCTTTACGGGTTACTTAAGTCTCAAAGCTATATAACTGAGAGGAGACCTCCATATAGCCTTTAAAGGAATGCGGAGAACTGATCAAGACTTCTGACCTATTGTCCAGTCCTCACCTGATGGTGCACCCTGTTAGGTATCTACCTGGATACTGAACAAACAATGATGAGCTGGAAATTTGGGATTTAGTCGACCAAATTGTAATTCTTATTGGTTTAAACCAAAATAAAAAATGATGGTACAACATGCCAGAATTTCATACCGGCTGGAGTGTCGCCCGGTTAAAGAAGGTCCCTGTTCTTTTCGCCAGGAAACAAATCCTAAACTCCAGCCCAACTCAATAACACCATAGTTGAAGATCGGTACTATCAACATAAGAAGCCTGAATGGCAAAGAAATAGAGCTAGCTGACAAACTTTATAAGTACCAGATCGATATAATAGGGGTGAATGAAACAAAAAAATGCAAAAACTGGTGAGATCTTTCTGAGCAATAAATACAAAATGTTATATTCAGGCAATGACAATCAAGGAAAAGAAGGAGTAGCCATAATATTCAACACAAAATACGAGGCTAATCTTCTTGAATGGCAGTCAGTCTCAAGTAGAGTAATGTGGGCAAATATGAGAATTGGGAACTGGACAATGAGACTTATTCGTGCCTATGGCCGCATAGAAGGTTCTACTAGGGTAGAAGTGGAGAAAGTTTTTGAGGCTTTAGAGAATGCAACTAATAGAATGAAAAAGAAAAAGTTGGTCCATGTTGGGAATCTAAATAGCAGAGTAGGAAATGATTGTCAGACATACAAAAATATATTGGGAAAATTTGGAGAAAGAGCAAAGCTAATAATAATGGCAAATACCTGTTTAAAATCTGCTCAGGACATGGACTGGTTATCACTAACACAACGATCCAACATAAAAATGTGCACAAATTCACATGGATCGAAGAGGAAAGGAATAAGAAAAGTCTCATTTACTATGTTATTGCTGATAGTGATGTTTTCTCCCCGGTGCAGGACACCAGAGTGTACAGAGGATTTGAAATTGGAAGTGATCACCAGTTAGCTTGAGCATGATAAAATTGAATTTCATATTGAAAAGCAGAACATGTAAGAAAGTTTTAAAGGGAATAAAAGTTGAGTAGCTCTCAGATGTGAACTGCAGACTAAAATACACAAACATGATTGAAGAAAAAAATGAATGAGTCTGAGAACAGGAACCAAACCTTGGAAATTCAGTGGCAAGCCCTGAAGAAAACACTGAATGATTCAGCCAGAGAGGCATGTGATGAGGTTGTCTGAAAGGATAGAAAAATCAGAACTCCATTGCAGAGACAAGAAATTAAAGAGGCAGCGAAAGAAAAGAAGAAAGCATATCAAAAGTTTCTGGTAAATAAGTCAACTTGTGCTATTAGAAAATACAGACACAAATTTAAGAAAGCGAAACACTGTGTAAAACTAGCTAAAAACTCATCAGAAGACTTTGGTAAGAACGCAGAAAATAAATATCAAGAAGTTGGCAAGATATTCTTGAGGTTGTTGAAAAAGCTCAAAAATGGAGGACAGAGTGCTGTAAAAGGAATTAGAGATTATAAAGGTGACATGAAAACAGGAGAAAAAGATATCCTTGAAGTATGGAGTAATTATTTCGAAAAATTGCTAAACGAAACAAGCAGTGATGACAGCACAGGGGTAAAAAATACTGACCACACATGAAAGTCAGTACGATTAATTTATAGATGACTATAAAATTATGCATGCAGGCACTACAAAAAGCAAATGAAGCAGAAGAGAGAAAACTACTGTTGTTCCTAGAGTCTTAAAGGTGCCCCTAGCAGGCTATATTGGGTTGTCTTGGCTGTTGGGCTGAAGTTCTCAAGATGCTAGCTTCCCAAATTTGGGGCAGTCTCAAGATGCACCCAAATTTGTTGAGGTTTGGAAAGTTTTTTTAGAGCTGAGGCTGATTCCATGAATAATCTTTCATATTTAAATTTGCTGCGGTGTGTTAACATGGCTTTCTTCCAACGTATTCTGTGGCGGATATTCAGAGCATGGTCTGCAAGCCCAGAGTGGCTGTACTGGTGAAATTGGATGTAGTCTTTGTGTTCCGAAATCCTGACATTTGTTGCCTACCTCCAGGTAGGTTTAGGGGAAGTGGTCAGTCTTTGGTGGAGCAAATAAGGGATGCCATTTTTTTTTTTATATGGTTTATAACAAGAAGTCAGGTCATATTTTTTTAACATTTTGATTAACTTTTCAGAGGTAACCCAAATATAGGGAATGGTGATGGATTTAGTGTAATCTTTGTTATGAAGGGAGGGGGTTGTGGTTAACTGGTTTTAATATTTTTGGGTGGTTGCAGTCATTGCTAAGAAAGTGGTTTAGTTCAGTGGTTAGGGCACTGTCATCTGAACAGATTAATTTTGCCCTGTTATATAGTTTTTTTTATAACTCCATATTGTTGTGAGGGGAAACTGCTGGTGAATGTATCTGCCTGCATGGGTGGGTTTTCTGTAAATAGAAAAATCCAAGGATCTATCAGGCTGGCGAGTGATTAGAGTGTCTAGGAAAGGGAGACTGTTGTTTTCCTCTTTTTCCAAGGTGAACTCGATTCTGGGGTGTTGGTTAAGTGTGTAAGAAGGAGGAGTGGAGTGTATCTGAGCTATGTGGCCAAATAGCGAACAAATCATCAACACATCTTTCTCAATTAATTTATAAGTGTCTTAAAGTCGCACGTTATCCTTGCTATTATTCATCATCATCTATATATGTCACAGTATGAAAGAAATATCGCATTGGGGCTGATACGAAAATCTGAAGCAAAGACTGGATTAATCTCAGCTGCTTACATCATGTATTTTATACTTACATAAATCCAGTAGAAATCTTGTAGGATTCCTTAACTGAATAGCTTATGATAAATTTGGTGTGAAAATTAGCAATAAATAGATAAAGACTGTAACAGACAAAGCTGTTTGCATCAGCTGCATTCCTGAACTGGGAACCTATAGAAATATTTTAGCTTTATGAGTAGATTTTTATTTTTTTTTTTTGTAACGATGGCAAATTAATTATAGAAATAGACAACAGAAAATTGGTATAGCATGGCCTCGAAAATAATTTATGTATCCAGAACAAGTAGCTGCATGCAATACAATATTCATACCAAGTTTAGCTTATTAACAGGAGAGCTTGATTTAAAATAAAAGAGTAGATCGACCTAAGCATAAGACAGACAATGTCCTCTCCTAAGCTCAACTAATTTGTTTATTTTTATTTAATTTATTTTTACTCACTCAAAGGATTGGGTCTATTTTATATAAACACTGTTATAATAAAAATATTAAATGTTATGATGACAAAACAAAGTAATACATTATTTAATTCCCACTGTACAAAATGTATTGGTTTGTTTTATCTTTCTTTTATTGTTCACAATAAAGGGTTTAATATATATAAATCATCTATAAACAATTTAATAGGAAAGAAAAATAATAACATTGATGAAAACAAGAAAGTAGGCAGTACTTGTCAATCCAGATTTACTTTTCCTAATGCATACAGTAACATGATCTGGTCTTTGACTTGTCTTTGCAACATAATTGTACTTTTTAAATAACAGTATTAAAAAGCATTTTTGTTATGTAAAATGTTGAAGTATTTATTTACATCAATGCTAATTTATTTACTGACCTGTGAAAATAAGCTTAAGACAGTACTATATTACAATTGTGCATCTACTTAAGGGATAAAGATGTTGAAAGAGTAAGATACTAAAAGAGCAAGATACTTTAGAGGTACTAAAGGATTTAATTAGATCATGCCAGTTTTAATGTTCGTGTGTATAATTACTTCTGCATGGTTAGCTGTGTGCTTCACAACCATATGACTGTGAAAGGAGTGTCCTGTGTTCGATTCCTGTCGCTGACGTGAGTAGCTTAGAATCTTCGAATAACAGTTGTGGTTATAAGGAATAGAAACCCTCAACACCATAAAAGAAAAAGTAGGAAAGATTAAGAAAGAAAGAAAGAAAAAAGTGTATAATTACCAGTTCATTTTGTTAATGAAATTATATTCTCAGCAAAGCAGCACAATTAACGTTTTGTTTTTTTAAATAGACTGTCTATTACATATGTTGTGCATACTATATAGATGTGTAAGATTAATACTGAATTCAACTAATGCACTGATTTAATTATAAAATTTATTTAGCTTAATTTTTATGTATTAGCTATTAGCCGACTATTAGCTGCCACCTGTATGAAAGCCCAGACTTTTGTGTCAGGGTAAACAGCACAAAGTCTGAACCCTTCACAGTCTCAGCTGGCCTCTGCCAAGGGTGTGTGTTCTGACACCCTTCCTTTTTATATTTATGGACTGGATTGATAGACACAGCCAAAGCAGTGAGTGTGTCAGAATTGGAAGATGTAGCATTGGATTTCTGCTTTTTGCAGATGACCTAGTTCTGCTTAGCTCTTCCACAGACGACCTCCAGCAGACCCTGGATAAGTTTCTAGATGTTTGTGCAGAAGCTGGAAGGAAGATCAGTGTGGCCAAAACTGAAACATTTGTGGTCTCAAGACAACCATCCCAGTGCACTCTACATGTGAGTGGAGTCCCACTGAGACAGGTGGAGAAGTTTAAACACCTTGGGTCCATATTCACAAGTGATAGAGAGTGGGACATAGAGCTAGATACTCGGATTGGCTCAGCAAGTGCAACATTGCAGGAGCTTGGCTGTTCGGTAGTATTGAAGTGGGAGTTAAGCCAGAAGACAAAGCTGGCTGTCTTCAATACATTCTATGTCCCCATCCTCACCTATGATCATGAGAGTTGGGTAATGACTGAAAGAATGCGGACACGAATCGAAGTGGCTGAAATGAGGTTCCTTCGAGGGGTTGCGGGGCAGACAAGACTTGACAGAGTCAGAAGCTCTGCAATTCGGGAAGCCCTCAATACTCAAGCACTGCTTTTCCGTGTTGAGAGATCACAGTGACATTGGTACGGGCACCTAGTCAGAATGCCAAAAGTAAGGCTTCCCCAGCAGGCCCTCTTTGCCAAGCCAGAGGTTGGGAGGCCACATGGAAGGTCAAGGACTCGCTGGATAGATTATATCAAAAAACCTTGGGTGGACACATTTGGGAGTCCCACCAGAACACATGAGCTTGGTGGAGGAGGATCATGCCCATTGGAAGTTCCTCTTGCATCTGCTTCCCCCACAACCAGATTAGGAAAGGTGGGCCTTGAAGATGTATGTATGTATGTATTTGTATGTATTCATGATATAAAAAACTTGCTTGTTTTCTTGCACACTCAATGTGCGCAAGATCTACTGTCTTCAATTAAAGCACCTTAACTCTACATGTAACAGTGACTCATTTCTTGCTTCATGATCAAAATGAAAACGGAAACAGTTGTGTATAGTGGAGCATGTGTGGAGTGAAAAGAGCACTATAATACTTTAAGAGAAATGACAGGGATTTTTGGAACGTGATAGTGGATATTTACGAATTCTCATTATAGAAAAAATAATGCTTAAAAGTAATCAATTGTAATGTTATCACAACATGAAAATTATTAGTGGAAGAAGATACAACGACTGCATTTTTAATGACCTCTTTCTGAAAACTTCATCATCAAATTCCTGACATGTACCCTCAAGGGGTGTACAGGATATGATAGTACTACATGAAAAATTTACATAATTACTAACTTGCTATCTACAATTTTCCTCCAAATCAATCTATTGCTTGCCAAGACTCCAATATTACCATTATCAGATCTTATATTTCTATCGTCTAAGGCACACCGTACCATATCAATCCTCCTATATCTTGGTCTTCCTCTGGGTCATTTTCCTGCCAACCTGGCAGAGAACACTTGTTTTGCTAATCTTTCTTTGCCCATTCTGTTTAAGTGACCATACCACCTGAGATTAGCTCTGCTAACGAATTCCTGGATGCTGACAATGTCAAGTTCTTTTCTAATATCTCATTTTTAATATGATATTGCCATTGATGCGATTTGTTCATGCCTCTAATTTTTCTCAGGACTCTCATATCTGCGGTCTCCAGTCTTTAGTCAAGTGTTTTACTTCTGATCCAGCTCTCAGATCCATAAGTTAAAACAGGTTTGAACACCATCTTGTATACAACTAATCTAGTGTTCCAACTAATTTCTGTCTTATTCCATATGAATTTATTCAATTGACTTCCTACCATACCAGCTTTGTTGATTCTGTTGTCTATTTCCATATTTAATTTACTATCTTCACTAAAAATCGTGCTTAAGTAGTTCAAATGTTTTACTTGTTCCACAGGTTCCCTGTTCACAACACCATTGACATTTTCAACAATTCTATCTATTTTAATTGTCTTTGTCTTTTTAATGCTGACCTTCATACCATATCTATGACAACAGTTATTCAATTTAGTCAGGGAATCTTGCAAACTTGTAGTGGATTTATTTAGAAGTATAACATCGTCCGCATAAAGCAAAGAGCTGACATTAACATCTCGAATTTTGATATCATGTTAATTACCACTGTCCTTCATAATATGATCCATACAGATAATGAATAACAGAGGGGATAATGTACATCCTTGTCTCACACCAGATTTAACATTAAACCATCTTCCTGTACACCCTTCAATTCTAACTGCCAACTTACAACTCAAATACAGACTAAGTATTGCTTGATATAATATCATATAACTGTAGCATATTGAATAGCTTCTCTCTTGGCACCTTGTCATATGCCTTTTTCAGATCGACTAAACTTAAATACAGATCTCTGTTATATTCCCATGCTTTCTCGACTATTTGTCATAAAAAAGATCTGATCCTGACAGCCTCTATTTGGCCTGAATCCAGCTTGTTCTTCACCAAGCTTTTCTTCCACAATTCTTCTCAACCATTTCTCAAGTATACTTGTATAGATCTTGACAGGAACACTCAGTAGGGAAATAACTCTAATTCTCACATTCAGTTTTATTCCCCTTTTTATATATGGGCACTATTAGAGCTCTACTCCAATCATCGGGAATTCGTCCCATTGTCCGGGCTTTCTGAGCTATGCAGTGCAGCCACTGTAAGACTTTCATACCACCATACTTCAGCATTTCTGGTCGAATATCATCTACTCCTGCTGCCTTTCCACATTTCAAGCTTTGATGGCTTTTTCTACCTCAAGTATGGATACATATTCCTGACTGTATGCCCGTTGAGTGTTCTTTTACCACCGTGCTATCACTGCTTGTTCCATTTAGCAATTTTTCGAAGTAATTACTCTATACCTCAAGGATATCTTTTTCTCTTGTTTTCATGTCACCTTTATCATCTCTAACTCCTTTTACAGCACTCTTTCCTCCATTTCTAAGCTTCTTCAACAAACCTCCAGAATATCTTACCGTGTTCTTGATATTTATTTTCTATGTTCTTGCCAAAGTCCACCCATGACTATTGTTTTGCTAGTTTAACACAGTGTTGTTTCGCTTTCTTACATTTGTCTCTGTATTCTCCAAGAGCAAAAGCTGACTTATTTGGCAGGATCATTTGATATGATTTCTTCTTTTCCTTCACTGCCTCTTTAACTTCCTGTGTGCACCATAGAGTCCTGATTTTTCTATCCTTGCAGACAACCTCACCGCATGCCTCTCTGGCTGAATCAATCAGAATTTTCTTCAAGGTTTGCCTTTGAATTTCCAAGGTTTGGTTCCTGTTCTCAAATTCTTTCATTTTTTCTACAATAATCTTTGTATATGTTAGTCTACAGTTCACATCTGAGAGCTGCTCAACTTTTATTCGCTTTAAAACTTTCTTACATGTTATTGTTTTCAATATGATATTCAATTTTATCCTACTCATGACTAAATAGTGATAGCTTAAAATTTCAAATCTTCTATACACTCTAATGTCCTGCACCAGGAAAAAAACATCACTATCAACAATAACATAGTCAATGAGACTTTTCTTATTCCTTGCCTCTTCTCTCCATGTGAATTTGTGCACATTTTTATGTTGGAACATGGTGTTAGTAATAACCAGTCCTGAGCAGAAATCCAACAGGTATTTGCCGTTATTATTAGCTTTGCTCTTTTCTCCAAATTTAACCAAAATGTTTTAGTATGTCTGACAATCATTTCCTACTCTGCTATTTAGATCCCCACAAGGACCAACTTTTCCTTTTTCATTGTGTCAGTTGCTTTTTCTAAAGCATCAAAAAATTCCTCCACTTCTACCTTAGTAGAACCTTCTGTGGGACCATAGGCACAAATAAGTCTCACTGTCCAGTTCCCCATTCTCATATTTGCCCACATCACTCTACTTGAGACTGCCTGCCATTCAAGAAGATTAGCCTTGTATTTTGTGTTGAATACTATGGCTACTCCTTTTCCATGATTGTTATTTATTGCTCAGAAAGATCTCACCAGTTTTTGTCTTTTTTGTTTCAGTCACTCCTATTATGTCGATCTGGTACTTATCTAATTCCTCAGCTAACTCCATTTCTTCGCCATTCAGGCTTCTTATATTGATAGTACCGATCTTTAACTCTGGTGATGTTGAGTTGAGGTGTGTTTTCAGATTTGTTCCAGTAGCTGACTTTTCGCTGTTCGCCCCAGTGTAAACAATGTGGGCCTTGTTTAACCGGGCGACGCCCCAGCCGGAATGAAATTTTGTCATGTTGTACCATCATTTTTTTTATTTTGGTTTAACCAATAAGAATACAATTTGGTCAGTTAAATCCCAAATATCCAGGTAGATACACAGCATGGTGCACCACGAGAAGGTGAGGATTGGACATTAGGTCAGAAGCCCTGGTCGGTTCTCCGCATTCCTTTAAAGGCTACGTGGAGGTCTCCTCTCAGTTATACAGCTTTGACCCTTAAGCACCCCTTCTGAAAGGAAATAAAAGAATGGAAAAAAGTGAAGATGGCTGGTTTATATCATGACTTTTAGAGAAATCCAGAAACTAAAATTGCAACTCTTTAAAGGTGAAATTTGTAGCAGAGTTGGGATTAAGGATTTCAGATCCAAAAGTTTTATTCCAACTCTCTAAAAATAAAACTGCTTTAATAAATTCGTTGGCAGCCACCCATGATCAAATAACTTGACAATGAATAATATGTTTTAAAATAAAAAAAGTGTAAATTATGCAAAGAAAATAATGTACTTTTAATGTATTTAGAATGAGGCTGAAAACTAACTTATCACTTTGTCTCTGATAACTCAACTGCAGCTAGTGGATGAGTGGATTTCTGGAGTCCTGTTGTATAGTATATCACAATATCCCATGTACACGCTGAGGTATATATCAGGAATTTGATCAGAAAAATTTTAACTGCTCAGCATTTATTCATTCAGATTCGGTTGATGTATCAGACAGTACACTCTTTGAGGTCAAATGATCCAGGAGTGTTTTTCTAAACTTTGGATTAGATTCTTCGTGTCTACAAATGTCATTTATTGTTGATTATTCTTGTTTTAAAGTTTCAGATTAAGAAATGGTTTTGGCTTCATGTATCAAGCTTTTGATTTCTTAAATTTTGAGATGTCCTTATGCATTTATATAACTGTAAGAATAAGTACCAATAAACAGGAAAAGCTTCAGTGTGGTCCTTCAATTATTACAAAACAAGAAAAGGTAATTATGTCATCTTTTTGATGTGTTAGGCTTAATAGCCTATCACAGTCAACTATTGTAATAGTCCACTTACTTGAGGCCTAAGTATTTAAAATAGCACTATGTTTAGTAGTGTTCTTAGCTTATTTTAGTCAAACCATAGTATTAAATGTGCTATAGATTTCCAAATTTTTTGTGAACAGGATATTTTAATTCTTTTAAAATATCCTGGCTTCATAGCAGCACTAGTAATGTTATGATAAGGTGGTGGGTATTCTGGAAACATCTTTATACTTGTTAACTTACACGTAGCCAGTTTAACTGCTCTTTTGCAAGGATCAAAACCTGTTCTCATGTTCAAGGATCTGAAATCAAATCTTTGCAACCAAAGAGTGCATCATACTAACTACTTTATGAAGGCAGAAGTAAAGATAACATATGCACCCACCCACACACATCAAAAAAGTAAAATCAATCATTGAGTGCTGATTGAAGACTTTAGAAAATACTGTAGTTTTTCTGAATCATATTGCTAGAAGAATAGTTGAATAAATTAACAGCGAAAGAAGAACAAATTTTTTCAAAATGTGACACTGCAGTAATCAAGCAGAGAAGGATGGAAGAAGCTTTAATTCAGTTATTTAATTTTTTTTTAACCATATTTATTTTAAATGAATACAAATATTTCTGTGGCTTACCAAATCTTCAATTAATTTCCAGTACAAAATTAATCGAACCACACATTTCCAGACATAAAGAGATTTATTAAAATCAACAATCTAACTTTCTTAAGTCATTAGACTTTCATCATCAGGGGTACAAGGCTTGTATAAAAAAGACTACAAAAAGAATTACATACAACAGAATAAGAACTTCAACACTATTACATGTAAACAGAGTGACCAAAATAACCATTGTATCAATTAATATGCAATAACAACAGTAACATCAACAAGTAGCATTCAAACAATGCTAGTTGTTGATGTTACATTCTGTGGCAAAATGCATGTCATATCCCACTTCCACCGTTGTTATATCTTTGATAAATGCAAACCAAATTTAAGTGTAGAAGTAAACACTGTTTTTTGTTACAGTGTTTATGATTACTGGCCTTTTTAAATTTTCTTATAAAACATTTCTGACAGCATATCTGTTTTATGCCAAATTACTTGGCAACCTATATTTGTTGTATGAAAGGTCTCATACAACTGAGAAATAAGCTTGAGATCTCATACACTGAGAAATAAGCTACTTTAGCATTGTAATCAAGAAGCAATGTTGCAACTTTGTCCATAACATTTTTGGTTTTTTTTTTTGTGTTTATTTTAATAAGTCTGTGTATGATGTGTTCTCCATACTGGAAATTAAATGAATGACAACTTTATTTTGTCAAGTGAAAAAGGAATTATCTACAATTTGAATGCCAATGAAAAAACATAGAAATGGAAGAAAATTAAATAAAACATAATGTAAAATAAATAATGATATATCATGTGCACTGACTAGGGATAATTATAATAGTGCTGATGTTAATTCCCTTCAGGACAATTTGAACAGACTTGGCTTGGAGAAAATAGTGGTAATGTAATTTTAAGTGTAAAGTGCTGCATTTCAGAGTGCAGAAATATAAGGCTGTGTACTAATATTGATAGTGCCGCACTACAGAAAGTGGATGAGATTTGCGAGTGATGGCTGACAGTGGATTGAAGTTTAGATGGAACATTGCAAGTGATGCAAAGAGTGCACATCATAGTGCTGCCATAATAAGAAGTACACTATGTATGGATAAGGAAGTGGTTGTGCCACTATATAAAGCACTGGTCAGTCAGACCACACTTGAACTATTGTGCTCAGATTTAGTTACTGGTTTTCATTGTGATGTGAAAACATTGGAGAGGGCACAGAGAAGAGTAACTAAGAGAATATCAGGACTCTGGAATGTTGACTATGGAGAGAAGCTGAAGGAATGTGGATTGCAGAGCTTGGTGGATAGGAGGGAAAGAGGTTGATATGATAAAAACATTTAAGTTAGTGATGGGATTTTATCAAATTAATCCAGATGGGACTATCAAAAGAGTAGAAGGCGAGAACAGAAGAACCAGAGGCCAACCCTGGAAGTTATGTAAGAGTGTGGTGAAGGATGTGAGGAGTAGAACTTTTCATGCAGAATTGTCAATGAATGGAATACATTACCAGAATGTGTTAATGCAGGGAGTGTTAAGGTTTTAAGATTCACGATGCATCTACTGACTCCATGGAGGGTGTAATAATAATAAAAGGAGCCAGTGATGATTAAGGTAATATACAATAATTAAAACACAAAGTAATCAGCTCGAAAATTATGAAATGAAGTGACCAGTTAGATAACAGTGGCAGAAAATATTAAGGCTGAATACAGTCAATAGAACATTTCAGTACTGTAGATAGTATTTTTTTTTATTAGGAATCCAATATGTGAGAAAAAATTTGGAACAGACAGTATTTAACCAGAAATGTTCAAATAGAAATAAAATTTTGCATAATTACATTAATTCCGAATATTTGGTCATAAGGCCAAATCACAGACAATTAGAACAGAGCTATCTCCATGCTCATTTATTAAATAGGAAATGTAGCTGAATATGAAAATTACAGAGCTTGATGATCAACTAAAGTGGTTCACTACAGCAAGCTGAAAGTCCCGATCAATGCTCCATAGATGTAATGGTTATAAAAGTAATTAAACACAACCAACTGGCCAATACATTATTTTTGCAGCCCTATGAGTTTGTTCTAAGTGGTGACCATTAGTTTTAAGTAAACAGAACTGCAGGATATGCAAGAAGCATATGCAAGTAACTCATTTTTCAGCATTGTATAATTCAGGAGTATTATTACTTTAGATTACTGTCTTAGAGAAGTCAAGTCACTAACTGTTATTTACAAATGCATTTTATTGCTGATAATTCCTGTTGTTGTAAGCTTTAAAACAAATTGGCTATGTACAACATATCAAGCATTTAGTTATTGTTAAATACTCCATTATTTTGAAACCTTTCACTTCAAACAAACAGCAACAGATCAAAATTGTATTATAATCTAAAAGTTTTTAACTCACCTTTTAACTGAATATGATTAGAAATCAAAAATCTTACATCTTGTATATGAAAAAATTTTGGTAAAATAAACGATCTTACTTATGTTTAACATTTCAAAAAATTATACTGATGTTTAAAGTTCAGTGTGAACATCTTCTCATATCCAAAGTTCTAAGGGCTTTCTCCCAACTGGCACCACTCTTTATGTCTAACATTATTTGGAGAACTTCACGCATTGTCACTATCGTATCTTCTGAATCACAACTGAATTTGGAAATACCCCTAAAACTGGAAAGAGATATTATTATTATTATTATTTTTTTTTATATCACACTGTTATATAATCTGGATGTATCTAGGAATAAATGTCCAAAGTTCTTAGTCTTTTAATCAGTTATCTTTCTTACATATTGTCGAAAGAAAATACTTTAGACTATAATTATCTATAATTAGGGCTCCAGAAATACAATTTAAATCTACTACCAACAAACAAATTTTACTTGCTCAAGGTATCAGTCTACTTTATATAAACATTGTTATAAGTGACTGTTTTAAAAAACTAAATGTTATGATGACAAAACAAAGTAATATACTCATTGAATATAGAAAGTATTAATGGAAAGGAAACTGAGCTTGCAGAAGAACTGGAAAAGTACTAGGTGGACACAATTGGCAACAATGAAACAAAGAGGACAAAAACAGATGAGATCTTAATAATTAATAAGTATAGGATGTTATATTCAGGCAATAAAGAAAGTAGCTATAGCATTTAACACCAAATATGAAGATAACTCTACCTGAAACCGCCTTCCAATCAAGAAGTTTATGCAGGCAAACTTCAAAATGGAAAAATGGACAATGAACCTTATTTGTGCCTATGGTCTCACAGAAAAATGTCTTAAAGAGGAGGTATGGGAATTTTTCAAGTCATTAATACAGGTGGCCTTGTTGGAGATCTAAACAGCAGAGTAGGACATGAATCCCACCAGGCATATTGAAATGTTTTGGGAAAATTTGGAGAAAAGGGCAAGGCTAACTAGATTTCTGCTCATCATATGGTCTAGTCATTACCAACTCCATATCCCAACATGTGCATAAATTCATGTGGAGACAAGATACAAGAAATAAGAAAAGCCTCATTGATTATGTTATTGTTTATAGTGATATCTTCATGCTGGTTCAAGATACAAGCATGTATACAGAGGATTTGACATTGGAAGTGACTGTCACTAAGTGCTAAGTAGGTTAAAAATGAATAGCACATTGAAAGAACAATAAATAAAAAAAGTTTTAAAAAGAATTAAAGTTTAGCAGCTTTTACAGTTAAACTGTAGACTCAACTATACAAACATTATTGAAGAAAGAATGAAACAGTTCAAAAACAAGAACCAAACCTAAGAGTTTCAGTGGCAAACTCTGAAGAAAGCACTGATTCAGCTAGAGAGGCATGTGGCAGTTATCTGCAAGGATAGAAAAATGAGAACACCATGGTGGACACAAGAAGTTAAAGAAGAAATTCTAGAAAAGAAGAAAGAATACTGAAAGTTCCTCACAAATAAGTTGACAGATATCCTAAAAGAATGCAAAGAAACATGTAAGAGAACTAAGATATGTGTAGGAGTAGCTAAACAAAAGTCATGGGAAGACTTTGATAAGAATATAGAAAATAAATATCAGAAAGGTGTCAAAATGTTCTCGAAAGTATTGAAAAAGCTAAGAAACGGAAGAAAGGGTACTGTAAAAGAAATCAAAGATGATAAAGATGAAATGAAAACTGAGGCTAAGGATATCCTAGATGTGTAGAGTAATTACTTTTGAAAGACTTAAATGAAACAAGCAGTGACAAAACAGTAGCAGAACATTTTCAAGAGGAATGTAAACAGGAATACATATAAATACATGAGGTAGAAAAAGCTATGAAAAACTTGAAATGTGGAAAGGAATCTGGAATAGGTTAAATTCCAGATGACTGGAGTAGAGATCTCATACTTCCTAGAGTTCTCATAGTTTATAGGGTGAATGTGAAAATTACAGAGAAATTTCTCTACTAAGTGTTCCAGGTAAGATTTATGCAATCAGACTTGAAAAGAAGTTGAGAAAAACTGTGGAAATGAAACTGGGAGAATACAGAATGGATTCAGGCCAAATAGAGATTGTCATGATCAGATTTTTACTTTACAATAAATACATTGACTATTATGCACAGATTTGGGGTCTGTTTTGGTACAGCAGTTTGTTTCTTCAAATTTATATTATAGCCAAGATAATCAAAATGAATGAGTTGTTAAATCAGTTTGGTATTTAGAACTACTTTACTGCTTACTGATTTCCTTCCTTTTAATGCGGGAAGATAAAACAAAAGTTATGGAATTCATAACTGAACTGGTGACTGAATGAATGCTTTGGACCAAATTAAATTGTGAATAACAGTAAAACTCTTGGAAGAATTGTTGTTTTACGAGTTCATTAAGTAAACTAAAGTCATGAAGCAAGTATATTAGGCCTGCTAATTACATGTTTTCTAACCTAGTGAGTTTTCTTTGTGAGTGGGGAAAAAACAAACATTTTGGGAAATAAAGGAGTAAATAAATAAATAAAATCAGAAATAAAGGAGACCAGTTTTGGGCATTGGTTAGTTCGACTCATTCAAAATTACTGGCTCATCCAAAATTAGAGAAGTCAAGTCACTAACTGTTATTTACAAATGCATTTTATTGCTGATAATTTCTGTTGTTGTAAGCTTTAAAACAAATTGGCTATGTACAACATATCAAGCATTTAGTGATTGTTAAATACTCCATTATTTTGAAATTTTTCACTTACAAACAAACCAGCAGCAGATCAAAATTGTATTATAATCTAAAAGTTTTTAACTCACCTTTTAACTGAATATGATTAGAAATAAAAAATCTTATATCTTGTGTATGAAAAAATTTTGGTAGCTACAGGGATAGAATGTAAGAATGTAGTATTTTCAGAAAAGATAAAGGAAACAGGGTAGGAGAAAGGACTTTTATTAATGATAGCTAAAGAACTTGAACAAAAATAGAAGTTAAGAACGATTGCAGATCTGAGGAAATGGTTCGTTTGAGGTTATTTACTCCTTAAGTCCTGAACTAGTGTGAAAACATCATTGTCAATGAGACTTTTCTTATTCCTTGCATCAACATTTTTATGTTGGAACATGGTGTTTGTAATAACCAGACCGTGTCCTGAGCAGAAATCTAGCAGGTAATTACCATTATTATTCCAAATTTTTCCAAAACATTCATATATATATCTGGCAATCATTTCTTACTCTGCAGTTTAGATCTCCAACAAGGACCAATTTTTCTTTTTTTGTTGAATCAGCTACCTTCTCTAATGCCTCAAAAAATTTCTCCACTTATTCCTTTGTAGAATCATTTGTGGGACTATAAGCACAAATAAGTCTAATTGTCCAGTTCTCCATTCTGATATTAGCCCACATCACTTTATTTGATACTGCCTGCCATTCAAGAAAATTACCCTCATATTTAGTGCTTAATATTATAGCTACAACTTCTTTTCACTGATTGTTATTTCTTGAATATAACATCTTGTATTTCTTGCATAGAAAGATCGCACTTGTTTTTGTCTTCTGTTTTGGTAATACCTATTATGTTGATGTTTACCCTAATGAACAGCAAGAAGTCAACTACTGAACAGTGAAAAGCCATGACAAAAACAATGTGTGTGTGTGGGGGGGGGGGGGGCTTTGTTTAACTGGGCAATTCCCCAGCTGGCATAAAATCCCATCATGTTATACCATTTTTAACTTATGGTTTAAGCCAATAAGAATACAATTTGGTCAGCTAAATCCAAAATTGCCAGCTTATCCTCATTCATTTAGTATCCAGGTAGATACCCAACAGTATATTATGAGAAGGTGAGGATTGGACATTCAGTCAGAGGCCCTAGTTGGTTCTCTGCATTCCCCAAAAGGCCATGTGGAGGTCTAATTCCAGTTATCCAGCCTTGACCCTTAAGCACTACAGTAGTTAATTACTTAAATAAATAGTATTACTGATTTCTTGTGTTTTTCGTGTTAAGTGAAAGAAACCTCTCAGGGACAAGTATCTCTTAAACAACAATGTTAAATGACAAAGTGACAGAAAGGTTCTAATTCCAGATGACTGAAATAGAAATCTCATAATACCTATTTATAAAAAGAGAAATAAAACTAAATATGAGAATTATAGAGGAATTTCCCTGAGTGTTTCAAGTAAAATTTACATATGCATTCTCGAGAATAAGCTGACTGATAAAAACTATAGAAGAGAAATTTGTAGAAGAACAAGCTGGGTTTGGCCAAAAAGGGATTGTCTTTTTGGCCAAACACCAGGATCAGTTTTTCCTTTAAGACAGATAGTTGAGAAATCAATGTCAACTTCAGAAATAAGAAAAATACCACAGAATTTACAAGTTGGACAGAAAATTTTCGAAGGAGTGTCCATATTTAAATATCTAGGAGACATTGTTGAGAATGAGGCACAATCAACCATAGCAATTAAAGAACATGCAAATATGAGCATGATTAAAAGTAAGCTAATAAACAGAAATAATAAAATACTTATATATAAAATGCTCATTATACCTCTGGTTACATACGTAAGTGAAGCATGGACTCTTAGTGAAAAGAAATAAGATAGTTTAAGGAAATTTGAAAGGAAGATTATAAGAAGAATTTATGGACCTACTGAAGAAAACTGTATAGAGAATACGGTATAACAAAGAAATCACTCAGATACTAAATGAAGATATTGCTAGGTTCATAAAAGCACAGAGATTGTAGTTAGGTCATGTAGAGAGAATGGAAGACTTTCGTATGCCAAGAAGAATGCTGAGAGAGAAGATATATGCAACAAGGAAAAAAAGAAAGACTGACACTATTATGTAAGTGAAAGACTGGGAAAGATTAGCCAAGAATAGAAGATTGTGGAGCAGTGGTGCACTCAGGATTTAATCTTGGAGGGGGCCGAGCGCTCAGGATTTAACCTTGGGGGGGCGAGTTGAGTAGACGTTTTGCGAATACACACTACACATCACATATGACCTATAACTGAGCATCTGCAGTGATTGCTAATTCATGAGTAGCACACAACATAAATAAAAAAAATGAATTTGAATTAGGAAAAGATTTTTGAAAATTTTTCTAGTGTTTTTTCCTTTTCTTTGGGGGGTGCCCGTGCCCCTTGGCCCCCCTCTGGGTGTGCCACTGTTGTGGAGACAAGTTGTACAGGAGGCTAAGGCTCACAACAGACTGTAACACTGAATGATAGGTAGGTAAGTAGTTGAGAAATCAATATAACAAGGATTGCCAAGATTCTGATGCATTCATCTCCAGAATGCATCAGATTCTGGAAATCTGGATAAAGTATATGACAAGGTGCAATGAGAAAAGCTGTTGAAAACAATTATATGGACATTATACAGAAAAGTACACAGTCTATATTTAAACTGTAAGTCAGCAGTTAGAACTGAACAGGAAGGCATTTTGATATATGAATCAAGGGTGTGCACACTATCTCGGTTATTCATCATCTATATGGATCACATTATGAAGGAAAGTGGCATTAAACCTGGCATCAAAAGTGGAGATGTTAATCTTAGCTCTTTACTTTACAGATGATGTTACAGTCCTGAGTAAGTCCAGTTCAAGTCTTCAGGATTCTTTGACTAGACTGAATAAATACTATAAAAAATTTGGTACAAAAGTCAGCATTAAAAAGAAACTATGAAAATTGGCAAGAAAAGTGGAAAAAATCATCTGCATTTCAATAGATATCCTATACAAGTCATTAAAATAACAGAATACAAGATGTTGTTCAAACCAGTTTTAACTTATGGATTTGAGAGAGCTGGGTTAGAAGCATAACAGTTGAACAAAGACTAAAGACTTTTGGTGATAAGGCTAGAAAACCCACCCACACACGTTGGCAGATATATTCACCAACAGTCATCCTTCCCCTAACATTATGCCAGCCTGTTTGGTCGAGTGGTTAGCGTATCCGCTCTCCAGCCAAAAGACTGCAGGTTCGAATCCCATCGTGGACATGGATGTTTGTGAAAATATTAGTGGAGGGTGATAGATGGCATTAGTATAGATGATGTGGTTTACTGTAGTTGGTAGATTGAGTGGTGGAGACAGAGTTCTAGAGTAGGTTCCCTCCCTTGTTGAGTCATCAGACTCCCTGGAGGTGTCAAATAATAATAATAATATTAACAACACCACAAACACTTTTATCAACAAGGATGTTTTATTAACGCTAATATTTCGCTGATTTTCAACTCAGCATCATCAGAGCACAACACACATGTAAACGCGACAGTGAGTGAGTGAAATAAAACATCCTTGTTGATAAAAGTGTTTGTGGTGTTGTTAATACCGTGAAAAATAAGTCATGAATAACCAACAACACCTAAGCTTATCTGTTAGATTAATAATAATAATAATTATGGAATTATAAAAACCCTATATAACAGCGCAAAATTAACCAGTTCTGATAACAGCGTCCTAACCACTGAATTAACCACATTCTCAACACTTCCTTAGCCAATAGCTAACAATCCCCACCAAATCCATAAAATATTAAAACTCCATAACTGCACCTCCCCTTCAGAACACCCAACTCCATGGAAGTCCAAAACAATACTAACAATAATGCAAATCATATGATCAAACAATATTAACCATTATCATAATGCTAATGTTTTCAGAAAGTTTCTTCCTTCTTATCTGAAATGTTAGCTTCCCTGTTTTATGTGAATCCTACCCAGGTTAGGTTGTAAACCAACTACGCATTTTAGTTAAGGATTCGATAATCCAGAAAGAACCTGTTATACAACCAAGCTTAGTTTATTTTTTATATCTCTCTACCCATGTTTCATGAAACTTATGTCAAGCCCACCATCAGAATGCAAACTATTATGACTGGGTCCTGCAAATCAGAAAAGCTTCAATTCTCAACTCTTGTAATGATTCGTGCTTAGCTTTGCTGGCAATGTGAACAAACCTCTGATTAGCACTGCTTACCAGACTTCAAAATTTATTTTGAAAGAATAATTTTTAAGAAACTTAAAAAATAAATAAGTTAAATGATCAAATAAAGCTATTGGTGGCTTAAAATGATTACAACATTAGCACCTCCAAGGACTCATCAAGAAATCAGTCAGATACTAAATGAAGAAGATATTGCTAGGTTCATAAAAGTGCAAAGATTGCAGTTAGGTCGTGTAGAGAGAGAGAGAAGGAAGATATATGTAACAAGGAAAAAAGAAAGATTGACACTATTATGAAAGTGAAAGACTGGGAAAGATTAGCTACAACATTACCACCAACTACAACATATACTGCTAGAACCTACACACTGTGTCAACTACTGCCCACTGATAGTATATTTGTCTGTTAATCATGTATCCTCCAGCTGAGCTGCCTGTATATGGGAAAGGCTTGAGTTTCTTGGAGGGAAAACTCTACTCCTTGCATAATGAGATCAGCTAACTCACCTGCAAAGACACCCCCCCCCACCTCAAAAAAGCATTCCCTTCATGATGATGAGAATCAAACTTTTCCAACTGAAGGACATAATCTCAGTGTTCTAACTGTTCTATGGAGGTACTTAAAAAAACAAAGTAATCTTTCCCAGACATAAAAATTAAAACTAAATCATGATAAAAGGGAAACAATTGCAATTATTTTTTGCCAATCATGTTGACAAAGTGAATACAATCTGCACTCTAACCAAGAGGGTCTGTGGTTCATCTCCCACTGTAGAACAGATTCTGTGAATTTCATTAAGTGACAGATGTTTTTTTTCACTTCCCAGTGTAAGATTACTATTTTCTTATAAGGAGCTTCAAATGAATTAAAAAAAAGAAAGAAAAAGCTCCAAGTTTGGGTTCTGGATGAACTAACTCTTAGTCCAGACCATGCATGGCATTAAAATGTTCCATAGGTTTACATACATTTCATTGGTGGAATCGACAAAAAAAAAAAAAAAAAATAGAACAAATGGGCAACAAAAAAACTGCATCTCTAGTAACCAAGTGCAGAATTAAATGAAATAATCAAAAGACTAGTTTGTGAGTAGTAAGCTGTGTGATGGCACTGTCTTTCTGTGCATCTTAATATTTTAACCACATTTCATTGCAAATTCCGATATGGAAACCCAGTCAATTTTGACTGTAACAAATTATTACTATGACTGTTAGCATAGCATACTCACGACCCATATTTATCCAAAGGGAGTGCAAATGCCCTTACATTTTCCTCCAAAGCTTTAGTAAATGAATAATTCTTACAATTCCGCAACTCCACAATGCCACCTAATAAAGAAAAAAAGATACATCAGCTTTCATGTATCTCTAACAAAATTTTAAGTCACAATGCATACATTTGTTTAACTCTACAAAATTTTTCTGAAAAATAATTCATCTATCTTAAACACCTAATTATCCTTATTATGATATAGCAACACTGGGAAAGAAATTTAGTTAAATTTGATGAGAAATGGTTTTCATCTGCATTTTACTTAAGAATGAACAAGAAACATTAATTTGCAGGTGAAATAAACCTTTTTTTTAAAAAAAAAAAAAAAAAATAGCCTACTTGTATACTGAGTAATACCTGTATGTCAAATTACCCCTTTGTATTCCTAATGCAAAGCACCCCCCACACACACACACTCATGTGTGTATAATGTAATGCATCAAAGCACGAAAATTAATAATAATATAGGAATACATGGAGAACACACTCTAAACAGAAATGGTAAAAAAATTGATTGACTTTGTAGTTTATAATAACCTAAAAATAATGAATTCCTTCTATAAACATAAAGACATACATAAATATACTTGGGCAGCAAGAGGATGGAAATCAATATTAGATTACTTCATATTAAATGAAAAGACATCAAAATTTTCACTAGATGTTAGAGTTCACAGAGAATATGAAATAAGAAGTGACCACTTCCTTGTTAAAATAAAATTAAGATTACCACCTAAATGGCTACAAGTAACAAGAACAGAAAGAAAAATTGAAACATTTGTTTATAAAACTAGACTATTGAATGACACAAATGTACAATGGCTATATGAACAAAGAATTAACCAATATCTAGATAAAATAAAACAAAATGAAGAAATAGAAATAGAATGGCTTAATATATTGCAGCAGCAAATGAAAACTTAGTAAAGACCAAAAAATTCAATAAAAGAAAAAAACTGAAGATCTGGGATGATACAATCAAAGAAATAATCAAAAAGAAAAAAGAAGCCTATCACAAATGGTTAAGCAGTAAAAGATTAGAAGATGAAATAGAATATAAACGAATAAGAGCCATAGCTAAAAGAGAAGTCAGAAAAAGACAGAGAATCATGGAATAAATTTGTTTCTAATTTAGAACATGATTTATATAAAATAAGACCCAATGTATATAAGATTTTGAAACACCTAAATGCAGATACCAAAGAAACCATAAAATTAAACACTGAATTGAAATTAGAAGAATTTCTAAATTACTACACAGAACTGTGGACAGACAAATATTTTAAAAAAGACAACTGGCAAACAATTAACGAAAATGAAAAGGAAATAACTGAAGAATTAGAAATCAGCCTGAAAGAAACAAGAAACGGAAAATCACCTGGAGAAGATAAGCTAGGTTCAGAACTATATAAATACGCAGGAACAAGATTCAAAGGAAGACTCTTATTATTTTTAAATAAAATTTACTCAACTGGTATCCCCCAATAGAATGGAAAAAGCAATTGTGATTCCTATCTTTAAGAAGGGTAATAGAGATGACCCTAAAAACTATAGAGGTATCAGTATACTAAATTCCTGTTACAAAATATATAGCAGAATCTTAAATAACAAACTAATGAAATATTCCGAAAACTTTATTCTAGAGGTACAAATGGATTTAGAAAAGGACGATCATGTAGCCTTTTGCCTAAAATTAATAATAGAGAAAAGAAGAGAATATAACTTAGAAACACATAATGCATTTATTGACTTTGAAAAAGCATTTGACAAAGTTAAAAGAAACACATTTTTAACATATCAAAAGAAAGACAAATACCAAATAATATCCTAAAAGCTATCACAAGTATATATGAAAATAATCAAATACAAATAAGATTAAATCACGAGCTATCATATACAAGACAGACATACCAAGGGGTCCGACAGGGATGTCCCCTCTCAGCAACTCTTTTTAATATCTACTTAAATGAAATAATAATTAAATGGAGTAAAAATCTACATCAAGGAATTAAACTTCAACCTACAGTTAACTTAAACACTCTCCTCTTTGCAGACGACCAAATAATAATTACAAATTCTGAAGATAATTTACAGAAAGCTATTTTAAATCTAAATGAGATATCCAAAGATTATGGTATGATAATATCAATGGAAAAATCAAAAACTATGGCCTTTAAAGGACAAGATCCAGCAAAAACTAAAATAGTAATAGATAACAAGATCTTAGAACAGTTGAATTCATTTAACTACCTAGGATGTATGATCACTTATGAAAATGAAAAAGATATAAACATAAAAATTGCAAAATATTTAAAAATAACAGGAGTAATTAACTCTATATTTAAACCAAACCTAGTTCAAAAACAAACCAGGCCAAAAGTATACAATACATTAGCCCTACCAGTCTTAATGTATGGAAGCGAAATCTGGACAATAAAACAAAAAAACAAACAAAGATTAACAACAGCAGAAATGAAGTTTATGAGAAAAACTGCAAAGTATACCTTATTTGATCAAAAAAGAAATGAAGATATCATGAAAGAATTAAACCAAGAACCAGTAATAGAAAAAAATTAAAAAATATAAACATAAATGGATGGAACACATTCAAAGAATGAAAACAGAAAGATTACAAAAACAAGCCTTAAAATACAAGCCATTAGGAAAAAGAAAACCAGGACGTTCTCTTAAACGATTCAACGATGACTTCTAAAGCCAGAACAGGCCATATAGGCCTAAATCCTTGACACGTATGATGATGATGATCAAAGCAAATGTCTACGTAGACAATTTCAATCTTTACATGAAAAATTGGTTGGAAAACATATCAGCAAGGGCTCCAAACACTACTAGAGCTCAACAGATCACACACTGAACAGAAAAGATCTTGCTCGATCTGAATTACTCCATGATAATAGATCTCAGTGCTTTTGCTACCAGAGATAACTTTCTCTGGATAACTTATATTGTAGTCGGCTTTTGTGTCTCTCAATGTGTCTTCTGCAGATGTACTGTTTATATGTACATACTTAGCAGGTGATATACCAAACTGTCTTAAAAATGACAGGATACAAAGACAACTTGATGTGAAATCAGCCTCTATACACAAGTAGACTAGTTGTAAAGATAATTCACATGCAAAGTTTTGTTTGCTCATGCTTAGATAAAATCAGGATAAAAATATTAATATAAGATAATGTCATACTTCATATAACTTGATTCTCTTTCCAGTGTAAAAGCTTGCCATAACTATCTATAATCAAGAATACTGTAATAATATGACACACCATTTGCTATTTGTACATGGAAATGAATTCTACCATTCATTGAGCTCCTAGTGTCTTCCATTATCTATCTCCCATTGATGAGATCTTAGTGAAGGTTGAACCCACTATGAAGAGCAACTGTCATCATAATACACAGAATTTTATACATTTGAGAAGTGTGTGTGATTTACATTATAAGATACAAGGGGCAACATGAAGATATAAGGAAACACATGATATCTGACAAGTCTTTGCACACTCTCAAGTGTGCAAAGGCTTGTTGGATAAGAATATAATTTCTTATTTTCTTATAACTTACCATGATAATATAGACCTACAGGAAGTCAAAGGGTGCTGTGTGAAAGGGGAGAACTCCCTGTTCAGTATGCAATATAGAACTTAAAATTCATTCATATTCTTAAATCTGTTCAACATGTGCAAATCCTGCATCATTTTCCATACATAAAATTATTTCTTAATCCCTTGCTTATCAACATTTATTTCATTTCTTGTCATCTTAGCTCCCCTCAAGTGAACTGGAGTCTGAAAACTTTCTCCAGCTTGACTCAACAGCTTACAATTCTAACATATTTACTTCTCTTATTTGCTATACTCTGTAGATTATTTTTCTCAATCTAACTCAGAGCTGAACATACACTTTGATTACTGTTTGGAAAGTCAAATGACTCATTAAAAAAGGTTTCCCCTTTCTGTCTGGCTCTCACACAGTCCTTAAATTCATCCACTGTCTACCTGCACATTTTACACCACTCTGCATATACAGTTTATTTTCTATGTTTCTAGTTTACCAGCTCTGAACCTGTGCCAAAGACCCTTCCTCCCATCCTTCTTACTTAAATAGACAAAATTTATGCATAATAGTCCACATGTGGCATAATTAAATCCTCATACAAAAGCATATACCACCTTACTTGTCAATGTTTTATTCATTACAGCAATAATTCTCAGCATCATTGTTAGCACTCAGAATCCTAAAACAATGTCAATTTTTTGAGAATTATGAAGTAATTTGAATTATAGCCAATGCAACTTAAAAATACTGGCCTTGTTCTTGGCTATTAACTGAATGCATTCTTATGGCAGGTTTGCTTGTCTTTTTTGGTTGAATAACATGACTTTTCAGAAAGAAAATTTCTGCTATCTAAATGTGAATGAAGTCACTTACCACTGTGAAGAAAAAAAAATGGATTTGTTTCTTCCTCCTCCATGTTATGTAATATAAATAATAAAAACAATTACTAAAATATACTCATCTCTCAATTTAACAAAATCAAGTGGTAAGCAATTTTTTTTTCACATTTTTCACAAGTGAAAATTCATAAGCTGAACATGTTTCTACATACAGGGCTCTAGTGAAGTGAGCGCTGCTACTTTACAATCATTTGATCACTGCCAAAAGCACACTTCAAGTCTAGGCACTCCCTGTGTGGAGTTATATGGCCAAGTTCTTCACTTTAGCTGCATGCCTCTGCTCTATAAGTTTCTTGAATCATTTCTGCCATGAAAGATGACCATATAATTTCCAGTATCGATATATTTACATCACTGCAGATGTAAATATATCGCCCACAGAAAATACAACATTGCAAAAGAAATAAACAATTGATATATATATCTAAAACAAATGAAAATAACATCAAAATTTCATAAAATAAAAATTACTTCCACACCCATTTAACCAACATCTATGGCATCAATACAAATATTAGTGATATATGTATCACCACATACACAAATCAAAAAATCTGATCTGCTTTTCCTAACCAAACCTTAATTGGTTCCCATTCCATGACTACAGTTCATCTTGCATGATGCCTTCAGTAAAAAAAGGGGAACATGTGTCAAATCAGACATTCTTTGCCAAAGGTTTAATTAAACTTTCAATCTCCACTTTACGATCTGTTCTAGCTCAAGAATTCAATAGCCCATTTGTTGTCTTTATTGCTCTCCTAATTTGGACAACCTCAAGCTATCCTCTTTATTTCTAAGAGCTGATTATGAAATCAACTCTTAGAGATAAAGTCTAATTATCTAATTAGACTACCTAATAAGTCTAATTAGATAATTACTGTTTTTCGGACTCGGCTAACGAATATGGATTCGGCAAACGAATGTTTTAGTGGATGCGCACATCCACTAAAACAAACACAACAGGAACGGTTGGGCCATTCCAGGAGATTATCTTTTCCATCTGTATGTGTGTGACAAAGAAATGAGCTGACCACATCACATAGGGGAGACCTACCAACACGACTAGGTTGTTTATGTTCGAGAAAGCGAGAAGTGAGGCACCTCATACCAGTGTCAGTACGGTGCACTGGCATGAGTGCATTACATTTGGAGGGAAATGAAGAAGATGTAGAATAATTAGTTGAAGAACACTCAAAAGATATGACAACAGAAGATCTTAAAGAGTTGAAAAAGCAACTGAATCAAGAAAGAGACAAGGAAGATAAAGAGTGCTCATCAGAAGAGGAGGACAGCAATAAAAAAGGGAAGAATGCAAGGAAGAGTTTTAGTTTTTGGCTACAGAGTGGCATCCCAACAAAGCTGAAATGAACAGATTTTGTGCCTTGGTTGAAGACAAGTGTCTAAATCACTTTAAAAACATTCTGAAAAAAAGAGAAGTTCAATCAACTTTGGGCAGATTTTTTACTTCTCCTTTAGCAAAGAGACAGAGGCCAGCTACTGAAGAAGAGGAGACTTACCTTGAATACACTTTGAAAATTTGGAAGAAGAAGAATAGTAAAAACACTGTGTACATATTTTCAGTTTAATAAAGTATATAATAGCGTAAAGATCATCAATTTTTCATTCTACTTTCCATTCTCCTTCATTTAATTGGGTAGCTGTTCATCTCAGCCTTTGGTGAATTTTTGCCCTTTTTACTATTTTATAAAACTTATCTTTAAATAGTAGGCAGCATCCAGAACGAATCAAACGATTTTCTATAGAAACCTACGGAAAATTACGTTTCGGCTAACAAATGCGATTCCAGAACGAATTATCATCATTAGCCAAGGTATCACTGTACTTCCTAAGCAACAACATCAAATACAAACGATAACTTGTGACCGAAATACAACAAGATCCTAAACAATTTATTTTCCAGTACATTCATGGACTTATTTTTTTTCAGAAGAGTTTCTTCCATTACTGATCAAACAAACTAATTTATATGCTGAGCAAGAAATTGCAAAACTTTCACAAGTAAGAAAATCTCACAGGGCATCACAATAGAAGGATGTCAGCATCGCAGAAATGAAAGTTTTTATTGGACTTTTATTACAAATGGGCCCTTGTTCTTTTCCAACAACAATAGAGCATTACTGGAGTAGAAACCCACTTTATAATATAATGTTTTGGCAATCACATATGAGTCCAAATAGATTCCAGTTATTATTGTGTTATTTTCACTTTGCTGATAACTCAATACCATCTTCTGACAGACCGATATTGAATCATTTTAATAATATTATGTGCCAAAACTATATAAAAGATAAAAATATCTGTATCGACGAATCAATGATGCTGCAGCATGGAAGATAAAGTTTCTGCCAGCATATACAAAATAAAAAACACAAATGAGGAATCAAACTTTATGAACTGTGCGAGTCCGATGGTCTTGTTATGAAAACAAAAATTTACATGGGTAAATCTGAAGAAACTGACCATAATTTGGGTCACACTACAGAAGTTGTTTTGCACTGACTGGAGGAATATCTCGATAAGGGGTATATATTATATATGGATAATTTTTATAATTCTGTTACTCTTACGAAATTATTGACTGCACGAAAAACTTGTGTGTGGAACACTACATAATAACAGAAGGGGAATCCCATTGAGGTGGTAAATCAAAAATTGAAAAAAGGGGAGGTTTTTTGGAAGCAAAATGGTCCTGCTATAGTATGTAAATAGAAAGACAAACAAGAAGTACTTCGTATTTCTAACATGCAAGTTGTTGAAATAGTAGAGGTGTTCAACCAGAATAAAAAATTTTCGATGAAACCAAACATAATTCGAGATTATAATAAGAGAATGTTTGGCATTGACCGATTAGATCAAATGCTGTCATACTACTCAGCTCTAAGAAAGACCATTAGATGGCTGGAAAAAATTGCATTACATATTATATATATATATATATATATATACATACATATACAAAATGCGTTCAAATTTTTTCATAAAGTAACTAATTCTAACATAAAACTTATAAAATTTAGAGAACAATTCGTTCGAAGAGTTGACTGGAAAAGAGATTCTACCAGTTTCAAAGGAAGTTAGATCGGAAGAAGTTCATTATTTAGAGAGTATCCCACCTACTGAAAAAAAGCTTCATCCGACAAAGCCATGACGAATTTGTACCCAAGCTAAAAAATACCAAGAAATGTGTTATTATTGTCCAGCCTGCAAAGAGAAGCAAGCACTTTGTGGGTAAAGTTGTTTTAAAAAATATCACAAAAATAAAAATGTTCTATTACTTCATCATCAAATTCCTGATATGTATATATCAGGCATATATATACTATCATATCCTGTACACCCCTTGATGGTATACAGGATATGATAGTACTGCATGAAAAATCTACATTATTACTAACTTCCTATCTACAATTTCACTTCAAATCAGTCTGTTACTTGTCAAAACTCCAACATTATCAGATCTTATATTTCTATCGTCTAAGGCACTTTGTACCGTATCAATTCAACTATATCTTGGTCTTCCTCTGAGTCGTTTTCCTGCCAACCTGGCAGAGAACACTTGTTTTGCTAATCTTTCCTCGCCCATTCTGTTCAAGTGACCACACCACCTGAGATTAGCTCTGCTAACATATTCCTGGATGCTGACAATGTCAAGTTCTTTCCAAATATCCTCGTTTTTAATATGATATTGCCATTGATGCCATCTGTTCATGCCTCTAATCTTTTTCAGGACTCTCATATCTGCAGTCTCTAGTCTTTGGTCAAGTGTTTTATTTCTGACCCAGCTCTCAGATCCATAGGTTAAAACTAGTTTGAACACTGTCTTGTATACAACTAATTTAGTGTTCCGACTAATTTCTCTCTTATTCCATATGAAATTATTCAATTGACTGCCTACCATACCAGCTTTGTTGATCCTGTTGTCTATTTCCATATTTAATTTACCATCTTCATTAAAAATCGTGCCTAAGTAGTTCAAATGTTTTACTTGTTCCACAGGTTCCCCGTTCACAACACAGTTGACATTTTCAACAATTCTATCTATTTTAATTGTCTTTGTCTTTTTAATGCTGACCTTCATTTCATATCTATGACAACAGTTATTCAATTTAGTCAGGGAATCTTGCAAACTTGTAGTGGATTTATTTAGAAGTATAACATTGTCCGCATAAAGCAAAGAACTGACATTAACATCTCCAATTTTGATATCATGTTAATTACCACTGTCCTTCATAATGTGATCCATACAGATAATGAATAACAGAGTGGATAATGTACATCCTTCTCTCACACCAGATTTAACATTAAGCCATCTTCCTGTACTTCCTTCAATTCTAACTGCTGACTTACAACTCAAATAAAGACTAAGTATTGCTTGATATAATGCCCCATTGACACCATATAACTGTAGCGTATTGAATAGCTTCTCTGTTGGCACCTTGTCATATGCCTTTTCCAGATTGACAAAACTTAAATACAGATCTTTGTTTTATTCTCATGCTTTCTCAACTACTTGTCGTAAAGTGAAGATATGATCCTGACAGCCTCTATTTGGCCTGAATCCAGCTTGTTCTTCACCAAGCTTTTCTTCCACAATTCTTTTCGACCGTTTCTCAAGTATACTTGCATAGATCTTGCCAGGAACACTCAGTAGGGAAATACCTCTGTTATTCTCACATTCAGTTTTATTTCCCTTTTTATATATGGGCACTATTAGAGCTCTACTCCAATCATCAGGAATTCGTCCCTCTGTCCAAGCTTTCTGAACTATGCAGTGCATCCACTGTAAGACTTTCATACCACCATACTTCAGCATTTCTGGTCGAATATCATCTACTCCTGCAGCCTTTTCACATTTCAAGCTTTGATGGCTTTTTCTACCTCAAGTATGGATATGTATTCCTGACTGTATGCCTGTTGAGTGTTTTTTTACCACTGTGCTATCACTGCTTGTTTCATTTAGCAATTTTTTGAAGTAATTATTCCATACTTCAAGGATATCTTTTTCTCCTTAAATATAAAGAGCCAATAGGCTTCGTTTCGGCGATATAAACATTATTTAAATTACGGGGATATTAAATTCCACATTGTTTTAAAACTGAATAAGAAACTCAAAGATTGGAATTAGAGAAAGTTTCATGCCGAATATAGTAAACTATAAAAGTATCAGCGATTACTAGTGTCAGCTAATGCAAGTAGTCCTAGTAGGTAATACAATCTTGGGCAACTCATAGCAAAGATGGTAAAATTCTGATCGCTATTCTTGGTATTTTCCATAATGTAAAAACTTTCTGATTCTCTCTGATAGAAACTCTCCGATTCCAATATTTGAGTTTCTTATGCGGTTTTAAAACAATGTGGGATTTAATATCCCCTGAATTTAAATAATCTTTTTCTCCTGTTTTCATGTTACCTTTATCATCTCTAACTCCTTTTACAGCACTCTTTCCTCCATTTCTAAGCTTCTTCAACAAACCTCCAGAATATCTTACCGTCTTTTTGATATTTATTTTCTATGTTCTTGCCAAAGTCCTCCCATGACTTTTGTTTAGCTACTTTTACACAGTGTTTTGCTTTCTTACATTTGTCTCTGTATTCTCTAAGAGCAAAAGCTGACTTATTTGCCAGGAACTTTTGATATGCTTTCTTCTTTTCCTTCACTGCCTCTTTAACTTCCTGTGTCCACCATGGAGTTCTGATTTTTCTATCCTTGCAGACAACCTCACCACATGCCACTCTGGTTGAATCATTCATTGTTTTCTTCAGGGCTTGCCACTGAATTTCCAAGATTTGGTTCCTGTTCTCAAACTCATTCATTTTTTTTTTCAATGATGTTTGTGTATTTTAGTCTACAGTTCACATCTGAGAGCTGTTCAACTTTTATTTGCTTTAAAACTTTCTTACATGTTATTCTTTTCAATATGAAATTCAATTTTATCCTGCTCAAGACTAAATAGTGATCGCTTCCAATTTCCAATCCTCTGTACACTCTGGTGTCCTGCACCAGGGAGAAAACATCACTAGCAACATTATTTAAATTAAGGGGATATTAAATCCCACATTGTTTTAAAACCGAATAAGAAACTCAAAGATTGGAATCAGAGAGTTTCATGACGAATATAGTAACTATAAAAGTATCGGCGATTACTAGCGTGAGCTAATGCAAGTAGTCCAAGTACGCAGTACAATCTTGGGCAACTCGCAGCAAAGGTGGTACAGTTCTGATCACTATTCTTGGTATTTTCCATACTATAAAAACACATTTCCTAGGAAATGTATGCTGTTATTACATTATGGTGGGAGGTCACTACCCAGACCGGTTTCAGCCTTTTTTGAAGCTTCATCAGTGAATAGCTAGGCCAAATAGATACCAAAGGGTATAGCGAAAAGAACTTACTCTGCTATAAGAGTTGCCAAAAAGGTGCAACCATTAAGTTACTTTAATTAAATAAACTTTATTTAAATCACTATCAACAATAACATAGTCGTTGAGACTATTCTTATTCCTTGCCTCTTCTCTCCATGTGAATTTGTGCACGTTTTTATGTTGGAACATGGTGTTAGTAATAACCAGTCCATGTCCTGAGCAGAAATCCAACAGGTATTTGCCACTATTATTAGCTTTGCTCTTTTCTCCAAATTTTTCGCAATATATTTTTGTATGTCTGACAATGATTTCCTACTCTGTTATTTAGATCCCCCAACAAAGACCAATGTTTCCTTTTTCACTGCGTCAGTTGCTTTTTCTAAAGCATCAAAAAATTCCTCCACTTCTACCTTAGTAGAACCTTCTGTGGGCACAAATAAGTCTCATTGTCCAGTTCCCCATTCTCATATTTGCCCACATCACTCTACTTGAGATTGCCTGCCATTCAAGAAGATTAGCCTCGTATTTTGTGTTGAATACTATTGCTACTCCTTTTTCTTGATTGTCATTTCCTGAATATAACATTTTGTATTTATTGCTCAGAAAGATCTCACCAGTTTTTTTTGTCTTTTTTGTTTCAGTCATCCCTATTATGTCGATCTGGTACTTAACTAATTCTCAGCTAGCTCCATTTCTTTGCCATTCAGTCTTCTTATGTTGATAGTACCGATCTTTAACTCTGGTGATGTTGAGTTGGAGTGTGCTTTCAGATTTGTTCCAGTAGCTGACTTTTTGCTGTTCGCCCTGGTTCCCTGGCGAAAACAACGGGGGCCTTGTTTAACTGGGCGACGCCCCAGCCGGCATGAAATTTTGTCATGTTGTACCATCATTTTCTATACTAGTTTAAGCCAATAAGAATACAATTTGGTCGGCTAAATCCCAAATTGCCAGCCCATCCTCGTTCGTTCAGTATCCAGGTAGATAACCAGCAGGGTGCACCACGAGAAGGTGAGGATTAGACATTAGGTCATAAGCCCTGGTCGCTTCTCCGCATTCCTTTAAAGGCTATGTGGAGGTCTCCTGTCAGTTATACAGCTTTGACCCTTAAGCACTTTGTATTTGATTTTCACTGTATGAATAAATTTTCTGTTCATGTACGCGTCTTGATTTTTTGTTCTCTTCCCAGAAGCTAACTATTCTTACTTATACTTATATACTATGAATATACTCGCAGCTGCACGAAAAAGGCAAGTCTAGCAACTACGAGATATTTATAGTCTGCCCTCTCAGCCAGATCGCCTACTACAAATTATCTCATAGTTGGAAGTCAATGTGTTAACCTCTCATCATCCTTCAACACTCTGGACTTTTTCTTAACCAGCTCTTCATTCAAAAACACACTGTGCATATCTCTTGAGCCTCTGTAGCTCAGTCGGTATAAATGAAGCCCTTTGGTCGGAAAGACCTGGGTTTAATTCCCATCAGTGATGTGAGGAACCTTTCTCTCTCTTTAGATGAAAGGTGAGTTAGTCAGTCTCATACGGAGGTGGAGGGGGTTCTCCCAGAAACTCTGGCTTTTCATCCACAGAACTAGGGTTGCCACCTTTTGGTAAGTCTAAAGAGACACACTTATTGAATATGGAAGTATTCCCCTCCCATAAATGCGTAAAATGAAAAAGCCAAAGATGAATATGTAATTCTAACCTTATAAAAAAATTAAAAAATTGAATTGGTACAGGTATTAGTGATTTAATAACATTTGTATTTTAAAGTTCAGTTTGTATGATTTTACCTTAAAAATGAACAAAATTGACTATAATATAACTTGAAACACTTTTAATGGGGAGAAAATACTGAGGATCACAATTCTACCTGTTCTTGAAATTCAAGATTTGAAACTGTACTTCTTATTCGATTTGGCTGCTTCAAAAATCTGTCTGTTTTGTTTCACTCTCACAAAATAGTCCTTTCAAGCATCTGTAACATTTTTTGAAATGATGATTTCACTTTTTATGAGGTCAGCTGAGCACTTGTTTCTTGAGTCTGTCCATTTTAAGTTCATAAGAGAGAACACCATTTCAAAGGCATTACTACCAGGAATGCTTAAAACAAACAGTATGAGCTTATAGAATGGGGAATGTTTTCTTTACCAATATTCTGAATAATCTCCTTCCATTTCATACATAAGGTCTCGCATGCTGTGTAGTCCACTTTAGTAGTACTTATTCTGTCACAACTCAAGCAGAATTCCTCGTATAACTCATCCAGGCTAATGTCGGATTCTAGATTAAGTGCCTTCACAGTCTCTTTGAGATGCTTGAAAGACAATTCACTTTGGAGGTTTAAGTTCTTCAGCAGACTAAAAAAGATTGTTTTCTGTGAAGTCAAATGATTTCTCCAAATGGCTTAAAGCTTTCTCATAGGACTTAAGAAAGTCTGACTTGTACTGATTGCTTTCTTGAAGGATCATGGCTTCTAATACCTCTTCGGAGGCATTTCCAAAGAACCTGTCCTCTTGTCTTTTAAGAAGTTTGTTTCGTAAAACAGTGACTACTTCAAATCTTCTTTTTCTAGGAGTTTAATACATTCTTCAAAAATGGTAGAAACATTTGAAAAAAATAAAAAGTAGAGTTTGGCTTGCTGGATGGCCTTGTTGTCATCAAATATTTTCCTCAGAAAAGCAGGACATTCTTCAATGCTTTTAAAGTAGCTCTCAATAGCATCCCATTAAGTAAAAATCAGCTGCAGGTTTCAAGGAAAGCCATCTAGTACAAACATGACTCAGAACCTCTTGCCATTCTAAATCGACAAACTCAAAATAACTCTGCAACTCTTCTCTCCTTTTAGCGGAACAAGAAAAGTGGTTGTAAACTTCGAGAACAACTTCTATATCTTTATTTAGTGCATCACATGCTTGCTTACACGTGTTATTTATGATATGGGCTGAACAATTGGTTTTTATTATTTTGTTATTTGCCTTAGATAATAACTGATACACTAAATATTTCTTCCCAAAATTAACACTGGCATTGTCTGCGCTGTAGCATGTGACATTGCCTAGACTCAGGGAATGCTCTTGAAGCCTACTTTTGATATTTAAAAAAAACTGAATCCGAAGTCTCTTCTGGATCCTCATAAAAATCAACAACCTTACATTCGATGTCCTTTTCAGCTGTGAAATATCTTGCACACAGAGGCCAGAGCTTTCTGTTTCTTCTGTTACTTGCATCAGTTAGCTACAGAAAAGTAACCTACTTTTTTTTTAGATCTCTCTGGTAACTTCGGAGAGTTATCTACACATAAACTGTGTGATAAACAAAACCTAATTCTGTGGCTGTTACTGATTTTCTTTCTGTTTTGGAAGATATGAAAGAACTTTCTAATTTCATTCCCTGTTTGCTACTGTTCTCTTTCTTTGATATCACTGTTTGAATGTTTTTTAATGTCACTGATGTAACTTCTGGTGAAGGACATCAGAAGTTACATCATTCATCACAGTTAATTACTGATCAACAACATGGCTTCCACTATCCTCATTCTAAGACAGACCTGAAACAATCACAGTTAATTACTGATCACCAATATGGATTCCACTATCCTCATTCTACAACAGACATCTTTGCTAACCTTATCACCTTTGGACACCTCCAATGCAAGATTTGGATAAAGTTGTGGTCGCTCTTGATATCTCAAGGTATATGTAATCTAATAAACAAGATTAGGTGTTGAACGTTATGAATAACTTCTTTTTTTTTTTTAATGGTATTAACAATACCAAACTATTTTATAAAACAGATGTTCATTAATTGCTTATATTTTGCTGGATTTCAAACCAACATCTTCAGAGCACAAAGCAACATGTTATAGTTTAAGTATGGCAATGAGTGAGTGAAACCAATTCAAATTGTAATGGACAAAAGATCAAAAGTCCTAATTTGGCACTCTCTAATGTAAAAAGAAAAAAAGAAGAAGAAGTATTACAGCTATGTAGGAGATGATCTTAAGATAACAGTCTTCTAACTTTTTTGCAAATTAGTGAAATCATACTTGTTCAGATTAGAAGAATTCTTCATAACCATGGCATACTTCTCCTGCCTACCCATAGGCCTAAGGATAAACTCCATCCTCTAGCACAGGGTTTCTCAAATTGTGTTCTGCAGAAGGTGAATAGGTGTTCCACGAGGTTCTGGAATTTGTCATTTTAGTTTTCTAAGCATTTTTCATGCATAAATATTTTATAGTAGAAATATTCTGGGGAGAATAATATTCGTGAATAAGTTGGAAAGCTCAGACCCAGAATGCCTAATAACATCTGTGTATCGTTAATTTTCACACATCGAAACCTTTCAACATTTGGGAAAGGGAATACCACTGTTTATGACGGGTCATAAAAATTGCTTCCAAGCAAATTATAACAATGGTGGCATATCCTCTGTTCTCAAAACTGAAGGAAATGACATCTGTGTAGCAAATGTCAGTGACCAAGCAGCATATTTTTAAACATGGAAATATTCATGAATTATCGTTAATTTTCAAACATCAAAATTCAACAATCGGGAAAGAGAATACCACCATTCATGACCGATCACAACAATGGGTGGCGTAAACTGAAAGAAATAACATCTGTGTTGCAAATGTTGATGACCAATCAGCAAGGAAGTATAAAGAAAATTTTTCCACCGAAATTGAAGATCAAGGTACTCTGTATCTGGTTCTCAGATCTAGTAATACTGAATGCTTTCTTCGCAAGTTTGTATTGCAGTGTGTAAGTGCTTGTTCTGAAACCGGAGTGTCGTGATTTTTTTTTAAAAGTAATAGGAATACAGGTTTAAATTCTAATATGAATAAGGGACAAGGCACTTTGTTTAATTTTGGTATTAAGAAATCTCTTATTCTTTGAGGAGGGGAGAACTACCAGCACACAGGAGAAAAGTCTGCATTCACTCGTAACTACTTATAATAATATTATAAATATATTTGGTGATCAGAATAGGATATGTTAATGAAAATCAGCACAAATTAATTTAATGATGGTTTATTGACACTTTGATTAAATCAAACTTTAATTTAGGTTTAATTAATTATTAATTCATAATAAAAATCAGCTAAATTACCAATTAATTATTAATTAATGTTACAAAATAACCAAGGTGTTCCGTGAAAATTTCAGGATTTGTGAAGTGTTCCGTCGTAGAAAAAGTTTGAGAAACCCTGCTCTACCATATCCAGTAGACCATCGCTTGGCCTACTACTAGCAGACAGGGAAGATCTGTTAATATCTGCCTTGGTGAACATAAATAATACATTATGGCAAGTCAGGACTGGCAGACCATGCTGTGAACACCCTTTCAAAACAGGATTAGATGGAAGAAAGCCAATGTGCTATTTAGAAGTTGTTACAGATCAGAAAGATTATTTTTTGGGTCAGCCATGGCTATGAAGAATTCTCCTAACCTGAACAAATATGGCTGCATTAATTTGCCAAACATTTGAGAGACTTATCTTAAGATTAACACCTATATGGCTGTAATACTTTATTTTTTTAATTTTTTTACAATATTAGAAGGTGCCAAATTAGGACTTTAGATCTTTTGTCTATTACAATTTGAATTGTTTCACTAACTCACTCATTGTTGCATGTAAACTGCTTTGTGCTCTGAAGATGCTGGTTTGAAATCCAGCAATATATAAGCCAGTTAATAAACATCTTTTTTTTTAAAAAAAAACAGTTTGGTGTTGCTAATCAGAGATAGCTGACCAAAGGCTATTACTAATTAAGTGGCATGCAGTGAAGAGACGGCTCAACAAGTGCTGCCACCTCGTGCCCATTAATCCTAACACAATATATTTAATGTCTGAAATAGTTTGGATTCTATGGTCGATTTTCTTGAGTTTCTGGGGAAAAGTTTCCAAGTTTCCAAGAGAAAAAACCTGTTTGCCCATGTTCAGAGATTGACTAACTCAGGAACTGGTCGAAAAAGGCTTAGAAAAATTTCCTCTAGGTTGACTAGATTTGAAACCAGGTCTTCTTTTGTGCACCCAAGTGCCGTGGTGTGCAAAAGCCACATCCACTGAGCTACACAGGCTCTCTCATCCATTATAAGTGAGAATTTTTAGCTGAGTGAAAAGCCAGAAGAGGAGTTTAGTTTAATTACCAGTTTCATTTACATAATGCAATTTCATTTCCTGCTGTTTTTAATGTTGTCATTAATAATTTTTGTAAGCTAACCATACTTATTGCATCTATTGGGGAATGATGGTTGGTACAAATGTCTGTTTTGACAATATCACTGATTTGTTCACAATGGAATTTAATTAATAACAAGATATAATAAGCATTCTATCTTTAGAGCGCACTCTGTCATACTGCGAGGAAACCAATTAAACACAACACAGCAACTTAAAATAAGTAGACAGCAGTAATAAGCTTATTTCTTATCCAGTAATAGAATATGACCATTAACTGTAGATATTAAAACTTTTCCCCAACATATTTATTTATACTGATTCTAACATAAATGTTTTGATGAGTTGCCACCATGTTATATGACAACATTGGTCCTGTCCATCCAATGTTTTAGATCCAATAAGAACTCAGAAGTGTAGACTGAAGAGTTTTACACTGAGATTTTATGTTGCTGAATGTTTTCAATATTTATGTATAATAACAGAGAAGAAATTGTTTGCTTTTTCTACATAAGATATAAGTGTTAGAAATGAAAATGTAGTGAAGAGAGTATCATTAATAAAAAATAAATAAATAAAATAATAAATGTTCGTTTATCAATTAAACAATTGAAATTGCAATGAACTTTTTTAACAGACTGATAAACAGCCTAATACATAATTCATTTTGATAAAATTATGAACACAACACTACTACTGTATTAATAATAATTAATTTCACAACGTTTTAGCCTTCATATTAAGCCAGCAAAGGTTGGTCGATTGGTACAGCATCTGCTACTAATGACTCACGCAAAAATGCAACTTAGAGCGTGGTTAGTAGTTGGAAGGGATCAATCGTTTGATGCTGTTGGCACACTTTTCCTCAATGAATCTTTTAACTCCCTGGAGGTGTAACATAATAATAATAATAATAAAGGTCATCAGTTGGGGCACACATTCAGAGAGGTTTATCTGTATGCTTATGTGTGTATATATGCTGCATGTGTTTGTACTTCAGATGATCACACACACACATATATAGAGAGAGATATATATGCTGATAACCGTGTAATATTAAAAGAAAGAAAGAACATTAACACACAGTAGTTATTTGCTTCAACAAGGTAAAAATTATCCATAGCACGAAGCATATAAATTGACTGGATAAGGTATTACACACGTGACTATGATTAACTGACCATAGCAGAGTACACCCAGGCAAACATATGACAAGCAAGATATTTGCCTAACTATTAAGCCAGCACAAAAATTTTCAAACCCAGATTAGTTTAACCTCAATCTTAATTGAGGTACCATAAAAGTGCAGGGATGCCTCCAAATCTACCTGAGTAATCCAAGAGAATCACTAGATCTAAATCACTCCAGGACAGAAACTCAGCAGCAGCAGCAGCAGCTCCACTCTGTGAGCAAAAACCACCACAGAGCAGAATCATTCAACTCTCCAGGAAGCAAGCTGCCAACAATGGGAGCCAGACCCAGAAGAGATATCAAGGTGGAATTAATGCAAGTCATATAATCTCTCATATACAAGTAGTAAAACTACTGTAACCTGGTATTTGTAAAGTATCACCTTATTAAAATTCCTGAATTATTTTATAATTTTTATTTTTATTATTTGACACTACCAGGAAGCCAAAGACTCATCAAGGGAAGGCACCTGCTCTACAACTCTGTCTCTACCACTCAATCCACCAACTGACTGCAACTACACCATCTACTGCTGACCACCACTACTAGTACTTCCAGAGACAATCACAAACATCCATGCCCATGGTGGGATTCGAACCTGCAGCTTTTTGGCTGGTTAGCATATTTAGAAAGGTTAGCAGAATTAGAAACAGATGTAGAAATGTATTTTTCACTAGGTTACAAATTAAATTAAATTTGCCAAGAATTACATTCTTGTTTAATTCTTTATCCAAGCAGAAGCAAACCAAGTGTGTATGACTTGGCTACTTCTATATAGAGGCTGATGACTTCACATAATAACCCTTCCCATAATGCACAGTATTATAGAAGTCTGAAAGGGTGGGTGGGTGTGTGTGTTTTGCATTATGGGATACCAAGGCAACCAATGTGAATTCCCAAGCCTCTATGCAGCCTAGTCATGAAGATACTTCATAACAAGTGCATGCTATGTTTGCTTACACCTAGATAAAGGATTAAACAATAATATAATTTTTCGGCAAGTTTAATTTCTCCTCCATATTTCTAACATTCCTGATATCTGTAAATAAGTACACCAATTCATTAATCTATAACAGTTCCTCCCCCATGCCGCCTCATCTGCGACTTCCCCACACCTGATTCTGTCTGCTCACCTTTATAACCCTTTATTCAGCTGCACTCCGTAAATCAAAGGCCATCCATCACAATATGCATTTATTACTGCTTTCAGAATCCACTCTCCTTACACTGTCCACCTCGACTTCCATTTCTGTATTCTATTCTCACATTACTCTCCTCTCCATAACACTTCCGTTCCACTATCCTGCTCTTTTAAATCACCCATGACTTCCCAGATTCCAAGTTAACATCATTCATTACAGTCTTCTTAATAACAGAAGAAAGTTGAATCACACCAAATCCATTTAAATGCAATCCATAATGTTTAAACAATTCCATTTGTATCTCAAATGCACTCTACACATCAACAAACTGCATCTCCTTCTGTTCACACAGCTTTACTAGCACAACATTCATGATTTTTGCTCACTGTCTCAAATCATTATTATTATACCTGGACAACACACTGATGATCCTTCCTACCACAACATCTTTTGCCCTCCTCAATAACGTCCTGATATCCACCCCTCATATGTTTACTTCTCAAATCCTCTTTTTATATTCCCTTCTGGAAAACGGACCTTGTACACCCTCTCATTGCCACAATTTTAATAATACATTTCCAGTATCACACAAATATCATCTTCACCTCATTTTCTCCACTATCTTTCAATTTATTTTTTCAAACTCTTTGTTTCGTATCCATGAAATGTCTTATACTGCATATACCTTATCTAGCTCCTCAGCTACATCATTTCATTCAACTCTGATATTCTGTAATCATGCACTCTTGAGTTAGCAATCATGCTCACTTTTTTTTTCTTTTTGTTTATGAGTCATCCTTTCATTCCCACAATTACACTTGCTCTCATTCATGCAATTATACACGAATTTACTGAGACTCACTTTTTATTGAGACTCATGCTTGCTTTTGTTCCTGCTATCACTCACACTTCTACTCCATCTGTCATGTCCTCTTCCATTTCCAAATAATGCTCATTTTTATCTCTTTCACTATGCTCTTCTGGTCCCACAATCATGCTTGCTTTTTTCCATTTGCCTTTTCAGTTTCTTCCATATTCACAATCATCCTTCAAGTTAATACCATTCTCAACTCTCATTTAACACGTTACAATTCATTCAAATATCACACTTCTGACATTCAATCTTTTGACAAATACATCCTCCACATTCCCCAATGTTACGCTCACAACAAACTCTCTTCAAAAAATCTACACTACTTATCATATTTGATTTCTGCACTGCACACTTTTTTTTTTGTTCTGCCATTTTGCTTTCATTCATTGTAAGTCGCAAGTACAAAAAACATGACCAAACCTACTGACAACTTCAATAAATTATGTCTTCAGTTTTGATCACAAATAAATAAAATTTCACTGAAATGAATAAAATTTTTCACCAATATAATAAAAAAAAAAACCTTGCATGTGTTATGGTCACAGATCAGCATTGATTACATTTAACATGTAATATGGGCAATGCCATAGGAGAAATAGTCAATTATCTTGTGGAAAGAAAGGCATCATTTCAACACAATATGAGGCAGTAGTCATAATTCAATGTCACACACACACTCTCTCTCTCTCTCTCTCATGTTAAATTTCAATTTGTTCCTAGACTGCATTCAGATATATATAAAAATACTCAAGTAGGCCAAATGAATGAAATTACTGCCATTATGATTCACTCTACCAGCACAAAGTGTTGCCAAAGGCTTGATGAATTTGGTAACATCAGTTCAGGTGTGTAAGAGTTTAATTGAGAATGCAATAGCATGACTACTTTCAATTCTTTACAATTAAAAAAATGACAAGAAAATTGTACTCAAGATAGCAGGAGGATGTCAAAAATCATGACAAAAGGGAGTTGTAAATTTCTATCTAAACTGGATAAAGGAGTAAGCATATATTTAAGTTAGTAGTAGTTGGGGAATTAAGTAGGTAAGATGTGTGTAATGGAGTAGAGTGCCTTCCCATGATGAGTCCTTAGAGGTGTCACATAATAACAGTAATATTGTCACAAAGATATGTAGAAGATCAGAAATATAAGGAGAGGAACTTGGGGAACCTTCTACTTGTTGTCCTCACTCTGACCTACAGCTGCTTTTTTGAGTTCACTAAATCATCTACATGCAAAAATGGAATTACTGTTGCACCTCAAGAAATAAGTGTTGTGTCAAATAATACTATATTCTTTCAGCACATGGTATTGGTTGATCATCTTTTCTTAAATATACTATGAATTATATTTTCATGTTAATCCTACAGAGAAGGGAAAACAAAACCTATAACACATTAATATCACAAACGGGCAATCATTCACGTCTCTGTTGTTGTTGTTGCGTGGGGATTCCCCCTAATTTTTCCTCATCCATCCCTTAGGACTGGTTGAGGTTGTGTCCTCCAATGAGGGACTTCTTTAAGTATGTATTTTTGACTAGATTCATGTGTGTGTTTACAGGCCAGTTTGCCTGTTCTGAGGAACAAAAAAACCAGAGTTTCTGGGAGAAAAAACTCTCTACCTCCATATGAGACCGGCTAATTCACCTTTAGTCGAAACAGACCAGATAGGGTTCCTAATGTCATGGATGGGAATCGAACTCAGATCTTTCTGAGCAAAGGGCTTCATCCATACTAACTGAGCTACAGAGGCTCCCATGTCTCTGTTATTGGATGGAATGAAAGAGTAGACTAAGAAGCTGGTTCGGTTGGAATGGAACTGGATTTTGAGCTAATATTAACCAGCAGCTGTGTGTATTTGTATTAAAGGCAAAATAACTATTATTATTATCTTTACATCCACCTCCAAGGACTCACTCATCGTGGGAAGGCACTCTACCTCTGCTACACACACACATCTGTCTACCCCTGCTGCTTAATTCTCTAACTACACACAAAACCACCATCAACGTCATATACAACACATCACCACCAGAAACAGTATTATTTGTCTGTAAATTGCATGTGTTCTGATGGCCAATTTGTCTGTACGTGGAGATGAAAAACCCTGCTACCTCTGTATGAGATTGGCTAACTCATCTTCAAATAAAGCCCATATAAAGATTCCTCTTGTATCGATGAGAATCAAACTTAGGCCTTTTTCCAACTGAAGGGTGCAATGTACTGTCATTCTTCCAACAGTGGCATGATACAACTAATGATACAAGGTCAGTGTATTATCTCTGTTAACTGCATGTGTCTTTCTGGATGCTTTGCCTGTTTTGCGGAATGAAAACCTAAATTTCCAGAATTGAATCCTCTACCACTTCAGTATGAGACTTGCCGACTCAGTTGGGAAAGCCTCTGATCTAGCCACTCATTGTCCTAATCAGATCTTTCCAACCAAGCACTGTTGTCAATTATTATTATTCATGGCACCTCCAAGGAGTCTGAAGACTCATCGTGAGAGGACACCTACTGTACAACTCTCCATCTCCACTACTACACAGAAGAACCTCTACTACCAATCACCTACATCAATGCCAACTACTGCCCACAATCACCACTCCTAGTATTTTTTGTCTGTAAATTGCGTGTGTTCTGAAGGGCCGATTTGTCTGTATGGCGGATGAAAAACCAGAGTTTCCGGGAGAAAAAACCCTGCTACCTCCGTATGAGATCGGCTAACTCACCTTCAATTGAAAAAGTCCATATAAAGATTCTTCCCATCATGACGGGAATCGAACTTAGGCCTTTTCTAATGGAAGGGCGCAAGTATCGTCGTTCTTCCAATTGCGCTACAGAGGGGCTTATGCAATGCAGGCTCAAAATATGTGCAGCTGATCATATATTAACAGTTTAGGGTGATGTAAATGATGAAAACCAGTTCAGCAAAACAGTATTATCCATAAAAAACTACAGAAAAAATTAACCATTATTCCTATATCCTCAAAGAACAACTTTTTCTTTTTCTGAAACCAAGATATTAATTTTGAGGAAGCTTTCCCAATAAGATGAAGTTTGACTTGCTTGCCTTCTGCCAAACAGATATTATGTGAGTAGTGATATTAATTTGTAAATAATCAGGTTTCTTCTCTGACAGATCCATTTTTTTCCTATGTTCTGTATTTCCACTTCATTAGTCACTGTCCATTAAAATTACAGGTTCATTTTTTCTTCTTATTCCTAATAATCAGGTACAAAAATTAAGGATATTAGTGAAGCAGTTAGGATGCAAAGAGGTAAAGTAAAAGAGCTGATTGTTTTGATTGTATTTGTAGGATGGTCTATTGGTAGAGCTCACGCAAAAAGTTAAGCAAGTTTGAGCACGGTTAGTAGTTAGAAGGGTCAATCATTCGATGCTGTTGGCATACTCTCCTTCGATGAGTCTTTGGACTCCCTGGAGGTGTCAAATAATAATAATAATAATAATAATAATAATAATAAATAATAATTACACTGAATTCGATAGATGGAATTATACATGACTGATGGAATGCACTTGAATAGATCATCTGAGTTAGGTGTTGGAGAACGTATTCAATGAAAGTGTGGAAATGCAAAGTTTTAGAAACTGGATGTTGAAAATTTTTCCACTTGGTTATAGCATAAATTAACATATCGATGTATATTTACAACCAAGAAATGATATTCTTGGTTTAATCCTTTATCCAAGTGTAAGGAAATAAAGTTTGGCGTGACGTAACTTCCCGACTAGGCAGCTCCTATAGAGAGGCTAATGACTTCACCTCACTTGCTTTAGTATTCCATAATGCAAAGCACGTATCTTTACAGACATTATGTATATAATATCTGTAAAGATCTGGGAAGAGTCACTACCCAGACTGGTTTCAACCTTTATTGGGGTCTCATCAGTGGAAGCCAGACATTGAAGTGATTCCTCTCTGTGGCAGGGTTCATGTGTCACTGAGTGGGACCACCACTGAGTAAAATGATCCTTTGGATCGCTTGCACTTACTGAGTTTAGAGTGATCTGGGAGTTTGCCAGAGTTTTTGGAGACTTCCCTTCAATTATATAGTAAACCTGGTCTGGATATTGACCCTTCCCATAATGCATAGCATTATACATGTGTATAAGGATATATGCTTTGCATTATAGGATGCTAAGGCAAGGGATGTGAAGTCATTAGCCTGTATATACAAGTTGCCCAGTCACATGCAAACTTTGTTTCCTTACACTTGGATAAAGAATTAAACCAGGAATATAATTTCTTGGCATCTTTTATTTATAGAGAAATTGAAGTGATAAGGGGAATGCAAACAAACCAGTTTGCAGGCACCCTTGAAGCAAGTATGAGAATTAAAAACACAATGTAGTCTTAGGTAATGAATCGGAACAAGATAATTATACAAAGTATAGAAGATTCAGACGAGTGACCAACATGATCTGCAAAATGCTCTGAGGATATACAGGATTTATAGACTGAAAGTTGATAAGTGGAAAAGAGGAACTATGAAATAAACAAGTGTTTAAAAGGACTGATGTATGGGAAAACAAGGGATCGTCTCTGGAAACTGAATAAGTGCAGATAGCAGTGCCATCAGGACTAGATATTTTTTCTTTGGAGAAAGAGAGGTGAATAAGTGTAATAGGTTTAGAGTCTATTGTGTAAGTACCTCATCAATAAATGAGTTCAAGAAGAGATATGCAAGGTATTGTGCTCTGAGTTGGTAGTGATGGTTCCCTATGAAGATACCTGTGCTTTAATAATATCCAATTTTTTTTTTTATTTGGCTTAATATCTTCATTTATTATCTATAAATCAGTTACAACTTTCAGCATTTTTCTGAAATTGCTGTTTTTATTTCTCTGTATTTTTTCTTGTTACAAAGTAAATTATACTTAAGAAATTATATTTCTGTTCAATCCTTTATGTGCTTCCTTATACTTGGATAAAGGATTAAACAATACTATAATTTCTTGTATAGTATAATTACTTTCTATTTTTCCTTGCATACTTTTCTGTTTCCTGTTTTCAGCAATTTCAAAATGCCCTGTTCATTGCTTTGAGTCTTTTGCATAGTCATTCCACTAACAAAGTTTCTTTTTTTAAATTCTTGTTCATCCAGAGACCTCCTCTGCTGTTTCAGTCATTGCAGGCATAGTAGAATTGAGAGTAAGCCTGAGGATATTGTAGTGAACTATGTCAAGAGGTAAGTAAAAGATGGGAAAGAAATAAACATACATTTTATCAGAGAATTTAATACATATAAGTATTAAAATGTAAACTTGTGGAATGAGTTTGATGGGCGAAAGGACATATACAAGTTGGATGGCCTGCATTTGAATGGACTTGGTGTGCGGAGACTGTAAAAAGTGTTGCTGAATGAAGTGAAAATGGATGTGCAGAACCAGGGAAACTAGAACTACCAAGGAGGGGGGGAAGTGGATATCCAGACATCAGTGAGACAGTTGAGTGTAAAAATGTATATAATGTACCTGAGCCAGCAATAAGGACAAAAAATGGGAATGGGATATTTAGAATAACGCATCAAGATAGGGGTGGGACAAAGGGAACACTGCAATTCATGTATACTAATGCCAGGAGTATTAGGAACAAGAAAGAAGAATTTTTGGCCTTGATTGGCTCTTCCTGGCCACAGGTTATTGGCATTAGTGAAACATGGCTGATGGAAGATGATATAGTTAGTGGGATAGAATGTGTAGGTTATAGTATGTTTAGGAAGGACAGAGAGAATAAAATTGGAGGAGGGGTGTTATTGATGATAGCTGATGAACTGCAGCCAAGGAGAATTGAAGTATTGCAGGATAGTGAAAGGAGCTCATTTGAGGCTATTTGGTGTGAGATTGATACTGGCAGAATAAAATATACAGTTGGGTGCTGCTATAGACCAGGTGATGGAATAGATGGTGGAGATGGTATGCATAAACAAATTGATGAAATGAGTGGAAGGAGGGTAATTATTATGGGGGATTTCAACTATGGTAACATTGATTGGAAGGAGGAGAGGACACATGTGAGGAAGGAAATGGATTTTATTCAATTATTAAGGGATAACTATCTGAAACAGCATGTAATTGAAAATACTAGGGGTGTGAGAGTGCTTGACCTGGTAATAGTATCTGAGAATTTGACTGTAATGAATATGACCATGTTGCCACCTATTGGTGAGAGTGATCATAAGGTCTTGACCTGGGAGGTGGCTAAAGGTGTGAAATTTGTGATTAAGACAGGGTATATGTGGAATTACCGTGCTGGCAAGTATGACAAGCTTAGGAGATTGCTTGGATCAGTGCCATGGCATGTACAACTGCAAGGGCTGGACGTCGATAGAGCATGGGAAGTGATCAAAGAGCATTTACAGGAGGTTATGGCTGATTGTATACCTAAGGTCCGAATAGTGAAACAAGGAGGGGTTAAATGGATGAATAACACCATTAAGCTTGAGCTGCAAAAAAAGAAACAACTATGGAGGGAATTTAAAGAAAGGGGTGACCAGCAGGCACACGAACGGTATAAAGTACAGGCCAGAAGGGTAACGAGTGTGGTAAAAACAGCAAAAGCCGATTATGAAAGGAAACTAGCTATGCAAGCAAAAGAGAATCCCAAACAGTTCTTTTAATATGCTGCAAGCAAGAAAAAAACTGTACATGGCAAAATGATTTTAAGGAATGACGATGGTAAAGAGTTCACTGAACCAGTCGATATAGTGGAGTTACTGAGCGCGCACTTTGCAAAAGTATATCATCCAGGTGGTGACGTTGAAAAAATGAAGGAACCATTAGTTTATATGGGAATTGTGATGAATGAAGTGGAGGTGAATAGTCTATTACAGAACCTTAATGTGAATACATCTGTGGGATTGGATGGTATACCGGCACGGGTCTTGCATGAAGCGGCTAATGAATTATCAGTGCCCTTGACCATGTTGTTTAATCTGAGTCTCAGGTCTGGCTTAGTCCCGAAGGCATGGAAAGAGGGGAAAATAGTTTCACTGCATAAAGGAGGATCCAAGACTATGGTTACAAATTACCGACCGATCAGCATATCAGGAGTCGTTGTCAAGGTCTTGGAGAAAGTAGTCAAGGGAAAAATACAGGAATGGATTGATGAAAATGAGATACTGTACAGAGGACAGCATGGCTTTGTGAAGGGTAGATCATGCCTCAGTAACTTGCTCAAGTTTTATAACAAGGTGACGGCTGAACTGGATAAGGGAAATGGGTTTACAGTGATACTACTGGACCTGGCAAAGGCGTTTGACAGGATACCACATGGAATTCTAATCCGTAAACTACAACATAAAAAAAAAAAAAAAATCAGCTAACGCCTTTTTATTCCCGTATATACGGGAGTAGGCGAGGCCATTTAGCCCTATCTAACTTTTGGAGACTGAGTGGGCAGTTCAATCTCCACTGGTACCCAATCAGAGACAGATGGCCCAAGGCTATCACTAATTAAGCGGTACGCAGTGAAGAGAGACGGCTGAAATGTGCCGCCATCTCGTGGTATCTAACCCTAACACAATATATTTAATGTCTGAAATAATGTGGGTTCTACGGTCGATTTTCTTGAGTTTACAGGACGAAAAACCCGAGTTTCCGGGAGGAAAAACCTGCTTGCCCGTGCCAGAGATCGACTAACTCGGGAACCGGTCGAAAAAAGGCTTAGAAAAATTTCCTCTAGTCGTCGACTAGACTCGAAACCAAGACTTCCTTCGTGCGGCCTAGCGCGGTGGTGTGCAAACGCCACATCCACTGAGCTACACAGGCTCTTAAACTACAACATATGGGAATGGATATAGGGTTGGTGAGATGGATAGCTGGGTGGTTGATGGAGAGATATCAAAGAGTAGTTTATTCAGGAGTAGAGTCCAAAAAACGGCCTGTGACTAGTGGTGTGCCACAGGGTTCTGTTCTTGGACCACTGCTGTTTAATCTGTTCATTAACGATATAGGGAAGGGTCTAAGTGGGACAGTTCATTTGTTCGCTGATGATGCAAAGTTGGGTAGGGCGATAGTGAATGCAGAAGATGTCAAAGTCTAGCAAGATGACTTAGATAGATTGGAGTTCTGGACTAAGGAGAATGGATGTCAATTTAATGCGACAAAATGTAAGGTTATGCATTTCGGAGTGAAAAGATTAGCAGCAGTATACCACATTGGTGGAACTGTACTCCAAGAGATTGATGAGGCCAGGGACTTGGGAGTGTTGGTGGATAGGGAGATGAAGTTTAGGGGGCACATTGCGAAAGTAGCTAAATCAGCTCATCAACTCACTTGGTTGTTGAAAAATACCTTGACGAGCAGAGAAAAACAAGTTATTGTACCTCTGTACCGAGCCCTGATAAGACCTCATCTCGACTACTGTGCCCAGATTTGGTCACCTCGGTTCCTTCTTGATGGGGAGGAGGTTGAGAGGATCCAGAGGCGAGTGACTAAGATGATAGCAGGTCTATGGAATGAACCATATGAGAACAGGTTGAAGATTTGTGGGTTGCAGAAACTAGTTGATAGGCGGAAAAGGGGAGATATGATTGAGACATTCAAATTGCTAAAAGGATTCTATAGGATTAATTCAGATGATATTTTTGAGATCAGGACTGGTGGTGGGAGAACTAGGGGACACTCACGGAAGCTGGGCAAGAGCGTGGTTAGCAGGGGTGTTAGAGCTGGGTTCTTTACTTTTAGAGTGGTAAATGAGTGGAATAAGCTGCCAGAGTCTGTTGTGGGTGCTAAGACAGTGAGCGTGTTCAAGGCAAGGTATGATAGATACTGTGAGAATGTTGAACAGCTGTGTGAACATGATGTTTAGGGCCTCCCTCGATGAGTCTAAGGACTCCTGGAGTAGCCCGTTGTAGTAATAATAGTAATAATAATAAAACTAAAAAATATATTAATTGATTGTTCAACAGGTGATAAGGTGTATATAATCCCCAAGTTATACAAAAATATATACAATTCAATCCACCTGTGAAACAAAGCTGTAGCACATTATTATTGTAGATACACTTAGGTTCAGACAGCCCGAGAATCCAGCTCAACAGACTACTCATACATTTTTAAAAGCTTTTTAGGTCTCCAATAAGCAGAGTTGTGGTTGTGATGAAAATCATCTACAATTTAAAGCCTTCACAAACATTCATGCAACAACAGGATTTGAACCCACAGAATATAGATCAAATCAACTAGTTAACTAGGTCAGAAAAATACACTATTATAGGTCAGTACCAGGCACTACAATTAATGGTAAAGAAGTAACTTATTATAAATTCAGACATAATTATTTGTTGCTAGATCATGTTTTATTATAAAAATTTCAAGTAATTTATTTTATACATCTTAACTTCTTGAATTCAAATGTGCTTTTGCATTTGAATTTAAGTGTTGCACAATTACGCTGGCAACATTACGATGCAAAAATTTTCTTGTGCCCCCCCCCTTCAACACTTGCAAGTGTTGGAGGGGTGCACATTTTTTCCCTCCCCTTTCCACACCCACCAACTCATTCTGGGGTCAGGTGGGTTAGAGGGGAGGGATGGTCGTAAATCATTGTCATAGTAGTGATTCCCAACATGTAAGTCCTGGTTGGCCGAGTGCTTAGTGTATCCGTTCTCCAGCCTAAAGGTTGTGGGCTCGAATCCTACCATGGGCATGAATGTTTGTGATTGTCTGTGGAAATACTAATGATGGCAGTGGTGGGTGGTAGGTGGCATTGGTGTAGTTGGTGAACTGAGTGGTCAAAACAGAGAGTTGTAGAGTAGGTGCCCTCCCTCAATGAGTCTTTGGACTCCCTGGAGGTGTCATGAAATAATAATAATAATTAGTATATGTAAGTTCAAAAGTTACAGGTGTTGCATTACTGCAGTGATTATTATTCCTATTACATGACACCTCCAAGGAGTCCAAAGACTCATCGAGGGAAGGCATCTGCTCTACAGCTCTCTGTCTCTACCACTCAAATCTACCAATTACGGCGAACCGCATCATCTACACCAATGCCATCTACTGCCCAACACCACTAGTAGTATTTTCACAGACAATTGCAAACATCTATGCCCACAGCAGGATTCAAATACACAACCTTTTGTTTGGAGAGTAGTTACACTAACCATTTGGCCAACCATGATTGCACATCCAACTATAATAATCACTGCAGTGATGTCATTTCTAAATTTTAGTGCACAACATTGTAATTTAGAAATGACAACTTTCTTTAGATAGTTTGTTCAATAAAAACTGAAGCCTATTTACTTCAATATATTAACTACAATAAAATGAAAGTTAACATTTAAAACTCACCTAGTACATACACTACATCATGTTCATAATGTTCTAAAGTTTCAGGTGAATGAGGTGTAAGGTATACAATATCACGTTTGGGAAACAAGTCAAGATAGCTTTTGTCTGTCAACGATAAAAAATGGTTACATTGTAAAAAACTTGGATTAATCCTTTGTAAATATCTTAAGAGTTTACCGTTTGGTTTCACATTACATATATGTATATCAAACGGAAAGGAACTCAGCAGATTCAACGTATATAGATTCAAAATTTGCGATGCACATATCCGCCGCTCCTCGTTGTCCATATATCCGTCATAGCTCATATCTATTACGAGTTTCTGGCCATACAGTTTTGCCATTGCTAGCCTATGGTTAAGTAGTTTATGAAGTCGTGTCTTCTTTGTTGGTAGAAACAATCGGTACTGCTCTTCATTTTGTTCACTATCTACTTTCGTTCCTTCGTGACCTCTAGCAAGTAGTCGGTCATTTTTCAACTTCGTACGCTCCATTTTCCCTAGAAAAGCATAATACCTCTGACGCAAACTTGGGTTCTTAAAAGATAATAACTTAAGCATATTTTTTACTTTTAAGTGTGGTGGAAATATTCCATTTCTAAGTTTCTGTTCTTCAAATTCTCTATATATTTGCTGTATTTTATTTTGGAGATCTGCATCATCAGCCAACAACTCACAAAAACGTGAAATATCTGTAACGTCATCGTTCGCGTTTGAACCAAGATGTTGTTCAAGATCTCTCAAATTCGATACCTGGCTTCTTAGCCCGCTAGAAAATTTATAACCTAAAAAATATAGCACGGAACATGGCCGTAGAGTGCTACAACCAAAGTAATAAGCTTTATGCAATGCATGCATGACTCAAACCACACGTATAGTTTTCGAAAGGCTTTTATTTTTTTTACGAAATTTACTTTCTCATCGTTTAAATCTGCGAAACACACATACAAATGCGCTATATATTAATATCTCCTCTGAAAAAAAAGCCGATACTTTAAAGCTGATATACAAAAAAGCACCACACACAGCAACATGAATTTAATACACACATCGATGTTATTGATATTTACCTAGGGGGAGCTATTCGACAAGGGCGTTTAGTTCATGGACGGGTAGTGATTTATATTAATATTATACTTGATAAATAATTATATTCGTGTTTAATCTTTCAAAAAGAATCATACAAGCCAAATTTTGACCTACTATAACTCAGGTTTTCTAAGTATTATCGACCTGCTACTTTTTTTTTTTTAATAGCAGCATACGCGAGCCAAATTTTAATCATTAAACCCACTTAATGAAAAAGAGCACTTTCACAATGGAAACAAGCAACAAGAACCCCTCTTTTAATTTATTTTGTTATTGTTGTTGTTGTTGTTGTTGTGCTTTCACATATATACGCACCGCATCAATCATTTTATCCAACCGATTTCGCATTCCGCATTGCTGAAATGGGTCTTGCAGCGACTAGAATTTCTCGTTTGGCTTCTAGAGCAGAAGTTTCAAAGTATCTGATTACCAGTAAGGCTAATGTCCTATAGGTTAAAAGACTTTTGCAGACTGGGATTAATTGTAAAAAAATACTCACGATACGTGATTGGAAAAATAAAATAACTATCTATAAATATTGTTGTAAAAGCAGAGTAGAAACAATATTACAAATATAAATGGGAAACATAACAATATTCAGTGTTTATACTCCAGTATACAATAAAGTAAAAGAATCAGGAACTTTACAAAGAGTTTCAACAAATAAAGATTACTTTTCAAGCTTCCTCACCACAGCAAGAGTGCCTCGGAGCTCTGTTCTATCATCCACTCTCTTTCTCTTATAATATAGAACTTACTCTCAATTAGCACTTATCCCATTCACAGTTTCATTGATAATAGTAATTTATGTTTATCCATATCATCTACAGAGCCGTACTTATGCACAGGAGCATGTTGGCTCTAGCTGTGAAACCCGAAAATTGAAGAGTTAAAAGCATAAATAATTAAAGCTGAGCAAAAAAAAAATTACGATATATATATATGTTAAGGGTACCAAGAAAGAAATTTTATACTTGGTTTTAATCCTTTTCCCAAGTGACAAAACAAAGTTTTGCACGTGAAATATATTCATGTCTGAGCTACTTGTACATAGAAGTTAATGACATCATATCACTTGCCTTAGTATGTATCCCATAATGCAAAGCACCCCCCCCCCTTTCGGAAGTGTATAATGCAGTGCTAATGGGAAGGGCGACTACCCAGACCGGTTTCAAAATTTATCGCGGTCTCTTCAGTGGAAGCCAGACCGGGGAGAGATACCATGGTCACAATTCACATTTATGTCTTTAGGGGTGAAGCAACATGCTTTTCATATTCCCCACTATCTGTTGCGGTTACAGTGAGGGTGAAGATTATGCATCGCTATAGGAGGCTAATATAGCTTTTCGTCTTCTATATTTGAATATGTCCGTTGCCTCGTCCACACACCCTAACGATTTCATTCAGCAAGCTGTAGCTTGCTGAACGAAATCGTTAGGGTGTGTGGACGTCTTTAGGAAAAACTTGGATGCTAAGGATTGTAGAAAAGAAAAAATATAGGGAATATTTGTATCTCTATGAAGTTGATTATTTCTAACATACCACGGGGCATTCAGAATCATTCTCAAGCACTTGTTCTGTACTCGTATCTTGATAATGTTAGTATTAGAGGTGTGGCTCCAGGCTGGAGAGGCATAGGTGATTATAGGACGAATCGTCATCTGGTATAGCTGCAATTTGATTCTGTTGCTGAGCTTGCTATTTCTGTTAATCAGCGGATATATCTGAGCTACGGCTTTAGATGCTTTTGCGCACGTAGACTTGATGTGTTTATTAAAAGATAGCTTTTTTTGTCGAGAATTACACCCAGGTAATTTGTTTCTATCTTCCAGGGAATTTTAGTATTGAATAGTAACACATCTCTTGCAGGAGATATTGGCCTTTTAGAGAATAGAACGGCTGAGCTTTTCTGGGGCGGGGTTGACTGGAGGATTGGTTCTCCATTTGGATAACCAATCCTCCAGTTTTAGAAGGTTTTCTTGAAACTTTCTGGTAATGAAATGGGGTCTGAGAGATCTAGTTAGTATTGCTGTATCGTCCGCATACAGGGCCAAAATGGAAGACATCAAATTGTGTAGGATGTCTGACATGTATACAGAAAATAGCAATGGAGCCAGTAGATATCCCTGCAGCACTCCAGCAAAAATATGGCGCTGGGTACAGCCGTTCATTTTGACTTGTAATGATCTATTCTGAAGATATGAATGGATTAGATGAACCATTTTTAGTGAAGTACCGGCTGAGATAAGTTTATGCAGGAGTCCAAAATGCCAGATTTTGTCAAATGCTTGTGACAGGTCTAGGAAAACAGCTCCTGTGCACTGGCGCCAGTTGTAGCTGGTGGTGATGTACTCGACAATTCTGTGGATTTGCTGGGTAGTACTATGTTGTTGGCAAAAACCAAACTGTTCTTTAGGGAGGATGTTTAAGTCATTTACTGAGGTAGATACCATGGTTAAAGTAATTCAGAAGTCAACTATATCTCATATATAAGTAGACAAAAGGTGCTTGACCTTCCTAATAAAAATCGCTGGAGCAGAGAAAGATGCAGAAAGTTTATTAAAGATACCAAGAAATTTTATACTTGGTTTTAACCATTTTCCCAAGTAAGCAAAAACTTTTTGCATATATATATATATATATATATATATACTTATAATCTCTCCAAATATCTCGCGAGTTTTCTTAGAAATCTTTCTGGAATTTCCTCTTGACATATTAAAAACTCTGCAGATTTTGTTTCTAAAATCCAGGACATCAAACTTAAAAAAGCAGATTTAATGGCTAGTTTTGATATTGTTTCTCTCTTTACAAATGTACCTGCTCAAGATGTCCTCGATCTTCTCAAGAAAAAATTATCAAAAAAACTCTTTGCTCTTCTCTCCCATTGCATAAAGTTATGATACTTCAAATACGATAATAAGATCTACTTACAAAACTCAGGTCTGGCTATTGGCAGTCCACTCTCTCCGATTCTCGCGGATATATTTCTCAACGATTTTGAAGAAAAAGCTATTAACTCCTTTCACTTTAAACCAAAAGCCTGGTACCGCTATATTGATGATATTTTCATCATCTGGGAATACGGTATCAATAACCTCTATTTATTTTTAGACCACATAAACAAGTGCCATGAATAAATCTCTTTCACCTTCGAACTGGAATCAGATGACTGCCATCCCTTTTTAGACCTAAAACTTACCAGATGAAGAGCCTGTGCAGCTCAGTAGAAATGGCATTTGCACTCTACATCGCTTGACCGCACGAAGAAAGGATTTGGTGGTTCAAATCTAGTCGCCGACTAGAGGAACTTTTTCTAAGCCTTTTTTCGGCCGGTTCCGAGTTAGTCGATCTCTGGCACAGGCTAGCGGGTTTTTTCTCCCAGAAACTCGGGTTTTTCGTCCTGTAAACTCAAGAAAATCGACCGTAGAACCCATACTATTTTCAGACATTAAAAATATTGTGTTAGGGTTAGAGACCATGAGATGGCAGCACTAGCTTGTCGCCTTCTTCACTGCGTACCGCTTAATTAGTGATAGCCTTGGGCCATCTATCTCTGATTGGTACCAGTGGAGATTGAACTGCCCACTCAGTCTCCAAAAATTAGATAGGGCTAAATGGCCTCGCCTACTCCCCGCATACGGGAATAAAAAGGCGTTAGATGATTTTTTTTTTATTTTTAGAAAGCCTACTCATACTGACAGATACCTTCATGCTTCCTCCCATCACTATCCCCCACAAAAATGTAGTATTATTTTTAATACCACATCGTAGCTCACCGAGCCAAATCATTACTTACAGAAGAAACAGAAATTAAAAATGAACTCCTTTTTCTTAAAAAAACTTTTATTAATAACGGTTTCTCTCCAAAGAAAATTGACAAATTTTTCCCCAGGCACTCAACTACTTCTGAAGATCCCTCTTCCCCAAGAGCCTTCATCTCCTTGCCTTGCATTAGCTCTCTTTCATCAAAACTGCAAGAATCTCAAGAAAATTAACTTCAAAACTTACTTCACTATGCTTCCAAAACTTCGTTCATTACTTAGCAAACATAAACAGAAACATCTTCCTACTCAGTTTCCAGGAGTGTACAAGATTTTGTGTGATTGTGGAACGCCATACTATGGCCAGACTGCTAAATCCATCCTTCTACGTTTGGATGAACACCGTAGAGATATCTCATATAACAGGACTAGAGCTAGCGCTCTCTCTAGCCACATTCTCTTTTCAGCTAACTCAGATGAAGGCCACCAAGACATTGTAAACTGGACTCAAACTTCTAAACATCCATGTGTACTACGATGAACTCGAAAGAAAGATTGTTGAATCTAGGGAAATTTCTCTAGATTCCTCTCATATCAACAACAACCTGAGTTACAATCTCTCTGATGCACACGTTGCTTCTGTTCAGTATTGGCGCACTGGCGACAGCGCGTAGTATACGTTTGTTTGGACCTCATACTCGCATTTGTTTTTCAATATATACTTGTTCTGTTTTTACAATTTTAAGTCTCTGTAATCTTTTATATACTTCTTTGATTGTGATACCTGAAGATGTTGATCTATTCAACGAAACTAGTAGTATCTTTTTAAATATATCTTGTCATCTTTTTATCTCTCGGTTTCAGTCATTAAAGTTCTCCCATAATATTCCAACCGAGTAAAAATGAATTCCCATAATATATATATATATATATAAATCAGCTAACAGCTTTTATTCCCTTTATAGGGAGTAGGCGAGACCTTTATACCCTATCTCTATTCATTTATATAAAGCTTAATTTCACTCGATTTTTGCATTTATGTATTTAAGGGTAAATCTAGATCATTTGAAATTTATTTTTTGCTAATTCTTAAATTGTTGAGAAACACTGATACTACCTTTAAATGTTTAAAGAATTATTATATTGCCCTGTTTATTGTTTTTATTGATGTTATATATCATTTTTAGAATTTATATGGAACCCACATATATCGTAAATTTCCTTAAAAGTTGATGGCCTAAGGTGCTAGAGACTGGCGCCTCGGGCCCCGAAAAGTGTAACCACGACCCCACTCATCTACAAACTATGCAATACTCAGCCATCTCTAGCTCCGAAATACTCTTTAACCAGTGCCTGAAACACACAGGCATGAACATTCCTGTTGCCTCCATTGCCACTAATAAGTAGTCCTTCCTTCCTTTTCTCTTGCAAATGGATATCAACCCAGCTACCTTACATTCAGTAATACACAAATCACCAGACAGATCAGATCTCTCTTCTCTCTCTCTCACACAATATGTTGTTTTTCATCTGCTCAGCTACTAACTCCATACAAATCAAATTCACCAATCCTTATAATAGTGATCACACGTTTAGGGTGCTGCACCTGAAACCTCCTTAAAAATTTCCAATGCTGTCGTAAGAAGAGTAATTTGGCTCACAATGATCCCCTCCTTACTAACTCGCTTCAATTTTTATCACAAAGGCGAAATGTTTCAGTACTGTGTCTATTCTATAGGTACTTCCCACTGATCCAGATAAACTAAACAGCAGATGTTAGAAACAGAGCTTAGAGAAGTTTCCATAGAACCCTATTATTATGCCACCAGTCGTTGGCTTTGCTGCAATGTTATTTGTACCATAATGCTAAGAGAAATACTGTTTACCAGACCGTTAAGCGTTCGGTTATTTTAGATGATTGATTATTTGTGAGAAATTTATAACTTAACGAAGTCATTTTTTACCCAACCAGACAGGGCAGTTGGAGCTGTTTTCCTCCTGCAAATCGAGTTTTTAACTCATGTTAGAAAAATCACAAGGAATACATACTATTTCAATATGACACTAGTCTTGGGTTTATGATGATTTCTTCGATTCATGCCTTTGAAATCATGGTTTTAGTTGCCTCAGTTTTCAGTAAAGGTAGTATGATGATCATCTGCCTTCCCACGTGATTTGCAAAATTGAGTTATACATCATCTGCCTTGTAATCTAACATCACTAGCTTCATAGTCGAACAGATATGAAAATAAATAAAATAAATCTGCTAACGACTTTTCTTCCACAAAGGGAGTAAGCGAGGCTGTATTAGCCATGTCTAACATTTGGTAACTGAGAGGCAGTCAGGTTCCACCCTTAGCCAGTCAGAAACAACTGGCCAATACTAACGGTAATATTAAATGATATTCGATGGACAGTGTATGACAGATACCTCTTGCCATTCCGTGGTTACTAATCCTAACACAATGTGTCATTGTCTGAAATCGTGTATGTTCTGCAGTCCAATTTCTGTCTTATGGAATGAAACATCACAGTTTCCATTTCTTGGAGATTAAATTTCCTTTCTGTGACAGAAATCAACTAACTCGGGAACAGGTTAAAGAAAGGTTTAGAAAATATCCCTCTAATTATCAACCTGAAAAGGGAACTTACAATGGTATTTCTTCTGGCGGCTAAACGCTAAGGATACAAACGCCATTTTCACAGGGATACAGATGCCTTCCAAAATAACTCGAGTAATCCTGCATCATGGTTTGACCAGGACTGTACTCGTTCCAGAATTTCAGGGTCCCAAAAGATGCTACTTTTGTCGCAGTTTTTGGAGGTAAAATTAGGTGAACAGTAAAAAAAGGTGAAGTCTTCTCGAATACATTCGGCAATAATGAAATTTCATAAAACCCAAGAAATAAATAATAAACAGGAAAATAGCAAGATTTACACGTCACTCCATTTAAAAGTCACAGAATTGTGACTTGTAAAGGGACATATAAAATATAAGTTTAATTTAACTTTAATAAAGTGACATAAAATTTAAGTTTATTTACTTATTTCTACTAAACGACGCCTTCTGTTCAAATGTATACAGAAACGCGATAATATACACATTTAACAAAGACAGTAAATAATATTAAATATGTAACTTTCTGAACGAGAATTGAGTGATTTTATGATACATTGGAAAATGTTCACCATACACAGTGTAGGTTCTAAAAGAAAAAGTACATTTAATGAAGACCTATGCAAGGAATTCTGTTTCTATAAGAAAATAAAATCTGACAATGAACATGAAGAGATATGCCATATATACAGAACAAATGTTCTGTCTCATCTTTGAAGTCACAGTTCATATTGTTGAGGGCCAGTTTGCTTTTTAAAAATCTGGTCACCTTAAAATAATCATGCTATGATATATCAATATGGAATTATTTTAATGTTATGGCTTGGAATTATGTAATAATAATAGCCCTGATAGCAGATTATTAAATGCATTAATTAAAATTTGGATATCTCTCACAATTTCAGACCATTGGAAGAAATCCATTATATTGCCAATTTTCAGGAAAGAGAAGAAATCAAAATGATGATAATATGGAGGAATACATCTACTAGATACTAGATGCAAAATATATACAGAATATTGATTAGAAAATTAAACTTCATAGAAACATACCTAGTTGATTGTGTAGCTCAGTGGAAGCGGAGTTTGCACTCTTCAGTGCAAGACCTTCCAAAGAAAGAGTATCTAAAGTTCGATTCTAGTTGCACACTAGAGAGATATTTTTCTAACCTATTTCGACCGGTTTCCGAGTTAGTCGAACTCTGGAACAAGCAAGCGGCTTTTTTCCTCCCATAAACTCAAGAAAATCGACTGGAGAATCCACACTATTCCAGACATTAAAATATCGTGATAGAGACTATGACATGAAGGCACTTGTTAGCCTACTCTTCACTGCATGTTGTTTAAATCAGTTATAGCCTTGGGCCAGCCAATCTCTGATTGACTATCAGTGGAGATAGAAGTGCCCATTCAGTCTCCAAAGTTTTACAAGAATAAAAGGCACTACCTTATTTTTTTTATCTAGATGGCGAACAACGTAAATTTATAGGAATTGTTCTTGAATTCATTCAATCTGCACCTAAAATACAATAAAATAAGAAAAATTAACATCGAATGCATCCTTTTCCCTACGAACTAGAAGAAACTCCAAATTTAGACATCATTAGTTATACCTTGCAAAACACCATTCGATCCAGTAAAAAAAAATCAGCTAATACCTTATAGGCAGTAGGAGAGGCTATTTTAGCTCTATATGACTTTTGGAGACTGAGTGAACAGTACAATCTTCACCAGCAGCCAATCAGAGATAGCTATCACTAATTTTAAGCAGCATCCAAAGAAGACTAGCAAATAGGTGCTGCTATCTCTTGGTACTTAGTCTTAACATGTTATTATCTGAAATAGTGTAAAGTCTGTAGTCGAGTTTATTGAGTGTGCAAAAAAAAAAAAAAAAATCCGAGTTTTAGGGAGAAAAATGAAATTGTCAGAGATCGTCTAACTTGGAAAGTGGTGGAAGAAAGGCTTAGAAAAAGTTACTCTGGTTGACGACTGGATCTCTGTCTTAGGTCTTTCTTTGAGTACCCAGCGCTGAGGAAGCAAAGGGCACTACTGCTGAGCTACACAGGCCTTAATAAATAAATAAAAAAATTCTTTTTAAATTCTCTTTCACACTTACATGCAGTGCAGTAAGTGTAGGATGGTTAAATAAAATGGTTAATCCTTATTCCTATAGTTTTCAATGTGCATACAACGTGTATTTTTTTTAAGCCGGTCTACCTGTTTTGAAGGATGAAGTGACTCCCATTTCAGTAAGACTGGGAGATACCTTCACATGAAAATCCTTGAGAAAAATTTTACGTCTTCAATGGGATTCGAGTCAGGTCTTCCAAAGGGCTTTGTCGAAAAAATGATAATGCTATGGAGGCTTTTTTGTTTGAAATTTTAGATAAAATAAAATTTTCATACTAACTAATTATATGAAGAGCCAAAAGCTTCAATTTGGCGACATGAACTTATTTAAGTTAAGGGATATTATATCCCGTATTATTTCTTAGCCGAATAAGAAACTCAGAGTTTCATGCCAAATATAGAAACTATATAAAGTTCGGCGATTCCAAGTGGAAGCAAATACCTGGATAGTGCAAGCTGAGGCAACTCATAGCAAGGGTGGGGCAAGTTCCGATCACTATTCTTGGTATTTACCCATAATGTGAACTTAGCTCCTAGGAGCTGTATTACTGTTCTACATTATGAGAGGTCACTACCCAGACCAGTTTCAACCTTTATTGAGGTCTCATCAGTGGGCAGGTTGACCTAGTTAATACCACGTTTGTAGCAAGCAGAACTTACATCCCTTCTATGAGAATTGCCAAGAAGGTGTCCTAATAAACTACTAATTATATGAAGAGTCAAAGGCTTCATTTCGGCGACATGAACTTATTTAAGTTGTGATATTACATCCCATATTGTTTCTTAGCTGAATCCTTAACCTTCTCTCACAATGTAGAACAGTAATACAGCTCCTAAGAGCTAAGTTCACATTATGGGTAAATACCAAGAATAGTGATCGGAGCTTGCTCCACCCTTGCTATGAGTTGCCTCAGCTTGCACTACCAAATGGGTCAGGTGCTGCACTACCCAGGTATTTGCTTATGCTTGGAATCGTCAAACTTTATATAGTTTCTATATTTGGCATGAAACTCTGAGTTTCTTATTTGGCTAAGAAACAATATGGAATGTAATATCCTTTAACTTAAATAAAATTTTCATAATTAATAAAGCAATTGAGGAAAAATTGTACAATGCTATCAAAAGTCATTGATATAACATTCAAAATGGAAAAAACGAATAGAGTAAGGCTGGGAAAACTATGTACAATCCTTTTTAATAAATATATCAATGAAATATCGAAAAAAAAAACAGCCTCTGTAGGTCAGTAGGTATGGGTCTTTCCAACCAACCCTGGTTTGATTCCGATTCATGATGTGCGGAACCTTTATCTAGTCTTTCGACTAAAGGTGAGTTAGCCAGTCTCATTTATCAAATAAATTAACAATTAGTTCCTACTTTTATTCCAAATGTATTATATATTACTTTGTACTGTCAGTTTATTTCATTTTATTCGTGTGAAGTCCCCTCCCGCCCATCCCTTAGGACTGGTGAGCCTTCCTAGCGAGGGATTAAGTATGTGTTTTATGATCGTAGATCCGTGTGTGTTCTCAGGCTGGTTTGCCTGTTCTGAGGAACGAAAAATCTGATTTTCCGAGTGAAAAGACTGGTAGTATAGGGTCTTTTCTCTCAGAAAATCGTATTTTTTGTCCATGAAAACAGGCAAACTAGCTTGTGAACACACACACCGATCTATGATCATAAAACACATACTTAATCCCTCGCTAGGAAGGCTCAACCAGTCCTAAGGGATGGTCGTGGAATGGGGGGGGGGACTACACACGAATAAAATAAAATAAACTGACAGTACAAAGTAATATATACAGGGTGTTCGGGATAAATTTGACAGTTTCGTAAGGAAAAAGAAAATCTTCTTTGTATCTATTAAATTTAATGAATTGACAAAAAAACATTACAGGCAGAGTTAATTACAATACTATCAACAAGATTTACTCAAAATAACCACCATTAGCATCGATCACAGCTTCAATTCTGCTTCGGAACCTCGAACAAGCTGATGCTACAGTCTCCCTGGGAAGGGCCGCAAAAACTGTTTTAATTTTATCCATTAACTGGGCTTTTGTATTACTGGAAGTGCGATTGGTGTCTTTTTCAACTGCGCCCCATACAAAATAATCCATGGGGTTAAGGTCTGGGGAGTTTGGAGGCCAAACATTTGGACTGGTGAAGTCGTAGAAATTTTCAGACAACCATTTTTGACTTTTCCCAGAGGTGTGGCAAGGGGCCGAACCCTGCTGCCATACATACGGCCTACCATTGCCTACCCTTGTTATCCAGGGCTTGACTACAGTTAGCAACTCCACGAACAAAGCCCGAATTCCAATGCCAGGGTTCTTCGACACCTGTTCCTGCAGATTTGCGAGGAATTCTGCTGTACGAACGCAATCAGATCGTCTGCTAGGGATCTTTCTTCTTGCTACATCCTCGTAGTCACCATTGCAAGTCTCTAGTTCATGCCTGATTGTTTTTACTGTATTCAGGGAGCATTGGGCAGCAGTCGTAATATCCTTATTTTGATGGCGGGCACGAATCATCATGATACAAGTTATTCTCTTCCATGATTCAGGTGGGTTCCAGCTATCCATCCTTTCTGACATCTTGTATGTGAATGAAGAAGGGTCCAAACTTTTAAATGAAGAGAAGTGTGTGTTAATACATGTAACTTACGGAAAAATATAATTAATTATAAATATGTCAAATTTATCCCGAACACCCTGTATATATATCATACATTTTGAATAAAATTAGGAACTAATTGTTAATTTATTTGATAATTTGCTGATTACTGGATAACATTCCATAAACCAAGAGGCTTTGTGTGTTCAAATCTCAGTGAATCATGGATAATAATAATAATAATAAGCTAATGCCTTTTATTCCATTATAGAGAGTAGGAGACTGAGTGGGCAGTTCAACCATCACCAGCAGCCAATCAGCGATAGCTTGCCCATTACTATGTAATTATAGGTGGCCACTGATGAAGAGACAGGCAAACAAGTGCTGCCATTTACTGGCCATTAACTCTAACAGAAAGTGTTACTGTCTGAAATAATGTCAGTTCTATGGTCAATTTTCTTAAGTTTACGTTACAAAACATCCCAAGTTTCCTGGAGAAAAAACCCACTTGCCCGTTCCAGAGATCGACTAACTTGGGAGCTGGTAGAAGAGAGGCTTAGAAAAAGTTCCTTCAGTCAGAACTAGACTTGAACTATAAGACTATATTCAGGCAACCTAGTACAGGGGATGCAAGTGCCACTTCCACTGAGCTACAGAGGTATGAAGCATAGATGTTTGAGAAATAAAGTGACAGACGATTTAAATAAAACGTATATATTTATTTAACCCCTTAATATAACAATTAAAAATCAGAAAGTGATCGTTTTTCTGCCTATTTTTTGGGCGAGGGCGATTTGCTGGATCAAATTCATCATTATTTGAAAAATAATGATGAATTCGTGTAAACGCAAATGAAATAGCTGATACACGCCGTTGGCAACTTTTCTCGGCTGAAAGGAAATAGGCACAAGATTGTCTAGCATCTATATTCGGTTGTATTCATATGCGAAACCAAAATTCAAAATCAATTTTGGTGCAATAAACAAAAGACGTGTCGCAGACATCTTTGTATGTTAAGGGGTTAAAATGTGTGCGATTGGCATGGCATCAACTTATACCAAAAAATGGGAACTGTGAAGTCTTTTTTGGGCGAATTACATTTTTGTGATCTAGCCTAGTGCAGAATATGTGAAATGTGTTCATCCTGCAAAATGAAACATTTGTGGAAAGGTGAAATTGGTGAACAAGTGTGTAATGTAATAAGTGTTTTGAGAGCCAGTGCTTCTGCTATTCTGTCAATAATCTCCACTCTACTTTGACAGTACAGTGGAGATTACACATTATCTACTGCTAATTGTCTGGACACTAGCAATTTACAATTGATACCATCAGGCAAACAATAATATCAGGTATGTCTACATTTGACTTTGATCACCTCCTGCACCTTTTGAGGGAGGCTTTCCACAATGTGCAGCAGACATCAGGTGGAATTTGTCTCAATTCCTCCATCAAAGCAGCAATCTGTTCAACAACAGAGGACATGCCATTCTGGACTCAATCGTTACCCCACAGGTGTTCGATGGGGTTGAGGTCAGGACTTTGTGCGGGCCAGAGCAGTTGTTTAACACTCATCCCTTCATACCATTCCATAACTGCTGCAGTTTTGCAGCATGGGGCATTGTCGTCTTGAGAGTAGCATGGGTCCACTCCATAAAAAATCCAGTGTAGGTAGCACCTTATTATCTATTAAGGTATTTAGCTGCCTTCACAGAACCATGGACAATGACCAGTGGTCCCACTCCAAACCAGCTGAATGCATCCCACACCATCCTTTACTCTGAGTACAACATACTGGTAACAAACATTCACCAGGCTGCTTCCACACCCACATCCTGCCATCAGACTGGAAACATGTGAACTTTTTATTGCTAGAGTAGCATTTTATGCTGATCAATTGTCCAGTTCACATGCATATTGTACCAGGCCAGACAAGCTGCCTTGTTCATTGTTGTGTTGCTGATGTGGAAGAAATTGGTCCAACTATATTAAAAGAAGAATTCGAATGGGCACTGAATGAATTGTCAGCCAATACGGCACCAGGCACTGATAACATTCCTTCAGAATTAATAAAATACTCAGGAAACATAACTAAGTCATACCTTTTCAAGATCATAAAGGATATTTATGAAACGGGGATCATCCCCAAAGATTTTACACAATGCTCTATCATACCCATTCCTAAATTAAATAATGCAAACAAGTGTGAAAATCATCGAACAATAAACTTAATATCACATGCTTCAAAAATACTACTCATACAAAAAAGACTAACAAAGAAGACTGAAGAATATGTTGGCAATGACCAGTTTGGATTCAGGAAACAGCAGGGTACAAGAGAAGCAATCCTAGCTCTAAGAACAGTTATTGAAAGGAGATTGGAGAAGAATCAAAATACTCTGATAGTCTTTCTTGACTTGGAGAAAGCCTTCGATAGTATTGACTGGAATCAAATGTTCCATCTCCTAAAAACAATAAAGGTAGATTGGAGAGATAGAAGGCTCATATTTAATCTTTACAAGCATCAAGAAGCCCTAATAGAAGCAGCCTGCAATACAACAAAAACCGCAATAGCAAAAATACGTAGAGGTGTAAGACAGGGGTGCTCATGCTCTCTTTCACCCATATTGTTTAATCTGTACATTGAAGATGCAATAAATAAACTGAAAGAACTAATAGAAACAGGAATTAAGATAAATGGAATTGATATTAACTGGCTACAGTTTGCAGATGATATAGCAGTTATAGCTGATAACGAAAGCAAACTGGAAGCCACCGTAACAAAGATGGAAGAAATCTTCACACAGTACAGCCTAAAAATTAATTATAAGAAAACAAAATTATTAATTACAAGTAAAGCAAATCCAATGAAAATAAACCTGGAAATAAATAATAACCTACTACAACAGGTATCCTCTTTTAAATATCTTGAAGTCTTATCACAGAAGATGGAAGAAACCAATCAGATATTAGAGCACGAATAATATTAGCTAAAAAAGCATTCTATAAAGAAACAGTTTTGCCAGTAAAGGACTTAGCATCCAGCTCAAAAAAAGGCTTGTGAAAACATAATATGGAGCATTGCATTATATTGTGAGGCCTGGACTCTAACAAAACAAGACCTGAAAAAGTTGGAGGCATTTGAACTTTGGTGCTGGAGAAAGATGATGAAAGTTAGTTGGACAGAAAAAAAAAGTAATGAAGAAGTTCTGAATATAGTTCATGAAGAGCAGTCATTAATGAAACACATCAATAAGAGAAGAAAAAGCCTAATTGGACACCATTTGAGGCATGGGGGATTGATTACAGAAATAATGGAGGGGATGGTAGAAGGAAAGAGGCCACGAGGCAGACCAAGAATTTGATATATAAATAACATAATGATGCTAACTGATGCTGAGAGTTATGAAGAGATAAAAAGGTAGTCACCAAAGAAGAAGAAGAGATACAAATACAAGTGTGGCTGATCAACAGATACCAAAAGGTACACAAGAAGTAGCAGAATCCATGAGAAATCACGTAATAGTGTGCATCAAGGCTCTGTGCTTGGACCACTGCTGTTTAATTTGTACATATAGGAATTAATTTAAAGGGAGCTGGATTTTGGAGTTGTGTAGGGTAATAATTAATGAAGGTGATGTAGAGAGCATGCATGATGAATTAAATAGACTGATAGAATGGGCAAAACATTATGTTATTTTAATATGTAAAAGTATAAAGGTTATGCATTTTGCGACAAAAAGATTAGAAACCACATTGAGGGAGGTGCACTTAAAGAAATTGATGAAGCCAGAGATTTTGAGGGAGTAGTAGTAGTGGGGAGTTGAAGTTTTGAGGACATATTGCTAAGCTAGCTAGGGTAGTTCACAGGATTACTTGGTTACTGAAGAACATACTAACAAGCAGAGATAAGGGAGTTATCCTTCCTATTTATAAATGATTAGTGTGCTCAGGTCTGGTCACCTGGGTTTCTTGAGGATGAAGTGGTGATGAAGATGATGAATTGCCTGTGGAATGATTCATACGAATAAATTGAGGATTTGTGGGTTGCAAAATTTGGTTAATAGGCAAAAATAGGAGATATGATAGAAATATTTAAATTACTTTAATGATTTTTAGGATTAATACAGATATATACCAGCTCTTGGCTACATGGAGCAGAATAAGAGTAGAACATTTCTCTGGAAATGGGGTAAGAATGTTAGAACTAAATAAATTATTGCTTGGAAAGTGGTGAAGAAATGGAGTTGGTACCAAAGTCAGTTGTGAGGAGCCTTGTCTTCTGTTAATGGATTCAAGGAGTGGCATGAGAGATGTGTGGACAGTTTGGATCTCACAGGATCATTGTTGGGACTCCATTAAGGTGCTAGCAATAAATAATCATGATGATAATTTTGCTCACATTGCTTGAGATCATGAACTAATTCTTTTCGAAAATAACTTTATTTTATCCGATATGTGACCTACTGTCTTGCCCCTCCCCTTCCCAACACTGCCAGGTAGGGAGAAGGCATCGGGAAAGGAGTCACAAAGGGTGTTGAAATAAGCACTTCCAAATTGGATTTATGTTATTGTATACAAGATTATCACCCACATGCTGCTAGTTATTGTGAATTGATCTACAGTTTGTCGATTTAACACACCAGTTAAATTTAACTAGCCCTTGTCGGTTTAACGCAAGAATGGCAAAATTCTTGAAAATTTAAGAATCAAGTTGCAAGAGCTGGTTCCAGCCCTTCATTAGTCAGGGCTAAATGGCCTTGAATACTCCCTTTGGAAAATAAAAAGTAATAAAAGACAGATTTTTTTTCATGCCTATATTACTAATTAAATTTATGGCAGCCAACTGATTGGAGAGTGAACCTTCTACCAACAAATAAATTGATCACTGTAGTCTAGATACCAAGTAATTTTATATAAACTTAGTTTATAATCCTATTTCCCAAGTGAGCAAACAGACAAGTAAGTCAAGTTTGTGCCTGCATGTAGTGCAACTCATAGTAGTGCCATAAAAAAACTTTCTACACTATAGTCTAGAGTTCGTCATGAGTTTTGAGATCAAATGGAGAAAGTATTGTGGTTGATAGCTAAGATACCAAATCTATGAACTCATGATAGATTAGTGGAATGTGACCAATAAAATTTCATCAAGTGAAAATATAGACAATATAACACAATTCTAATATATATTATTGTGTGATCAGTTGGTTCAGTTGTACCCTTTTCATACTTCAAAAGAACCTGAACTTGAAAGTAAATGAATATTAGCCAATGCAGACATGTTGACATCCTACAGCTGCATAATTGAACTGCTGGGGATCACTGCTGCAACAGCTCATTTCATAACATCCAACAAGGTTGAAATCTATCTAGCAACTGAACATACTGATGCGGTACAAAGAAGTACTGCAATGATTGCAGATGTCTTGTGATGCAGCATATCATCCTGCTGAAAGTAATCATCACATGGATAAACTTCAAGCATGAAGGAATGTAACTGGTCTGATATGGATGCTTAGATGTTGATTATCACTTGTGTTGTCATTTGTGATTGAGACGAGAGCATATATGTCTAGGGGATATCAGCCTCATACACAAAAGATTCCATGACATGACACAACTGTGAAGTGTGGGTAAGAGGCTAGAAAGAATTTGTTTCTTCAAGGCCTATATAGACTATATATATATATTATTGATCATAATTTACTCGATAATGTATATAAAAATGTATAATATAATGTAGATAATGTATATAAAAATGAATTTAAATGACTCTAAACCGAGAAAGAAAAGTTTAATGTTAAGATACGACTAGTTTTGTTGAAATTCAACTTCTTCAGGTATCACAAGCAAAGAATTAAATAAAAAATAACAGAGACATGAGAAAATACATTAACAGATCTAGTATAATACACACAAGTACATTTAAAAACAGGAATGCGTGCTTGAGTTCCAACTGAAGTTGACTACGTGCATGAGCAGACACGAGTGCGCCAGTATTGGACAGTGGCAATATGTGCATCAGAAATATTGTAGCTAAGGCTGTTATTAATATGAGATGAATCAAGTGATATTTCTCTAGATTCAATTATTCTTCTTTCAAGTTCATCATAGCACACATGGATATTAGAAGTTTGTGGCCAGTCTACGAAGTGTTTCCGGCCTTCATTCGAGTTGATACAGAAGAGAACGTGGCTAGAGAGAGCACTGGCCCTGTTGTAGGAAATGTCTCTTTGGTGTTCTTCCATGCGTAAAAGGATGGATTTAGCTGTCTGGCCGTAGTATGATTTGCCACAATCACACAAAATCTTGTAGACTCCTGGATACTGAGTCTACAAGATTGTTATTTTTTATTTAATTCTTTGCCTGTGATGCCTGAAGAAGTTGAATTTCAACGAAACTAGTCGTATCTTAACATTAAACTTTTCTTTCTCGGTATAGAGTCATTTAAATTTATTTATATATATATATATAGACTATAAAGTCTTGCTTATAGACTTGATGTTTTGAGTTAAATTCTATAAGGGCTTTCACTGCAGATGTTTGTGTTTACACATGATTAGAGGAAATTGGTGGGTGGTAGTGGCTACTTCATTTGAGTAGCATCCATGGAAATAACTATAGAAAAGACAATGCATCAATATAGCATTTATTGGAAAGCGACTAGAGGGAACTGTTGAGGAAGGAGTCACCAATTAAGTAAATTGCTTGCTTATGAACACAATCAAGAATTCTGAGGGAGTTCTTAGGTTCTCGATCCTAAATCTGAGTACAGTGTTCTAAGGTTGGTGGATTTGAACTTTGTATTGCATGAGTTGAGCAGGAGAGTAGCTCAGAACAGAAAAGAATAAGCTTTTTGGAGAATGAAAGAGGATATAGACCTGATGTGTTTATGACAAGATAGATTAGATGCGACAGTTAACCAAAGAAGAGAAAACTGATTCTTGTTGGTAAGCAGATTTTCGAAAGTGAAGGAGAGCGAGGCCTGGTCTTGGAAATAAGACATTATTGCATTTTGGCGGCATTAAACTTCACCAGTTTATCCTCACTCCTCTTGAGAATAGCATAGAGATAAGCTATTAAAGAACATGTAATCCAGAATAGTAACTTTTAATTAATAAATAAGGTACAGATATTTCATACTAAAACTAATAGGACATCTTCTGTCCTTTCTTTTAGGGTTACACGGTGATCAGCATTCATTTTAAGAATTTTATGGAATTTACAATCGTGTTAAAAAAGTTTTTTTTAACACGGTTGTAAATTCCATAAAATTTTTAAAATGAGTACATCTTCAGTGTTACAAACAGATAGGAATGGAATACAAGTAATGAATATTATTTTCATTACTTTAATTTTGTACTATTAGTTTTAGTATGAAATATCTACCTTATTTATTAATTAAAAGTTATTACTGTGGATTACGTGTTCTTTAATAATTATACTATGCCACAGGTATTTCTAAAAATATTTAAAAAAAAAAAATGGAGATAAGTGTTTAAGGCATCAGTTAAAGAAATCTGAAGTGCCAATTACCTACACATTACATGGTTTAAAAAATGAGAAAGAAGAGTGAGGAATAGTCTTCCACAAAGCTATGAATAAGACTGGATGTAACAGATATTATTGGTGCATAGAAGGAAGAGTGTAGATGGACGAACAGAGCCATGGGGAATCCCCAGCATCAACTGAGAAATCTGATGAAAGGAAACCATTGCCTGACCTGTAATATATGACTCGAAAGGAAGCTGGCAATCAATTTACATAGAGGAAGAGGAATAACCCTAAGATGGTAGCTTAGTAAGAAGATCATGATGCCAGACTTGATCAAATGCTTTGGAAATATCAAGAATGACCATGAGTTTCTCTAAACTATTCCATCCTATATTCAAAGGTGGGTGAGGCTGGCTAGGTTGGCTGTTGACCCTTTTCATTATTTTCGAGAGCACTGAGGTCAGATCAATAAGGAGATAGTTGACTTTCATCTTCCTTCTTGGGGGAATAGGCTGGATAATAGCTTGCTTTTAAGCTGCAAGAAGAGAAACTGACTCTTGAAAATTCATGACTTATTTTTCATGGTAATAACAACACCACAAACACTTTTATCAACAAAGATGTTTTATTAACACTTATATTTCGCTGATTTTCAACTCAGCATCATCAGAGCACAACACACTTGTAAATGCGACAGTGAGTGAGTGAAACAATATAACTGCAAAAGACAAAAGATCTAAAGTCCTATTTTTTGCGCCCTCTAATGGGAAAAAAAAAAAAAAAACAGCAGTTATCCAAGAGTTTTTCTTAGGATAACCGTCTCCCAAACTTTTGGCAAATTAATGCAACCATATTTGTTAAGGTTGGGAGAATTCTTCAAAGCCATTGCTGGTTTGTGGTGTTGTTAATACCATGAAAAATAAGTCATGAATAACCATCAATACCTAAGCTTATCTGTTAGACTGACTCTTGAAAAGGTGATATAAGATGAGCATGGATTCTAGAGCATAGCTTTTAGGATGGAAGAACACCATAAGTGCCAGATGACTGATTGGTTTCAATGCTACTAATTATTTTTCTGATGTCTTTGTGGAGAAATTTCACCCGAGGCATACTGTGGATAGTTTGAAGAATGGTGGGAGATCTTGGTCACCTATACAAGAGCTGGAGGCAAAAACCAATGCCAAGAGACAAAAATTCAATAAACATCCATCGGCTCTACATAATCTTTGAGTGTTGGAAGCTCCATAACATAAAAATTAGGTCACGACTCTGACCAACAGGAAATAACACAGATACACCAAAGACAGAAGCACCAAGCCAACATGACATAGCCTCCACTTGCCCCACTTTTTCCAAAACCCCCTTCCTTTCAATCATACTTCCTCCCTTCAACAGCATATGAATATATATTGCCACATGCCAGGATGCCGCTGAATAAGAAGACAGCCAGCAACATCCTATAAAGGTATGTTCTGAATTTTCCCTCTTATATTCTTCATATATCTATGTAAAACTTCAGTAATGCCCTAAAATTGAGTAAAAAGCCAATGACATAAAAAGGGGCACTGCTAAACAAAAATAGGCTAAATAGCCATAAAATTAATATTTATTTAGAGTAGGAAAATGGGAATTTTTCCAGAAATAATACCTACAATACCAAGAGGTTTTTGCTTATCTTTTGCAAAAGTTAAAATTTTACCATCAGGATGTGAGAGAGGTGGAAACATGGAGAAAAGTTGCACTCCACAGCTTTGGCAAGGAACCAGATGGCTTGATTTCCATTTGTACAGGAGGCATGTTTAGTACTTTTGGCCCTCACAAAGTCTGCTTTGGGTTTGATTTCTTTTTTTTTTTTCAGTTGTAATGAACTGTAGTGTCAGATAAGTGAGTAGCTGGACATTTTTTTTACTTTAGCACAATTAGTCATACAGGATTTTTTTATTTTTTTTAGCTTCAACTGTAACACAAATGTTGGAGATCCACGGTTTTGAGTAAAGTGAGAAATAAAAGCACTCATCTCAGAGAATAATTTCCATTATCCAAGTAGATCAGAATGGAAGCATTATTCAGACCATAACAAAAAACAGGAATATTAAGTCAGTGACCTAATTATCTATAAAATATACATATATATATATATATATACTATACTTTTAGTTGTATTATTTTTGTCCTGTTCAGCCAGTATGCATCAGCATAGTCATACTGTTTGTTAAAATATTACACTGGTTATTACGTACTATAATTAATATAAATTTTAACAGAAATTCATTAGCTCAAGCTAATGTTTATAGGATGTTGCGATGACTACTGATAAATGGGTCTCCTGATGTAATAAGATCTGAGGAACACTCACATCACAGTCTGACAATCTGGCCTTATAATTATTTGATGAACAATTTGTATTACAAATGATATCACTTGGTAAGCAGTTTTATATTTTTCAATTTTTGATTTATATATTAATGTACCAGTTAGATATTTTGAACATTACCCTACCTTCAGCATTATATATATATATATATATATATATAATATATATAATTACACAGACTATTTCTAGGAGGATTCCAAGGTCACACAATGTCCTAAATACATAGTTATCTTTCTTTAAAAGCATTCACTGAAGATGTACTCACAACATCCATTGGCAGTCAACACACCAAATGCCATAAAAAGAACCTGCACCTTAAATGCACCACTTAGTTTCCAGGGGGATGATTACAAGTTATTTCACCCACTTGCCACGAGCTGTAAAATCTCATCTGTGCCTATAGTGTAAGATCTCCTTACCAGCTTATGTTTCTATCATTATTATCCTATTTTTCATCTATTGCTCAAACCTTGAAGACCTTTAGTTTTTTGTCCTCCTATGCCAAATTCTATAGACCACTAAGTCTATAGAAGATATCTTTAAATATCTTCAGATGTTTATTCATTTGTTTTTTTACCCAGGTGACCATATTTGGGCACAATAATCAAGATGTGGTCTTATCAAAGCTTTGCACAGTGGAAGAATAATTTCCTTATTTCTATGTTAGTGCTCTTTTCAACATTATATTTATCTGACATGATGATAGCCACCTTGGTAATGTGATTTAAACTTTAACTCTGTCTACAATCACCCCAAGATCTCTAGCTTCAATAACCACTTGAAGCAAATCACCATTGATATAACATAATAATCTGTTTACAACATCCTGATTCTAAAATGCATAAAAAAAAGCACTTAGTGACACTGAACTGATGATCAATGTTCAGTTTTACCTAAAAGTATTCTGTATTAGAAATGTTTGTTGTCAACCTTCCAAACTTTGCATCATTGGCAAAAAACCATGTTACTATTCAGAATGAGCTCAGTATCATTAATATACAAGTTGGTTCAAGTACAGAACCAACTTGTATATTAATATGTATTATGTATATGTACTATGGTGCTCCATTGGTAATCCTTCTTTTAGACATCACGTATATTACCCACTGGTCCCTAACAGCAAGCAAGCCATTAATTTATCCATATCATAAGCCTATTTTGCATAACAATTGTTATGGTTTTGTATAACAACCTTTACTGTGGAATCCTATCAAACATATGTGTGTGTGTGTGTGTATATATATATATATATATATATATATATATATATATATATATTCACTACAATCTGAAAATGATTTCAGAGCATTTTTTACAGATCTCTCAAAATACATTCATTACTCCAACTGCTTCCAACTTCATCTGTTGGAAGCAGCTATAAGGGAAATACCATAAGCGTAAAATTGTATCAACTCAGAATGTTTCAATTCTTTCTCTTTAGTGCTGTGGTTAGGTTTCTAATATGAGATGTGTACTGAAATTGTCAATGAGCAGCATCTCATATTCTATAGGGCTTTCAGGTGAAATTATCAAATTAAAAACTAAATTGAAATTGCAAAATTTTGTATTCTGATGAAAGCGAGTTATTTTGTAACCCTATCCTTTAGCTAGAAGAAGAAAAAATTTTTTTAAAATTTTTTATTTTTATTTTCTGGCATCCTATTAATTATGGTGGCTCTTTTTATTCATGCTGCTTGCTTGCACAAAGTGCAAGCAAGAAGTGCGACTAGCTGGTAAGAAAGGCCAAATCAGTTTCAGAGAAAATTAGCTAAGCAGGCCAAAGGGCACCCAAGAGTTTTCTCGTTATATAGCAAGAAAGAGGAAAAATGTTTGATAAGGATGACTTTAAACAATGCTCATAAAGGCAAAAGAAATGGTTGAGTTGCTGAGTGATCATTCTGCAAAAGGTGTATCATCCAAGTGGAGATTTTGCAGTTCCTGATGCGATAGATGCATATCAACATTGAGATAGATGAACAGGAAGTGTTCAGGATATTAAAAAATATGAATGTGAACATAGCAGTGGGAATGGTGGCATATTCAGCCTGGGTGTTATGTGAATGTGGAAGAGAATTGGCATTGACCCTGATGAAGTTGATCAATCTAAGTTTCAGCTCTGGGAAGATTCCAAGGGAGTGGAAAGAGTATCATTGCATAAAGATGGCTCCAAGACAGAAGTAGCAAGCTACAGACAAATTAATATATTGAAAGTAGTTGTTCAAGTACAGGAAAAGTTGGTTAAAGGTAAAATCCAATACTGGTTGGATAGGAATGTGATACTCTATAGTGGGCGGCACTGCTTTGTAAAGGGTAGGTCCTGCCTTAGTAATTATTCACATTTTATAATGAAGTGATATCAGAATTGTAAAAAGGAAATGGCTACACCATAATATTGCTGGATTTTGCATACACATTTGAAAGAATATTGCATAGAAAAACTATTAGAAAAGTTGGAATAAATGGGAATAGATATGAAGCTAGTAGCATTAATGAGGGGGAAGGGTGCTGACAGACACTAGAGAGTAGTATATGGTGGAGTGGAATCTAGGAGAATGAGGGTGACTAATGGAATACTTCAGGGTTCTGTACTAGGGCCATTGCTCTTTAATTTATATATCAGTGATATAGGGAAAGATTTATTAAGGGCTATTCTGTTTGCAGATGATGTAAAATTGGAGAGAGAGAGCAATAGTTGATAAAGGTGATATAGTTATTCTGCAGGATGACTGAAATAAATTGGCATTGTGGGCAAATAATAATGATTATCAATTTAATGCTGAAAAATGTAAGGTTATGCACTTTGGATTGAAAAGGTTACATATGATGTATCATATTGATGATACTGGATTGCAGGACACTAATGAGGCTAGGGACTTGGGGATAATGGTGGGCAGAGAAATGAAGTTTTGAGGGTATACTGCAAAAGTTGGTAAAATGGCTCAACATAGGAAAGTTATTATCCCTCTTTATAAGGCTATGATTCAGCTGCATCTTGACTACTGTGCACAGATCTAGTCATCTGGATTTTTTGGGGACTAGGAAGTGGTATGGAAGATATGGTGAGAGGTCTGTGGAATGCTGCCTATGAGGACAGGTTGAAGGTATGTGGGTTACAAAGTTTAGTTGAGAGGCAGAAAAGGGAGGAAATAATAAAAATTTAAGATATTGAAGGGGATTTATAAAATTGATGAAAAGGAACTTTTTTTTCAATGTATGACAAATAGAGAACTAGGGGGAAATTTATGGAAGTTGTGTAAGAGTGTGGTTACTAAGGTTATTCAGACCAGATTTTTTGCATAGAAAGTGCTGAATGAGTGGAATGGACTGCCAGAATTATTTCTGAGTTCCCTGACAGTGAATGAGTTTAAGGAGAGGTATGATAAGTTTGGTGTGTAAAATAGTTTGGGTCTATCATAAGTCTCCAGACTCCATGGAGATAGTGATAACAATAACAATTATAAAACATATGGGATATAATCATTCACTTGTGGTAAAATAAACTCTGATGCTTGAGTGACTGAAACAACTTAAAAGCTCTCTGAAGTAGAATACTGTGGACAACAACATTTTCCCCCTTAACTGGAACATAGCTGTGATGCATTCTTTTGTTAATTTTCTGCTTTTTAATATCTTCCTATTCAGCAGCCTGTCTTGTTCTAGCAACATTCCAAACAATCTAAATCATATTATTTTATCGCTTCAGTTATCAAAATGCTATTCTCTCTCTCTCTCTCTTAATAAAAGGAAACAGAGTGAATTATAAAAAATAACATTTTTTTTTTTTTTTTAACTCTCCCATTGGATATAGTTATAGGACTCTCATGAGGTGTCACATCTTTGGCTACTTGTATATGGAAATGGAAATATGACTTCTGCATTCTTTCAACCTTGGTATCACTTCTTGGTCTGCCTCCATTGATAAGACCTCAATAAAGGTCGAAACCAGTCTGGGTAGTGACCTTTCCAATAATGCACAGCATTATACATGTCCATAAGGATATGTTCATATTATACTATATTATGGGATACTAAGGCAATTGATGTGGTCATTATCCTCTATATTCAAGTAGCCCAGGCATGAAGTGATTTCATGCACAAAGCTTGTTTGCTTACACTTGGATAAAGGATGAAACCAAGAATATATTTTCTTGACATCTTTAATTTATAGCATATTTTAATGGTAACTGAAGAGGCTAGAGATCTTGGAGTTATTATTATTATTCAGGCCTCCATGGAGTTAAAAGACTCATCGTGGGAGGTCCTTCCTAAGAACATAAAGTCTGTCAAGACTCATTGAGGGGAGGTCCCCCCTAAGAAACACAAAGTCTATCATACCACTCTTTAAACTCATTGACCGTTCTCACTCCCACCACTCCATCAGGCAATGCATTCCATGATTCAACCACCCTCCATGCAAAGAAACCACTCCTTACCCTCTTGCTCACAGTTTCCATTTGTAACTTCCAGGGATGCCTCTTGTCATCACGCCTTCCTGCTGTTCAACCAAGCGAAAGAACTCCCCAGTGTTAACAATGTAACCACCTCTCAACAGTTTAAAAGTCTCAGTCTTATCACCTCTCCTTCTTCTATCTACCAAACTCTGCAGTCCACATTCCCTCAGCTGATCCTCATAACTATCCTTGTGCAGTCTTAAAACCATCTTTGTCATCCGTCTTTGTATCCTTTCCACAGTTAATTTATCCCCTTCAAATCCTGGGGACCAAATCTGAGAACAATAGTCCAAGTGTCGTCTGATCAGAGACTTATACAACGGGATGATAATCCTCTTATCTCTGCAGGTCAGTGTCCTTCTCATAATTGCAGCAATCCTCTGTGTTACCTTCACCACCTTTGCAATATGTCCCCTAAACTTCAGGTTTCTATCACTCATCAACCCCAGATCTCTTGTCTCCCCTACTTCCTCCAGTATAACTCCTCCCATAGAGTATGCAGCATCCTATCGATGTTTCCCAAACCTCAAGACCTTACATTTTGCTGCATTAAACTGACACCCCCATTCATTTGCCCATCTATCTAGCTTATTCAATTAATAAGCTAGATAGATGGGCTGCCGCATCTGCACTGTTACTAATAATCCTTCCCAGCTTCGCATCATCTGCAAACAACTGAATATCCCCTTGCAATCCACTGGCAATGTCATTGATATAAAGGTTAAACAGTATAGGTCCTAGTACTGAGCCCTATGGGACCCCACTGGTAACCCTCTGCCTCATTGAAACTGCTCCACCATACACAACTCTCTGATACCTATCAGATAGCCAATCCTGAATCCAGTTGACCAATCTGACATCCAGACCCATGTGCTGCAACTTAAATATCAGCTTATCACGTGGCACCCTGTCAAATGCCTTCGCTAAGAAAATTGCAGTATATGCCTTTCCCTCATCTAATGTTCTAACTTTATTATAAAAGGCTAGCATACTGCTAAAACAAGAGCACCCTTTCACAAATCCATGTTGACTCTCACAGATAACATTACCCTCATCTTCCCAATGCTGTATATGGTCCCTCACTACTTTCTCTAAGATCTTAACTACTGATGACACATGGACTGGCCTATAATTAGACACTTCCAGTCTGTTACCACCCTTATGCAATGGCACTATCTTACCTTCCTTCCATTCCCTGGGCACCTTTGCCGAAGCCAGGTTAAAGGCACTGTCAGTTCCCTAGCACATTCTCTCAAAACTCGTGGTTGGTGAAATACTATCCAGTCCCAAAGCTTTACTGACATCCAGAGTACTCAGTATCTGAAACATATGGTTGATAGAAAGTTGAAGTTCAAAAATCACATAACAAAAACTGCAAATACAACTGAGAGGATAATTGTGATGTTGAAAAGAATATTGACATGCAAGGATATGAAAGTGATTTTGAATCTACAAGACTATGACTGCATCTGGACTACTGTATGCCAATTTGGATTCCCAAGTTTCAATGGGATAAAGAAGAGGAAAAGCTGTAAAAACAGTTACAAATATGATATTCGGATAATGGAATGCAGATTATGAAGGTAGATTGAGAGTATGTGGACTGTAGACATTGGTAGACAGAAGAAAGAGGGGTGATATGATAGGGGTCTAGAATCTTTGGAGATGGCATTATGGGACAGCTCTTGATAACATTTTGCATTATATGGAAGGTGGGAAGAGGACATGGGGGCATATGTGGAATTAAAGTTGCATGCAGTTAAGAAAGGGGAAGGAGGTAGATTTTTCTCTCACAGAACTCGGAGTGAATGGAATAATTTGCCTGCTGAAGTGGTGAGTGAACTTAGTGTGAATGAGTTCAAGAGGAAGTATGACAGCTGGTATGGGATGATGTATGGCCTCCTTTGATGAGTCCTTGACTTCATGGAGGTCTAATAACAATAAGAATAATATTATTGGAGTTATGGCAGATAACACAATAAACTGGAGGAAATGGTCAACAGGAAATTAGTACTGATGTAAACTTTTCATGCAGTACTGTGATAATCTATACAACCCTGAGTGTGCATATTAGGAGTTTGGTCTTTTTAATTAAATGTATCCCCAAATGATTACCAGATATCACTAGTTTTTTTTGTTTTTTTTCAGCTGTTTGCAAATAGAGACAAAAACTAAGTATATAAAGTTGTTTAGAAAAACAAAATTAAAAAGGGATAATAAAATACCACTATTATTCATCTGTAGAAAATTAGTTTTCCAGGTATGAATTTTTCTTATACTGTAAATGGCTTCACATTTTTCTAGTTGCTTTTAAGTGAATTCCATTGTCTTCATTCTTTGATTTTTTTTTTTTTTTTTTTTATGTTTGGAGCTGTAAGTACAATTTCCAGAACTATGGTGCATGTATCAGTTTTCAGATTATTACTAATTTCTTAAATAACTAATAAGATCAGCTGCTTAAGTGGTTGATGTTATATGTTTTGTATACACATTTTGAAAATGTATTCACTTCTTGTTTGAATACCAGGAATGATTATAATTATCAGAATTAATGCTTAATTCAAAATTCTATGTACCTTAGAAGACTGAAATATAACATCCGACAATACCAAAGTCAAGAAGCAGACTATATTGGAGAAAAATTAATGGTAAGAATTTAGTAATACTGTAAATTTTCATATAATACTATCACAGAGTCCTGTTCAGCCATGGCAAGTATACATCAAGAATTTGAAGATGATGAAGTACATTTTTATTATAATAGTAATGTCTTAATAAAATCTCATGATAGGGTGCAAAATTAATGCAAAATGTAACAATCATAAGCCATTTAACCATTCTTTTTCTACAGAATGTGAGTTTTATGCATTTCAAAATTTAGTATATAAATCAATGAATTTTTGTTAGAAACTAGTATCATGAGAAGCTAACTAAAACACAAAGCAAGTGGTATGAGATGCTGTTCAAACTAATTTTAACATATGGATCTGATATTTGGGTGCAAATCTTAGAAATAAAACAGATGACTTAGTATTAAAGATGAGCTAATCTAAAATGATATGATAAAGCACATCCATAGCACAGTTAGGTGGATGATGAAATAGGCATCCTCTAGCTGGAGATTTGCAAGTTTTCTCACATATAGATCAATTTATTTTCACAATCTATTTTCATACTGCAGACAGATAAACCACATTGAGAATTTAGTGAAATCAGACAAAAATATAAGGGCACATAAATGGATACAGCTGGTTCACAGACAATTCATCGCGGGGAAAAATTCATTGCAGGAAAAATTCATCCCAGAAAAATTCACTGAAAGCGTTATTCACTAGAAAATTGAAGTCAGTTTGATTTAACATGTGGTATGTAGAGGTGTGTGATATTTGATAGTGAATTGTATCTGAGAGATACAGTGAACTCCGATGTCAGTATAGTATTCGTTTAGTTTTTTTTATTTAGTGTCGAAAATGGCTGGAAAAATATATCGACAAGATAATGCATCATATGTTGAAGAGATTCAGAGAATGTTACTCGAGTCTGATGATGAGAATGATAGAGTCGAATGCGAAAGTGATATTTGATAGTAAATTGTATCTGAGAGATACCACGAACTCCGATGTCAGTATAGTATTGGTTTAGTTTTTTTTTTTTTTTATTTGCTTGTTTTTTTCAATAATTTCTAGATTATAACTGAAAATAAATAAATACCAAATAATACAGAAACACAGAATAAAATATATTGGCAACTAAGATACTGTAATCAGCAAAAAAAAAAAAAACATAGTGGCATTGTTCTCCAGAGTGATACAATCTTAAGAGAAGAAATATGAAAGGATCTCTTATTTGCACTGGCATTAAAAACTATAATTATATGAAAAAACAAGTAGCAAAAATAAAAAGGATATTGGATGGATAAAGAGACCGGAATAGACCAATATGGTCTATACCTGTATTTAGTGTTATGATGATGATGATACTATATCTGCAATGAATTTTCGTGCGATTGATTTTCCCCATGATTAAATTTCCAGCAATGAATAGTCCTTAAGGGTCAAGGGGTGAAAGCTATATAACTGAGAGGAGACCTCCACATAGCCTTCAAAGGAATCCGAGAACCAACCAGAGCTTCTGACCTAATGTCCAATCCTCACCTTCTTGTGGTGCACCTTGTTAGGTATCTACCTGGATACTGGACGGACGAGGATGGGCTGGTAATTTGGGATTTAGCCGATCAAAGTGTATTCTTATTGGCTTAAACCAAAATTTCAAATGATGGTACAACATGACAGAATTTCATGCCGGCTGGGGCATCACCTGGTTAAATAAGGCCCCTGTTGTTTTCGCCAGGGAACGATGGCAAACGGTGAAAAGTCAGCTACTGGAACAAATCCTAAAACTTACCCCAATTCAACATCACCAGAGTTCAAGATCAGTCTGTCAACATAAGAAGCCTGAATGGCAAAGAAATGGAGCTAGCTGAGGAACTGGATAACTACCACATCGACATAATAGGGGTGACTGAAACAAAAAAGACAAAAATTGGTAAAATCTTTCTGAGCAATAAATACAAAATGTTATATTTGGGCAATGACAATCAAGGAAAAGAAGGAGTAGCCATAGTATTCAACACTAAATACAAAGCTAATCTTCTTGAATGGCAGGCAGTCTCAAGTAGAGTGATGTGGATAAATATGAGAATGGGGAGCTGGACAATGAGACTCATTTGTGCCTATAGTCCCACAGAAGGTTCTGCTAAGGTAGAAGTGGAGGAATTTTTTGAGGCTTCAGAGAAAGCAACTGATACAATTAAAAAGAAAAAAAATGGTTTGTTGGGGATCTAAATAGCAGAGTAGGAAATGATTGTCAGATGGACAGAAATATTTTGGGAAAATTTGGAGAAAAGAGCAAAGCTAATAATAACGGCAAATACGTGCTGGATTTCTGCTCAGGACATGAACTCGTTATTCCTAACACAATGTTCCAAAATAAAAATGTGCACAAATTCACATGGAGAGAAGAGGCAAAGAATAAGAAAAGTCTCATTGACTATGTTATTGTTGATAGTGATGTTTTCCCACTGGTGCAGGACACCAGAGTGTACAGAGGGTTTGAAATTGGAAGTGTTCACCATTTAGTCTTGAGCAGGATAAAACTGAATTTCATATTGAAAAGAATAACATGTAAGAAAGTTTTAAAGAGAATAAAAGTTGAAACGTTCTCAGATAACAACTGCAGACTAAAATACAAAAATATTATTCAAGAAAAAATCAGAGTTTGAGAACAGTAACCAAACCTTGGAGATTCACTGGCAAGTCCTGAAGAAAACACTGATTGATTCAGCCAGAGAGGCATGTGGTGAGGTTGTGTGCAAGGATAGAAAAATTAGAACACCATGGTGGACACAGGAAGTTAAAGATGCAACGAAGGAAAAGAAGAAAGCATATCAAAATTTCCTGGCAAATAAGTCAGCTTGTGATCTTAGAGAATACAGAGACAAATGTAAAAAAGCTAAACACTGTAAAACTGGCTAAACAAAAGTCATGGGAGGACTTTGTCGAGAACATAGAAAATAAATATTAAGAAGGTGAGAAGATATTCAGGAGGTTGTTGAAGAAGCTTAGAAATGAGAGGAAAGAGTGCTGTAAAAAGAATTAGAGATGATAAAGGTGAAAATAAAACGGGAGAAAAAGATATCCTTGAAATATGGAGTAATTACTTTGAAAAACTGCTTAATGAAACAAGCGGTGATGATAGCACAGTGGTAAAAAAACACTGACCAGGCATGCAATCAGGAATACATATCCATATTTGAAGTAGAAAAAGCCATTAAAAACCTGAATTGTGGAAAGGCAACAGAAGTATATGATATATAACCAGAAATGCTGAAGTATGGAGGTATAAAAGTCATATAGCAGCTGCACTGCATAGTTCAGAAGACCTGGACATAGGGACAAATTCCAGATGATTGAAATAGAGCTCTCATAGTACCCATATATAAAAAGGGAAATAAAATTGAATGTGAGAATTACAGAAGCATTTCATTACTGAGTGTGCCTGGTAAGATATATGCAAGTATACTTGAGAAACGATTGCGGAAGAGAAGCTTGGAGAAGAACAAGCTGGATTCATGTCAAATAGAGGCTGTCAGGATCAGATTTTCATTTTACGACAGACAGTTGAGAAATCATGGGAATATAACAAAGATCTGTATTTAAGTTTTGTAGATATGGAAAAGGCATATGACAAGGCGCCAAGAGAGAAGCTATTCTAAACGCTACAGTTATATGGTGTTAATGGGGCATTATATCAAGCAATCAAGCAACTATTTGAGTTGTAAGTCAGTAGTTAGAATTGAAGGAAGTACAGGAAGATGGTTTAATATTAAATCTGGTGTCAGAAAAGGATGTATATTATCCCCTCTATTATTCATTATCTATATGGAAAACATTATGAAGGAAAGTGGTATTAAAGCTGATATCAAAATTGGAGGTGTTAATGTCAGCTCTTTGCTTTATGCAGATGATGTTATACTTCTAAATAAATCCGTTACAAGTCTGCAAGATTCCTGACTAAATTGAATAACTGTTGTAATAGATATGGTATGAAGATCAGCATTAAAAAGACAATTTTGTAGAAAAGCTTATACGCTGGTTATACATGATTATTAATTAACCTTAAATAAATTAGCAAAACATTTGGCCAAAGTGCTCACACACTATACTGGCAACACACCATCACACATAAAAAACTCAGCGCACTTCAAAGCCAGCATAGAAAACCTTACACTCCAACATACTGACATAATGGTCAGTTTTGACGTCTCCTCCTTATTCACAAATTTCCTACTCAAAGAAACCTTAGAGCTAATCCAAGCTAAATTTCCTCTCGATATATTAGCCCTATTTCAGTTCACAATGAACTCAGACTATTTTGTTTGGCAGGGAAAATTCTACAAACAAATAGAGGGGACAGCCATGGGTTCACAACTCTCCCCACCTTTGGTCAACTTCTTTATGGAGACTTTTGAAGAGAAAGCCTTAAACTCTGATCCACAAAAACCAACCATATGGCTTCGCTACGTTGATCATGTGTTCACTATTTGGCCACATGGCTCTGATACACTCCTCTCTTTCTTAACACACTTAAACAACCAACACCCCAGAATAAAATTCACCCTGGAAAAAGAGGAAAACAACAGCCTCCCTTTCCTAGACACACAAGTCACCTGCCAGCCTGATGGAACCTTGGTTTTCTCTGTTTATAGAAAACCCACCCATACAGGCAGATCCATTCACCAAGAATCCTCCACCCTCACAACAATATGGAGTTACTAAAACACTTTACAACAGGGCTAAACTAATCTGTTCAAATGACAATGCCTTAACCACTGAACTAAATCACATTCTGAACACTTCCTCAGCCAATGGCTACTCCCCCAAAAAATAGTGAAATCAATAGCCCGCCCCCTTCAAAAGAAGGATTACTCTAAATCCATCACACCTAGGAAAAAATTACCAAAATCTTAAGAAAACATGACAACCTCTTGTTACAGACCATATATAAAATTGGCATGCCTTATCTGCTCCACTAAAGACCAACCACTTCCCCTAGACCTATCTGGTGTATACCAGGTCCCTTGAAACTGTAAGCTGTCCTATTTTGCCCAAACAGGCAGGACAGCGAATATCAGAATTTCAGAACACAAGGACTACATCCGTTTTCATCGGTATAGCCACTCTGGATACATGCCACAGAATACGGTGGAAGAAAGCCACAATAATACACCATAGCAAGTTGCAGGTTGAAAGACTTTTCATGGAATCAGCCTCAGCCCTAAGAAACATACCAAACCTCAACAAATTTGGTTGCACGAGACTACCCCAAATTTGGGAGACATACATCATGAGACCTTCAGCCCAACAGCCAAGAATACCTACACAGCCCGCTAGGGGCACCACCAAGACTTTCAGGAAAAACAATAGCTTCCTGCTTCGTCCTCATTTACTGTGTGTAGTACCTGAATGCGTGTGTCTTTATTGTAAGTTCCTTTGAAAATGGTGACGTGATGTTGCCGAAATATTGGAGATATACATTAAAGTTTGATTTTTATTCTACTGTACGCTGTGAATTCCTTAAGTTAGTTAATAACTAAAAAGACAAAGACAAAGAAGATAAGCAGAAACATTAAAAATATTAACTGCATTGTGAAAGGAGAACCTATTGACCAAGTAAAACATTTCAGCTACTTAGGCATGATTTTTAGTGAAGATGGTAAGTTAAATTTGGAAATAGACAACAGAATCAACAAAGCTGGTATGGTAGGAAGTCAAATGAATAAATTTATATGGAATAAGTGAGAAATTAGCCAAAACACTAAATTAGCTGTATAACAAGACAATGTTTAAACCAATTTTAACTTATGGATTTTATGAGAAAGATTAGGGGCATGAACAGATGGCATCAATGGCAATATCATATTACAAATGAGGATATTGTTCAGCATCCAGGAATGCATTTGCAGAGCTAATCTCAAGTGGTATGGTCGCTTAAGCAGAATGGGGGAGAGGAAAGATTAGTAAAACAAGTGTTCTCTGCAAGGCTGGCAGGAAAAACACCCTTAGAAGACAGAAATATAAGACCTGATAATATTGGAGTCCTGACATTTAACAGACTGATTTGGAGGAAAATTGTAGATAGCAATTCTAGTAGCAATGCTTATACGTTGGTCATACATAACTGATAATTAGCACACGGAATTAAAACGCACATGAAGGATATTAATTAAAGGCAACTTTAATGAATAACTTCTATATTTCGGCAGTGTCACATTGCCATCTTCAGGAACATAAAAATATGGTATGTGCACACAGGCACTAACAAAAGCAAATGAGGAAGAAGGCAAGAAACTAATATTGTTGTCTTGGTTGTTGGGCTGAAGTTTTCATAATGTAAGTCTCCCAAATTTGGGGTAGTTTCATGCACCCAAATTTGTTGAGGTTTGGAACGTTGTTTAGAGCTGCTGATGATTCCTTGAATAATCTTGCTGCAGCATATTATTTTAGTTTTCTTCCAATGAATTCTATGGTGGGTATCTAAGGCATGGTCTGCCGGCTCAGAGTGGCTGTACTGGTGAAACCAGATGTAGTCTTTGTGTTCCGAAATCCTGATATTTGCTGTCCTGCCTGTTTGGCTAAAGTAGGACAATTTGCAGCTGCAAGGGACCTGGTATATACCAGGTAGGTCTAGGGTAAGTGGTTGGTCTTTGGTAGAGCGGATAAGGGACGCCAACTTTTTATATGGTCTGTAACAAGAAGTAAGGTTATAGTTTTTGAAGATATTGGTGATTTTCACAGAGGTGCCCTGGATGCAGGGGATGGTGATAGATTTGGTGTAATCTTTATTGTGGAGGGGGGGGGTTTGTGGTTTACTGGTTTAAGTATTTTTTGGGGGTTATAGCCATTGGCTAAGAAAGTGTTGTGGATGTGGTTTAGTTCAGTGGTTTGGGCCTTGTCATATCTGAGCAGATTAATTTTGCCCTGTTATATAGTGTTTTTATAACCCCATATTATTGTGAGGGGGGGGGGGATTGCTGGTAAATGTATCTGCCAGTATGGGTGGGTTTTCTGTAAAGATTCATCAAGAAATCACCAAAAATTCACCAAAGATCCATCAAGCTGGCGAGTGATTAAAGTGTCTAGGAAGGGGAGAGTGTTGTTTTCCTCTTTTTCTACGGTAAATTGGACTCTGGGGTGTTGGTTGTTTAAGTGTATTAGGAACGAGTGGAATGTATCTGAGCCATGTGGCCAAATAGCAAGCACATCATAGACTTATCGAAGCCAAATAGTGGGTTTTTGTGGGGTGGAGTTTAAGGCTTTCTCTTCAGAGGTCTCCATAAAGAAATTGGCCAAGGGTGGGGAAAGTGGTGAACCCATGGATGTCCCCTCTATCTGTTTGTAGAATTTTCCTTGCCAAACAAAATAGCCTGAGTTCATTGTGAACTGAAATAGGGCTGAGATATCAGGAGGAAACTTGGCTTGGATGAGCTGTAAGGTTTATTTGAGTGGGACATTAGTGAGTAGGGAGGAGAAGTCAAAACAGACCATTATATCAGTGTGTCGGAGTGAGAGGTTTTCTATACTGGCTTTAAAGTGAGCTGAGTTTTTTTTATGTGTGATGGTGTGTTGCCAGTACAGTGTGTGAGCGTTTTGGCTAAAATGTTTTGCTAATTTATATGTGAGGGAATCAATGTCATCCACTATGGGATGTAATGGCACATTTTACTTATGTATTTTTGGGAGTCCATATAATCTGGGGGGGGGGGTGTCTAGAGTTATAAGGTTTTAGTTTGTTAGTGACTTCCACAGGCCAAGAAGTGACTTTCTTAAGGAGTCTGTGGAGAGTTCTAATCTGAGAGCTGGTAGGATTATATTCAATAAGGAGGTAAGTAGTACGGTCTAGTACTAAAGCATTAAGCTTACCTTTGTAGTCCTTTTGATTGAGCACCATAGTGGTGTTTCCCTTATCCGCTTTGGTGATTACTAATTTTTTGTTTTTTTTCATTTCTAGTAGAGCTGCATATTTGTCTCTAGTAAGTTGATTATTGGATGTTTTGCTTTGGGAGAACACTGGCTACATCCAGTCTGATGTTGTTGGCGATATGGCTAGGAAGGTTGCGAATCCCACGTTCTATTTGGATCATGATTTCCTCGGCAGGTATTCTTTTAGGAGCTAGGGCGAAACTGTGGCCATATGATAGTGGGGGTGAGTGCTTCAGGCTTTAAAACTATGGACGAGAGGTTGACTACAGTGTTGAGTGGTGGCTGTGGTAAGGAAGAAGAATTCTTTATCAGGTTTTTGCATTTTTTCAAGTTCTGAGTACGTTTTTTTTTCGAATTCTTTTCTTGCTGAAGCGCATGAGACGTCATAAAGAATTCGTCCAAAGATCATGGCTGAGTGTATCTGAAAGCTCTTCCTCTAGCGCCCGTAACGATTTGTTTTCGTCAGCAAGGATAACACGTGTTATGGTAATAGGGCGAAGCTAGTGCGATTATAAATACGCAGAGCTTTCTGTGAAATAAAACGGTGCTTCAATTTAACACAATTAGGGATTTGGTTCCACCAGTACAGCCACTCTGGGCTGGCAGACTATGCCTTAGATACCCACCATAGAATTTGTTGGAAGAAAACTAAAATATACACCTCAGCAAGTTTAAGTATGAAATATTATTCAAGGAATCATCAGCAGCTCTAAAAAACGTTCCACACCTCAACAAATTTGGGTGCATGAAAGTACCCCAAATTTGGGAGATTTATGTTATGTGAACTTCAGCCCAATGGCCAAGACAACAAAATTAGCCCACCAGAGGGTACCATTAGGACTTTAGGAAAACAATATTAGTTTCTTGCCTTCTTCCTCATTTGCTTTTGTTAGTGCCTGAAGATGGCAATGTGACGCTGCCGAAATACAGAAGTTATTCATTAAAGTTGCCTTTAATTAATATCCTTCATATGCGTTGTTAATTCCGTAGGCTAATTATCAGTTATGTATGACCAACGTATGACCAGCCTTGCTACTAGAATTACGATCCTCCACAGAGATTGCATCGCACGAAAGGCCCATCTATAAGGCAAAATGAGGTTGAAGTTATCGAGACAACTAAATCGTCTGACGTTCCTAAAACACTGTTGGGATAACAAGGTAATCCCTAATTGAGTTAAATTGGAGCACCTTCACAGAAAACTCTGCGTATTTATAATCGCACTAGCTTCGCACTATTAAGAAAACAAATTATCGTGACGTGTGTTCTCCTTGCCGATGAAAACAAAATATTATGGGCGCTAGAGGAAGAGCTTTCAGATACACTTGGCCATGATCTTTGGACGATTCTTTATGACGTCTCATGCGCTTCAGCAAGAAAAGAATTCGAAAAAACAAGTAGTTGGCACTTGAAAAAATATGAAAACGTGATAAAGAACACTACTTCCTTACCACAGCCACCACTCAACACTGTAGTCACCCTTTCATCCGTAGTTTTAAAGCCTGAAGCACTCACTGCACTATCACGTGGCCACAATATCACCCGAGCTCCTAAAAAGAATACCTGCTGAAGAAATTATGATCCAAATAGAATGTGGGATTCGCAACCTTCCTAACCATATCGCCAACAACGTCAGACTGGATGTAGCCGGTGTTCTCACCAAAGCAAAACCTCCAAAAACCAACTTATCCAAAGATGAATATGCAGCCCTACTAGATATGAAGAAAAACAAAAAAAATAGTAATCACCAAAGCGGATAAGGGAAACGCCACTGTGGTGCTCAATCAAAAGGACTACAAAGGTAAGCTTAATGCTTTAGTACTAGACAGTACTACTTACCTCCTTATTGAATATAATCCTACCAGCTCTCAGATTAGAACTCTCCACAGACTCCTTAAGAAAGTCACTTCTTGGCCTGTAGAAGTCACTAACAAACTAAAACCTTATAACTCTAGACACCCCCAGATTATATAGACTCCCATAAATACATAAACAAAATGTGCCATTGCGTCCCATAGTGGATGGCATTGATTCCCCCACATATAAATTAGCAAAACGTTTAGCCAAAACGCTCACACACTACACTGGCAACACACCATCACACATAAAAAACTCGGCTCACTTTAAAGCCAGTATAGAAAACCTCACACTCCAACACACTGACATAATGGTCAGTTTTGACTTACTCCTCCCTATTCACTAATGTCCCACTCAAAGAAACCCTAGAGCTCATCCAAGTCAAGTTTCCTCCCGATATCTCAGCCCTATTTCAGTTCACAATGAACTCAGGTTATTTTGTTTGGCAAGGAAAATTCTACAAACAGATAGAGGGGAGATCCATGGGTTCACCACTTTCCCAACCTTTGGCCAATTTCTTTATGGAGAACTTTGAAGAGAAAGCCTTAAACTCCACCGCACAAAAACATACTGTTTAGCTTCGATAGGTGGATAAATTGTTTGCTATATGGCCACATGGCTCAGATACATTTCACTCCTTCCTAATACACTTAAACAACCAACACCCCAGAGTCCAGTTCACCTTCGAAAACGAGGAAAACAACACCCTCCCCTTCCTAGACACTTTAATTACTTACAGCTTGATAGATGTTTGGTTTTCTCTGTTTACAGAAAACCAACCCATACTGGCAGATAGATTCACGAGCAATCCCCCCCCCCTCACAATAATATGGGGTTATAAAAACCTTATATAACAGGGCAAAATTAATCTGCTCAGATGACAAGGCCCAAACCACTGAACTAAACCACATCCACAACACTTTCTTAGCCAATGGCTATAACCCCCCAAAAATACTAAAAACCAGTAAACCACAACTCCCCTTCCACAATAAAGATTACACCAAATCTATCACCATCCCGTACATCCAGGGCACCTCTGAGAAAATCACCAATATCTTCAAAAAATATGACCTTACTTCTTGTTACAGACCATATAAAAAGTTGGCATCCCTTATCCACTCTACCAAAGACCAAACACTTCCCCTAGACCTACCTGGTGTATACCAGGTCCCTTGCAGCTGCAAATTGTCCTACTTTAGCCAAACAGGCAGGACAGCAAATATCAGGATTTCAGAACACAAAGACTACATCCGGTTTCACCAGTACAGCCACTCTGGGCCAGCAGACCATACCTTAGATACCAACCATAGAATTCATTGGAAGAAAACTAAAATAATACGCTGCAGCAAGATTATTTAAGGAATCATCAGCAGCTCTAAACAACGTTCCAAACCTCAACAAAATTGGGTGCATGAAACTACCCCAAATTTGGGAGACTTACAATATGAGAACTTCAGCCCAATTGCCAAGACAACAAAATTAGCCCGCTAGAGGGCACCATTGGTACTTTAGGAACAATATTAGTTTCTTGCCTTCTTCCTCATTTGTTTTTGTTAGTGCCTGTGTGAACATACCATATTTTTATGTTCCTGAAGATGGCAACGTGACGCTGCCGAAATATAGAAGTTATTCATTAAAGTTGCCTTTAATTAATATCCTTCATATGCATTGTTAATTCCGTAAGCTAATTATCAGTTATGTAGATAGGAAGTTAGTAATGGTGTAAATTTTTCATGTAGTACTATCATATCCTCTACGCTCCTTGAGGGTACATATCAGGAATTTGATGATGATGATGATGATGATATATATACTAGAAAAAAAAAAAAAATCTTGCTAAAGAGTTTGTCATAAAAAACATCCTTGAAAAGAATGAGGTTTGTTCAGTAAATCAGAGTAACAATATTTCACTGAGTTCTATTTGAATGGCAATTATTCAATAAAGAAAACTGCTGGCTTTGGTGGCTGAGAGTGACATTCAAACCTGCAGCCTTCCAATAGGCTGCAGGTTTGAATGTAACTGGAATATGGGTTTCGTGCATGTATTTAGGTAGTAGATTGTTTATCACCTACTGTGAGACAACTACCAGGGCCGGCAGAAGCGGGCATTGTTACGAAGAGGCACAGTTCATTTTTAAGAAACAAAATTTTATCTTAAAAACAAAAAATTCTTAGAATGATCAATATTAAAATAAATAAGGCCAGATACACCGAATAAAAAAAAAAACTGTATATTGCCAGCTGCTTACAATTTTGCATCAAGAGCAGGCTAAATGCTTGCCTGCAGAATCTAAAGTGAAACTGTGAACGGTTTTTATGTGCAGAGACGAATTTTCGTACGAAACTTTTGTTGCTACGTAACCAGTCATATGGTACTGTAAAAACTCGATTGTAGCTTAAATATTCCAAAGCACATTACGTTCGATTGTTTACTTAGGTTAAGTCCCATGTGAATATTTAATATTTTTTTATAAATAAACTTTGTCCATGTATAGTTTGTTTTGGATGCTATTGTAAATAACACTCTGAAAGTTAACCGTGTATACTGCTTTAATAAGAATATGTTAGAGTGTTAAAAGCAAAGGCAATGTTTTTATCGACAAAGCTGCATGTAATAGATCTACATGGTGACATTAGAAAGATTGTTATTAAAATTTGTTTGTATGAGAAAGGCGTGCAGGCTCTAAGTGTAAACATCTGCTAAGTCAGTCAGAAAGGTTTAAATGACTTTCCGATGGCCAGCAACTCACAATTAAAAGAAAGCGGAGGAGAACAAAAAAACATTCCAAACTTGAAATTTAAGATGAAAGAATCATACCGATTCTTTGGGTGATTGCCAAACTTCAAGGTCTCAGAGCAAGAATAATAAAAAGGAACTGAAGCAAACAGAAGGGGCTGCCTAGATCTAAAGATTGCTGCAGAAGTAGAGGGGGGGCCCAGTCCAGAGACGTCCACAGAGAGCCTGCTCAGTTCCAGACACTGTCAAAGAGAAGGCTGCCCGGTTCCAGACATTGCTAAAGCTGCCCGGTTTCAGACGTTGCCGAAGAGAGAGAGAGCTGCTCAGGTCCGGACATTGCCAGAGAGCATCCCAGATCCAGACATTAGTTGAGAGAGGAGTTTTATGCTTCCAGAAAGGAGCTTCGCGGTTTGAGACTTTGCTAGAGAGAAATGACTTCTAGGCCACAGACAAGCCTTTCAAATTGCCAAACTCCCAAACACCGTAGAAAAGTTTCCAGTTCAGAGAGGGATGCTGATTAACAGTTGAGAGCAGTTTCATTTTTTCCTGGAGGCGGCATTTTCAGTTTCTTAGAGGCAGCAATTCAAGCTACTTGAGACAACAGTTGTCCAGGCATTTTTAGTGAGCCCAAGTAGAGGAGAAAAGGCGAGGCAAATTTCCCGAAGCACCTTCACTCGTAAGTTTTTCTTTTCACTGTGTAAGAATAACATTTTTCCAGATCTGTACGAGTCCCACTATGCTCCCGATGAGATATAGCTGAAGCCAAAATGCCAGATGAAGATCCGAGATGAAAGAATTGCCATAGAACTTTTAGTGAAAGACTTGACTGATTGTGAGATATAGAGCCTTTGTAAGTTCAAAACTTTTATAGAATTTCTCTTATACGTGTATTAGAAAGACTTTTAAGATATATCAATTGGCATGTTTGAAGCTGATATCAAATTTGTAAAGATAACAGAGAGATTTAGGTAACCTCTTTGCGAGTAAGCTTGGAGTTTAATAAGTAAAATTTGAAAACTGAGAATAGATAACTTTTTGTGTTAAAGAAAGTATTTAAAGTTGAAGAAAAAAAGGTTCTAAATTTTACTAGTTTTTATAGAAGGATAGAGAAAGCAATCTCCCTAATGTTTAAATTCGTGTACATTTCATAGTAATGTAAATAAATGCTACTTGACTTTCTTGTAAACATAGTACGTAATAATATAAACAAGAGAGATACTGAGAGAGAAAGAGAGAGAGAAAGTGCGCACAGCTACATTAGAATAACGGAGAAAAAAGACATCACCAGTAATTAATAAAAATTACAAGTATACAAAGTTAAATAATAATAAAAGTTTACAATGTCGCAGTAATGACAGGATAGCAACAATAGATATATAACAGTATGCATCTCAGCAGGCTAGTGACAGTAGCACAGTGCGGATTATTGTTTCGTCTGTGTCGTGTTGTGTAATAATTTCTTGGTATAAAATAGAGATGGGTATAAAATAGAAATGGAATCAAAAATTAAAAAGTTATCCAGTGCACAAAATCATAAGCATCATGCTGCAAAAGAAGCAGATATTAAGAAACAAACTGGGGCCCTTAATAAATTTGTTAAGATATTAAAATATTCTGATGCAGATTGTAACCAACCCGATAGATCAGAAATCAGAGTTGATACATCATCCAGTTTGCATGAAAGTACTATTGCAACTATTGGACAAGATAACAAGATGCGGGATTTAAGTGAAAAACAGTTAGAAGAAGATTTAGTTATAGCTGAATTTACAGAGACTAACACATTGTTAGTTTCTGTAAATTTAGAAGATCCAGATGAATGGGGAAATATTGATGAAAAATTACAAGTTGTTTTAATTGAAATGGGGCCTGGTCAAAAGAAAAATATATCGCAGAGATACATATGGTTGTAAATTTGGCGACACATATTATAACAGAAAAATGGAAAATGGGGCACTCGTGCCAAGAACATGGCTCGTTTATTCCGAAACTTTAAATTCTGTTTTTTGTTTTTGTTGCAAACTTTTCGCACCTGCTGAATCAAGTAGTCTTGTAGAAGGTTATAACTACTGGAGAAATGTAAGTACAACTTTGCATAGACATGAGACTAGTTTAACTCATATGAAAAATTTCTTAACATGGAAAGTACTTGACAAAAATTAAATTTAAAAAACAAAACTACTATTGATTGCCAGACTCAAAGCATGTATGAAATGGAAAATAAACATTGGACAAGTGTTTTAAAATGCTTGATTGAAATTATAAAATTCCTTGGTAGCCAAAATTTAGCTTTTCGCAGATCATCTGATAAATTATATGAAAGGAATAACAGCAGTTTTTTTAAAATTAGTCAAACTGTTTGCGAAGTTTGATCCCGTTATGCAAAATCATGTTGAAAGGGCCCTACAAGGAAACAATACAGTACACTATTTAAGTAAAGACAGTCAAAATGAAATATTGGAAACTTTAAGTAATGCAATCAGGGATACAATTTTATTATCAATTCGAAAATCTAAATATTATTCCATAATTTTAGACTGCACACCTGATGCAAGTAAAACAGAACAAATGACCATTATTATTCGCTTTGTTTCCTGTGACAATGGAATTGTCAAGATCAGGGAAAACATTTTAGGTTTTACAGATATATCAGATTCCACTGGACATGGTTTATGTATAACAATAATGGAACAACTGAAAAATGGAACATTCCCATTGAAGACATGTGAGGTCAAGGGTATGACAATGGGAAAAATATGAAGGAAAAAAATATGGGCTCCAAAATTTGCTTTTGAACAAAAGTCCTCGAGCTTTTTACATGCCATGTGCTGCTCATACTCTAAATTTAATCATTAATGATGCAGCCAAAGTGAATGAAGATACAATTAGTTTCTTTGCAATTATTCAAGAAATATAAAATTTCTTTTCATTCTCTTACAAATGTTGCGCAATCAATTTTAAAGTTTGTAAAAAATTTAACATTGAAACAGCCATCAGAAACGCGATGAAAAAGTAAAAGTAATGCAATCTGCCCTCTACGATATCAGTTAGGAGAAACTGACTATGCACTTTTTGAAATTTTAAATAATGAAAATTTTAATAAAGAAACTCAGTATGAAGCACAAACATTATGTGCTAAAATAAAGGACTACAAATTTATTTGCTCTCTTATAATTTGGCATGATTTACTTAACAGAATAAAGCCTGTGAGTAAAATGCTTCAAAACAAAAATATGAACATTACACTTGCTTTAGAATCTATCGAAAACTTAAAAATATTCTTACAAGAGTATTGATCAGATACAAATTTTAAAGAAGTTCTGAAAACGGCAAAAGAACTGAGTGAAGAGGTGGATGGAGTTGTAAGAATGCTCCTTCGAGAGCCTTATTAAATTGAGTTATTTAGTTAACAATACACTACTGTTTACTCATAATAAAACAATGCAATAAAGAGTAAGTGTCGTTTAAATCGCACCGCATGGAGAACAAGAATTTAAAACTGGTACGGAAGTTCGATGACGAAAGAAGACACGATTATTTGACTACAAGCATCATGATGAAACGCCACAATCGCCAGAAGATAAATTTAGAGTGAATGTGTTTTATACACTTCTAGACGTTGCAATGTATTCGTTAATAGAACGTTTTGAACTAAAAACATATTATAATTTCAATTTATTGTATAGATTACTACAAATAAATAACAAAGATTTACGAAAAAATTTTGACGATTCATAGATTCTCTTGAAGGACGGCAACAATAACGCAAATGCAAGAGAACTATATGATGAGTTACATGCTTTCCAGGATATTTTTCGGAAGGACAATTTAATTATTCAAAACCCTTTCGATATTCTTAATTTTATTGTGTCCAATAATTTATCTTTCCCTAACTTTTCAATTGCTTTAAGAATACCATTAACCTTACCTGTTAGTGTAGCGAGTGGTGAACGTTCCTTTTCCAAGTTGAAATTGATTAAAATCTACTTAAGAACGAGTATGTCACAAAAAAGGCTTGTTAGTTTGGCATTAATAGCTATTGAAAATGATATATGTGCGGAATTAGACGTTAAGACCGTTATTTCTAATTTTGTGAATATGAAATCAAGCATCCTAAAATTTTAATAAAAAAATTTCAAGTATATTTTATGTCAATTAATTTATTTTCTGTTATTCTGTAAAGATTTTATTTTTTGAATACTTATATTAAATGTTCTAATTATTTCTGAATTCTTTTCTTATTTTCTCATCTATCTTGAGTTTCTTTTATATATTTTCCTAAAAGATAGTTCCACTTATAAAAATTATTAAAAAGTTTTACAAGTTACTAAGAATTTTACTAAAATTCTGCATTTCAGTAAAATGCAAGTATTTTTTAAACTTCAGTTCAAATAAATTTTAACTCTAATTAAAATTCATTTTAATTTTGTTAGTGATTCGGGTCAGTGAGAAGGCTATAATCCCTGTGTCATTATATTCAGCGATTAAAGTGAAGTGACTTTATCAAAATTTACTTTAACTTTTGAGAATTTTTTGAATATTCGGGTTTTTAATGATTATCCTGCCTAGTCAACACCCCCCAGTTCGTTACATTTAGCGAACCAACGTGTTCGCTAAATGTAACGAACTGGGGGGGGGGGATGTTGTGTTTTAAAATTTAAATTATTTGAAATTTAGGAAATTTCAAATAATTTAAATTTTTATTATCGTAGAAGAACCACACATGCTGAATCGTTACAGGGACGTTTAGATAGAAACTGCATGCGGGCAGCAAAGACCCTAGTGGCGGCACTGACCACTACCCTTGCTCAAGTAGTAGTCTCAGATGCTGAAAATCATTAGCTTTTACATGGATTAATCCGCTATCATTTTCAAGCATTCTGTAATTTTTCAACAAGGTCTTCATTATTTCCCATGTACTTTTTGCCATCATCGAGGTGCTCAATGCAAAAGTCTTTACTCTAATGTTAAAGCTCGTCATGAACAACTTATTTCAGCTCCTCAATACCCATATAAGTCTGAGTGCATCCTTTAGAGGGGAAAAATAAAAATAAAAAATAAATAAATAAAATAAAAAAGACAGCAGCTGAGTGCCAGATCCAGCTTTTGAACAAGATTAGGAAGATCAGTCCAGCCAATTTGTTTCAATTGTATCACTTATGTGCAAACTTGATGTGAAGTTGCAAAGATGGAGGACCTTATTCATGTTTCTGGTGGGCCAAACTACAGATGCATTTATTCACTTTCTGTCATGTCTCAACATGCTATTCTGAATTGATTGCAATGCTTCTCTCCAGAAAGTCCACAAGCAAGATTCTCACCTTTGTTCCAGAACACAGTTGCCACAAACTACTTGTGTGCTGTGCTCATGTGACCAATCTCTGTGCCATTCAATGTGGTGGAACTAAACTACTACAACGCTGTCCATTCGGTAACATGTAAAGAATTCTGATACAATGTCAAATCAATGCATCAGAATGCATGTGATTATCATTCAGCAAAAAATTTTCACAGATAATCTATCAATAAAAGACTGGAAAGCTATAGCATTAGAATGTATAATGTAGATTATGTGATGGTGATTCAGCTTTTCATAAAGAAAGATTCAATGAAAAAATTATTGATTCTCTCTTGAATTTAATAAATAAAATTGTGCTAAATACAAATTTATTTTTTTTTAAATACAAATATATGTTTGCACTTATGAGAAAAAAATACAACAAAAATTAGAACACTAAAAGGTAAATCTTATACTGCTTCTTGTACACAGTTAATACTCAGATGCTGCAGCTGGTCCATTCCATTGATCTCAAATCTGCAAACAATTTCAGTGATGATGCTTTCTTGGCCTAAGAAAGAGAATGGCCTGGCATCTAAGTGCAAAATTAACAGTATCTGATAAAAAGGCTGACTTATAGTCACTAACAATTTTATGTAGTTGGATAATAGTAATAATGCATATAGATTTTATCCAATAATGAGACTATTAATAATATTAACCATTCATTATTATCAGTAATATTTAAAAAACTTTTTAATTAAAAAAAAGAGAAATTCTTAATTTTTGAGAATCCCACCAGAACACGAGCTTGGTGGCAGAGGATGGTGACCATTGGAAGTTCCTCTTGCAGCTGTTGCCCCCACAACCCAATTAGGAAAGGTGGGCCTTGAAGATGTATGCATTCTTAATTTTTAAATATTGCTAATTTTATTTTCCAGCACTCTCTTACACACATACCAAGGTTTATGGATTAAATGTTAATCTCAAACACAAAATGCTCAGTATTAACATAAGAAAAACATTCTCATGAACTTGCAACTTATATGCAAAGCCTGTAGAGCAGAAGTGTGTGTGTGCGCGCGTGCGAGTGAGAGACAGGAGAGAGGATATGAAATTTGAAACTGCTTATCACCTAACAGGTGAATCACATCATCTCCTGCTGCGAAAATGTATATTTGGTGCACCCCCACCTGAGTAACATTTATTTTTCACATTTAGAACAGTTTTTAATACATTTTTATTAGAAAAGTTAGAAATAGAACAATTTTATAATCATCTATCAAGTATAGTTTCCAAAGAGAAAAACACACGAGCTAAGAGTAATGGCTGCAACCATATGGTTACGGTTCTAAAAGATGCACAAGGAGAATTATTATTTAACTTAGCAGCAAGTTAATTTAACAATAATGAATTCAGTAGTCAAAAAGAGATTTAACAAATGGTGAACTTGTATTTATCCTGATAGAAATAGCAAAAGAGAGATAGACTTCTTTCTCTGCCTAAATATAAGCCTATTTACTTCTGTACAGATGTTCAATAATTTTAGATTGAGTACAGATCACAGAATGGTGAAAGGAATGATCTCATTATCAAAACAATAGGATAAAGTATCAAACCAAACAAGCCAAATGTTAATGTAAATAGACCAACAAAAAGAAAAATACAAAGAAAATTTGACAAAAGTAACTGCTTCTCAAAATCTGAAACTGATGTTCAAGATCTTTGCAACTTTATTGAAACTATTATTAAGTCTTGAATTAAACCTCTAAATAATTCTACTGGCAGGAAGACTGATAAGATCTCTTATTCTTATATTAATAGACGGCAGATAAATACTTAAGAAAAACAGACTGCATTTATCGAGAGATAGGATTAAATTTGCAGAATTCAACAAATTTGTCAAAAGAGAAATTGAAACGATGGTAAATGTGGGTGCCTCCAGTAAAGGGCTCTCTCTCTATTTTTTGTTCCTGTGGAAAGCATTTTGAGGAGGGGAAGAGTTGGATCCCGTGAGCAGTAGTTCTGGAGATCATGGGGAATTCACTAGTAGAAGAGGCGTATTTCAAGGTAGCCTTCCATGAAATTCTTCGACAAGTGTACTGATCCACGTGTGTGCTGATTTGTCGCAGCCAAACCAGTTCCTGACATCGCCAAAGAAATGCGGTACTGATACAAGGGAGGAAATTGCCAGACAACAACCATCGGATAGTGCCCGATCACAGACCTCACGCAAGATTAAGAAAGGAACCAGTAGAATTCACCCTTAACTCTTTTGGATCCAGGACTGTACATGATATTAGTGAGCTTGTAAATAAATTACTTCATGTCAATAGCCTGGATTGTGTGTACAGACAACAGATATTGATTCTGTTTAACTTATGGCATAATATGTTGAAGAGGTCAGAGAGCCGAACGTGAGTTTGAATGTGCTTAAAAGAATACTGTAATCTTGAATAGTACTTGTGTTACATAATGCTTAGAACGTGTATGGTATAATTTGGCCTTATATTATTTGTAATGAGAGTAAGGTTATGTGTGCTGAAATCTATCCACGTGTCTATGAAATCTATCCAATGAATGTGTGGAGAATCAGACACGTGATATGTCCTATTTACTTTTGTATATAAACTGTCTAAGTTAGAATAAACATGTTTGGTTTTGTTAATAACTTGCCTGATCTTTGTTAGCCAATGCACTATCTCATAAAAACAAATCAAACCTGTGTAACCTAAGTAAAGTAACAGCCATTACTGAGTAATTCGTGGTAATTGGAATTGCTTGAAATAAAATTGATTTAAGGATTATTAGACATGCTTAGCTAAATTATTCTCTTGTATGTAAAAGAAGGATAGAAAATTCTTTTCACTTTACATTTCACAACACTGAACTGGTATCCCCAATCCCATACTGATTCACTCAGTCAATTCAGGTCTTCTTTTAAGGCCACAACATCTGCTCTAATCCTCATAGTTTTCCCAACTTTGCATCATCTGCAAATAACTGAATATCCACATTCAAATCTTTCCCAATATCATTAACATACAGGTGACCAAATCTGTGCACAGTAGTCCATATGTGGCTTAATCAGAGCTTTATACAATGAAATCAGAATGGTTAAACAGCAATGGCCCTAAAACAGACCACTGAGACACACTACTACTGACTTTTCTCTTCTGGAATATCCCCCCCCCTCCCATACACAACTTTCTGATATCTACCAGACAGTCACATGTGATGATATATGATCAAGTCCCGCAGTCTTATTAATGTCAAGTTTCCTCAATTCCCCATATACTTCTTGCTCACTCACAGTCTCTTCTCCTCCTCATCTTCCTCTCCATGATATTCACAAGTATGAAAGACCTTCAGGAACTGCTCATTAAATATCTCAACTATATCTTCTGCTGCAGTTGTCCAAACCATTTTCTCCAACCCTTTCCTCACAGAAGTCCTCACATGGCTGGCAACCACCCAGGTAATCACTTCATGGTTACTCTCTTCAACTGGAAAGAGATTTGACATCTCATTTATAATAACATTCTCTGATGAGATGATCAAATCCAAGACTTAATCCTTTTGTTATATAGTGTCTGAGGTAATTGTCCCTCAAAAACTTGAGAATTTCATTTGCTTTACTTTTGGTTGCTATCTCATCATTCCAATCTATATTGCCATAAAATGTCATTCTACTATGATTATTTATTTATTTTTTGCTGGCTACATCCTGAAAGAACTCCCTAGGTATTTTTTGGCTTCATTAGCTAACTACTGCTCATAATGCACTTTTGCTACCCTTAGCTAATGAGCCACCCTCCTTGCTTGTTCTTTGTACTCCTCATAGAATTGATTATTACCACTCATCTTATATTGCTTATACAGTCTTCTTTCTCTGTATTGCATGCTTAATCTTTATTCCATCCAGTCTGGTTGGCTGAGTAGTTAGCATATCCGCTCTCCAGCCAAAAGGCTGCGGGTGCGAATCCCGCCATGGGCATGGATGTTTATGATTGTCTGTGAAAATCTAGTGGTAGTGGTGGGCAGTAGATGGCGTTGGCATAGATGATGCTGGTAGTTGTGGTGGAGACAGAGTTGTAGATTAGGTGCCTTCTCTAGAGGTGTCAGGTAATAATAATAATTTCACACCTATTTTATTTATCCTTCTGACACTCAAAACACATTTAGACATTACTTCTACTAAGTTTTTAAATAGCACCCAACTGAACACCTCCTTCAATGCTACGGCTGCAAGCTTTCTCCTGAGCTTCTCATAATCACCAGCCTTGTAGTTCCACATATACCCTTTCCTCACAGAAGTCCTCACATGGCTGGCAACCACCCAGGTAATCACTTCATGGTTACTCTCTCCAACTGGAGAGAGATTTGACACCTCATATATAATGACATTCTCTGATGAGATGATCAAATCCAAGACACAATCCTTTTGTTACATGCTGTCTGAGGTAATTGTCCCTCAAAAACTTGAGAATTTCATTTGCTATCTCATCATTCCAATCTATATTGCCATAATTGAAATCACAAATGATCATCCTTTTCCTATTTGCTTGGCTAATTTGTTTATATATTTCATGGTCAATATCCTCGACATTACCAGGTCTATAGCAACATCCGACTAAATATTTCATTCTATTCACCTCTATCTCACACCATACTGCCTGAAAACTACTACTACTATTCAAGTACTTGCATTTCTACCTTGTATGGGCATAACTATTTCTATCATCATCAGTACTACTCCACCTTCTTTTTACCCTTTCTATCTTCACGAAAAACATCATACCCTTCCACCTCTATTCCTGTCAAGATATCATATACATCCAATCACATCTTACTTATAATAACAATTTTTGGGTGAACGGACTCATCCAACAAAACCATTTCTGATATTCATATACAAACATAACCATTCATTCCTGGATCTATAACAAGTTTCAGTGATACTACTTATTATTCTTACTTCCTCAGATTCATTCTCTGCACTTATTACTGTTTCTTCTAGCAGGAAGTCTCTCCAAATGATTTACACCAAAGCCATGCAAAAGCAGTCCATCATTCTTATACAGTTCAATTCATCTTTCAAACTCATCCATACATTAACAGACTGAACTCCTTTCTCTTCACACACTTCTGCTAACATATCATTCATAATCCTTGTTCTCCATCTCATCATCATCACTGTCATACCTGGGCAACAATACTGACTACCTTTCCCCATCACACTATTATCTTTTATCCTTATCAATAACCTCCTGATATCCAGTCTTATATTTTTTTGTTTCCAGTCAAGTCATTTGTTTCTACTGCCACTACAAATTCTTTTGCTTACTTACTCCTTATATCTAACACTTCAATCACTATTCATTTTACATCCCAGAAAACAAACCTTGTGCATCTTTTCATTTACCACACCTCTAATAATTGAATCCCCATACAATGTCACTCAAGTTTTTCTTTATATTCTTCATTCCAATATCATTGTTCTCATTTTCTTCACTCTTCCACACATATTTACAGTTCTCTTCATCTGCTTCATCTACTGCCTCATCTTCATCAATTAAACTAAAATTAATTAAATTTTTATAAATTAAAATTAATAAAAATATTCAACTTTGAATGAAATATTACTTATGATGCTATGGTTCTTTAATTTAAAGCTTTATGAGAACAAATATCAATTTGTTAGGAGAGCAATATGGTATGTAGTGTCTGAGGATAGCTCCTACCCAGACAAGTGATATTTCGAGTAAAAATGGATGAATTTGCATAGTATTATTTACTCTTAGTATTTTAGCGTGTCTGGGAGATTTTTGTGTGTTTTTCGAGTATTTTAATAGTAAACTGATAGATATGATTATCTGTGCACATGGCTCCCACAAAGAGGAATACAAAGATGACGTCCAGGTCGCCATATCTGTCTGAAAATCTTAACTTAAAAGACTTGATTCAATGTACCATTTGCGAAATGTATGCATTGAGGAGAACTGTTGGAGTCTGGTTAAACAACGATAGTGGAATGAATGGTGAATGTGTGCAAAAAGTGTAAAGAATGTGAGGATTTAAAGAGTGTTTCAGGTCATGTGAGTAATATCGTTGTCGGAAGTGAGAATCTAGATAACAGTGATATTCGAGGTATGAATGATGATATTTGCGAGGTAGTACCTGATAGCTGTGAGAGTGGCGTTGAAAGAGAAAATGAAGTTAAGCATACAGAACGATTGAATGAATCATCAGAGAATAAAAACGATGACACTGAGTGAAATAGCACACTATTACGCGGAGCGATAAATAGAGTAAATCAGCAGCTGGAGCATTGGCAAAAATATTTAACAAGCATACTGACTAATAATCGTCAAAAGTATGAAAGGAAAAATAAGGGTACGAAAGTGAGTGTAAACAAAATGAAAGAGTGTGTGTTGTATGGGGATTCCTTAGTAAGAGGTGTGTTAGTTGAGAGTTTAACAAATCGTACCAACCCGGTGTGAACGTAAAGAACATAAGCGAGTCGATTAGAATGCAAAAACAGCGGGTGAAGGGATTGATAGTGGTAGCAGGTACAAATGATTTGAAAGGAAACAAAAAAGGCTATGAGTGAGGATGTGAAGGAATTGCTTGAGGTAGCAAAAGAAAAGAGTGAGAGAGTTAGGATGGAGAGTCTGTTGCCGTGGTATGACAGTGAAGAGTATAGAAGGAGGACCATAATTGCCAATGACTTTATGCGTGAATTATGTTTGATGAGTGGTGTGGAATTTGTGGATGTGTGGAATGAGTTCGATGGGCAAAAGGAGTTATATAAAATGGATGGTTTGCATTTGAATGGATTTGGTGTACGGAGACTTGAAAAGGTGTTGTCAAATGTAGTGGAAGTGAATGTACAGAACCAGGGAAACTAGAATTATTAAGGGGCTGGGGGAAGCAGATATGCAGAATTTAGGGAGAGTGTTGAGTGTGTGTAACACGCCCAAGTGAGCAGGAAAGACCATAAATTAGAATGGGATAGTTAGTATAAGGCAGCAAAATAGGGATGGGACAAATTGGCTTCTGCAATTCATGTATACAAATGCCAGAAGTATTAGGAACATGAGGGAAGAATTTTTGGCCTTGGTTGGCACTTTCAGACCACAGGTTATTGGCATTAGTGAAACATGGCTGACAGAAGATGACACAGCTAGTGGGACTAAATGTGAGGGGTATGGTGTGTTCAGGAGAGACAGGGAGAATAAAATGGGGGAGAGGTGTGTTATTGATGATAGCGGATGAGCTACAGCCAAGGAGAATAGAAGTGGAACTGCAGGATAGAGATAAGAGCACATTTGAGGCTATTTGGTATGAGATTGAAACTAGCAGAACAAAATATACAGTTGGGTGCTGCTACTGACCAGGTGATGGAATAGATGGTGGAGATAGTATGCATAACCAAATAGAAGAAATGAGTGGAATGAGGGTAATTATTATGGGAGATTTTAACTATGGTCGCATTGTTGGAGTGAGGAGAGGACACATGGCAGGAAGGAATTGGATTTTATGTGGTTTATTACGGGATAACTATCTGCGACAGCATGTAATGGAAAATACTAGGGGTTAGAGAGCTTGACATGTAATTGCATCTGAGAATTTGGCTGTAACGAATATGACCACATTGCCACCAATTAGTGAGAGTGATCATGGGGTCTTGACTTGGGAGATGGCTAAAGGTGTGGAATTTACAATTAAGACAGGGTACATGAGGAATTATTGGGCTGGTAAGTATGACAAGCTTAGGAGATTGATTGGTACAGAGCCATGGCATGTACAACTGAGGGCTAGAAGTTGACAGTGCATGGGAGGCAGTGAAAAAGTGTTTGCATGAAGCAATGGCCAACTGTATACCTAGAGTCCGAATAATAAATCAAGTAGGAGTTAAATGGATGAACAACACCATCAAGCTTGAGCTGCAAAAAAAAGAAACAACTATGGAGGGAATTTAAGGAGAAAGGTGACCAGCAGGCACATGAACAGTATAAAGCCCAGGCCAGAAGAGTAACGAGTGTGGTAAGAAAAGCAAAAAAGGATTACGAAAGAACATTGGCCATGCAGGCTAAAGAGAATCCTAAACAGTTTTTTCGATATGTTGCAAGTAAAAGAAAAAATGTATATGGCAGAATGATTTTAAAGAATGCCGATGGTAGGGAGGTAACCGAATCAGTTGATATAATTGAATTACTGAGCGAGCACTTTGCTGGTGACACTGCAGAAATGAATGAACCAATAGATTATATGGGAATTGTGGTGAATGAGGTGGAGGTGAGTAGTCTATTGCAAAATCTCAATGTTAATACATCTGTGGGATTGGAGGATGGTATACCAGCTCGTGTCGTATGTGAAGAGGCTAAAGAATTGTCAGTACCCTTGACCATTTTGTTTAATCTGCGTCTCGGGTCTGGGTTAGGGGGTGAAAAGAGGTGAAAATAGTTCCACTGAATAAAGGAGGTTCCAAGACTACTGTAGTAAATTACCAACCGATTAGTAGATCAGGAATCGTTGTTAAGGTCTTGGAGAAACTAGTCAAGAGAAGCATACAGGTTTGGATAGATGTAAATAGGATAATGTATGGGGGGGGGGGGAAACATGGTTTTGTGAAGGGTAGATCATGCCTGAGTAACTTGCTCACGTTTTATAACACAGTGACAGCTGAACTGGATAAGGGTAATGAGTTTATTTACAGTGATTCTACTGGACCTTGCCAAGGCCTTTGACAGGATACTACATGGAACTCTAATCAGTAAACTGGAGCAAATGGGGATGGATATAGGGTTGGTGAGATGGATAGGAGGGTGGTTGATGGAGAGATACCAGAGAGCGGTTTATTCAGGAGTGGAGTCCAAAAGACAGCTTGTGACTAGTGGTGTGCCGCAGGGTTCTGTTCTTGGACCACTACTTTTCAATTTGTTCATTAACGATATAGAAAAGGATCTGAGAGGAAGCGTTCACTTGTTTGCTGATGATGCAAAGTTGGGTAGAGCAATTGTGAGTGCTCAGGAAGTCAAAATTTTGCACAATGATTTGGATAGTTTTGGAGGACTGGGCTAGGGAAAATGGATGTCAATTTAATGTGGCAAAGTGTAAGGTTATGCATTTTGGAGTGAAAAGATTAGCAGCAGTATATCACATTGGTGGAACCATACTCCAGGAGATTGATGAGGCCAGGGATTTGGAGTGTTAGTGGATAGGAAGTTGAAGTTTAGGGGGCACATTGCAAAAGTGGCTAAATCAGCTCATCAAATCACTTGGTTACTGAAAAATAGTTTAACAAGCAGAGACAAACAAGTTATGTTATTGTTCCTCTATGTCGAGCCCTGATAAGACCTCATCTGGACTACTGTTCCCAGATATGGGAGCCAGGGTTTCTTCTTGATGGGGAGGAGGTGGAGAGGATCCAGAGACGAGTGACCAAGATGGTGGCAGGTCTGTGGAATGAACCTTATGAGAACAGATTGAAGATTTGCAGTTGCAAAAATTGGTTGATAGGCAGAAAAGGGGTGATATGATTGAGATATTCAAATTACCGAAGGGTTTCTATAAGATTAATTCAAAAGATATTTTTGAGAATAGGACTGGTGGTGGGAAGACTAGGGGCAATACATGGAAGCTGGACAAGAATGTGGTTAACAAGGGTGTTAGAGCTATGTTTTTTACTTGGCGAGTGGTAAATGAGTGGAATAAGCTGCCAGAGTCTGTTGTGGGTACTATGACCGTGAATGAGTTCAAGGTGAGGTATGATAGACACTGTGTGAATGTCGAATAGTTGTTCTTGACATGATGTTAGGGCCTCTCTCGATGAGTCTGTCGACTCCTTGGAGTTGTCCGAAATAATAATAATAATAATATTCCAGCTGTCCCTTATTGGATCGCTGTCCAACTTAGAAGCTGACTTTTTCATACCAAATGTGCTCACCGCCCCTTCCCCCACACACTTATAAAGCTGAATAACTGCTGAGGATTTCAGGTTATTTTGATTTTAATGGTGCAGACTGTACATATTTAGTTTATTATCCAGGTGAGTGCCATTAATTTAAGCTAACATAAAATTTAATATTTAAGCAATAATTTTGCATCTTCACTTTATAATTTCACACTCTTCTAGTTCTTTGTTACATGTCACCCATTATTGTTTGATTTGTACTTTTCATGCTCTTTCATTATCTTTAATGTTTGGTTCGTCCCAATCATTAAAGAGAAATGTTATGTCCAGAAGGTGTAGAAAGAATTTTCTGTACCACCAAGTCCTTTTATACACACACACACTCAACAGAACTTACCTGTCAACTACTCTCATATTCTGGCATTCTATTACACAATGAGGCTTTATTATTTGGCTAAATGGTTTGCCTCTCTTTCTAGGGTTTTGTGCAATTTTCCTGAAGTTTAGTCAACAGTCTTCTAATTTCTTAGTGAATTCTGGCAGCATCTTCTTTTGGTTCATCCTAACTGTCCCACATATAATGGTGGTAGTGTTTTTATGCAGCTAATCAGAAAGGAGAGGGCTCAAATACCAATTGTCCACGTACAAACTATGGCATTATTGTAAAGAGTTTATCATAAATGTTTGCATTACTGCTCTAGAACTATGTATTTGCACAATGCAGTCAATTATATATCCTGTTTAACAAATCCATAATACAAAAGTCTATTAGGACGAACTGAATGAAAGAGACAATCCCTAAATAATACAATTTTATCTATGCAAAAGTTTACAAAGGAGCTTTACACATGTAAGAGAAAACACTTTACTAATAGCCTTCCTAAGATGATCAATTATAGGTTTCTGTTCATGAAATCCTTCATGTTTAGGCTGATTTTTCATTGTCACTAAAATGTAACAAATGCAAATGCTACAAATATCTTCAGATATATATTAGGAAAATTGGAGGATTACAATGAGAGGATATTTTGACCAATATTCTGCATGTGAGAATACTCAGGCTTGGCAGTGAAAGAGTTAAGGAGCTTAATCTGGTTTATACTTCTTAAGATTCTCATGAAATCACCATCATGGTGAGGTAACAGATGCATCTAATATCAAACGGGAAGGGGAATGAAATACCAAATGGCAACAGTGGCAACTGGTATTTCATCCCCCCACTTTCCCCTTTGATACTAGGTGCATCCATTACTTCACTATGATGCTGGTGGCTATAATTCAAGAGAATCAGAAAGGATAAAGAAGTATAAACCAGATTAAGCTCCTTAACCCTTTCACTGTTTTCTGGCCAGTTTGTATGTTATGTGGGATATGAAACCTGATAGAGACATGTATGTTAGACATAATATAATTTTTAAATAATGGCTTCACACATGTAAGAAAAACTGAATATGATTTATTACTCTTATACATTTCACTCAATATGTTATGGGCTTCATTTAGGGAGAATGCAGAACAGGTAACAACATTTAAATTCTGAATACAAGAATGAGTCATAATATCAGATGTCTCCTGCAGCTGTACAGCAGGAAGAAACATGGGAATAGATATGTACAATGATTTATTTAAAAATTATAAGCAATTAACAGTAATTTTTAATGAACTAATTATACATCTATTCCCACATCTCTGAACTGTAATAGTGTTTTTCCTCCTACTGTACAGCACAATTGTGACTGAGACACGTTATATTATACACATGCTGTATGGCTCATTCTTGTATTCAGAGTTTAAATGTCGGTACCAGTTCTTCTGCCTTCTTCCTGAATGAAGCAAATGACATATAGAATGAAATATATAGGAGTAATAAATTATATTTAGTTTTCTCTTACATGTGTAAAACTGTTATTTAAAAATTATATTGAAAGAGAAAGACTAATTTTAATTAAAAAGCCCTTGATTATATTGCTGACAGAATGCAAATCCAGACATTTCCAACCAATAAATGAATGTCTCCTTATAACTTCCAAATTTATCCTCGGTTTTTTTTTTTTTTTTTTTTTTTTACTTCTTGAAAAGCGTAGTAGTAGTATTAAAAAGTTCTTAAAATAATTTAAAAAAAAAAAATTCCTACAGATGTGCAAACTAAATCAAGTTTTGGAATTTAAGGGAATTAAGTAAATTTCTGTACATATGCTCATTTATCACAGGGATGGTCAGACACATAACAATACAAAAATAAATGAACTTACTTATTCCTTTTCATAAATATACTCATAATGCTTTAAATTTTTCTACAAATCTTCTGCTATCCAGATAATAAAGAGCTTTCTTCCAGTTTCCAGTATTCTTCATTTCTAGCAGTACTTGGATAACTTCACACATTGTTATTACTTTGTCCTCTGAACCATACCTGAAATTAGAAAATACATATTAAATGAAGGAATCAGTAAAATTAATGTTATACTGATAATCTTTTTTTTTTCTTCTTTTTTTTTTTTGTACTCTGGACATATCATGGAATATTCTCTAAATTTCTTATCCTTTAATTATTCATCTCACTTAAAACACATTAAAGAAATACACTTGAGTACTAAACTCTCACAATAATGCCTCTGTAGTGCAACTGAAAGAATGATGGTACATTGCACCCTTCAATTGGAAAAGGCCTAAGTTTGATTCTTGTCATAACAAGAAGAATCTTTATAGGGTTTTTTCAACTGATGGTGAGTTAGCCGATCTTATACAGGGGTAACAGGGTTTTTTCTCCCAGAAACTCAGGTTTTTTCATCCCATATACAGACAAAAAATACAAGTGATGGTGGTAAGCAGTAGATGGCATTGGTGTAGATGGAAAGTTGTACAGTAGGTGTCCTCCCTCCCTCAAAGAGTCTTTGGACTCCTTGGAGGTGTCACATAATAATAACAACACCAATTGTAGCCACTCATATTTTAATAACAATAGCTATAATACAAAACTGAAACAGCTGTAAAAAAAACAAAAAAAACTATGGAATATCCTAATAACTAATCCTGAAATCAGCATATAATTCAGTAAATGTTCTCTTTATGTTTAGGAACAATGTAATCCTGTGGTCCTAAGCATTCCTATATACATTCATTTTTTTTTATAACCTTTCTAGACTAGTTTTAGAATGATTACACTGAGCAACATGCTAAACCTGAATGTTTTCAACGTCCATCTTTTCACGAATATCAAGTAAGTGTGAACATACTAATTACATTTCATATGAACTTACAAGAGAAGAACATCTATATTTGAGTTTTAAGTCAGCAGTTGGAATTGATGGAGGTATAGGAAGATGGCTTAATGTTAAATCATGTGTGAGACAAGGACAAGTTATCTCTACTGTTATTCATTATCTATATGGATCATAGGAAAGCAATATTAGGCATAGTATCAAAATTGGAGATATTCAACTTAGTTCTTTATTTTATGCAGATGATAAAGAAATCCCAAACAAATTCAGTAGAAGTTTGCAGGATTTCCTAACAAAATTGAATAATAACTGTGATAAATTTGGTATGAAAATCAGCAATAAAAATAGGCAAAAATACTGAAAATGTCAGCAGGAGTTTAAGTATAATTTTTAGTGACGATTGCAATTAAATATGGAAATAAACAAGAGAATTAGCAAAGTTGGTATGGTAAGAAATAAAATGAATAAATTTATATGAAATAAGAAAAATTAGTCAAAACATTAACCTAGCTATACACAAGAGAATGTTAAAACCAATTTTAATTTATGGATCTGATGGCTAGTTAGAAATAAAACACCTGATCAAAGAAACGTAGACCCCAGATAACAGTTCTGAGAAAAATTAGTGAAGTGACCAGATGGCATCTCCATATTGAAATTGACGATATTAAGAAGAAATTTGACATTGTTAGCATTCAGAAATGTGTAAGCTCTGCTCACTTAAACAGAATGGGAAATGGAAGACAATTTTTTATTTATTTATTTATTTTTTTGTCAAGATGCATGAAAAAAGATTCAGAGGAAGATAAAGATCAAGGATGATTGATACAGTAAGATGTACCTCCAGAAGACCAAAATATAACATCTGATAATTATTGGCATCCTGACAGATAATAGATTCATTTGGAGGAAACTCATGATAGGAAATTGATAATGTTAACTTATCTTGTAGTACTTCATGTTCCATATACATCTCCCATCCCAAGGGTATATATCAGGAATTTAACGATAAAGATGAACTTATACATGTATATATTTAATATATATATATAAATGAATTCTCTGAATTCTTATTCAATAGAAGATCAGCAAAAAATCAATAAGTATACTGCAATTTTGCTTACCCAAGTATTCTTGTTCTATTCAAGATATATTCTGATGGAATCATTAACCATGCTTTTTCACTGATTCTACCTAAATTAGGAGGAAAGAAATCCAAATAGGAATGCAGGAAATGGATACTTAATGACTTAAAAGCTATGGGCTGGAATATGTCTTGTAGAGTCTAGTGAAAAGGAAGAGAGGTGATATGATAAAGACATACAAGCTGGTAAGTAGTTGTTATAGAATTAATGTTGAAGAGGTTTTTCATAAAATGGTGGGTGATTAGTGGAAAACAAGAGGTCATCCCTGGAAGCTGTATAAGGAGGGTGTGTGAGCAGGTTTTTTCATGGAGAGCTGTGAATGATTGGAATGCCCTGCCTGAGAGCATGTTATCTGCAAAGAATTTGAATGTGTTTAAGACATGGTATGATGAACTGTGTGTGTATGACTCCATACACACAGTTTATCACATCCTAATAATAATAATATAAGATTTCCATAACTATCCTTTCATACCTTAAAAACATGGTAGTTTGAAAGTTCTGTGCTCTTTTTCAGTATAAATTAAGATATCGTGGAATGAACTGTCTATAGTTGATATAAAAATTTGTTGCTTGCCAATAAAAATGCTTTCATTTTTGCATCACTTTTTCTTAGGAAAAAGTTATTCTTTAAAATACTAGAAATCAAGACCATTCTTATTCAAAGTTTAAAATGTGATTTGAAGTTTTTCATCAAATCCAGTTTAATATTCAGCAGTGACAAGAAAACCATTTCAACTTTACCAAGGAAGAATGCAAAATGCATTTCTCCTCTGATAATAAGTTCTATTGAAATGGCTGTGGCTAACCATATTATAAAAATAATCGTCATTTAAAATCATGAATCTTTTTACACTTGTTTCTCTATTCTAATATATTATTAGTTTTGGTTTCATAACACGTATGATTGGCACTTAGAATGTGCCCATTATTGATATCATTATTGTTAAAGTAAGATGTAAGGCGTAGAAAGTATTTTTAACTTGGGTATAGTTATGTTAAAGATACCAAGTAATTTTAAACCTGGTTTTACTCCATTTTTTCCAAGTAAGCAAACAAACAAATGTCAAGTTTGCGCCTGCAATTTATGCAGGACTAGCTGATCCCACAGGTAGTGCAAGACCAAGGCAACTCGTGGTAAAGGTGGAGCAAGCTCTGATCACTAATCTTAATATTTACCCTTGATGCCAAAACACATCTCCAAGAAGGGGTTGTATGATGTTTTGTATTAGAGGCAAGGGGCCACTACCCAGACCGGTTTCGACCTTTATTGAGGTCTCATCAGTGGGAGCCAGGCTAGAAATACCAAGATTTAGTAATATAGAGCTTGTAAGTATTTTACCAACACATATCTCCTCCTGAGATTTTTATTTAATAAGGTTATAACACCTTATGGCAACTTGTTTTGGTAAAATACTTACAAGCTCTGTATTACTAAATCTCGGTATTTCTAGCCTGGCTCCCACTGATGAGACCTCAATAAAGCAATAAACCTGCCCCGAGAGAAAGCTCCATGTTCCAGTCTTCTTTTGGATTCCAGTTGCCAGTTACCAGATCCCGAGAGAGAGCTCCTATTCCAGTATTGTTCGGTAAGAACCCTTCTAGTTTTTCTTTTGTTGGTTTTTATTTTTTAAAGCCTCGTTCCAATCGGTGCAGGTCCGTTTTAGGGTATTTCCTTTTGGGGACTGAAATTTGCTATTCCGTTGGTAAGGCATTTGCTTTTAAACAATGTCGAAATTCTTGCCAAGAGTGCGTACTCTCGGGATCGAAATTGACCCAAACATCGACAAAGCGACGTTTGTGAGAGCTCTTCTCAAAGTCGTCAAAGCAGAAAGTATTTACGGGCAGAAAGTATTTACCCCTTACGGGGGAGGTAGATTCCAAATAGTAACAAACAACATAGAAACAAGAGAAACGCTCCTTAAGGGCGTAGAATGTGAAGGAAAAAAATACCTATCCTTCCTAGTCAGAAGTATTTTAAAATCCGTAAAAATTGACAGGTTTCCACTCGAATATCTAGAGAAAGGGCAGGAAATCATTAAAACCATTTTCTCCAAGTGGGGGACTGTCCGAAACGTAACAATCGGACAAGACGCGGATATCCCAGAGTGGAAATCAGGGGAAGTGAGCATTTCAATCGAGATGAAAACCCAGGTCCCCAACTTGATTTTTTTAGGCTCAGCAAGAGTAATAGTCAATTATCCAGGCGTAAGGAAACAATGTTTTCGGTGCACCGCTTTGGGTCACCTTAGCGCTCACTGCCCGAAAAACAACACATGCCACAACTGCTTATCGACAGAACACACATTGAATCAATGTGAGTCACCGTGCCGTAAACGTGGGAACACATCCCATAAAATAGATATTTGTCCTAATAGGACCCTTGCAGAAAGAGCAGGAGGCGCCATAACACCTGCGGCAGTAGCCATTCCTAAGCTCACAACACAGGACTCTCGAGCTACCGGCCAAACAGTAAACGAACCACAAACAACTGAACCAGAAGAGTTTCCAGCCCTCCAACCGCCAGTTACTGCAACGACTACATTAGGAAATCAGGCAATAACTGGGAGGAACGCAGAAGGGAGAATTAGGAAGAAAAAGAAACAGAACACTAAGAAATCTTACACCAATGAATCGGAAGGCAACAATAACAGCACAGAAACAGAGGAAATGGAAATCAACACCAGTACAACAAAACGACCCATCATGCCGGAAGAAGGAGAAATGAAACGAAATAAACAGGACACTGAAAGCCAAATAGACGCCTCAAGTTCAGATGAGGATGAGGAAGGAAATGAGATAATATTGCGAAACAACACAGAAAATGAGGAAGAAACCTCATCAGAAGAAGAAGACAGAGAGCAAGGAAACAATCCAGAAACTGAGGAAGGAACAAACTTGGTTAAAAGCAATACTCCAAATGGCGCTGTCATTTTGAAGAACTTTAAGGGATCTCTTAAAACAGCAGAAAAACTATTTCAGATAATGACCACAAAAGGAGAGCCAACTTTCTTGTTCTTTAAGAGGAGCAGTAGACTCATATGGGGAGAACTCTAAGTAAAAGATATAACCAAGGTCAAGCCCCATCAACTGGACGGTCACCTGGACTTAACAGAGGAAGAAAAACAACACTTATGCGACACATTGAAGTCGCTGACACGAGTAGATTTGAAAAAGAGATACCCATGGATAATGAAGGAATTTGAAAAAAGAACTTTACCAGTAGATACAAACACCGGTTCTTCTCACCCCATTACAAAACCGGTAAAAAGAAAAGAACCCCTATATGAAAATTGGAATGTAACAAAACGAATCCTATTCTATCTTAGGAATAAACCCGAGATAAAAAACAAAGTCCACACAGCTGTACAGGAAAAGGGAGATGTGGCTTTGCAATGTGAAGGTGAGCTAGAGAGCCTTAGAATATGGCTCAAGTTTGGGAAAGTCACTTACGACCGAGCGGAATGGAATGAATGCTTGAAGGGAATATGGCAACTTAATGATGAAGAGTCAGTACACGTACTCACAGTGATGGAAAACGTGGTAAAAGACTATGAGGAAGCGGTAAGCGATAGCAGGGCAAATATGACATAAAAAATAAAAAAAAAAGCCCCTTCTAAGTTTCTTGGTTCTGTTTCTGTATGTTCACGCTTAATCCACATAGGAGGGGGCAGACCTGAGAACCCGAGCGGTGAAGGCTTACAGCGAGGCGGTGCAGCTCCTTGGGCGCTGCATCACTCGGGCCAGGCTCTTCCCCCGTTCTTGCAGTACTTTTCTGTTAATTCACCGACTTTTGTTGTTCTGTTTATGCGTGTTCTAGCTCCTTTGTTGTTTCTGTTTATGTGTGTCTTAGTTCTTTTTTTCAATTTATGTGTGTCTTCCTGCATTTGTTTTTTTCACTTCTTTCATCGGCCAGACATCTGAAGAGGTGGCTGGCCGGAGAACGTGGAGGAGAACAGATGGAGGGAGATAATGTCGGAGATCTGCTTGGTGCTGGCATTTAAGTCAGGCCAAGTAGATCGACTGAGGCCTCTTTTAACTATCTACTACTATCCACTCTATCTTCCTTCTCCTCTCTCACTATCAAGCTGACTCTCAGCACAACTTTTTTTTTAAATCTAAAGAGGCCAGTGATGAAAGGCATCAACTCCCATTCTACCTCAATAAAGGTCGAAACCGGTATGGGTAGTGGCCCCTTGCCTCTAATACAAAACATCATACATCCCCTTCTTGGAGATGTGTTTTGGCATCAAGGGTAAATATTAAGATTAGTGATCAGAGCTTGCTCCACCTTTACCACGAGTTGCCTTGGTCTTGCACTACCTGTGGGATCAGCTAGTCCTGCATAAATTGCAGGCGCAAACTTGACATTTGTCTGTTTGCTTACTTGGTAAAAATGGAGTAAAACCAGGTTTAAAATTACTTGGTATCTTTAACATAACTATACCCAAGTTAAAAATACTTTCTACATCTATATCTCCTCCTGAGATTTTTATTTAATAAGGTTATAACACTTTATGGTAACTTGTTTTGGTAAAATACTTACAAGCTCTGTATTACTAAATCTTGGTATTTCTAGCCTGGCTCCCACTGATGAGACCTCAATAAAGATCGAAATCGGTCTGGGTAGTGGCTCCTTGCCTCTAATACAAAACATCATACATCCCCTTCTTGGAGATGTGTTTTGGCATTAAGGGTAAATATTAAGATTAGTGATCAGAGCTTGCTCCACCTTTACCACGAGTTGCCTTGATCTTGCACTACCTGTGGGATCAGCTAGTCCTGCATAAATTGCAGGCGCAAACTTGACATTTGTCTGTTTGCTTACTTGGAAAAAATGGAGTAAACCATGGTTTAAAATTACTTGGTATCTTTAACATAAGATGTAAGGCATTTAAGATTTGATGTACTAACTTGATTCTAATATTTGTAATAATTTCAAATCTTCTTTATTGTGTTTCATAATTGTTAAGGGTTTAGATATCATTCTTTGTAAACACATTCTCTTCATGCTAACGAAAACAATGTGTCAACCATTACTACCTAATTTCTCGCTAGCCATTTACATGAAGTGCGCATACTCACCGAGGAGATTGATAGGTGATTGACAGCTAACACAGAGCATTCAGTACCAGGGTAACAAGGAAACGACAGGAGACAGAATGAAAACTTGAAAACAGCAACCAGAGAATTTTATTTTTAGAAAGTTAAGTTTTCAAGAAAACGTGACAGTTGGAAATATATTGATGGAAGATTCCGAAAGGGAATCGTAGCAAAGTGGATCTTTTAACTGGAAGAGTTGAGACTGTCAACAAGTGATTAGTAAATAAGTGAAGATATCTGAGGAGCGAATTCAACATTAGAAGAAACGCTAAATGGAAAGTTACATCTTCTGTCTAAAGGACACTGAATCTATTTGTTATTCTACTAGAAAAAGCTATGGAAATTAGGAAAATCTGAAACTGCAAAGTGGCTTAACATGATGAGCTCTCCTTGGATATGTTGTTTATGAAATAGGAAGAAACAGTCTTTCTCTGGTAAAAATTTGGTAATTTGAGCATCATATTGAACTGTGAGAGGTAAAAATATAAATGTAATATAATGTTTTAAGTTTCATGTGTGTATATTTTTGTATTTGGTCTGAAGTCAATTTTCCAGATTTTAAAAGAAATAGAGTTAAAAGTCACTGCACCAACAAGGATGAACTGTTGTGTGATTAATTAACAGAGTGAAAACAATCTCTTTACAGAGATACAACATAAATGGCACAGTTGACAGATTTTTTAAAATAACTAGAACAGCTGAGATGACATTGATGATTAATAATAATATAATGGTCATCTTTATCTCAAATGTTTCATAAAGTTAAGCTGCATGTTCATTAAAATTGATATGAATTTGTCACTGCAAATGTTCCATCTGTATTCTTCATAGTTAATGTGCTTAAGAACAATGCCATATTCTCACAGAATCACTTGATATGGGTAGCATATACTCCTAGATACAGGAAAATGTATTTCCAGGTATAAAACAGCAAAGTCTTATGCCCTGATATCAAGCAGTGAAAATCACTGGGATCATGTTCATCTCCAGTGAATTTTTGTCATCATCATCATCATCATCAAATTCCTGCCATGTACCCTCAAGGGGTGTACAGGATATGATAGTACTACATGAAAAAAATTACATCATTATTAATTTCCTATCTACAATTTTCCTCCAAATCAGTCTGTTACTTGTCAAGACTCCAACATTATCAGATCTTATATTTCTATCGTCTAAAGCACTTTGTATCGTATCAATCCACCTATATCTTGGCCTTCCTCTGGGTCGTTTTGCTGCCACCCTGGCAGAGAACACTTGTTTTGCTAATCTTTCCTTGCCCATTCTATTTAAGTGACCATACCACCTGAGATTAGCTCTGCTAACGCATTCCTGGATGCTGACAATGTCAAGTTCTTTCCTAATATCCTCGTTTTTAATATGATATTGCCATTGTTGCCATCTGTTCACGCCTATAATCTTTCTCAGGACTCTCATATCTGTGGTCTCTAGTCTTTGGTCAAGTGTTTTACTTCTGACCCAGCTCTCAGATCCATAAGTTAAAACTGGTTTGAACACTGTCTTGTATACAGCTAATTTAGTGTTCCGACTAATTTCTCTCTTATTCCATATGAATTTATTCAATTGACTTCCCACCATACCAGCTTTGCTGATTCTGTTGTCTATTTCTATATTTAATTTACCATCTTCAGTAAAAATCGTGCCTAAATAGCTGAAATGTTTTACTTGTTCCACAGGTTCTCCATTCACAACACAGTTGACATTTTCAATGATTCTGCCTATTTTCATTGTCTTTGTCTTTTTATTGCTGACCTTCATACCATATCTATTACAACAGCTATTCAATTTAGTCAGAGAATCTTGCAGACTTGTAGCAGATTTATTTAGAAGTATAACATCATCTGCATAAAGCAAAGAGCTGACATTAACATCTCCAATTTTGATATCATGTTTAATACCACTTTCCTTCATAATGTGATCCATATAGATAATGAATAACAGAGGGGATAATGTACATCCTTGTCTCACACCAGATTTAACATTAAACCATCTTCCTGTACTTCCTTCAATTCTGACTGCTGACTTACAACTCAAATAAAGACTAAGTATTGCTTGGTATAATGCCCCATTCACACCATATAACTGCAGTGTATTGAATAGCTTCTCTCTTGGCACCTTGTCATATGCCTTTTCCAGATCGACAAAACTTAAATACAGATCTTTGTTATATTCCCATGCTTTCTCGACTATTTGTCGTAAAGTGAAGATCTGATCCTGACAGCCTCTATTTGGCCTGAATCCAGCTTGTTCTTCACCAAGCTTTTCTTCCACAATTCTTCTCAACCGTTTCTCAAGTATACATGCATAGATCTTGCCAGGAACACTCAGTAGAGAAATACCTCTGTAATTCTCACATTCAGTTTTATTTCCCTTTTTATATATGGGTACTATGAGAGCTCTACTCCAATCATCGGGAATTCGTCCCTCTGTCCAGGCTTTCTGAATTATGCAGTGCAGCCACTGTAATACTCTTATACCACCATACTTCAGCATTTCTGGTCGAATATCATCTACTCCTGCTGCCTTTCCACATTTCAAGCCTTTGATGGCTTTTTCTACTTCAAGTATGGATATGTATTCCTGACTGCATGCCTGGTCAGTGTTTTTTACCACTGTGCTGTCATCACTGCTTGTTTCATTTAGCAGTTTTTCAAAGTAATTACTCCATACTTCAAGGATATCTTTTTCTCCCGTTTTCATGTCACCTTTATCATCTCTAATTCCTTTTACAGCACTCTTTCCTCCATTCTTAAGTTTCTTCAACAACCTCCAGAATATTTTGCCACCTTCTTGATATTTATTTTCTATATTCTTGCCAAAGTCCTCCCATGACTTTTGTTTAGCTAGTTTTACACAGTGTTTAGCATTCTTGCATTTGTCTCTATATTCTCTAAGAGCAAAAGCTGACTTATTTGCCAGGAACTTTTGGTATGCTTTCTTCTTTTCCTTCACTGCCTCTTTAACTTCCTGTGTCCACCAGGGAGTTCTGATTTTTTTATCCTTACAAACAACCTCACCACATGCCTCTCTGGCAGAATCAATCAATGTTTTCTTCAGAGTTTGCCACTGAATCTCCAAGGTTTGGTTCCTGTTCTCAAACTCTTTCATTTTTTCTTCAATAATCTTTGTGTATTTTAGTCTACAATTCACATCTGAGAGCTGCTCAACTTTTATTCGCTTTAAAACTTTCTTACATGTTATTCTTTTCAATATGAAATTCAATTTTATCCTGCTCAAGACTAAATAGTGATCACTTCCAATTTCAAATCCTCTGTACACTCTGGTGTCCTGCACCAGGAAGAAAACATCACTATCAACAATAACATAGTCAATGAGACTTTTCTTATTCCTAGCCTCTTCTCTCCATGTGAATTTGTGCACATTTTTATGTTGGAACATGGTGTTAATAATGACCAGTCCATGTCCTGAGCAGAAATCCAACAGATATTTGCCATTATTATTAGCTTTGTTCTTTTCTCCAAATTTTCCCAAAATATTTTTGTATGTCTGACAATCATTACCATCAATATTATCTGCAAATCATAAAGTGATGACCAGCTATTCAAAATATCTAAATTTCACTGATGTTTTCAGAACACTCTTTATGCCTCTTCTAAGGTTCTAACCATGTTGCCTAGACCCTAAGATTTCAGCTCATGTTTTGGAAAGATTTAAATCTCAAAGGATCATTCAATCAGTTGTACATTGAATATAGTCCATTGTGCTAAAGCCTAGGTGTGTTTTTGGAGGTGAAGGGTTGAGTGGTAAAAATCCTATTAGCTAAGACTTTTGTATACACTTTGTATATAACTGATAGAGCTTCCGTAGCTCAGTCAGTACAGACAAAGCCCTTTGGTTGGAAAGACTTGGGTTCAATTCCCATCCACAACATGAGGAACTCTTATCTGGTCTCTTTCGATTAAAGGTGAGTTAGTCAGTCTCATACGAAGGTAGAGGTTTTTTTCTCCCGGAAACTCGGGTTGTCCCTCAGAACAGGCAAACTTTTTTTGTGCATCAGGATAACAGTAGTCCATGTTCTTGATGCATAATTTTTCTTCAGACAGGATAAAATTTGGCCAAGATTTTGTAGACCACTTTTCTACCAGCTTTTAAAAGTTCAGCTGTGACTCCTCTCGTGCAGCTTTTCCATTTTGCATACTTTAGATGCTCCCCATGATTTCTTCTGAAAGAATTTCTGGCATTTCAGTTTTTTCATTTGTTTTGCCATCTTAATATAATATTGAATAAACTTTTTCAATTATTTTTGCTATGGCATGTCTCAAACTTTTCCTATTCATCTACAAAATACTTACTTTTTTTAATTAAGTAATATTATATTTAAAATGTCTGAATTGAATAGATAGCACTGCCAAAGTGAGTGGCAGACAAAAAAGCAGACTACTTTTAAAATAAAGTCTACTATTAATACTGTTTGATTTTTTTTTATTTATCTATCAGGTAACAATAGAACATTTGGAAAAATAGTAATAATGAGGTTCTACCTTAAACTTCAATGAATTTGAATATCATGAGCAAAGAGATTGTAGTATGGCCTTCCATAAGTATGCCAACAGCCAGTAAAGCTGAGAAGCTGCAATCTTAAGTTATTTGGTTATTGACAAACTATCCATGATGTTAGCGAGATTGTAGGACTGTTGTACAGGACTGTTCAATGCATTTTATTGGACATTTTGAACATGAGACACAATGCTGCAAAATTTGTGCTGAGTAATGACCAGAAAGAACATCATGTCGCTGTCTAATCATTTCCCGTCTCCAATATTTGCCTGACCTCATCACTTGACTTTTTTCTGTTCCCCAAAATGAAATTTCAACTTGAAAGGGCATCATTTTGACACAATTAAGGTGATCCAGGCAGAATCACAGGAGGTGCTTACCTGAGGATTTCTAGGGTTGTATGAAATCATGGAAAAAAGTGTTCATATAGGGTAAGTAATTTTTTTAATGATTAAATTCCCTGAAATTTTGGGTAGCACCCTGTAAATAAGCATGCTAAAGTAAGGAGAAAGGATTTTAGTTATCAAGATGATAACTAAAAATGAACAGATTCAATACTAAGCACAGGAAGACAAAAGAATTTTTATCAGGGATATAGTAAGGCAAACAGTTTATTAATAATAATGGAAAATATCTGTTGGATTTCTGCTCAGGACATGGATTGGTTATTACTAACACCATGTTCCAACATAAAAATGTGCACAACTTCACATGGAGAGAAGAGGCTAGGAATAAGAAAAGTCTCATTGACTATGTTATTATTGATAGTGATGTTTTCTCCTTGGTGCAGGACACCAGAGTGTACAGAGGATTTGAAATTGGAAGTGATCACTATTTAGTCTTGAGCAGGATAAAATTGAATTTCATATTGAAAAGAATAACATGTAAGAAAGTTTTAAAGCGAATAAAAGTTGAGCAGCTCTCAGATGTGAACTGTAGACTAAAATACAGAAATATTATTGAAAAGAAAATGAAAGAGTTTGAGAACAGGAATCAAACCTTGGAAATTCAGTGGCAAACTCTGAAGGAAACATTCATTGATTCTGCCAGAGAGGCATGTGGTGAGGTTGTGTGCAAGGATAAAAAAAACAGAACCCCCTGGTGGACACAGGAAGTTAAAGAGGCAGTGAAGGAAAAGAAGAAAGCATATCAAAAGTTCCTGGCAAATAAGTCAGCTTTTACTCTTACAGAATACAGAGACAAATGTAAGAAAGATAAACAGTGTGTAAATCTAGCTAAACAAAAGTCATGGGAGGACTTTGGCAAGAATATAGAAAATAAATATCAAGAAGGGGGCAAAATATTCTGGAGGTTGTTGAAGAAGCTTAGGAATGGAGGAAAGAGTGCTGTAAAAGGAATTAGAGATGATAAAGGTGAAATGAAAACAGGAGAAAAAGATATCCTTGAAGTATGGAGTAATTACTTTGAAAAACTGCTAAATGAAACAAGCAGTGATGACAGCACAGTGATAAAAAACACTGACCAGGCATGCAGTCAGGAATACATATCCATACTTGAAGTCAAAAAAGCCATCAAAGGCTTGAAATGTGGAAAGGCAGCAGGAGTAGATGATATTCCACCAGAAATGTTGAAGTAAGGTGGTATAAAAGTCTTACACTGCCTGCACTGCATAGTTCAGAAAGCCTGAACAGAGGGACGAATTCCCGATGATTGGAGTAGAGCTCTCATCGTACCCATATATAAAAAGGGAAATAAAACTGAATGTGAGAATTACAGAGGTATTTCCCTACTGAGTGTTCCTGGGAAGATCTATGCAAGTATACTTGAGAAACGGTTGAGAAGAATTGTGGAAGAAAAGCTTGGCGAAGAACAAGCTGGATTCAGGCCTAATAGAGGCTGTCAGGATCAGATCTTCACTTTACGACAAATAGTCAAGAAAGCATGGGAATATAACAAAGATCTGTATTTAAGTTTTGTCGATTTGGAAAAGGCATATGACAAGGTGCCAAGAGAGAAGCTATTCAATATGCTGCAGTTATATGGTGTCAATGGGCATTATATCAAGCAATACTTAGTCTTTATTTGAGTTGTGAGTCAGCAGTTAGAATTGAAGGAAGTACAGGAAGATGGTTTAATGTTAAATCTGGTGTGAGACAAGGATGTACATTATCCCCTCTGTTATTCATTATCTATATGGATCACATTATGAAGGAATGTGGTATTAAACCTGATATCAAAATTGGAGATGTTAATGTCAGCTCTTTGCTTTATGCGGATGATGTTATACTTCTAAATAAATCCGCTACAAGTCTGCAAGATTCTCTGACTAAATTGAATAGCTGTTGTAATAGATATGGTATGAAGGTCAGCAATAAAAAGACAAAGACAATGAAAATAGGCAGAATCATTGAAAATGTCAACTGTGTTGTGAATGGAGAACCTGTGGAACAAGTATAACATTTCAGCTACTTAGGCACAATTTTTACTGAAGATGGTAAACTAAATATAGAAATAGACAACAGAATCAGCAAAGCTGGTATCGTGGGAAGTCAATTGAATAAATTCATATGAAATAAGAAAGAAATTAGTCGGAATACTAAATTAGCTGTATACAAGACAGTGTTCAAACCAATTTTAACTTATGGATCTGAGAGCTGGGTCAGAAGTAAAACACTTGACCAAAGACTAGAGACCGCAGATATGAGAGTCCTGAGAAAGATTAGAGGCGTGAACAGATGGCATCAATGGCAATATGATATTAAAAATGAGGATATTAGGAAAGAACTTGACATTGTCAGCATCCAGGAATGCGTTAGCAGAGCTAATCTCAGATGGTATGGTCACTTAAATAGAATGGGAGAGGAAAGATTAGCAAAACAAGTGTTCTCTGCCAGGTTGGCAGGAAAACGACCCAGAGGAAGACCAAGATATAGGTGGATTGATACGGTACAAAGTGCCTTAGACGATAGAAATATAAGATCTGATAATGTTGGAGTCTTGACAAGTAACAGACTGATTTGGAGGAAAATTGTAGATAGGAAGTTAGTAATGATGTAATTTTTTCATGTAGTACTGTCATATCCTGTACATTGAGGGTACATGGCAGGAATTTAATGATGATGATGATGAACAGTTTATTAAGTCTTTTTCTTATGTCTTCTCTTTCTCTACTTACAACACAGAAATTATCTGAGGCCAACATTCTCACTTAATATTTTATATATGTGTTCTTGACAGTTGGAGCCTCTGCAGATGTCTGTAACAATGATGCTCCTGGGGTGGAAATACATGGGCTCAAATCCAGTTGAGAATGAGAACTCTTTATAAGAGCTTTTCAACTGAAGGTGAGTTAGCTCTTATATGAAGGCAGCATGGTTTTTCCTTGTGGCTGTCCTTGTGGTGGTGGTTTTGATTTACAGTCAAAGGAACTAATGCTATGAGGGATATGGTCAACTTGGCGATGGCCAAGTAGGTGCCGGATGTCTGGGTGACAAAATAATACATCAAATATGCAATTCTATTCTATTGATCTACTACCCGATAAATTTAAATAATATTTTTTTGAGAAAAAAAGCTAAAAGAATGGTATAAACATAAAATTTGAAAAAACTCTCTTATAAATACTGAAATTTTCTATACAAAAAATGAGTCAGCTAGTTAATAAATATTTTCATTTATATCGTAATGACAATATTAATTTTTGGTCATGAAAGTTATGCAATGTGAAGTGTGAACAAATGAATTATTTGTGAATGGCACATTTTTACTTTCTCCCCCTCTTTTTGCTCAAATTTTTGTTATTTTGGCTAGAAAGGATGGAGGTCCTGTTTTGTATTGTTTACTACCTAATAAGACTCTTGAAACATACACAAAAATATTTTATATGATACATGAAATGTGGCCATTACTTGATCCCGAAAATATAACTGCTGATTTTGAAATTGCCATTCATCAAGCTTTACGTATAGTACTTCCGCAAGCTAACATAAATTATTGCTTTTTTTCATCTTGTGTACAAAATCTTTGTAACCATTTAGCTTCATGAAAACTTTTAACCAGATATAATTCTGATGTGCAATTCGCTTTAATTTCAAAAATGATCACTTCACTTGCTTTTGTTCCAGAACAAGATATTATTTACGCTATTTCTTAACTTGAGAATTATTTATTCAATGAATTTGAACCAATTTTAGAACGCATACATAGGTTGTCTAAGGAATAATAATGTAACCAGGGCTCTACTGATTTTTCCCTCAAATATTTAGTCTGAGTACCAAAGAACAATAAATGGAAGTGAGAGGACAAATAATTTTGCGGAAGCCTGTCACTGAAAATTGCAAATGAGCTTTGGCGGCAGCACAATTCATCCAAATTTATGAATTTTTATAAATGAACTACATAAAATTCAAAAGCATATGATGTTGATTATGAAAGAGCAGTAGCAGATTTTCAACATCAGCAAAAACGTAGATGTTATGATGAAGCTGACCAAAGAATTTTGAAAAAAGTTAAAAATTATGATAGAGAAAATATAATATAATATTTGCTTGGTATTGCATATAACTATAATATGAAATGATAAATTTAAAATAAAAATTTTGTTTTGAATTTCATATACTTTTTTTGTTTTAATGTATATATATATATATAATGTGTAAATGTTTGTTAATTACAAAATAATATTAATAAATGAATTAAAAAACTATTTTTTTCTTTATTTTAATATGGTGTAATTATACCTTTTCATTTTTATATCATTTTTGGACCACTCTTTTTAACCATCTCTTTCTTAAATGATTCTACAAATTTTGATATATGATATAACCAGTGGTGAGCTATGGAAATTTTAACAAAGGGCTCGCATCGTCGAGCAAAAAAAGGCCGTATTTCACACAAAAACATTTATTAATACAGCTTGTGTACAAATGCCAATCAAAAAGTATGAGGCAATAATCAACCTGTAAAGGCTATAATTTTTAAACAAATATTTCATGATTGAAACATGAAATATTTGCACATAATCATCTGTATTAATTTATCTTACATAAGAAAAACAATTTTTAACTATCAAAATATAATACAAATAAAATCTTTTATAATCGCACATATGAAATAGTCCGCATTTTTTATAAAGAAAATAAATTTCATTTGCTTACAATAGAAGTTTTTATGACAAACAATCTATAAATAATAAATAAATATTATCTAAATTCAATAATATTGAAGTACGTTATGTTGCTCTTTGTTTTTATACTTCAAGTCATAATGAATGGTACCAATCAAGGGGCAATATTATATAGTCCTATTTATTTATATGCGATTACCAAAAGTGAATTCTTATTTGTAAAATGGTAGTAACAGTTACTATAATATTTTATTTAATAAAATCAGTTTGTTAGGTTACCATATGAGTTTTTCGCTTAATATATTTCAAAATTTTTTTTTTTTTTTTTTTTGAAAAAATAAAAAAGGAAACAAGAAGAACAGTGGGCTTGCAAATTTGAAAAAAATTTAACAAAGTGCTCAGGCGAGCCCTTACAGCTCACCACTGGATATAACTCTTCGGAAAAAAATTCTTTGTAAGTTTTTCGAATGATCAGTTCTTCGAAAAGTAAATTTTTTTAACTTATTGAAAATTAGAACATCAGAGGCAAATTTACGCAGGTAAGTTTAGGTCAGATTAGGTCGTTAGGTCTGGATTATTTTTCTTTTTTTCAATTACATGGAAATAACTCATAATTCATAACTTATAACTCATACCTTATAAGTCTTAACCATATTTATATTGATATATATTTTACCAATATTTACAAAAAAAAAAAAAAAAAAATCCACTGAATTGTATCTCTGCTAAGTGTGCAAAAAATTTATAAATTTCTGTCGCCCACCTGGCTATCGCCCATTGTGAATTGCCAGTTGACCGTTGCCCAGTTGTTGCATACCCTGCTATGAGGCTAGTGGACTCTGCAAATTAAGCATATTCTTCTGGTTGGTTTTTACCACTTGTGAGGGATGAAAAGCCCACTCCCCTTCAATGGAAAAATCCTTATAAAGGTTCTTCATGTCTTAGATAGGATTCAACCCTACTTTCATACCAAATTGCATTATTGATACCAACTTAGCTAAAGAGGCTCTTTCCTTCTAGAAAATTCGGGTTTTCATCCTGCAAGATAGAAAAACCAAAAAAGAGCAATCATGTGAGTGTCTTCAAATTAAACCAATTTGAAGCCACTCAATTTTATTTGTCTATAACGTCCACAAGTTCTAGAACACTGCATTTTATCAGATAAATAATAACAAAAAACATTCCTATCATAGCACTTATTATTCATCTGCTGGTGATACAATTATTATCTGGATAGTATTTCAATGACTACAACATACTTTATATGAAAAGCTGTTCCTTGCTAATAAATATATATAACCAGTGGTGAGCTATGGAAATTTTAACAAAGGGCTCGCATCGTCGAGCAAAAAAAAGCCGTATTTCACACAAAAACGTTTATTAATACAGCTTGTATACAAATGCCAATCAAAAAGTACGAGGGGATAATCAACCTGTAGAGGCTATAATTTTTAAACAAATATTTCATGATCTAAACATGAAATATTTGCACACAATCATCTGTATTAATTTATCTTACATAAGAAAAACAATTTTAACTATCAAAATATATATTTTATATGAAAAGCTGTTCTTTGCTAATAAATATATAGTCAACTCTCACTATAGCAAACTCATAAGGGCTGTATGAACAAGTTTATTACTGTAGTTTTCAACAATGAATAGCAAACTTGGATAGCAATTATCCCTATGGGACTATTTGGTAATTTGGGTTGTTATAGCAAGACAGTGTTAGCTGGCCTGATTGGCTGAGTGATTAGCATATCTGCTCTCCAGTGAAAAGGCTGTGGATTCAAGTCCCACTGTGGGCATGGATATTCATAATGTCTTTCACCTTCATACATTCATTCATATAACTACACACACACACACGCTTTCCCAAGATGGAGTAGATCACCATGGGAGAAGTAGACCCATCCCTAGGAAGAAGTGAAACAGTTATGGTGGTAGTGGATGTTGAAAGTTGTCTGTACTGTTATTACTGAACTTATTATTTATACAGGTACTCTGGAGGCAAAGGACTCATTACAGGAGACTCATACTATCTATCATATATTTTAAACTTATTCACTATTGGGACACTCACAACCACTTCTGGCAATCCATTCCACTCATTCACCACTCTCCAAGTAAAGAACCTAGTCCATACACTCTTACTAACCACAGTCTTTGACAACTTCCAAGTGTAACCCCTTGTTTTCTTCCCCCCTTATGTATTGAAAAATTTTGTAACTTATTTTAATGATATTGATTAATTAAACACCAAATGAAATATTTTATAAAAAAAAGTTGTTTATTAATGGCTTACATTTCACTGGATTACAAACCACCATGTTATAGTTTGCACGTGACAATGAGTAAGTGAAACAATTCAAATTGTAATGGACAAAAAAAAAATCTACAGTACTATATCGGCACCCTCTAATGTTGTAAAAAAGAAGTATTACAGCTATGTAGGAGTTGATCTTAATATAACAGTCTCTTAAATTTTTAACAAATTAATAAACCATGCTTATTCAAGTAAGCAGAATTCTTCATAGCTATGGCTGACTCTAAAAATAATCTTTCTGCTCACTTGTTATAATAATGGTAATGAATGTCCTTATGTTCTCCAAGGCAGATAAAGTATCAGAGATAGCCAAAGTACTAATAAAACATAGCCTTCCCACCACATCCAAACTATATGTTAAATTAGCAATCGGCAATTAAAAGAAGTGGATAAATATAGACCAGAGAGAGAGAGAGAAGCTGTAAGATGGAAAGATCAGTGAAGCCAAAACAGGCAAATGCCTAATTCTTGATGAGAAGAATATATATATATATATATATTCTTCTTATCAAGAATAATATATATTCTTATCTATTATAAGAATATAATAATAGATAATATTCTTATAATCCCTCCAGTTGGTGAGAGTGACCATGAAGTGATTGCCTGGGTGGTTGCCAGCAGTGTGAGGATCTCTGTGAGAAAAGGGTATATGTGAAACTACAAGGCTGGTGATTATGAAGAGTTCAGGAGACAGTTTGCAGGTGTAACATGGAATGAGGAGTTAGCTGGAAAAGAGATCAATGCAGCTTGGGGAATATTCAAGAACTATCTAGCAGAAACAATGTCTAAATGTATTCCAAGTGTCAGAAGGTTAAATAAGGTAGGTGTGAAATGGATGAATGGGGAGATTAAGAATGCAATACAGAGATAAAAAGACATTATGGAGGCGGCATAAGAGAAGTAGTAATATGTTCCATGAGGATTACAAAGACAAGGCAAGAAGAGTGACTTGGTTGGTGAGGGTAGCAAAAGTGAAGTATGAGTAGCAGTTAGCTAATGAAGTCAAAAAAAAAAAAAAATCCTAGGGAGTACTTTTGATATGTAGCCAGCAAAAATAAGAATGATTATGGAAAGATGACATTAATTGGAGAAAATGGTACAAGGACAACTACTACTGCAGAAGATATAGTGGAGATACTTAATGAGCAGTTCATAAAGGTCTTTCATTCTTGTGAATGTGACATCATGGAGAGATTGACAGTAGTTGATGAGGAGGAGGAGAGACAGACTGCAAGTAAGCAAGAGGTGTATGGGGAGTCAATCAAACTTGATGTTAATAAGGCTGTGGGACTTGATAATATATCACCAAGTATTCTGAAGGAATGTGCAAGGGAGTTGACATCTGCCTTGACATTTTTTTTTTTAGGGAGGTGATAGAACTCAGGCATCAAATTATAGGCCTATCTAAGTGTCAGATATGGTTAACTTGTTGGAGAAGCTGGTGAGAACTAGGATCCAGAAATGGGTTGACAACAATGGAATTATCTTTGATGGAAAGCATGGATTTACTAAAGGGAAGTCATGTTTTAATAATCTACTTAATTATTACAATAAGGTGACAGATTCCTTGGACAGAGGAGAGGGTTACACAGATTTCGCAAAGGCTTTTGATAGATTACCACATGATAAGTTCATAGTCAAATTAGAGTGGATGGGGTTAGATTTTACATTAATGGATTGGAGACTGGCTATCTGATAGGTATCAGCAAGTTGTGTATGGGGAAGCAATATCCAGGAAGAGAAAGTCACTAGTGGGGTGTAGGGGGCCCCAGGGATCTGTTTCAGGGTCACTGCTGTTTAACCTGTATGTTAATGATAATGGCAAAGATTTGGAAGGGGATTTTCAGTTGTTTGCAGATGATAGAAAGTTGGGACAAACTATAAAGAGTAGAGAAGATGTTGTGGCCTTACAAAAACTTGGATAAATTGAGTGAATGGGCATGGAAATGGGGATGTGAGTTCAATGCAGAATTTAAGGTTTTAAAATTTGGGAAACAAAGATGGGAATGTAGAATTTATGTGGTGAGGATTATTGTTGGAGGTGGAGGAAATAAGACATGTTGGGGTGATAGTGGATAAGGATCTGAAATTTAGGGGACACATTGCCCAAATTGTGAGGACAACACAAAGAATTCTGGAAATGATGTGGAGGACACTGACCTGAAGAAGTAAGGAAATTTTTGTTCCAAAGGCTTTGTGATTAGGCCACACATGAACTACTGTGCACAAATTTGGTCACCTGGTTTTCAAAAGGATGAAGAGATGTTGAAACGGATTCAGAGATCACTTACTAAGGTAGTTTCTTATCACTGGAATGTCTGAGGAAAGGTTGAGAAGATGCAATTTACAGAGTCTATGGATAAGAGGAAGGGGGGGGGTGATATGACAGAGACCTACAAGTTAGTAAGGGGTTAAAAACGCAACTTTTTGTGGTTATAAGACCATATGCGGAGAACCGACCAGGGCTTCTGACCTAATGTCCAATCCTCACCTTCTCGTGGTGCACCCTGTTGGGTATCTACTTTGATACTGAACGAACAAGGATGGGCTGGCAATTTGGGATTTAGCCGACCAAATTGTATTCTTATTGGTTAAACCAAAATAAAAAATGATGGTAAAACATGACAAAATTTCATGCCGGCTGGGGTGTCGCCCAGTTAAACAAGGCCCCCGTTGTTTTCGCCAGGGAACCAGGGTGAACAGCAAAAAGTCAGCTACTGGAACAAATCTGAAAACAAACCCCAACTCAACATCACCAGAGTTAAAGATCGGTACTATCAATGTAAGAAGCCTGAATGGCAAAGAAATAGAGCTAGCTGAGGAATTAGATAAGTACCAGATCGACATAATAGGGGTGACTGAAACAAAAAAGATCAAAACTGGTGAGATCTTTCTGAGCAATAAATACAAAATGTTATATTCAGGCAATGACAATCAAGGAAAAGAAGGAGTAGCCATAGTATTCAACACAAAATACGAGGCTAATCTTCTTGAATGGCAGTCAGTCTCAAGTAGAGTAATGTGGGCAAATATGAGAATGGGGAACTGGACAATGAGACTTATTTATGCCTATGGTCCCACAGAAGGCTCTACTAAGATAGAAGTGGAGGAATTTTTTGAAGCTTCAGAAAAAGCGACTGACACAATGAAAAAGGAAAAGTTGGTCCTTGTTGGGGATCTAAATAGCAGAGTAGGAAATGATTGTGAGACATACAAAAATATTTTGGGAAAATTTGGAGAAAAGAGCAAAGCTAATAATAATGGCAAATATCTGTTGGATTTCTGCTCAGAACAAGGACTGGTTATTACTAACACCATGTTCCAACATAAAAATGTGCACAAATTCACATGGAGAGAAGAGGCTAGGAATAAGAAAAGTCTCATTGACTATGTTATTGTTGATAGTGATGTTTTCTCCCTGGTGCAGGACACCAGAGCGTACAGAGGATTTGAAATTGGAAGTGTTCACTATTTAGTCTTGAGCAGGATAAAATTGAATTTCATAATGAAAAGAATAACATGTAAGAAAGTTTTAAAGCCAATAAAAGTTGAGCAGCTCTCATATGTGAACTGTAGACTAAAATACAGAAAGATTATTGAAAAGAAAATGAAAGAGTTTGAGAACAGGAATCAAACCTTGGAGATTCAGTGGCAAACTCTGAAGAAAACATTGATTGATTCTGCCAGAGAGGCATGTGGTGAGGTTGTGTGCAAGGATAAAAAAATCAGAACTCCCTGGTGGACACAGGAAGTTAAAGAGGCAGTGAAGGAAAAGAAGAAAGCATATCAAAAGTTCCTGGCAAATAAGTCAGCTTTTACTCTTACAGAATACAGAGACAAATGTAAGAAAGCCAAACACTGTGTATAACTAGCCTAAACAAAAGTCATCGGAAGACTTTGGCAAGAATATAGAAAATAAATATCAAGAAGGTGGCAAAATATTCTGGAGGTTGTTGAAGAAGCTTAGGAATGGTGGAAAGAGTGCTGTAAAAGGAGTTAGAGATGATAAAGATGACATGAAAACAGGAGAAAAAGATATCCTTGAAGTATGGAGTAATTACTTTGAAAAACTGCTAAATGAAACAAGCAGTGATGACAGCGCAGTGGTAAAAAACACTGACCATTCATGCAGTCAGGAATACATATCCATACTTGAAGTAGGAAAAGCCATCAAAGGCTTGAAATGTGGAAAGGCAGCAGGAGTAGATGATATTCGACCAGAAATGCTGAAGTATGGTGGTATAAAAGTCTTACAGTGGCTGCACTGCATAGTTCAGAAAGCCTGGACAGAGGGACGAATTCCCGATGATTGGAGTAGAGCTCTCATAGTACCCATATATAAAAAGGGAAATAAAATTGAATGTGAGAATTACAGAGGTATTTCCCTACTGAGTGTTCCTGGGAAGATCTATGCAAGTATACTTGAGAAACGGTTGAGAAGAATTGTGGAAGAAAAGCTGGGTGAAGAACAAGCTGGATTCAGGCCAAATAGAGGCTGTCAGGATCAGATCTTCACTTTACGACGAATAGTCGAGAAAGCATGGGAATATGACAAAGATCTGTATTTAAGTTAGAGTGGTAAATGAGTGGAATAAGCTGCCAGAGTCTGTTGTGGGTGCTATGACAGTGAGCGAGTTCAAGGCAAGGTATGATAGATACTGTGAGAATGTTGAACAGCTGCGTGAACATGATGTTTAGGGCCTCCCTCGATGAGTCTAAGGACTCCTGGAGTAGCCCGTGGTAATAATAATAATAATAATAAAAAAAAAAAAAAAGTTTTGTCGATTTGGAAAGGCATATGACAAGGTGCCAAGAGATAAGCTATTCAATACGTTGCAGTTATATGGTGTCAATGGGGCATTATATCAAGCAATACTTAGTCTTTATTTGAGTTGTAAGTCAGCAGTTAGAATTGAACGAAGTACAGGAAGATGGTTTAATGTTAAATCTGGTGTGAGAGAAGGATGTACATTATCCCCTCTGTTATTCATTATCTATATGGATCACATTATGAAGGAAAGTGGTATTAAACGTGATATCAAAATTGGAGAAGGTAATGTCAGTTCTTTGCTTTATGCGGATGATGTTATACTTCTAAATAAATCCGCTATAAGTATGCAAGATTCTCTGACTAAATTGAATAGCTGTTGTAATAGATATGGTATGAAGGTCAGCAATAAAAAGACAAAGACAATGAAAATAGGCAGAATCATTGAAAATGTCAACTGTGTTGTGAATGGAGAACCTGTGGAACAAGTATAACATTTCGGCTACTTAGGCACGATTTTTACTGAAGATGGTAAATTAAATATAGAAATAGGAAAGAGAATCAGCAAAGCTGGTATGTGGGAAGTCAATTGAATAAATTCATATGGAATAAGAGAGAAATTAGTCAGAGCACTAAATTAGCTGTATACAAGGCAGTGTTCAAACCAGTTTTAACTTATGGATCTGAGAGCTGGGTCAGAACTAAAACACTTGACCAAAGACTAGAGACCACAGATATGAGAGTCCTGAGAAAGATTAGAGGCGTGAACAGATGGCATCAATGGCAATATGATATTAAAAATGAGGATATTAGGAAAGAACTTGACATTGTCAGCATCCAGGAATGCGTTAGCAGAGCTAATCTCAGATGGTATGGTCACTTAAATAGAATGGGAGAGAAAAGATTAGCAAAACAAGTGTTCTCTGCCAGGTTGGCAGGAAAATGACCCAGAGGAAGATCAAGATATAGGTGGATTGATACGTACAAAGTGCCTTAGACGATAGAAATATAAGATCTGATAATGTTGGAGTCTTGACAAGCAACAGACTGATTTGGAGGAAAATTGTAGATAGGAAGTTAGTAATGATGTAATTTTTTCATGTGGTACTATCATATCCTGTACACCCCTTGAGGGTACATGGCAGGAATTTGATGATGATGATATATTAGTATAAAAACGCAGACCAGTTTCGCTAGCTACTGTCTAACTTTGTCAAGGCTCTACCGGTACACACAAAAATTAAGAAAGAATACAGAAACGTTTGTAACTGTTAGGGAGCTAAGTTTGAACATTCATGTGACAATCTGCGCATGTGTTGAGATTCTTCAGTCAGTATCATGGATGAGTGTTGTATGAGAACGCGTTACATGATTTTTCACGTACTGTAGTTCCGCTAAACTGAGTGAATTGATGAGATTTTTCCATATATCTTATTTTAATTAGCAAGGGGTTGTTATAGGATCGATGTTGGAGAGGTTTTACAGCAAACAGTGGGAGATCAGAGGAGAACCAGAGGACATCTCTGGAAGCTGTATAAGGAAGGTGTGAGCAGGGGAGTGAGAAGCAGGTTTTTTGCATGTAGAATTGTGAATGATTAGAATGCCTTGCCTGAGAGTGTAGTGTCTGCAGGAAATTTGAGTGTGTTTAAGGCATGGTATGATGAGTTGTGTGTATGACAAAATGACCTCCTAGATGATTTTTTGACTACATGGGGTCTTGGGATAATAATAATAATAATCTATGGTATAGTTTTTTATCATATAATATAGAAATAAACAAAGAATGAAGGTATTCCCCTTAGACTTGAAAAATTATTTTTCAAGGGTTCTTTGACAAAGTCTGCTCTAGAAGGTAAGCTGCATGAGTGAAAAGTGTGCATTTATTTATTTTTATGTGAATTGCATCCATGAAATGTTAACCCACTGTACATTTAGTAGTACAGGTATGTTAGGGTGAGAAAATATAGAAGGCTCACTCTAAAAATGAAATGCAGTATTTTCCAAGTTAACTTGAAGTTTCCAATAAAAAAGAAAGTTCAATCTCATGTTGACTAATGAAAATAGAAATTCCATATGTTCCACCTAAAGACTTATAAATATGAGTCTTTAGGTGGATTTGTCCAGAGTAGGATTTGAAATACTATTCACTTGGCTAATCAGGTGGGCATATCATACAGGTTTTGAATAATGGTTAACATAAACATACTCACGGCAGATATTTATCCAAAGGGAATGCAAGTGCTCTTACTTTTTCTCTTGAAGCTTTATCAAATGAATGCTCCTTACAAGAATATAACTCCACAACTCCACCTAATTTAAAAAAAAAAAAAGAGGAATAAAATATACTTTTTAAATTTCAGTGAAAATATATTTAGATACTGTATGTTTTTTCTTTTTTTTTTTTTTAAATAATTTATCTAAAATAAAAAAAAAAGTTAAATGCCAAATTTTATTATCATTAATATATAATCATTATGGGACATTATATAAAACATCTGAAACTACAACTTCTGAATTTGCTGATGCACACTGGCACAGAAGTAATACTGATGTGGGTGTAGTGGTCTGTAGTGTTAGGCAGCTTTTAAACTGAAAAGCTTGGGTGCTAAATAATACACATAATAGGGTGATTATAATTAAAGTTCGCATTTCAAAAGGCTGTAACTGGGCAAAACAGGTGTTTGATACCAAGAGACCCAGAGGAAGACCAAGGTCTAAATGAATTGATTTGGTCGAAAGTGCTTTAGAAGAACAGAATGTTAGATATGACAATATTGGACTGTGTTTGCAAGTAATAGAATGATTTGGAGGAAAATTGTTTATTAATAATGGTGTAAACTTAAGCATATAGTCCTGTCATAGTAACCTGAATACCCCTTGGGGGTGTATAGGCTATCCAACATTTCCATATCAGGAAAACTGATGAGGCTAGGGACTTCGATGATGGTGGACAGCACTGAAGTTCATGAGGACATGCTGCAAAGTTCGTAAAATAGCTCAAAGGATTAATTGGATGTTGAAAAACATGCTAACAAGAAAAAATGAAGTTATTACCCTCTTTATGAGGCTATGATTTGAGGCTGCATCATAACATTTCACAGTTGAGATTTTACTGTATTTCAGAATATTTCCAGAGTTTAGGGATAAAAGAAGCAGAGTTCATGACTCATAAACTTTTCCACATTTCAAGTTTTGAATGCCCTTTTCTACCTCAAGTATCAATATATATATATATATATATACTCTTCTTTGCATTCCTCTTGAAAGTTTTCTGGTACAGTTTGGTCACTGCATTTTTCTCTGTATTCTTTTAGGGCATCTGCTGACCTATTTGCTAGGAACTTTTGGTATGCTTTCTTTTTTTTTCGAGGACTGCTTCTTTAACTTCTTGTGTCCACCATAGTGTTCTTATATTTCTATCCTTGCAGACAACTTAACAGCATACCTCTCTTGTGAAATCAATGTTTTCTTTACCACTGAGATTCCAAGGTTTGGTTCTTGTTTAATTTATTTCATTTTTTCTTAAATAATGTTTGTATAGTCAAGTCTATAATTTACTTGTAAAAGCTGCTCAACTTTAATTCTTTTTAAAACTTTCTTATATACTGTTCATTTTAATGTGATATTCATTTTTATTCTGCTTAGTACTAACTAATGATCTGTATACTCTTGTATCCCAATGACATAGTCAATGAGGCTTTTTTTATTTCTCGTGTCTTCTCTCCATGTGAACTCTCCATGTCCAGTAAATACTTACTATTACCATACCAATTTTCCCCAAATGTTTCTATATGCCTGGTGAGATTCATTTCCTACTCTGCTGTTCAGGTCTCCAACAAGAACCACTTTTTCCATTTTCTTTATGTCAGCTGTCTGTTTTAATGACTCGAAATATTTCTCCACTTCCATCAATAACCATCCAGCCACAGAATCCAGTAAACCAATCTACAAATAGTGGTCTTGGTGAGGTCACATCAAGGCCTTTAGAGAGGCAAAATGATCTTATCCTCACACATTACGGTTTGTTTCAGCATCAATTATCCTCCAAACTGTATTGATGATCTTTGCTATGTGATATTTGAAATTTTATTTCTTTTTCCCCATAAATTCGAACACCTAGCTTCATCAGATCCTCCAAGCATAATCCCATCAACATGATATGCCAATGGAAAATCTCATCATATCAAAGTGCATAACATTATACTTACTTCACTGAACTGACAGCCACTATTATTAAATGAATATGAATATTTCTGTGGTTTAACAGTTCTTCAGTTAATTTTGGATACTGAGACGATATGTTTCTAAACATATAACACGTTTATTAAAATAAAGAATATAATCCAATCAGAGGTACCAAAACTTATGTATAAAAAAAAAGACTAGAAAATAAACTTCCAACATCTTTCTCTAAATCCAGAATAATTTAATAATAAGGTGGTACACCTTTTGGCAACTTGTATAAGTAAATATAACCTCTCCATTGCTTCTATCTTAGTATCACCACTTCTGGGTCTGGCTCCTGCTGACGAGACCTCAATAAAGGTCAAAACCGGTCTGGGTAATGGCCATTCCCTTAATGCACAGCATTATACATGTGGGATGCATTATGGGAGATGCTGAGACAAGGAGTGATGAGAGCTTGGTCCACCTTTACTACAAGTTGCCTCAGTCCTGAAGATACTTCAAGTGCAAACTTTGTTAGCTTACACTTGGATAAAGGAATAAACTAAATTTATTACGAGAAATAAGATATCACTATCTTCTGATGCTATTCAGAAAAGACCACTCTGATTCAAGGATGACCTCTTTTCCACAACCTCGCTCTAATTACTTTCTCATAATGCGCAAACAGATGTGCTGTTTCTGCATTATGCCTTTCACATGGGAAATTTTGCACTACCTATCTACCTTTGCTCTTTGGAAAAGTCTTTCCCCAAAGATAATGACGTTCCACTCCTCGACATATACATCAATCAGTTATTTCTTTCTATTTGACCCCATACATTTGTGCATTATAGTTTTTGTGATATTATTGTTAAAAAAACGGATATTAAAAAACAGACAAAGGAGGAGGAGAGAATGAAAGTAGAAATATTGGCAAAAGAGGTGTATGATGCCAAGACAGCAAGACCAGAAGAAGGAAATCAAGATCTGGATTGATGCATTTAGTAGTATCTTAGAAGACAAAATAATGATTTGACAACACTGGAAAACTAACAAATCACCCCCAATCTAGCAGACTAATTTGAAAGAGGAAGAAAAAAAGTTAACAATACTGTAAACTTTATTATGTGGCACTTCCAAAGGAGTAAAACAACTTACAGAGACAGACTTATCTACACCATACAACCCACCAACTATGCATTACACGTACCCCATCCAACAACTACACACCATGCCTACTGTCCGCTAATAGCATTTATGTTATTTGCATATATTATTCTTATATGGGTACGTAACACAACTTTCATGGATGACTACTTGTTTACTCCCTATTTGTCATGTACTGAAAAATTTCTTTTGTGCCAATGTTATAAAATCCCTTTAACAGTTTATAAGTTTCTATAGTGTCCCTGGCTGTCAACTAAATTCTGTAAGACACATACTTTCAAAATATTCCTCATATTGAGCATTCCACAGACTTTAACCAGCTTGGTCACACATCAATGCATACTCTCCACCACCTTCTGATCTCCATGGTCTCCTTATAAAGATGGATAAAAACCTCCCTATCTTCTCGATGTATTCTTCCACATCCAATTAATTCTTTGATCCCTTTTGCTAACTTTTGCAATATGCCCTCTGAACTTCAGATCTCTGTCCACCATCACCACCAATCCTTAGCTTTGTTAATTTCATTCCAGTATCATCAATGTTTGTGATTGCCAGCCTGGTTGGCCGAGTGGTTAGGATATCCACTCTCCAGCCGAAAGGCTGCGGGTTCAAATCCAAGCATGGGCATGAATGTGTGTAATTGTCTGTAAAAATACTAGTGGTGGAGGGTGGTAGATGCTGTTGGCATAGATGATGATAGTAATTACGGTTGGTTGTAGTTGGTGGAGACAGAGAGTTGTGCCCTCCCTCAATGAGTCTTTGGCCTCCCTGGAGGTGTGACGTAATAATAATAATTTTCATCCTTAAGTGCCGGCCTCATTGGCCGAGTGGTTAGCGTACCCGTTCTCCAGCCATAAGGCTGTGGGTTCAAATCTGCCATAAGCATGGATGTTTGTGATTGTCTGTGAAAATACTAGTGGTGGTGGACACTAGATGGTGTTGGTGTATACGATGTGGCTTGCTGTAGTTGATGGATTGAGTTGGAGATGGAGAGTTGTAGAGTAGGTGCCTTCCCTTGATGAGCCTTTGAACTTCTTAGAGATGTCACGTAATAATAATAATAATCAAGGTCTATAACCCTGCATTTAGCAACATTGAAATGACAGTCATTATTCTCTACTCATGATGACAGTTTATTTAAATCATCTTGCAGGACATCTACATAAACTGCATATCTTTTCCACACATACCAAATCATTTCCTATAACATTAATATGCAAATTAAAGAGTAGGTGTCCTCATTCGTCTCGATTTCAATGCACAATATACTGAGATTCAATGTCTGTCAGCAACCCCCATCCATTCCAATTTACTCCAACTCATATAGATTTTCATGCAATATTCTGTTAAATGACTTTCCAAAGTTCAGCAATATCATGGTGTAAATTGTTTCCTTTATCCAATCCTGTTGCCACTATCATAAAATGTAAATAAATGACTAAAAGGACCTACCTTTTAAAAACCTGTGCTGTCCAAAGTAAAGTATGATATTCCTATCCACCTAGTTCAGAATTTTACCTTTAACCAACTTTTCAAATACTTGAACCACCATTCCTGAAATGCTATTTGGTCTGTAATTTCCTACTTCTATCTTAAAAGATTTATCGCTTGGTGATATTATAAATTAAAGATGCCAAGAAATTATATTCTTGGTTTCATCCTTTATCCAAGTGTAAGCAAACAACTTTGTGTGTGAAGTCACTTCATGGCTGGGCTACTTGTATATAGATACTAATGACTTCACATCAATTATCTTAGTATTCCATAATGCAATGCCCATATCCTTACAGACATCATTGCATTATGAGAAGGGCCACTACCCAGATGAGTTTCGACCTTTATTGAAGTCCCATCAGCGGGAGCCAGATCCAGAAGTGATACCAAGGGTGAAGTAATGCAGAAGTCATATTTCCATACATTCTTCTTCTTCGGGTGTCATCTTTTATCGAAGGTCAGTGACCACCTTGGCAAAATTTGAGCGATCTCTTCAGCCACTCTGAACAGTCACTGAGAACTCGTGCCAGTCCACTGTCCGACGTCTGCCAGCCAAGATTTTCTTTGTTTTCCTTGTCCTCTTCTATCATTTATCTTTTCTTTTATAATCAATTGAATCATTTATTTTTCATTATGAAGTAGATGACCAAGATATGCAGTTTTCCTTCTTTTTATGGCATCTAAAATTTCATGTGATTTCTCCATTTGTTTCGGTACTTCTTGATTGGACATTTTTGCTGTCCATGGGATTTTTAACATTTGTCTGTATATCCACATCTGAAAAGCTTCAAGTTTATTTTATTGGTGTTGTCTTCGAGGTCACTGCACTGTACAGCAGTACAAACCATGTATACTCTAAGTCATAAATTTAAATTGCGATTACAGTGTTGATTTCATTAGGAGAAAATTTTTTCTTGCCATTTCAATTCTTTTATTTCCATTTCTGGATTACATTCTTCATTTAACCATCATTCAAGATATTTAAACTTTGTCACTCTATTTGTTTCCCGTTTAGAGAAAGTGTTGAATTAAGAATTGGTTTCTTGCTTATGACCACGAATTTAGTTTTGGTGATATTTATTCTTAATCCCCTTTTTTCACTCTCTTCATTCACTAGTTCCAGAAGATCTTGAATACACAGCCAGGAGAGCTGTGTCATCAGCATATCAGATGTTACTGATGATTTCACCATTTACATTAATCCCTTCCTCTCTTCCTTTTAAGATTTTTTGAAATATGGCTTCTGAGTATATGTTAAAAAGAAGTGGTGACAGCACACATCCTTGCCTTACTCCTCATTTGATGTTAATGGAGTCTGTAATAATGTCGTCAACTTGAACAGATGCCTGTTGGTTCCAATATGTTTTCGATGATCCTGATGTCTTTACCATCTAATCAAATTCATTTTAATAATTCAATCATTTTAGTAAGTTGGACTTTGTCAAATGCTTAATTGAAGTTGATGAAGCAAATGAATATTTCCTTGTTTGGTCACTAAATTTTTGAAATAAGATTTGAGAAAAGAAAAGAGCCTCTCTCATTCCCAAACCATTTCTAAAGCCGAATTGGCTATCACTGATGGTGTCTTCACATTTTCTGTATATTCTTTTTTGAATTATTTTCAGAAACAACTAGGATAAAGGATGAAACCAAGAGAATATAATTTCTTGGCATCTTTTATTTATACTTCTGTCTTATAGCTGTATTTACATAATAGAACTATCTTACCCTTTTTCCACTCCCTTGGAACCTTGCCAGAGTTGAGACTTAGATTAAAGAAATTTGTCAGAGGCACTGCCAATTCTTTTACAGATTGGCCAACATGCCATCCAGTCCTAATGCTGTATTCTCATTGATATTTTTCATGCTAAAGACCTCTATTCTTCTACCTCAATTCTCACATCAGTAACTGGAAAGTCTCCATTTAGATGATACACCTTTCCAAAGTGATCACTTACTGCTGAACTATTTCTTCTGCTTCTATCACTTTCTTGCCATTAACACTGGGTAAAGTTATCTTTCTATAATCATTCTTTCTCTTGTTCGTTACATAGTGAAAAAACTTTCCAGATTTATTCTAGTCTGCTTAGCTAATTTTCTCTCATAATCCAATTCAGCCATCCTTAGATACTAGTCACTCTTCTTGCTTGCATTTTATATTGTTCGTGAGCATGCTGATCACATTTTTGTTTATATTCCTTATACAATGTTTTTTTTTTCCAGCTCCTGCTTTATATTGCTATTCATCCACTTAATGTCTATTTGGTTTATCTTCCTGATCCTGGGTATGCAGTCTGATACCACCTCTCTCTCTCTCTCTCTCAAATAATTCCTGTCCACTTCCCATGCACTACTGATATTCCTTCATTGTAGCTTCTTATGCCATGACATTACTCCAAGTTAACACCTAAGTTTTGTCATAATCAACAGCTTTGTAGTTCCATATCTCATAAACCCTCTCTTGACTGAATTCCACATGTTGGATAATTACTTATAAAATTGCATTGTCACTTTTCTTGATGAAAGGTAGTTACTACTGTAGTTATAGATGACCTTCTGATGTTATTACCAGACTCAATATCCTCAAACCCCATCCCCCTCTAACATATGCTGTTTCAGGTAATTTCCCCTTAGATAAATTCCATTTCCATATTACTATGTGTCTTTTCCTCCTTCCAATCTATATTTCCATACATGAAGTGTCCCCACCCTCTACAACAATTGCTTGGCTTGCACTCATTGTTTTAATCTGCTGAGGCAGAGTATCAACATCTTTCTCTGGACTCCCACGTCTATAGCAGAAACCAATAACATTTTGTCCTATTGGCCTATATCTCTAACCAGATGGTCATAAATGAAATATCTCCCTGAGATCTAATTTGTGTGTATTCTCTGGCCAATCTGCCTGTATGGAGGATAAAAAAAAATCTGAGTTTCCAAAGAAAATAAAAAAAATGAATAAATAAAAATAAATTCTGAATGAAATTGGATAATTCATCTATAATTGAAAAAGTCCATATAAATGCATGTTAAAATTACCTACTTCTTCCTAAACAAATTTCAGTACTGTACAGTGTTATCCATAAAAGAATTTACTTGAAGAAATATACTCATTCAGTTGGTTGAAAAACACCTTCTTAACTGTTATGATGATATTATTCTACATGAACTTAATTATATAGTACTATCATAGAAATTTTGTATACCTTTTGAAGATGCATGTTGGAAACTGATGCTAAAGAAAATTTCTTTATTAAATAATACTGTTACTTCTTGTCTGCCATTAGTGGCAAGAAAAAGAAATTCTTAATAAACAAACATTTATGATCAAGTACTAATCCATAAAATATGGATTAGTACTTGGTTGCCTTTCTTGTAATGCTTAGGCTGCTGTGCATGTTAAATTCAACACTGCATTTGCTTGTACTTAGTATATTGAAAGCAGAAGCATATAGATCATTAAAAAAATGACGACTACTGTGACACCCTACAATGCATAGTTTCACAGGGTTTCTCCTGCTTGTACTCCCATCCCCTTTAGTGCTGAGGAAGTCCAGCTTGACCTGGGAACACACTATAAACTTGCAACAGGGAGACTAAAATTCTTAATTGTCACTGCTTTTGGCTTACTATTCCGTAATTTATTAAATGTAATTAAAGGGAACCTGACATACCTAAAAGCTCGTACAGTTCAAAATTTCATATGTTAAAATGAAAGGTTGGAGTAAAAATTTAATTTAAAAAAAAATTAGCCTACCCACAGCCTAATGTACTATAGTAAGTTTACACCCTTTCATGGGTAGGAGTCGTATTTTAATAATAACAAAAACTTACCTATTATATATACTGCATCATGCTCATAGTGTTCTAAAATTTCAGACGAATGAGGAGTAAGGTAAATAATATTGTGGTTAGGGAAGATGTCCAGATAACTTTTGTCAGTTATTGTTAAAAAATTATTGCTGTGATAAAAATCAGGAAAATTATTTTCTAAGTATTTTAACGTCATGCTGTTTGGATGTAAATTACATATATGTATATCATATGGGTACGGATTGAGTCTATTCAGTGTGTACAATTTTATAATTTGCATTGCACATACTAATTTCTCATTAAATTTCATACATCTGTCATAGTCAAAATCCATTACAAGTTTTGGGCCAAACAATTTTGCCTTTGCTAGCCTATGGTCACAGAGTTTAAGAAAGTGCAACTGTGATGGCGAGAGAAATAACCTATATCCATTCTCATCTTGCTTGCTATTCAATTCTGCCCGTATACGCTTTTCAGCGTGCCGTTCATTCCTTAACCTTATATATTCCATCTTGCTAAGATATGCATAATACCGCTGTCGCAAACTTTGGCTATTGAAAGATAACAACTTAATCACATCTTTAACTTTTAACTGTGGAGGAAGTCCTCTATTTGTCAATTTGTGTTCATGAAATTCTCTATATATTTGCCTTATTTTATTTTGGCGATCAACATCGTTGATACTCAATTCATCAAAGCGTGAAACATCTATACCGCAATCTTTGTCACTTGAACGATCACATTCCACATGTTTCAGATCTGATATCTGCCGCCTTCCACGGTAAGACCACTTATAACTAAAAATATAGAAATCCCAACCACGCCGGTTTAGTGCATTAAAACAACACCCATAAGTTTTATGATATAAATGCATACTTGAACTTCACATAAATATAACAGCTGAGATGATTTAAATGAGGTGTCATGTAATAATAATAATAGACAGCGGGCTTATTGATATTCACAGCACATCAGTGGCGGCTCGTGGCTTGAAATCATAGGAGTGCTGCAATTTTCGAAATATACATACATACCGTAAGTACAGTTTATACGTGTTTGGATAAAATATCACAATTATGGTAAACATGAAAAAATATTGTTTATTATCGATTAAATTATACAATTTGATATAATTCAAAATTACTTAAAAATAAAATATATTCTTGTTTTGTTTCATGAAAAAAAAAACACTGTTTATTTATACAAAATAAGTGGATACAACATTATTTCCAAGAAGAATATAGAAACTCTAAGATAGAGACTCTAAGAGTTTCATGTCGAATATATAGAAACTATAAACGTTTCGGCAGATCCAAGCGTAAGCCAACACCTGGTTCATGTTAGAGCGACTCGTAGTAAAGGTGGAGTAAGTCTGATCACTATCCTTAGTATTTTCTATAATATAAAGCACATCTCTTTACGGACATGTATGACGCTATACATTATGGCGGGGGAGTCACTACCCAGACCGGTTTCGACCTTATTGAGGTTTCATCAGTGAGTAGTTAGACCCAGATGTAAATACTGAGGTTTAAGTGATGCAGAAGTTATTCTTTACCATACGATTTGCAAACAGGTGCACCAAGAATTACTGAGATAAAGAGCCAAAAAGGCTTCACTTCGGCGATACAAAATTATACAAATATCCACTTAATTTGTATAATTTTGCATCGCTGAAGTGAAGCCTTTTTGGCTCTTTATCTCAGTAACACTGTTTATTATTATTAGACACCTCCAGGGAGTCCAAAGACTCATCGAAGGTGGGCGGTGGGCACCTGCTCTACAGCTCTCTCTCCACCACTGACCGCAACTACACCAACGCCATCTACTACCGACCACCACTACTACTGGTATTTCCCGCGACAATCATAAACATCCATGCCTATGGCGAGATTCGAACACGCAGCCCTATGGCTGGAAGGCGGATATGATAACCGCTTGGTCAGCCAGGCTGGCAATCGATTTTATTATCGATAAAATTATATAGTTTAGTATAATTCAAAATTACTTTAAAATAAAACGCATTATCATAACCCCAATAATATTATAAAATAAAAACTATAACAAATATTATGTCTTTAATTATAATGTCCAAATATTTAAAGAGAGAGTAAACATGATAAGCACTATGAACACTAATACTGGCACAAACTGCATATAAACAACAGTGGAACTGCGCGACGGACAGTGCCGCATTACGTTAATAGCTCGCATCTCACTATGACGTGCATATACATGCGCGCGTAGCAATATGACTGTGGTAAACACAGTGCTGCTAGCGTCCTTCACACTCCTAAGTGCTACAAGATGGATTTTTATTATTTTTTATACAAAATAGAAGTGTATAGGATTGTTAATGATAAAATTAAATATTACAAGCAAATATAAATAAATTAATAAATATAGTTAGATATCAAGAAAAATAGAACCTGTGTAGCTCAGTGGATGTGGCGTTTGCACATTACAGCGCTGAAATGCACGAAGGAAGATTTGGTATTTCGAATCTAGTCGGCGACTAGAGGAAATATTTCTAAGCCTTTTTTCGAACGGATCCCGAGTTAATCGATCTCTGGCACGGGCAAGCGGGTTTTTTCTCCCGCAAACTCAAGAACATCGACAGTAGAACCACACTGTTTCAAACATCAAATTACTGTATATTGTGTCAGGGTTAGGGACCATGAGATGAAGGCACTTGTTCAGCTGCCTCTTCACTACACGCTGCTCAATTATTGATAGCCTTGGGCCAGCTATCTCTGATTGGGTACCAATGGAGATTAAACTGCCCACTCAGTCACCAAAAGTTAGATAAGGCTAAAACGGCCTTGCCTACTCGCTATACGGGAATAAAAATGCGTTAGCTGATTTTTTTTATTGTGAAAAATTGGGTGCTGCAGTTCCTCAGTGCCTATGCATGAGCTTCCCCTGCTGCACATTTTCTTCCATCAAGAAATCACATTTCAAAACTTCAACTAAAACACCCAACTATTGCATCACCAAAAACGCAAAGTATTTTAGCTTTATAGATATTTAAACATTTACAAACTAGTGTCCCCTGCAGAGAACGATTTCAACATTTTTCCTATTAATAATTATACAAATATTCATAAATGAAATCAATACTGAAGTTAATATTAATATAAAATATTTAATTACAAATGCAATTGCTACAACGATATACTTTACTCATCTGACTATCTCGAATTAACTGAAGTGTGGAGAAATTTGCGATAGCGTGGAACTCCAATAACCATCAAGGCTTGTGAAATAGATCAGGTATAATCACAATATAATTCTAAAGTAGTTATTCTAGTAAAGACTAATGCTTTGTGGCATACTTCAGAAATAGTTATTTCTAAATTGGAAAACATGTAGTGCAGCATAAAATAAATTTAACTCCTTTTGTTCCTTCCCCAAGGGAAATAATGGAACTCCCTTATCCCCAAAGTTTCCAAAAACACATAGAAGGCATCCTCTATTATCCTTTAGTCATAGAAAATAAATAATGAATCTAAGATTTTCAGAAGTATATATATTCATGTTTGGAACTAAACCCAAATACTCTGATTGTTACCTGAAATACTAGTAATTCTGTTGTCGTTTTTTTCTCTCTTTTTCTATCGCCTTATTATAGGTATTAGGTAAGGCCTTTTAACCCTATCTAGCTTTTGGAGACTGAGTGGGGATTGAACCTGGAGACCAGTGGAGACTGAACCTGGCAGTTCAATCTCCACTGGTAGTCAATGAAAGACAGCTCGCCCATGTCTATCACTAATTATAAGCGGTAGCCAATGAAAAGACGGGCAAAGAAGTGCTGTACTCAAGACTGTAATTGAAAAATAGTCAAAATTGAAAATAGTCAGCGATATTATAAAGATAGTGATTACGGAAAAAAAATTAAAATAAATAAACTCCACTAAGAGAGCTGGCTAGGTATAGATTTGATTGATTTTCATCGATTGATTTCAATTGGCATCTGGGGAGTAGAGTATAGTAGATAACTGCCATCATCTTGCGCACCATAAATTAGAGTATATATTATTGTCGGAAAAACTATTAGTTTTATGGTTAGTTTTCTTGAGTTACATGCTTAAAATCAGAATTTTAGTGAGAAAAGTAAACAATAAAGAATCAATTGCTTTTGCCAGAAATTGACTAACTCTGAAACCAGTCGAAGAATGGCTTAGAAAATTTCTCTAGTCGGCGATTAGAGTCGAACTTACAACTGTATTTCTTGGGAAAATCGTGCAATATCGATCGAAGCGAAGCGCCATTTCATCTGTGCTACACACTCAATAGGACAAAAATATAGCACAGCAATGGTGTGTTTGGACACGTGATTATGGAAGCTACCTGTGAAGGTGTTTCTTGAAGATGTAGGGTTGCTTCTTGAGAACATCTGTATGAAAGGCAATTTCACTGCACAGAGGTAGATGGAATGAAAGAGGAGGATAAGAAGCTGGTTCGATTCTACAAATTTGCTTAACTGCATACCAAAGGTGATTAGTAGTTGGTAGTTTTCTTACATGTTCAAAAAATAATTAAAATAGTAAACTAAAATGTAAAAGAATCAATTAAGAAACAGTAGCATTCAGTTTGGTGAAGCATTGGCAATGAAAATTAAGCTGGAAAAAGAAGTTACCTATTATTCAGATGGTTGATTCACAACTCAGATATATCTGATTTGAGTGGTTTTGGGTGCACCGCACCAAGAGAAAAATATAGATTTTTTTATAGTGTTAGACTTTATACAGATAAGAAGTAGTGTCTTAGCCTCTTGGGTACGATACTCAGTTTTTTAGGCTGAAGATATCAGACTAACATAAGAGGGGACTGGAATGAAGTGAGATCATTCTTATAAGAGCCGTAATTAATATTTTGAATAACAAAGGCAACTAATCATCATCCTTGGCCAACAGTAATAATGGAGGCCAAGGCTATCCATAACTTTGTAGTAATCAAGTTTGAGAATACAGCTGACATGCTCTGCCTTCTTGTAGTCCTAAACACACCAAGATATTTATTACCATAATTAACTCCTGATGCTTAGGGATGTACACAATGCTATGAGAGTATAACATGAAAACTTTAAATGCTTACAAATTTCCTTTTACAAGTGGACTCCAGATTACTTTGTTGTCTGTCAGGACCACCAATATTGTGTGATCGTAAATGTTGGTCTTCTAAGATACTTTTCATATGTCTGAACAGCATTTAAGCATTTCAAATGCTTAAATGCTGTTCAGAATTCATGTTGGAGGCTTAATGGAATATTATCAGCACTGAGAAAGGAGTAAAACTAATTTTAATACTTGGAGACGAAATATTGGAATATTTCGTCTCCAATAAAGACAAAACATCTTCAGAGATTACAAAATTAACCTTTTTGTGTGAGTGTTGTTACAAAAAGTTTTTAGTAATCCCTGAAGATGTCTCTATGACAGAGACGAATTATGGGAAGTATTAAAATTAGTTTTAATCCTTTCTCAGTGCTGTTAATCATGTTGGAGGTTCATTAAACCTCCAACATGAAAATACTTCTCACTGCATCAATCGACTTGGATCTATGTCTTGCTTTGAGTATTTTACGTTCTGTCCTGCAATCAAACTCCTTTTCTTTGCTAATCTTTTCTCCCATATTCTGTTTAAATGACAGTGAGATCTTAGAGAAGTTCTGCTTACACATTCCTCAATGTTAACAATGTCAACTCCCTTCTCAACAAGTTCATTTTTAGTATGAGGATGCAACTTTTGCATCTGCACTCTCTGCTTATTTTTCTCATACTTGTCATATCTGTAGTGTACAGCCATTGATGAACTAGTTTATTTTGAAACCTTCTCTCAAATCCGTGTTTAAAGTGTTTTTGCACAAGTTTATTGTCTGAAGCTGCCTTGTAATCAACTGAATAAATTGTTATTCATACTAATTTCTTCAGTTGACTCACTTACCATCGCAGCTTAGATCATTGTTTGTCTCTTTGTGTAGACACTTCTATGGGGCCCAAAGTCTAATCGTGGGAGGTCCCACTACTCCGTTGCATATGGTTCCCGTTTTCCTTACTTAATACTCTAAACTACACACAATATCATCTACTGTCCACCACCAGCAAAACCAATAACATTTTTTTGTTTGTGAATTGTGTATATTCTTCTGGCCTGGTCTGTACATGGGATGAAAAAAAACCCAAGTTTCTGGGAGAAAAACTTCGCTACCTCTGGTTGAGATCGGCTAACCCACTTTTGATTGAAAAAGCCAAATTTCACTTGCCATATTTAAATTTTCGTAGATATCGTGATGACTCATGTTGAAATTTCCAGAAGAACGAAAACTGTGTATAACTGGAATGGAAATAAAAAAATTTATTAACTAAATTTACGCTTAGTATCTCCACTCTGCCATTATCAAGAACAGTTTAAAGACACACACACACACTAAGCAGAGAAAAGAATCAAATGACTTTTGAGAACAAGAATGGTCTCATGCATAAACAGAGATAGTGGTGCTCTTTGGGGGTAACAAAAACAGGCTATAATAGCCGTAATTATAATTGAATCAAATGACTTTTGAGAACAAGAATGGTCTCATGCATAAACAGAGATAGTGGTGCTCTTTGGGGGTGTAATGTAATTAAGGGGGATCGGATTATAGCATCAGTCCGATTCATGCATAAGCTAAGGGTGTCACGCTAAAAGGGCCTTATCCTCAATATGGATAACTTAAAATTACCCAATACAGAAGCCTCTTGAAAGTTATAGTTTAGGGTCGTGAAAAGCATAAATGTAGTCCTGATTACTGGAGAGTTAGACTGCTAATATTCAATTCAATTTACAGATTATAATTTAACTGATCCTAAACTGTCAAAAGAAGTAAGAAATATGACAAAAAATAAATTTCAAGGTTACTTCTGTGTAGCTCAGTAGAAGTGACGCTTGCATCCTCTGCGATTGGCCTCACGAAGACACGCTTATAGTTCGAGTCTAGTCGCTGACTGTAGGAACTTTTTCTAAGCTTTTCTTTGACCCGTTCCCAGAGTTAGTTGATCCCTGGCACTCGCAAGCTTTTTTTTTTCTCCCGTAAACTCGAATTTTTCATCCTGTAAACTTATGAGCATTTATCGTAGAACCCACATTATTTCAGACAGGAACATATCCTGTTAGGGTTAGACATCAAGAGATGGCAGCACTTGTTTGCTCATCTCTTCATCGGTGCGCCTATAATTAGTGAGAAACATGGGCCAGCTATGTCTGATTGGCTATCAGTGGAGATTGAACTGCCCACTCAGTCTCCAAAAGCTAGATAGGGTTTAAAGGCTTTGACCATTCGGTATGAAGGAATAAAAGTTTTTAGCTTATTATTACTAATATTATAAGTTACTTACTTAACATTATTGTGAAACACAGTAACATTCTAAACACAACAAACCTAAATACAACTAAGATATATACAACTTTGAGTCAACAGCAACAGTTTTATCCTGTGCTAGAGAAGGTACAGTAAACCAAAGTAGAGTGCACTCCTACATAGCTTACAATGCCAAAGAAAGCTTATTTATACCAGAAACCATTAAAGTCAACCTAGCAGGTCACTACTTCATGTTATAAATATCCGCTTTGAAATATATACAATTTCATTTTGTATCAACGCAAAGGCCTGTGTAGCTCAGTGGAAGTAGCGCTTGCTTCCTCTGTGCTTGGTCGTTCGAATTTAGACTTAAGTTCAAGTCTAGTCGCTGACTGTAAGAACTTTTTCTAAGCCTTTCTTCGCCTGGTTCCCGAGATAGCCGATCTCTGTCAGAGGCAAGAGGGTTTTTCCACCGAGAAACTCGGGTTTTTCGTCCTGTAAACTCAAGAAAATCGACTGTAGTACTCCCATTATTTCAGACAATAACATATCTTGTCAGGATTAGGTACCAAGAGACAGCAGCACTTGTTTGCCAGCCTCTTCATCGTTGGCTGCTATAATTATTGATAGACATGGGCCAGCTATCTCTGATTGGCTACCAGTGGAGATTGAACTCCCCATTCAGTCTCCAAAAGCTAGATAGAGTATAAAGGCCTTTCCTACTCCCTATAAGGGAATAAAAGGCTTTATCTGATTTTTTTATCAACACAAACGCACTTCGAAAATATAAGAAACGACAGCATTAAAGATGAATAAATTGAAAAAAATAATAACAAAATTGCTAAGGCTATTTCATCACACTGATGCGAAATATCACATGCAATTTGTAGACAAAAATATACTATTGATGGTGGTGGTGTCCGGTAGATGGCAATGCTGATAGCAGTAGTGTTGTATAGTTGGAGGATTAGTAAGGGAGACGGTGAGTTGCAGTGAAGTAATGTGCTCTCCCACAATGAACCCTGACGTCTTGGAAGTGCCACATAATAATAATAATCATATAGAGAAGAAATCTACTAAAAATAAAAATTAACGAAAACGAGACCTCACCATTATTGCTAAAAAGAAGATGAGCTATTAAAATATACAAAAAATAGATTAACTATGATACCAAATGAACGAAAACAAAAGAAAAAAAAATAAAACAAAAAAGGGAAAAAATAAAAGGGAAAAAAAGTCCTAATGAAGTCCAAGAAAAAAGTATAGAATTTAAAATCGCAGCTTACTTACAACAACACTGATTAAACGACAATCATTATTAACAGCTATTTTAATAATGATTGTCGTTTATTCAGTGTTTAACTCAATTTTTTTTTAAACTGTAAATATAATGTGATCTATACCATCTCTTGGATCTCTTTTTTTTTCTAAGCCCAATTCATTAATTATCTCTGACTTTCTATAGTCTCATATTCCCAGTTGATATTCTGACCACCCACATTAATAATGTTGAAAATCTTATTACTCTAAGTAAACAAATTTCTGCCTATCATTTAGCAGCAATCTTTTCAGCCATCCGCTTCTACCCTTACCTAGATGCAAGTTTCTTAACTATCCAAGACTTCCGTAAATTCCGGTTCCTCTTTTACTTCTCATTCTGGGCATAATACTGAAAATAACTAATGGTCGACTCAGTTTTCTACTATAGTTAGAAAGTATATTCAGGGATATAATTTCAAGAAGATTAACTTTGTTTAATGGAGGTGATCCTGATTTCAAATAAGAACACTAAAGGGTATTTGGCATAATTTAGCGACAAATTCATTTAAAAAAAAAATCAGCTAACGCCTTTTATTCACATACACGGAGTAGGTGAAGCCATTGCAGCCCTATCTGATTTCCTAGAGAATGAGCGGGCAGTTCAAACTCCACTGGTAGTCAATCAGAGATAGCTGGCCCTAGGCTATCACTAAGTTTAATCAGTGATAGACACAGTAGAGAGACGTCTGAACAAGTGCTGCCATCTGGTGGTCCCTAACCTTTAACATAATATTTTTAATATCTGAAAACAGTGTGGGTTCGACCGTCGATTTTCTTGAATTTACTGGACGAAAAACCCGAGTTTCATCGAGGAAAAACCTGCTTGTTCGTGCTAGAGATTGATTAACTCGGGAACCGGTCGAAAAAGGATTTAGAAAATGTTCCTCTATCGCCGACTAAAGGAATATTTTCTAAGCCTTTTTTCGACCGGTTCCCGAGTTAGTCGATCTTTGGCACGAGCAATGTTTCTCTAATCAGCTTAACCTAACCTAACCTACATGAACATGTTCCTATAGTTGCCGACTAGAGGAACATTTCTCTGTGTTCCTTTAGGTGGCGACTAAATTTGAATCCAAGTCTTCTTTTGTGCGGACAAGTGTCGTGGAGTGCAAACGCCACTTCCACTGACCTACTCAGACTCTGGCAAAATCATTATGGTAAATAAATTTATAAATATGGAATCGTTGCAATAAACCAAGAAATTTTCAAAGGAATGAATTCTGCATATTAAAAACAAAACTATAAAAAGGAATCTTAGCTTTGCAACCTTTCATGGGAAGGCTTCACATAAAAATCTTAAAAATAAAGCTAAGTATGGCTAGAAGTAATGATAACATATATGTGTTTTGTAGAAGTGAGAAGATGTATGTGATGTATAATCAATCCACATTTAATGATATGAATGAGTTTGCTCAGTGGGAATAGTCTTTTCTGTTTGGAGGTCAGTAAGATATTCAAATTCATGTGGATGATGTGGAAAAATTATAATCCACTGATTTAAAAATTGCATTCATCATATCACTGATAGGAGCCATCTGTTCACGGACCAAACATTGTTTAATAAAGGGAGATCGATTATCACATATCAGTCTACTCTTTAATGAAGATGCCACAAAGAACAAATTTAACGTAATAAATCGGATAAGATTTATGTGGATTTCAATTAGACCGCTGGATAGCGTTCCACATCATAAGTGTCTTTTCAATTGATGACGCGTATAAGCCGATCTCAAACAGAGAGAGGAGATTTTTTTTTTTTTTTTTCTCTTCCCGGAACCCCATTTTCCCTCCACATACAGGAAATGTGCCAGAGAACATATTCAGTTAACAAATGGAAATAATATTAGTTGGCGGTAGATGATGGAGTAGCATACAGAGTGGATAATGTAATGCGTAGATAGTGGATTATGTCTAGTCATGAGTCCTCGGACTTCGTGGAGATGTCACGTAATAATAATGACCCGATGAATAAAATAATGTACTTGCGATTGCTTGTTGAGGTGGAATAATAAGTTAGTTGATAGGCAGAGGACAAAAGCAACAAGTGCTTAGAGGTACGTCTATGACCGGAAGGTGAATCCCAGTATGGCGTATAACAACATCATAAAACTTTGGTTTTATGCTGTTGTTATTTAGTATATATTTATTAATGCTTTAGGATATTATATTAGAAGTAAAACTTCCCTGTTTGATGAACATGAAGCTGTGGATAAAAGGAAATGCCTATAATGATCACATTTCTTTACGGCATGATCTTAAGAAAATGAAAAGTGGACGCAGAAGTAAGAGTTTAAAAATGATATCAGGAATCATATAGTGAGACACTTAATACATTTTAAAAAGATGTAAGCGTAATTAAAAGAAATTTTAACTTTAGGAGAACCGAAATTATGAAACTTCAATATTGGTTTGTATATGTATAGAAAATAAATAAATATTTGAAGAGGATGTGAGGAAATAAATAGAGTTAAGGTAAGATACGAATTAATATTCAAAAGACAACATATGTTTGGGCCATCGTAATGATTCTTAATTTTTTCAACCGCATTATTCCGATTTTTTTAGTAGTGGATTATAATCCGATTGTTTCGGTGGGTTGGTTTGGCCTTGGGGTTTTCCCTATACACAAATAAATATTAAATGAATCCATTCATTCTATATACCATTTTATTTCTGAATAATTGACAGCGGGTCTTTATCGGATGCCAGTCGGTGAAGACTCGTTGCCAGAAGAGTAATACTGTCTATCTTTTTTTTTTCCCTCCTTGGGAAAATATTACAGTGATTTCAAAATAACTTTAACTACTTAGTGGTCCTAATCCTAAAGTTGCATTACTTTCTGTGAAACCATCTGTGTGTGTGTGTGTGTGTCTGTGTGTGTGTGTGTGGGTGTGTATGTGTATGTGTATGTTCTCTGCAATATTTTTCTGAGATGTTGCGTTTAAAAGTATTTTCTGATAGAAAAATACCCAATAACTTGAGCCAACTATGACTAACTCCGAAACAGCACGCACTTGCACATAAAGTTTGGAAGAGGTTTAATTGCAGCTACTAGCTGGAAGACATGTTCCTTAACCAGACGTAGTTTTATGAACGACAATGAGAAAAAAACCTGCCAATCTCAATTTTCTTTGAATTTCTATCGGAAAATTCACAAGACTTATCTTTAATTTCCAAACGTTTGTTAAGTGGGCGTTTTTATCTGGTTAAGGAACATGTCAGCGAGAGATTAATTACCAAATGCTGAAAGTTCTTCATTCTCAAGCGTGGAAACTAAACAACACTGATAGGAAAAGATAAAGGAGAAGAACGAAAATCTATGTGGGTGGTAAGGATGGCGAAAAGAAACAGCTGTTTGTTGCCTTGATTTCAGTGAAGATATTAACTTAAAGTAAGTAGGTGAAACGTGCAATTAGCTGTTACTAGAAATAGTACTGCGATCATTTAGTAATAGCATGCGTTAGCTTACATTTTGTTCTTAACTTCTAATTGTTAAGTTTTCAAGAGTTAGTTTTATCTCTCTTTCTTATTTGACGTGAATATGTTCCAATCATCAAAGTGAAGGTACAGATGCTTAATTCAACAAAAGAACGGTTGAACTTATTCACCTAGTAGGAGAAGTTGAAACAGTCTGCGTGTGTCGTTTTTTTTTTTTTTTTTTTTGAATCTTCCTAAGAACATAAATCGAACTCTAAATGGGAGAAGTAAACACGAAAGTGCAACCAACTGTATCAGAATAAACACAAGTGATGTTGACCTAGAAACTGATAAACACAGTTGATTTGTCTGTTTGTATGTACTGCTTATTAATGGATCTGAAATTGTATATATTGTATATAAACTCGTTGTGATACATTTTGGCATAATTTTTCTATTAGCAAAATGAATTTGTTGTAAAAATAACGAATATGAAGAATTTTTTAACACAATGCTAGCTCATGGGAAAGTCTTGCACATGTTTCCTTCGCACCTGCTTTACGCTTACACGTAGATTCCACACCTTATTATGGAGATTTAGTCGAAACCAGATCCGACAAAATAAGTTGATTTAATACTGTCAGTAAATTGCGTAGTTCTATTCGGTTTACTTGTTTTTTCGGAAGAAAAAAAACAGGAATTTCAGATGTAAAGCACTGATAAATGAGTCTAAGAACTCCTTGGAGTTGCCCGTAATAATAATAATAATAATAAAAATACTTTGAACCTCAGAGGAGATTCAAACCCAGATGTTTTCAATCAAAGAATATCGCCGAAACTGAATAAGCTACTAGGGTATGCAAATAGTTGGAGACCGTAAATATAGGATTCAAGTGTTGACTGAAAGACAGAACTTTAGCAACCACCTAAAAATGCTGGTAATACAAAAGCATTCAAATCAACCAGAAAGTGTCAATAGAAAATCTTAGAGATCAGGTACTGAGTAGATAAAGCGAATAATAATAATAATAATAATAATAATAATAATAATAATAATAATAATAATAATAATAATAATAAATATTTAGACAATATACCGATTACCCTCACCGTCAAAAAAAATAATAAATAAAATAAATAAATAAATAAAAAATACTAAAGTTTTCCACAATTATATAATCTTCCCAATTATCTCACACTCCCAAAACTCCTCCTTCAGTGATACGCGAAGCAAAACCAAGAAAAACATTAAAAAAATCAATAAGAATAACACACACACACACACACACACACACACACACACACACACACACACACACACACACACACACACACACACACACACACACACACCTAGAAAGGGCACAACAACAACAAAAAGTTGATATTTTTCGGATAGTGTGATTAGCCTTTTAATGGACTGAACAATACCTCTAACCACCTTATGCCAGCATAGGAACACCATATCAATAGCCTTCTCCGTCTACGAAAACAGCAAAAAGTGTCCGTTTCCTTTGAAGATATTCTCTCTCACTGTAACGCAGTACAAGAGTTTAATGCCGTTCATAAGATCTAACCGGTTAGCTGGATACTAGTCTCTCACAGACTGTAGTGGTTTTCTCATAGACGTTCTGTTTTCCGCTTCATGCCTACTTTACATGTATTTTTATAGGTACTGTTCCGATGACCTGGCTCTCACTATTTCTTGCTTTCTCCATAAGCCTATAAACACGCGAACAACTGCTAGTCAATCCGATTGATGTCCGGCTAGAAAATACAACCCGAATTTTTTATTCTCGTCTTTAATTCATTCAATCTCAGTGGATTGGAGCTGGAATTTCCACTGAGAGTACAACTGGAGGTTGTACTCTCCATGAGTAAAAGAGTAAAAAAAAAAAAAGTTTCTTCTTGACAGGTAATCTGCTAATTTCCGAATCTTTGTGTGTGTGTGTGTGTGTGTGCGCGCGCGCGCCTGCTTGCGTATGACCAATACCTTCTCTTATTAAATGTCATTTGCCGGCAACTCCATCCAAACGCATAATATTTCGTAAATGAATCAAATACCCGCCACACAAATCAAAATTATGCATGCTTAGCAGGACATTAACAGTAATAAGAGTAATAAGTAATAAGAGCCATAAATCTATGAACATAAATATAAACAAAAAATAACACAGGTGGCAGTGTAGTCCTGTGTAAAGTGGTGTTTACATGCAGAGTGCTAGGCAGCTCGAAGAAAGACGGTTACGAGTTGAATTCTAGTTGCTGACTTACGTCGATTTCTGTCACTGGCAAATAGGGGTTTCCTGTGAGAAACTCAGGTTTTAATTCCGCAATTCATATAACGCGATCGCAGTGTTCACATTATCACTATTAGGCAAGAATACGGATGCTAGCGTTTAAGAGAACAAAATGGCAGCAGTCGACTGCTGTCTCATCCGAAGAGCTTCGATTCATTGATAGCTTTGGCTAAAGGCTTGAAGGGTGAAGAGACTGGCTGCTCACCATTCTTCAAAGAAGTTACCTAAAACAGAATGATTTCTCCTTACTGCCTTTGGGAAGGAAAAGGCATTAGAGAACTTTATAATTTTTTTTTATTCAGTATACAAACAAAATAACACGCATATGCACATACTTTCATGCCATGAACATGATCATATACTAGGGAACCTGCCGCACAAACCATATGCGGCGAAAGATGTGTGACTATTCATTTCGAGAATAGTCACACATCTTTTTTTGATTGACATGTTTTTTTGATAGGATTATTAGTTATTAAATATTCGTTTAAATATATCAATTCTACTTATTGTAACAAATATCTGTATCACAGTATTAATATTTGTATAATTACTGTTATTTACTAGTAATTTCTTTGAAAAAGAATAAATATTTAAATAAAATCTTCTTCTATCATATGGAAGATGACATCACCGACAACGATTCGAAGTTATTATTATTATTATTACCAGAGACATCCAGGGAGTCAAGAACTCATCGAGGGAGGCCATACAATTCGTCTCAGCTGTCCCACCTGTTCTTCAATTTATTCACGCTTCTTACACACACAACATCCACCGGCAATCCATTCCAGTCACGCACTACTCTATGAGAGAAAAATCTAGCCCTAACCCTCTTCTTGACTGCATTCATTCTCAACTTCCATAGATGCGCTCGCTTCCTTTCCCAACACTCTATAGAATGAAAATTTTGATATACTGAAATTCTGTATAACCCTTTCAGAAGTTTGCAAGTCTCAATTATATCACCCCTCTTTCTCCTGTTTGCTAGTGTCTGCAGTCTACAAATTCTCAATCTGTCTTCATAATCAGTATTCTACAATCCTGATATCATTTTTAACACTCTCCTTTGTACTCTCTCCAATATACCAGAATCACAACGGAAATCAGGTGACCAGCGCTGCGCAAAATAGTCCAAGTGAGGTCTTATCAAGGCCTTGTAAAGAGACAAAATGACTTCCTTATATTTACATGTCAAAGTTAGTTTCAGAATTTCCATTATTTACTGTGTTGTATTTACAAGTTTGCTATATGACCCTTGAACTTCAACTTCTTGTCTACTAAAATTCCAAGATCCTTAGCATGATCAGTTTCTTCTAGCATAATTCCGACAATATAATACAACATTGGATATCTAATCACACCAAAGTGTATGATTTTGCATTTATTATCATTGAAATAACAACTATTTTTACTTGGCTAGGTAATGTGGTAACACTAAGGTTTATCAACTTTGATCGTGTTACGATGAATTACAAAGAAATTCGCATCGTGAAAAAAAATACTGTTTTTTTTTTTAATTAAAAAAAAAATTTTTAATCAAAACCAAGTACGACAGTTTACTTAACAGTTTAATTCTGTAATATTCAGCAAAAATTAAGAAGTCAATCAAACGATTGGCGAGAATAGAAATTTATATGAAATTTAGATCACCATTAAATGCCTATTTCACAGCACGAGGCTGTTCAAATCACTCTACGTAGAATTTTCTCTTTTGAGAAATTGTCATGTTTTGTTGATACAACAGATAAGATAAGATTTTAACAAATTATCTATCTACATTTCCAAAACTATATAGGTGTCCAGATAAAACATCACAATTATATCATAGTTGGCTGAAATATATGAAGGATGAAGACCGTACATTGCATAGTGGAAATTATTTTAACTTGGTTAGCTCTGGTGCACATATTTTCAGGTTTACATTTATTATTTTATTTGTTTTTTTTTCGCTTGATACACAGTAAAAAGACCAATGTAACGAATGCAATTGTTGCATCTTTTATATGAACATTCAATGTAATAAGATCTGTGTAGTTAAAGTGAGGGGAAGCTACAAATTGTGTGCAGAATAACTTGTACAGTGATCAGGTACATCAGAGAATAAATCATCACTGTCTGCAAACTGATTTGTCTGGTCAGATGGTAACATGGACTTTTAATTTTAAATGAAGATTTTTTTAAAGCCCACTATAGGGCTCCATAAATAATTATTTAATATTTATCTATTATTTGAAACCTAATATTATTGACTAAATATTATCTTAATAATAAAAGTTTATTGTTATTAATGCTATTTAATCTCACTGGCGAACAGCTACATTTAATAAATTACGATATGTTTATTTATTACTATGAAGTATTAATATTTTTATTTATTCATCCTGCATTACAGATATAATATGTAATGATGTAATATGTAATTGAAGTTGAGTTATCTGATCCATACGACATACGCAAGGTCTCTCGAAATCTCGTTTTTTTTTTCTTTCCTCATACATGCCAATCAGCCTGAGAAGCTCTCAATTAATAGACAAATATACTCTGAATGGGCAGTAGATGGCGTTGCATGTAGATGGAGAATTAAGCAGTGCAGACAGTATGGGTTGTAATGTAGAGTGATCTTCCACGATTTGTTCTTGGACTCCCTGGAGGAAGAGACATAATAATACTAGTAGCGTTCTACAGCTAATTATTATTACCAATAAATGTTACTCTCTTCAGAATATAATAGAATAATGATAATCAAAATGAATGAAATTACCTCAAGGATTTTTATTTCCCGATGAGAGAAGCCGGATTTATTTTAGTCCTACTGAACTACTGAACCGGTAGGGAGTCTGTACTTGTGATTAAGTGTAAAAGATAGATGAGCATATGGTTATAATGATTTCGAATTGATTGGCGAAGAGAGAAAGAGTATGATAGACTTCTGTTGTCTTGTGGTCATAAATTCTAACTCATTCATGCATGCAATAGCATGAGTTTTAGTCTGTTTTTCTCAGTGTGAAAACAGCATTTTTTTAACAGAAAAAACAACAACACCCTTCTTGAATAGGAGAATGATCGTTACTGAATTAACTGATAAAATGCCTAGGAAAAATGACTTCAAGTCTGAGACTGGAATGATTCCTTTAACGGTCATTATTTAGTGATCTGTCTCTATAGTACAATAAACCTGTCCACAGAGCCACTATGGATCCGGTAATAAAATTAGCGGAGATATTCTAATTTGTAATTTGTAATTAGCGGTGCATTGTAATTATATAGGAGAGATGACCATAAGAGGTCATCTATATAATCTATATAATCCATATGCATTCTCTCATACAAATGCAAATAAAAATCTTGTAATAAACAGAGCACAAAGGGTTTCTTTTCCTATGCTGTGAGTAAGGGCTCTGCGGTATTTATCTACTTGTTACGATGTTCCGATGGCAAACAGAATCGAGGATAGGAAAGTGAAATGAGAATTTACTACAATAAATTTAAAATAATACGTTCAGGAAAGAGTTAAAGTTTATTAAAAACTTCTTAACAACTTATTTCTCTAGTATTACGTGTCGTCAGTGCAAAAAAGTGAATAAACGGCAAATTGCCTATTACCTTTTATTCCCGTAGGGAGTAGGCTAGAGGGTTTTAGTCCTAAAGTCTTGGAAACTGAGCGGAAAGTTTAATTTCCACTGGTAGCTCATCAGAGATAGTTGGACCAAGACTAATTGCATCAGCAAGCAGTGAAGTGATGGCTAACAAGTACCGCCATCTCGTGATCGCTAACCCTAACACAATATTTATAATGACTGAAAATAGTGCGGGTGAGAGGGTCAATTTTCTTGAGTTTACTGGACGAAAACCCGATTTTCCGGGAGAAAAATATCTCTTGTCCGTATCAGAGATCGACTGACTCAGAAACCGGTGGCAAAAAGGCTTAAGAAAATGTTCCTCTTGTCGGAAACTAGAATTAAACCCAATCTTTCTTCATGCAGTGTCAGGCGCCATGGAGTGCAAACATTTAAACCAATAAGAAATAAATACATAGTAGTAAAAATAAATACAATCTAAATAGATACAGCATTTTCCATATGCTTTAACGTTACTCCTAAAGGGTACTGCTATTTGATACAGGTAATTGATTTTGTGAATTTACTTCTCTTAGTCATTAACAGTGAATAGTCATATGACACTAATAACATTATTAGTTATATCAGGTTTTCACTCTTAATACCTTTGTTTCACTGTTATTAACTATTTAATTGTTAGCTATTTTAACACATCTTATTTGATTACACATTTTGATTCTTCAAGTTCGCTTACCATTCTAAAGTGTCTTGTTAACTGACAGGCATATTAAACGGTAATTTTATCGTTTTCAATTATAAACGTAACTATTTACTTGATTTAAACTTACATATTAATTTACTGTTCCAATCAAGTAAATAATTACGTTTATAACTGAAAATGATAAAGTTGTTTAAAATGAATTACAGTATAATAAATAATCTCTGCAGTAGAGTGAAACAATATGCCATCAATTGGCAAGCCTAGAAGCTGTTTTCTTCTCCAGCTCAAATGACGTATTTTAAGGAGTAAAAAATCTACATCAAATTTTGCTTCATCTTCAAAAACTTGTGTCGAAACCCATTGAATGTTAAGGATGCATGAGCTAAACGTCGCCAAATTCACCTATCCCGAAAAACAGCGCGTCAAATTCGCAGCAATGTAAAGTCAATATTGATTTTTTTTTTTTTTTTTTGACATGCAAGGTATTTTCCATAAGGAAATCTCCAGCCGGTTTATTGTCAATGGCTAGTCATGTGAGGTTTTAAGCAGGTTAAGAGAGAGCAAGGGTGCAAACGTCCAGACAAGTGGAAGAGCAAAGACTCCGTTCTCTACACCTCACTCGTTCTTTGACAATTCCTGGCTCCCAGGAAACATGGCAGTCATTTCCCCTTCCCTGGCTCAACTAACCTCGTTCAATGATATTCTTTCTTGATTTCTAAGATGAAATTCTGGCTAAAAAGACTTTGATTCAGGAGATCCAGGTGGAATTGCTGGAGATACGCAACACAGTCACACTTGAGGATTTCGATGGACTGGAATCATAAAAAAAACCGCTGGGATTGCTTTATTCACGTCTAAGGGATAATAAGTCGAAGGAAATAGCGAAACTAGGAGTTAGCTTAAGTAATTTTTTGTAGTAAGTCAAAATCTCCAAACCTTTTAGCAGCAACTTGTAAGACTGTTATTTAATATTCTGTTGCTGTATGCAGTAATTATGTTTTAAGAAACAAAGACTATTTTATTTTAGACTTGATTATTTAATGAATCGTTTCTGTAAATCAAGAAAATCAACCATACAATCCACACTAATTCAGAGAATGATATATTGCATTAGGGTTGGGGAGACCACATGATGACCACATGTCTGCAATACTCTCTTCACTGGATACTGTTTAAACTCGCCGAGAGAGTCAGCTCTTTCTGATTAGCTAAGACCGAAGACTAAATGCTCCTTTGTTTCCAAATATGTCTAAAACGGCCTTGCCTACTTACTTTGAGAAATAAAAGATTTAGCCGTTTATTTATTTAGCAGATTCTATAATTTTGCCTTGCGTTCGCTTTATTCATGTCCAAGGGAAATGAATAAAGCGATCCCAGTAGTTTTTTTTCCTGATTTCAGCATTAATCGAAGTCCGTAATCTTCACAGTAGCCAATAAGAAATAGCTGTCCCAAGAGTGTCACTAATTATCAATGGCATTCGATGAGAGAGGCAAACAAGTGACGCCATCGCACGGTCCCAAACCTTAGTACAGTATATTATTTGTCTAAAATAATGTAGGCTTTGTGATATTTTCTTGAGTTTACTAGACGAAAAGTTCCAGTTTCCAGCAAAAAAGAAAAACCGCTTCCTAATGACCAAGATCGACTAACTCCTGAATCACTCAAAGAAAGAGTTGAAATAATTCCTCTATTCAGCCAATTGATTCGAATCGATAATGTCGTTCTTCGGATTTCCGAAGAACGACATTATCGGTTTCGATATGGAAGCAAATGCCTCTTCCAGAGGAACACATTATCGTTATTACTATTATTATTAAAATAAACTAATCCTATCCATTTCGCAAATGTAGTAAGGCCGTTTAACTTTTGGAAACAGGAAAGAGCCAATCTCCATCCTTAGCGAATGATATATAGCTGACACAATTATGAATGATTTTAATTAACATCCTTGTAAAGAGAAATGATAACATTTGTATTCACTTGTGTTGTTTTAGATTAACACAGTATTACGGTTTAAATTAGTACGAGTTCACCGTGGATTTCTTGAGTGGTTGCTGTTGTAATTCATTGATACTTCCATGAAATTCGGGACTCATTGTGAGATGTCCCCACAGATATAATTTATATAACATATGTTTCTTTACAACTTAATTTTTATCATCATAAAATAACAGTAACAACTTTGGGCGATGATCAGGATTTGATCATTCAGTTTTCATAATACATTTGTTTCCTTAAACATACTCAATCATGTTGCATTCACCTCTTTTATCTGGCACTATATTCCTCACCATTCGCCATGAGAAAAGAATCCGCTCTTCGCTCCCTTGTTGATCGAAATCTTATATAGTTTCCATTAATTACTTCATGTTATTTCTCCTCCTACTGAAAACTCTCCGTAAATCTATTCTTTTCCTACCCCTCCGTTTCTATTTCTCTAATGTCCCTCTGTCTCATCGTCTTGCACTTATTTCAAACATTCTGCAACCTGCGGTCCCTGTAATTTGTTCTTACAGCCAACAGTTACACTTCTGAAGTCATCTTAGTTATCTTTGGACTCTTAATGTTTCAGAAGATCCAAATGAAAGTCCATCTTCTTATTCTATCGTTTTATCCATGTTAACATATTTCCAGTAACATGAAATACATTTACAAAAATAATCATTGAATTTTTTTAGTGCATCATTTTCCTTATAGATATTGTTACTGTACCTACACCTCCAATCATCCTTTCCTAACAACCTTTTCTACTCCAGAATAAATAAAACCTCATTAACTCTCTCTAAAATAAACAAAAAATAAATCAGCTACGTATTCTTAATTTACGAAGAGATTATTTGACACTATTTAGCAGCAACGTTTGAAAATTGGCTAGCATCTGATCTCCACTCGTTATCTAGAAGATACATGAATGAAGACCATGAATATTGAAATAATTTCAAGAATTATATTAATAATAAACTGAAACAGTTTAAGTATAACACATGAATTATATTATTGAATAATAAACTCATATTCAGGAAGATAGCAATAATTCAAGGAACATTCATATAATTAGTGCCTTGTGCGAATAATATGTGAAATGCATGACAATCAGAGGTTCGATTTTTTTTTCAAGTGTTTATATATTTAATTTTTTCAATTCTGTGCGACTGTTATATTATGTCTTAATTTTTCTTTAATTTCAGACTCCTGAGGACGATCCGAATGTAATTCTTAATGATATTGCATTAGTTAAGTTAAGTGCTCCGATAAAATTCATTTTACGTGAAGCCTGCTTGTCTTCCAACTTCCGATGAATTTCTACCTTGGCACCAAATGCTATCTACAGGATGGGGAGAAACTAGAGGTCGCTCGTTTAATTTGTCTTTTTTGAATATCATAAAACTTGATTTTTCTGAAATACTAAAATGAAATTCACCAAAGTAATTTCTGGTCAAACGATTGTGGTTTGCACTGGTTACATGGTTTATTTCACTGTAAAATTGCGTTATTTTTATTTATCTATTTTGATTATCATTCCCTTTCATACAGCTTAAATCATAATTGCTTATTCAAGGTAGTGGCTCGCAAAATGCACTGAAGCAAACGGGTATGACTATTCAGCCTTCTGAAAAGTGCAGCGATGTTAGTAGTAGTAGGTCTATAAATTTTGAAGAAAGTCAGATGATCTGCGTTAAGAATGAGAATAAGCACGGACCGTGCCATGTAAGGAACTTGTTATTATTTTTTATTATATATAAGAAATTTATGTAAGAATATTTAAGAATATGTAAGAATTATTAATATTATTATTATGAACAGGCATAAATAATTTAAGGTAGTCTTGAAAGGAATCTATGAAAGATTAATATATACATCTTCTTCTTCTTCTTCAACGTTTTGGTTCTGTTCACTGTTGGGCGAAAGTTTACCCCATTGTTTTCCAGACTAGTCGATTTTCTGCCTCTCCCATCCATCTCACTCCTGCAATTTGTTCCAGTTCATCCCTCCACCTTCTTCTCGGTCTTCCTCTTTGTCTTGCTCCATTCATTGGTCTCCCGTCTGTTATTTTTCTGGTCCATCTCTCGTCACTGCATCTGGCAATATGGCCAACTCATCTCCACTTAGCCTGTTTAATGTGCTTTACAATATCCATGACACCTGTTTGAGATCTTATCGAGGTATTTGTCTTCCTATTTCTTAATGTTATTTTTACATACTTCTCTCCATGCGATGTTGTGTTGTTCTCAGCTTTTTGTTTAGGTCTTCTGTTAAAGTCGTCCATGTTTCTCCTCCGTATGTTAGGATAGGAAGAATGTACTGGTCGAAAACTTTCCTCTTTAGACTCATAGGGATATCACTCTGAATATGTCTCTCTTTTTCTCATAAGCCATCCATCCAAGTTGAATTTTTCGTTCAATCTCTTTTCTTTGGCAATCCACAAAAGATAACAATTGGCCCAAATATACATATGAGGTAACTTGCTCTATTTCATGGTTTTCAACTTTGACAGTTCTTTGGTTTTTGTATTTATTCATCATTATTTTTGTTTTTTCTCCATTTATTTTTAATCCAATTACTCTGGAGGCTTCATTTAGCTGATTTAGCCTTCCAGATCTCCAAGATTATCTGCTATTAGGACAACATCATCTACACGTTTCAGATGATTCAGCCTTTCTCCATTTAAGTTTATTTATTTTGTTTCCCAATCAACGCTTCTAAAGACTTCCTCTAGTGCAGCTGTAAATAATTCGGGAGATATGGTTTCGCCTTGCCGGATGCCTTTTTGTATTGGAAACTTTTCACTGTTTTTATATAATTTAGTTGAATTATTGGAAATATGTTTTAGCGTTTCAATATATGGTTTCTAAGCTCCCTGGGGTTCAAGAGCTTTTGTATTGCAGATGTTTTAACTGATCAAATGCTTTTTCGTAGTCTATATAGGCCAGACATAACGGTTTATTGTATTCAATCGATTTTGCAACGAGCTGTCTTAATGTGTGAATATGGTCTAAAGTATTGTAATTCTTCCTAAATCCAGCTTGTTCACACGATTGCATTCCCTCAAGTTTAGATTTTATTGTATTATTTATAATTTTTGTGAAGAATTTATATATGGTGGGGAGTAGGCATATAGGTCTGTAGTTTTTAATTTCTTCCTTATTGCCCTTTTTAAAAATTAATATTAGAACTGAATTGTTCCAATTATTTGGAATTTTTCTCTGTTTTAGGCATTTATTAAAGATTTGCTGACTAAACTCTTTAAATTAGCTGTTTGATGACAGGGCTTCCTCTCAGTTTTAAAGTCTACCATAATTCCATCTTCTCTTGGAGCCTTTCCATTCTTCATTTCCCGCAGTGCTATTTCCACTTCACCTTGTAAGATCTCGGGGGGGGGGGCATCGTATTCTTCCTCACTCGAGTTACCCATAGATGCTTCTTGGATGTCTCGGTCTTTGTCTTCACAGAGTTCAGTATAAAATTCCTGCATTCTTTTGATTATTGTATCTATATTTTTTATACGTTCACCATTTTTTCCTCTTACAGCAGCCATTTCCTTTGTTCTAACTGATAATGTTCATCTTAGGACCTTTATATTACTATTGTTGTTTTTTTAATTTTCCAAGTATTATACGATCTAATTTCATGTTTCATCCTTTTGCGTATAGTATTACAAATTTCCGAATATTCTATTTTATTGGTGAACAATTCAAGAGAGATTTTGTTAAGATTTTATTAGTGTCATCGATGGTAGTAGCTGTGTTGAACTTTTTAGTTCAATTTTGAGTGATTCTCTATAACAGTTTTTATTGTGCTAGAGGTTTTGTAGATTCACTAAATTGGACTTTTTTCTTATGAGCTTATTCCGTTCTCATTTTTTGTTGATCCATACTTTTGCCCTTACTAGTCTGCGGTCACTTCCTATATTGAATCTATTAAGCATTTCGGTATTATTTATTACACATCTTCTGTTGAAGTCTAGTTCATTGTAGGTTTGTCCATTTGTGCTTCTCCAAGTCCATTTTCGGTTGATTTTCTTCTTGAAAAAGCTGCTTCTAATAAAGCAGTTATTTTCTTCTGCGAATTAAATAAGTCTTTATCCTCTTTCATTCCTCTCTCCACATCCAAATTTACCAATGAAGTTCAGATAGTCATCTCTGCTTCCAATATTGGCATTAAAGTCACCCATTTAATTATGTAGAATTCTTTAGAATTATTTAATATGAATTCTAATGTTTTATAGAAATGTTCAACCTCTTCACCTGGATGGTCTATGTTGGGGAATATATTTGTATAATTTTCAGTTGGTATGAAGAGACTTAATTCAGCTTTTCTTGATGTTATTTTATTAACAAACAGGACATTGTCCTTGAGTGTTTTATTTATTAGGAATCCTACACCACCAGTTCAGTTCCTCTCTCATTCACATTGATAGAGCAGATGTCCATCTTTTAATCGCATGAGAGTTTCTTCTTTCCTTCTTATCTCTGATAGGCCCACAACGTTCCATTTTATATAGGTCCAATTCCTTCATCAGTTCTTCCATTCCATCATCATCCCATAGAGATCTGCAGTTATATGTTCCTACTAATATCCTTCTAGCATTGTGCATTGTACGTGGTCTTGGTCTCATTGTAGAGAGTGGAGACTGTAGCATGTTTTTCGACCTTGACCTTGACCCTCTGCCTAAGTCCAGGACGCGTCTCTTTTTATGCTAAGCGACAGACTATAAACAGCGATAAATCTCATCAACTCATCCTTAGAAACTCTTCAGCAAGGAATCTAAGATGGGGGGGGGGTATATGTAGTACATCTTACCTGGGCCTGGGAAACAAAAACAGAATAATTTTGTTTAATTTGAGCCTCGGGTCTGGGTCAGTCCTAAGGGGGTGGAAAGAGGGGGAAAATAGTTCCGCTCCATAAAGGTGGTTCCAAGGCTGCTGTTGAAAATTACCGACCAATCAGCATAACAGGGATCGTTATCAAGGTCTTAGAGAAAATAGTCAAGAAGAAAATACTAGATTGGATAGATGAAAATGGGATACTGTTTCGGGGACAGCATGGTTTTGTGAAGGGTAGGTCATGCCTCAGTAACTTGCTCACGTATTATAACACAGTGACGGCTGAACTGGATAAGGGTAATGGGTTTACAGTGATTCTACTGGACCTCGCTAAGGCCTTTGACAGCATACCACATGGAATTCTAATCAGTAAAATGCAGCATATGGGGATGGATATAGGGTTGGTGAGATGGATAGGAGGGTGGTTGACAGAGAGATATCAGAGAATGGTTTATTCAGGAGTAGAATCCACAAGCTGGCCATCCACAAGGAGTAGAATCCACAAGGATCTGTTCTTGGACCACTGCTGTTTAATTTGTTCATTAATGATATAAAAAAGGATCTGAAAGGAACAGTTCATTTGTTCGCAGATGATGCAAAGTTGGGTAGGGCAATAGTGAATGCAGATGATGTCAAAACTTAGCCCAGACCTCCAATCTATCCAAAAGGATGATTTGGATAGATTGGAGGTCTGGGCTAAGGAGAATGGATGTCAATTTAATGTGGCAAAATGTACGGTTATACATTTTGGGGTGAAACGATTAGCAGCAGTTTACTACATTGGTGGAACTGTACTCCAGGAAATTGATGAGGCAAGAGATTTAGGAGTGTTGGTGGATAAGGAGTTGAAGTTTAGGGAGAACATTGCAAAAGTGGCCAAATCAGCTCATCAAATCACTTGGTTGCTGAAGAATACGTTGACGAACAGAGACAAGAATGTTATTGTTCCTCTGTATCGAGCCCTGATAAGACCCCATCTCGACTACTGTGCCAGATTTGGTCACCTAGGTTTCTTCTTGATGGGGAGGAGATTGAGAGAATCCAGAGGTGAGTAACCAAGATGATAGCAGGTCTGTGGAATGAACCTTATGAGAACAGGTTGAGGATTTGTGGGTTGCAGAAATTGGTTGATAGGCGGAGGAGGGGAGATATGATTGAGACATTCGAATTACTGATGGGTTTCTATAAAATTAATTCAGAAGATATTTTTGAGAACAGGGCTGGTTGTGGGAGGACTAGGGGACATTCATGGAAGCTGGGAAAGAGTGTGGTTAGTAAGGGTGTTAAAGCTGGGTTTTTTACTTGGAGAGTGGTGAATGAGTGGAATGGGCTGCCAGAGTCTGTGGTGGGTGCTGTGACAGTGAATGTCGAATAGTTGTGATGAACATGATTTGGGTCCTCCCTCGATGAGTCTATGGACTCATCGAGGGAGGACCCAAATAATAATAATTATTATTATTATGATTACATTCCCGTAATAATAATAATAATAATAATAATAATAATAATAATAATAATAATAATAATAATAATAATAATAATAATAATAATAATTATAATTATAATAATAATAAGTAAGTAAGTAAGAGCTATATAAGTAAGAGCTATATAAGTAAGAGCTATATATAAGTAAGAGCTACAAAAGTTCCTTTTGTAGCTCTTATCTTCTAATGTAAAAGATAAGAGCTACAAAAGGAACTTTGTACCCAATAAAATTCCTCTCAGACTTTCGACTCTCCTGCTAAAATTCCTCTTACGGACTCTGCCCTTCAGTAACAGATATTGCAAAACGGCACTAATTTATGACACCTCATTTTGTTTACTTTTCAATTATGAAAATTTGCATATGGCAATTTAGTGCTTTATATAATGTTATGTTTAGACAATTCAGCAAGTATGAAACCTGAAATATTTCATTTTTTCCGGCATTTTTGTTTGATAAGCGATGCCATACTCGCTTCCTCGCGCACACACATATACACAATATATATATATATATATATATATATATATATATATATATATATATATATATATATATATACACCAACAATGTCGGGGATAAACAAAAGAAAAAGTAACGTTTGGAGTTGAATTGTGAGGGGTGTGGTTGACTAGCTGCCGCACTCGTTTGAATGGTTTGCAATTTAGTTGGGAATTATTGTTGCGGTGAGCAGTTCCTATGGAAGTATTTGTAGATGAAGTTCGTTGCAGAGACCGAACGCCTGTGCAAAAGTATTAGTGAGAGAGGAGTCATCAATCAATCAATCTGACTACTCTTTTCTGTATGAATCCATTAATTTCAGTTTTTAATGGGGAAATCCCGGATATGAAAGCATATCAGGGATATAGATGATCTGGCAATATGTGATTTTTATATTGATAGGATTTGTTTGGAGTTAAATTAACATCTGTATCGAAAGAAAAAATCTAATTTTTTGAATGCAGAGGAGGCAATAGTTGTGATATGTTTGAGCTGAGAGAGAGAGAGAGAGAGAGAGAGAGAGAGAGAGAGAGAGAGAGAGAGAGAGAGAGAGAGAGAGAGAGAGAAAGATTTGAGGATAGAGTTATTCCATGGAGGTAGATCTCATCTTGAATAGCGATTTGAGGATTGTGAAAGGAACAGTGGATGAAAAGAATGCAAGTTTGTGGAAAATAATGCAGAAGTATGTTTTGCTACTGCTGAAGTTCTTAGTTATATCCAAATCCCATTGATGAATGTTTCAAACATTAGAATTTAAGGTAGTAAAGGTTAGAACTCTGGAGGTTGTGGTCATTTGTGCTTTCCAGGTTTTGTCAAACGATAAGGAGAGAAGTAATGTGCTATCATCAGCAAAACTGTGTACTCGATTGGCAGTCAGCTGTTATGCACTGCTCATGTTTGGAAGTAAAATGTGAGGCGAAATAACTGAAGACAGAAGATTAGGAACCAACCAACCAACCAACCACTTACTAGGAGTAAGCTTCCGGCCAGAAAGCTGGCAACCTAATTTCAGAAGTGCGCGGACAGATCGAATAATGGGGGATTTCTTACTACACTTTTGTGCCAAACTCGGTCAAAATCCTTGGAGATATCAAGAACAAACAGTTCAGAATCACCAAACCTTTTCATGGTTTTTGTTCAGATATTGGTGACGTAGATTAGATTAACAGAGAGGGAATCCACACAGTCCGTCCTTTATTAGATGAGAGTCTTCAAAGTGGAGTAGGAGTTGGCTGTTGATGTTTATTTTCATAACTTTTGAAAGACTCGAGGTGAATGGAATTGGACGGTAATTTTAAAGGAAATGTTTGTCATACCATAGAAACAGGTTGTATATGATCTAGTTTCCAGACTCCAGGAAAGATATACCATTGGAATAGGAAAGTAAATAGGCAGCATAAAGTGGAAGTGAACTCTGCAATTACCTTTAGAACAATTGTAAGGATGCCATGGTCGTGAAAGATATACCATGATCAGCTATGCAAGAATTGGAGGAGAAGTAGGAAGCCCGGCTGTTGGATTTTTTCTGTGAGTGATGATGCAATAGTCTCATCTGGATGTGATACTGGTGGGACTAGCGTTGGACAGAAGTTACGAAGGACGCCTTTGGATAGAGCCCATAAGGCTTGGCTGTCATTTCCGCAGGATACAAGTTTCCTGCTTTTAGCTCTCTCAAAATCAGTTTTCGATGTTGTAATAATTTTCTCGTAGCTGTACCCTGCTTTAAAAAGGGTACAATTGGAATTTCGGATGCAAGTCATTTGTGGTATTCTTGACACTTCGGCACACCTGTGTGTCGAAGCTGTAGAAAAGAGAGCCAAGGCTTAAATTTATGATGAGAATTTAGGGTAGAGCGGAGAATAGCTGTTTCAATGCCGATGTGAATTATTTCGGCGATCCTTTCTGCACCTAGGTTTGGCTGAGGTAACTGGAAACAGGAATCTGACTAAGTTAATGAGCCCTAAAGTTTCAAAGATGGTCTCACTTGGCTTTCATCTAATACCGTAACAAATATGGCTGAGTGGCTGTGTATGTGTTGCTCCAATGAGGGAAGAGATAGGTACTAAGGTGTGGTCTGCACTGCGTAGAGGGGCCAACAACATACTCAGCGTACTCAGATGAGTACGTCCTAAACATTCTGATGTGCTTTGGACAATTTGTGTGAGATAGTTTGGGTTTTCATAATCTCAGCCTTTGTGCATGTTTGATCTGTGCAATTGGCGAGTTTCATTGAGCTTGGTAAAGAAGTGTTTCAGGCTATTTATGCGCCAGAACTTTAGGAGTGTTTAAAGGTGGAGAGGGAAGCAAAATGGACCAGTGAGGTTGATTAGAAGACTGAGATGATATACTAGCAATAACAACGAAACCCAGCTACAAATCCGTAGGTGAGTACTTATCCTTGTTACGACTCTGGTCCACAATTTTTAATAAGTAAGCTGACTTCGCTACCAATGAAACTCGCAGTAGAAATAAAAACAACACCTCGGGATCCAACATAGTACTGTTATAAGTGTCCATCCGTCATTATATGACAGGAATCAACCTGTGATTACACAAATTTTTAAATACTGTATTATAATATTATAATTTTACACTACTTCCCTAGAAAATATGGAATGACAATATCTATCCCTACCAAATCCTATAGCATACTGAACAGTAATTGGAATCGTGTATGCTAAAAACATGCAACAATGTGCGGCCTCAAAAGAGAGGTTTATCGCTGTACTCAATGTCTAATAACAATAACGTCTGTTATTAATAAATTAACCACATCATAATGCATGTCGGAATACATATATCATGATAGACACCCCTTAATATTTTCTCTCACTGTTGTGTTATTAATAATTTCACTTAACTATATTTCAAAGTAATTACTCCACATATTCAGAATATCTTTGTTCCATGACGTATGTCATTTGTCATCTATCAACACTGTTTCCCATTGTAAGTATGGGAAAAAGTTATAAATTATTTATAGATTATTTATAAATATATATGTCAGCGCGGTTAGCTTAGTGGCTGTGCTACTAGGCTACTCCGGACATAGGATGCACCGGGGGGTAGGGCTGACCACGTCATCCTGTGAATGGTTTGAGGTCCGATGATTGATAAACCTTCGACACCACGAGGTAAAAGAAGGAAAAAGGAAGATGAGATGAGATAAATATATATCATAACCTTGTCTATATCGATGTCCTAATCACGTTCAGTTTACACCTTATGCATATGAAACAAATCAAACTAAGAAAACAAAATCAGCAACTCATGACAAATGACAATGTTCAATAGAATTCGTTAACACAATAAACAATCACAGCCAATGTTTTTTTTTTTTGGGCTATTTTCGCAGTGTACACCGTGCCTCGCCTTCTGGTTGGTGCTAACCACTGAAACGCTAAGAATTTGACCCGCTGAGCCATCTGTACCTTCGCGTTTAGAGCCCGGGATACCTTTGAACCCTTTGAATGGAAAGGTGTCCGTATTTGTGCCTTCACACCCGGGCTCTTAACGCGAATGTGATGTAATGTTTAAGCATTGAAAAGTGTCCTCTTCATGAAGCATTTGTATATTGTGTATATTTGTGTTTATTTTTAGGAGTCACGCGAAGCCAAGAAACAATTATGAGTCTTTGAAAGGAATAAATGCAAAACTATAATATCGGAGATATTGCTAATACGTGGATGTTCATCGCACAGCTAGCAATATAAGTTCTAAATTTCCCTGCTAAATATGTTAATTGTTATTTTAGAAAGGTTTTTATGTAGGGCGAAATTCTGATAATAAGGAAGTTGAAACAAGGAAGGAGTAGCAGATACTGATAAAAGCAAAGGAAATAAAAAAAATATTATATAATTAACATCGCAATTTCACTTTTATATATCGAATTTTATATATCATCATTTATCAAACATGTTGGTCGAGAAGAACATTACTTGCCATTTCCATTAGGAGTCGTGTCTCTTATGTTTTGAACAACGTCTCCTGCTTGGAGTCTTCATTTAGAGAATGCTAATGCTGTTAATGTACCACATGTGAATAGAGAAATGCCACAGGAACAGCCAGGCTTTAGGAGAGGTAGAAGAAATAGAAACCAAATTGATTATGGAAAGAACAAGAAATCAAAAGGAGGTATTCACTTGTTTTATTGATTATAAGAAATCTTTTGATTGCGTGGATCACAACAGTCTGTGGATTGTAATGAGATCAATGGGAAGATCAGAGCATCTGTGTGTGAGCTGTATGACAACAAAGACGCTTCAGTGAAAACAGCCTTTGTTGAAACAGACAGACAGACTGTGTTTGCGTGGAAAAACGGGGTGCGGAAGGGTTGAATACTATCACCCTATTTTTTTAATATTTATAGTTAATATATTATGAGAATGGCTAACTTTGACAAAGATCCAACCGGAATTAAGATTAGTGGCAGAAAAATAAATAATGTAAGATAGCAGGTGTGATTTCCTCATCTTCTGCTATGACACAACCCTCATAGCAGAAGATAAGGAAGATTTGGAATGGTTGATTCTATTCGTTAAAGAGGGAAATTAACAAGCCGGGCTTAATTTAAACATTAGCAAAACAAAAGTGATGGTTTCTGGCAATTTAAATGAATTTATAATAGAGGGAGACAAAATAGAAATTGCTGAAATTTATGATCTACTGGGATCTAGAATCAGAAATGATGGTAAATCTGAAGATGAAATGAACATGGGGGGGAAAAGCTATGTTAAACCTGACAAAAAATATGAAAGACAGGGGGTGTGAGTAAGGCCACGAAAGTTTGAATTGTCAAAGCAACGGTATTTTCAGTAGTGATGTGTGGATGTGAAAGTTGGATTATTAAGAAGAAAGACAAGAAGTGAACTGATTCATTTGAATTATGGATGTGGAGGAGACCATTAAGAATCTTATGTACTACAAGAATAACAAATAAGATTTTAGCGAGTATAAAGACAGAATGTTCTTGGAGGCGATGATCGCTAAACAAAAGCTGATTTACTTTGGTCATATTATGCGAGCTGATGAATCATAGGACAATACAATTATGTTGGGGAAGATTGATCTTACCAACTTGAACTTACAATCGCTGAAAGAAAGCACAAGAGGCGAGTAAGATGGAGAGCCTTTGTTCAAAAGATCACCAAGATTCGAAAACGACTGGAAGACATACAACAGCAACAACAATGCTGATGATTTATTGAGTAAAATGTCTGAACTCAGCCATGTATTTGTTTCTTAGTAAGTTTTAGAAGGGGACAATTTTATAAAAAAATAGACTAGTAATAAATTTAAATTTCATTATTTTAATAAATAAATGCCTGAATGTATTACTGATAATGTGCGACTTCTGACCTTTCACGTTTGATTTCAGGGAGACAGTGGAGGTCCTCTTGTATGTCGTAACGGTACTCAATGGGTCATAGCCGGTGTTACCAGCTTTATAACTGAGGACAATTTGATGGGTGCCTTGTGTGGACAAGTGCCCGCCGTATATACGAGGATCCATTTCTTTTTGGACTGGATTCGTGATACAATACGTTATGCTGAATAAAATTAGAAAAAGAAAAGTGTGTTGAATAAATTTCTGGAAAGAATTAAGTGCGTTGAATAAGATCATTTATAAAATTTCTACGAACATAGGTTTTTTATTTACATTATTATTGATAACTGTCAAATGACTTCTCTTTAAAACAACAATACTTAAAAAAACTAATAAACGTATAGGATTAGTTCTTACTTTGCTTTTAGAGATTGCAAAGAAAGCCCCATCCATGAAAACAGATATACGACCATTTGCTAGTCAGAGGAAAGAAAGAAAGACGCTTTTGGCAATTTGGATTTTTAACGCCTTTAAATATAAAGAAGTCGGATGTTGCAGAATAATGAAAGAGATTTTCGTAATACCTAAATAGGTTTGAAAGTTATGTAGCACTGTTGTATCTCATTGAGTCTATTCTGTTAAGAACCAACAACGATTCAGGATAATATTTGTTTAGAAAATGATTCAAATAAATATTAATCCCACTTATATTTTAACAGGCCACTGATTTGTAACGGGGTCATTATTCATTTGAACTCATTGGTTTGGAATACAAAACACATCGAGGACGATCACACCATTACACGAACTGAATACTTCTTCAACGAGTATGACAAACTGATTATAAATTCACATTACTATACACAAATAATACGAGTATTAGGGGGTAGAGTAACACGAAATGGCACAGTTATTTGTCCTGTTCTCTTTTATAGGATTTGGTTCAGTGAGACCTAAAGCTCACTAGTGGTGAATGCTGAAGGATGCAGATTGGTGGCCCTTCTGTGTTTGATAAAATTAGTTCGGTCTATTGGAGATCCTATTACTCTCTTTCGTGGATAAAAAAAAAAAGAGATCGGATTTATTTCATTTCTAGTTACTATAATATACAAAATTAAAGAAAATTTCCCATGACCTTAACACGATACTGAATGTACTCGGTTTGCACTCTTTCGTATGCGGGAATCATCAAAATAGTTCACAATATATGTTACTCACCAAATGATTAGAATATATTATTAGCTTATTTTAATTAAGGAGATATCAAATCCCACATTTTTTAAAACCGAATAAGAAACTCAGAGATTGGAATCAGAGAGTTTCATGCCAAATATAGTAAACTATAAAAATATCGGCGAATACTAGCGTGAACTAATGCAAGCAGTCTTAGTACGTAGTACAATACTGGGCAACTCGTTGCAAAGGTGAGTAAAGTTCTGATCGCTATTCTTTGGTATTTTCCATAATGTAAAAACACACTTCCTAGGAAATGTATGCTGTTATTAACTTAATATTACCTCTCTATTATTAACTTAATATTTTAGTGTGTTCGTATATATTTAAATATCATTTAATCAGTATAACTCATAATGAAACTAATTCGCGGTGTCATCTATTTACAAGACATGACTTTGTAGAGATTTTCAAATGTTTGAAAGGTTGTATTGCTTATCTGTCAAAATCTATGTTGAGTTCGGATTCGATATAGACGTATTAAACACAGAAACACACGTAAAAGTTTGTAATTTGGAGAAGTGCCGAAATTTGCGAAACTCCAGCATCATGCCTCTCTTTTCATGTATTGTAAATGGCAACATCTACATTACTAACAGTTATTATAGAAAGGTTTATTAATTTTTATCTTCAAGATAAAAAAAAACAAACAAAAAAACTGCAGATGAAAGATGTTTTCATAGTCAATAAAGGCCATGGTTTTTATTTATTTATTTTTTTAATTTGTGTTTCGATTAACAATTTTAGAGTGAAAATGGAGTCGATCCAAGATCGGCTTTTTCGGAATCCTTTTCTTCCAGTAGATTGTGACCTACAATTCGGTCCAGTTTCTCTTTTATTATTCTAGTAAATTGGAATAACGAGAGCTATTTTCCTTAAGAGGGTGAAGATTTTCCAGAAATCCAGACCATGTTAAAGAATATCTGCATTTTTATACAGTTCCTGGCCTTTTCCCATTTTCATCTTATTTATTATATTTTTTAGTTCTGACATCGTAATATTATCTATTACATCATTCTTTCTTGTATAAAAACTTGACTTATTTATTATCATCAGTCTAGAGATTTTTAAATAAGTTTCCCATGTTTCTAAATCTATTTTTTGTATTTTTACTTTTTTTATTTTCTAGTTCATATATTTTATTATTTTAGTGGTTTTCGGTTGAGACTTAGATGCATCTTTTTCTTGTTCTGTTAAAAATCGTTTCATCTCTCTCTCTCTCTCTCTCTCTCTCTCCATGTTTTTACTTACTTGTTTTGCAGTTGAACTGTTTCATTTGTACTCTATTTTTCCTTCTACTATCTTGGAATTTAGTTATTGACTGGTGACTATCTTTTCCTTTTATTATGTTTTTCTCTTTCGTTGTTCCAGTTTCAGATTTTCCCATTTCTCTTCTATATCGAAATACATTAACCCATACGCAGTTAAATGGATGATTATATTGTTGTGGATATTTACTCAAAACAACAAGCCTGTCCCATCAAAAATCATCCCTTACGTAAACATAACAGAAGCTTTGAAAACGCCATTCGAACAATTAGCAGAACATCATGAAACACATTTATTTCTTTATTCTTATGGGGTTGCCTACTTTCAAAAACTAAAAAAAAGCTACACAGTTTTTTTTTTTTTTTAGGTTGGAAATACCAAAGTCTAACTTAAGGGAGAAAGGGAATGAAGTGAGATCTTCCTTACGCGTGCGCGCGCGAGAGAGAGAGAGAGAGAGAGAGAGGGAGAGAGGAATGTGTCTTTTGGCGGTGGATTATCTTATCCTATTTTACTGGAGATACCGATTACTGAAATTCTTGATTTCTGAATGAATCATTCTGGAACTACAAGGTTTAAATTTTTTAATAATGTTCAGAAATCGCTATTATCGTTCGCAAACTAGTTCCCAACGTGCGGTTTTTTTTTTAAATCACGATAAGCGCATGAAAACCTTTCACTGACTTGTATTTCCAAAAGGAGTAGGTGGAGGTCCTTTAGCCCTAACTAACATTTCGATGAACGAAGGTAGTCAATAATCACCCTTGACAATCATTAATAACTAAATCCAAGGCTATTCATAAATTCGTAGTCATCAAGATTGAGAATATAGCTGACGTGCTGACATATAGCTAAACACATCAAGATATTTATTACCATAATTAATTCCTGATATTTAACATTGAGGGATGTACACGATAATATGAGAGTAACATGAAAACTTTACATGCTTACAAATTTCTCATTGACATCTGACTCTAGACTATTTTGTTGTCTGTATTGTGAGAATGTTGATTTTCTAAGACACTGTTAGCTGCATCAATCCACTTAAATCTATGCCTTCCTTGGAGTATTTTACGTACAGTTCTGGCATCAAAAGCCTGTTTCTGCTTTATTTATTCGTATGGCATGAATAACAAAACATGCAGTACAATACACCTTCAATTTAAAAACATATAAAATTAAAAGTCATTTTAAAAACCAATAAAATTAAATGGTTACATCCACATTGGTCAGATAGTTCAGAGCTTCTGGTGTAGCACTTAAAAAGTCCAATTTGTCTCCTGAATATGCTCTGAGATAACACTGAGTCACAATATGGTCCACAGTTTGTCTTTGAGCTCCACAATCACATTGAGGATGGTGGTCGTTTACCCCATTTAAAAAGCATGTCCACACATACCATGACCAGTTCGTATTCTATTAAGCTGAGTCCAGGATTTTCGTGGGAGGTGAGAGCAAGCATCAAAACTTTCTTGTAATTCTTTGAGAGAAAATTTTGTGATGTCATCTGTCTGGCTCTCCCACTGTTCTTTCCACTTTTGCTTCAGGTCAAAGTTAGATTGTAGTAGTAGTTGGGCTAATTGTAGTGGTGGATGTCTTGATCTCAATTGTTGTACATTTAAGTCTGGGAGATCTAAATGTATTTGTAGAGCTGTGTTCTCCAAGATTTTCTTATACCCCTGTAAGAGACCCTTAGTCCTGCGCAGATTCGGTGGAACAATGTTGCTAAGAGCTGGAAGCCAACGTGTGGGCGTTGATTTAATTGTGCCCGAAATCAGTCTCATTGTATTATTTAGTTGTTTGTCAACAAGTTTAACATGTGTGCTATTTAGCCACACTGGTGAGCAATATTCGGCAACAGAGAAAACTAGATCAAGAGCTGTAATCCGCAGATTATGCTCCCCATGTCGTACCTGTTAGTTTTTGTATTATGTTGTTATGGGTTCTTAACTTAGCAGAAACGTTTGTTAGGTGTTGCTTGTAAGAGAGCGTGCGATACAGGGTCATGCCCAAGTACTTTGGAAACTTATTGTGTCGTAGTAAACATCCTTCAAAGAAAATATGTAAAATGACATCTGCCATGTGATTATTAAGGTGAAAGCTTGATACTTCTGTTTTGTCTGGATTGAGCTGGAGCCTGAGCCTCCATTTTTTGTAATATTCACGTATTGTTTTCAGATCTTTTGTAAGTACATCTTCAGCCTGACTCATGTTTTTATGTCGAATGGCAATTACAGTCATCATCATAACAGAACTTGCGTGAGAAGGTAGCAGGCAAGTCATATATTTGTATAGGTTATAAAGTAAGGGTGCCAATACTGACCCTTGTAGAAGATTATTATTAAGTTTTCGTTGTGGGGACATTTTATTTCCTAATATAACTTGAAAGAAACGTTCAGTGAGCAGACCGTTTACATGGGACAATGCTAAGAAATTTGTATATAAGACCTTCACGCCATACTGTATCATAGGCTGCTGTTAGGTCCAAGAAGACAGCTGATGTTTTTTCTTGCTTCTGAAATCCAGCTTCTATGTATGATGTTAGAGTCAGCACTTGATCAGAGCAATCACGTTTTTCTCTAAAACCAGCTTGTTCAATCGGGACATGCTGCATAATTGTATGGACAATCTGTTGTACAGAAGGCGTTCTAACATTTTATAGGTGCAACTCAATATAGCAATAGGTCTGTAACTTTTTGCCTCCTGGGGTGGTTTTCCAGTTTTAAGAATAACAAATATTTTTGACTTCTTAAACTGGATAGGTAGTCGGACAGTAAATAATATATCAGAAAAGAATTCACAGAGCCTTTTTATAGTGTTTGTCCCGCTATTAATCAGAAATTCAGGATGGACACCGTCGAAGCCTGGGGCCTTGCCTGCTTTAATATCTTTTATGAGGCTTTTACTTCATCTATAGTGAAGATTGAGGCATATTGTGAGAAAGCAGGGGCATTTGTTTTTAAAGCTCTAAGTTCTTTCTTAATTGTCTTGGTATGTCGGTCCCTAGGTGCCCTTGACATATTAATGATTTGATTAGCTATTTTCTCAGGGGAGATAATTGTGCTTTTTCTTTTAAGTAGATTAGTTGTGGATAGTTGTTGGAGAAGATTCCAAGCTCTTCTACTTGATCGTTTGAAGTCAAGGTTTTCAACCGTATCAATCCGTTTTGTTTTTCGAGATGAGTTCAGGCTATGTAGTAATTCATCTGCTATTTCAGGATCTTCACTTTTCAGGAACTCTTCTGTAGAGATGATCACTCTCTTCATTCCATCCGGGGACATAATCTTTCCTCTAACCTCCAGGGATATATTTTTTCGCAGTTGATATTATTGCCCCTATAAATCTCTTGTACTCCGCAACTCTAGCAGGGATCCAACGAACACGTTTATCCAATTCATTCGCAAAATTTTTCTACTTTGCTTTTTTAAAATTTCAACACGGTCGTGGAAAATGATCTTGCTATAAGTAGTGTCATACCAATTTCCAGTAACACCGGTCGACGTTGACGGTGTGGGAAGTTAGAAAGTACATATCGTATTGCTGGTAATGGTTGCCCTTCTGAGTTTATTGAAACAAAACATGACAGGATTAGATTCTGTTTGCCATGCTGATGATCTAAAGGTGTTTCTATCCTTGGCATCAAATACAAGGTGTATATTATTTATTTCTGTCCATTAAACGAGGGTAGTACCTCAGTCGTGTTATCACGGTACTTCCATTCTTCATGATGGCTATTAAAATCACCAATCCATACTGTCGGATGTTGATAAGTAGGTATCATATCTATAGACCAAGATGTTAAAGGAGGTTTATAGACATTGACTATTGTCATGTTGTGAACTTTCACACTCACAAGATGAGTATCGTTATCATATCTCGATGTCAGGACAGAAGCTTTTTCTATATCATGCTTGATATATGTTAAAATGCCATAATTTAGGTTGTATGTAGCACCAGTCAAAGTGAAACCAGTTATGTTTCCTTTTCTATTAAGGTCGTCTTCGTTTTCAGCATGCGTTTCTTGAAGAAGCACAACGTCAATGTTATTTTCGTGTAGTATTTTGTAGAGATAGTCACATTTTGCTCTGTTAATTCCCTCTATATTCAGTTGACACATCTTAAGGCTAAATCCCAGTTTTTTTGTCAGAATCATCAATAAAATTAGAAAAATCAGTATTTTTTGACTGCATGCCTTAGCCAGGAGAACTAAGTGTTAGACTGGCTGCCAAATCTCTCTAGCTCAATTAGCGTTACCCAGGGTGCACCACGAGGAGGCGAGCTAGATTAAACCCCCCTGTTTCGGCTAATATTGTCTTTCTTATTCTCTTTAAATCTTAGAGATGCTCTGCTCACATATTCCTTAATACTAACAATGTTAACTCCCTTTTCAATAACTGCATTTTTAGTATGATGATGCAACTGATGCCAACTGTAGCCTCCGATAATTTTTCTCGTAACTCTCATGTATGTTGTGTATGGTCTTTGATCAAGAAGTTTATTTTCAAACCTCTCAAATCCATAAGTCGAAATTGTTTAGTACAAATGTATTGTATTCAACTGAATACAATACACTGGTATTCAGTTGAATACAATTTTGTATTCAACTGATTTGTATTCAACTGAATAAATTTTTATTAGTACTAATTTCTTCAGTTGACTCACCTACCATCGCAGCTTGGCTCATTCTTTTTCTGTTTTCATAGAGACACCTCTGGGGAGTCCAAGGAGTTGTCATGGGAGTGACCATTACTCCATTACACACAGCTACCCGTTTTCTTTACTTAATCCTCCAATGCACACAACATCATCTACTGTCCACTACCACCAGAACCAGTAATATTTTTGGTTTGTAAAATGTTTGTGTGTTCTCCTAGCCCATTTGCCTGTCCGTGGAATAAAATCCCCGTTTCTGGGAGAAAATTCTGCTACCTCTGATTCAGATCAACTAACTCCCTTTCAACTAAAAAAAAAAAAAACTAATTTCATTTGCCATATTTAAATTTTCGTAACTATTGTAATAATTCGTGTTGAAATTTCCGGAAGAAAAAAAAACTATGTGGGACTGGAGTGAAAATGAATAATTTATTAACTAAATTTACGCGCAGCTTTTCTCCAGCTCAAGCTAGCATTATCAAACCAGGTTAAACACACACACACACACACAAAGCGAAGAAAATAATGAAATGACCTTGCTTGAGAACAAGAACGGTGTCATGCATAGGCGGAAATAGTGGCGTTTTTAGGGGTGTTCAAAAAAATACTTATAAACCAAATCACAGGATAATTATATAGATTAAAGAGAAAATGAGCTTTAGCAAAGAAAGCAGTGAGACAAAAACATAGAGAATCCTAGAACAATTTTTTTTAAATTAGAAAGAGTTATAACTAGACCATAACCTGAAACATAAAATATTAAATCATTTCAACAGAGATATAAAAGACAAACCAAGAATTACTACTATTAACACAGATACAGGAACATATTTTCAAGAGCTATAGGTAGAAAAAAACACATGGTGATTACCAAACAACATATATCACATTTATTGATCATAATATAGAACTAGGAGCCTCCGTTGCTGTATATTATAAAATATACAGCAACCTTATAAAAAATAAACTCAGTGAATTTTATGAAGAAAGAATAGAGGCGAAGAATAACATGGCTTTAGACGTGGACGCACGTGTGCTGATGGTTACTTTTCATTAAAACTTCTCATTGCGAAACACAAGGAATTTACTGTAGTTAATGAAAGCCACGTGAGTGGCTTTCATTAACTACAGTAAAGCATTCGATACAGTGAATCGTACAAAACTTCAGAATATTTTAGAAAATTAAATAGTTCAAAACCAACTGATAAAAGTAATTAACAACATATACACAAACAACAGATTTCTTTTCGAACAAATAAACAAACTTCAGTTCTGTTTAATATATATATATATATATATATATATATATATATATATATATATATATTATTACTCTAATAAAAACTTGGATACAAAAAATACAGGGAAAATATTCAAAATCAATTTTAGATACATTACCATATGCAGAAGACCAGGTGCTTTTAGCTTAGTCAAAAAAAACGAACTTCAGTATTCCATACATCATTTAGTTATAGTCGCAAAAGATTTGGATATTAATATATCTATTGATAAAACTAAAGCCATGGTCTTTGCAGGTAACATCCCCATAAGAAGTTAAATTTGCATTGAAAATCAAATACTACAACAAGTCAATACTTTTAAATATAGGATACCATTTCATCTACGTACAGTGAGGAGAAAGATATCGATCATAAAATAATAAATTTAAACAGAGTACTAGGCATTATAAATCAACTTTTTAAGCCTTCAATTGTTGAAAGCCATACCAGAATCAGAGCCTATAACTCCTTGGCAATACCAGTATTATATTATGGAATTGAAGCCTGGATTTTAAAGAAAAGATATTAGCAGAGAATAAGAGAAGCATTTTATGAGAAGAACAGTGGGATATACTCGTTCTGACCAACAAAGAATTAGTGATATACAGAAAGAAATCGATGAAAAACTAATAATTGAACACACATCAAGCAGTACAGGGAAAACTGGAAGAATCACATGGAGAGAATGAATATTAATTGATTCCAAAGAAGGGCTTGAACTACAGGCCAAAGGGAGAACGCTCAATAGGAAGACCTAGAATCAAATGGAGTGAGAACGTAACAGGCCACTAGGCCTGAGAAGAAGCAGAATTTTTATATTTATGTCACCTATTATTATCAGGTATTCTGAAGGAACTTCCTTCGTGTTAGAAAGCCATCTGTTTAATTCATCTAGAAATATTTCGGCGTTTAAATTGGTCTGTATGCTGAGTTTAATATCAAGAAGTTCTCTTGTCTGATATTTTTCACTTCGATGCATATATTTTCCGCAAATTCTAATTTATAGTTTATCTCTATTACTTCTAATTTATGTTTGATAAATATTATTATACCACTACCTCATTTAGTTTGTTTGCAGTTTGTTTTCATGGTTGCCTCTTCTTTTGTTGTGGATACTTCTGTTAGTATTAAAATATCTATGTTGTCTATATCTTCCTTCAGACAAGCTTGCAGGATCAGCTAGTATTTTTGATTGCTCCTGATGTTGATACGAAGAATAGACAGTCTTTTTTGGGACATAATAATAATTACTTTAGTATTAAACCTTCCTTTATTAAAACCAGTAGTGTTCACAAAAAGTAGGGGATAAAATTTTGCTTGTCAGGAGAGCAGCTAATTTTCAGTGTGTTGCGCGTATGTATTCATTAAGTGAAATCATAAGATGGTAAAGGAGACTAGCACTTCCGGAAAGAAAAAATAATGCTATTAGATCATGCACAATACCAACATATACTGTTTTTGGGCCGCAGCCCACAGTTTGGGCTGCGGCCCAAACTGTGGGCTGCGGCCCCCTTGGTGCCGTTAGTTTTGTTGAGGAGGCCGTGAAATAATGAAAACAAATTTAAAATGTTTTAAGACTAAGTGTGCCATGTCAAATGTGTGTCAGATGCTAAAAATGTAATATTTGCATTTGATATTTGCAATATTAGCTGTGTATGTTTTGTATTGAATATAAATACAATAAATATTATAATAATATATTTCTGTATTATGAATTTTTTTTCGATGGGGACCGTGAAATATTTTAATTTTTCCAAGGGGGGGCCTTTACATCCATAAGTTTGGGAAGCATTGGCTTAAAGCATCAAGCATGAATTTACAGGAATTTCAAACCAAAGGTTTCTGCAAAACAAGCGAGGCATATTAAAATATTGGCTATTTTAACTACTTTAAACGATCAAGTGCACTTATCCAGCCATTTTTTTTTCAAGAGTTGCACATAAACGTAGTAAGAAGCCAAATCAAAATTTCTTATTGATATGAAGACAAAACATGAAGATGCTGGAATCAATCAAACATAACAGTACCAGCTTAATAACCTACACTACCTTTCCATGCAAGCAGGGCTGTCACTGGACAATGCAGTGAACCAGACAACATTATTTTTGGCATCCTCTCAGGAAGCCAGAATTCAGGAACCCAAGTGAAGGGTAAATATTGGAGAAGCTGGAGACCAATGCTCTTTTATATTTCATTTTAACTTTGGAAAATTAATATTTTTCGACATTTCCATGAAATTGCATATATTATAAGGGCCTACTTGTTTGTGCTTTTACAACTCCAACTGATGAAGGACGTATTGTTTTCTCTTTCAACTTATAGCTTGCTTTGGTCACTTGTGCTACAGTTCCTGGTTCTTTGGATGGTTCCATCAGTTCAAAAAGGGTTCATGCATGTTTGGATCAAATCTTGCCAAGAGGATTCATTTGAATCAGACCATGTACACAAAATGCAATTGTGCTTCCATCATACGGAGTCTTCATAAAGATTTTTCAGTTGGGCATTTGCTTCTGTTAAGGCATCCTTTGCTTCACTTTCTGTTGCGAACTGTAGAACATCAGCCACTTCTAGAAGAATCTTACAGAAATTCTGAATTCCAAATTATTTAGTATCTTGAATTTGCTTCTTCATTCGCATCAGAATATTTTCACATTTTCTGCTAGTGATCATTTATATTTGCCATCTATTTCATTTATCCTTTGCATTAACTTATTGTATTCCTATTTCAAAGTCTTAAAAGCTACAGATTCCTCTTCATTACCTGAGGTTTTACATGAAGATTCAGTCTGAAGTGGTGAGTCAGCTTCATTTGCTGGGGATACAGAATTCTTATCTAAGGTAAGAGGACCAAAAGTTGCCACAGAAGACCATTTTCTCCTAAACAGAAATCTTTTACACAAAGAATTGTGAAGAGGTGCTATATATCTCACATTTTTGGAAACAACCAAGAAACTACGAAAAACCGCACGGCGCATGAACACAGACGCTGCCATTTTGAAAAAAAAAACATATTATTATAGGATTACATTCTTACATTATTATTACAGGAAACACATCCGATTACATAAAGAAACAGCAATAACCGATATGTGCGCTGGGAAACCCTTACATGGACAATTTCTTCGGGATACTGAGAAAAAAAAATTGACGTGCACAAGAGAAGCGTAGCTATGGCTAAAATACGGATGTATTAAAAACGAAACAGGATTTATTCAGCAGCGCATGAACAAGCATTACAAACTAATGCAATGGAAGCAAACATTTTGAACATGAATAATAACAGCAAATGCACATTATGCGATCAGTAAGATGAGACTGTAGAACATCTAATCAGCAAAGCAGCTCAAACTGATTATCAATACCGTCATGATCAAGTGGTCAAAATAATTCATTGGCATGTATGCAAAAAATATGGCTTTCCTACATCTGATAACTGGTGGCCGCATAAAATAGATAAAGTATTGGAAACGAAACAGCAAAAATTCTCTGGGACTTTCGAATACAAACTAATCGGCATTTGGAACACAATAGATCTGATATCACAGTTATCGAACTTCCACAGGTTTGGATTATTGATGGCGCTGTACCCAGTGATAGCAACATTAAAAACAAAGAACTGGGGAAAAGTTGGTTGTCTGTGGCTTAAACGCACCAAATTCATCCCAACAGTTATCGGTGCATTTGGTGCAATTTCAAAGAAGCTATCCAACTATTTACAACAATTAAACATTAACGAAGTGACCCAATATGATCTACAACGAACACCATTATTTAGAACTGTCCATATTTTACGACCCTGCTCGACCGGCTATTCTTTGATTCTTTGGCATAATGTAAATTGTTCTGTATCACTAATCAATTTTTTGTTTGAATGAAATCTTGTTTTGACTGTGTATACATTATGTGAATAAAATAATAATAATAATGAAACAATAAAATACAACAACAACAACAACTATAATAATGAAAAGAACAAGAAGGGAAAGTACATTTAACGTTGTGCCATCTTATGCTAGTGTAGAAGCATTTAAACAAAAAAAGGCGTAGTATCTGAGGAGACCAACAGTGAGAAGAACGAAAACCTCTTAATCTCAAGTTTCTTTGAATTTCTCTGTGAAAATTCACAAGACTTATCTTTAATTTCCAAACGTTTGTTAAGGTGGGCGTTTTTATCTTGTTAAGGAACACGTCTGCACATTGAATAATTACCATATACTAAAAGGCCTTCATTATCATTATCATGCGTTGAAAAACAACACTGATAGGAAGAGATAAAAGAGAAGAACGAAAATTTATGTGGGCAGTAAGGATGGGGAAAACAAACAGCTGTTGCCTTGATTTGAGGGAAAATATTATCTGAAAGTAAGTAGTCAAACGCACAATTAGCTGTTGCTGATAATAATAATAATAGAAATAGTACTGCGATCACTTAGTAATTGCATGCATCAGCATACATTTTCTTCTTAACTCCTAGTCCTTGAGTTTTAAAGTCTTATCTTTCTGTCGTATTTGATGTGAATATGTTCCATTCGTAAAGCTCAATGTACAGATGCTTAATTCAGTAAAAGAACAGTTGCACTTCTTCATCTAGTAGGAGAGGTTGAAACAGTCTGTCTGTCGTTCTCTTTTGTTATTTTTTTTTCTGAATCTTCTTAACAACGTAATCAACAGCTAAGTTTTAGAAGTAAGCATAAAAGGGCATCTTACGATAGCAGAATAAAAGCAGGTGATGCAGACCTAGAAACTGATAAACATGGTTGAGTTTCTCTGTTTGGATGTTCTGCTTAATAATGGATCTGAAATTGTATATAAACTCGTTGAGATACATTTTGCCATAATTTCTCCATTAGCAAAATGAACAAGTCGTGAAAACAGCGATTTATTCATTATTTTTTTCATTGACGAAGAATTTTTTGGCATAATACAAGCTCATTGGGAAGTCTTTCAAAAAGTTCTTTTGCAATTGTTTCACTCTTAAACATAGACTCCGCACCTTAGCATGCAGGTTTATCGAAACCAGATCCGACGAAATCGGTTGGCTATTTCTCGTTCCTATGATGGTCGATGTCTGTCAATTATGTTCTATTCTCTTTGCTTGTTTTTCGTAATGAAAAACCGCAGTTTCCGGGAGATAAAACCATCCACTTCCAATAAGTGTGGCTAAATCTCATTCAGATGTAAATCTCCGATAACGGTTCATTGCGTCATAGAGGAGATTTGAACCCAGGTGTTTCAAATCAAAGCATATATCCTCGAAACTGAATTATCTGCGTGAGTATGAAATGGTTAGAAACAGTAAATACAGGATTCGAGTCCTGACTGAGAGACAGAACTTTAGCAATCCCCTAAAAATAGAGTACAACAGAAACATTTAAGTTAACCAAAAAGTGTAAAGGTCTCTTCAGCATCCCAGGAATAATTTCAATAGAAAATCTTAGAGATGAGATACTGAGAAGATAAAGCGATTCACACAGCATACCGATTACTCTCTCGTCCTGAAGCTTTTCCCAAAATGGGGAAAAAATTGAAAAAAAAATAGTAGTAAAAATCATTGATCGCTGGAAAGGCACCCACCACAACAGAAAAGATAACATTTGTCGGCCAGAGTGATTACTCTTTTCGTGGACTGAATAGTACCTCTCACCACCTTATGCTGAGGTAGGAACAATATATTAATAACCTTCTCCATCTACGAAGGAACAAAATGTGATGTGATTGTTTACTTTTAAAATATTACTTCTCATTGACGCTGCGTAATTCCCAACCCATGCAGTTGTTCGCAAGTAAGAGGTTGTGTACGAAACTTTTCTCTAAAAGTGTTTAATGCTGTTCATAAGATCTAACCCGTTAACTGGATACTAGTCAATCACAGACTTCTTTTAGTGGCGTTCATTTGGAAGTTCTATTTTCCCGTGATATGCCTATTTAACATGCATTTTCATAAGTACTGTTTTGATGTTCTGGTTCTCAAGATATCTTGCTTTTTTCTAGAAGGCTGTAAACACAAGAACGACAGCAGTAGTTATGTACGTCAGGAATGTACTTTTAATTGCCGATGGTAATGTTTTAATTGGGTCATACAGGGTTCTGTTTTGAGGTCAGCTGGATGACATCATGTACGTTTTTGAGGTCATTAGACTGTCGTTTACATCACGTGAGAGTATTATCGTTTCTAGTATAGTTTTACTGGATGGTTTATTTGCTCCCTTATCAAAAAGTAATTAATTTCATCCCCCCCACGATCTTGTTTGAACTGCTTTGTAACCAACCCGACTGATTTATTTTGAGGTCAACGTATGGTGTTATGTACAAGTGACAGCATCGTTTCTAGCATAGTTTTAATCGGGAGGGTTCCTCCCTTATCAAAAAGTAATTAAATTCATCCTCCCCCCCACCTATTTTGAACTGCTTTGTGAACAGTCAACATGTGACACCATGTACAAGTGACAGCATCGATTCTAAGGTAGTTTTAAGACCTGTCTTGTGGTTGGTTGTAATTAGGTCATGCATTTCTCTCCAAGGTAATTTTCCATTAATCAAAAAAGTAATTAATTCTTCCCCTGTTCGTATCAGTTGAACTGGTTTTGTTTCGAGATCGTATATAACTGGCTAGCATGTTTGCACCTCAACCAATGGGGATAGAATTACGTCATGATGTCTTCGTTTCCAATAGATCATAGGCTTGTTGTTTCGAGACTTGTTTTTGACACCAGCGTCGGAGTCACTTGTTGCAATCAAGCCCCCCCCCCCCAGCTTTTAGGGTAATATTCTACTCGGATCAGTTTCCACCTTCTCTTGAAGAGTTTTTTGGGTAAGGTACCTGCAGGGGTATATTTCTGGGTGAATTATCTTGTTTAGAGAACGTTTCTTGAAAGCTTTTACGGTCAGGTATGTCTTCTTTTATCCAATAGATAAAATGTCATAGACAATGAGAAAAGAGGCATATGAAAGCAAACATGTGTACAAAAATTACCTAGTCTTGTCTCAGACATTACATCATGACAGTAACATTTTTCGTATAAAATGAATTGTTAATAACTCATCATTTTCTAACTGTTTGTTCTTAAATGTTTCCATATCAATAAGAATTATACATATATATATATATATATATATATATATATATATATTAATAAATATGTCTTATTTACTATTACTGGTATTTAAAGTTTGTAAACCTGTATTGTGAAAGTATTGACTCAACAACATAGTTCTTTTGAAAGCGTTTAGGGTAAGATATTCGAGAAATCATAATATATTTTACTTAAATCACCCTTCGTAGACATCCTAACATAAAATAAATATAGACAAGCACTTGTTCAGGTTAAATACATTTTAATTAAGCAAATATTTACATGAAAGACAATAATGAACGCAAATAGCTGTGCTGAGAAATCATTACCTAAAAGACATAAGCAAATTTACATGGAAGTAAAATGTGGGACAAAAGGTATTTTTTCTGCTTTTCTAAAATGTGGGACAGAAGGTTTAACAGATTTATTTTCCATTCTCTTCTCATTATTTGTTCTTCTCCAATCCCTAACGAACCTATGCATTTGTCCTATAGGGTATGTGTTCATTTTCTCAACTTCATCTAAAACAGCACTGTACGTAGAATAATTTGGTAACAGCAAACCTAGAGACTGGAGAAGTCCAAATGTGTGTGTGTTAACGACATGTTATTTAGGCAGTGTAGCGTGTATAGAAATACATTACTGCACTTGAAAGACCCTTGTTTTAACCCAATAATGAAAAAATATATTGGTTTAACCGACAAACCATTAGAACCCTAATTTTACTTCACGAAGACGACATAGCTCTTCATGTATCAAGAAAATGATTGAAAAGTGAATGCAAAGATCGTGATTGATTGATTGAGTGATCGTGCAAGTAGTATTTGCCAAAATCGTGATGTTTTGAAAGTAAATGCTAATGTGTTTCGTTAGCATGATTGATATATTGAATGCAATGATTGAAAAGTGAATGCAAAATTAGAACCATAATGGTTTGATTGATGGTGCATCAAAACAAGGATCTTTCCACTTTGGAACTATACTATTTTGATATCTGATGATCTCTCTAAATACCACATCATTTACACATGCATTCCGACTTCTCTGGTCTGTTTTTTTAAATCTAAAATATGGATCAGATTGATTTTCTGTTCTCTCCTCACTAATTGTTGTTCTCCAATCTATGGGAAACTTTTGCATGTTTCCTATAGGGTCAGTGGTAACGTAACTCTCTCAGTTTCATCTAGAATTGCATTAATGATAGTTTTTTTAAGAAAACCCATAAAATAGAATATCTCTCCAAAAGGAAGCTTGCATATGGATAAATCGGGGAGCAGGATTTTCTCAAGAAAAAAGAGGCTAGAAATAAATAACAAAATATGCCTGACATCTTCCTGTTAACAGAGATGGTCGAATGTACATCTAGCTCTCCTCCTCCTAAGCAGACAGCCTTAAAAATATAAGGTTTTAATATAGATATAGGTAAAAGCCATGTCGAGTGATCATTACTGTCAAAATGATTTCTAAAAAAATGCACTAAAAACCAATCCCCATGTTACCCCTTCAGAACAGTCGGTTGTATGAAATATGTTCACACACTCCTCACATGAATGACATCTTAGTGTACTGTCTGGAGAAAAGTCGATCAGATATCCTAGAGTAATGGGAACTTTCAAACATTAATGGGTGTTTCTTCAAGATATTCATGAACCAAAATGAAAACATATCAAACTCCGGTTGTAAAAATAAAGCCGATATGTTTTTATTGATCGATGCTAAGCGCCATAATAAAAATACCTTTTGTCATCCCATTTTAGAAAAGAAGAAAAATACCTTTCATAGGCAACAGCAGCAAACCTAGAGACTGGAGAAGACCAAATGTGTGTGTTAGTGATATGTTATTTAGACAGTGTAGTGTATATAGAAATATGGAAATTGAGATTCGTTCAAATTATTCTATGTACAATGCGGTTTTAGATGAAGTTGAGAAAATGAACACATACCCTACAGGACAAATGCATAGGTTCGTTAGTGATTGGAGAAGAACAAATAGTGAGGAGAGAATGGAAAATAAACTGTTACACCTTCGGTCTCACATTTTAGAAAAGCAGAAAAAATAACTTTTGTCCCACATTTTACTTCCATGTAAAAGACATATTTGCTCATGTCTCTCATGTAATGATTTATCAACACAGCTATTTGCGTTCATTATTGTCTTCTATGTAAATATTTGCTTAATTAAAATGTATTTAACCTGAACCAGTGCTTGTCTATGTTTATTTTATGTTAGGATGTCTACGAAGTGTGATTTAAGTAAAATATATTACGATTTCTCGAATATCTTACCCTAAAAGCTTTCAAAAGAACTATGTTGTTGAGTCAATACTTTCACAATAAAGATTTACAAACTTTAAATACCAGTAATAGTAAATGAGACATATTTATTAAAATATATATGTATAATTCTTATTGATATGGAAACATTTAAGAACAAACAGTTATAAAATGATGAGTTATTAACAATTCATTTTATACGAAAAATGTTACTGTCATGATCTAATGTCTGAGATAAGACTAGGTAATTTTTGTACACATGTTTGCTTTCATATGCCTCTTTTCTTATTGTCTATGACATTTTATCTATTGGATAAAAGAAGACATACCTGACCGTAAAAGCTTTCAAGAGACGTTCTCCAAACAAGAAAATTCACTCAGAAATATAGCCCTGCAGGTACCATACCCCAAAAACTCTTTCAAGAGAAGTGGGAAACTGATCCGAGTAGAATATTACCCTAAAAGCTGGGGGGGGGGGGGGGTTGATTGCAATAAGTGACTCCGACGCTGGTGTCAAAAACAAGTCTCGAAACAACAGCCTATGATCTATTGGAAACGAAGACATCATGACGTAACTCTATCCACATTGGTTGAGGTACAAACATGCTTGCCAGTTATATACGATCTGGAAACAAAACCAGTCCAACTGATACGAACAGGGGAGAATTAATTACTTTTTTGATTAATGGAAAATTTCCTTGGAGAGAAATACATGACCTAATTACAACCAACCAGAAGACAGGTCTTAAAACTACATTAGAATCGATGCTGTCACTTGTACATGGTGTCACACGTTGACTGTTCACAAAGCAGTTCAAAATAGGTGGGGGGGAGGATTAATTTAATTACTTTTTGATAAGGGAGGAACCCTCCCGAGTAAAACTATGTTAGAAACGACGCGGTCACTTTTACGTTGACCTCAAAATAAACTCGGGTTGGTTACAAAGCAGTTCAAACAAGGTCATGGGGGATAAGTTTAATTCCTTGATAAGGGAGCAAATAAACCATCCATTAAAAGAATGCTAGAAACGAAAATACTGTCACGTGATATAAACGACAGTGTGGTGACCTCAGAAACGTACATGATATGATTCAGCTGATCTCAAAACAGGTTTTTTGTGTTTATTGGTGCTAATTTGATGTCCAGTCGGAAAATATAAACCCAAATTTTTATTCTCGTCTTTAATTCATTCTATTTCTGTGGTTTGGAATTGACTTTTCCAAGAAGAGCATTACCTCAGTTTTACTCTTGATGAAGAAGAAGATGTAGAAAACAACAACAACAACAACAACAACAACAACAACAACAACAACAACAAAACCAGGTTTCTTCACACAAATCCAAATCATACACTTCTAGCAGAACATTAATAGTAGTAATAAGAGCTATGGAAACTGACTTCCATAGTTAATGAAATCGTATAAAGAATCTAACACACTACGTACTGTAACTATGATACTATTTTAATTACGCTTAACGTAATAAAAGAGAAACGCATCGCATAGTAACACCAAACACAACCTCTCTACACAACTAGGCACTATAATAATTTGTATAGGGCAGTATTGAGGGATCGTCTCATGCTACTACCCAACAACTTGCCATATAATCTAAAACACGTGTTCCTGCATAATTGGAACACGTGTAAACCTTTACACGTGTTCCAGTTATGCAGGTTCTAATTTAAACGTAAGTGTAATATTTTTGATGATGCATTAATCGATGCTAGGTAATGTGGGAACACAAAGGTTGGTAAGCTTTGAAAGTGTTAGAATGAATTACAAAGCAGGTCATGAAATAAAATTCACTGTAATTTTTCTGGTCAAAAACCCACGTACAACAGTTTAATTAAACGATTAATTCTGTAATATTCAGCAAAAATTATGACGTTAATCAAGTGATTGTAGATAATAGAAACTTAAATGAGAATTAGGTTACAATTAAAATATGTTTATATCACTGCAGGTGGCACTTCAAACCACTCTACGAAGAATTTCCCTTGGGAAATTGCCATGTTTCGTTGTTCAGCAGATAAGATGAGACTTTAACAAATTATCTATCTACATTTCCAAAACTATATAGGTGCCCAGATAAAACATCACAATATCATATTTGGCCGAAATATATGAAGGATGAAGACTGTGCAATGCATAGTGGCCATTGTTTTGACTTGGCTATCTCTCGTGTATGGTATGTTATATATTTTTAGGTTTGCATTTATTATTTCATTTCTTTATTTCGCTTCGTACACAGTAAAAAAACCAATGTAACGAATGCTATTGTTGCATTTTTTATATAAATATTCAATGTAATAAGATCTGTTTGCAGAATTACGTTTATATCTTCTACAATGATCAAGTACATCAGGGAATAACGCATCGCTCTGACGCTAAGTTATTTGTCTGATCAGATGGCAACATGAACTTTTAATTTTGAAATTCAAACTTTAAATTTAAAACTTCGTATCATTACTTAATAGTTATAAATTTTATTATTGCTTATTATTGGACAAGAATGCTAGCCCAGCTAACGAGGTTATTGGAGATATGGAGGAGGTTAATGAAAATGAATTAACCTTCAAAATAGCAAAATTAATGCAGATCATCGGAGAGACGACGCGAGAATTACAAAATTTCGAGAGGCATAAATGAACATAGAGAGGAAAAGAAAATTAAGAATATAAAGGAAGAAATTCAGAAACAGAAAAGAAAGGTAAACTAAATAGTAGATGTAGCAGGTAATACCAATTTAACTAGCAATAAGTTCAGTATGAGAGGACATAAAAGGGTTGTTGGAAGAGGTGAGAGTGAAGAGGTGAGAGAAAGTGAAAATCGTCAGTATTATACCTCGATATGATAAAAATGAATTAAGAAGAAGAGTTATGATGGCAAATGATTCGATTAGTCATCCATCAAATTAGTTTGATGGATGACTAAATTTGTATAAGAGGGACGATCATAACTGGTATGAGACCTAACATCGAGTCAGGGAAACTAAATTGTAAAGGGGGGAAATGGTGAAAATGTGAGTGTAAAAGCGACCATATTATATACTTGTGTTAATGAAGAGAAATGTTGATGAGGACAAAATGATTTAGACTTTGTGTTCGCCCGGTTTGGACCTATCAAACGAGTGCAAAGATGTCTACATGTAAATCGCACTAGACAACAATAGAGATATGCAAGATGTCCAACTGTGTCATGCAGACTACAGACAAGAGTATACAAAACAACATGCAGGTAGTTTATTATGTCTGTACACAAATTCTAGGAGTATCAGAAACAAACTGGTAGAGTTTGTTGCCTTGGTCAATATGTTTGGACCCGGGTTTGTAGGCATTAGTGAGACCTGACTATCAGAATCAGACCTATTAACTGGTATCGAGTTTCAAGAGTACAGTATTTTGAGGAAGGATAGAGAGGACCGGAGAGGAGGGGGCGTACTTCTAATTATATCAGACGACTTGAATCCAGTTAGAGGTTTCTCTCAGATATCTCAGATATATCATTTATCTCCTAAATTACATACATACATACAATAATATTATTTTTTTGCATTAAACGTACGATTACATATTGTGATTACATATTTAAATTACACGTGATACTTACATATGATACATACATTACGCACATTTCATTACATGTGATACTTACATTGTTTACATATTTTTTAAAGTCGATCATTTTTATTATTAAAATTATGATTATATATTGTAATTACATATTTACAACAGGTTTAGTTCTGTTTCTTTTTTTGTAACAAAAATTCATACAGATTTTTTTTTTGTGTGTGTGTGCATATATATATACTGTATATATATATATATATATATATATATGCACACACACACACACGCTGTGTATATATGTATATTTCTTTTCTTTTTTTTTGTTGAACTTGGTTGAGATGTAATTTCTCAGCTTTCACCCTCGAAGCTTAATTATTAAGCTTATCTGAGGATGATACCGGTTAGTTATTATTAGGTAGGCTGATGTTTGATAGGTCTCATTTCCAGTACAACTGTAGGTTGAGAAATTCACACACACACACACACACACACACACACACACACACACACACACACACACACACACACACACACACACACACACACACACACACACACACACACACACACACACACACACACACACACACACACACACACACACACACACACACACACACACACACACACACACACACACACACACACACACACACACACACACACACACACACACACACACACACACACACACACACACACACACACACACACACACACACACACACGATAATTTGGATAAATAGTATACTACAAAACACTAATTTCGTAATGGAAAACACAATAAAATCATACAAAAATAGCCAATTTCACAGGAGCATCAAATTCGCCAACCAACCACAATGAACCTCGAACCAGTCCCCCGATAATAAAATATACTTTTATAATGATACCCGCAATCTGTGGTTATTTTCCGTAGTTGACAGAAAATTTCACTTTCAGCTCACAATGCTATCGTATAGGCACTTGTACGCGCACAGCTCTAATGATATCTTGGAGAGAGTACAAAAGAGAGCGTTAAAATTATATCAGGATCGTGGAATACTGATTAATTACGAAGATAGATTGAGAATTTGTAGACTGCAGACACTAGCAAACAGGAGAAAGAGGGATGATATGATTAGGACTTACAAACTTCTGAAAGATCATACAGGATTTGATTTGATGAAATTTTTCAATTTATGGAGGGTGAGGAAAGGACAAGAGGGCGTCCTTGGAAGCTGAGAATGAATACCGCTAAGAAGGGGGTGAGGACTTGATTTTATTCTCAGAGAGTGGTCCGTGATTGGAATGGATTGCCATTGGATGTTGTGAATGCAAGCAGTGTGAATGAATTCAATAATAAGTATGATAGCTGGTGCGTGTAGTATGTAGCCTCCCTCGACGAATCCCTTACTCCCCGGAGGTCTCTCTTAATAATAATAACGCATATTATCAATTATATAGAACCGAATATTATTTAACAAGTGTTATCCTCATAATAAAAGTTTATTATTAACGCTATTTAATCTCATTGGCAATCAGTTACATCTGCAAATTGCGATATGTTTGTTTATTATTATTATTAAGTTTTCTTATTTTTATTTATCCATCCTTCATTAGCTCTCTAAAATGAGATCATGGCATTTTCATTTATTTCACGAGTGACGAAATTTAAGATTATATTTCGTTATTTTTCACAATTTGTTGGATGATATTTCACATATATGAAGTGAATGAATATTTTCGCCCTCCATATTTTAGGAGACACAGATCCCTGCGAAGAACAGGAAGTCGTAAATTTATCAGATGAGATCCCTGCTAACCTCTTTAGTGTCGGCTACACTGAAAACAAGACTTATCCGGCTAATCTTATGTGTGGATTTGAATTGCACGCTCCGGTTGGCTACGTGAGTATTTGACTCCTGCGTGATTTCTATAATTGATCTTGCAGTATTTGTAAATTGCTGTTTTTCTAAAAATAGACCATGAAGTGCTCATATGTTCAAATAACATAGTGAATAATACAATATATTATATATTCAAATATAATATTTCCTACCCTTCCTTATCTTTTGCAGAAATGACATAAACCCACTATTCATACAAAAAAGAACATATCCCGCAATCTATGCAGGATATGTTTTTTTTGTATATTTATACATGAATATCCTGTTATCATGTATAAATAAATAAATAAATAAATATATTTAAGTGTCCTCGAGGTTAGCCGAGTGACTATGCGCTTCGCAACCATATGCCTGGGGAAGGAGTGTCCTAGGTTCGATTCTCGTCGTTGACGTGAGGAGCTTAAGGATCTTTCTCAGTCATATCTAAGTTAATCGGACTTGGGCGTGACAGTAGACTTTTTCCCCAGTTAATCCGGGGTTTTTCCTCCCTCAAAGCAGGCAAACCAGCCTTGAGAAATCAACATTACAGGACATAGGATACACCGAAGCATAGGGCTGACTACCTTATCTTGAGAACGGTCAAGGTCAGATGATCAATAAACCCTGGACACCGTCAGGTAAAAGAGGGAAAAAGGATGATGAGATATATTTAAGTTGTTGAGCTGGAGTAAATCGTATGATGACATTCAAATTTTATGCAGATTACTGATGCACCCATATTCATTTAGATTAGGAGAGTGTTTTGTACCCGTTTATCATTCAAACCTCTGACTTTTTTAATCGCACAGTAGTTCATAAATTATTGAAATTACGTCACTTATCGTTCAAAGAAATCATCAACAAATTAAAACCAGTTTATTTTAAACCATGCCGTATTTTTATTTATGAGATACTAAACCTTTACAAATGCAATACTTACGCCCCGTTGTTGATTACGTAAACCACTCCACTCAGAACGTAATCAAAGAGCGAAGTCAGGTGTTGTGTTTAACTTTAACTTTAACATTACTGACTCCAAGAGTGAAGCAAGATGCTTTTCATATTCCCCACTATCTGGAATGGAGACAGTGAAGGAAAACGTTTACAAGCAATATGCTCGCCCTGAGAGAACAAGGATTATAGATCATTTGTTGAAACTAGGATGGTTTTAGGTCTTATGTGTTTGTAGAGATCAGCCTCATCATAGTCAACAGCTTGTTGCACCAGTAGCTTGGGATGTGTAGAGATTTTTAAGACGTTTTTCCTTCAGTCTCTTGCAGCAAAGAGTAAATATAAGGGATATCGGTGTCCCGATGAAGTTGTTTTGAACTCGCTGCAATTTGAGAATATTAGTATCGGCGGTATGGCTCCATGCTGGGGAAGTACATTTGATTATAGGACGAATGATCAGTTTGTAGAGGAGAAGTTTGATTCTGGTGTATAATTTACTATTTCTGTTAATTAGAGGATAGAGTTGGGCGATGTGTTTGATGCCTTTGCACAAGAGGCCTTAATGTGATGGTCGAAGGTTAGTCTGTCTAGAAGTTCACCAAGGTACCTGACTTCTGTTTTCCAAGGAAGTTTGGTGTTAAATAGGAAGATGTCCCCTGTAGGAGATACCGCTCTTCTGGAGAAGATCGCGGCTATGCTCTTCAAGGGGTTTACTTGTAATCTTCAATTGGAGAACTATTTTCTAATAATTGAAGGTTTTCTTGAGGTTTTTGGTGACTAGGTGTGGACGAAGAGATCTGGTTAGTATCGCTGTGTCATCAGCGTAGAGGGCCAAGATAGATGACATTGGATTTTGCGAAATATCTGCTATAAATATCGATAACAGAGAGCCTGTAAGGGTCCTTGCGGAACTCTAGTCGGAATGCGGCGCTTGGTAGATATTGTTCTGTTTATCTTGTTGACCTGCATAAATCTGTTGCTGAGGTATGACTGGATCAACTGTATCATCTGTAGCGTGATGTGAAAGGCGATGAGCTCGTGGAGCAGAACCAAAATGCCACACCTTATCGAATGCCTTGATCATGTCCAGAAAGACAGCTCCGGTTAATTGATACCAGTTGTAGCCTATGGTAATATATTCAGTTAGTCCATGGATCTGTTGAGTGGTGCTGTGACGTTGACGGAATCCAAATTGTTCATTTGGAAGAATATCCAGCTTATTTACTATGGCTTGGCGACTGGTGAGGATGACCCTTTCTGCAAACTTTCCCAGGGTTGAAATCAGGCTAATGGGATGTTAATTTTGTGGTAGATGTGAGTCTTCACTTGGTTTATGAATGGGAGTTATATAAGCAGTTTCCATCGGAAAGAGAAATATCGGAATCTAATGATAGCATTGATTATGTTGGTAAGATGCACAATGAATCTGCGGGGGGTAGTAGTTTAATGATTTTATTGGAGTTGCCATCTGGACCAGGAGCTTTTTTTGTTGTTGATGTCCTTAATGATCTCGTAGATTTCTGCTGGTGAAGTAGGGACGATTTGATTAGTACAGGCATCAGGAAGTTTTAGTACATGTCTGACATGAGTCATGTCATGTACTAACTTTTGTACAAGTGGTTAAAGTTTAAGTTTTCTTAAGCAGGCCTGCACTGCTCTTCTAAATTTTTTGCAATGGTTTCTGCCTTCTCTGCATCCGTGTGCACAAGGCCCAGGTCCGATTGTAGAGGGGGAAGAGATTTGTTTTTGTTTCTGAGATTCCTCAAGAGTCCCCAAATAGAGTGATCCTCAGGTGAGAAGGAAGCCAATTTATCTTCCAACACCGATCCCTGCGGGCATAGAGGGCATCTCTCACAGCTTAATTTAATCTGCTAAGGATTGTTTTGTCTTGAGGAGCGCGAGTATTGTGAAATCTTTTTCTGTCTTTATGTTTTATCTCTGATCAGGTTCATAATATCCTCCGGTGACCGAGTGGGTGTGGAGCGAGTTGTAGAGGAGGTAACTGCCGTTATGGCTGCATTAATTTCCTGAGTAAAATTTTGGACTGGTGTTTCAATTTCTTGCTTTGACTTTATAGGAGGAACAGGGCCAATGAATTCTGGGAGTGTTTTGCTAATTTTTCCCAAAATATGAATGAGTGTGTGTGTGTGTGGGGAAAACAGGTTGTGATGCGTTCCCAGCTGTAATAGCACTTGATCATGGTGTGATGAAAGCTCATTTAATGGTGTTAAATTATATTGAAATTTAACATTTTGCATATATCTAAGCTCTCAACAGTGCCATTCGGGCTATGATGAGTCGGTTCAGTGGGGTATGCGATGATAGCGCAGTTGAGTCCTGTGTAGTTGGCGAGGATGCGTCCGTTGTTATTTATGGTTCTACAATTCCATACCGGGTGTTTGGAGTTTAAGTCCCCAGCAATAATGACGGGCTCGCCAACATCTAGGATAGCATCCAGATCCGTGTGCAGTAGTGTTTATTGCGGTGGGTTGTATGCAGCGTAAATTTTCAGTCTGCTAGCCGAGCTAGTAAGAACCTCCAGGTCAGTAACCTCGAGGTTAGTGGTTGGGGGTTGTTTACTGTATGGTGTTAGATATAATTATTAATGAAGATGGCCGTGCCACCACCTCTGTCAGTTCTGTAAAGGTGATATCTCCTAATTTTTGGGCTGTCCGATGGCCTCAGGGACGTTTCACTTATCAAAACAACGCATGGCTGAAGGCTCTGAGTGAACTCTTGGAGCTCCATAATCTTGTGTTTGAGGCCATTGGCATTCCACCCCACAGTCTGTAGGGAGTCAAGAGTTATTTTATTCCTGTTCATCAATAAGTGCTGAGAGGATTGATTATGTTTCATATAGGAATCTTCTTTTAGCAGGTGAAGGATTGGACAACCTGCTGAAATCCTGTAGCATATTTGCCAGGGAGGCAATAATGACAGTTGTCAGGTTTGACTACGCTTCTGATTGATTCTTATTCTCGTTCGTTCGTTGTCATTTTGGCACGGGACGCGCCCGCATAAGTCGTTGCCTGCCGTTGGTAGTTTGTTCTCTTAGAGGCCTGAAACTGCGCTGTGGTACTTTTGTCACATTTTGTTTATTTGCATTTATAATTTTCTGTCTGTGAAGCCAAAGGTGGAGGTGTTCGTGAGCTGATAGAGGCGGAGGATTGTTTGTTTGTTTCGGAAGTCTATTATTCGGGTGTTGAATACATACCTCCTCTATAGTTAGCTCGGTGAGGGACATCGGTTCTATGAAAATTCGCATTAAGACATTCTGAATTAATTTTTGTAAAATATAAATGGATGATAAAGGGTATTATAAAATCATTAAAAAAGAAAATTAAAAAGGCGAAGCATTAAGGTCAGTGATACATGCCATAATGTATCACTGATCTTAATGAAATCATTTAGAATTGTGCAAATTAAAAGAGATTAACTTTTTGCTGCGGTTCGTCAATTCAACAAATTCATCAATAACGTCGCTCATTGGAAGAAATGCTAATGCTGTGAAGCATTTAATTTTCATGTTGAATTCAGCATCTATTTGATAGCGTAACTTCAAACCAATAGCAACAATTTTGCGATAAAGATTTTGTACCATATGAAATGAACAGCCAGTTATAGTTGTTGATGTAAATATGTTATAAAAAACATTTATAATTGCTTTCTCAATGTTTCGAGAAAGCATTAATGTTTCGGAATCTAATGATGAACGTAAGCCCTTTATGGAACTGAATAATCTGTTGTATGTTAATTCTGATTTGCCAGGAAGCAAAGCAAATAGCTTCCATGGAATCTTTAGGGGGGGGGGTCTAAAGACAGTTCCAAGCCTGTATGAAGGAGGAGGGTCGGTCATACGAGTGTCGATACTCTGACTGTAAAGAAAAAAACACGATTGTTATCTAATGCCTATACGATCAACAGTTACATCGCCCGTCGCTAGTTCGGACATCTCCCGGACCAATAAGGTCCATATAAAATAGTCAGATCTTTGTAGATAAATCAATATCTTCTTCTGTGCAGTCAGATGTGGGTGCACATATGTGGACTATTGACACATTAAATGGTTTTGCTCGGAATCGTGCTGCAACGATTCGTACATTGACTGGTTTGTAACCTAACAGTGCCTTTGTAGATTTTTATTGTTAAGAAAGAAACTAATTCCTGCTTCATGCTTGGTGTCATGCCATGACCATATGACTTCGCATCTATTTATCTTTCCTGCTGATGTCCATCGCAACTCCTCCAGTCCTAGTATATCACACCGATATCACTTCATTTCCTCGGGAAGTAATTCTAGTTTTCCTGATATCCAAAATGTTCGTACATTCCATGTTCCTACTGATAATAGTACTATTAGTTTCAGTTTTTGTTTCGCTTCGATATGCCACTTTTCAATCCAACCCCGATCAATCGATTGGTATCGCAGACGTTGTTGATCCGTGAGACGTCCGAGCCGGTATGTTCCTTTATCCAGACTTGAGACTGGCATGAGCCCCCCATCCCTCCCTAAGGATTCTATCAGGGCTTTTTACTTTGTTTCCTAGCCAATCAGAATTAACTTACAACAGATTATCCAGTGCCTTAAAGGGCTTACGCTCATCATTAGATCCCGAAACATTAATGGAGAAAGCAATTATAAATGCTTTTTATAACATATTTACATCATCAACTATAACAGGTTGTTCATTTCATATGACACAAAATCTTTATTGCATAATTGTTGCCATTCGTTTGAAGTTATGCTATCAAACAGATGCTGAATTCAACACGAAAATTAAATGCTTCACAGCATTAGCATTTCTTCCAATGAGCGATGTTACTGATGGATTTCTTGAATCGACGATCCAACAAAAGTGAATTCTTTACGCTGTATCTCTTTTAATTTGCATAATTTGTAAATGATTTCATTATGGTATGTATCACTGACATTCATCTTAATAAAGAATTGCCTTTTTAATGATTTTATAATACCCTTTATCATCCATTGATAATTTACAAAAATTAATGCAAAATGTCTTACGGTGTAAAAGTTTATGGAGAAAATGTTTACGGCGAATTTTCCTACGGTCTAGATCTGCAGGATTTACGGCTGATAAAATCCTGCAGGTCTAGGGACCTGCCAGCAGAAAATCCTATAGACTAAGGTGGTCTACTAGCAGTGATTGAGAGAGAAAGCAATAAATGTTGTAGTGTTGTGTGGAAGAAACAGTGAAACTAACTTAGTTCGGCTCGAAATTACCTACCTTCCTAAAAACCATACATCTACCACTGGTATTCGTGTCGGGTGGGGCCTACGTGGCCATCGTACACATTTCGTGTAGAGGAGGGGGGCAGTAGGAATTCAGGCAGGGTTAGAGCCAGTGCAATGCAAGATTCACGAATGCCTCGTAAGTTGTGCACTACAGCCTAAAAGCGCTGTTTTCTAGCACAGTAAATAAAACATGTCTGTCCACATCGAACTCACCATCTCTCACTTGTTGTGTTCAGTGGTAACTGCTCTACTTATATTAAAATTCTCTTTATTTGAAATCTTTAGTTTAAGTTTAATTTAGATATCACATGTGTATCCTGCAACTAGTGGAGGAACAGTGTACTAACAGTTTTCCTGTCACATGACAATCAGTCCTAAAGTTTGAAGGTTATCTTGTATTTAGCGATGAGTTATTTAATTCAATAGTTTGTAGCAAAAAACAGGTTTAAAATAAATATTTGCCACTTTTTAGTGCAAATTTTACAATTTTTTATGTACCGAATAGTGACTGCAGTAAATTTGTTTATGTTTCTTTGTATGAATTTCTTAAAAATCGCTTTAATTAACGTTTTATTTAAAGTTAATTTAAGATAAATTCATCCAGTGTCGTGATATCAAGAACAATGCCGGATAAATTTGATTTCATTTCGTGGTTATGCGGCTAGAAATGAAGTTGTCTAAGAAGACAAATTTCAATGTATAAGTAATGCAACAGAATTATAAAATGCCATCCGTAGTTGTTTTTATTATTTTTTTATGAATTGACTACGCCTTTTTTCACAAAATGAAATAAATATAGTAAGTTTTTTTTAATATTTTTAATAGCTTTATTTTGCTTTTTTTTAATTTAGATTAGCAGGTAAAAGAATAAACTGCAATCTTTCAAATATTAATGTTGCTTTTCCATACCAGGGAATTGAAATCGATTTTGTCGATTTTGAATTAGAAGAGAGTTCAAGCTGTGAGGCAGATGTCCTGATGATTGTTATCGAACCTTTTAACGTATTAAAGCGATTCTGCGGAAGAAACAAACCTCGGGATATAATATTTCCGTACAATGAGCTGGGGATTTTCTTCATAACGGATCTCATCGGCCATGAAAGAGGATTTCATATTCAGGTTAAAGCAACGACTAAGAAGAGTAAGTAGTACGTTGAGTCGGTTATCCAGTTTTGATGGAATGAAAATACTTCTGTAAAACAATTCATTTATTTTTAATTTTTATTCTTTCAGCTCTTTGTAACAGTGATGAATTAGAGTGTAAGAACCGGAAGTGCGTCAGTAATCAAGTGATATGCAACGGAATTGACGAGTGTGGCGATGGAACGGATGAAGAACACTGTAGTAAGTTCTTGAGTTCAGTAGGACGTATTGTGCAATTAAGAAAATAGCAAAATAACCACTTTTCTCTGTAGATCTCAAGGTTAAGGAAATGCATTTACTTATTTAGTGCCTTCCGATTTCCTGAGCTGTGGAATTCCTGATATACCGCCACTAATAGACGATCACGATCGTATAGTTGGGGGTGATGAAGCTGTTCCTGGTAGCTGGCCCTGGCAAGCTTCTTTACAAAGCACAATCACTGAGCCAGAAGGACATTTTTGTGGAGGAATCATTATTAATAGCAGATGGATCCTTACAGCCGCTCATTGTCTCGAGTAAGTTATATTAATATATTGTTTTCTATCGGAACTTGATAATCTTTTGAATATCATACACGAGTCCAGATGACTTCATTTTCTGTACTTTTTGGGTTATAAAAATATTATCGGATCCGATTCTGAACCAATTATTTTTAAAAGAAAATATGATGATCCCTGATCCCTTGAATAAAGAAAATAACAAACATAACTACATTAAAATGCAAAATGTGAGTTTTGTTCTTACAAATGCAAATGAAGTACAATAATTTCAAATTACGCTAATTATTGGCAAAAATCCAAAAAAAAAAAAAAATAGAAATGAATGAAATGTGGCTTTAAAAAAAATGAATGAAATTCTAAACTCTAAAACATAACAAGGGACGGGGTTCCATTCTTATACATTAATCATATCTTAAATCTTACATATTGGTGATTTATTAAATCCTTAATATATCGAGGACTAATTAATCCACATACTTTCGTCACTGGATAAATTGTGTGTGTGCGTGCGTGCGTGCGTGCGCGCGTGTGTGTGTGTGTGTGTGTGTGTGTGTGTGTGTGTGTGTGTGTGTGTGTGTGTGTGTGTGCGCAATTAAAGGCATTATCCTTTTCTCCAAACCCCATGAGAAAGAATGATCTGTGTAGTTCCAATCTTTCTTTTGAGATAATATATCATACTAGTAAGAATTACTGCACTGTTCAATGACATTTTAGCAATGACCGGTGGTAGTAATATATGTTTTAAATATTCTCTCCATTAGCCACCAAAACATTTCGCATTTCTGTTACCGAATCGGCGAACATTGCAATGTCATCTGCAAATCTGATCGAAGTAAAGTACTGTGCGAGTGGTCTAAGAAGTTTTCGGCCTCGAGTAGAGATGGAACACTATCGGCAAGAAAGTTTTTTTTCAGCTGGTGCATCTGCTCTAAGCACCTGTGTGAAATTGGAAGGCATTCTATCAAGGAGTTTGTTTCATACAGCTGTCTGAAGCAAAAGTGTTGTCTGCATCCCTTGAAATGGATAAAATTGAGTATCGTGCAGTTATAAAACCCTTTGTAAAAGAAGGGTTAACGCCAAAAAAACAATTGATTCGAAGTTCATAAAAGTGTATGGGCACGCTTCTCTTTCGTTTTTGACAATTACGAAATGGGCAGCCGTGTTTCAAAGCGACTGTAGCAGCCTTGAAGATGATCAAAGTGAAGAAAGTCCAAAAAGTCTAACAACACCAGAAACACATAGATAAAGTGCATGATATGGTATTAGATGATTGGCGAGTCAAAGTGCGTGAAATTGCTGAGACGATAGGCATTTCAAAAGAACGTGTAGGATGTATTTTGCATGAAGAATTGCAAATGAAAAACTTTGCGCTTCCTCACAGTTGATCAAAAACGCACTCGCATGAAAATCTGTGAACAGTGCTTGGAGCGTTTTAACAAGAATAAAACCGATTTTGTGCTTCGATTTATTACCATGGATGAGAATTAGATTCAACATTACACACCAGAATCCAAACAGCAGTCAAAACAGTGGACAGAATCCGGTTGTTTTATTCAGCGCCAAAAAAGACAAAGTCGGTTCCATCATTAGGAAATGTCATGGCATCGGTGTTTTGGATGGAAAAGACATTTTGTTTATTAATTATCTTGAAAAGGGTAAAACAAAAACCGAGGAATATTATTCCGATCTTTTAACTAGACTAGACGAAAAAATTCATGAGAAAAGACCCTATTTGCATAAGGGAAAAATTCATCTTTCATCAGGACAATGCACCTACCCACAAAATAGTTGGCAATGGCAATATTAACTGATCTGCACTATAAATTGTTGGAACATCCACCATATTCCCCAGATTTGGCTTCCTCTGACTTCTGTCTCTTCCCGAAACTAAAACTCTTCCTCGCTAGTCAGCGTTTTCTTCCAATGAAGAGGTGATTACAGCTGTAGAGGAGTATTTTGCAGATCTTACTGAAAACCACTACAGGGACGGGATAATGGCGCTATAACATCTCCGGAATAAATGTATTAGTCTTAAGGGAGATTATGTTGAAAAATAAAAATACTTTTGAAATTATAAATTCGTTTTTTCATTGTTAGACCGAGAACTTCTCAAACCACTCTCATATAACCATTTATGAATATATATTAGATACCACTTTTTTTCATTTATAGCTTTCAGGGCGCATTTTTGCTTAGCTCCGCTCTTTTAATTTAGAAGTTCTAGAGTTTTCATCTCTTTCAAATCTAGCTGTTTGTTCTAATTTCAAAGTTATATCCACTCTTCATTTTCTCCTGTCCATGTTGGCTCTTTCCATAACTACAAACGCTTTTCTCAATCTACTCGTTCAGAGCCTTATTCAAAACTACAAAATGAATATATGCGTCTCTCTCTCTTAGACAAAATATTACTTCCCTTTTTCCAGATTTTGTTTCCCCTCAAAATAGCGTTCAATTAGATTAACCTTTATTTTATTCTTTATTCTGTTTTGTGCTATTTTAAGAAGAATTTTTGAAGCACGCGACAAGTGATTAAATGTGTAATACTGTTTACAATGTATATCATCAACTTCTTCGGTATGCGGTTTATTACGCTTTGGTTGAAGTTTCTTTTTCTAGTTTCCTCTAACCTTCTTAAATCAATTAAATGAACTTCGATTTAATCATATTGCATGCTTTTTTATCAGTTCTGTTTCTATACCATCTTTACCTGGTGCTTTTCCAATGTTTAGTTAGCAAAATGCATTTTCAAGTTCTTCTCTTAGATATCTAATCTTCTCTTGAATCATTTATTTTGGCTATTTCATTATGTAACACACGGCAGTTGCCTAGATTCTAGAAATACTGCCTCTATCTCTGTTTTATATCTTTCAAATTTGTAATGATCGTATCATTTTGGTCTGTAATCAAGTTACTTTTGCTTTTTCCACCAAAAACAGCATTTCCTTTACTAATCTCTTTGTAATGTCTGTTTTTTATTTCATAGTTTTCAATTATCAGCATCTTTCGTTAATTCAGTATTTCTTCAGTTTTCTGTACTGTGATGCAGTTCTGTCCCTTAATCTTATAAGTTTCTCTTTACGTTTATTATGGTGTCGGCTTTTCTTTCACTTTGTTCATCTCTCTCTTTCTCTCTCTCTCAAAGATATCATTTTATTATTCAACGTGTTCGAGGTTTTCTTCAAACGCTGTACACGCTTATCTCCACAGTTTGGGGGTTTGTTTTGTCATTCCCGACCGCACATTTCCATCAATTTTCTCTGTTTGTTTATTTTTTCTTTGTTTTCATATCCAAAAGTTTTATGTGACGTTTACATTCTCTGCACTAAGCCTCTTGAAGATGGACTTAATTTCAATTCTAGTCACCGATTGAAGGAATGTTTTCTAAATCTTTTTTCGACCTGTTCCCTATTTAGTCCATCAATGGCACAAGCTAACGGTTTTTTTCTTCCGGAAATGCCTGTTTTTTGTTCTGCAATCTCAAGAAAATCGACCATAGAACTCACACTATTTCAAAAAATAAGATATCCTATTAAGATTGGGTACCAAGAGATGGCAGCACTTATTTGCCAGTCTCTTCCTCGGTTGTCGCTCATAATTACTGATAGCCTTGGGCCAGCTATCTCTGGCTGTTGACAGAGATTGAACTGCCCACTCAGTCTCCAAAATATATCTGAAAATGTTGTTAATCATGATTAGTTCATTGTTTGCATACTCCGTGAATTTTCACATCTAATGTTTCTTGTGCTAGTCCAAACTCATTTCACATTTTGTTTTATTTTACTTCATTACTGCCTTAAAAAGGCACCTTCAAAGCGTCTGTTGTTTCCTGTACTCTACCTGATTCCTCATCTTTTGATTCACAGGTCGATATATAGATTACTGGCTCACACTAACGCTTTTAACCACTATTATTTTATTACAAACATGTAAAGAGTTGACTAATTGGTATTGCTCCATATCATACTAAAATTATAGTTGTTCCATTTCTTCTTTTTTCTTCTTCTTCTTCAGAATATAGAGGAGGTTATCAAAATAATGGAAACACCGATAAAAAAAAGGATATATGCATTGCGGCCTATGCAAATCACAGACAACATCATCCGCGATGTGAGGTATATAAGACGGTGGAGTATGATATTGGCTATTACATAGCAGTGTCATAGTCGATGTTGAATTAGCTGTTGTGTAGTTAGTGTGGAAAATGTCGGACCTTACTGATCTCTAAAAAAGATACTAGCATTCGTGTGTGGCTTGCAGAAGCTTCCGTATCCAAAACGGAAGAAATCATCGGTGTTTCACGAGCCACAGGATCGAAGATTATGAGAAGGTATAGAAACAGATAAAACGTTGTCCCAAATGGGTTCTCAAAAATTCGATCACATCACATTTTCTGCTGGCAACATCAGTTGGCACATATTTTGCAGGAAGAATGGTCCAGTTATCTTCTGTATCAATCTATTCCACGTCGAATTCATGGTATTCTCACAGCCCAAGGTGGGTTTATATCTTATTAATAAAGGATACTTCAAAATGTATACGTGTTTTCATTATTATTATTATTATTATTATTATTAGACACTTCCAGGGAGTCCAAAGACTCATCGAGGGAGGGCACCTACTCTACAACTCTCCGTCTCCACCAACCGCAACTACCTTCAACTACACCAACGCCATCTATCGCCGATCACCACCACTGTTTTCACAGACAATCACAAGCATCCATGCCCACGACGGGATTCGAACCGCAGCCTTTTGGCAGGAGAGCGCGTAACCACTCTGCCAACCAGGCCGGAATCGAAAAAAAAAATCTCAATTTCCTACCCATTTTAAATCTGTTTCTTTCCATGACAACCAATGTTGAGAAATACAACACTGTATTTTCTTCTTGCTTTCTGCATCACAGTAACTTGTTCGAGTGACCTTTATTGTCATATTGCTCAAGATAACTTTCTTTATAACTGTTCCACCTGAACTAGAGTTTAGCTTGTAATAAACACAGATAATCACTAATGCTTTTCATCAGGGATATTTATCGACTTTCCAGTCTAGCTCAGTCGTTCTTTGCAAGACATAGACTCTTCCGTGAGGATTCAGTGACTTGTAGAGGACCTGATATGGACGATTCTGGTAAGAGAGACAGTTTTAGCCAAACTTACGAGTCCTTACCCCGAGTTTGTGAGGAGTAGTCACATTAGAACCAAGAGGTCCAGAACTTCTTGCCCCCCTCCCATGCGAAGGTATTCAACAATTCAACATGTATTTCTCGAAAATTACAATTTTTTTTAAAAAACATTTCTTTACTTCATGTAATATCAAATCATATCTTATCAAGTATTACTAATGACTTGTCTTAGTTTGTGGAAAGATTGCTGAATAATGTTGAGATTTCTTTCGTTGTTTTATATAGAGGTGAACCAAACTTAGAAGATTTAAAGGTGATTTTAGGAAACCATGACAAATTTATCGATGAGGATTCGGAACAAGTTCGATATATGGAGTTTGTGCAAGTACATCAGGATTACCACATGCCAAAGGTAAAAGCGTTGTTCTTAAAACTATATAATTAACTGACTATACGTAATATGGAGAGTAATATAATCTGTTATTTATTACCATTGTTATTTTAATAATAATATATAACAATACGAAATAATGATCTGCTTGATGTACGGTTCTTCGAGGACCTACCAAGATTGTCTTTCGTAACCAATTTAGGGATATTATGTTAGTCACATGTCTACATGTACAATACTAAGTGTAAATTGCACATCCTACTAGCTGCTTTTCCTGGTTGTTGAAGAAAAAACTCCAGTTTCAGGGAGATAAAATTTCCCACCTCTATGTGAAGTAGGGACTCATGCTCGGTCATCTGAACAAAATACAGTAATGCTGTTAAAAATGAAATAAATCATTTCGCAGCGCTGTTAAAAAACGAGTGGACACTGCTCCTTCTACTGTTCTGTTAGAAAAAAAAGAGATTGATTCTGGTTACAATCCGAATAGTTTTTATACAGATTTTTCCAATTCAAGTTGCGTTATCTGATCTCATACGACATAAGCAAGGTCTCTCGGAAACTAGTTTTTTCCTTTTCTCATACATGGCAATCACTCAGTGAAGCTCTCAATTAATAGACAAATGTACTCTGAATGGGGCAGTAGATGGCGTTGCATGTAGAAATAAGCAGCGCAAACAGTGCGGGTTGTAATGTAGAGTGATCTTTCAATTTGTTCTTGGATTCCCTGGAATAAGAGACATAATAATACTAGTAGTGTTCTACAGCTAATTACTATTACCAATCAATATTGCTATCATCAGAATAGAATAGAGTAATGAAAATAATTCAAATCACTTCAAGCATTTTTATTCTCTGATGAGAGTAGAGGAAGCAATATTAATCCAAATGAGCTTTTAATATCAAGTTGGGAACCTGTACTTGCGACCAAGTATAAACGATAGATTAGCATATGGTTATACTGATTTCGAAGTGATTGGCGAAGAGAGAAAGAGCATGGTAGGCTTCTGGTGTCTGATGATAAATTCTAACACATGCAGCCGGCAACAGCATGAATTTTCTTCTATTTTTCTCAATATAAACCAGAAGTTTTTTTTACAAAAAACAAACACTCTACTTGAGTAGGAAAATGATCGTTTGCTCAAGAATTAACTGATGAAATGCCTGGGAAAAAACCTCTACTCTGAGACTGGAATGATACCTTCAACGGTCATTTTTAGTGATCTGTCTGTATAGTACAATAAACCTATCCACAGAGAATTATGAATCCAGTAATAATTTTAAAGCATTTTATTATAATTTGTAATTAGCGGTGCATTCTAATTATATAGAGTGATGATCATAAGAGGTCATCTATATAATCTATATGCATTCGCTGATAAAAATGCTTGTATTTTATAATTGTGTACTTCGACACTGTTCAAGGCAATCAATAAAATCTACTTGAAGGTGGAAGAGTGTTCTTATTAATGCCAGCACTCATTGATAAAACAACGTGGTAAACATGAATCATCCGGAATTTTTTATCTGATTACTAGAAAATAAATCTTGCAACAAACAGAAGACAAAGGGTTAGGATTTCTCTTCCTATGCTGTGAGTAATAGGTTTGTGGTATCCATCTAATTTTGATAGGTCTAAAACGGCCTGGATTGCTTACTTTGGGAAATAAAACTTTAGCCCATTTACGCATTAATCAGATTCTAACTGTTCTTGTGTTAACTCGCAATTTTTTTCTTACGGTTATAGAAATACAAGATGATAATTTTTCAGTAACCTTTCGATTTTCCTCAACGGTTTTTTTTATCATTCTTATTATAAAATTAAACAAACTAGTTTATCACTAATTATAAACGGCATTTGATGAAGAGAGACAAACAAATACCTCCATCTCAAGGTATCGCTAACCCTAACACATTATATTATTTATCTACAATAATGTGTGTTCTGTGATCGACTTTCCTGAGCTTACTAGAAATATCTTACTTTCTGGCAGAAAAAAATATCGGTGTGAAAGAGATATACTAATAGGAAACGCTCACAGAAAGAGTTAATGAAAGTTCCTCTAATCGGCGGGTGAATTAGAACTGATAATGGCTTTCTTCGGACGCCTAGGGATATGAATGCGAATCACTTTTCCACAGGGCCACACGAGAATTACTGTTTATTATTGTTATTATTATTACACTAACGCTTCTAATTTCCCAAATGGGGTAGGAGAGGCCATTTAGCTCTAATTTTGCAAATCTCCATCCTTATTCAATGATATATAACTGCCGTAATACTATAAATCATTTTAATTAACATCCGGGGAAAGCGGAATGGTGACATCTGTGGCCACTTGTTATTTACGTTAACAATATATTATTGTGTGAAACTGTGCGATTTCAGGGTGGATTTCTAAGTGGTTGTTATTGTTGTTTTTCATCCAGACATCCATAGAATTCGGGGATAAATGTGAGATGTCCTCACAGATATAATTTATATAGCATCCATTTGTTTACATTTCTTTCATAAAATAACAGAAATAACTTTGGGCAACGACCTACTTTATCATTCAGTTTTCATGATACATTTGTTTCCATAAACTTATTCACTCACGTTGCATTCACCTGTTTTATCTGACACCATATTGCTTCTCATTCGCCATGAGAAAAGAATCTGCTCTTTGCTCCATTATTGACCGAAATATTATATAGTTTCCATGAATAACCTACTGTTATTTCTCCTAAGTATTGAAAACTGATCCTTAATATATTCTTTTTCTATCCCCCACCACCAGTTTGTATTTCTTTAATGTCCTTCTGTTCTTTTTATCTTCCACTCATTTGAAACATTCTGCAACCTACGGTCCCTGTATTCTGTTCTTACAGTCAACGGTTACACAGTTCTGAAGTCATCTTAGTTATCTTTGAGCCCTTGCAATATTTATTCTTTCCTGAAACCGAGACGATCTAAAACTGCTGATACTGATCCAAATGCAGTCAAATAATCTTCTTATATGGTTAAAAACCTCTTTGTAACGAATATGCAATGCCCTCTTCATAATTTTAGCAACCCTCTATATCGTCTTCGGTAACTTTACAATGTATCCCTTCAATTTCAATCCCCTACCATAAACATAGTCCATTGAATTGAATATTCTCGCTCCAGTGCAACCCCTTCCACTGGACGACGTTGAGCAGAATTTTCAACGATCTATCCACATTGTTGTCATCTTCAAATCATCCTGAACAGACACTACCTCAAGGTTATTTTCCACAATTCTTCCAGCGTCTTCTCCATCTTCGATGAAATGAACGTGGCCTCCCTTATTAGATGCTCTCTTAACAATATGTATGATAAATAATTTTGGCCCCATTACAAAACACTGTGTCATCCCATAGTCACTCCTTTCATATGCGACGCAGTAACCTTCATTATTTAGTCAATTCCTATCCATTTAGATAATCTATTATCAATCCCAATATTCACCACATTTGAAATTTTGAGTTATCGTGCGAAATATTATCAAATATATCTGTAAAATGTTTGAAATATTACAGTTTAAACCTGTTTCGTCGGTTTATCACTGCCTGATTTTAAAAATAAATCCTTAGCCATATGAAATTTAAAGCATTCATTCCATTACAAATCCATGTTGTGCTTCTGAAAAAAGATTCATTTTCTTATTCTAACTCTAACTAACTTCCCTAAACGCCCACTAACATTTTTGAATCGTAGTATACTCAAAAATCGTTTACCTCTGGTGTTGAAACTGAGCAACTAAATGTTTCTACATATATTTATGTGTAGGCTGTACTTTGAAGAACCACGTCGTAGGTACAACTGCTCAGCAAACTGTTCAGACCTATTGCGTTATCGACATGAAGTTTGATGATTACATACTGTAAAACGAACACTTCACATATTAACATGTTTTCAGTAACACGAAATACATTTACAAAAATAATTATGAAATATTTTTTTTCTAAATGATTTTCATTATGCATCTTGTTAACCTACCAACTCTAATCATCCTTTCCGAGCAACCTTTTCTTCTGCAGGATACATAACTAAAAACTCATTAACTCTTTCAAAAATAAACAAAAAAGTGAATTGTCTACGTATAGTCAAAAATCCTACTAGTTTTCTATTGTGAATGCTAATTTGCGGTTAAAATGCAAGTTTTCTATTGGAAAATCCTATTTATGTACAGTATAGATCGAAATTCATCAACTAGCCCATAACAAAAAAGTTCGTTTAGTCCAAAGCTAGAGACCTGTCAGTGATTGGTTATTTTTTGCCGTCATACATCAATGATTACTATGACAACTACACAGGAGCACCTAGAACTCATTATTGTTGAATAATTAAATAAATTAAACACATAATTATTGAAAAATTCAATGGATTATATTAATAATTAAAAAGCAAGGTCGATTTTTTTTTCAAGTGTATATATATCATTTTTGTCAGTTCTGTGCGACTATTATGTTATGGATTAATTTTTCTTTAATTTCAGACTCCTGAGGACGATCCGAATAAAATTATCAATGATATTGCATTAATTAAGTTAAGTGCTCCGATAAAATTCAATTCGTACGTGAAGCCTGTTTGTCTTCCAACTTCCGATGGATTTCTACCTGGCACCAAATGCTATGCTACAGGATGGGGAGAAACTAGAGGTCGCTCGTTTAATTTGTCTTTTTTGAATATTATAAAAACTGTTGATTTTGCTGGAAATACTAAACTGAAATGCACCAAAGTAATTTCTGGTCAAACGATTGTGGTTTGCACTGGTTACGTGGTTTATTTTAGCATTTTAACCACCTCAGCAGCCATTATGGATCAAATACGGATATGCATACGCTTCGTATCCATCACATATTTCAATGTAATAACAATGGTATTAAAATTTTAATATGCACTTCGCATCCATGATAAACTTGACGTCTATAGACGTCTTGGCCGGTAGCGTGGTTAAACAAATTCATCAGGAATAATTTGTAAGATTTGTATTCTTGTAATTTTGTAGAACATTTTAAATGAAACAGATTTCATTAGAAATGAAACAGATTTCGCTGTACAACTTCGTTATTTATTTATTCATTCATTCATGACTATTCTCTTTCACAGAGATTAATCCCATAATTGCTTATTCCAGGCAGTGGCTCGGAGAATGCATTGAAACAAACGTCTATGACTATTCAGCCTTCTGCAACGTGCAGGGATGTTAGAAGTTTGTTTAATGTAAATTTTGAAGAAAGTCAGATGATCTGCGTTAAGAATGAGAATAAGTACGGACCGTGCCATGTAAGGAGATTTATTATTTTTATTATATATAAGAAATTTATGTAAGTATTTTATTTTTATTATTAATATTATTATCAACAGGCATAAATCATTTACAAGTACTCTTCAAATGAATCCTGAAAGATTAAGGCATAAACGAGTCACATTAAACAATGATCAATCTCACCTCATCCTCAGAAACTCTTCAGCAGCGTTTCAGAGAGGGTGTGTAGGTAGTACATCTCACCTGGGCAGATTAGTGATATGTATATTGTAAGTATTTGTTTGGGCTTAAATTAACATCTCGAGCGAACGAGAATGCCTAGCGTTTTGGATTCAGAGGCGGCAATAGTTTAATGTTTCAAATTCATGAAATTCAATAATGTTTCAAACATTAGAATTTAAGACAGAAATGATGAGAGTTTTGAGGTTTTTTTAATTTGTGCTTTGCAGATTTTGTTAATTGAAAAGGAGGAAAGCAATGGGTCGTCATCAGCGAAACTGTGTACCCGATCAGCAGTCAGCGAGTGTGGATCGTTTAATTTTGGAAGGAAAAGTTTAAGCGAAGTAACAGAGCCCTGTTATTACCCATCATTAGTTGAGTAGGCAGAAGATAAGGAGCCATCCACCATCATTCGAAGTGAGCATCCGGGCAGAAAGCTGGCAACCGAATTTCAGAAGTACACGGACAAATCGAATAATGGGGGATTTCTTAATACACCTTTGTGCCAAACTCAGTGAAAAGCTTCTTCGAGATACCAAGAGCAAACATCTGAGTTTCCCCAAGCCTTTACATGGCGTTTGTCCAGAGATGGGTTAGTAGATTAATAGATCCCTTTTGATGGACAGGAATTAATCCATACACTCGATGGTTTATTAGATGAAAGTCAAGTCTTCAAAGTGGAGTAGGAGTTAGCTGTTGGGGATTCTTTTCACAACTTTTGAGAGAATCGAGGTGAATGAAATTGGACGGTAATTTGAAGCTAAATATTTGTCAAACTTTACAGGAAAAGGTTCTATATGGGCTAGTTTCCAAACCATAGGAAAGATAGCGGTAAAATACGAAAGTAAACAGGCGGCATAAAGTGGAAGTGAACTCTGAGGCACATACCTTTGGATCAATTGTAAGGATGCCATCGGGGCATCCTTACAATTGATCTAAAGATATGTGCCTTTGTTTCAGAGTTTTTGGTATCCAGTTTGAGCAAACGTTTTCTGATTTCTTTCCAGTGAAAGGTCGAACGCGGCATTGAGTATAGAGTCTTAGGAATGCTTGTGAGAGATATACCATGATCAGCTATGCAAGAAGTGGAGGAGAAGTAGGAAGCCAGGCGATTGGCTTTTCTATGGGTGATGAAGCAATAGTCCCATCTGTGTGTAATATTGGTTGGAGTAGTGTTGCACATTAGTGACGACGGACAGCTTTGGATAGAGTCCAGAAGGCATGGATGCCATTTAGGCAGGAGGCAATAGGCACTCCTTAATATTTTCGCTCACTGTTGTGTTATTACTTCTCTCACTTAACTATATTTCAAAGTAATTACTCCACACATCCAGAATATCTTTGTTCCATGACGTATATCACATTTGTCATCTATGATTCCTTTTAATGTACTACATCTTCTATTTCTAAGCATTTTGAATAGTCAGAATCTTTTATGGGACATATACCAAGCGCTTGCTATGCATATCTTAGTTCGTTTGTATACATACTCCAGGTTCTTAGTTTTTTCCTTTTCACCTTATTGATTTTTTCCTTATTGACACCACATGTGGTGTCAGTCATATACATTGATTGACCCCACATGTCAATCAATGTATATGTTTTCCTTAGAATTTCCTTAGTCTCCAAGGTTTGGTGTGTTGTGTTTGTTTCCTAACTCTTTTATTTTGTTTCTCTAATAATATTTGCATAATTAATTCCAATCTACAAGCTGCTTGACTTTGATTCATTCTGTAGTTGGAATTATTGAAATTATTGTACATGGTGATTATTTTCTCATTAAAGGTTGTTATATTTTATGAAACGTGGTTAGATAATTTTAGATGGAATCAGCGAAAATGAGCCAAGTTAGAGATAATCTCTATTTCGTTTCGTGTGAGTTTCTAATTCAGTATGATAATAACATTTTGTGTTGCTCTGCAAATTATATATTTATCATAGGCAGTACGATAACCATGGCATTATTAATTTACATATTAGCGTTATGGAAATATATTACTATTCTAATTATCAGTGGCGTAGCGTGCGCACTTAGGTGGTGCTGTATGAAAAATTTAAGAGTGCATAGCTCATCAGCGCTCATCTTAATTAGCTCAATGCAATTAATTGTAGGATAACTTTGAATATTTCAATTTATTATTGGATATCATTTAAATATGGAAAGCATAAAAATCAAATGAACAATAGCTATGCTTCATGCGCGTCGTTTATGTGAGAAGCACAAAGGGTTTACGTTTCTTGGTGAGGTTAGATTATCATTGGCAAATACTAGAGTGAGACACGGAGAATTTTGATACGATTTTTATATACAGCCGTATAATATACAAAATCGAAAAAAGTAATCACTTGGGAAGATGAAGTATACACAAGTTCCAACCTCCTTCGACTATAATCACACAATCCGCGAAAGCTCTTACAGAAAACAAGACATTCATTAGCTCGTCAACAGTATTTCCATTGTAAGTATGGGCAAAAGTTATAAAGTATTTATGGAATGGAATGATTTCCTTTCATCCTTACTGATGGTAGGGGGCAGCTATACTACCATACTAAGGAAGTGACTTTGAGCAAGGTGGTTTCCCGTTGCCTTCCTTCCTGTGCTATGTCATATGGCTGTATCCTATGGGTTCGCGGGTCAGCTTTTCCTATTTGCGGGATGAAACATCCCAGAATAAACTGGGGAAAAACCCTGCTGTCCACGCCCAAGACCGAGATAACTTGGCTACGGCTGAGGAAGATCATTCAGCTTCTCACGTCTCCGACGGGAATCGAACCAAGGACACTGCTTATATATAAAATCTTGTCTATATCGATGTCCCAAACATTTCAGTTCACACTTCATGCACGTGAAACAAATCAAACTCAGAAAATAAAAACAGCAATTCATGAAAAATGACAACGTTCCGTTGGATTATTTGACACAATAACCAATCATATCTACTGATTTCTGAATTCTATTTTCCAAGCAAAAACCCCTGTCTCGTCTTCTGGTTGGTGCTAACCACTGAAACGCTAAGAATTTGACTCGCTGCGTCATCAGTATATCTGTTCAAAGGACTCAAAGGCGTTAATATTTGTGACCCGCACACCATGGGGTTTAAGGAAGTTGAAACAAGGAAGAAGTAGAAGATACTGATAAAAGCAAAGGAAATCAAAAAATATATTTTATAATTAACGTTTGTAGTTCACTTAAGGTGGAGTTATATCAATCCATTTAATTAAAATGTTATATAGTTTCTTTTACCAAAATTATTGGTCGAGAAAAACGTCATCTGTCAGTTTTATTAGTAGTCATGTCTGCTGTATTTTAAACAATCCCTCCTAAGTGGAATCTTCATTTGTAGACTGCTAATGCTGTTGATGTACTGTACCATATTGTGAACAGAGAAATGCCACAAGAACAGGCAGCCTTTAGGAGAGATAGAAGAACTAGAGACCAAATAGCAAACTTGAGATGGATTATGGAAAGAACAAGAGAATTTCAAAAGGAAGTATTCATCTGTTTTATTGATTAGAAGAAAGCGCTTGACTGCGTCGATCAGAAAAGTCTGTGGATTATGATGAGATTTTTAAAGCAATGCTAAACCTGACAAAAATCGTGAAAGATAGAGATGTGAGTAAGGCCACCAAAGTTAGAATTGTCAAAGCAATGGTATTTCCAGTAGTGATGCATGGATGTGAAAGCTAGATTATTGGAAAGAAAGACGGAAAGCGAATTGTTTAATTTAAATTATGGGTGTGGAGAAGACTATTAAGAAATCCCACACGGACAGGAAAAAGGACTAATAAGAAAGTTTTAGAGAGAATAAAGACAGAATCTGCTTGGAGGCGATGATCGCTAATCAGAAGTTGATGTACTTTTGGCATTTTATGCGAGCTGATGATTCTTTTGAAAATACAGTTATGTTGGGGAAGATTGAAGGAATGAGAAGAAGAAGCTCACAAAAGAGTTTGGATGGACAACATAAAAGACCAACTTAAACTTACAGTTGCTGAAAGAAAGGACAAGAGGTGAGTGACATGGAGAGCATTTGTTCACAAGATCACCAAGCGAAAACGATTAAAATTTTCTTGGTAAGTTTTATGAAGGATCAATTTTATAAAAATAGAGTAGTAATAAATTTAAGGTTCGTTATTTTAATAAATAAATGCCTGAATGTATTGGTGAAGACCAACTTCTAACTTTATACGTTTGATTTCAGGGCGACAGTGGAGGTCCTCTTGTATGTCTTAATGGTACTCAATGGGTCGCAGCCGGTGTAACCAGCTTTATAACTGACACTAATTTCTTGGGCGCCGTGTGTGGACAAGTACCCTCTGTATATACGAGGGTCCATTTCTTTTTCGACTGGATTCGTGATACAATCCATGATGCTGAATGAAATTAGAGAAAGAAAAGTAGACGAATAAATTTCTGTCCAGAATTAAATGCTTACGTGCTCTTGAATAATCCTTTTTATAAAGCTTCCACGAACATAAATTTTTATTTATATCATTCTTGATAACTGCAAAATGACAGCTCGTTCAAAACAAAATACTTAAAAATTCTAATGAACATATAAGATTTGTTCTTACTTTGGTTTAAAAGATTGTAAATAAAGCCCCACCCATGAAAACAGATATACGACCATCTGCTAGTGAGAAGAAAGAAAGAAAGATGCTTTTGATAGTGCCTGTAATTTGAATTTTTTTTCCGCTTAAATGCAAAGAAGTCAGACGTAGAAGAATAATGAAAGAGATTTCCATAACACCTGAATTGGTTTGAAAGTTATGTAGGAGCACTGTTATATCTCTTATGAGTCTGTTCTGTTATTGTGTAAGTTATCTTTAATATCAAGAACCAACGAATGATTTAGGATAATTTTCGTTTAGAAAATAGGATTCAAATAAATATTATTCTCACTTTTATTTTAACGAGCCACTGACTTGTAACAAGATGCTTGTTCATTTGATGTGATTGGTTTGGGAATACAAATCACATCGAGGGGGATCACATCATTACAAGGACTGAATATTTCTACTTAGAGTATGACAAAGTGGTTATAAAATCATTCTAACCACCCACACTGTTATTTCTATCCAAGACTTCAATAAATTCCGGTTTCTCTTTACCTCCTCATTTCCTGCTAGACATAATATTGAAAATAACTAATTCGACTCAGTTTTATACTATAAATAGGAAGCATATTCAGGGATATCATTTCAAGAAGGTTAACTATGTGGGTAAGAAAATTAAATCAATTGAAGAGGAGATATTGTTTACTTGAAGTGATCCTAGTTTCAAATGAGCAACATTGAAATTTTGCATAATTTTGTGAAAAATAAATTTAAAAATATTGAGTCGGTTGAATGAATAATGAAATTTTCAAAGAATACGCTCTAAGAAAAAAACAACAACTAAGAACCGAAATTATAAAAAATCCGATATCAATTTATATGAAAGCAAACATTGCTTTTCAACTTATTCTAAGTTAACTGACACAGACGGTTAACTGATGCCAAGACCTTCGGAGATATCCAGAAATGATTTACTAAGCTTGTAGAGGATTTACATAATAATAATTAGTAGAGCATGTTGGCTAGCTGAAACATGTATTGCCATGTATAGTACAGGGTGGCCATAAATTAACTTTCCCTCTTTGGAGGCATCTGTAGCTAAAACCAATTAACGGAATGAGACCACATTTTATATAGAAACTTTCGAAGGCATTGGGAGATGAATTTCGAGAAAAAAAAGATTCAGTACCCAAAGTCGCCGACAGGGGAAATTTTGGCGTGACGGAGCCGAAAGCAGTCAAATATTTGCAGTAAACGCAGGTAAAAAGGATTATGCAAATTTTACTGTGCGTACCTGACAGAAGCGCCATCAATTCCACTTAAAAAGGGATTGGGAACGTTTAGGCAGTTATTCGAATGACTGACGAATTGTGCTCAATATGCGTTCTACCTTGCTTAAGCGTGCTTTACTTGTTAAGTTGTTTTACCTTAACCAGTAATGAGAGGGTTATCAATCAGGTTTTTCCGACGGCATGGCCACATCGATCCCCGGACATCACTCCATGTGACTTTTGGCTGTGGAGGGATATTTGAAATCCGTTGTGTATGTTGGTGGCGTTCTCAACTTGCTTGAAAGAGAACATAAAACGGGCCGTTATGAACACCCAATCCAACTCCTTACGCTTAGCTGTAGAGCATGTCGCACACTGGATGCAATTTGTTGTACATAAGAAAGGTCAGCACATTGAAAATCGTGTATGTGGTCCAGGGGACCCTGATTCTGATGAATAAAACATTATTTCCTGTGAGTTCAATCACTACATTAATTGCTGTGTCTCTCGCAAGTTGTTGTTTTAGTTCAATTATTCTTATTCTTATTATCATTGTAACGCGCCACATATCCAGCTGGAATGAGTGACGGGGCTGTCGCTTACACCGTCGAAATGTTATTATTCCATTTTATCTGCCTTTAATATAATTATCTGCTTGTTTTTTTATACTCCTCCAGCGACAAAATTTCCCCTATCGCCGACTTTTGGTACTAAATCTTTTTTTCGCGGAAATCTTCTCCCCATGCCTTCAAATGCCTCAATAGTAAATTTGGTCTGATTCCGTTTATTGGTTTTAGCAACAGATGCCTCCAAAGAGGGAAAGTTATTTTATGGCCATCCTGTATATTCATATAAGTGTATATGCATTAGTGCCAAGTAAATATGTATAAAACCTCTCTCGATGGTGTCTCCATTTTGTTGTGGTGGAGACAGTACCAAATTCCAATGTACCAGGAGAATATGCAAATATTCTCCTGGTACATTGGAATTGGAATTCCTGGTACTCCGATAAACAATGCTACCAGCAGGGTCTCCCAAGCCGGACACGTTATGGGTGAGGGATCAGACGAGGAGAGTCATCCTGATTTTTCAGTTGGGGGATTGAGCACAGGGCCGATAACGCCATTTCGTAAAAAATAAACTTGTCACTAAACAGGGATCAAATAATCTTCACTGATTAGACGTAAATGGATATCAACCCAAGCCTTGGAATAATGGTTTATGAATAAGTTCATGGAATGTGAGAAGCCTGTATAGAGCTGGAGCATTTCATGAAATCATGAATGAATTAAATAGGTATAAAATGGATATAGTAGCACTATAAGAGATGGAGAGGAGAAGGAAATTTGAGAAACAGAACCTTTTGTTACTTTATGGTGGAAACAATTCTGATAGCCATGAATTTGGAAGAGGTGTCATCATTAGGGAAAAAAAAATGTTGCAATCGCTGACCGAGTTTGAAGCTTTTAAGGAAAGAATAAGGAAGCTAACAGTACAAGTAGATATGTAAATAAATATGGGTCCAAGATTACCTTTATTAATGCACAGGCAACTACTGAAACTGCAAAAGAGGAAATAAAAGATGAAGTCTATGAAAAATTGGAAGTAATCCTAGAAAAAATTCCCCGTCAAGATATAATCATTTTATTAGGCGATTTAAGTGCAGGAAAAAGAAGAAATATATAAAACGTTTATTAGAAACCAAAGCCTTCACGAAGAGACAAATATTAATGGAGAAAGATTAATTAATTTGACCGCATCCAGAAACTTAATAATAAGCAGTACTATGTTTATGAGGAAGAATGCACAGAAATAAATATGCAAATCTCCTGATGGTCACGCATTCAATCAAACAGCCATATCATAGTCGATAAAGAAAGAAAGAAAAGTAATTAGATTCAGAATATCGAGAGCTTCAGAGTGGTTGAGTATGATAGTGACCATATTCTACTTAGTGCTATTCTTAAGGTTAAAAAAAACAGTAAATATTTTTCAGCACATGCAAATCAACTGAGATACAATATTAATAAATTAGATTTAACAGGAGAGAGAGAGAGAGAGAGAGAGAGAGAGAGAGAGAGAGAGAGAGAGAGAGAGAGAGAGAGAGAGAGAGAGAGAGAGAGAGAGAGAGGAAACTATGAATATATATTGAAACAGAAATTGAAAAATATGCAACCGGAAGAGATTAAATTGAAAAAAATCAGAAATGGCATAAGAGTAGCAGTAGAAAACTCAATTGCAATTCATATTCATAGTAAAATACACGTAAAAATTATTCATTGACGAATGTGAATTGGCAACAAAGAAAAGAAAAAAAAAGAGAGAAAAGCTTGGTTTAATAGCCCAACTGATATTCACGCCGCTCAGAGATATAAAGAAAGCAGCAGAGAAGCGAATAAAACAATCCGACAATAGAAAAGATTTTTTTTTTTCATTCACAGGTCAAAGAAATTCAGATATACTTTCCAGTAAATAATTCCAGAAAATGTTTCCATGAAATTAACCCTCTCCTCTCAAAAATAGCCGACATATGAAAACAACAATAATCAACAATAGCAATGGGCAAACACTCGTCAATAGAAATGAAATAGCAAACAGTGGAGAGAGTATTTTAACAAACACCTAAATTGTGATGAACCTACTGAGTTTTTTAAGTAGAATACTTATCATATTGATCATCACCTGGAAATATCTCAAACTTCACTAGCTGAAGGAGAGGAAAGTATGGGATACTTTAAAATATATTCTGATGATGTATGCCTTGTTGGAGAAATGCTGAAGCCATTAAAACAACATTAGGAAACTGAAAAAACTCCCCTTGATAAACTAGAATTATAAATCAACCACGATAAAACTGAATATTTAAATGCATGCGGAAATCATAGTCACGGAGAAAATGACCAGCTTACTATTCAAAACCTGAATTTAAAAGTGCCACCTCCTTCATCTATCTTGGAATTCATTACTCGAGATAATAAAATGAGCACAGAAATAAGAGTGAATATCTGCTTCCAATATATCGTATCATTTACTGCCTTCCGAAATTCTATAACACAGAGTTAAAGCAGAAATATAGACGACAATCATTAGACGACCTACCGTTTTATATGCAGCAGAAACCTGGAGAATAAGAGACAAAGTTAAAAAAAAAGTGTTGCAGATGTTTGAAAATAAAATTCTCAGAAAAGCGTATGAAAATGTAAGAGATATTCCAACAGGTGAATAGAGAAGAAGACAACTATCTATAGATCCTCACTCCTGGTTAATGAGATTAGAGCATGCAGATTGAAATGGTTTGGACATGCGGAAAAAATGCGTGAGGAGAGAATGACTAAATAAGCATTCAAGATGAATGCTGATGGGAAACGACCTACGTGTAGACAGCGGATGCGTTGGGAGAATAATATACAGAGAGACTTAGTTGAGATAGGAATCCAGAACTGGAATGAAAGAGCTCAAGACAGAAATGAATGGAAGAAGTTGGTACATGCAGCAAAGAACCATAGAGGTTTCGCAAGCTGAAGAAGAAGAAATTTATGCACAAACAGGTATGCAGAAGATAAATAAATATTTAAAGTGGATGTTAGAAAATTAATGATAGTGTTAAGTTAAGCTAGGAATCAATCAATATTCATAAGACAAATTATATTTAGATCAGTAATTCTTATGTTACCCAGATGGTTGGTGGTGATTCCCAAGTCCTTCCACAGCCTTGTTCCAATCTTTTAACAGGGAGTTATACTCCAGTTGTTTTAGTAAGTTGCTTTTGTCCTGGTTTTTTTCGCGTTTTCATACCCAAATAAACATGAAACGAAGTCATTTATTTTCTACGCCATTTTATTCCCCAGTAAGTTACCATAGGTCTTCACCAGATGCCAATCGGTGAAGACCTATGGTGAACGTTAAACAACAGGCAGCATCAGAATACATCATAAGAGTTAGAAATATTCTGAAAACAAAACTAAACGAATTAAAAGCAACTAGAGAAATGAATTCTTGGACAACACCAGTGATCCGATACAAGCTGACATAATAGATTGGACAAAAGAAAACCTGGACAAACTGGACCTCAAAACTAGAAAAGTAATGACTATGTATCATGCATTACATCCACAAAGTGTTGTTTACCGGTTGTACATACCGATGAGAATAGGTGGATGGGGTCTGCTGCAAGTGAGACAGACTTTGGAAGAAGAAGAAGTTAGTTTAAGACGTTACATCCAGTGGTGAGCTATAAGGGGCTCGCGCGAGCCCTTTGTTAAATTTTTCTCAAATTTGCAAGTCCTTTGTTCTTCTTGTTTAATAATCTTGTAGAACTAGAAAATACCACCGCAGAATGTATACATGCTACTATAACTGCTACTAAATTCATATGGATTTTCTGATAACTATTTAAAAAATCACCTCATTGCATTTTGTTCTGATGGAGCTAGTGTAATGTTAGGAAACAAATCAGGTGTTGCAATCAAATTTCTACAAAAATTTCCCAACATTGTGATTTGGCATTGCGTAACTCATCGTTTACAATTAACATTCGACGATTCGATGAAAAAACATTAAAGAAATAAATCATTTTGAAAATTTATGGATAAATTATATGCTTTTTATCATCAATCACCAAAACAATCAACGAGAATTAAACACGATTGCAAAAGACCTTTTGGTATCGAAATTTTAAAGATCGGCGATGTGTTTGGACCACGATGGGCAGCTTGCAGTTTACGAACGGCTCTTGCTTTTGTGGAAATATTACCCAGCTTTATGCAAGCATTTTGCATCGAACGATAAATATACGGGCTTTTTAAACCGACTTCTCAATTTGGAATTTTTAAAAGATCTAGCATTAATGATTGATGTCTTACAGGAATTATCATATCTGTCAAAAGCTCGATAACAATCCGATTACAAAAAGAAACAACAACATAACCGATATGTGCCTAGAAAAAAAATAAACCCTTGCATGGCCAATTTCTTTGGGATACTGAGCACAAAACTGACTTGAACAAGACGTGACAATGGCTACAATATGGATACGTTAAAAAAGAAACAGAATAATTTATTCTAGCAGCTCAAGAACAGGCATTACAAACTAATGCGATGAAAGCAAAAATTTTGAACATCAATAATAGAAGCAAATGCACATTATGCGACCAGAAATAATGATAAAACTGTAGAACATCTAATCAGTGCTTGCAGCAAAATAACTTAAACTGACTATAAATATCGCCATGATCAAGTGGCCAAAATAATTCATTAGTATGTATGCTAAATATATGGCTTTCTTACTTCGGATTACTGGTGGCAGTATAAAATAGAGACAGTACTGGAAAACGAAACAGCAAATATTCTTTGGGCCTTTCGAATACAAACTGATCGGCATTTGGAACACAATAGAGCAGACATCACAATTATCGAACATCGACAGGTTTGGATTATTGATATCGCAGTACCCAGTGACAACAGCATTAACAACAAACAACTGGAAAAAATTACTAAATATCGAATCTGACAATCGAAGTTGGCAGGTTGTGGCTTAAACACACTCAAGTTATCCGAATAGTTATCAGTGAACTTGGTGCAATTTCAAAGAAGCTGTCCAACTATTTAGAGCAATTAAACATCAACGAAGTGTGACCTCATATGACCTAAAAAAAAACAGCATTACTTGGAACTGTTCATATTTCAATACGCTACCTGAGGGACTATTCTTAGATTCTTTGGTAGAATTTGAATTGTTCTGAATCACTGGTCAAATTGTTGTTTAAATGATATCTTGTTTTGAGGATGCATCAATTATGTGATTAAAATAATACTTCTTCTTCTTCTTCTTCTTCTTCTTCTGCAGCTTCTCCCACTTAAGTGGGGTGACTGTTTATAATGAGTCTCCTCCATACCTTCCTGTCTTGGGCTGTCACCACATCCAAGTTCTTCATCTTCAAGTCCTCTTCTACCAGCTCCATCCATCTCTTCTTTGGCCGGTCACGCTTCCACCTTCCTTGCACATCCATCTTCATTACCCTTCTTCCCACATATTCGTCCTCCCTCCTCATCACATGACCAAACCATCTCAACCTTGCCTCCTGTATTTTCGCTCCTAAGTTCGTAACTTTCATTGTTCCCCTGACATAGTCATTTCTCAGACGATCCTTTCTGGCCACACCGCACATCCACCTAAGCATTCTCATCTCTGCTACTTCCATCCTGCTGATGTTATTTTTCCTCAGGGCCACAGTTTCTATAGCATATGTCATAGCTGGCCTCACTACTGTCCTATAAATTTTGCCTTTCAGAATGATCGGAACCCTCTTATCGCATAACACTCCAGCCATCTCCCTCCAGTTCCTCCAACCCGCTTGTATCCTGCATCCCATTTCCTTCTCAGCTCCTCCATCTTCTTCCACTGTTGAACCTAAGTATCTAAAGTCTCTCACCTTCCTGATGACATTTCCTTCCAGCTCCAGATCTGTCTCCTGGCCGCCGCCGCCCACTGCGCAACACATATACTCTGTCTTACTTCTGCTCAGTCTCATACTTCTCTCTTCCAGTACTTTTCTCCATCTTTCCACTTTAGTTCCCGCTTCTTCTCTTGAATCTACACACAGCAAGATGTCATCTGCATACAACATTGTCCAAGGCGCATCTTCTCTCACCTCCTCTGTTACCACCTCCATCCCAATATTAAACAGAAACGGACTTAATGCTGACCCTTGATGCAAGCCAACTGTTACTTGAAAACTTTCTGTCTGTCCCAAACAGGTCTGAACACTTCTCTTCACATTTCTGTACATTTTCCGCACCAACCTGACATATTTATCCGGCATCTTCTTCTCTCTCAGACACCTCCTGACTTCTTGCCTTGGCACTCTATCGTATGCTTACTCCAGATCAATAAATACCAGATGTAGCTCCCTTTGTTTCTCTTGATATTTTTCCATCATCTGCAGTAACCCAAAGATAGCATCTGTTGTTGATCTACCAGGCATGAAGCCAAATTGTTCCTTTGCAATCTCCACCTCCTTCCTCAATATACCATCAAGAACCCTTTCTAGGATCTTCATTGTGTGGGACATCAACTTTATTCATCTGTAATTTTTACAGTCTTGTGCATCCCCTTTACCCTTGTAGATGGAGACAAGAGTACTCTCCCTGCATTCCTCTGGTATATTTTCCTGTTGGCAAACTTTCACGAACAGGTCCCACAGCAGGTCAATTCCCTCTTCCCCCAGTGCCTTCCATGCCTCCACTGGAATTCTGTCGGGGCCACCGATTTTCCATCCCTCATCCCCTTCATGGCCTCTGTCACTTTCACTCTACTGATGTTCGGCACCATCCCCTCAGAAGGCTGCCCATCTCCTCTGTGAGTCCTTGCATTTTCCTCATTCAAAAGTCCCTCAAACTATATTTTCCATATGTTTCTTATGTCCATATCCCTCCATAATACTCTTTCTTCAGCATCTTTGATCTGCCTCACATGTAAGATGTCCTTTGCTGCTTTCTTTCTACATTTCGGTAGTTGGCAAATTTTTCTCTGTCCTTCCTTTGTTTCTAATTGATCATACAGATCTTGATATGCCATGGCCTTCTCCTGTGACACAACTCTTTGGCTTCTTGCTTTCTCTCTTTGTAGTACCTCTCTGTCCTCTTCCACTCTTGACTCATCCCACTTCTGCCTTGCCTTCCTCTTAGCTGTCACTGCCACTTGTACATCATTATTCCACCACCACCACCAACCCTCCTTCTACTCTCTAATCTTTCCAGATGTCTCACCAAGCACCTCGATTGCACAGCTCAGGATTACTTTTGAATTACACCAATCTTGTACACTTTCCAGTCCATCCGAAATCCTCTCTAACACCCTCTCCCTAAAGCGATTCCTCACACTCTCCTCTTTTAAGCGAAACCACTTAATTGTCTTCATCCCATGGCATCCAGAAGTTCTTATCTTCGATCTTATTTTAAAGTCTGCGCACAGCAGTCGGTGTTATTGTGCTACTTGATCTGTTGGAATTACTTTAAGATTTGTTACAACCTTAAGAAGTTTTCTTCTAGTCAAAATGTAGTCAATTTGTGAGCTGTTGTTACCACCCCTAAATGTTATCAAATGTTCTTCCCTCTTGTAGAAAAACGAGTTCACAATTGCCAGATCAAACGCAAATTGCAAAATCCACAACACTCTCTTCTTCCTAGTTCATCATTTCCACTCCGTCGCCACCATGCACCCTTTCATAGTCTCTATTATATGTATATATATATTTTTTTATAATAATAATAATTTTATAGATTGCTAAAATATTTATACATACAATAAACATCTTGTGTGACAATGCATCTTATAATTTTACAGAGTTCAGCACTAAGTGCTGCAATTCCTACATTGGATTTCAATTAAAATATGTAACAATACTTTTTTGCCTTTATATTATGTATTTTCAACACATGTTCTTCTAACATTAACAATGAAGATTAAACAGAATTTTTTGTATAATTTTTTATTTATTTATTTTATTTTTTTATTTTTTTAAAATTTGAGAAAGAGTGATTATACATACAGATTTCTGTATTTGCTTATAAGGATTACTTGTAGATAAATGAAGCAAGTTAACCCCACCTACTTCGACGCTTGGGTGAGCTTTTATGAAGAGATGAAGAGAGTGGGATTTAGTCTTCACTATTTGTGTTGTTGCTACTGTTTATGTTTGGGATGTAGGCATTGGATGCTAGTGATTTGTGATGTGTATATTAGTGTTAATGATTTCTTAACTTTGTTGGTATATTTTCCAGAGTTCGTTTTTTAATGTTCTGTAGTTATCTACGTGTTTTAACTGTCTTGGTAGGTTGTTAAGTTGCGTGGGTATCTGATTTTAATCTCACAAAAGAACCGTATGAATTGTGGAAGAGTGTGGGGATGTAGAGAGTTGTTATAGGTCGTGCTATACGATATGTGTCTCTGTTTCGATAGGTGATGTTGAAGTAATTCCTTGTTAATGTCATGTAGTGTTTCAAGTTTTTAATGCTCAGAATTCTGTGTATCGCCATGTGCTTGTCGGATATTGGTTGTTGCGTGTAAGGTGTCCAGATCACTGTTGACACGATTTTCCTGTGTAATGTTTCTAATTTTGTTAGGTGGCTGTTTGATGTATTTGCATAGACTGTTATTCCGTATCTGAGTAGGGATTCGCAGATACTGTGACATAGGAGTTTTTGTATGTTGGGTGGAATAATGTCTTTAACTTGGAAGAGTTTTGCTGCGATGATCCCGAGTTTGGTGTGTAGGTATTCTATATGTTTTGTCCATTAAAGGTGAGGAATCAATATAGAGACCGAGGTATTTTGAGTATGTTACAGGTTTGATTTCGGAACATTGGCAGGTATTTTTGTTGTTAATGCAGCGGTATGTGTGACAATGTGTCGATAGTGATGCGGGGCATATGATTCTTGCGTTGTGTATTATTAACATCTGTATTTTAGTGCTTTTGATTAGAATTGCGTTCTGATGGAAGTTTGTTGTGATTTCGTTTAGGTCTTGTGCTTCGCAGAGAGCTGTGTTAATGTCTGTGTGGATTGCTAGTAGTGCAGTGTCATCTGCGTATTGAAATATTTGACTTATGGATATGTTATGAACATCGTTAATGTATATGTTGAATAGAGTGGGTGATAACATGGTACCTTGAGGTACAGTGTTTTACTTGTATACTCCGACTGTGACATGTACCTATTTTTGTTACTTGTGTTCTGTTTGAAAGGTAGTTCTTGAACCATGTATGCAGTGTTCCTCTTATACCTATTGAGCATAGTTTGGTGAGTAGTATGTCATGTTCAAGTGTGCCAAATGCTTTGGTTAGGTCCAGAATAATAATAATAATAATAAAAATAATCATTTTTTATAATAATAATGATAATAATAATATATATATATATTTTTTCAAATGTCAACTGATACTTTATTATCTGTCAAATAAATTACATACATATACATACAATTTATATAATACACATGATACACATATTTATATTGTACATACAATTTAATATAATTACATACAATTTAAGAGACAGTGGCACACGTAGAGAGGGGGAACAAGGGACCTTCCCCAAAGAAAAAGGGAAAAAACACTAGAAAATTTTCCTGAAATCTTTTCCTAATTAAAATTCTATTTTTTATTTATGTTTTGTCGTATTTCTATTTCTATACTGCTTATGAATTAGCGATCATTGCAGATGCTCAGTCATAGGTCGTATGTGTTGTGTAATGTGTATTCTCAAATTGTCTACTGAACTCGCCTCCCCCCCCCCTAAGATTAAATCCTGAGTGCTGTTAAGAAATAATAGTACAAATTTTCACATGTGGCTCAATTCAGATTCCAGTTTATCTCATACTTTATACAGTGCACAAATCATATAGTACAACAATTTGTGTGTTAATAGTAGTAATAACGAGTTTAGTAATAGTTTACAATCAGTTATAGTTCAGTTACAGAGGATAGATTGCACAATTATCTATGTATATAGATAGATAACCGTTTTTTTTTCAGTACAGAATGCTAGGAAAATATCTTATAATAATAATAATAACTTATTTTAATAATAATGATAATTTATTTATTTCTAAAATATTTATATATACAATAAACATCATGAGTGACATTGCACCTTATAATTTTACAGAGTTCAGCACTAAGTGCTGCATTTTCTGGATTGGATTATTGGATTTCAATTAAAAATTTTAATAATACTTTTTTGCCTTTATATTACGTATTTACAACACATGTTCTTCTAATATTAACAATGAAGATTATACAGAATGTTTTGTATTATTATTATTTTTTTTTTTTTCAAAATTTGAGAAAGTGTGATTATACAAACAAATTTCTGCATTTGTTTATAAGGATTACTTGTAGATAAGTGAGGCAAGTTAATCCCGCCTACTTCGACGCTTGGATTATTTTTATGAAGAGATGAAGAGAGTGGAATTTAGCCTTCACTATTTGTGCTGTTGCTACTGTTTATATATGGGATGTAGGTATTGGATGCTAGTGATTTGTGATGTGTATATTAGTCTTAATGGTATCTTAACTTTGTTGGTATATTTTCCAGAGTTCGTTTTTTAATGTTCTGTAGTTATCTACGTGTTTTAAATTTCTTGGTAGGTTGTGGAGTTGCGTGGGTATCTGATGTAATCTCACAAAAGAACCATATGAGTTGTTGAAGGGTGTGGGGATGTAGAGAGTTGTTATAGGTCGTGTTAGAGTTATACGATATGTGTCTCTGCTGTTTCAAATTCTGTGTATCGCCATGTGCTTGCGGATATTGGTTGTTGCGTGTAAGCTGTCCAGATCACTGTTGACACAATTTTGTTGTGTAATGTTTCTAATTTTGTTAGGTGGCTGTTTGATGTATTTGAATAGACTATTATTTCGTATCTGAGTAGGGATTCGCAGATACTGTGACATAGGAGTTTTTGTATGTTGGGTGGAATAATGTCTTTAAATTGGAAGAGTCTTGCTGCGATGATCCTGATTTTGGTGTGTAGGTATTCTATATGTTTTGTCCATTTAAGGTGGGAATCTATATAGAGACCGAGGTATTTTGCTGTATTACAGGTTTGATTTCGGCACATTGGCAGGTATTTTTGTTGTTAATACAACGGTATGTATGACAATGTATCGATAGTGATGTGGGGCGTATGATTCCTGGGTTGTGTATTATCAACATTTGTTTTTTGATGCCGTTGATTAGAATTGCGTTTTGGTGGAAGTATGTTGTAATTTCATTTAGGTCTTGTTGTGCTTTGCAGAGAGCTGTGTTAATGTCTGTGTGGATTGCTGGTAGTGCAGTGTCATCTGCGTATTGAAATATTTGACTTCTTATGGATATGTTATGAACATCGTTAATGTATATGTTGAACAGAGTGGGTGATAATATGGCACCTTAAGGTACACCGTGTTTTATTTGTATATTCCGACTGTGATTTGTTAATTGTGTTCTATTTGAAAGGTAGTTCTTGAACCATGTATGCAGTGTTCCTCTTATACCTATTGAGTATAGTTTGGTGTTCAAATGTATCAAATGTTCAAATGTATCAAATGCTTTGGTTAGGTCTAGCAGTATAAGGACGGCGTACTTGCTTTGTCCTCCTCATTGGGAAATATGGACCCAACATCGTCAGTGCAAAATGGGGTGATCTCTTTGTTGATGACATCAGCAAAATCACCCTTGAGCAAGTAGAGGTAGCCCTGGATATAGACGAGGAGGCAGCTTCAGCGTTCTACATAGCTCTCTGCAGACTGGACATGGCCAAGAGAAGTGAGGTGGCCAAAAGAATCATAACAACCCACAACAAAAGAAAGGAACAATAACCGCCTTGTGGATTTTCTGTTCTCAGCTTCACTGGTTTAGCTACCATAAGTGGGGGAGGACCTGAGAACACGAGCGGCGAAGGCTTACAGCGAGGCGGTGCAGTTCTTTGTGAGCTGCATCACTCGGGCCAGATCCTTCCTCCACCTCTAAGTTTACCTTTCCATTCCTTCTCCAGCTTTTTTTTCTCTGCACTTCATTTTTTTGTTTTGTTACATGTTTCCTTTTTAGGATTTTTCCTTTTTTTTTTTTAAAGTGAAACATCAACGACCATTTTAGAAACGTCCCTGGTGGGCAAACAGCTAAAACAGGTCAACTGAGGACTCTTTTACCTACTGTACCATTATGCACTCTATCTTTATTTCCTCTCCTGCTATCTGCTGACTCTCAGCCTATCTTACTCTACAGGCCAATGATGAAGTTTGTTGAACTGACAAATTAAAGGTCGAAACTAGTCTGGGTAGTGGCCCTTCCCTTAATGCATAACATTAGACATATCCGCAAGGAGATGTGTTTTGCATTATGGGAGATACTGAGATAGGAATGATAGTAACTTGCTCCACCTTTGCAAGGAGTCGTCCTGGGGTGTTGCACCACCTTACCCCGGTCCTGAAGATACTTTCAGGCGCAAACTTTGTTTGTTCACACTTGGATAAAGGATTAAACTAAATTTATTATATTATCGTGAAGACTCAGTATTGTACTAGGTATTCTAATGCTGAACTTTGCGAAGGTAGTGTATTTGCAGTTCCCACCACCTGTTAGAAAAACGCAGAAATTCTTAATTTTCCTAGTAAATGTGCTGAAATACCATATCTGGAAAGAGAAAAAAATCCCAGGTAAGAGACAGAAATAGAGTATACGCGAAAGTCGTCAGTGGGTTTTATTTTTATTTGCCTAGATTGTTGACGCACGAGAGATATCTGCTAGGGAATGGAAGGTTCTTCAATAAATGGTGCAAACCAACTATTATCTGTTTCATGACACAGGGGCAAATTAAACCTTGTCTTTTTTTATAAAATAATTCTTTGGTTTTATAGTTCACAAATAGGAGGGGATTGACCTGATTAAATCCGAGCTGCGAAGGCCAACACCGAGGCGGTTTATGAGCTCCTTGATAGCTGTACCACTCGGGCCAGCTTCTTGTCCCCATTTTTCTGTTCATATGGTTCTCTAATCCAGAGGTCGACAACGCAGTACCCGAGGGCGACATGGCGCCCGCAGTGAATTTTTAGTGCGCCCTCGGAGAAATTAGTGTAAACTGCTTTGGAGCTCGCAGCAGGAATTTTGCAGCGTAGATCGCAGTATATCTGAGAGATACATTCATTACTAGTATGTGCTAAAATGCGAGAAAACATAAAGAAAAAACACTGCAAATATAATACACGATGGTACAAATTAAGTGAATATTGAATCCAGCATTTTTCATAGCCGAATATAGAAACTACAAGAGTTTCGTGCCGAATATATAGAAACTAAAAGTTTCGGCGGATGCAAGCATAAGTAGTGCCTTATGGGCAACTCGTAATAAAGGTGGAGCAAGCTCCAGATCTCTTTCCTTAGTATTTTCCACAAATGTAAAGCACATCTTGCAGAAGTCAACAACCTTTTTTAATATGAAGAGCGCAATATAAAATTTGAAAATTACGGAGGGCTCATGACACAGGCATTTTTTCTTTCATTTCACGCTTACAAATTCCATGATTAGTTTTTTTTTTTTTTAAATTAGATTTCAAATTTTAACATTATTTTATTTACCTCGGTTTTACGACATATTTTTGTCATATATGAATGAATATAAAATACCATAAAAAATAAAAAATAAAATGAATACAAAAATAATATTCATGTTAACAATTAACATGTATCTGTCAGATCAGATGCGAGCGCCTTGCTTTATTAATCATAATGGCAAATGTATTTGTTTATTATGCAATAATAATGTGGCTATTTCTAAAAAAAGTAATATAGAAAGACATTTCAAAACCGTTCATGCCAATTGTAATTTTAAGTTTAATTATTTAAATCACGAGGAGTCGGCAACTCGGTGCCTGCGAGCGTCATGACGCCAGGAGTATTGTGCTCTTCATATTAAAATGGTTGCCGACCACTGCTCTAATCAATGGTTATTACATTATATCTTGGTGATCATTTCGTCTCTTTTGTTTTGGATAATTTATGTTTCTTATTTATTTTGGATAATTTATGTTTTTAGCTTTTTTTTAGGACAGGTGTGATGAGAGTGGTGTCTAAGGACCTTTTTAGCCCCAACCTTTACATAGTTAAATTGGTCGAGTGAGGCCTCTTTTATAACTTCCTCTTATCATACGCTACCTTTTCATTTCTTCCACTCTCACTACTTGCTGACCCTCATCACTCTTTTATATTCTAAAGGACGATGATGAGAGACATGAACTCCCAAATTATTATTTTGAAAATATATTTTCACAGTGATTAACAGTTATTAAATTTATGCACTTCATAAAGCGTTCGAATTCCTACGGCTTTCATATCTTGTAAGGATATCCTGCAATGGAAAATATAAAATAAGTTTAAGAAATAGAGAAAAAAATCACGTGTACTGTGCTATACTGTGCCATCTATTCTTTTCAAACTCTTTCATTTTTTCTTGAATATTGTTTGGTATTAGAGTCTACGTTCACCTCTGAAACCCGCTGAACTTTTCTTTTTTAAAAGGCCTCTCCCAAGATACCCTGCTCAAACTAATCCTATTTCGAATCCCGTTGTACACTTCGTGTCTTCGAATCAGCATGATGATATTCCTATCACCAATAACACAGCACACGGTTTAGATGTCCGACAAGGACGAACTCTTCTTTTTTTTTTTTTTTCTGGTGTAAAATATTCCATCACTACACTAAATCTTAAGTAGTTTCGTCAAATGACTAAACAATATCGCAAATTGGGAACTCAAGTTAATGTATAATAATCAGGTGCTGTTTCTAAACGAAACTCGCTTTGCAGTATGATGCAAATTGTAGCTGTTAATTGGAGTTAAGGTACGTATTTAACTATGTTGATGAACATGCATGAATCAAACAAGAATATACGGACCCAAAAAGCATCTCCGAACAATGTTGATATTCGCTGTTTTAATGAAAATTGACAGAACAAAAACTGATAAGAGGTGTACTCTTTTCCACACCACCTCAGGGGTAGAGCACCAGGCGCGTTTTTTTTTTAACGTGGTATCCCCGGTAGGCCTAATCCACGCATTGATAAATTTAAAAATTTAGTAATGAATGTATCTCTCAGATATTATCAGTTTACTTTGTGACAAAACAGTTGAATCTCATTTTGCATATCAAGAAAAAAACTATATTATTAATATAAATGACTCATTCCTGAAGTACACCGGTTGTCACCTTAAATCTTGGAGACTCTTATCCAAAATGGTAATTTTTATTCAGTTCCATATCGTCCACTTATGCAACAGCCATCAAATGCTTAGTCCTGGAAAAATCTATAAAAAATCAAAAATTCTCATGGTGTAACAATTGACCTTGCCAAACTCAACTGCGATATTGCTATGTAATGCGAGAAAATTCCTCAAACACGACCTTCCCCTTAGTAAACCCAGCCCGTTCATTGCAGAACAAAAAATCGCCGTCAATCAGCTTCAGTATGTGGTTTCACCAACCTTTTCAAAATCTTCACCACCGCTCCAGAGATCCTGATATATCATTTATTAGACGCACATCAATATTTGTACCACCCTTGTGCAATTCTTGTTGCTGTCAGCCTGTATAATCCCACTGCTGGGCAAAGGCAACCCCATGTTATCCATTCGGCTCTATTTTGGGCTGTTCTGGACCAGGTTAATCCTGCTGCTAGAGGTAGACAGAAGACGAGGTGGACAGATGAACTGTCCAGAGTTCATCTGTCCACCTGGTCTTCTGTCTCTCTCTTTCACTCTCTCTTTCACAGAAGACACCTGGTCTTCTGTCTCTTTCACTCTCCTGGTATCCAGTAAGTGGTTAGTTTATCCCATTTATCATCTTGTTTTCTCATCAAGTGTCCTGTCCATTTCCATTTTAGTGATTTTATTGTTCTTATGACGTCAGTGACTTTTGTTGTTTGTCTTCTTTCTAGAGCTCTTATTTTTTCTATCCTTTTGATGTTTGATATACTTTTTTCCATCACTCTTCGGCATGTCCTTAACATGATCGCTTGTTCAGTTGTTAGTGACCATGTTTGTGATCCAGAGACATGCTACCATTCAGGTTACAATGGGTAGTATGATCATATTATACAGTTTGAACTTTAGGCTGATTATCCACTCTTTTAAACTCCATAATTTCAATAATTTGGACGATGATCAAGAGTTGAAACGCCTTTTCTAAATCCTGCTTATTCATGGGGTTATTTCTGATCTAGTTGGCTCGTAATTCTATTTTGGACAGTCCTAAAAAATATTGTATAATTATGTGAAACGAGACTTATGGGTCTGTAGTTGCTTATGTTTAAGCTACAGCCCTTCTTATAAAGTAGTATTATTTATGAATTTAACAACTACTGCGGTACTGCCCCTGTGTAGGATGTCATTGTATCGTTTGAGAAGTTCTGGTAATAGTCCACGAGTCTAATCTGATTGAAGAATTTAGAACTTGATCACCGCCTTGTGCTTTGCCATTCTTCATTTGTTTGAATGCCTGTTCTATTTCTCCTCCGAGAAATAGATTATTTGCTTGATTACTTCGATATAATTCTTGTTAGATTTTTTTTGCTATTTTGAGAATTGCTGATCTGTTATTTGTTTTATGACGAAATTCATCTACTAAAGAAAGGATATAGGATTTGCCATTTTAGGCCATTTTTTGCTGTTTTTAAAGATGTTCTAGGGTTTGTTTGATTTTATTTACGCCGAAATTCCTTAAATCTTTTCTAATTTCTATTTTGACTAATTTGTTTAGTTCAACAAACTCTATTTGCGTTTGTATTAATTGGAACCTTTTGTTTTCTTTACTAATTTTCTTCGTTTTATTAAATTTTCGGTGTTATCAGTTATTTTGGACTATTTAGGTCTCTCGTTGCTACTTAGTGGTTGGTATTCTTGCTTCATTACTTTCTCTACCTTATCGCAAAGCTTTCTAGTATTATTAAACTATTTTCTCTTGACCACATAAAAAAGAAAACCCACGAATACAGGACGTTATTGACACTTCAGCTCCTCCCACCACTTTCTCAAAAACTCAGTATTGTACACATGATAAAGAAGAGAGCTGTCCTGTTTACAACAGATCAAAAAGATCTCCAAGACGAATTGACACTGATATCTAACAACCTCACCATGAATGGCTACCCCCCGGAGACTCGTTAACAAGATTCTTTTCTCTGATCCACCACAAAGACAACGAGACGACACTCGATATATTACCACAATCGTCATTCCATACGTGGGAACAGCCTCTAAAAAGATTGCTAAACTCCTCAAACTACACAGAATAAGAGTGACCTTTAAACCTGAAGAAACAATTCGAAAACTCTTAAGATCTCCAAAAGATATCCATTCTTTCTTTAAGTATGCTGGAGTTTACAATATCCCATTCTCGTGCGGTTAAGTTAGATCGGCCAGACTTCAAGAAGCTTTAGGATAAGATAGAGAGAACACATCGGATATGTCAAAAACAACAGACAAGATATATCGGGCTTATCTTCCCATTTTTCTAGAACCAACCATATCATTGAATGGGATAAAAGCTGCATTCCTTACATAGAAGAGGATCACCGCTCTCGAATTTTTAAAGAAGCCACAGCAGTCGCCCGTTCTGTAGAAAACCTTAATAGGAACCAAGGTTTAATCCTATCTGAGATCTGGAAGACCCTTATTAGAACTATAAACATGCAAGAAATGAATTTTAGTGCAAACTATAGAACGCTCCTAAACAACAACAAGTGAAATCATGTACGCGCTACACGTGTATTGCACACGTTCAGTTTTGTTTTGTAATTTATAATTAGAATTCGGTTGATGTCTAGTCTGTAACATGTTTTGTTAGCTTTGGTGCCTATTATCAGTTCTGTACCCTGAAGATACCAACAGCCTAAGTTCGTGAAACTGGTTGGTATTAAAATAGTTGTATATTGAAATATGAAACTGGTTAGTATTAAAATACTTGATCAATATTTCCCAAATAGTCAATTTCCACAGCTTTCTAGTATTGTTTAACCTTGTTGATTTTTGAGTTGTTAATATTTGCTTTAAGTTGTCTTTAAATTTCTTCTGGTTTATTTGGATCTTGAACTCCTGGTTGTCTGTTTTTGAACTAATTATTCCTGTGTTTTGGTTTTTTGGAACCAGAAGGTTCCTCTTATTAATCCATGATCTGAATTAAAGTTGAAATTGATGAGAACTTCACAGTTACATAGATTAAGTGAATCTTTAATAATACCTAGTCTATTTCATTTATTGCTTTTCCGTCCCGTGAAATCCATGTCCATCTTCTTTATTCTCTTTTCCTAAAGAAGGAATTTCCAATTAAAGGCGAATTGTAGGAGTCGCCTTCCTCTGTCGTTCCTTTTCTGGCTGCCATGGTTTCCATGGTGGGGGGGGGGGGGGGTGGGGGGGGGGGGGGGTGGGGGGGGGGGGGGGTGGGGGGGGGGGGGGGTGGGGGGGGGGGGGGGTGGGGGGGGGGGGGGGTGGGGGGGGGGGGGGGTGGGGGGGGGGGGGGGTGGGGGGGGGGGGGGGTGGGGGGGGGGGGGGGTGGGGGGGGGGGGGGGTGGGGGGGGGGGGGGGTGGGGGGGGGGGGGGGTGGGGGGGGGGGGGGGTGGGGGGGGGGGGGGGTGGGGGGGGGGGGGGGTGGGGGGGGGGGGGGGTGGGGGGGGGGGGGGGTGGGGGGGGGGGGGGGTGGGGGGGGGGGGGGGTGGGGGGGGGGGGGGGTGGGGGGGGGGGGGGGTGGGGGGGGGGGGGGGTGGGGGGGGGGGGGGGTGGGGGGGGGGGGGGGTGGGGGGGGGGGGGGGTGGGGGGGGGGGGGGGTGGGGGGGGGGGGGGGTGGGGGGGGGGGGGGGTGGGGGGGGGGGGGGGTGGGGGGGGGGGGGGGTAATATATTTTTAATGTATTTGCAAATAAATACTTCGCACACCATTTTAGAATAAGAATACCTATGTCCTCCTTCTCACTCCTACATTGCATGGGAAAGACTGTCAGTAGCAGCACTGAAGGATTATATTGGACCTGTTCCTCACATACGCGCAAAAGAAGTAGAAACTGCAGTTACAAATCTCACACAACAAATTAATTCTGCTATAAAGGTAGCTTCCTCCTACAAATCTGCCTGCAAGCCAGATCGTTTGCCTGAAGACATCATGAACTTGTCAGAGACAATAACAGAGCTAGGAAAAGATACCGTAACACGTGTGCACCACAAGATAAAATAAATCTAAACAGATTAAATGGGGCAGTAAGAGATGCACTCAAAGCCCATAGAGACCAAATATGGGATGAAAAGTTATCCTCCATTTCACCTACTGATCACTCCATCTGGGGACTACTGAAAAATATCAAAAACAAAGACAGATCCGTTCCCCCAATATTCTCTGACCAGGGCCTTGCTCACACAGATGTAGACAAAGCAGAAGTTATAGCACACAACTTAGAGGAGCAATGCAGGCCTTCGTATGGAAACCTTGACTTTGACCACATATATAAGATTCACAGCAAAGTCAGGCACTGACTGAAACTTCCTATCTCCAGAACTCACCGTATTGCACCAACATCATCTGCTGAGTTATATGACATTATTAAAAAATTAAAGAACAAAAAAAGCTCCTGGGTCAGACAGCATTACTAATCAGGTGATTAAACCTCTGCCCCGAAAAGCAGCAGTGCACCTGACCAGTATAATAAATGCAATTTTAAGATTTCACTATTTTCCTTCCACCTGGAAACTGGCTGACGTAATTCCTATACATACGCCAGGCAAAGACCCACACCTACCGCAAAATTATCGTCCAATTAGTCTTATCTCAAATCTGGGTAAGGTTGCAGAGAAGGTCATCCTCTCACGACTCCAAACCTCAGTAAATGACCTAAACATCCTCTCTAAAGAACAGTTTGTTTTTAGGCAACACCATAGTACTACCCAGCAAATCCACAGAATTGTCGAATACATCACCACCAGCTACAACTGGCGCCAGTGCACAGGCGCTGTTTTCCTAGACTTATCCAAAGCATTTGACAAAATCTGGCATTTTGGACTCCTGCACAAACTTATCTCAGCTGGTACCTCACTAAAAATGGTTCACTTAATCCATTCATATCTTCAGAATAGATCGATGCAAGTAAAAATCAACGGTTCTACATCCTCCCAGCGCCACATCTTTGCTGGAGTGCCGCAGGGATCTCTACTGGCTCCATTGCTGTTCTCTATATACAGGGTGTTCGGGATAAATTTGACATATTTATAATTAATTATATTTTTCCGTAAGTTACATGTATTAACACACACTTCTCTTCATTTAAAAGTTTGGACCCTTCTTCATTCATATACAAGATGTCAGAAAGGATGGATAGCTGGAACCTACCTGAATCATGGAAGAGAATAACTTGTATCATGATGATTCGTGCCCGCCATCAAAATAAGGATATTACGACTGCTGCCCAATGCTCCCTGAATACAGTAAAAACAATCAGGCATGAACTAGAGACTTGCAATGGTGACTACGAGGATGTAGCAAGAAGAAAGATCCCTAGCAGACGATCTGATTGCGTTCGTACAGCAGAATTCCTCGCAAATCTGCAGGAACAGGTGTTGAAGAACCCTAGCATTGGAATTCGGGCTTTGTTCGTGGAGTTGCTAACTGTAGTCAAGCCCTGGATAACAAGGGTAGCCAATGGTTGGCCGTATGTATGGCAGCAGGATTCGGCCCCTTGCCACACCTCTGGGAAAAGTCAAAAATGGTTGTCTGAAAATTTCTACGACTTCACCAGTCCAAATGTTTGGCCTCCAAACTCCCAGACCTTAACCCCATGGATTATTTTGTATGGGGCGCAGTTGAAAAAGACACCAATCGCACTTCCAGTAATACAAAAGCCCAGTTAATGGATAAAATTAAAACATTTTTGCGGCCCTTCCCAGGGAGACTGTAGCATCAGTTTGTTCGAGGTTCCGAAGCAGAATTGAAGCTGTGATCGATGCTAATGGTGGTTATTTTGAGTAAATCTTGTTGATAGTATTGTAATTAACTCTGCCTGTAATGTTTTTTTGTCAATTCATTAAATTTAATAGATACAAAGAAGATTTTCTTTTTCCTTACGAAACTGTCAAATTTATCCCGAACACCCTGTACATGTCAGACATCCCGCACAATCCGATGAGTTCCATTTTGGCCCTGTATGCGGACGATACGGCAATACTAACCAAATCTCTGAAACCCCATTTCATTACCAGAAAGCTTCAAGAAAATATTCTAAAGCTGGAGGGTTGGTTCTCTAAGTGGAGATTGGAAGTCAACCCCCAGAAAAGCTCAGCCATTCTTATTTCAAAAAGGCAAATGTCTCCTGTTGGAGATGTGATACTATTCAATACTAAAATTCCCTGGCAAACAGAAACAAGTTACCTTGGTGTGATTCTTGACAAAAAGCTATCTTTCAACCAGCACACTGAGTCTGCGTGCACAAAGGCATCTAAAGCATAGCTCAGATCTATCCGCTAATTAATAGAAATAGCAAGCTCACCAACAGAATCAAATTGCAACTATACCAGATGACAATTCGTCCTATAATCACCTATGCCTCTCGGCCTGGAGCCACACCTCTAATGCTAACATTATCAAAATACAGCGAGTGCAGAACAAGTGCTTGAGAATGATTCTGAACGCCCCGTAGTATGTTAGAAACAATCAACTCCACAGAGACACAAATATTCCCTATATTTTCTCTTTTCTGCAATCGTTAGCATCCAAGTTTTTCCTAAAGACGTCCACACATCCCAACGATTTGGTTCAGCAAGCTGCAGCATACGATCCAACCGATATATTCAAATATAGAAGACCAAAAGCTATGTTAGCCTCCTTTAGTGATGCATAATCTCCATGCCCTTTCAGGGCGAGCAGTCTGCTCATAAATTTTACCTTCACTGTAACCACAACAGATAGCGGGGAATATGAAAAGCATCTTGCTTCACCCCTAAAGTCATAAATGTTAATTGTCAATTGTATTATTGTGTTGGTCAGGAGCAGAGAAAAATTAATCCACACTGATATGTGGTGATTAATGATTAATAATACCCTTGGAGGGTAATGGATGGCAATGTTGTAGCCCATGAAGTCCTAACTGGGGCTCGGCTATTCCTATTACCCTCCTGCCATGATCAGAGCTTTAATAGCTCAATAACACCTTATCCCTACACTGTCCTCTACAGAGATAACTGGGAAGATGAAAAGCATTCTTGATTCTCCCCTTTAAGTCAGTCCTTATAAGGACTATTATTGTGTTCATGCAATCAATTGACATTTCATTCATACAAACCAAGTGCATCACCATCACGCCCATGTGCTGTTTCATAAACTGAGGCTTTAATGGAGTCTGAGGGCTCACTGAAGAGAGAAATAGTTTCACTTCACCCACACAATACGCCATCTGTCTACAATAATGCCGTTTTTCTGTTAATTATGTTCATTTTTCGTTCTATCTCTATGCAGGATGGAAAATACGCGTTTCTGTCAAAATAGTCATAGCTTATCTTATATTAAGATGCAAATTATTAAGAATTAAAATTAAAAAAAATCAACTAACGCCTTTTTATTCCCGTATATGGGGAGTAGGCGAGGCCATTTAGCCCTATCTAGCTTTTGGAGACTGAGTGGGCAGTTCAATCTCCACTGGTACTAATCAGAGATAGATGGCACAAGGCTATCACTAATTAAGTGGTACACAGTGAAGAGAGACGGCTCAAATGTGCCGCCATCTCGTGGTCCCTAACCCTAACACAATATATTTAATGTTTGAAATAATATGGGTTCTACGGTCGATTTTCTTGAATTTACAGGACGAAAAACCCGAGTCTCCGGGAGGAAAAACCTGCTTGCCCATGCCAGAGATCGACTAACTCGGGAATCGGTCGAAAAAAGGCTTAGAAAAATTTCCTCTAGTCGCCGACTAGACTCGAAACCAAGTCTTCCTTCGTGCGACCAAGCGCCGTGGTGTGCAAACGCCACATCCACTGAGCTATGCAGGCTCTGAATTAAAATTATAAATATTAATATAAAATTATACAAATCACTAACACCCTTTGATTATCCAAAAATAGTATGCGCAGCTTTTTTAGCCCTAAATTTGGAAATCGGTAAGAAGTCTCTACCTTAACCATTACAAATAGCTTATCTCAAGCAACTGGGCAGTATTTCAAGGCAACACGGAAGAGGAAAAATAAACCCCAGCCATATCGTCGTTCTCAACCCTGAGACTCTAAATACTGTTTGAAATAGAGTAAGTTCTACTGTTAATTTTTAAGGGATGCTGGTCTAAGAACCCAATTTGCAGCGATGAAAAACCAGAGTGTCCTATAAGGAAAACCAAACTGCCTCATCACGTGAGGGGCTAACTAACCTTCAGTTCAAAATCTTTGATAACCATTCAGCGACACGGAGTAGAAGATTCTAAATGACTTCCAAGCCAAAGATCATCGATGTTATCAACTGAAGTGCAAAGTCGGAACAATGCAAGTGAATAAAAATAGGATATATAATAATAGCTTAGACCAGTTGAGTTAAATAGCAATAAAACATGCTTAAATGTATTGAAATACAGTGACCAGTAGAGAGTTCTAAGCTCTCTCTGCTGTTCATTTTGAATGAATTCATTTTGAACGAATAACATTTCTGGCTAGATGGGTGAAGTAAAATTGCTTTTCATATTCCCCTTTGTCTGAAATGAAAGAACTTTGAATGGAGTGTTTGTGAGCTATGTACTCGCCTAATAAGGACAGTGAAATTAGCTGTATTCAGCTGAATTTAAGATAGACTTTGGTCTTTTATATTTGTAACTTTCTGCTTCATTATATTCCGAAGCTTCCTTGATTAACGGGTTTGGGTGGTTGCTTGTCTTGGTAAAGAACTTCTCAGCTAGATCTAGGAGAAGGGAAGAGATGTAAGGAATGTTGACTTTTCTATGGATCCGGGAGTTTCTAATAAACCAAGGGGCATTTAGAATCATCCTCAGGCATGACATTTTGAACTCTCTTATTAAGGAAAAGAGGTTTCCATATTAAAATTAAACAATGGTATCAAAACAGATGATTATGAATATTTGTGTATGTGATAATATTCCTGATATTATCGATTACTGTGTTATACGGAATTTACACTACAGAGTGTATTATAATTTTGAGCATTTTATTAACTAAATTTCTCAAACATACGCTACGAAATAGACCATTGTAGTTTACACCACCTTTCCACGAGTTGCCATCAAATATTACGAATTATGCACTAACAGTCAGTCAGATACCTTAATGTTTACTTATAAAAAAGAGCAAATATCGTTTTAGTGTTAAATTGGATGAGTGGACCAGTATTAGAAATAAAACATGGTTCAGTATTATTGTTCATTGAAATTTAGGTAACGCAAAATGTTTTCATTTAGGATTAGTTTGTATTCCTGGAAAATGTACTTCTATTGATATTCAAAATTCTGATATTAATCAGGATAAAGATATGCAGGATAGAGAGTCCTCTCGTTTGTACTGTGGTTTCTTTCTATGCATCGAGCAAGTCAAAAGTATATTGCTTTTATATTCTGGTGTTAATTATGTTTTGTTCTGATGGTTCACATTCATTTTTGTTGTGATGATATCTTATTTGTGATCTAATTAGGAGTCTTTTGTTTCACAGTGGTAGCCTTTCTATGTCTTCCGCGCTTTTTATTTGTATCGACTTTGAAGTTTGTGACTTCAAGGAAGAATATCTTAGCATTTCTGATCCACAAAAATTGATAATTTTTTTGCTTTTCTTGCTTGGTACAACAGATTCTGGTAGAATGGTCCTAAATAATCAGATAGAATAAGATAGATTGGTGTACTGTCTTGCGATGCGTTTAAGTCCTTGGCGACTGTTGTTTTCAGTCTGCTGGGTTTTATGAGATTGTCTCTTTCTTGTGGACTTGCTTGTAAGTCGAACTATGACTGGTGCAGATCGTGGCAAGCCTTTTTTTTTCTTCCTGGAAATCCGATTTATGGTCTGAATGTCGTTAGACTGTAGGGGGGGGTGTCAATTGCATGGCCTAACTTTAAAACTACATCTCTGAGATTTATTATGGATGCAGTTTCAGGAAGCCCGTTTATGACAAGATCTTCATGTTGTTGCTGATTTAAAAGTTCATTGTAGTTTTAGGGAATTAAGTTCTTGATGGAACTCGTTTGTCTCTTTCACCAGATTTCTTTGCTTGTCAGTTAGTACGTTAATACCAATTTTGATGTTTTTCACCGTTCGCAAGACTTCTCCCACTGCTAAGTTATTATATTTAATAAAATCCCCATATTCGCTAATTTTTTTTTGTTCGTTGTGCATATTAAAGAGTTCTTGGAAAAGATCTACTAAGCTGGCTCTCCTTTTCTTGCCTGGCGTCCCCCTGCTCTAGGTTAATGACTCAATAAGATAATTATAATATATTATTAGGCAAACTTAAATTACCATCAACATATTTGATGTGATAGTTAATTAAAAATTAATTTCTTTGATACACAAATTAATTTTTATTCAAAAGAAAATGTAAACTTACTGTATTTAATAAGTCAATCATTAATGGCTACCCTGAGCCTGATGAGATCCTGCTAATTTTTCAATATCAGGTTCAATTTTCGACAAACAAAATCTCAAGTCTCCTCTTTAACTTATTTGCCATCTATTTCACTACTTAGCTAACAATTACAACACGACGCTGAATTCTTTCTCGATGTTTGGGCAGAATCTTTCATTCCACACTGTTGAAATCGTGCTTAAGCTTCAAAATCATTTTTAAGTCAATACTTTTTTTTTTCACACAAACTTTGATGAACAGAAGAAGCATCAGAAAGAAATGGATTTATGACCCAATTGAGTATTTTAATCTCATCAGAGTCTTTGAATCTGATCATCAAGTCTTCTTTTAGTATAAGAAGATGGGAACAATAACAATCCAAATCTGTATCTAATATTAAATCGTCTGTTATTTGTAGATTTGGAAACTGCAGAAAATCTCGATTTACAATTCTTTGCTTGTAGAATGTTAATTTACTGATAAAAGCATTTAAAAATTTCCTTTGCTTTAATAACGTTCATGTTGCTCCCCTTAACTTTATGTTAAGCTCGTTTAATTTGGCGAAAATATCAGAAAGATATGCGATGTCAACCTTTTTCCTTTATAGAACATTACACATGTTCTCGAAATAGTATCGTAGAGATCATTAAAGCACAATGTTTTTATTTGAGAGCGATCTAATTTCAGTTTGAAGTAAAAGACGCTCAAATTCTTCTTCATTTTCATGGCAAAGTTCCCGAAAAATATGGACATTCAATGACTGGGCTTTTATTCCATTCACTGATATAATAACATCATTCAAAGTCTTATGTAGTCTACTACCGGTAACATGTTTTGCGGGTAAGTGCTGTCTATGACGAGTGCTCTGATTTTTAAAGACATTGGGAGCTGATTCACTTAAATGTACTATAAATCCACGCTGATGAGCAATCATAGCTCCATCAGTTGCGCAAGCAATAATATTTGTGATAGAAATATTTTTAGAATTAAAAAAGTCTTTAACAACCTTAAAAACTGTAGAACCTTTCGTGTCAATTTTCAGTTGTTCAGTAAAATTCTTGCTGAAAAATTTCTTCAATAATTTCTTCATTAGTATTTATATAACGCACGTAAGCCATTAACAAAACTTGATTGTCACGTAAAGTTGTCTCATCGAGTTACAAAGAAAATTCTATGATTTTTAAATCATCACAAAGTTTGTTTGTTTTTTCAGTGTCCTTTTCAATTTCTTCAATACTTGCTGAAAGGAACTAACTTTTACTTCATTTCATTTTACTTTTACCTGGGCCAATCATCTTATCTAAAAGTTCATTTATAGTCGGTAAGATTAAAGTTTCGCTAATAGTATGTAGCTTCCCCCATTTGGCAATTCATTTTGAAAGTTTATAAGACAAGTGCCTTCTCTTGTTACCTTGTTTCGCGATGAATCCTTTAGGTCGTGGATGATTTTTAAATTTAGTCTTTTATTCGCGAATGTACTCCACATTTTTTTTTTACTTTGTTCTTAAATGTTCAATCATTCTTGAAGGCTTCATTCCTTCGTTTGAGAAAGTTTTTACATAGTAAGTACATTGGTAACTGCTCATCATTTATAGACGGAATAACTCGATATTTGGAATATTCACTTGAATATTGATGACACTTTCTTTTTACACTCATTTTAATGGGCTATAGTGCTACACAATATCAACAAAGTGCGCCACACGATACCGCTGGCTAGATGTAAACTGCAAACAGGATTGTCAGATAGGCGTTAGGAAAAACAGCAAATAAAGCTTATAAAAGTAGTGGATTCTGCTAAAAATAGCCCAAATTATATTTCAACGTAGAAAATTCAGACCAAAAAAGTAGCCTAATTACTTAACTTTCAATGTAAAAATTCTAAAAAATAAGTAGCGAATAAATCGAAACAGTATTGCCAGACATAATATTCTGAACAGTGTTGACATACAGTATAAATAGGGATGCTATATTAAACTGGATTTTATTATTATTATTATTATTAGTAGTAGTAGTAGTAGTAGTAGTAGTAGTAGTCGTAGTAGTAGTAGTAGTAGTAGTAGTAGTAGTAGTATAGACCGCGCGGTTAGCCTAGTGGCTTTGCGCTTCGCGACCATATGCCTGGGGAAGGAGTGTTCCAGGCTCGATTCCCGTTGTAGACGTGAGGAATTTGAGGATCTTCCTCAGGCATAGCCAAGTTAGCCGGTCTTGGGCGCGGTCAGTAGGGATTTTTCCGCCAGTTTATCTGGCGTTTTTCATCCCGCAAACAGGCAAACCGGCCCCGTGAACATACGCGTCTACAGTCAAAAAATATACTCCCCCCCCCAGCGGCAGACCAGGCGACGGGTCGGTTGGGAGTAGTACTAACAAGAAGTCGCATCTAAGTAACACGCGGACCCTGCATAGGAAGCGGGAATAACGCGTAGAAGAAGTAGTAGTATTATAATTCTTATCATCGTCTCCCTCAGAGCCCATAACGCTTACCGCTCCCCTTAGCGCTCATAGTGCCCCCATATATTCCCCAAAATGGAATATATATATATATATATTGAGTTCAATACTGTTTCCAACTTAAAAGGCAGTCTTTGGATGGAAAATCAATAATAATAATACTGACAACAACGATTAAAAGCTCTGATCAGGGCAGGAGGGTAACAGCAATAGCCGAGCCTCAGTTAGAACTTCATTGGCTACAGCACTGCCATCCATTACCCTCGCTCGACAACGACGATTTCTTAAAGTTCTTAAAAGAACTGGGCGATGGACTGAGTCCTTGACTCTTTATCCCGTCATCTGAATGAAGAGAATCTGTGTGGATGGAATGTTATCGAGCTAAAAAGCTCCAGTCATGGCTGGGTAACGGGCAATAGCCGAGCCTCAGTTAAAACTTCATTGGCTACAGCATTGCCATTAGTTATCCTTAAGTCCTAAAAAGGACTTTTATTTTCCACGTATTCGACAACGACGATAACGAATTGTTGGACAATTGTATTTTTCATAAGTAAATTTCTGATGGATGTGTAATAGTAATGTAATAAATATGAACATTTTTGTTAACTTCAAGGATGTATAGTACAAAAGAAAGGTAATATTAAAGATACAACTTTATTTAATAGACAAATACTCGTATTTCAAATTTATGTAGAATTCTGAAAGTTTCAATATAATCCGAAAGTTTGGATCTTTAATATCCTAGTTTTTTCTATTTATTTTACATCGCTGAAATTAAGCTTCGTCTTTAATAATAATAATAATAATAACACTTTTTAATAGTAATAGTAATTTATTGATTGCTAAAATATTTACACATACAATAGACATCTTGAGTGACATTGCAACACATAATTTTACAGAATTCAGCTCTAAGTGCTGCATTTTCTACATTGATTTCAACTAAAATGTTTTAATAATATTTTTTGCCTCTATATTATGTATTTACAACACATGTTCTTCTAATGTTAACAATGAAGATTATTCAGAATTGTTTGGTATAATAATTTTTTTTTGTTTATATAATGTTTTTAATTATAAGAATAATTTATTACATTATTTTTTCATGTTATAAGGGTATTATTTTAATGATATTACCACATAATAATCAGTATCTTCTTTATTGTTGTATACTTTTTACTAACTGTTTATTACATAATCTGCTTCTTTGGTTATAAGGATTACGTGTGGTTGAGTGAGGCGAGTTAATCCCACGTACTTCGAAGCTTTTATGAAGAGAGTGGGATTTAGACTTCACTATTTGTGTTGTTGCTACTGTTTATGTATGGGATATTGGCATTGGATGCTGGTGATTTGTGATGTGTATATTAGAGTTAATGGTATATTAACTTTGTTGTTATATTTTCCAGAGTTCGTGTTTTAATGTTGTGTAGTTAACTATGTGTTTTAAATTTCTCGGTAGGTTGTTTAGTTGCGTGGGTCTCTGCTATGATCTCATAAAAGAGAATCGTATGAGTTGTTGAAGGGTGTAGGGATGTAGAGAGTTGTTTTAGGTCGTGTTATACGATATGTGTCTCTGTTGTTTCGATAGGTGATGTTGAAGTAATTACTTGTTAATTGCATGTAGTGTTTCAGGTTTTTAATGCTCAGAATTCTGTGTATCGCCATGTGCTTTTCGGATATTGGTTGTTGCGTGTAAGGTGTCCAGATCACTGTTGACACGATTTTGAATGAGACTGTAATGTTTTTAATTTTGTTAGGTGGCTGTTTGATGTAGACTGTTATTCCGTATCTCAGTAGGGATTCGCAGACATCATGATATAGGAGTTTTTTATATTGGCTGGAATAATGTCTTTTACTTGGAAAAGATTTCCTGCGATGATACCGGGTTTGGTATGTAGGTATTCTGTATGTTTTGTCCATTTAAGGTGTCAATCTACGTATATGTAAAGATCAAAGTATTTTTCATGTGTTACAGGTTTGATTTCGGGACATTGTCGGTTTTTTTTGTTGCTAATACATCGGATGTGTGCGAGTTTATCGATAGTGATGCGGGGCGCATGATGATCGGGTTGTGTATTATTAACATATGTGTTTTGGTGCCGTTGAATACAATTGAGTTTTGGTAGAAGTATGTTGTGATTTCATTTAGGTCTTGTTGTGCTTTGCAGAGAGCCGTGTTGATGTCTGTGTGGATTGCTAGTAGGGCGGTGTAGATTGTTGATGTCTGTGTAGATTGCTAGAAGTCAAATATGAAATATTTGACTTCTTATGGCCATGTTATGAACATCGTTAATACATATGTTGAATAGAGTGGGTGAAAATATGGCGCCTTGAGGGACACCGTGTTTTATTTGTAAACCCTGGCTGTGACATGTACCTATTTTGGTTACTTGTGTTCTGTTTGAGAGGTAGTTCCTGAACCAGATATGAAGTGTTCCTCTTATACCTATTGAGTATAGTTTGATGAGTACTATGTCATGTTGGAGTGTATTAAATGCTTTGGTTAGGTCCAGCAGTATAAGGAGGGCGTACTTGTTTTTGTCGAGAGCTTTGTTTATTGTGTCGGCGATGTCTTCTAATAAAGCGATGGTGCTTTTTGTTTTCCGAAAGCCGTATTGGTTTTGTGAGATGATGACGTACTTCTGTAAATAGTTCTGTAGTCTGGTGTGTGTTATTTGTTCTAGAATTTATGAGATGACTGGTAGGGTGGCTATTGGTCTGTAGTTCAGAGTATCGTTTCTTTTCCCGTGTTTGTATATTGGCGTAATTACTGCAGTTTTTGGTTGTTGTGGAATAATCCCTGTGTCGAATATTATGTTCATGAGTTTCAAAAGTATTGGATTTATTTGTTCAAAGTGTGTTATAAGGTGTGAGAGGCTTATTTTGTCTATTCCTGGAGTGATCTTTAGTTTTAGTTGTGGGATTGCTTCTTTCAGTTCCTGTTTTGTTACTGGTGGAAAATACATCGCTTGTTGTTGACTTTGTGTCAGTAGTTTTTTGTTGATCGTTGGTAGTTTGTCTTTTTTGAGTTGTGTGATGTTGTTTGTGAAAGCATGGTTGAATGAGTCTGCTAGTTCCTCTTGATTTGAGTCCTGACCGAAGCTTTTTACAATAAAATCTTGTGCTGAAGTTTTCTTTTTTCGGGTTACTAATTCGTTGAGTGTAGCCTATGTTTGCTTAACGTTGTCGTTATATTCCATGAATTTTTGGAAGTAGTAGTGTCTTTTTGTTCTACGAAGTTTTGTTGTTAGTTGATTTCTTGTGTTTTTGTATAAGGTTTGTAAATGTGTGTTACTGGGTGACTTTTTAAGTTTTTTCCATAGATTTTCTTTTACAGTAATAGTATTTAGTATGTCGTCATTTATCCATGGATTGTTGTCTGTTTATCGTCTCGTTTGTGTAGGTTTTGTTGCTTTTTTGTATATTTCTGTGAACTTTAGTAGAAAATTCTCGTATAATGTTACAGGATCATTTATTTTAAGTAGGGAATTCCAGTCTATATTTTTTACTTTAGTATGATCGAGTTTTGCCGACTTTTGTGGTGGTGGGAAGTGGGGGCGGTAATATGATGTATATGAATGGATGGGAGCCCGTATGTCGATATGATCAATGCATGATTTTGTTAGTGAGTTATTGAGTATTTCTTCTCTTGTTGGGGCGTTAAAGGTAGGGTTTATGTTGTACTCACTTAGTATATCAAGATATGTGTTAGTGATTGAAGAAGCTTGGTCAAGCGTATTTATATTAAAGTCTCCTATTAGGATGAGCCTGTGTGTTGTACGCGGTTCGATGCCGCTTAGCCATGTTTCTAACTCGTGAAGAAAACTGAGTGGATTATTATCTGGGGGTCTGTATATTGTATTTATTGTGTATTTGATACTATTCTGGCTATTTGTAATTTCCAAAATTGGTGTTTCCGCATGTTCGAAGTGAGTTTATTTTTCAGTCACATTGTATTTTTCTTTGATAAATACCACAATGCCACTTCCTCTTTTGTGTGGTCTACATAAGTTGTAGGTTTGATAATTATTTATGTTGTATGCGTCAATTTCTGTGTCGTTTATTGCAACTTCGGTCAGTATTAGCGTATCTATGTTTATCATGGTATAATTGAGCTGTGTTATCAATGTAAGCCAGTGTTTTTTATACTTCTTATTATTTGGATATCGCTTTAATTGTTTCATAGAATATCCTTTCTGTATCTATCTAGGGTAGCGTTATCTCAGGATTGTGGTTTATTTATGACCGAATTCTGACTTTCTTTGTAGCTTTCTTGTATATTTCCTTCAGTGTGAGTTCAATGTTGTTGTATATGGTCTCTGTTGAACCTGGTGTTGAACCTGGTATTCCCAGTCCATTTTTCTTATTTCTTGGTTGACTATTTCTTTGTCTATTTGTTGTTTTGTGTTGCTTTTCAAATGTGGAGCGTTGCATGGATATTGTTTAAGTGTGCAGGTTTAGAGCCTTGAAGTAATGGCCTGCTATTAAATTATGTTCGGTAAATATTAATATTCCACTCCGTCTTTTGTTTAGCAGCATGATCTATTTTGTTCTAAGCCTGGAATTTGGAAAGCAGTTGCTTCGTCATTAGTAACAAATACTTCTGTTTGGACCAATATATCGATAACACCGGTGTAATTCTTCAGGAAAGCTTGTAACATTAACGAATGTTTTCTAATGCTTCTGATATTAATATGCAGGACGGAGAGACCTCTCTATTTCACTGTGTTTTGTTTCCATTGATGGATCGAGTCAATAGGAAAATTGCTAATCTATTCTGGTGTTATTACATCTGTCTGGTGGTTCACTCATTTTTGTTGTGTTGAGGGCTTCTTTTTGATCTAATTTTGTTTCACTGTGGCAGCCTATCTATGTCTTCCGATCTTTCGATTTGTATCGAGTTTGAAGTTTGTGATTTCCTTAAGAATATCTTGCTGTCTCTGATCCATAAAAATTGATCTTTTCTTTCACAACAGATTCTGATTGAATGGTGTTAAATACTCAGATAGAAAGATTTGTGTATTGTCTTAAGATGCGTTGAAGACCTTGGCAACTGTTTTTTCTCTGTCTGCTGGCTTTTATGTGATTCGCTTGTGGAACTGATTGTAAGGCGAACTATGGCTGGAGTGAGTCATATCGAGGCTTGTTTTTTGTTCTTCCTGGTAATCCGATTTACGGTCTGAATGTCATTATACTGTGGGGGGGATGTCAGTTGCATGACCTAACTTTAAAAACTACGTCTCTGAGATTTTCTGTGGATGCAGTTTTAGGAAGACGGTTTATGACAGGATCATCTTTATGTTGTTGATGGTTTAAATGTTCGTATTGTAGTTTTTCCCTGTCTTTCGAAATGAAAAGAAGACTTTTGAGAATTCCCTATACTGCTCACGAAACCATTGAAAATGTCCGAAAACTGATTGACTCAATAGATGGGAGAAAAAGGGGAAATATTCTGACAGTCATCAGAAGAAGACAGATGAAATGGTTCGCACATGTGGAGAGGGCTAATGGCATTTCAAAGCAAACCCTAGAAGGAATCGTTCCGGGATTAAGGGTTAGGGGCCGACCTCGATTAAAATGGATTGATAACATCAAAAGATTTACAAATTCCTCCCTTTCTCAACTGACATCAAGAACAAGAGACCGAGACGACTGAAGGAGGCTAGCAAAGAGTATCACCTACCACCCATGAATGACCCAACGGTTCATTTAGGACTACGGGAGAAGAAGAATTGTAGTTTTAGGGAATTAAGTTCTTCACTGAATTCGGATGTCTCTTTTATCAAATTGCGTTGCCTGTCAGTTAGTACGTTAATGCTGATTTTAATGTCTTTTACATTTTCAAAACTTCTTCCACTGCTGAATTATTATATTTAACAAAATCCTCATATTCGCAATTTTTTTTTTTTTGTTATTTTTTCTTTCTACTTATCAAAGAGTTCTTGAGTAAGATCTGCTAAGCTGGCGTTTATATTCTCTAAATCTTTTTATAGTAATAAACTTACGGAATTCAAATTATAAGACTCACCTGTATTTTTTTGTCTGTTCAGTTCATCGTCTGATTCTGCCTCGAGTGCAGCCAACTGGGCCGTGGGTGGCAGTTTCTTTGTCCTCCCTGCAGTATAGGCACTTCCATTCCTCTCGTTTTGCATTGGATTTGCGTTGCCAGGTTATTTCTGAAATTTCAGAACTTGTAAAGTGAAGATTCCTAAGGCATTCCTACAGGTTATATTATTTCGGTCGGACGATAAATCCTTCAGGCACTTATCGCACTCCATGGTCTCACTTTTCTTCTATCGAGTAACAATTGTGTTATATATGTATATTATGGAAAACTCATCCATGAGAGTTTAGTCAATGTATTGTACGCTTCTACCGTGGGGAGAAGCAATAAGGAATTTACTCACATTTGACTTGAAAATCTGCGGATTGTATTCCTTGCGAAACTCGTGCCGTTGAAGACATTTTCTGCCTGTCGCAGTGGAAAAAATAAACGATGAAGAGGAGAAATTTGTTTTGGGACTTTAGAGATGAACGGTTGGGAGGTGGGCGGTTGTTGACTAGCTGTCGCATGCGTTTGGACGATTTGCAAATTAGTTGGGAATTATTAATGCGAATTGTGGTGAATAGATAGAAGTATTTATAGAAGATGTGCGTTCCACAGACCGAGAGTATTAGTGACAGAGGGATCATCAATCAAACTTACTGCTCTTTTCTATATAGAATCCATTATTTTTACTGAGTTCTTAAGGAGACCCTCCCTGATATGAAAACAGTATTCAATGGTCGGACAGATTTGTGATTTGTATACTGTTATTAGTTGTTTCATGTCAAGAACACCGGTTCATATCGAGTAAAATGAACGTCTAGCGCGAAAGAGAATGCCTAATTTTTTTGTGATCTAATAGTTTGCCGGCCGAGTGGTCAGCGTATCCGCTCTCCAGCCAAAAAGCTGCTGGTTCGAATCTCGCCGTGGGCATGGATGTTTGTGATTGTCTGTGAAAGTACTAGTTGTGGTGGTCGGCGGTAGATGGCGTTGGTGTTCGATGATGACGGTTGGTGGAGTAGTGAGACGAAGAGCTGTAGAGTAGATGTCCTCCCTCGATGAGTCTTTGACTCCCTGGAGGTGTGATGTAATAATAATAGTAATATGTTTGCTCAGGGAGAGAGAGAGAGAGAGAGAGAGAGAGAGAGAGAGAGAGAGAGAAAGAGAGAGAAATTTGAGGTTAGCGTTATTCCGACGACACGAATCTTATCTTGAATATAGATTTTAGTATTACTAAGGGTAGGATTGGACAAATAGGGTTCTTGTTTTGTGGAAAATAATGCAGATATGTCTTTGTGTATTTCTGAAGTCGATAATATTATCCAAACCCAATTGAGGAGTGTTTCAACGATCAGAATTTAAGGTAGTAAAGGTTAGGGTTCTGGAGGTATTCATAATTTGTGCTTTGTCCTTTATAGTACTTATCAAACAAAAAGGAGGAGTGCAGTTTGCTGTCAGGCAGAAAGGCAGACTTTTACAAACGATCTCACACAAATTGTCGACATGCCCACCAGAATACCAGACAATCCGAATCACCTCCCCCCCCCCCCCAAATGTCAAGATTTGTCGCAGTGTGCCGGATTGGCAGTCAGCTGGAGTGCATTGTTTGTTTGGAAAGAAAAGGTGAGGCGAAATAACAGAGCTATGCGGTATTCCAAAATATATTGTGTAGACAGAAGATAAGGAACATCCACCATCACTGAAAGTGAGCATCTGGCCAGAAATATGGCTATCGAATTTCAGAAATGAGCGAGAGATCGAATAATGGGAGATTTCTTAATACATCTTTGTGTCAAACTCGGTCAAAAGCCATATCAAGTGATATCAAGGAGATATTAAGGGCAAACGTGATATTCGTCAAACCTTTCCAAGTTGTTTGTCCAGAGATGAGTGACCTAGATTAGCAGAACTATTTTTTTGATGGACAGGTGACGGAATCCCTAGTATCCGTCATTTATTAGATGAGGGTCTTCAAAGTGGCGTTGGAGTTGACTGTTGATGTTGCTTTTCATAACTTTTGAATGAATCCAAGTGGAAGTAATTGGAAGGTAAGTCGAACGTAAAGATTTGTCACGCCTCTTAGGAACAAGTTGTATATGGGCTAATTTCCAAACTGTAGGAAAGATACCAGTGGAACACGAAAGTAAAAAGGCTGCATAAAATGGTTCTGAACTCTGAGGCACACACCTTTAGAACAATTAGAGGGGTGCAATCACGGCATAAATATTTTTTTTTTTTTTGTATGCAGTTTGAAAAAAAGCTTTGATTTCGTTCTGGTGAAGTGTCAAACACAGCATTGAGTATTTAGTCTTTGGAATCGTTGGGAGACATTTATAATAATTAACTATGTAAGAATTGGAGGATTAGTAGGAAGTTAATGCTGACAGCGTTGGCTAGGGACCAAAAGACACTACTTCCATTTGGATAAGATGCAAGTTTCCTGCTTTCAGCTCTCCCTGCTTTTCGGCTTACATCTAATGGCATGAAAATCATGAAGGAGTGGTTGTAATGTGTGTTGCTCCATGAGGATAGAGATCTGCACTACGGTGTGGTCTGCGCTGCCTAGAGGACAGATAATATTCACAGTCTACTTTGAAGGGTCACTGGTTAGGTTCAAGTTGTTTTATTTGGGGGAAGGTGATTCGAATTGCCTGGTATTCTGCTAGGCATGTGGACAATTTGTGTGAGATTGTCTGTAAAAGTCTATCTTTCAGCCTGTTTGCAATTTGACGGTTTCAGGAAGGATGATAATATAATTCTCTTTCACAAGTTATTTAAGCGTTACTCAAGGATTAGGAATTGTTTAACCCTGGAGAGGCACCGGGGAAGCCAAATGGCTAAGGTTGATTAGGAGATTGAGCGCTAATTCGTCCATTTTATCACAGTTGGCATGAGACGACTGGAAACAAAAATCGGAAAGTAAACTATTTTTCTTTTCTGTAATGTCAAGTTTGAAACTTCCACATTCTAAAGCTTCAATACATTAAAAATATATCCGTGTAAAACTGTGTGTATCGCTCTTCACGAGCGATCATAACGTTTATGCTCACTCTATTTCCGACCAAAAAGTTGGAAAGAAGCAGAGTGAGTGTGGCAGTATCCTGTTAATGGGATTTTTCCTATGGTCATAAGTTAGTCCTCTCCTCATATTCACTGCTAGTTCTCTACATTGTGAAAAATGTAGTGCGATGGATTTGCATTCTTTCAGCATGGCTCTTCTAACCTGCTATGGAAAGCAGGCCAGAAGAGCAAATACAAGTATTTATCGTTCTCCCGTAGCCGCATTGTTCTCCGGATTGCAGAACAAAGACAGAGTCTCTCTTGGTCACTGATTACTGACTCCTGAATCTGATTAGTTGGTATCTCCATCATCTGGACAGAATTCACACCGATCCTGGTTTAGTGGAAATAATTCCAAAATGATTGAAGCGGTTTTCTCGACCAAAATTTCTCTGTAACGTTACTATCAGTGGTCATAAGGATTTGGCTATCGAGGATATAATAGAAGGAAAACAAGCTAAAACACTGAGGTGAATACTTATTCTTGCTGTTATTTATTTATTTATTTATTTACGCATATGGCTTTGTGAAACTGGCAAGTGAAATGTACAATCAAAATATCCAGAAACAGATGAAAAAAACTTGACATGTAAAAGTTCATTACATAAAAGGCACAAGCTGCTTTCCAAGTCTTCTTTTAAAAAAAAGAATAATCACAACTACCGGCCAATGTCCAGTATGGGTAGCCAATCCAAGGCCTCATCCGTCACCTTATGGATATCCTGTAGGCCACCACCGTGAAATTGGGGCCTTGGGCAGTCGTTCACAATATGAGTAATCGTTTGAGCCACGGTGGAACAATCAGAATAAGGGTGGTCTAACAGCCCCCATTTATCCAGTAGGTAGACACATCTTCCCTGGTTAGTTCTGATCCTGTTGATTGGTGACTAATTCTTCCTAGGAAGAGCAAAACCTGCTGAGCACAGGGATCTTCTACCAGGAAGCCGTTTGTTGGGAGATCGTTGGACTAATCTCTCCACATGTCAGGTGTTGATGGAAGAGCAGCTGAAAAGAGTTCGTCCATGGACCAGAGAGAATTTCTAGATTTTAGGCGAAGACCAGGTGGATTTATGAGAGAGTCTGGTGCAGCAGAAGCAGGAGTGGGTTGACATTATTTTATTAAATTCTTTAATTGAGGCTTGTCTTCTCCGTATGTTTGGTGGAGCAATGTTAGATAAAACAGGTAGCCAGGAGAGAATGGTGCTTCTCACTGTCCCATTAATTCTGCGCATGGTAGAGTTTAGCTGGGTGTCTGTAATGCTAGTGTGTGCACTTATTTCCCAGTCAGGGGCACAATATTTTGGTGCAGAGAATGCGAGGACTAGTGCAGACGACCTTAGGACTTCTACACCACAACCCCAGGTTGTTCCAGCAAGACTTAAAATGATATTGTTTCTCGTTTTAATTTTGTTGGATAGATTGGTGATGTGCCTTTTATAGGTTAGGCTTCTGTCCAGGCTCACCCCAAGGTATTTCGGGTGAGGCTCGTGTTGTACCATTTTTCCACAGAGAGAAAGGTTGAGGTGTTGATTCGACTCAGCATTGTTCACGTGAAATATTGTGGACACAGTTTTTGTTGGATTTGGCTTCAAGTACCACTGCTTGAAGTACTCGTCCAGGATGTTCAGCTCTGTGTTAAAGGTTGATTCCTGGTTGGCAAAGTAGGTATATTGATGTAGGATCGCTAGGTCATCAGCGTATATATACTTGCTCGAGATGGTATGTGGTAAGTTGTGCATATAGGTGTTAAAAAGTATAGGGGATAACACAGAGCCCTGTGGGAGACAGTTGTGAAGGAATCTGGGCCTGCTCTTTTTTCCGCCAATATGGACCAGGATCTTTCTGTTGGAGAGAATGGATTCAAAAAGCTGGAAAGTTTTTTGCACCTTATTATATTACCTAAGTTTAGGAGGCGGCCCCTGATCCAGACTGTGTCATAAGCTGATGTTAGGTGAATGAAAGTGGCTCCAGATTTCAGTTTCTTCTGGAAGCCTGCCCCAATCAATGCTATCAGTGCCCTCAATCAGGGCCTGGACCTGGTCACAGCAACTTCTTCCTGGCCTGAAGCCAGCTTGCAGCGATTCTGGGCTACACTGTTTAATAAATAAAATGGCTTCTGTACCAAAGAAGCTTGCTGTAGAAATTTACAAAAACAACATCTCGGGATCCATCACAGTACTGTTATAACTGTCTAGATGTCATAACATAAGAGCATTCAACAGGTGATTGGTGATTATAACAAATTTCATTCATTCTGGGGCTGAGGATATTGAAATTATTCTATATGGTGATAATGTCCTCACCAAAAGGGTACGATTGTTATATATTTTCTTTTACCAAAAACGTTGGTCAAGAAGAACATTACCTGCGAATCTTATTAGATAGGTCTGTTTTTTATTTTATTTTATTTTATATTTTATTTTTTAACAACCTGTCCTCCGTGGAATCTTCATTTATACTGTAGAATGCTATTGATGTTAATTTAAGATATCGAAACTCAGCCACGTATGTATTTCTTAGTACGTTTTATGAAATTTTATTACTACTCTATTATAAAATAGAGTAGTAATAAATTTAAGTTTCGTTATTTCAATAAATAAATGCCTGAATGTATTGGTGATAACGAACAACTTCTAACTTATGACGTTTCATTTCAGGGAGACAGTGGAGGTCCTCTTGTATGTCGTAATGGTACTCAATGGGTCGTTGCCGGTGTAACTAGCTTTATAACTGACACTAACTTCTTGAGCGCCATGTGTGGACAAGTACCCACTGTATTTACGAAGGTCCATTTCTTTTTGGACTGGATTCGTGATACAATCCATGATGCTGAATGAAATTAGAAAAAGAAAAGATTGTAGAGTAGATGAATAAATTTCTTTCTAGAATTAATGCTTGCGTGCTCTTGAATAAGCTTTTTTATAAAGTTTTCATTTTCACGAACATAAAGTTTTATTTATATCATTCTCGATAACTGACAGATGACTGTTAAATCAAACCCAAAATATTTAAAAAATTCCTAACTAAAGTATAGGATTTGTTCTTACTTTGTGTTTAAACATTGCAAATAAAGAACGTATTAATCAGAAGAAAGACAGACGCTTTTGGCAGTGTAAGGAGTTTGGATATTTCCCATTCAATATAAAGAAGCCGAATGCAGAAAAATACTGCATGAGATTTCCATAATACCTAAATAGGGTTGAAAGTTATGTGGCACTGTTGTATCTCTTTGAGTCTATTTTGTTATTGTGAAAGTCCTCTTCAATATCAAGAAACAACAATAATTCGGGATGATTTTTATTTAGAAAATAGGATTCAAATAAATATTAATCCCACTTATATTTTAACAGGCCACTGATTTGTAAAGGGATCATTGTTCATTTGAACTCATTGGTTTGGGAATACCATACACATTGAGGGTGGTAGGATCATTATAAGTCTGAATACGTCTACTAAGATTATGACAAGGTGATTATAAATTCACACTTCTAAAGAAAAATAATATGAGTATTAGGGCGCATAGTACCACCAATTGGACAGTTATCTGTCGCGCACTCTTTTATAAAAGATTTGATTCTTTGATAGCTATTGCTCACTACTAGTGAATGCTGAAGGAAGCAGTTTGATTGGTCATCTGTCTTTGAAAAAAATACTCAGCACTATAAGAGATCCTATTACTCTCTTTCCGGAATAAAAAAAAGCGATAGAAGATTTATATGATTTCTATTTTTATATACAAATACTACAAACATTACAAAATAAAAGAAAAATCCCATTGACCACATGTCTGGTTTGCACTCTTTCGCATGCGGCAATCATCAAAATAGTTCACAATATATGTTACTCACCAAATGATTAGAATATATTATTAGCTACATATTTTTGTGTCTTCGTGTACATTTAAATGATATTTAATCAGTATTGCTCATCAGCGAGGCACTCAGGATTTAATCTTGGGGCAGTGGCCTCAGATGAGTACATGATTTGAGAATACAGACTACGCATCGCATGCGACCTATGCCTGAGAATCTGCAATGATCGCAATACATGATACCGTGATCTCCTCTGGCCAAGCTCGAGCAAACGAAGTAGCGTTCGGTCAGCCCGAGCACTACTTTGTTCGCCTTGTGTTCACAGCGGCCGTGATTCTCGAGAGCTATGGGGTATTCCCACGTTATGTGACCGCTGATTCATAAGTAGTATAGAAATATAAGATGCGACACAACATAAATACAACAAAGAATTTTAATTAGGAAAAGATTGTTGGAAAATTTTCTAGTGTTTTTTTTTTTCCTTTTTCTTTGGGGTGCCGGGGACCCCTTGGCCGCCACCCCTGGGTGCGCCACTGTCACTCATAATGAAACTAAGTTATTTTGTTGCCTATTTATCATTACCATTATTATTGTTATCACGTGAGAACTCCAGGGATTCCAAAGACTCATCGAGGGAGGTCACTTACTCTACAGCTCTGTCTCCACTACTGAATCCACCAAATACAACGAATCTCAACTACACCAACGTCATCTACCGCCCACCATGACCACTAGAAATGAATTCCTAAAATGCCAAGGAAACCCCATTAAATAATGGAAGTTTGTGAATAAATTAATCGGCAAAGATATACGCAAAAAACCCTTCCCATACTTGAAGATATCGATAGGAATAGAGTAAAGGGAGACAGAGGATTGACTGAAGAATTCAATAATCACTTTCCCACGGTCAGTGAAAGCATTCTGAAAAACGCTAAAACCACCGATCAGAATTGCACTCCCAAAAGAATTGATAATTCTACATATCTTTTCTCCAAGTGTGAAAACAAAATCAAAAGTATTATAGCTAGCCTAAAAACAACAAAAACTTTAAGATACGATGGTCTTAAAACTAGCATTGTGAAAGAATGCGCCAAAAGTGCATTATGGAACCCCTAATGTACCATTTGTAACTTACCAATGATGACAGGCACGTTTCCATCGGAGTTTAAGAAGGCCATAGTTGAACTGATTTACAAAAAGGGAAAAAAAATAATTGGAAAAATTACATGCCGATCTCCCTTCGACCGGTCTTTACGAAATTGTTACAGTAATTGGTAAAAATTAGACGCAGAAATTTTTGGACAAAAACAACTTATTGTCAAAGAATCAATTTAGGTTCAGGCAAAAGTTTAGCACAGAACATGCTTTACTGAACTTCACAGACACAATTTATACCTACCTAGATGAACATAAATTAACATTAGCAGTATGTTTAGATATATACAAAGCCTTTGACACTGTATCACATGAAATTTTAATAAAAAAAATTATAAGTCACACGAATATGAGGTACTGCCATAAACTGGTTCAAAAACTACTTAAATGCCAGATCACAAATTGTAAAAAATAAACAACAGCTATAGCAGCTCCAAAACCGTAAACTGTGGTGTACCACAAGGATCTGTTTTTAGGACCAATTTTATTTAACATTTATATCAATGACTTCCGCAATCTTAAACAAAATATTTAAATAAATACTTTTGTTGCAGGTGCTAATTTTATCTTCGGACACAGCCGAACAAATGCAAACCATAGTGAATGTTGATCTTTTAAAAATAACAAATTGGTTCAGTCAAATAAACTCAGTTTTAATGTCTCAAAAACTAAATATGTAAATTTTAATTTGCGAAATACAACTGGAAAAATGAACTCCACTGCAGAATTAATTTTTCATAATTGGAATTGCAGGACCCATTCAAATTGCAACTGTGAACAAAATGAAAATGGCAATGAAATAACTTACTTGGAATTATAACTCGACGGTAATTTAAGCTGGAAACCGAATATCACCGATGTCGTAAATAAAATAAGGATTATGTCAAACAGACTTGACTACCTAACTAGATTCATCAATTTAAATATGTTAAAAATATTTTATTCAGCTTGGATTCAAAGCACACTACAATATGGCATTGTAAGCTGGGGAGGAATCTATCACACTACGCTAAAACCTTTAGTTTCGAATCAAAATAAAGTAATTCAAATATTAACTAGAAACAAATGCAAGGATACTGAATAGTGTAATAAACACATCATACTAAACATACGCTTATAGGGTACTGCTATTCTTAAAAAAAAAAGATAACGAATACGTAAATATCAAACAAGTTGTTTTGCCTCGTAAATATAAGGGCTTAAGATGCATCGTTCCTAAAGCAAATAAAGTAGCAAAATAAAGTACACAAATATTATACTAATTTAGCCCCAAATATATTCATTATACTACCTTTCACAATAAGAAATGAAACTAACCCAAACAAATGCAAAACTCTAGTGAAATAATATTTATTTTCGGACAGAAATGAGGAAGCTCTGTTCAAAATAATTGTATGAATGATTGGTCTTAGCATATCGGTATTAAAAAGATCGAGTTTCAGGTGTAAAATGTAAAAAATTGAAATGCTATTTAACTGTTTTGTTTTATTTTGTTCCTAATTAATTGTTATGCAACTTTCTCTGTAAATCGTAGTACATCTCCTGTGATTTTATTATTATTATATTATAATAATATATAATATGTATATTATATATTTGTATTTATATTTATTTTTATTTATATTTTATTTATATATATATTATATATTTGGTAACTTTATGCATATTGTAACCTGGACGAGCTGTTGCTCTTAGGCTACGCATATGATTGTTCAAAATTTTGTACTTGAATATGAAGCTTACAATAAAAATATTGTAAGTATTGTGTTTCAGTCTTTCTCTGTGAAGTTTAAACTGCTTATAAATATCCTTTTATTTTAACTGACTGTTAACAATGGCAGAGAAATTCGAAGTAAAGGTGCTGTTGCTTCCATTGAAAACAAGAGGAATTTAATTACATGATAAGATTAAAATTGTTAACTTTAGTGAAGATGGTGTATTGAACACTACGATAAGACGAAGGCTAAACTAATGTTCTTCAGTTCTTTAAAAACAACGTTCTTCAATCGTTGTAACCCTATGTAATATACTAGGCCGGTTGTAACCCTATGTAATTTTTGACTGCTGAGGGGCAGTCAATCTCTACACTTAACCTATCAGAAGTTTCCTATATCCTCCAGTTTTTTTTTTTTTAATAAAATATAGTCGGATTGTTTGAAAAGCTTTCTTGTGGTTTAGAAAAACGGCTAAATCTTCTGAAGAGGTTGATCTTGTGACGAGTAAATCAATTTTGTAAAGTTCAGGAGCGCATGGCCAGTACTTAGTTGCTGTTTTAATCCATAATATTCTTAGAGAAGCGATTTTGCTTCTAAAAAATTTACTAATCTATTTTTTTACTAATTTCTCTAATATTTTGGTGAAAGCTGGAAGTAGAAAGTTCGGCCTATAATTTTAAAGATAATTTTCGCATCTTTTTTTATAAACTGGAATTACCACAGTTTTCCTAAATTCTATTAAGAAAACCCAGTCATCAGTGATAAATGGAAGATAGTCCCCAAAGTATCTATCAGATATTCCTTCCACTCCTGCACAATGGTGACATTAGTACCATCTTGACCTGGAGCGGAAGAGATTTTAAGTCTCATTATAATATTTTTGATTTCATTTACACAAGTAGGAAAAAATTACGCTGAACTCTCATTTATTTTCAGACAGTGCAATTTGCTGATGGAGTATTAGGTATAATCGCAAGTCTTTCATTGACAGCGACGAAACAATTATTAAAATTTTCTGCTAAATTTCTAAAAAAAAAAAAAATACGGCTTTGATTCCCTTACAGGAAGTAGGCGAGGCCGTATTTTAGCCTTATCTAACTTTTTGAGACTGAGGGGGCAGTTCAATCTCCACCGGAGACCAATTAGAAATATCTGGCTAAAGACTATCACTAACAATTTTAGTAATTTGGTGAAGAGAGGAGGCTGAGAAGTGCTGCCATCTCGTGGTTCCTGATCCTAACTATATAATTTATTTTTCTGAATAACTAGTTTTCTCGTTTCAAAAACACTTCTAAGTTTTCACCTCTGATTTTTTACACAAATTACAAAATTCCAAACTTATTTTCTTATTTTCCTTGACTACTTCTACTTTAAAAACCTTCCATTAATATCAAGTTCGCATCGTGTGTTTTTTCGCACTTGTTCTATCAAATCGTCTTTTATTCCAATATCCTCTGCATAATTCCTCATCTTCTGTATTAGATGGTGGCATATACGTTTGTTATATACAGCTGTGTTTAGTGGCTAACTAACACTAAATATGATTTCAAATATGATTGTTCTGCTAATAATATGATAAGTGTTTACTATTTTATCGCCACGTGTCTTACGCACACGCACGCACGCACGCACACGCGCACACACACACACACACACACACACACACACACACACACACACACACACACACACACACACACACACACACACACACACACACACACACACACACACACACACACACACACACACACACACACACACACACACACACACACACACACACACACACACACATATACCTATGACAAACCCCCTCTCAAAAACTATCACTACAAGAACACAAAGAAACAAACACACCATGTCTAAATCCAACCCTATTTGCACAAAAAAAAAAAAAAAAAAGTTAAACTGTAATAGCAGTTGAAGTCTTCCAAGCACTTACCATCAGACAGTAAAATCAATACCTGGCTTGTGACCCTTACAGGAACATAACCATGAAACTACCACCATCTATCATCTATTATCTTCCTCAGATAAGCTCAGCTAAGCTTCGAGGAAGAAAATTATTAACTTGCAGGTATCTGTTATACACAATTGTAATGTGTTATAAATATTATATATATATATATAATTATTACAACATCTATGTATGCAATTTATCTGAGACATAAAAAAATAGTAATAAAAAAATAATAAAAATAATAATGATAAAAAAATTATTATTATTATTATTATATAGAGAAGAAATATTCGGAAATGCTATCACTGCCTCCTGTCTAGATCATATAAACGACCGAAAACCACCAAACAGTTACACTGCATCAGTCATAACGTGAAAAGTAGCAGACCATTACTTCACCGCTCTAAACCTGCACACCACGACAATATCCATGCAATGTCCCACAGAAGAAAAGCGACAGAAAACAATAATAGACGAAGAAATAGTCAACCACGAAATAAGAAACACAGACTGGGAACACCTGGCATCAGATTCAGAATTCGTTCAAAAACAACACAAAATCCTTGGATAACACAAAACTTAATCCTAGAAATACACTGAAAGGACGCTTTATGGAAAGAATTAAAGCGATATCCAAATAACACAGCTTTAAAAACTGAATATAAGATAACAACGAATCGCCTTAGAACACAAATCAGTAAGGCAAAACAGAAGCTACTACAGAGACAAACTAACCTCTGCACAAAACAACATGAAACAAACTTGGCATCTGATCAACGAGATGCTAGATTTTGTTCCCAACACCACCGCTACGAAACCATAAAACACTGCTTCATGAAAGACGCAAAACCTATCCAACAACTAGCAAATGACTTTAACCAATACTTTGCTGACTCCATCCAAGAACTGCACAGAAATATTCCCCCAATCACAAAACGTGACCCTCCACTTGGACCACAATCAAAACAGACATTATGGATCCCAACCATAAAAGAAGCAGAACTTCTCTCTGCAGTACAGCAAATCAAACCAAATAAAGGCCCAGGAATAGATGGGATAAGACCTAACGATATAAAGCAACATGCAAGTAGTTTAATTCCTATCCTACTAAAATTAATAAATAAAATATTTAAAACAGGACAGATACCAAGTATGCAAAAGACCGCCATAATCCCACCCATATACAAACATGGAAAAAGAAATTTAATCAGCAATTACAGACCCATAGCTACATTACCAATTATCAATCAAATTATGGAGCGGATCATACTGAAGAAACTCACAGCATATACAGAGACCTTTCATATTATCTCCAAAACTCAATATGGTTTTCAGAAAAATAAGGGAACAACATCTCTCTTGGAAGACGTTACAAATGTAATTAATATCGACTTAGAGAAAAACAAAATTGCCATAGTAGTCTTTATTGATCTAACTAAAGCATTTGATACACTCCCACATCAAACCTTGTTAGAAAAGCTGAGGCATGTTGGAATAGACGGGGATCTGCACGGTGGTTTACAAACTACCTCCGAAATAGAAAGCACATCACACTTATCGGGTCAAACCGAAGTAGAGAGCTACTAGTAAACTGTGAAGTTCCACAGGAAGCTGTACTCTCCCCAACTCTATTTAAAGTTTACACGCACGATATTAATCAGCTTCCTCTAAAAGGTAAGATATTCCAATACGCAGACGATACAGCCATAATATCCATCCATAATAACACAAACATAGCCCAAACAAATCTGAAACAAGACATAAATCTGATCACAGACTGGCTCACGAAAAACTCCATACACCTAAACTCAGAAAAGACAAAATTAAGGATATTCAGAAATCCACTGACTCGACCAGTTGATAACAAATATATAACTGTCCAAATTCCACCCTCCAACATAAAAATCACATAGAACTGCGAAACCACTACAATCATTCAGATTGAAACAATAGAATACCTTGGAATTTACTTCGATGCAGTTATGAACTGGAATAGCCACATAAACCATCTAATCAACAAACTCCGAACAATAACTGTCAAACTCTACAGGTTAAAAAACATAGTTCCCATACGCCTAAAAACACTAATATACAAAACACTATGCCAAAATATACTAAGATTACGCTATAACAACGTATGCTTTCTGTGCACCCTACAAACTAAATAAGTTAATGTCGTTACAGTACAAAATGATAAAACTGATCTTTTGGGAACAAAGAGAAAATAACGACCTTATATACATTGCAATGTCAGAACACAAAATACTGACAGCAAATTTTTTATGTCACTATGCAGCTTTGCTAAAACATTATTTCGATGCCAACTACAGGATAGTCAGAAATACATACCGTATAACAAGACCTCAGACTACTAATTATATCACATATAAATACAATAATCACTACGGAAAGGCACACGAAACTTCTTCATCCCAGACATGATAAAAAAATTTTCTTTTGAATACAGAAACCTTATATTACAGAAACCTTACTACAATAGCCTGAAATGAGCTCCAAGGACATATTATGAACAAGAAACACGCACCCAAAATACCATACAAACTTAATGAAACACAATAAAATATTCTTTCAGGCTTCCAGTTCAGCGACGCATCAATACATTCCAAGTTATTGTGTGTGTGTGTGTGTGTGTGTGTGTGTGTGTGTGTGTGTGTGTGTGTGTGTGTGTGTGTGTGTGTGTGTGTGTGTGTGTGTGTGTGTGTGTGTGTGTGTGTGTGTGTGTGTGTGTGCGTGCGTGCGTGCGTGCGTGCGCGAATTTCTCAATCACAGATTTCGTAGCTTCCGAACACAGCAAACAAACCAAAAATAATAATCAACTGGTGTCATCCTCAGATGAGCTTAATGTATGAATTATATGTAAACAAATGTATGTAATGTAATAATAAAAAAAATGATTATGTGACGCCTCCAGGGAGTGTAAAGACTCATCAAGGGAGGACGCCTATTCTACACCTCTCTGTCTCCACTACTCGATCAACCAATCACAAATAACTGCAAATATACCAACGCCTTCTATCGCCCATCACCACTACTAGTATTTTCACAGACAATCACAAACATCCATGCTCACGGCAGGATTCGAACCCGCAGCCCTATGGCTGGAGAGAGGAAATGCTAATCGCTGATGTATAGCGAGATTTCTTCTACATATATTTATAGAGGTACAGACGACATTCATCTGCTTTTAGGAAATCATGGCAAATTCCTTGAAGAGAATCACGAAGAAATTCATTATATAGAAGAAACACATGTGCACGAGAATTTCACGATTCCACTGGTAAAAAAAAAAAAAAAACTTCATCTGATTAACTATACATAATATGCAAAAAAATGTAACATTGTTATTGTAATGATTATATATATTAATAATAAGACATTAATCGTTACAAACCGGTCTTTGAGCCGCCAAAACTTTCCAAGATTGCTTTCGTAACAACAATTTTAAGTTAAGATGGCTAGTCGTATGCCAAATTGTATAATTTTAAGAAATTACGTGCGTAATTTGCACATGTAATCAGGCGATCTAGTCTTCTGACTAGATCGCCTGATTGCGCATGAATAAGCGAAGTTTCGGGGAGAAAAAAACTACCACCTCCATTTGAGAGCAGCAAACTCACCTTTCATTGAAAAGTCTTGAAAGAGGTTTCGAGTTGTAGAAGGGATTTGAACCCTGGTGCTTCCAACCCAAAATGCTAAGTCGAAATTGAGTGAGCTGAGAATATTTTTTCGATGTTGCAAAAAGATGGAACCACAACAACTAGCCGTGAAACAATAAAATAAATATGGACTAATCACTTTAAAGAAACATTTAACTATGATATTATAAACAGCATCGTTTTGAGATTATTTGATTGTTCTCTCTACTTGGAGACTGCAGTTTGACACTTTAGGAGTCGAAGATATACTTGGTTCCGTGAACAATTCTTCATCCTTCTTTATGAGTTTTAAATAATAGCATCTTCATAATTCATTCATTTTTATTCACAAATATTATTTGAATATTTGTAAGTCTTGTTTATTTTTACGGGATATCAGAGATGATAACGCTAAAAAGTATATTCGTCCGTTTCGATCTTCTTTGCTATTTAAACTGGATTTCTTATTGTTTTCTTAATCCAGTGAGAAAAGAATGGTGAAGTTCATTCTTTGCTAATGACGGAGTTGTTGATAGCCCAAGACCTGGACAATGCAAGTTATCTGTACAAAAAACTGATAGACAAGTAGAATTGGGAGTTATTTTTAAAAGATGATTTTTGCTAAAATAAATATTAACTACATAAAGACGATCTTATAAGCTATCAAAACATATCATTTTATTCATTTAGCTTCAAGTTTTAGAAGGAAAAACGAATTAATTGCATTTATTTTCACAGGACAATAAATGCAATTAATTTTTCATTTCAATCGACATTTCTTATTTTTCTAGAGGGCGCTATCGCTTTTTGTAATAATACGAAATACTGAATTTTACTGAAAATACAAGCATTGAACCTGATCATATAAATCGGTGAATGAGCTACAAAAACATTAATTAAGCTTACTGTTCAATGCGCAAAAGTTTTGATTTAATTAGTAGAGTATAATAATCGGGAAAGCAAGAATGAGATAAGAGAGAAAAAATATTCTGCTAACGGTTTATTTTCGAAGAATCACCGACGTTAGTAAAGAACTAATTGCCCTACACTCTCATTAAATAAATAAATAAAATTTGATGCAACTGACATATAAACAATCTGAAATGAACATAATTGGTTTGATAATTTTTTAACTACCATTTTATAATCCGTCTTCACGTACTGCATCAATGGACATAAATAAGAATGATAAAAGCTTAATATATACTGCTCACCGAAGTTAAAAAAAAAAGTATATTTTACAAAAGAAGAAAAGCGATATTCCTGTGGGAACTATTCAGTTGCATTTGCTAATCGGCTTATCGACGGCTATAGTTACTATGACAGTCTGCCCTTCTGAACTAACAAATAATAATGGATTGCTACGTTTCTTTTGTGTGCTTCAGAGTGGAACTCAATGTTAAAGGAGCTTATCGCGTTTTGTCTGTCAAAAGTTGAAGGTTTTTTAAAGAACGTCCACAAGATAAAGTTTGTCTTAAGAGAAAGCAGGTAGCTATCTTTATCACACGACGTTACGGTCTACTTCGCGTGACCTTTTATTATTTGTATCTTTGTCACAATCCACACACCCACACAAAAAAAGATATTCAACACACTTGTTCTTCTTTCTTTCTTTCATTTTTTTAAGTTATTAATTCCAGGATCCTTAAGCTGCTCCTAACAGACCGATGCTATGGAAACAGGCTTGTAATTGGAGAATAAATTTGGAGATCAAACGTTGGGAATAATTTAATATTTTAGAATTCGAAAAAACCATGAGCTAGTAAAAGATCAGAAGATTAAGATATTGTTGGGCTTGTGCTTTGGCTTGTTTGAGAAACACGACGCAATTGTAGAGTATTTGGAAGCAATATTAACCGAAAATAGAATTAAATGCACTCGTGAAGTGCATTTAATTCTATTATTTTTAATGAACTATAGTTATTATTATTTATTTTTATTTTTTTAATTTTTTTAAAAATTTCATTCCTCTTTTTCTGAAGCTGTTGGTTCTTGAAATTGTTTCTGGAAAAGCTCAGCTTGGCATTCCTTACTAACCGGAAGAAAAATTGTTTCGAATGGATAGATTTTCGTCGTTTGGAATGGCGCCACCTCTCGGTTTAATTATTATTTAACGTTTTAAACATTTAATTAACTTTCTGAAATCCAAAGTGGAGTTGACTGACGTTTCTTTTTTCTTTTTAATTTAAATTTTGGTATGAACGGAATCGTACATCACAAAACAGAGGACTTCTGCAAACATTTTCAACAATGACGCACGCAGGGTTCGCTGTCTTAAGGTAGATGAAGAGATACGTATTTTGTATGATTATATAAGTCAAGTGGATATTAGATCCAACATTATTTCAAAGACGAATGTACAAACTGTGATAGTTTCGTAAGGAAGTTCACCAGAGAGCTTACGGGAATACATTCCCCAGCATTCACGAGTTGCCTTAGTATGAACCATACAAAGGCAACTACATCTTAATATTAACGTTGCATTATCCAACGTCGAAATAAAAGCTTTGAATGCATGTCTTCGAGTAAAATATATTTTGAAGAGGAGAATTTTCTATATTTGCGAATAGAAACTGTCGAAATCGAATTTGAATTTGTTGTTTCGTTTTCCATGGTTGCCAATTGCAGTGTCGGTTGAGAGTGATGCTATCTTCTTCAGCCAAATGTAATTTTTTCCCCTCTCATGGACCATTTTAGCCCATTTGTTGAAAAAAAAAGTTTTGTTGGTGTAGAATATTGAATAAAGTAAGAGAACGCTTTCATTACAGAAATAATTATTTGCTTAAGTGATAAAATCAATCAGTTTTTTTGTAAGGCAGAATGGAAACAGTGCTCAACCTGTTATTGGTCGATTAGTGGTATCAGATGAGAGGTTGAGAGTTTGACAGAAAGGCATCTATTCGTTTAGTATTTTACCTTCTACAGATCATGCTAATAACTTTAGTAACAAATTTGGCATGCAAATAAGCAGTAATAAGGAAAAAAATAAAATAAAACACAAACACAGGAAGGAACACTTCAATGGTATTCTCAGGGATACACCTGTAGAACAAGTAAATTCTTTCACCTACTTATGCACAATTTTTAGTGACGATTGTAAGTTAAATATGAAAACAACAGAATAAGTAAAACTGAAACAAGATATTTATAAATTTACATGGAAAAAGAGAGAAATTAGCCAAAACACTAGAGTAGCAGTATGCCAAATGGTATTCAAAGCAATTTTAACTTATGAATCTGACAGTTGGATTAGAAATAAAATAATTGATCAATGATCAGAGACCACAGACATGACAGTTTTGAGTAAAAAAAATATAAAAAGAACATATGTCTTCGGTGGCATCATCGTAGGGAAAACATAAAAATATCCTGCAACAGTTAGGAATCTGCGAGCAGAGTTAATCTGAGGCGATATTGGTCATTTAAAAGAGAATAAGAGAGAAAAGTTAGAAAAACCGTGGCATGATGACTAGATGGCAGGAAAACAGACTCCGAGAAAGACCAAGAGACACACAGGAAAGACATGGATTTTCTCCAGGAAATGCTGATTTTTTGCCTTGCATCTCAAAACACTCGACCTTAGAAAGTAAACTATTTATGACTACGAGTGTTAAGGTTTAGACTCACCAGATGGAGGTAGTTGTCTGCTATGCACTCTCCTGCTTTTGAAATCAAGGAGGGGGGTCACCAACAAAAGGCTTGAGCCATTGTAGCTCAGTCGGTATAGACGAAGCCCTTTGGTCGGAAAAACCTGGTTTCGATTCCTGTCACATGATATGAGGAACCTTTATACTGTGTCTTTCGACTAAAGGTGAGTTAGCCAGTCTCATACGGAGGTAGAGGGTTTTTTCACCAGGAAACTCGGGTTTTTCGACCCTCAGAACAGGCAAATTGGTTCCGAGAACACACACGGACCTCCAATCTTAAATAACTCCCTGTGTGGGACTCAAGCAGTCCTAAGAGACAGTGGAGGAACGGGGGAACCCCATACGAATAAATAAATAACCAAAAGGCTGAACTGTTGTTGCCAACTAGGATGGAGACGGACTGCCTACTGATTTCCAAAATTAGTTAAAGTTAAAATGATCCTCTACTCCTTTGCGCAATATATTTAATATATTTAATAAGTGAAGTGCGAGTAATAATAATAATAATAATAATAATAATAATTTATTATTATTATTATTATAATTACGTCAAACTTCCAAGGACTGACCGTCTATACTTCCTTCACTACCACAACGCCAGCGACTATACACTGAATTACTATATTTAAAAATGTGCGTTTATTAACGTGTCATCTCGAGTTACAAAAACATCTAATGATTATTTCTTAAGATCAGGAATATTTTTGGATTTTACTTCTAAATGTAGTCGCTTTTGCTATAAATGCAGTAATACCTTGTCGCATTTAGAACAACAGCAACTAGTATTGCGGAATAATTACAATATATGACAGTAGATGGCAGTGATATCTGTACTTCACACAATGTATAACTTTTGCATAACTATTAGAACAAACGCAGTCTAGTTTCCTGAACCATGCAAAACTTACCCGAGAGAGTAACAGCAATAGGAGAGAAATCCAAATAATGAAATGAATAAATGATTTTTTTTAAAGGACTGGTAATGAAATTTCAACTTTTTTACCAGTCATTATACTGATGTATTTCCAATATATTATTTAAAAAAATATCATCAGCAATATTCTCCCCGTTTTCCTCCAAACTCTCTGCATCAGAGATCCGTCAATTAGCATATGACAGAGAAGCCTAGTTTTCCTTCACGTCATAACAATCTCCAAGGCCTATCTTAGTGCACACAGACTACTTATTTGTTTTGATTGGTTTCCCTATTTATAATTGTAAAATTATAAATAAATGATGATGACTGCTAGTCACTGACGGACGCGTTTATTTTCTACTGCTAGTCACTGCACTTATAAATGGAGGAAAAACGTAATCTAGTGGTTTTTGCCTCTACTCCCTCTGATCAAGGAGAGACCCACGTACACAAGAAGCGCAAAACTCTCTCCTCGGAGCCAACAAATGATATTGGCATGGATGAAGATGCTCCCAATTCAGACTCCTCTGCCTCCCCCAATGAAAAGGTGCCCCCAATCATCCTAAGGGAAAAAAGCAGAGATGGACAGTCTTAAGCGCATTAGGGCTAACCTGCAGATAAACTATTTCACGGCCAAAAATGTAGACCAGGGCATCAAAATTCAGCCCGTCACGGTGACAGACTACAGAAATTTAACAAAGGAAACGGACGCCAGAGGTATTCAGTATCGTAGCTTCTCACTTACCTCGAAAAATATTTTAAAGCGGTGCTCCGAGGACTATCCGAAGATATTGACCCAAATGAAATAGCTACTGACCTCAGTTTACAAGATCTACCTCCTATAAAGGTCAGCAGAATGTATAGATCAAACAAGACCCCTATGCCTCTAGTTCTTCTGGAGATCCGTAATATTTATAAAAAAAAAAAAACACAACTTAAAGTCAATCTGTGGGCTTAAAATTTTGCCAGAGCTACTGAGGAAAAGAGCTTCTTCTGGGCAAAAGTTTGGCCATGCCCAGAAGTTGTGCAAAGCTCAGTGCAGATGTTTAAAATTTGGCGAGACCCACCCCATAAACACTTGCACCTAGTCAAAAACCATCCCGGTTAAGTACGCTAACTGAGGCGGCCCTCACCCCGCTAACTACAGAGGGTGTATTTACCACCCCAAAACAGGCAGACTGAGCCAAACAGTCAATCTATCTCGTTATCTAAAACGAGAGCTCCAGAAACTCAAGCTCAGCAGTCCCCTTTCCACTAGTTTGAACAGGGTGACAGGTTATCATCCACCATTAACTGAGCCCCCCAAGAAGATGAACCTTCAACATCAAGCAAGGACATATGCCGACGTGGTCCGCTCAAAAAAGACAGTCCATGACCAGAATCTGCCTAATCAACATTCGAATATAACAGCCGTCATCACCTCTTCTCTTGCAATTATGCTACAGGATTTCAGTCACTCTAATCCATCACTAAGCACTACAAAAATGTTCTTACAGCAAACCCAGTCCATTTTATCAGCACTATCTGATGTATAGGAAAAACTCAGCCCAGATTCTCTAAAGATTATTGCTTGGAACGTAAACGGTCTCAAAAACAAAATACTAGAAATCCAAGAATTCAATGATAGATATAATATGTTAGATTCAATAGATATAATCCGGATATATTATTAATTAATGAAAAGCACCTGAGACCTGCTGACAACCCCAAAAACAGAGGGTATCAGCTTTATAGGAATGACAGACTTGAATATAGAGGTGGTGGTACAGCCATCCCCATCAAAAACTATATGAACCGTCATTCTGTAGCCAACCCTACAACCACTAATCTCGAAATCACAGGTATTAATGTCATCACAAACTCCTTCGGAAACCTAAAAATCTACGCTGCCTACAACCCACCATCAAAAACATTTCTGACCTCAGATTTGTATGCCATCCTCGATAAAGGGCCGGTCATTATCGCCGGAGACTTAAATGCAAAACATCCTGCCTGGAGCAGTAAATTTTCCAACAAAAATGGCCGCATCCTGTTTAACTGCTCAAGTTTCAATTGTGCAGCTGTGGCTGGCCCCTCAGTACCAACTGATCACAGTTAGATTGGCTCCTCCGACGTCTTTCATGTAGTTGTCCTCCAGAATGTTAAATTACAGTACAACCTGGAATCACTGAACGAATTATCCTCAGACCACAACCCTATTCTGCTCCAACTGGGTAATCAGAAGGGACTGCCCCCTTCGCTTCACACCTTCATACCTTGGGAAAAATGATCGAAAATGCTCCCATACTGTATTGGCCCTGTTCCTCATATTAATTCCAATGAAGAAGTCGAATCTGCAGTCAATAAACGTACTCATCAAATTAACGCAGCCGTTTGATCTATCACCTCAAATTCAACTGCTTCTATGTCTAAACGACTACCAGAAGATATCATGAACTTAATTAGGAAAAGAAATAAGACAAGAAAAAGATACCATAACACCAGGGCACCCCAAGACAAAACGTTTCTCAACAAACTGAATAGCGCAGTGAGAGACGCACTTAAAGCTCACAGAAATAAATTATGGGAAGACAAATTAGCCTCCATATCACCCGGTGATCAAACCATCTGGAAGCTGCTGAGAAATATCAAAAACAAAAATAAATCTCTTCACCCCCTCTCAAATCTGATCTAAGCATTGTTCACACAGATACTGAAAAAGCCGAAACTATAGTTAGAAATTTAGAAAAGTAGTGCAGCCCTTCATACGATAACCTAAACTTTAATCATATTTATAAAATTCGCCGCTATGTGGAATACGTGCTAAGACGGTCTTTTACCTTTACCAGTCAACTAACATCTACTTCTCCAGCTGAAATTTATGATATTATACAGAATTTAAAGAATAAAAAGCTCCTGGGCCTGACGGCATATCTAATAAAGTTATTAAGCTGCTGCCACGAAAGGCTATTGTACATCTTACAACAATAATAAATGCCATGTTCAGATTCAAATACTTTCCCTCTGCATGGAAGTTGGCAGACGTGGTCCCTATTTAAAAGCCTGGCAAGGATCCTCAGCTGACTCAAATTATCGTCCATAAGTCTGATTTCTAATTTGGGCAAAATTGCAGAAAAAGTTATCCTTTCCAGAATTCATGTCTCTGTAAACAAGTTAAATATCCTTCCTACAGAACAGTTTGGCTTTCGCCAATTTCACAGCACTACTCAACAAATCCATAGACTGATTGAGTTCCTTACCACAAGCTACAGTTGTCAGCAATACACCGGAACAGTGTTTCTTGACTTAGAAAAGACTTTTGACAAGCTATGGCACTTTGGACTACCATACAAGCTGATTTTAGTCGGCATTTCATTGGATCTGGTCCACCTTATAAAGTCATTTCTTAGTGGCAGACGAATGCAAGTCAAATTAAATGGTGTATTATCAGCCCAGCGACGGATCTTGGCAGGAGTGCCTCAAGGGTCCCTCCTGGCACCGATATTTTCTCGATTTACATGGCGGACATACCGCACAATCCAATGTCATCTATCATTGCCTTCTACGCTGACGACACAGCAATATTAGCCAGATCTCTTAAACAGCATCTTGTCACCAAGAAACAACAAGAAAAACGTGCTGAAACTAGAGCACTGGTTCTCCAATTGGAGATTGCAAATAATCCCTCAAAATAGCACTGCCATGCTTTTCACTAAAAACTCAATATCTCCTAAAGAAGACATCTTCCTATTTAATATCAAAATTCTCTGGAAAGCAGAAGCCAAATATCTCGGCGTACTGCTGGAAAGAAAACTAACCTTCAGCCCCCACACAAAAGCCTCATGTACAAAGGCATCAAAAGTCATAGCACAGTTCTACCCTCTTATCAATAGGAACAGTAAACTAGAAACCAAAATCAAATTGTTCTTCTACCAGTTGATGATTCGTCCCATTATTACTTATGCGTCCCCAGCCTGGAGCCACACCTCAAGCACAAATATCCTGAAACTGCAGATAGTGAAAAACAAATGCCTACGCATGATTTTAAATGCGTCATGGTATATCAGAAATGTGCAACTCCACCGGGATAAAAATATCCCCTACATCTACTCTTTCCTGCAATCTTTAGCAGTAATGTCCTTCACAACAGCGTCCTCACATCCAAATGAACTAGTACAACAAGCAGCAAATTATGATGAATCAGATCTAAATATAGGAGACCTAAGGCCATCCTGGTTCTTAACAAGGCTCTATAACTCACACCCACTCGGACAGAGCACTTAGCTCATAAACTTTCCCCTACACAGTAACCTTATCAGATAGCAGGATAATAAAAGCGTTTTGCTCCATCCTTATAGACCAGTGGTTCTCAAAGGGTGCGCTACGGCGCACTGGTGCGCCCTAGAAGATTTCCGGGTGCGCCCTGTGGTATTCCAGAGAAATATGTGTCCAGATATAAAAATAAATATAGATACTCTATTATACCTGAAAAGGTATAATAGAGTATTACGGATATACCGCTGTTTTTGTCAACACATCATCATTATGTTAATTAACAGCGGTTTTTCTTGCAAAGAGAACAAGAATATGGTTTATTCTTGTTGTGTATATTACTTATTTTAAAAGTGTTGGAAGTGGTTGTTATGTGCATATTACTTATTTTCAGATAAATACACCAAAATAAAATGGATAGATTTCTCAAAAAGAAGCGTGATATTGAAGAATCAGATTCTGGACGTGAGAAAAAGTTAAGTGCAAGTAAGAAAGCAAAATCGCGGCCTACTCGCAAATATAATGAAAGTTATTTAAGCTTCGGTTTCACTTGGACCGGAAGTGAAGATCATCCTTTGCCGCTATGTTTAGTGTGTGGATGTAAAATGAATGGCAAATGAATCATTGCTTCCTAGTAAATTGAGTAAACATTTTAAAACTATACACTCTAATTTACAAGATAAATCTGTAAGTTTTTTCAAGAGATTGTCTGAACAGCAAACAAAAGCGACAAATTCTTTTAAAAGTATAATGACTGTTTCTGATAAAACTCAAATTGCTTCTTATCAAGTCTCAGAACTGATAGCAAAAAATATGAAAGATCATACTTTAGGTGAGTCACTTATTTTGCCTGCATGCAAAAAAATCGTCATGACAATGCTAGGAAATGAAGCAGCAATGAAAATAAGCAAGATTCCTCTATCCAATGATACAGTTCACAGGCGTATTATAGAAATGTCTTCTGATATCGAGAAAAATGTATGCAGTAATAAACTTCAGTATTGAAATTTTGCATTGCAAGTTGATGAGTCAACAGACATTACCAACAAGGTGCAACTCTTAGCATTCGTCCGTTTTATTAATGAAGATCAAATAGTAAATCAGTTTCTTTTTTGCAAAGAATTAAGTGTGTCTACAAAAGGTGAGGACGTTTTTAACATTTTGAATAGCTATCTTGATAAATGGCAGTTAACATGGAAGTCGTGTGTAGGCATTTGTACAGATGGAGCTCCTTCCATGGTAGGCTGTGTTAAGGGCCTTACATCTTTTGTAAAAAAAACAAAATGAGAATGTTATCGTAACTCACTGCTTTCTTCATAGGGAGGCCTCGATGGCAAAAACATTGGAAGAAAAATTAAGAGAAGTTTTAGATAAAGTTGTTCAGATGGTAAACTTTATTAAAACAAGACCTGTCAAATCGCGTTTATTCGAAAGCTTTGTATCGATATGGATTCACAACACAAACGGCTGCTTTTACACACTGAGGTGAGGTGGCTGTCAAGGGGGAAAGTACTTACCCGTGTATACGAGCTACGACAAGAACTTCTTGCGTTTTTTGAAGAGATGAAACAATTACATTTTTGTAACCTCCTTCGGTGCGAATTTTGGATTGCCAGGTTACAGTATTTGGCCGATATGTTTCAGCAGCTCAATATTTTGAATACTAGCATGCAAAGGAAAGAAGAAAATATTCTCACATCCACTGACAAAATGAAAGCGTTTCAGAGAAAACTACAGATTTGGATAAGAAAAGCTGTTGAAGATAATTTGGAAATGTTTCCATTGGTAAGTAACACTTGCATAAATGAAACACTTCCAATAATAGTTGAACATTTAACAAGTTTAGAAGAAAAATTGAGTTCTTATTTTCCATCACTTAACACTGAACAATACGATTGGATTAGAAACCCATTTATGGAAACTTCAAATGATTTTGGTTTAACATTAACAGAAGAAGAACTGGCAGCTATATCCACTGATCGTGGATTGATGATTAAACATAAGGAATTGTCTCTTGAAGCCTTTTGGATTTCTATAAAAGAAGAATATGTGTCAATATCTAAAAAAGCTTTGAACATTTTACTACAATTTTCAACATCACATTTATGTGAATTAGGATTTTCTACCCTCACCACAATTAAGTGTAAAAAGAGAGGAACTCTTCAATGTATTGACGAGGAAATGAGAGTTTGCGTTTCAAATATATGCCCAAACATTGAAGCAATCGCTAGGACACATCAAGCTCATGTTTCTCATAAACACAAGAATGAATAAACTTAAGGTATGTTTCATTTTATTTTTTTTATCGCATTATTTTTTTCTGTAATATTTGACTTAATTATTATAACACATTTCTCAGAAATGTGTATATAGTGCGCCTACAATTATTTGTAGGATTTTAAATGCGCCCCGACTTCAAAAAGTTTGAGAACTACTATTATAGACAGTAACGTTCTGGGTGCGTTGACGTGATATAAGATCAGTGTTTTAATTTCTTTTAGTTTAGTTCTTCTATTTATTTAGAAACTTTTAAAATGATTCTTGTATACAATTTTAGAATGATTCTTGTTTTTACTTGTTAAAAGAGCATTAGAAGTTTGTACTTATACGAAGTTTCAAACTGATAAACCACAAAAACTATTATTTTTATATTGTATTCAAAACTTATAAAAGTTATTCTTCTTCTTATAATATACCCTTTCTTAATTTATGTTAGTTACTTATATTATAATTTATAAAAATTATAATATAAGTTTATATGATAAATAAGTTTTTAAATTTATAAATAAACAATTATAAATGTTGTCGATAAATTTATTTATAAATGTTTATGTTTTATAAATATATATTATTAATTTTTTATAACAGTTGTTTATTGCTTATTATCTTTCATACATATTTATACACGGTAAAGCTCACAACTCATTGTTTAAACTCGATAGTGTAGCAAGTTCCTATAGCAAATGCAGTAATATGCTGCACTTGGTTTATAAATGCAGCAAGTTCTACTATCTGTTAGATAACCTGCACTAAAATCTCCTGCATTTGATCAAATTGTAACTAGTAAACGATTCTCTTAATTATCGCGTTATACACCATTTACGCAAACGGCCAATCACTTTTGAATATCGTCGTCTGTTGAGTTATTTGGAATTACTGAAGCAATTTAGGCTCCGAGGGGAATGCATTATTAATGAAAACTTGGCCTTAACCGTCAAGAGAACGAATTTTTAGAACTGATTGTAGTTTTGAAAATAGAGACTATTTGTGTCAATAAATAGTCATAACAAGAACAGGATCTTGTGATCTTTTGCTGCCGTACTTTTCATTTTTATTCATTCAAATTCTAGTTTTAGAAAACAAGATAACAAAACAACACATTAAACAATAAAAAAAAACCTCTAAAGCCTTTTGTTTTCCTAACCTAAGAGTGTAAGTCAGGCCATTTTAGCCTTAACTTTTGGAAACTAAGGAACAGCATATCTCCATGCTGATCCCAAAACAGATAACCTACTATGAATATCAATGATTTTAATTGGCATCTGGATATGAGAGACAGACATGTACATATCTCGCAGTCCTTAGCACGATATATTATTGTCTAAAATAGTATGACTTATACGGTCAATTTTCGTGAATTGCGATATTAAAAATCCTAATTTAGGTAATTAAAATCTTTTTTGCCCGTGTCGACCAACTCGAAGAACGTCTTATAAAACGTTCCTCTGATTCGGCGACTAGAATTGAACTTAGAACAATCTTTCTTTTGACAGCGTAGCACTATATATGCAACGCCATTAACACCGGTTATACAGGTCTACATTGATAAACAATTCATCTTTTTATGTAGCTTCTCCCATCAGCAATCATAGTATGTCTGAATATCCATTCCTCCTCCATTCTTTTAATCACGTAATCAACATATCGGCCAATGAATTAAAAACCTTTATCTAGTTGTACGTAAACGTCATTCAAGCAGCTATATGCAAAATGCTTAGTCGCGTGCTGCGCGTCAACACGTGTTCTACGCAACTAATTAAGAATGCTACTGATCACTAATCGTCCATAGTGCTGATTGCAACGGGAAAAACAAAAAAAATATTTCGGAGTTCGATAAAGGGCTTAAATAACCCACATTGCTTGCTTTATCTCGGTCGCTTAAGGCTTGTAAGGACAAATAGAACATCGTATGTGTGCAGGAATCGATCGAAGCATTTAATGACGGCTGTTCCACAACCCACATCTCTCCACAGAGAATTGAAGAGGATCGGTATTGGCAGTTACTGGCCTATGCGGAAACCACTGATTTCTGTAAAGAACCAGAAAGTTCGACTACAGTAGTGTCAGGAACACTGCGACTGGACCCAGAAGACTGAAACAAAATAAAAGTGGTCCGATGAGTCACAGCACATCGTTTTTTCTGTACCTAGGGTAGGCAGAGAGAGTTTGGTGGGCGTCAATATGAATCCAGTTTGCTTTGTAAACACAACTCAAAGTTCTAGGAGTTGTGTAATGGTGTAAGGCATGTTCTGTTGGTACGGAACATGCCTTATTATTGGAATTATTTTATTGGAAGGCCGAGTGTCCTCCAAGGATTAATCGACCATTGTTGCCAATCAAGTCCATGTTGAATTTTTATCCAGCAGGTGACGGTTGTTTCATGGACGCCAATGCTACTTCCCGTCGTACAAGAATTGTTCAGAAATAGCTCAGCGGGCATGACAACCATTACCAACATCTTTCCTGGACACCACAAAGCCAGGGTCTGAACCCCATTCAGAATGTACGAGATATGCTTTGCTTCCGGATCTCTAGAGTTGTGTTCTCGGGAGGAAAATCCTCTTCCGTCAAATCAGAGCCAATTAAAGGACTGTGGTAAATGCCTATTATGTCGTAGACGTAGATGCAATTCACACTTTATGAATCTATGCTAAATCGCATATGTGCTATAATTAGGACTAAAGGAGGTCCGACACGGTATTAAAAAGTTATAATTCAGTAGCCCGTATGTGTAGCTCTTGTTACCCATCCATTTCTTTAAATTATTGACCCAAGATGTTCTTGGTCTACCAGGATGTTTTCTTGCCTCTGATTTTCTCTCCAGTGTTTCCAGAGAAAAATTTCCTGTTTATCCTCTTAATATGTGTCTTGCCATGTTGCACTTTCTCTTTATGTCTTCCACGAGAATCCTTTGGTTCTCTTCATTCCTTTCTTAATAGCTATTAATTTCATTTATAATTTGCGTCTTCTGATTTCAGCATTATGCTATTATTATTCTGTCTTTTCTGGCAAATGAATAATTAATTGTCATACAACTAGACTTATTTTATTTTCATAAAGGGCGCTGCCTCATGTTGTGATTATAGAAGATACTGAATTTTACAAACTTTAAACCTAATAGGATAATCGGTGAATGAGCTATAAAAAAAGACACCAATGAATATTGTTATTCAGTGAACAAATAACTGGCAGCGCTTATCAGAATTTAATTTCGAGAAATCATATTGTGTAAGTAAAGAAGTAATTCGTAAAATAAAACAGTACTTGAAGTATCTGATGTACAAAAGAAGTAACTTGGCTATCACAACAAGTTGTGTAATCTGAATAACCGGAAATTAATTTAATTGCTTTTATATTTTTCAACGAACCAAAGTGATTTTCTGAGGTGCCTATTCAGTTCCAATTGTTAATCGGCTTATCGAAGATGCTGTTCTTGTTTCTATGACAGCTCTTGCTTCTGGAGTAACAAATAACAATGGATTATGTCTCTTCAGGTTACATAGCTTATCGGCTTTGTCTGTCAAATTTGACAGGTTCCACAATGGTGTGTGTATATTAAGAGAATGCATGTAACTATCTTTATCACACGAAGTTGTAGTCTATTTCATATGACCTTTTTGTAGTACATTTTTTCAACTGTCTTTTAAAACTTAAAGCCTGCATACAATTGTAACAAAGATATTCAAGAAGTGCATTCGTCTTTTATTCTTTGTTTGGATTATTAATTTCAAATCCTTCGTGAGACTCCTAAGAATAACAAACAAATGTTCTGGGAACGGAATTTGTAATTGGAGAAGAAATTTGAAAATCATGAATCAGTAATAGAGATGAAACTAGAAACTTCTTTAGTGCAGTTTGATCGTCTATGTATTTACAAAAATATTATCTGTAAATGCACATTCGAATATTTAAAACAATGAATCGTTTGTTTCATGTTAAATCATTGTCTTTCCTAGCAAAAGATAAGTAATCTTCGTTTATCTATAAACGTTATAAAATATGAAATTCATTACAATTTTAACTGTCTTATTCAATTATATTATGAGGTAAATATGAACATATCCAGCAGAGCTTCACTGCCATGAATGTCATTGAATAATACAAGAGATTATTTTGTCAGAGGGAGAGAGAGAGAGAGAACGCATTTTATTCGAGCACATCGAAACATATAACCTATTTATTTACTCTCGAGGCTTTTGTATCAATGAATCAGCAACCATCGTTTCTTGAATCCAGTCTGTAAGGGCGTGTACCTTTACATACACGGTTGGCCTCACTCCACACAGACGACCACCCCTGAACTTATTCCCTTCACTTATAAAACTAACGATACCGGTCAACACCCACTGTTTGTCATTATAGCACACAAAAGGCCCGCCGCTGTCTCCCTGAAACGAAAAATTGCAAAGGTTTATGTTAGTGACATTTAGAATTGAATACTAGCAAAATCTGGATTTACATATCATTAAATTTATCAAATAAAATCGTTTACATTCAGATTTGGTTTATATTTATTTAACTAAATTGTATACATTTTAGTTAAATGAACACAATAAATGAACACATTCATTTTGTGTTTCGACAAAATGAAAACTTGTAGCTCGCCAACTACAAGAGAAATCTTTCTCTTTTTACATTCTATCTTTACTAATTGGATTAATTTAAGTAGAACTCCAAGGACTGTTTTTATTTAAAATTGCAACAATTTAATGCTAATGTTTGGTAAATTTTTTATGTGGACCCAACGAAAGATCAGTCTGTAGTACACCCATCTTGGACTAAAGTTTTTACTGTTTTTAATCCTTTTTAATTTATTTATTTTCTTATTTTTTAAAATAATTCTGAAAACTTGTTGTAGCGAACAAACATGGAACCTTTCAAGTCTTCAGTAAGACATTCATAAAATGACCAAGTCCATTGTCGGATTGCACAGCCTGTTGGTTGGAGATCCCGATATGCTAACTACTTCAAGTGGCTTGAAAAAAGTTCAATCTTTAGTCTCTAGAGTAAAATAAACACAGAAAATTAATCAAAATAAGTAAAAATCATCATAGCCCATTCATACTATTGTAATATAGGCTTGCAATCTATTGTGGTACGTGTGACATTAAAAAAAAATCAAAATATCAAAAAATGTGAATCCAACAAAAATAAAAAGGAGAAAAAAAATGAGAATATTTGAATTTACTTACGTGGCAAACTCCGTATTTATCTTCATTTGTATTACAAATCATTTGACTTTCAAGAAACACAAAATCATTGCGATAATGACATGTTGAAGAAGGCTCGATAATCATAGCCAATTGTTTTAATGCTTTGTCGAAGCCAGTTCCTATATATAAGTAAAAAATCACTAATCATTCGTTTAATCATTTTTATAATTGACTTTATATAGAAATCAAAATCCCTTTTTATTCGTGAAGCACTTCGCGATGTATTTTCAAAAATAAAAACCTGAGTTTGAGTTAAAAAAAACTTGCGAAAAGCCGCAAGAACTCATGTGTGTTGAACACTTATTGTTAGAGCGCACTGAATTTAAATTGAAAAGCTTTTATTTAAATAAATGAAATATGCTTGGTTTATTAATGTATCGATGTATTGCTTGACAATCCAAATAAATATCTCATTTCATATTAAATACCTCTGCATTTTCATTATAAACTATACATATATATTTCCCTATCCATATAGTATGTAATCCAGAGGTGAGAACCACCATACCCTTGGAGGGTAATGGATGGCAATGCTGTAGCCAATGAAGTTCTAACTGAGGCTCGGCCATTGTTGTTACCCTCCTGCCATGACCAGAGCTTTAATAGCTCAATAACACCTTATCCCTATACTGTCCTCTACAGATAACGGGGAAGATGAAAAGCATTCTTGCTTCGCCCCTTTAAGCCAGTCCTTATAAGGACTATAAGGAGTATGTAATCCAGGGATTGGATCATTCGACCGTGAGATGCGGTGATTAATTCATTCAATCCAATACCCTTGGAGGGTAATGGATGGCAATGCTGTAGCCAATAAAGTTCTAACTGAGGCACGGCTATTGCTGTTACCCACCTGCCATGATCAGAGCTTTAATAACTCAATAACACCTTATCCCTACATTATCCTCTACAGATAACGGAGAAGATGAAAAGCATTCTTGCTTCGTCCCTTTAAGCCAGTCCTTATAAGGACTTAAAAGTATGTAAATAGACTGAGATTAATTGTTTTTTTTTCTGAACAAATTCTGAATTAAATATCACATTTCGAACCACTGTTTATGGATACCAAATCGCTCTATTTGTTGCTTTCATATCCTCGATATTTGTGGAAAATAACCGAGTGAATAACGAGGGATTATTGTACAGGGGAAATATTAGAATAAATTAACATAAACATGAGTAAGTATAATCCATATTTATTTTTTAAAATACTAAACCTATAATTTTGAATCACAACTAATTATATTTCCCACCAAATCAATCAGTTAAACACGCTGTTGTATTCAGTTTCGTTTTAAATAAAATCTATGTTTATTTTGGTAACAAAGAGAATAAACAAAATTTTAGCAACAACGACCTCTAGTGGTTCCCCATCCAGTAACACTTCGTTCCATGTTATTCTCGGAAGTCAGCAGACATCATGACTTTACGTAAGACGTAAATTTCAGCGGTGCATTCAATTTAATCAATGCGATGTCATTTAGTAGAGTCTCATTTTTATCTTTAAATGGATCCTAAAAGGAAAGAAAAACAAGAGAGTCAATATCAAAAAGCTTAGCAACGCATTTAAGATAACGCTGTGCTTTTTAAAGAAATGCATCTAATAGTGTGTGAGACACCATCCATTGTAAGCCTTCAAAACAACTACCATATACTGGAGCATCGATGCCATTAAGTTCGGGAACCATTTCACAGGCATCCAACGTTAGCGATTCCTGAAGTTCCATCATATTTGCTGGAAGTAGATTTCTATCACGAACTTTTCTTTTAACAGCAGTTTAGTGTGGGTTTATGTGTGACTCCTATCAGACCTAGGACATTATTCTGATAGCGGTGTCCATCACATGAAGGGTAAATAGTGGACATGAGAGGATGTAACTTGGAAACAAACATGCTCATGTAGGCTTCATCATTCCACCTTGCTCTAATGCCATTGTGAGACGAACGGAGTACCAGGAAAACATTTTGGCATCACCCCACTGACTTCAGTTATTGTACTTCGTGTTGTAGTCGCAAGCACTTGCGACTTTTCCCCAGTCTTTTGCTGACCACTTCTAGTTTCGTTTAGTTGATTGCTTTTCTTGGAAAGGCGTTGTATCTCTAATGGTTTCCTGTTATACCACATGGGATCAATGTCTCATACATTTAAACGTACTCCGTCGCATAAAAACAATCGCGAAACAGAACATCAGAAACGGAAAACACGCAAACAGTTTTTTAATTGAGATCCTGGTTTACAACTGACACGAAGGTGGACAATATTGCAATATCCCTGACACGAGCTTTCCAAACTTCGAGATATTCCATAAATTGAAAGAACCCCTTCGGGACAAAACTTCACTACCATGAAAATATAGCTTCTGTCTTGTAGTCGGAACTACAAGACAGAAATCAAACGTAGTTGAGTGAAGTCGCTCATGTATTCGATATATCCCTTAATAAACACTAATAAAAAACAAATGAAAGGTGAGATTAGCTCATTTATACGTCCCTGTTATGGAAAATTTATTTTTATAAAGTTTTTTTTTTTTCGGGACACCCGAAATCAAACCAAAGGAATACTTACACAATGCAGTGTCCTGCTGTTACCACCCATCTTTCATTTAAAAAGGTTCCTCCACAAATATGCCCATTGGGTTCCGCCACATCCAACTGAATATCCACCTGCCATGGCCAACTACCCGGAACTACTTCCTCACCCCCAACAATACGAGCTCTTTCTCCAAATCGCGGAGGATTGTCCGGAATTCCACAACTTACTGAATTCAATGGCGCTAAATAAACCAAACAAGAAATCTTTCAGAAATTTTTGATATAGTCATATCGGCTCAATAAGTTTAATTCCGTATAGGCTCTTATCGCGTTAATAAATTAGTCAAAATAATTTATTTACTACTACATTTTTTCCCCTACTAATCGCATTTCGAGTTCATTCTAATAAAACGTTTACCACAAATGAACACTTACCGCAATTTTCTTCGTCTGTCCCATCACCACAGTCATCATTTCCGTTACACTTGACATTGTTTGAAACGCACTTCCTGTTCCGGCATTGGAATTCTTCACTCTCGCAAAGAGGCTGTAATAATAATAAGTAGCCTCGAACCCAATATCCTACTCAAAGCGAAGTTCGTCAGAATGAATTTTTCTGCTTGCTTCAAATAATACTCTAGCTTTAATAATTACACAAGCAGACCAGATATTAACTGATATAGATAATACCAATCAACAGTCAGCTTTAAATATATTTTCTCTTCTCATTTTTTATCGTAAATGAGTGAGCACTTACTTTTCTCATAAGTTGCTACAGCTTGGATGTGAAATCCTCTTTGATGGCCAGTGAGGTCTGTTGTGAAATGAATCGACAGCGTATTATACGGGAATATGATATCCTGTGGTCTGGCTTTTCCACAAAATGTTTTTAATCTCTGATTTTGGTAAAATATTTCCACACTATCTGCTGTACATAAAGTGCTGTCTTCCAACTCAAAATCTGTGAAGTCAATTTTAATACTCTGTTTCGGGGAGGGCGGATTAATGGAACACATTAATATTGTTCAACTATATATGCATATATTTGAATAACATATATCGTATATTAATATAATATATAGTATGATATGAATTATACATATACAAAATTAAAACAAATATAATTTTTGTTTATATGCCTCGCCCTATTTAACGATATATTATCCGCCTTAAAATTTCCTGCTTCAACGATGGTACCATTCTAGAAATCTCAGAATTCTCCATACAAGTGTATGGAGTAAATTTTCACACGTATTTGACACTTTAAACGGGATTCGAACCCTTAGTTAAACAAATAGTGCCTGCCATTAAGTAATTAATTTTAAACGAAAAATTCATTTAATTGTTCAATTCCCTTGACCTATAACTTGTCAGTTATAATTAAGACATATCGGGGAGAAAACCTTACATGCATACAGATGGAAGAAATGAATCTAATAAGGCTTTATTTATTTAGTGAAACGCCCCTAAAATGAGTGGTAATAATAATAATAATAATACATCATCCAATAAAATGTGTACAGGAATTTTCTAACTTTATAGCCTTGATTTTTTTTAAAAGGAAAAGACAATTAATCAAAGTGAGCAAACTCAATGCAATGCTCGCTATGTATTCCGTACCATCATTACTGATATCTGCTATCAAAAATAACATTAATATTTCTTTATAACGCTTCAATAGTGTCACACATCCAGTATAAGTTCCCATGTTATCGGTAATATGAGCCAAAGGTCGTCGAGAATTAACCAGATGAAAATATAACAAACTAGAAAAGGTTTTGTAGTTATTGACTATATTCTATTCTATATAAGCTGTCCTGCATGATGAACATCTTCATAAATTGAATAAATTGATAACAATGTTGAATATTGTAATACATATTTTAGGACATTTAATTCATGGAGAGAAAATGCGAATGTCGTAAATGTTTGGAGAAACTACGTCTTGTCGGAGAAGGGATTTTACAACAAATAATACAAAAATTATGTATTATTATTATTTGCATTTTAATATGAGACACCATTCATGTATTATTTGTTTCTACACTGCGCAATCACTTCAAACAAAGAAAAAAATATTATTTTTAAACAATATTTTAATCATTTTGTGATTTATCTGCAAAAAAATAATTAAAGAATAGATTCTCCTAAAAAATAGATTAAAGAATATTCTTTATTCTCCTAAAGAATAGATTAAGGAATATAGACTCCTATCGTATATGTAATATTTATCGGAGAAAGGGAAGCAAAACATGCTTGAAATTCAAATCAACAAATAATTAATAACAGTTGAAAAATAACCGCAAAAAAAACAGACTTTAAATGTGTATATTGCTATACATACAATTATAGAAAAATCTAAATGACTTAAAGGAATTCTAAATCAAATGGTTGCTCTAACAACTTTAAACTTGCTAATTAAATATCAATATATTCTTCCTCAATCTTACGATTGGTGGGAGAGCAATATGCTACTTTACTAGGAAAATATCAATATGGTGAGCATAAATTACATAAATGTTATAAAGTGTGTTGAATTAAATATTTATCATTTGATGTAATTGATTATTATTATTATTATCATTATTATTATTATTATTATGCAATGAGACAGCTATAGTACTGTTATTAATTGAGCATTAAGTATGGTAAGCACTGCTAATATGGTTGATTATTATTGTTCGATTTAATGACAGTTATTATAAAGGAAAATACACAAGTGTCGAATAAAACTGCCAATTCATACAAATCAGGTTGTGGCAATTTGTACAACTGACGATTTCGAGTAGAAAGAAGATAGACATTCAAATTTACGAATCGGGGGCAAAGGGGTCACGTGGTAGCACTCTACAAGATAAAAGGCAAAAGGCTGCACTAAGCGAATTGTGTTTGAAGGAAGTTCTTTTCGTGAAGGAAGAAAGTTGGAAACTTTGATGTGTGTGTAATGTCTCAAAGACATCATATAGATGATTTCACGCAGGGAAGAATTATTGGAAAGCTTAAAGAAGGCTGCAGAATTACTAGAATTACTGATATTGCTAGAGAGGTTGGAATCCCTCATGGCGTTGTATCCAGGCTCTGGGCAGCGTTTCAAACCAATGTGTTCCAAACGTTTGCAAAGAGGTCGTCTGTCACGGAGCAGGAAGATTTCAAACACAGGTAAGCGGATATCTCGACAGACTGTAGCAAGACGAAAAGTACGCCTATACCCGAAAATTTATAATCTGCGTCCCTTATTCCACAGCTCATCGTAGAACACGTTTCCAGTGGTGTTGTATCCATAAAAATTGGACGAGATACCAATGGGCTAATGTACTCTTTACAGATGAGAGTCGTTTTAATATTTTCTCCTGTTCTTGATTTGGCGTGAAAGTGCTATTGCTTTCCATCGCGAGAATATTCTTGAATGGAATAGATACAGCGGTGTTGGGGGTCATGGTATGGAATGGAATTATGCTTAATGGACGCACCAAGCTACAAGTACTGGGAAAAGAGACTATGATTGGTGAACTATATTGCAATGAAGTTCTTCAACGTTCATGTTCGATTGTTCCGTGGTGTTGTAGGCGAAGAATTCATTTTTATGGATGAAAGTGCAACACAATACCGTACACGAGCAGTGAAATGCTCCTGGAGACCGAGGATATTAATCGAATCGAGTTGCCAGCACGCTTCCTATCTATATCTCAACCCTATAGAACACGTTTGGGTCGCAATCGAAATTCCCCTCCAGAAAATAAACAAGGCCTTATCCTTGCTCTGAAGGAGGAGTGGGCCAGTCTGGCTCAAGAACTCCTGAATCGCTTGGTGCTCAGCATGGTACGATGTTGTGAGAGCTGTATCGTAGTTCGGCGTGGAAATATACTGAGATGTCTGTCAGCATAGTTTTCTGTAAGCATTGTACATTAATTCCTTAACTATGTTCTTAAGAAATTGCCAAAAAAGTGCAATTTACTTTGTACATCTTCAGCTTTTGGACACCAGTGTACTTATATTGTAGCTGATGAGGTGCACACGCGCACGCACGCACGTACGTACGCACGCGCACACACACACATACACACACAGAGAGAGAGAGAGAGAGAGAGAGAGAGAGAGAGAGAGAGAGAGAGAGAGAGAGAGAGAGAGAGAGAGAGAGATATTCATTTATACAATTCATACTTTAAAGAGTGATGTGGAAAACATATTTATATTCAGCAATAAATTAATTTAAACAAAGCAGAAAAAATCCATCAGAGCCGCTAATCAGGGACATGAGACTATAGCCGAACTGTAAACCATATAAGAAGTTAGCATAAAGAAATAAACCAAAAGCAGAGGAATTCTATATGTTTTGGATTAATTAAATAATATGGTGACGAAGTATGTAAATTGTCTACGAGTATATCAATTGCTTTTTACTTTTCATGTCAAAAAACGACTCTTTATTACTTCTTATATAACATCCTAGGATCATTTATGTGAAGCATGTACCTATTAGCAATTAATAACTGTACAATTTATTTAGCGATGGACGAGCGGGGAAATATCGCTGCATCTAGTTGATGTTCTTGAATACAAAACACCATATGGAAGAAAATCGAGGTCAACGTATTCATGTCGGTAACCTTAGCTCATCAATCATTAGATATGCCGAAGATTGTTGAAAGTCAGAGGGACAATCATATGCTGACTTAATATTCATTTAGGAAATATTCGCGAAATGTCAAAAATTACGTGGGAAATTTGTGAATCGCTGAGTTTTATCATTAGTAAAAGGATTATGACGCAAACAGAATCATAGTCATTAAAACTGCATAGAATCTTGAGATTTTTTTTTTCTTCCTGGAAATACTCATTTAATGCGCAGACGTGTAACATACTGATTTATACTTTTCATGTCAAAAACCGACTCTTTATTACTTCTTGTATAATATCCTAGGATCATTTATGTGAAGCATGTACCTATTAGCAATTAATAACTGTACAATTTATTTAGCGATGGACGTGCGGGGAAACATCGCTGCATTTAGTTCATGTTCTTGAATACAAAACACCATGTGGAAGAAAATCGAGGTCAACGTATTCATGTCGGTAACCTTAGCTCATCAATCATTATATGTGCCGAAGATTGTTGAAATACTCACTTAATGCGCAGACGTGTAACATACTTCTCGCATGCGCCGATTTTAAATTCGAATAAAGTTACTTGTATATGAATCTGCGTTACTTCCGCATCCTCACATTTCCGAATTCCTCTAAAAAGCGGACATCTTTTGTCATTCTGTGCCAAAATTCTATACTAAAAACCATTACTGCACATATTTCAGTGAATTTGGATTCGCTTCAGCGGTCACTGATGTTTAAATGTAAAACTGAAGGAATGGTTACTTTAAAGCAAGAACAAAAGGATTTCATTTTCGAAAGTAAAAGTTTATTGCTAAAGTATTTGAACAGTGAAATATCTGTTTGTTAGCCAGATCGGACGGCTAAAAAATAATAAATAAAAAGTTCTTTCTGCACCGCCAGATGAGGGGTTGAGTCCCCTATGTGCAAATCTATGTCATCTGGTTCTATCTCTGGCCATTTCTGTCATCTGTGAAGCTCGATAATTATGACCTTTCCTTCAAAGACTGTCGCAAAGTTCTTTTTGATCTATCTCTTGATCGCCTTCCTCCAATGAATCTATTTAGGACTCATTCTATTTGGTAATCTGTGAGAGGACATTCTCTGGAGGTGTCAAAACCGTCTTACTCGCTGTTAAAGAATTACAGCTATGATATCTTCTCTTTAGTTTAATTCATGTTTGACTTGCTCTTTGGTTTCGTGTGCTGACTAGTGAATCTTATTTTCATAAGCATTTGATTTCGGATGTTCTGATTTTCTGTATTTTTTTCTGATTGAGTGTCCAACTCTTGGCCATACGTTGCTGTAGGCATTATAACAATGATTTTAGAAAGTTTTAATTGCAGGATTTTTAAAATGATGTTATTTTGTCATATTTTGTTTAATTTATTCATATTAGATTATCCTTTGTTAAGTCTGTATTTTACTGTTTCTGTGTTGAATAACGAGACTGTCAGATGTTTATTTATTTATTTATTCATTCATTTTTAATTTTTAAAATTTTAAATAATTTTTTTTTTATTTTTGTTTCCAATTGTGCTCTCGATTTTTGAAGAATGATAATATCCTCTGCATATTTGATGTGGTTGATATTCCTGCCCTTTATTTGTACACGTGGCTCTCCAGCTATGGATTTCCATATTTCTTCAAGATGGATAGTAAATAAATTTGGTGAGAGTGGGCAACCCTAAATGACTCCTTTTTCTACTTTGAATTTGTCTGTTTTTATTTTATTAAATTTGACAGTTCCTTGGGTATCTTTATAATAATTCGTAATAAATGTTTGTATTTCTCCATCTAACGTTATAGATTTTAAAATGTTTATCATTTTGTTTCTGTCAATGGAATAAAATGCTTATTTGAAGTCAATAAAACTGCAATATAGGTAAATTGCATGCCCAGTATACTTTTCAGCAAGCTATTAACTCTAAACATGTGGTCTTTTAATACGAATCCTTTAATATTTTATATAGTCTTGTTATCGTTCTTTCTATATGATTTTATATTATACGATAGAAGTAAAGTAGTTATTAAATGTTTAATTTCCCTCTTGACTTATGGTCTATCCTTTAGGTGGCCCATAAGTTACAAAAAGTTATATAATAATTTTTTGTAATTTCTTTCAGGACTTCGTATTTACCTCAACATGCTCAGTGTGAAGTTTCTTTCATTGGTTGTGTGCGCAATCTCGTAAAATAAACTGTCAAGTTTCCTATTTTTTTTTTTTAAGTTTTAAAAATTTCTGGAAATTGCCCAAATCTGAACAAATTTGTTGATTCTGCAGATTGTTCCAAAAATTAAGGTTTTATTGTAGTTCCGCATGAATGAAAAATACGTTAGCTTTTTCACTCTATTTGAATATTTATAACGAACTGGTTCTGCAAGTATGTCTGTTTTTCATTTATAGATCTGCAGATATTATAGATTCGAGTGATCTAGAGATAAACACGATGTTGTTGTTAGGGACCAGTATTTTGAAACCTTGAAAGGAGAAATATATGCAAGATAAGGCTTAACCTTGCTCTCGTTCAAAATAATTTCTCATTGTTTGCAATTTCTTCTCATGAGAAATAAAAACCACGCAAGGAATATTTAGGTTACTTTGTGACACGTGTGATATTTCGTTTGTTGGTATATACTACTACATTCGGCTTTCAATCACCAATTAAGATGGGGGGAAAAGGAAAGAAGGATTGTCAAAATGAGAAGATTCCAGATCTCTCAAAGAGTCTTTATTATTTAAAAAAAAATACTTTGTATCTACATCGCAGACTAAACAGGATTATCATTGTTTTGGTACGTGCATACCAATAGAACAATATCCGATAGGAGGCGTTGAAGATGGTATGCGCTCATATTAAATATATATATATATATAATATTATGCAATTATACGCAAATATAAATTTATTCCTAGTACGTGAGAGTATATCACACACACACACACACACACACACACACACACACACACACACACACACACACACACACACACACACACACACACACACACACACACACACACACACACACACACACAAAGTCATCAATATCAATTCCCTGATATCTACCCTCTTGAGCGGTATACAAAATATTACAATAGTAAGTACATGAAAAGGTGAAAAAGTTGCATGCCCTTATGGAACACTTTCCTTCAGGTTAATCTATTACGTTTTAGCACTGCGATATCATTATGTCAATAATTTTGGTCTTCTAAGGCAGCGCTTCCCAAAATATTGGCCGCGGCCACTTTTGAGGCCGTTAGCTTTGTTGAAGGAGGCATGAAATAATGAAAACTAATTTAAAATGCTTTAATACTAAGTAGATTTTTTATCTTAAAAGAAATAATTTAATTTCTTTTAAGATATTTAATTTATATTATTTATTTATTTTTTGTTCTTTTTTATATTTTAATAGAAAAAAATCACACATTGGTGTTGGTTCACAAATTTTGCTTTCTGCGTATTATGTGCTTATATGAATAAGCATATAAATAATGAATAAGTATTTAAATAATGAATAAGCATATAAATATATGCTTATTCATATAAGTTTCATTTTGAAGGTATTGATAAGAAGCCCAAAAAAAACTTACGAACACAAAATCTCGCGCTCATTTAAAACCAAGCTTTTCGCGCTTTAAACTAATGTTTCTTTGCTAGTGTACTCGTACATAGGTGGGGGAAAAGTCCTAAAACGAGTTTTAATATTGAAAGATGAACTACGACGTTTTCTTCTTGATAAGAACCCCATATTAGCATCTAATTTTTGTGATCAAAATTGATTGTGTTTCATTTCTTATCTGTCGGATTTTTTAGAAAAAGTTCATGAATTGAATCTTTCTCTGCAAGGAAAAAGCACTAATATATTAACACTAAACATTAAATTACAAGCATTTCAAAGTAAACGTTCTACGTGAGTTAAAAAGTTTTAAGGATAATAAAACGGAAATGTTTATTTCTCTTGATGAATCTGTTAAAGAAAATAATATTTTATATTATGTTTTTTTTTCGAAAAATATTTTCCTAATTTGAATGAAAATAAAGAATACGACTGGATAAGAACACCATTTGCTCGTTCTCTACAATTTAGCAATCGTCCATGGTCATCCCAAGAAGAACTAATTGATATGAGAGCAGATTTTAGCCTCGAATCAGAAGTTGTTAACAATGATTTATTCAAATTTTGGATTCGACGACAAAAAGAATGTCCTTCATTAGCAAACGCAGTCTTAAATAGGCTAATTCCTTTCGCACGTACATACCTTTGTGAAACAGCATTTTCATCGTTATTGGCAATTAAAATAAAAAAAAAGGTCCTGCTTATCAATGGAAGCATTGGAAAGAAATCTATGAATTGCAGTTCAAATATTCACTTGATATTGACTTTTTGTGTAGCAGTATTGAAACGCATCAAAACACATTTACCGCATTAAATTGTTATTAAACTTCTTTTATGTTTTGAATTCTTTCTTTATTACTAATCGTTGTACGTTTCATGTGCTTGTACTGCAAATGTACAATAATAATATATCTATCTATATAAAAATATAAGATAATATGGCATGTCAAATGTGTACGCAAGATGCTAAACTTTTAATTTTAGCATCTTACGTACACAATATAAAATTACGTACACAATACACAAAATAAAAAATATATATATTTTTTATTTACGTTCAATACAAATATATTTTGTATTGAATATAAATACAATAAATATTATAATAATATATGTCTGTATTACGATTTTTTTTCAATGTGAAAATTTTTAATTTTTTCAGAGGGGCCTTTACATCCATAAGTTTGGGAAGCACTGTTCTAAGATACTTCTGACTGCATCAATTCATCTAGATCTTGGTCTTCCTCTGGATCTTTTTCCTGCCATCCTGGCATAGAACGCTTGTTTTGCTAACCTTCCAGCAACCACTTGTTTTTAAGTCACCACTACCCATTAGCCCTGCTCACACATTCTTGAATGTTAGCAATGTCAAGTTTACTAATATCTTATTTATTGATATGATTCTGCTAATGTTGTCATCTGTACACTCAAATAATCTTTCTCGCCTTTTCTCGTATCTGTGGTCTCCGGTCTTTGATCAAGTGTTTTATTTCTAGCTATGCAATCCATCACTTAAAACTGGCTTCTGAACTCTTTCTTATATACAGCCACTTCACTCTTCTGAACTAATTTCTCTCTTATTCCATATAAATTTATTCTGTTATTCATCTATATGATGAACAACAGTGGAGATAACATGCACTCCTGTCGAACATCGATTTAGCATCAAAGTAACTTTTATGTACTTCAATTCTTCAATTCTAACTACGGACTTACAACTAAAATATAAACTCATTGCTCAATATAAATATCCCATTTACACCCTATGATTCGTTTTGAGTAATTTTCCCTTTGCATGTTTGTCATACACCTTTTCCAGACGTACAAAACTCAAACCCAGATCATTGTTCTATTCCTACGATTTCTCAACTATTTGTCTTAACCACCTTACTGGGAATCGTGTATCAAATACGCATCCTCATACGCTTCGTATTCATCATATATGTCAATGTAATATCAATGGTATTACAATTTTAATATGCACTTCGCATCCATGATAACATGGAAGTCTATAGACGTCTTGGCTAGTGGTGGTTAAAGCAAAAATCTTATCTTGACAATCTCTATTGGGTAACAGCTCAATTTGTTCTTCTCCAAGTTTCTCTTCCTCAATTATTCTTAGCGTCTTCTTATGGTATCCCTTGCACAAATCTCCTGGAACACTCAGTAAAGAAATCTCTGCAATTCGCATATTCAGTTTCATTTAATCTTTTAGAGATGGTACTAGGAAATTTCTACACCAATCATCAGGAATTCGACCTCCTTACTGACCATAACTACGGGATTATGCAGAGCAGCCACTGTGAAACTTTAATACTTCCATACAAGAAGCTTTATCTTCAGTTCAGATGATGTCGTTATGATCTTTGGTTTGCTTTTTTCCCATTTCTAAGCTTTATCAGTAGCTTCCAGAATATTTTGGCGCCTTCTTAGTATTTATCTTCTGTGTTTTTACCAAAGGCTTTCATGAATTTTGTTAAACTGCGTTTTCACTTTCTTTCATTTTTCTTAGCATTTTCTGAGCGCACATATTATATGCTAGGATCTTTGGATAATATATATACTTTATTTCCATGAAGTTTCCATAGTTTACTTAATTTTTCTGTACTTGCAGACAACCCCCCCCCCTCTTCATACCTCTCTGGTTAAATGGACCGATGTTTTCATTAGCGTTTGCCACCGAGTCTCCAAGGTTTGAATCTCATCTTAAAACTATTTCATTTTTGTCTTCAATAATATTTGTATATTTGAGCCTACAAATCAGTGGCGTAACTAGGCTTTTAATTCTCTTGCCAAATTCATAGGCTAAATGCCTTTTATAGTGGGGCAATTTCTATAATTGGTAAAATATCCTGCCTGGCACTGATGTGTATGTTAAATCCAAACTTGTATAAAATTTCATGCAGCCGGAGCAGAGTTATTGTAATATAATTTCTAAACATTCTCTCCCTCTTTGCTCATGCAAATTTCGGAAGCCACACTTCCAAAATAACGTGGGTATACGCTGAAGGACGAAAACAGCTCTGATATTTCGCAATACTCATTTAAAACCGTCTTCGTTTTTGTGATAATGAATGGTGAGACTCCACAAGAACAATAGTGCGAAATGTGTGAACAATAGTGTCAAATGTCGGCGTTTGTTATCAAAAAGAATTTTCAAGGAAAATGTAACAAGGAAAAGGGAAAATATGATAAATTAAATTTGTAACTGCAAAGGAAAGTTTTTACAACCATTTTAATGAGACATTCTTAAGCCAGCAGTGGATTTTGCAAGCGAAATTCAATCTTATCAATCTCTTTACATATTTGTATCTTAATTGTCGCAACTACCATTGTTTTCGGAGACAGTCAAAATCTCTAATAATAGAGGTCATCAGCGTCAACACACATTTCTCATGCGTTGTTTCCTAGAACACGCAATGGAACATCCACACCCATTAAGCTAGCTGAGTGACGTAATTCCTCAACAGGTCTGTTTTATAATGCGAACAAACCTGTTGACTTGTAGAAGTACTACTATTCTTCGAGACCATCAGAAATCTCCGATATGGAAGAGGAGGACAAAAGTGACTTAGTAGGATGTCTGAAAATCTCCAGTCCTTTTACAGGGAAGGAAGAAGATATTTACCCGCGAAACATTGTAAGTAAATTTATCTTGCATCATATGCATTCTGCTGTTAATGAAATGCCACACAAACAAGGACCGATGGTAAATAATTAACTGTACATATTCGGGAAAGTTAAAGTGAGCCCGAATTGAAAAGTAATGTAAGAGAACTCTGTAATGTTAATTAGCCTGAGTACCAAAGGCATCTCCGTATGTCACGTCTTAAACTGACGCCATTAGTAACCAGACAGATTAGTTTTGAATTTTCCATTCTGAGGGATTAAACTCTGGATAAAATTTTGATTGTGTGTAGTACTTATCATATGCAAAATTTATGCCAATCATGTAAAATGCGAAGTTAGTGATAATAAGAATAATAATCTGTAGCGCTTACAGGAGTTAAGGCCAACGACCAAACAGAGATTGTCTTCGTCAGCATAATTTTAGAATAATGTGGTTAATTTTATACAAGAAAAAAATGTATATTAAAGATTTTAAGAGGATTTCGATCAATTTCATTATAATGCACAAGTTCGAATTCTTAGTCAGAATGTGTTTTCCTTCAACCTTGTGGTTGATGTGGGAGCAATGCTACCTTACTAGGAATTATTATAGAGCAAGGTGATTTCAAGTTGACTTCTTGTCCAATACTATTCGATTTCTGTATATCCGTGTGTATTCAGTGGCTAGTTTGAATGTTTTGTGGGAGGAAACACCCGAGTTTCGGGGGAAAAATCGTTTCACTTGCATATGAGATAGGACAAGTCATCGTCAACTGAAAGGCCCTGAGAAAGGTTTTTCAAATCATCGTGGTTCCGTCGAAACGAACTGAGCAACGGAGGCTTTGTGATCTGAATAATGATAGCAAACTGGATTCGAAGTCGGCTAAGAACCGTTTGATGCTTTGTGCTATTATGAAATAGCGAAATTTGTTTGTTAGCAGTCTATTGTTTTTAAACTGTGAATTCCACTCAGAGTTTAGTTCAACAGATGAATTGTTTTTAAGAGATATTTGTGCCATAAATGTACGACCAAATAATACAATAACATATGGATATAGACGAATAAAGTATTTAACTTTAATAGCCAAGTATTTCAAACTGAAAAATTACAAGCAATCATTGTTAAGATCAAGGTAGACTGTGAATAATGGATTATTTAAAGAATCTTTAAAAAAATATAGTGGCTACATTCATTCCTTTCAACAAAATCTCTTCTCTTGGTTCCCATCTTTAGAAGATGAGAACCATGAGGCGCGTCTAAGTTCCTTGTCACCTGTCCTACTTCGGAAAAACTGGACTTTCTGCGGAAAAAAGATTACAACAACACCAATATTACATGGTTAATAAGAAATTTAAGAAAGCTGGAGTAGCACAACATGGAAATGATACCAATCACAATATCCTCTGGTCTAAAACACGCTTACTCCACTAGTGCAGCCAAAAGTTCGAATGTATGTTTAAAGAGAGCGCCGAAGCCTTGTTTCATCGTCTGAAACTGAATCGAAATAACTGCCATTCCTTAGGGAAGATATGGGAGAGTCTCATCCAAATCAGAATTATTCATATACATATTTTTTAAAATAATTTAATTATGCTTCTTCTGTTATCCACTTGCGTTGTTCTATGTATACCATGATGCGAGTCTTATTATTTTAAATGATCCATTGTTCCTTCTACCTTTTATTCAACTAGCCTTACGCCACTGATGATGCCCTATAATTTTCGAGTTAAAATATTTGGTTATTAAAGTTGATTGCTTTATTTATCCTTATCCTTGTGTTCTCATGCTTTGTTCAACAGATGAACTTTAATAATCTAGAACCCTACTCTAGAAGCGAAATTTGAAACTTTCTTCGTGCATTTCAAGCCTCCAATAGCTTGCTCATCAAACGATGAAATCCATCTAATACGTAATGACATTAATGAATATCCATCATGACCACAGTTGGATTTTCAACCAGTCTGTTGGATGGAGTTAGTGGTATGCTATTTATTTGGATAACTAAGCTGGCAAATGGCTCGGTAAAGATGATATCCACTTAAATACTGATGGATCCATCGAAGTGAGTAAGATCAGTAAGATTAAAAATATTTAGTAACATATCAAAGGAAATTTATGACATTTGCTTTAAGGAAGGGAAAAATTGACATTAAACAATATATCTCGAATGATATAGCGGCGTTGGTTTATACCATTACACAAAGCTTAAATAATATCCTTTTTTCCAGTTTAAGTTATTAATTATAGAAATCAAGGCGCAATTGCATGGGATTTCTGTGTCGTGGTTTAACGATGACCATCTTGATATCGAAGTTAACGGTGGTCATTTTAATGTTGTCAGTAGATTCAGAACAGAGAGGAAAGGTGATGTGAGATGTGCTATTGCTTATCAGGGAAGATTCACATCGACGACACGTTGAATTCTTATTCAGAACAGAAATTCGAGCCAATGTGACATGAGCTTGGAGTACGCACATGTGAGTGGTAATAATAATATCGTGAGCCTGTCACTTAAAGAGATAAGGAAAAACAAAAATGATTTTAATTAGGAGCTCTTAGTGAAAGAATGAAAGAGGTGATAATGCAACTAGTAATACATTTTTGAAACAATTTCGGAATAGTCATCAAAGCAACATACATAAGAACTACTGGAAATGGCACGAGCTTAGATTTCATAATAACATATGAAGAATTCCGGCCTCAGGATTTCCTCTTCTTTTTGTGGTCTACTTTTTCCTAATGTTTATAATGAAGAACTTGTTTTGGTAGGCTTTCCATTTCCATTTCCGTGTACTTACGCAGATATTATCTTTTCCATCGGAAAAGATAATATCTGCGTAAGTACAGAATTTATTCCACTTGTTTCTATATGAATACGAAATCACATATTCTCACGTAAAGGAATTAAGTTGTTCAATAATTTTGCTACTTATTATAATTTTACTTCTAAACATACCTGCTATTGAATTAGAAATCTTTATGCAGATGTACGCTATGGCGCAGAAAAAAAAAATACTGAACTTCGACATCCCTTTCAGTACACGCGCTATGAGTTATGGCGTCCGACTGCATGCATATTAATAGAGGAGCACGTCTACGCCATCGCAGTTAGCTGTAGCAATGGTGTTGACGTCGAAAGAAGAGAAGTTTATTGTTGAGCATTATTTTCGTTCACACGGAGTTGGTAGAGAAAGTGGTCGTAGCCTGCGACACGTTTATGAGCAGTTTGTTCGTCGTTTCCGAAATCATGCCACAAAGGGTAAAACTTGGAATACCGAGGCAGTCACTGCAGAGAATCCTTAAGGAGCTGGGTGGCGTTTCGTACGTCATTCAGGTGGGTCAGTGTTTAACGGCAACAGATCACGCTGCACGGCAGAAATACATGCTTGGCTGGCCAATGTCTACGAACATCTGTTCTTCCTCCATAATGTCTGGTTCTCGGAAGAAGTCCATTTACATCTAAGTGGCCTTTTAAACAGATGAACCTACAGGTTTCTTGGTTTCTCGAGACCTGAAATTGTCCAAGAGAAATCTCTTCAAAGCGAGAAGATCACCGCATTTGCGACCATGGGCTGCAAACAACACACCATTATTGGGCCCTTCTTCATGGAACAGGATGGTGTAGCCGTGATGAATAGCGAACGCTACATCAAGAATATCTTGTTTCCGTTGACCCAGGATTTGCATAGGATGTGTCGTACAAATAACAATCTATTTCGTGCACAGGTATTCCAGCAGGACGGAGCAACCTGTCACAAATCACGTGGTTCTAGAGCGTATTTATCAGAACACTTCCACGGGAGGCTAATTTCAAGATTCACAGAATTCCCCTACTTTTCACGTTCTCCTAATCTCACATCGCTTGCATTCGTTTACGGTATGTTGAAGGAATGGGTATTCCACCATGACCCCCTTCAAACCTTGATGAACTACGAGTGATACGGGGAGTAAATGTCTCAACCCTTGTTCTCCAAGATGACAGAGAACCTTCACATGCGTTACTAAACCTGTCTTGAAAGACAAGGTGCCCATTCCGAGCAAGTAATCTACCGTCGTTAAGGCTTTATTTGACCAAGATTCCATAGACAGTTGTGAATGTACTTATCGTCATCTGCAAGCATATATCTGTTTGTTAATAAACCCGTTTACTCCATAATATCTTGTAGTTATTTATTTTTTTCGCAATACTGTACATCAACCTAACTAATATGCAAAATATTTGCTTATGTGCGTCACCATGTGTTCTAGATAATTTAAGATTGTTGCTTGTCAGTAACCGTTCATAGTGTTGATCACAATGGTAAAAACAAAGGCCCTTTCGAAGTTCGATAAAGGACTTATTGTGTGTACCCGTCTGGCTGGAGCTACGATTTTGAAAATAACAGAGCAAACTGGTTTATCAAAAGGTGAGATATCATGGTGATTAGTCAGTGGAAAAATCACTTATATTGCTTGGCTTACAGGCCTAATAGGCGTGACTGTGGTCCTAAGCCAGTCGGTCAGGAACGAGATAACCATCGTCTGAGAAGGCGTGTACGGAACAAAACTTCCTGTGTGCCGCAGTTTGATCGAAGCATTTAATGAAGGCTGTTCCCTACCCATATCTCATCGAACTATGCGCAGGGAATTGAAGAGGGTCGGTATTGGCAAATCCATGCCTATATGTCCAACAGTATTTGGAAGAACTTGGAAGAAGAATTAAGACTAAGAAAGGAAGTGATATTTACAAATAATCAAGGATGGAATTTCAAGAAATCTAAGCTATCTCAGAAGACAGTAAGTTTCCAATCTGAGATAAACATGAAAAAAGTTTCCCATAGAACTCCTGACTGTTTGTACTGTACACTAATACCAAGGAGGAACGCGAGATGGCGGCAGCTGGTTGTCATACTCTTCGTTACCAATAAATGTACAAATTATTGGAAAGGTAAACTCAACAACGCGATTATGTGAAAAAGAAGACACCGCTCCTTACCGATTTCCAAAAGAAGTTTTAATATATAATCTGAGATCTCCAAGGAGCCAAGAACTCATCGAGGGAGGCTAACAAAATATGTTGAAGTGTTTAATACATATATACATACGTCTTCAAGGCCCACCTTTCCAAATTGGGTTGTGGGGGCAATAGCTGCAAGAGGAACTTCCAATGATCACGACCCTCTTCCCCCAAGCTCGGGTGTTCTGGTGGGACTCCCAAACGTGTCCACCCAAGGTTTTGGAAATAATCTATCCAGCAAGTTCTTGGCCTACCACATGGCCTCCCACCCTCTGGCTTGCCAAAGAGGGGCCTGCTGAGGAAGCCTCTCTTGTGGCATTCTGACCAGGTGCCCGTACCAACGTAACTGTGATCTCTCAACACGGAGAAGCAGCGGTTGAGTATTGAGGGTTTCCCGAATTGCAGAGCTTCTGACTCTGTCGAGTCTTGTCAGCCCCGCAACCCCTCGAAGGAATCTCATTTCAGCTGCTTGGATTCGTGTCGGCATTCTTTCGGTCATTACCCAACTCTCATGAGCATAGGCGTGGATGGGGACATAGACTGTATTGAAGACAGCCAGCTTTGCCTTCTGGCTTAACTCCCGCTTCAATACTACCTACCGAACGGCCAAACTCCCGCATTATTGAGCTTGCTAAGCCAATTCGAGTATCTAGCTCGACGTCCCATTTTACATCATTCGTGAATATGGACCCAAGGTATTTAAACTTCGCCTCGTTGGGACTCCACGTACATGTAGAGTGCACTGGGATGGTTGTCTTGCGTCCACAAATGTTTCAGTTTTGGCCACACTGATCTTCATTCCGGCATCTGCACAAACAGCTACAAACCTATCCAAGGTTCGCTGGAGGTCATCTGTTAAAGAGCTAAGCAGAACTAGGTCATATGCAAAAAACAGACCAATGCTACATCTTCCAGTTCTGACACACTCACTGCCTCGGCTGTGCCTATCAATCCAGTCCATAAATAATATGAAACGGAGGGGTGACAGAACACACCCTTGCCGGAGTCCAACGGAGACTGTGAAAGGTTCAGACTTTGTGCTGTTTACCCTGACACAAAATTCTGGGAATTCATATACAGGGACTTGATGCCAGCTAATAGTTGGCCATCCACTCCATACTCCTGTACTACTTGCCAAAGCTTAATACTCCTGTACTACTTATCCCGAGGAACCTGGTCATATGCCTTCTCCAAGTCCACAAAACATGTGTAGACATATTCCCAAGATTTATGAAAGACTTGCCTTAAAGTGAAGATTTGGTCAGTTGGGCTTCTACCAGGACGAAAGCCACATTGTTCTTCCTGGAACTTTGACTCAACTATGCTCATGCACTGTCTTTCCAAACACCTAAAATACACTTTCCTAGGCAGGCTGAGCAGAGAGATGCCACGATAGTTACTGCAATTCTTCTGGTCTCCATTCTTGAAGACTGGTATTATTATGCCTGTCTGCCATTGCTTTGGTGTTCGCCCAGATATCCAAGTAGCCTGACACACTCGAGTCAGCCAGAGAACACCGTCTCGAATTAAGGCTTTTAGCATTTCGACCGAATTTCATCATCGCCAGCAGCCTTGCCCGATTTTAGCGATTTTATTGCTAAATGGACCTCTTCTTCTGTGAGACTAGTCATTGCCCCGATCTGCACCTCTTGGATGTCCACAACTGCTGGGCCACTCGGATTAAGAAGGCTCTCAAAGTATTCCCTCCATCTGTGGAGGATATCCTTCTCGGTTGTTAAAAGTGCACCATTAGAGGCCTTAATTGCCCTTGCTGTAAACGATTTCCGCCCTCGAAGGCGGCGGATGGTCTGCCAGAATATTTTGTTGGAATTTGCATAGGATGAGTCTAATCTTTCTCCAAAGGATTCCCAAGCCTTCTGCTTTGCTGTCTTTACTGCCTCAGCAGCAGCTTTTCGTGCCTCAGCATACCGCAAACGCATCTCAGGTGACCTGACCCTAAGCCATGTTAGATAGGACTCTTTTTTGCCCGGACAGTTTTTTGGACTTCTTGGTTCCACCAAGGTGTCCTTTTCTCGCTGCCCGTCACCACGCCGAGCCGCTTTCTGCCACAGCATGAGAGTGCAGAAGCAGTGACAGCTGTTCTGAACAGCTTCCACTCCTCATCAACATATGCAGTATGCTTGGGAATCTCTTTGAACCTGGAGGAAATGTCATCCGCAAAATTCCTCCTCACAACCCCATTTTCCAATGTCTCCCATTTCACGCGGTATAGCTGCTTAGGCCTACCAGGTTTGATGGTAGCATCTGGTTTCTGAAGCCGTAGAGTGCACACAACAAAGTGGTGGTCAGTTGACAATTCTGCCCCTCTTCTCACACGAACATCCAATACTGAGGAAAATAGGTCTGCTGAGACTATAAAGAAGTCAATCAGAGACCTTTGTTCTAGTGTATCCCTGTACCAGGTATACTTATGGACTTCTCGGTCCTAGAAAAATATATTCATTATGGACAAGCTGTTAGTACAGCAGAAGTCCAATAATTTCAACCCATTCGCATTAAGGTCAGGGCGCCGTTCCTACCAACCACACCCCTCCATGTCTGGTCATCTGTTCCAACATGTGCATTGAAGTCACCCATTAGCAGGACTGATTCCATATCTGCCACCCTGTCAAAAGCAGCGTCCACTTCCTCTAGGAAGGCAGAGTATTCTGACTCCAGATTAGGTGCATAGGCTTGCACCACAGCCAAATCATGGTTTTTCATCTGAAGCCTTAACACACATCCCCCCCCCCCAATGGGATCCACTCAGCAACACAGTCTGATAGCTGGGGGCTTGTGAGTATCCCCACACTCGCCTGAGTAGACATTGTCGGGCTCACACCAAAGTAGTAGAGCTTCCACCCCTTATCCAGGTCGACAGTTCCAGTGCCTCTCCTCTTGGTCGAAGAAAGCGCGACTAAGTCTAGCCGGTAGCGCTTGGCTTCCTGGACCAGTTCCAACTCCTTCCCTGTCAGAGAGAAGATGTTCCAGTTGCCTAAAGCTATAGTCTGGTGCCGTTGTCGTTGCCATTTCCGTCGTTTTGCAGAACCATTTCTTTGCGCTGCCCCTAAACACCTCCCAAACGGATAGCGGGTCCATTGATGGAGTTTCCTCTAGCAGACTGCTGAGGAGTGTGCCTAAGGGAGACTGTGACATATTTTCGAACGGGTCCCTTTTTCCTAAAACCCGAACGCGTCCCTTTGTAACCCGCGCGACGGACGATGCGGTATGAACATTTTTTGGTGGCCTAATAATGTTACAGTGTTTGATAATGTCCTGTTAGCACCAGACGAAATGACACAGCAAAATAGGAAAGATTCCCCCCCCCCCCCGAATACTTTAATAGCATTCGGGGGAAGGAGCAAGAAGAGAAGAAAGAAAGAAGCAAGGGAGGAAGAGGAGGGACCAGTCTACAGATAATATAACAGATGTATATTACATGAAGTAAGGCATGGTCCAGCATCAGGTACCTCGAGTTTGCCACGCTCGTACTCACTAAAGTGAGTCCCTGAGGCTGTTTAATATTGAATAAAAATTGAAAAAACAAACAAACAAAAAAAAAACAGTTATTCTATTTTGTATAGCTCTATTTACTTATTTTTAATTAATTATTTTAATTATATTTCTTTTTTATTGTACGACCCTCCTTCCCTCTCATATGTTATTAATTTTTGTGTTTCTATATTTGCGGGTTTGGGTGGCAAAGTGGATTCCGTCTCCGGAAACTAGAATTTTATTTTATTATTTTTTTTTTTTGGCTGGGATAGATAAATTTCATGTTTGGCGCCAGAGCGTATAAATTTCCATAAACACCCAAAAATACATTTCATTTAAACCAACAGAGTAGAACGTCGTTGTTTTAAACAAGTAGTCAATGAAAATTACTTTAATAATCCTTATGACATAGAAACATGCTATATTATTAGCGATTCAGTGCGTAAGCATTTTCTAAGTAGAGTCTTGAGCAACAGTAAACTCATGGCATTCAGTCTTTCTCTCTATATACAAGTGTTTTTTTTTACAGCCTGATACCAATATAAAGTTTTGGACAGATTCTCCAATATCATTAAGTTTCTTATTTGTATAGCAATATACTACTTATTATATTATAATTAATTAAATAAAATAAATAAATCTTAATTTTTAATTAAATACCTTCTTAAACTTTTAAATTTCTGAAGATTTTAAAATTATTTTTGATATTAAATTATACACCTATTAGAATATTTAATGCACTATCAACAATAATGAACGGAAGTCAAAAACGTAGAGTACATCGGATTAAGGATGAATCAACCGACCGTGAAATCAAGTGATTGATTCATTCAATACAATACCCTTAGAGGGTAATGGATGGCAATGCTGTAGCCAATGAAGTTCTAACTGAGGCTCGGCTATTGCTGTTACCCTCCTACCATGATCAGAGCTTTAATAGCTCAATAACACCTTATCCCCTCACTGTCCTCTACAGATAACGGGGAAGATGAAAAAGTATTCTTGCTTCGCCTCTTTAAGCCAGTCCTTATAAGGATAAGGAACGTAGAGTACATAATTTATGTGTCTGTTCAGCGTAACAACTGAGAGGAAGCCGAAATTCAGATGAGTGAATGAGAATTATTTTTTGTTATATATTTATTTTTTTCCAATGTGCTAATTTTTTAAAAAATAAATAGTAGTGACTGCATTCTAAAAGTAGTATATATATTTATTTTTTTCCAATGTGCTAATTTTTTAAAAAATAAATAGTAGTGACTGCATTCTAAAAGTAGTATATATATATATATATATATAAATTTCAGAAAAAATGGCATATATATATATATGCCATTGTTTCTGAAATTTTTTAAAGTATGACATGAAAAGAGTAAAAAGTTTGAGACGTTTAAACATCGTTTGTCAACCTTTCTACTTAATGGAGTTTCCTCGGAATGCACTAAACCTACTTATCAAGGCCGGTAAAGTCTGCCACTGATGTGGTAAAGGTGAATAGCCATCTACGAAATTTCACATAACTCTACAGTGGATTCTGATCTTAAGTAGGTCACTAAGTGGAATTTTTTTAAAAAAAGCTTTGTCTGGACCATTTAGCTTGAGGGCTGTTACATTGGATGTTGTAGCTCATTCATATAACAATAATGAGACTTCAAGACTGCTAGCAGCTGGAAGACTGAAATATTACGTTAGCAATCTTTCTCTGATTGGTTGATGAGTTAGGTTTCTGTCGTCGGCTTTTGAATAATCTAGTTGAGATAATTTTAGATGCGCAGTAATGACGCATGTTCGTTTTGATTCATTTATTTTATGTAATTATGAAAACATTATTGTGCTAATGGATTTAATGCATCACTTTAGTCGTAACGTATGATTACATTAAATATCTACAATGAATAGGAACATTCATTATAGTACATTTTATTATTATTTTTAATGAACTTAGAAGTAACTGTGTTAATCTAATAGGTCTTTAGTATAATTTGAGTGCTGTGATCAAAGAACTGCAAGAAAATCAAAAGGATAAATGCTATATTTAAATTTTCCGCATGAACAGAAATATGTTTTCTGTCTATAAGAGGAAGTGCGATTCAACTAACTTTTTTTAACGCAGATCGCGTTAAAAAAATAAAAAAAAATCGATTATCTATGGCAATCAGTCATAGCTACAATGAATCCTTTTTGAGTTACATATAATTAAAAAAAAATAATTACTACAGGAAAATCTGTAAAATTCTACTTAGAGTTCAATGTATTAGTTAATAAAAATGAAAAATGGAGTAAAAACATAATCCATCCGAAACGATGGCAGTCAAGAATACTTGGAAAGGGTGGGGAGTGACGCAATTGATACAAGTACAGTAATGCTGTATCGTTTTTATACAGCAATGGGAAATGTTAAGTTTAGATCAGTGTGTTAACCGAACCTTTTTGGCTCAATAACTTAAGAATATCAATGGTCTTTTGAAGCATCCTTCACTCACAGAATATTAATCCAGTAATGTTTTTTTCGGTTGATTCCAGAATTTATTTTTATTACAATTATACACAAGAGATTATTCACATTAATATCATAGAGAATAGGCTGAAAGTTGAGAGAATGAAGAAATATGTCCACATTAGATTTTGATACCTTTAGATTGTGTTCTTTTATTAAATATATAAGAGAAGCTGCTTGATAGCAGTAGAAAGAACGAATAAAGAGGAAGGATAATTTATTGCATGATTTATTTATTCTATCATTTGTGTTACATTAACAAATAGAAATAAAAGAATAGAAATACTAAATAAAAGTCTTCAGTATTAACTCGTTCCAGTTCATTAAAAGTATTTTGAATATGACTTTTCGCCGACCCTCTTTTGATTACTGCTCTAATTTTATATCAGCTGTTATCTTTAAAAATGTATACTTTCAACCATTCCAGTGGAGAACTCATTTATAGTGTATGAGACGTCCCGAATAAATCTGCATTTTGAACTACCGAACAATACGAAACCCAAATTAAATTATATGAGACGTCCCTAATAAATCTGCATTTTCAACTACCGAACAATACGAAATCAAAATTAAATTATATATATATATACAGGGTGTTCGGGATAAATTTGACAGTTTCGTAAGGAAAAAGAAAATCTTCTTTGTATCTATTAAATTTAATGAATTGACAAAAAAACATTACAGGCAGAGTTAATTACAATACTATCAACAAGATTTACTCAAAATAACCACCATTAGCATCGATCACAGCTTCAATTCTGCTTCGGAACCTCGAACAAGCTACAGTCTCCCTGGGAAGGGCCGCAAAAACTGTTTTAATTTTATCCATTAACTGGGCTTTTGTATTACTGGAAGTGCGATTGGTGTCTTTTTCAACTGCGCCCCATACAAAATAATCCATGGGGTTAAGGTCTGGGGAGTTTGGAGGCCAAACATTTGGACTGGTGAAGTCGTAGAAATTTTCAGACAACCATTTTTGACTTTTCCCAGAGGTGTGGCAAGGGGCCGAATCCTGCTGCCATACATACGGCCTACCATTGGCTACCCTTGTTATCCAGGGCTTGACTACAGTTAGCAACTCCACGAACAAAGCCCGAATTCCAATGCCAGGGTTCTTCAACACCTGTTCCTGCAGATTTGCGAGGAATTCTGCTGTACGAACGCAATCAGATCGTCTGCTAGGGATCTTTCTTCTTGCTACATCCTCGTAGTCACCATTGCAAGTCTCTAGTTCATGCCTGATTGTTTTTACTGTATTCAGGGAGCATTGGGCAGCAGTCGTAATATCCTTATTTTGATGGCGGGCACGAATCATCATGATACAAGTTATTCTCTTCCATGATTCAGGTGGGTTCCAGCTATCCATCCTTTCTGACATCTTGTATATGAATGAAGAAGGGTCCAAACTTTTAAATGAAGAGAAGTGTGTGTTAATACATGTAACTTACGGAAAAATATAATTAATTATAAATATGTCAAATTTATCCCGAACACCCTGTATATATATATATATTTATTTATTTAATTTTTTTGAATTTATCTTTTTTGTATATACGAAATCCAAATTAAATTATATATATTTATTTATTTAATTTTTTTGAATTTTTTAATTCAAAAAATTTAATTATTTAACTTTTTTGAATTTAATTATTAGTTAAATTTAAATTTTTTTAAAAAGTTAAATTTAATTATTTAACTTTTTTGAATTTATCTTTTTTGTATCTTTTGCTGCACACTTTTCATGCCAAGTAGTGGCATTTATTTTTTTTACTGGTGTTAGAAGACATTTCATATGCGCTTTCTATATATGGTCTTTATAAGAAACTTTTATATGGTAATGACGTCATCATATTAGCTTTTCACATTCTGAATAGAACTATTGCAAAAATGACTCCAATCTAAGGGTTGTATTACTTTCCACTTCACTGTAATATTTATGAGGCAATTGACGATCGAGATTACATTGCATTCTAAATTACTTCTGAATCAGCCATGGTTCGTCTTTGGTGATATTCAAATAACAGGTACAATGAAATGAAATGAGATTGTTCCACAAATCTTTATTCAGTAATATATTCCGAATAGTGTCATATTCATCATCCTCTGTTTGGGTGCCATTTTTGTTATTGCTGTTCAGGAAGAGGTACTTTATCCCAAATACTGTACTTATAAAGCATTGACGTCAATCATCTACATATATGGCTATTACAGACAGAAGTATCTGTCTTGTTGTATGTGATTAGTGTTGTAACAGGTTTCCTTTACGGACGTGAACATTTATATACAAATATTTAGGTCCGTGTATCAATCTATTTGTGTGTGCGTTTTGATAAGTTGCAGTCTTAGATAAATAAAAATTGAATATTTCTTAAAATTCTATTCGAAAGTTCATGGAATTTCTTTCCTATTGAATTCGAAAACAATTAGAGGCAAAACATAAATTCATGTATAATAAATTTAGTTTAATCCTTTTTCCAAGTGTGAGCAAACAAAGTTTGCGCCTGAAAATATCTTCAGAACTGGGGTAAGGTAGTACAACACCAGGAAACTCGTAGCAAAGGTGGAGCAAGCTAACGTCACTCCTATCTCAGTATCTCCCATAATGCAAAACACATCCCCTTGCGGATATGTATCATGGTATGCATTAAGGGAAGGGCCACTGCTCAGACTAGTTTCGACCTTTATTGAAGTCTCTTCAGTGAAAGCCAGGCCCAGAGGTGGAGATACCAAGCAGAAGCAATGGAAGGTCATCTTTACCTATTTCCTGGTGTTGTACTACCTTACCTCAGTCCTGAAGATATTTTCAGGCGCAAACTTTGTTTGCTCAGACTTGGATAAAGAATTAAACTAAATTTATTATAGTCTAAACAAGTGAAAAATAAACTTTCAATAAATTCATGTAATAGTACGTTGGTGTCCAAAACCTAAGACGAACACTATTTCTGAAGATTATAACCGCAAATTCAAACCAGTCAGCCTGTGGCCATTTGTATAACTAACGATTTCGATTAGAAAACGGGTATGCATTCAAATTTTCGAATCGCTCGCAAAGGGATGACGTGGTATCACTCAACAGGATAAAAGGCTGCGCTAAGCGAATTGTGTTTGAAGGAAACTATTTTTGCGAAGGAATAAAGTTGCAAACTTGGGTGTCTTGCAATGTCACAAAGACATCATTTAGATGATTTCACGCGAAAAAGAATTATTGGAAAACTTGAAGAAGGCCGCAGAATTACTGATATTACCAGAGAGTTTGGAATATCTCACATGGCATTGTGAGATATTCGCAGGTTGCACAGCGTTTCAAACCATGCGTTCCATTTGATTTTCTACGAGGTCGCCCTCGCTCTATCATGGAGCATGAAGACAGAACATACTTTCGTTTAACACAGCAAAACGTAATCGACGAACGACGGCAGGTCACCTTGTAAGTCAGCTCCATTCAAGCACGGGATTGAATGGAGACAAGACATCAATGGGCTGACGTGCTGTTTACAGATGAGAGTCGTTTTAGTCTTTCCACTCTAGACGACACTTGAACTGGCGTAAAAGTACTGCTTATCATCGCGAGAATGTTCTTGAAAGGGATAGATGCAGAGGTTCCGAGGTCATGGTGTGAGGAGACATTATGCTTGATGGACACAACGAACTGCACGTGCTGGAAAAAGTGTCTATGGCTGGTGAACTATATTGCAACGGAGTTCTTCAACGGCATGTTTGATTCTTCCGTGGTGCGTTAGGCGAAGAATTCATTTTTATAGATGACAATGCCATCTCCTATGGTACGAGCAGTGGAGATACTTCGGGAGACCGAAGATACTAATCGAATCGAGCGGCGAGCTCGACCCCCCCCACAGATCTCAACCCTATAGAACACGTTTGGAACGTAATAGTGAGACGCATGCTGCTCAAAATTCCTCTCAAGATAATAAACAAGGCCTTATATTTGCTCAGAAGGAGTGGACCAGTTTGCCTCTTGAACGTCTGAATCACTTGGTGTAAGCATGGTACGACGTTGTGAGAGCTGCATCGCAGTTCGAGGTGGACATACTCCATGATGAAATGTCTGTTCGCATACTTTTCTGTAAGCACTGTACATTAATTCCTTAACTACGTCCTAAGGAAAGTTTAACTTAAACGTATTACAATTTAATTTGCGCGAAATTCATAACACATTTTTTTTAATAGATTTTATTAGTATGCCGGCAATAAATTTATGTCCACATTTGGCTGTAGTCACGAAAACTTTTTCATATACAGGTAGTAATGTAGTTAATGCTTACCTTTTGGACACTAGTGTGCATAATATCAATATTGATTTGTAGGCCTTGGCGAGGGACTGGTAAAAAGAGATGCTCGACTTCTACAATGTATTTATTACATATTGCGATGTCTTATTTATTTTATCATGATATCGGTAGGCTTACAAACTTTCATCATTGAACCGTTATACAAACTTTTCTACGAACTTTTTTTTTTGGCTAGATGGGCGAAGAAAGAATGCTCCACAGATTCCCCATTATCTGTAGAAGAAAACGTATGGATGGGGTATTATTGAGCTATAAGCTCTGGTCATGGAGGGGTAACGGCAATAGCCGAGCCTCAGTAAAACTTCATTGGCTACCCTATATATGTGCGGGGTTACCTCTCCAAAAAATCGTGAGATCACCAGATCACTCAATAATGAGTCACCCGAAGAATAATTTAACTCAGCATTGTTCCACTCAGTAACAGGCTTACCCCATCACTGAGAAGAACTCCCAGCATTGGCTCTACCCGGTGGCAGGCTTACCCCACCACCGAGCTGAGCCACTCATATCTCATCTGAGGGTTAACAGCAATAGCCGAGCCTCAAATAACTTCATGAGCTACAGCATTGTCATCCATTACTCCCATCCCACGGGTAACCAGAGTGACCACCCAGCAAAAATATTTCGTGCCAACTATGCAAAAAAGGCACTAAATCTGAAAAAAAAAAGTACAAAATTTTTATTTGCTTTCGTTTCACTCTATTTAGGGCATTTTACGATATTGTTATCTTATTATCATAGATGAACTCAATGCAAAACCGCTAAATTAACATATGTACGACAAATATGAAAAGAAAAAAAAATGCAAAACTCACCTCACTGTGGTCATCTATGAGTCCAAGAACTGCAGTTGTCAATGATCATAACAGAAGTCCCAATTGTAACTCTAGCGCTGAACATGCGTATTAATTTACCATAGAATTTTTATTCTAATTTTAGTGTTTAAAATAACGTAACATTAAATGACACTGGAAGTAATTATTCATTATTTTTTTATCAGATTTTGATAAATTTATTAAAAAATTGAAACATGTTCCAATTTTTCTTTTGTCAAAAGAAGTCATTCATCAAGAGAGTTTGTAATTGATTTCTTATTTTAATCTTATTTATTGTCACTGCTGAAAATATCCATTTGCTGTTGATGAATGAGAGGGGCACAGCACAGTACAGCTTTAACTAATGTTGTTAAATTAGGAAACATTTATTCTCCTAGAATATTTTTCATTTCAAAAATTTTATTCCAAAAAACCATGAATTTTTGACTTTTTTCAATGCTTCTACAGTCTTGTCTTCAATAGTTGCCATTTCTATCAAGCTCTTCATAACTATTTTCTTCAATAACATTAGGAAAATTTACAGCAAGTGGCATTATACTGTAAAAACAGTCTGTATATGTACATATAAGTATATAAACAGTAGTTTATGTACTTTACTAACTGATGCGCTGCACTTTTTTTCCTTGAAATTTAGAATCTAATTTAAATTTAGAAAGTTTCTTGCCACTTGTCCATGTTTAAATGGGAAAATCTAAATAATAATATATTTGATGAAGAACTGAAGAAGTTTTTGTTAATAAAATTAATAAAAACACTGGACTTCAAACCCACTGTACTAAACAGACACCTACTTCAAATCAAACTGTCTTCGTGCAACATCGAGCATTCGCACAAATGCTCCACATAATGGAGTATTTGTACGAATGGGAAGGTGGAAGAAGAGAAAAATATTAAACTCATATGTCTAACTCTCATGTCCTTATTGTTATTATTATTATTCGGAAAGAAAAAGCACTAGATCTGTTGGCGAATGTACTAGAACACTAACAATTTATAAAAAGTACTAGATCTAGTACGAAAGTACTAGTGGTGGTCAAACTTGGGATAACAGCAACAGCTTAGCCTCAGTTAAAACTTCATTGGCTACAACATTGCCATCCGTTACCCTCTCTGGGTACCCATTTTAGTCGCCTCGTACGACATGCATGGGCTACAGTGGTGCTATTCTTATCCCGGCCACCACACGGGGAAATTTGCTTTTTGACAAAAAAAAAAAGAAAAAGAAATAGAAAAAAAAAAGAGTCTTTCATTATTCATCATCATCATCATCATACATATCAAGGATTTAGGCCTAGTATGGCCTGTTCCGGCCTTAGAAGTCATCGTTGAATCGTTTAAGAGGACGTCCTGGTTTTCTTATTCCTAATGGTTTGTACTTTAAGGCTTGTTTTGGTAATCTTTCTGTTTTCATTCTTTGAACGTGTTCCATCCATTTATGTTTATATTTTTTAATTTTTTCAATTACTGGTTCTTGGTTTAATTCTTTCATAATATCTTCGTTTCTTTTGTGATAAAATAGGGTATACTTTGCAGTTTTTCTCACAAACTTCATTTCTGCTGTTGTTAATCTTTGTTTGTTTTTTTGTTTTATTGTCCAGATTTCGCTTCCATACATTAAGACCGGTAGGGCTAATGTATTGTATACTTTTAGCCTGGTTTGTTTTTGAACTAGGTTTGGTTTAAATATAGAGTTAATTACTCCTGTTATTTTTAAATATTTTGCAATTTTTATGTTTATATCTTTTTCATTTTCATTAATGATCATACATCTTAGGTAGTTAAATGAATTCACCTGTTTTAAGATCTTGTTATCTAATACTATTTTATTTCTTGCTGGATCTTGTCCTTTAAAGGCCATAGTGTTTGATTTTTCCGTTGATATTATCATACCATAATCTTTGGATATCTCATTTAGATTTAAAATAGCTTTCTGTAAGTTATCTTCAGAATTTGTAATTATTATTTGGTCGTCTGCAAAGAGGAGAGTGTTTAAGTTCACTGTAGGTGAAAGTTTAATTCCTTGATGTAAATTTTTACTCCATTTTATTATTATTTCATTTAAGTAGATATTAAAAAGAGTTGCTGAGAGGGGACATCCCTGTCGGACCCCTTGGTTTATCTCTCTTGTATATGATAGCTCGTGATTTAATCTTATTTGTATTTGATTATTTTCATATATACTTGTGACAGCTTTTAGGATATTATTTGGTATTTGTCTTTATTTTAATATGTTAAATAATATGTTTCTTTTAACTTTGTCAAATGATTTTTCAAAGTCAATAAATGCAATATGTGTTTCTAAATTATATTCTCTTCTTTTCTCTATTATTAATTTTAGGCAGAACGCTGGGTCTATACATGATCGTCCTTTTCTAAATCCATTTTGTACCTCTAGAATAAAGTTTTCGGAATATTTCATTAGTTTGTTATTTAAGATTCTGCTGTATATTTTGTAACATGAATTTAGTATACTGATACCTCTAGTTTTTAGGGTCATCTCTATTACCTTTCTTAAAGATAGGAATCACAATTGCTTTTTTCCATTCTATTGGGGGGATACCAGTTGAGTAAATTTTATTTAAAAATAATAAGAGTCTTCCTTTGAATCTTGTTCCTGCGTATTTATATAGTTCTGAACCTAGCTTATCTTCTCCAGGTGATTTTCCGTTTCTTGTTTCTTTCAGGCTGATTTCTAATTTTCATTCTTTGAACGTGTTCCATCCATTTATGTTTATATTTTTTAATTTTTTCAATTACTGGTTCTTGGTTTAATTCTTTCGTAATTTCTTCGTTTCTTTTGTGATCAAATAGGGGGTATACTTTGCAGTTTTTCTCATAAACTTCATTTCTGCTGTTGTTAATCTTTGTTTGTCTTTTTGTTTTATTGTCCAGTTTTTTGTTTTATTGTCTTTCATTATTATAAAACAAAATTATTATTTTATTGAATGCATTAAAGATTCACAATAATTTTTAAATTACTTATCACTTTCACTTATATTTTAGAAAAAATCTGGATAAAAATTGAAATTTGTCTTGGTAGTATTGTTCTGAATAATGATGTAATAATATTCGAATTCCAATAATAATCGGAAAAATACACTTTTGTTGAAGTATATATATATCGGTATAATTATAGTAATAATTATTATGATGTCGTGAAACCTCCAAGGAGTAAAAATACTTATTGTGGAGGACATTCCACACCATCAAACATGCCATCTACACTTTTATAGTAGGAGTGCACAACTTAAATGCTTCCACGGCGAAATAAAGTAATTTTTACACTTGCGCGGCCCACATTTTTTGAAACAATTTTTAGGGAAAAATAAAATACATATAAATTTCAATGACATGTTTATTGAAAATAGCATTTTAATATGATGCATTACATTTTTTTTTTGAATGAACAATTTTATGGATTAATATTTGCAAGTAATATTACAAAATATCTGTAATATTTATAAGTAACTACTTTACAAACTCTCAAAATAGGAAATAACACACATCGATTTTATGCAGGCGTCGCTAGTACGAAGTTGAGAAACTGACCAGTGAAATTTTAGTACATTTTGTTTAGCACACGAGCTATAGTTGATTTCTGTTAAGGCGCAAGGAATAAACAAACTCTCCTCGTTAATGAAATATTTATTTTCATAAATAGCAATATATGAATCTACTGATTTTTTAAAATCATTTAATGTTATGCAAATATTTATTCTTCTATTTATTCAGTTTGCACTGAGGATCGCATCTGTCCCGCGGGCAGTATGTTTTGCACCCCTGCTTTATAGTAGTAATACAGTAAGTTCACCATTTACGCGGAATTGAGTTACTCAGATTCGTAGATAACGGTTATGATACTTCGTCTTGCGTCGAGCAGCGCCATCTATCAAGCATCACTTTGTGAACATAATAGTGCTAAAATATAGAACCAAAATGCTTCAGTTTGGCATAAGATAATATGATGGACGATATTATAGATCCCATATTTTATAGCCGAATGCAGAAAGAAACTTTAAAAAAGTTTCGAAAATTTTCGAGAGAATTTATCAGAATATAATCTTCGGCATCGAAGTTACCTTAGCTTGCTGTATTTAAAAGACACAAGATAATTCCGATTCCGGTTATATTCTCATAAAATCTCTGATAAATAATCAAAACTTTTTAAGTTTTTTTCTATATTTGGCTATAAAATATGGTTGGATCTATAATATCGTCTCCGTATTGAGCGCAAGTTCTGCCTTGTTAGGGAACTTAGATAAGTATTTATTTTAAACAAAGTATAAACTCTAAATATGTCTGAAAAACTTAAGTGTTGAGAATACATGTATTCATCGAAAATATGCAGCATCGAATGGCAACAGATTACCCAGCATGCTAATTGCATACTGTAAACTGATTTACGACAATGAGGAAAAAGCAGCACTACTACGGAATGTACATGAAACTAATACAAACAGTATCACGCATTCATAATGATTTTGTAATATGGCTTACATTAGTTTTCTTACACTTAATTTCTCATATTTAAAATTCTTCATCAATTCTAATTAACGATGCTATCAGTGGGTCTACTGATTGTAATTCAAAAATTTGACTTAGCACGATAAATGTCATTTTACACGCTCGTTTTAAGTTGTTCCAGTATTCCAATTTTTATGATATTTACATGTCAAATTTTCACGCCATGGATACGCTATAAATTTTAGTAACAATTACTTGAACAACTCTGGGGAGGGATGGGAAAGGGAATTCTCTGTTAGATATAGTCTGATGACTTCAGTCATGAAGGCATTGGACTATATTAAGTTAGGCAATCATGGAAGAGTAGCAAAGTGTTATTTACGACATATATTATTAACACTTTGTTATTCATGGAAGAGTAACAGTGTTAATAATATATATCATAAATAATAAACTTGATATTAGAATGAGAAGTAAAATATTGATAATAATAAAAAAAAATCAGCAATGATTTAACAAATTAAAATCTGTCTTAGTGACAGATTTTCATTTTCTGTCATATATTGGAGATGTCATATGTGACATCTCCAAGAATTCATCGCAAAAAGACTGCATATATATGACACAACGTCTTCCACTATACATTATCCTCTATCTGCACACGCGCCATCTATCTCCCATTAATAATATTTTTGTATATTAATTGCTTGTGATTTTTGGGTGATTTCCCTGCATGGGGGGGTTGAAAAACTTAAATTTACGTGAGAAGGACTACCTCCTTATAAGATAGGCTAAATCAAGGTATATTAAGTCTCCAGTTTTATTTTTATATGTCAATTTCGTCCAGTAATGGTTGAAACCTGTAGTACTGGCATTAGTATACTGTGGTCAAGGATTAGATGAAATGGCAAAAGCCATTGGAATTTCTTTTGAAAGCATGCAAATTGTAGTTTTTTGAAAATACCTCTGGAGTAATTTTGAAGATAAATTAAGAATTGTCAGTAAATCAAGTTTTTTACAAATTCAGAAAGAAATGGACGAACAAGAAACAGACCAAGACGACAAATATAGAAAGAGATAAATTTTTGGGAAGCGTGTAATTTGTGGATGAACATTTTTCTTCAAAGTTTTAATTTAAATGACTGACTTTAATATAACTGACTTCAGTTATTTTCTCTTTAATTTCTAATTTACATTTTGTGGGTCCTCTGGAAAACTTTTTTTGGCTGAATTATTAAATATATTCTTTAATAATATTTGTAATCCATTATTATTTTCGGCAAGTAAAACTATTATCTTTCATTTTTAATTGTTACTCCACATTTTCCCATTTTGTTTATATTTCATCCCTTACTAAATCAAATAAGATGCGACGTAATGAATCGCCTTTGGTTAATTTTTTTTTTTTTGGTTATTTAAATTTCTTCATCTTATTCTGTTCCTTATTTATTACACAAGCTTTATTTGTATCTCTTCTTCAACCCGTCCCTTAGGATGGTTGGAGGCCCTGATTAGGGGATCGAGGCGAATTAATACAGCCGGCCCGTCATTTCTTTTGTTGCATCCCCTAAGGGCAAGTATTTATTATAGTAGATGTATGTGTATTTTCGGAAATGGTTTGTCTATTTTAAGGGACAAAAAAAAAAAAAAAAAAAAAAAAAAAAAAACGGAGTTTCGGAAAGGCAAACTCTCCACAAACCAAATTAAGGTTCCTCACGTTATGATTTAGGATGTGTGTTATTTGTATGTATACACTCTTAAATTTATTTTTAAGAGTATATATAAAATATATAAGATATATAGAATTATATATATATATATATAATAAATTAAATATATTAAATATATTTATATATATTATATATAAATTTATATATATATATATATTAAATAGAACACAACTATTTAACAGAATTCTAGTATTCCATAAAAATATCAATTCTCCCATCAGCTTCTATTGTTCTCAATATAATTTTGATAGCTTGTTCTAGTTAACTGATTCTCTAAACTTCCTTAGAGGAAATTTCCGTGTGAAAGAGGAAACGATGTATAATCTAGGTTTGTAGACTGTTGGAAAAGGGGAACATAAAGAATGTAAGGGGGGGGAATTATAATTATGCCCTGCTGGTATTTTAAAGAAAGCATCAGCAGGGGGACGTTATTTGCTCAGTGATTAGGGGATGCTACTGAATAATCACATAAAATAAACGGGAAGAAAAACATATGTTGAATAAATGGACTTCCTATTGGGCTAGTCTGGTTATTTCTTCCATTAAACCAGCAGCAGGGGATAATATTTGCTCGTGGTCTCCTGGTGATTAAAAATGCTGTTGAATAATCACATAAAGTAATGAAAACGTTTTGAATAGGAAGGTGATCACTGAATACCTACTCAGCAAGATGTACTACTTCTTACTCACTGGGGAAGTGATAATTGATACGAATCTGTCATCTTGGTTTCTTCCACACGCTTGAATGTTGGTTTTGTTAAACAGAACAAGACGTCCTACTTATATAAAGTGACCCACCTAACGGAGATATTCTGCGATTTGCATAAGGTTGTCAAACCTGTTATCCCTCCCATGTAAAAAAAAAAAAGAAAAAAAAAGTACTCACTATAGAGTGGTTCTCTGTTAATTTTATTTTTTTCCTAATTATATCTAGATATTCCGATTAGCTTAGTACTGTACTTAATAAAGTGCAAAGTGTTCAAGCTACGCTGAAATCCCAGAATTATGTTCCCAAAGGATCGCTATCCATTAAAAGTAATAGATAACTACAATATGTGAACATTTTTAGAATGATATTGCTGGCTTGAGATTAAAACAAAATGTCTTTTATGCTATTTAGAATGTTTTTTTTTGAATTAAAATTATATATCTGAGTATCAGCTATCCTGAATTATATAACTGTTTGTAGAAAACGGGTTTCAAAGCCTAAATAACAGAAGTTTGCAATTTATGCGAACTAGCTGCTCTAGATTTTATTTCATAAAATCACGAAACAAGCTATCTTTGTAAGATAAAATATGGTCTAGTGTTTCTTTATTATTTTGTTACAAAAAATTAGCAACATTCTGAAATTTAACGACATCGAGTTGATCTTTACATAAACAGTTTCAAGTATTCTGATAGTCAGAGAAATATAGGCTACAGAAAAACATGGAAAGAAATGCTAAAATAAAACAGGGCACACGTGGTGAAGGATAATCTTATTTTACACCTGATTTCTGAATAATTCTAAATCGTCATCTTAAAATTGATGTCAAACGTTTTGATCAACATACTGCAGTAAGATAATTTGATCTAATCTCTGTCCTTGATCAAGAACAAAATTACAAAAACACGCAATTCTATAAACGCCCTTAACTAAGGACAGAATTCTAGATGAGGCAGTGACTAGACAGTTACGAAATTATTGACGTCACTAGTAAGTATTTTTTTTTCCAGGTAAGTCTGATAGATGGGCACTTGAAATTCTAGGCTACGAGGGATCAGTGTTCTTTGACACAGTTGTTTAGAGCTGAATAGTCTAAGATATTCTGGACTACTCAACTCTACACTGCTTAAGTTTTTTCTAATATCTATGAATTCTGTATAAATGTTCATTCAACATTTAAGACAAAACGTAACAAATATCATAGAATTGAGTTTCTTCTACATCGATGTTATTGTTTTTTTTTTATTACGATATGTTATTGGAATTCAAAATCTGTGCAAAGGGAATTAACTATAAGAAACAAAGAGATTTTTCTTAATTTTAATAAAATTGGTAATAACTTGAAGTCTAATCAATAATCAAAATAATCTAATCAATTTATCATTGGTCATTTATAAAAGAATTCATCGTAATATGGTGGAAAACATCGTAGAATATCATTGAATATTAAATCTAACAGATTTTCAATAATTTATATATAATTATTATTTTCAAAATTATATGGTATATCATTAGATAATTCTAGTAAAAGAGTTACATAAGAAATAAACGTAGTAAAACACTATTTATTGTGTCTTATTTTATATATTTATATATTTTATATTTATATAATAAATTGATATAATTTCTTATAAAGAGCTAATCATTAATGAAGCCTGAGTGTTTGAGAGTAGAAATACACACCGTTATGACACCGCCCTGTAACCAGATTGCTGGTCATATAAAATCATTGGTTATTTGTAGGCTACTTGTCTGACAACAGTTACTCGTGTAAGCAAATGAGCAGCTCAGAGTTCAGCTTCATACTGAAAATTTCAAATACCCTTGTCCTTCTCGTTTCTATCATAGAAAGGTTCAATGATGGTAATAATAAGTGTGGAAACGATCTCAGATAATTTTGTTTGGTGAAGTCATCATGTTAATTGAAATTATTTAGTATAATTTATAAATTTATTTGTAAATTGTAGCATATATAAATAAATACACCCAATTCTCCATTTACACGATAGATTGGTTCCATAAAAAACACCGTGTAAATGAAAACGTGTAAAAAAGAATAAAAAAATTTTGAATTTCGGGGAATCGTAATTACAAAAATTGATTTTTTTGTTGTCGCCACAGTTGTCTACATTCTGTATCGTAGAGTAATCCCTGATATTTAAAACATCGAGGGGGGGTACCCAAAATTCAAGTTTAAGTACATATGTACCGTTCTAGAAAATGATAATTATAATGGAAATACACTTTTTAACACAACTGAATTAAAAAAAAAATTAAATAAGCGCCCTTTGAACCGTGTTCCATCAAAATATACCGTGCAAAAACAGAATTGCTTTTGATTTCTAAACCGTGGTATTTCGAAATCGTGTAAAAAAAGCCGTGTAAAAAGAGAATTATCATAATGCACTTTACAAGTCTGCAATATTACGTCTTGCTATAATTTGCAGCATGCATTTTTGATTACCATACCACTTTGAATTTCATATCCGTGGGTATTATCAGAAAACTATCAAAAATAATAATAAAGAAGGAATAAAGAAGGAAGGCTAGAATCGACCGTGAGATGCGGTGATTGGTTCATTAATGCCCTTGGGGGTGATGGATAGCAACGCAAAGCTGTACCAATGAAGTTTAACTGAGGTTCGGCTGTTGCTCTTACCCACTTGGGCGATGAGTTTTTGAGTTCGCTCTCTTAGGGTTTTTGCCTTAAGGGAGCACTTTGAGTCTCCGGGGAAGGTGTTCTCCGGCACGGCCCGCTGAGGGGCTTTGTCGGTGAATTATTTTCCTCGGAATTTGAGCGGTTCTGCTCAGTGGTCGGGGAGCCCGTCACCGAGTGGAACCAACGCTGAGATTAGGACGGTCTTTCGCCCACTATGGAGTGGCCTAGAGATCGTCCGTATTTTTGAGATTTCACCTTTACTTACATAGTCGGTGATTAATATCCTTGGAGGGTAATGGATGGCAATGCTGTAGCCAATGAAGTTCTAACTGACGCTCGGCTATTGCTGTTACCCTCCTGCCATGATCAGAGCTTTAATAGCTCAATAACACCTTAACCTCTCACTGTCCTCTACAGATAACGGGGAAGATGAAAAGCATTCTTGCTTCGCCCCTTTAAGCCAGTCCTTATAAGGACTATATAAGAAGTAAAGAATAAATAAAATAATTCGAAGGTAAAGACAACAGAGATATTAAGAACGGTGGTTTTTAACTCACAGTCTAAAAATACTGCAGAGTCATTTTCTTTCAAGAATAAATATGCACTTTTTAATTAATTATTTAAATAATTATTAAGAATTATACTTGACAGAATTACAGTAATTATAGTGTTTGTTTTAATAGTTACTTAATGAAAACGTGTAATTGTAAATATCTACTTAATGAAATAGTTGAAGTATTAAATATTATTTTGTCACATTTATATATAATAACTTTATATATATAATATTTTAATCAAAATTTAATAAAAACTGACAAAACTTTAATTGTGATTATTTTATCTGTTTTTTTTGATGAAACAGCAAATTATTTTAAAATTAAGATTTATAATGAAATGACTATATGAGGTATCCCCGTGTGGTTGCCGGGGTAACAATAGCACCAATGTAGCTAATGCATGTCGTACGAGGCGACTAAAGTTGGTACCCATGGGAGGGTAATGGATGGCAATGCTGTAGCCAATGAAGTTCTAACTGATGCTCGGCTATTGCTGTTACCCTCCTGCCATGATCAGAGCTTTAACAGCTCAATAACACCTTATCCCCTCACTGTCCTCTACAGATAACGGGGAAGATGAAAAGCATTCTTGCTTCGTCCCTTTAAGTCAGTCCTTATAAGGACTATAAAGACTTTTTATTTAAATTTAAAAAATTCAGGACCTAATCACTATTGTTCAGTGAATATTAATATTTTATGTATGTGTCGATAAACAGTATCAGACTTTTTGTGATATTCCAATTTCGTAATGACTCCTTCAAATTTCTCGAATCCGTTTATTATTTCTTACTCGCCTTAGAAAGAAGAGGGAGAGAGATATCAGTAGATGGACCTACTTCTTATACGAGACTTACGAAGAACATGAACTGAATTCATATCAGTTTCTGTTCTGATTGCATAAAACATGAAGATACGTTATACGATTTTGGAGGACGTGATCAAACGACTCATGACATTCTGCGAGGTAATTTCCTAGAAATATCAAGCAACATCTTTGCGTTTCACTGAACTTGGCTCACAAAGATAAATAGTTCATGAACTACATTACAAATAATGTAAAAAAAGAACCCTTCTTGGAAGTTCTTTTTTTACATTATACTTCATCAGAATTGATGAAGTTCCCTTATGAGAAATTATTAAGTTTAAGAAAACCAATGCAAATAATATTACAAAATTATTATGAATGTGTAATATTGTTTGTTTTTGTGTGTAATACTGTTTGTATTCCTCATTGTCATAAATTAGTTTACAGTATGCAATTAGAATCTCGGGTATTCTCTTATCATTCGTTGCATATTTTCAATGAATACATGTATTCTCAACACTTGAACGTTTTTTTAGACATATTTAGGGTTTATATATTGTTTAAAATAAATACCTATCTAAGTTCCCTAACAAGGCACAATTTGCGTTCAAAGCGTGGAGGATATTATAGATCCAGCCATATTTTATAGACCAATAAATCTATAATATAGAAATAAAAATATAAAAAAAAACTTTAAAAGTTTTGAATAATTATCAGAGAGCTTATGAGAATACAACCGGAATCGAAATTGTCTTGTGTCTTTTAAATAGAGCAAGCCTACCCGACCGTGGTTTTGTTGTGATTATGCTTTAACGTTTCCGCTTCACAATCACATCAACAACTGTTGACTTCGGCAACTTCGTCGAAATGTCTCTGACAGATTTCTTACTGATGTGGCAACCAATAACTAGTCGACGTTCGAAGTCACTGAGCTCCCTTGACCTACCCACTCTGCTCATGCTTCTTATCACCGAATAACACACAGCTCCGCGAATATTTTTATACCGGTAAGTAAGGTTAGTGACATCTGGACGTCAGTTTACGAATTACAGATTCGTAAACTGACGTGTCCGGATACTTTTGATCAGTTAGTGTATATTTGTTTGAAATTGGAAATGAAATTTCAACCGGTATATTGTAAAATAAATCTCGAGAGTAACTAATATATATATATACCATTCATGGACGTAAAAGAGGTCTTAAAATAGTTTGTCTTTAAATGACAGTGTGATAGAATGGTAAGATATCTAGGAAAATGTCCTCCTGGAATGATCAAGTACAATAGTGTATTAACGCTATTGTAGCACGCTATAGAAAGAATAGCCTGCTAAAACATCCAGTTAGCGAACATGCACGTGCAGGCAGCTGTTTGATACAGGGCGAAGAAAGGGAAGGCTAAAAAGCTAAGCTACATCTCTTGCATGTCTCTCCATCAAGTACCATAGATCTCTCTCTCTCTCTCTCTCTCTTTCAAGTGACCAAATGATTGCGCAGTACAACGAGAGACTGCAAGGACGTGTATTAGAGAAAAAAAAAAACAAGGGTTCATCCATATGTGAATGCACATTGGGTCGAACATTGTCCCAATAATAGGAATTCAAGTTTTAAATAGGAACTGTGCATTAGGAAGCATCCTATGAAATACAAAAGCACAAGAACTTTATTGATATGCAAAAACAAATATTTCACTTGTTTTCACTTGTAAAAAGAAATATCTGAAACATACAGATCATATTTAGAGAAGATGGATGAAATTAGTAGATTTTCAGAATGTTTTTGGTGAGAAAACAATAATTCCGATTTAAGTTTGTGGGATGTAATAGCGCTTTGGCATTCTCTTTAAATAAGTGCTCAAAGAGAGAAGGCGGATCTTCAAAAAGAATATTCTGTTGATTGGACGAATAGGATTTCTTATGAATGTATGTTAGATGTAGGAATAAGATCTCTTCTCAATGGAATGTCTTATTTGTCCAAAGCATGAGAGACGGCGGTCATAAAGAACTTCGCAAACACCGGAGAGGGACATTGGAGGCCGTTTATAGTTGGAGGAAAGGACAGAAGAAGGAGAGTTTATTGACAGAAAATAATATAGATAGTAAGTTACATTTTTAGGAATCTTGAAATTGTTTCAAAGATTTCAGCAGAAATTGAGGGAATGGGAGCTCTTAGTACAGGGTAGGAGTTCCTAACAACTGAGATGAAGCCATTCTGTCGTATAATTCTTTATGCCTCTGTTTTAGGTCATCGGAGTTGGAGACGATGTGTGTGTGCACTCTTGAACAGAGTTTTGATGATGCAAAATCTGTTTTGAACAGATGCGAGAATCTTATTAAAAGTATCGTAAACCAACATATTCATGTACTCAGGAAAGCAGGTTTAAGTCATGTGGATTTGTTAGCTACTATCACGTGGACAGGGTGGGGAGAAGAGCAGGATGCTAAGGAGAGCTACTTTTATATTATTTTCTTTTTCCAATGGAGAATTTGATAAGCGAATATGATTTGTTAATTTTTGGTAATAATGAAGATAAAGCAGCTTTAAGATGTGGCTGTACAGCGAGGATGTGGACAAGCATATCGCCCATAATGATGGCCGATGGTTTATAGGTCAGAACAAAGAACAATTGACAATGAAAGCAATAAAGTTGTTCTATAGCTAAGGCAGAGGAGAGTGGACTTCTCGTTGCTGTAGTTTCAGTCTGTTTGTATATTTTATTTCTGTAGCTAAATTCGCTTCAGTGCATTACGAAATCTAAGACTTCGTAAGACGAAATCCCACAAATCTGGTATCTCCGAGCACGGAGTCGACACCAATCACAGAATATTATGATCGAAGCATAGAGTCATATTACGTTGCCCAAACATGAATTATTAGAATTGTTTCCTTGTCAAAAATTTGGCATTTGGAAAATTCCACCTTTTCAGTTGTCAGGTGCAATGAAGATGATCTATTTCAGATCGAAATATTTGTTTATGTATATTTTTAATAAATTTTCTTGTGTTATTGTATTTCATAATTTTTATAATAGCTTAAAATAATTGATGGTACAGCAAAAGAGAGCGAAGAAATATCAACAACAAGGGTAAGGCATATGACAACAACAGCGTGTAGCCATGGATCCCAAATGTTTAACCACTGCAAGGCCTGGTCGCGGATTGAAGATTTGTGGAATATTTTCCTAGTATGTTTTCTTTACAACCGTTCATACCATTAGAGCAAGGAGTAAGTGATGCATCGTACCTGAACATCATTGCCACCCTGAGTAGATCCATGGATTTTAATCATTTACCTTACATGCGATAAACTTGCATTACAATAATGCAATATATATAAATATATATATATATATATATATTGCATTACAATATATATATATATTACAGGGTGTTCGGGATAAATTTGACATATTTATAATTAATTATATTTTTCCGTAAGTTACATGTATTAACACACACTTCTCTTCATTTAAAAGTTTGGACCCTTCTTCATTCATATACAAGATGTCAGAAAGGATGGATAGCTGGAACCCACCTGAATCATGGAAGAGAATAACTTGTATCATGATGATTCGTGCCCGCCATCAAAATAAGGATATTACGACTGCTGCCCAATGCTCCCTGAATACAGTAAAAACAATCAGGCATGAACTAGAGACTTGCAATGGTGACTACGAGGATGTAGCAAGAAGAAAGATCCCTAGCAGACGATCTGATTGCGTTCGTACAGCAGAATTCCTCGCAAATCTGCAGGAACAGGTGTTGAAGAACCCTGGCATTGGAATTCGGGCTTTGTTCGTGGAGTTGCTAACTGTAGTCAAGCCCTGGATAACAAGGGTAGCCAATGGTAGGCCGTATGTATGGCAGCAGGATTCGGCCCCTTGCTACACCTCTGGGAAAAGTCAAAAATGGTTGTCTGAAAATTTCTACGACTTCACCAGTCCAAATGTTTGGCCTCCAAACTCCCCAGACCTTAACCCCATGGATTATTTTGTATGGGGCGCAGTTGAAAAAGACACCAATCGCACTTCCAGTAATACAAAAGCCCAGTTAATGGATAAAATTAAAACAGTTTTTGCGGCCCTTCCCAGGGAGACTGTAGCATCAGCTTGTTCGAGGTTCCGAAGCAGAATTGAAGCTGTGATCGATGCTAATGGTGGTTATTTTGAGTAAATCTTGTTGATAGTATTGTAATTAACTCTGCCTGTAATGTTTTTTTGTCAATTCATTAAATTTAATAGATACAAAGAAGATTTTCTTTTTCCTTACGAAACTGTCAAATTTATCCCGAACACCCTGTATATATTACAATATATTACAATTACAATATATATATATATATATATATATATATATTGTAATATATTGTAATATATAATATATATATATATATATATATTGTAATGCAATCTATATATATATATTGCATTATTGTAATGCAAGTTTATCGCATGTAAGGTAAATGATTAAAATCCATGGATCTACTCAGGGTGACAATGATGTTCAGGTACGATGCATCACTTACTCCTTGCTCTAATGGTATGAACGGTTGTAAAGAAAACATACTAGGAAAATATTCCACAAATCTTCACTCCGCGACCAGGCCTTGCAGTGGTTAAACATTTTGGATCCATGGCTATACGCTGTTGTTGTCATATGCCTTACCCTTGTTGTTGATATTCCTTCGCTCTCTTTTGCTGTACCATCAATTATTTTAAGCTATTATAAAAATTATGAAATACAATAACACAAGAAAATTTATTAAAAATATACATAAACAAATATTTCGATCTGAAATAGATCATCTTCATTATACCTGACAACTGAAAAGGTGGAATTTTCCAAATGCCAAATTTTTGACAAGGAAACAATTCTAATAATTCATGTTTGGGCAACGTATTTGGGCAATATATATATATATATATATATATATAATCACCACATCTCCCGGTGCTTAATAATATGCTTATTATTAATAAGCATATTATTAAGCTTAACCCCCTTTAGATTGATATTATTAATCACCGCATCTCACGTCGATTATGCTTAACTCCCTTCAGATAGATTCAGACTATGCTTAACCCATTGTCTTTATCCTTATAAGGACTGGCTTAAAGGGGCGAAGCAAGAATGCTTTTCATCTTCCCCGTAGAGGACAGTGTAGGGATAAGGTGTGTTTGAGCTATTAAAGCTCTGATCATGGCAGGAAGGTAACATCAATAGCCGAGCCTCAGTTAGAACTTCATTAGCTACAGCATTGAAATCCATTACCCTCCAAGGGTATTGGATTGAATGAAACAATCCTCCTTAACCTATTGTTTCTGTATTTGACTATTAGATAAAAAATTATTTTAATAAAATAAATGGTGTCACAATAAATTTAAAAACTTTTTAAATTCATTAGAAAAATTCAAAAATATTTTGAATAAATCGAATATTATTTACAGTCGCATAAAATTTTTATACAAAAATATAAAAAATATTTAATTTTCAAAATAGTAGTTATTTTAGAAACAATTTAGCTAATAGTAAAATAATTACATTGTCTTTTGTTTTATATGGTTCAATATCACCAAAGAAAGGTAAACTAGAAGCATATTCCTAAGCAGACCAATGAATAAGATATTAATATACAACCTAAAGATATTCCTCCAGCTAAGCTAGAAATAATTAAATGTTATGAAATTATTCTTTATAACAAAGTGGCTATTTTAGGACTTCTCTTATAAATATCTTGTCGCCATTATTACTGCAGTTCTACGGAATATCAGAGTATTCGGCAGAACTGCAGTATTTCTTTGTTTCAAAAAAAAAAAAAGTTTTATACTGCAGTTCTGCCGAATATAAACAAAGTTCTGCCGAATATAAACAAAGAAATATTGCAGTATTTCTTTGTTTCCAAAAAAAAAAAAAAAAAGTTTTATACTTATAAGCTATATAAATTTGTTTACAAATTTTAATACATAGCTTATTTGAATGTATCGTTTAATAGTTTAAAGAATTTATCGATTTTACATTTATTATTATTTTGGCATTCTGGTATATTATATTTACAATGTCACATAGAAAAGTTTTAATCAAAATGGGAAGCACCCTTTGTGTATTTTTAAAAATACTCTATTATCATACCTGTACAGGATGGTACAATAAAGTAAAAAAAAATAAACTAACATGTCATTCAATTATCAAAATTCATTTAAGGTTTCATTTATTATGATTATTAAAAATTTTAAAAGATTTAATAAAGTTTAATAACACACCTTTTTTGTTTTCATATGATTTTGTAGGTAAAGGCATACTTTTAAGACATCGACAGTCCGGGGGACCACCATACCCTTGGAGGGTAATGGATGGCAATGCTGTAGCCAATGAAGTTCTAACTGAAGCTCGGCTATTGCTGTTACCCTCCTGCCATGATCAGAGCTTTAATAATAGCTCATAACACCTTATCCCTACACTGTCTTCTACAGATAACGGGGAAGATGAAAAACATTCTTGCTTCGCCCCTTTAAGCCAGCCCTTATAAGGACTATAAGGACATCGACAGTCCCCAGTGTGGTTGCCGGGATAAGAATAGCACCAATGTAGCTAATGCATGTCGTACGAGGCGACTAAAATTGGTACCCTTGGAGGGTAATGGATGGCAATGCTGTAGCCAATGAAGTTCTAACTGAAGCTCGGCTATTGTTGTTACCCTCTTGCCATGATCAGAGCTTTATAGCTCAATAGCACCTTCTTCTTACACTGTCCTCTACAGACAACGGGGAATATGAAAAGCAATATTGCTTCGCCCCTTTAAGCCAGTCCTTATAAGGACTATAAGGACATCGACAGTTCGGCTGTTGCTGTTATCCCCCAGGGGCGTTGAGATTGAGATTCGAGAGTTTTGAGTTCGCTCTCTTAAAGGTTTTTGCCTTAAGGGAACAATTTGAGTCTCTAGAGAAAGTGTTCTCCGGCACGGCCCGCTGAGGGGCTTTGTCGGTGAGTGCTTTTCTTTGGAATTTGAGCGGTTCTGCTCGGTGGTGGCGTGTGGGTGGATGGCCATCACTGAGTGGAGCCAACGCTGAGATGGACGGTCCTTCGCCCACGATTGAGTGGCCTAGGGATCGTCCGAATTTTTAGAGACGGCTTTACCTTTAAATATGGCAATGCTGTAGCCAATGAAGTTCTAACTGAGGTTCGGCTATTGCTGTTACCTTCCTGCCATGATCAGAGCTTTAATTGCTCAATAACATCTTATCCATACATTGTCCTCTACAGATAACGGGGAATATGAAAAGCATTCTTGCTTCGCCCCTTTAAGCCAGTCCTTATAAGGACATCAGTGAGTGTGTTGTCCAATACTTCATGTAAAATCAAATCATTCTTGTTGATTTTCAGTAATATATAAATATAATATAATAAAGTGCTATCTTTATTTATTTAAAGTGCTATCTTTATTTATTATAAATATGAATAACGTGCTGTCTTTATTTATTAGCGCATAAAGTATTATATTTATTTATTTATTAGCGCATAATATTTGTTGAAATGTTGATCATTTTTCTGAAGAAGTTGAATGTAGATTTTAGAAGTTGATTGTAAGCTTATGCTAGAATATTATAACTGTGCATTTCTTGGATAAAAATTGCTTCGTTAAAGATCATGGAAAAATAGGTCAACAGACAGATTTTTCCCGACTAGGAGTCAACAACAGAATTGCTTCTGTGTAAAAGATAGTGCCCCTATCAGGGAGGATATGGAAGCGAACTTTTGTGTGACTCGTTGACAAAATCCGGGTTATTTTTTTCTTCAAAATATTTTTTTTTCTTTTCAAAAATCGGATCTCTCAAATATTTCAACAATTAAGCACTCATATTTTGAGTTTTTTAGTTAATTTTCCTTGTAGCCACTGCATTTTCATTTATCTTAGCAAGAGCGATTTTTTCCCAAGAGCATTTCCACGGTTTCAATCATGCATGATACGGACGGAAGCAACTATTAACGCAATGTGCCAATCTTCTATCGGAAAATAAGGATAATTATATTATGTATTTCTAAATGCCATTTTTTTAAACATTGAGGAAAGGAACCAAATTTCCGAATCCTTTATTACATTATTGAATCGGGTTTGAATTCCTCGTACAACAGCGATTATTGTGCTTGGTCAGCCGTGATCACTTGCAAAGATTGCGATTCACGGTATTAAGTTTAAATGGGATTTTGGTTTTTCTACACGGAAAGATTTTCAGCTCTGGTGACCACTTACGTAAGGAATTCAAATGTGAAATTGCCAGAAAAGTAGATCCGTTTCAAGTAATTGGCATTCGCTACTTATACTGTCTTTAAATAAAAATACAAAATAAACAATAGTAACTCTTGCGTGTTTTCCATTGGTACTGTATGTCATTATTTATGATAAGTGTAGTCAGGTCTTAATAATAAGCAAAACAACAAAAAAAAGTTGCAAAGAAAGCTTTTACAAACGTATTCTAAGAAGATAGACACATATTTCTTCTTCTTTTTTTTTTTTGAAGATATTACATATAATTTTGAAAATGATTTGCTTTCTTAAGTCTAAGCTATTTCTGTCCTTAGAAGAAAGTGATTAATACAGCCTTTATTGTTTATTTTAGGGGAAAATAATCCTAGTTTATGTAACAAAAACATATTTATGCCCTAATCGACCTGAATCATTCTGTAAACCATTCAATTGTAGATTCATATTTCACGACTTCAGCAGTAATTAGAATAAATAAATGAATAAAATATTCTTAAACAGAAAACTAGATATGTTATTGCTATCTCTCTTTCTTAAACACCAATAGAGGTGTCTAACAATTATTTAATACACCATTTACTTTTAAAAATAATTTAGAATAAAATAAGCTTAAACATTTAATTAATGATTTTACCGTGAGATGCGGTGATTAATGCCCTTGGAGGTAATGGATAGCAGTGCTGTAGCTTATGAAGTTCTAACTGAGGCTCAGCTATTGCTGTTACCCTTGTGCCATGATCAGAGCTTTAATAGCTCATAACATCTTATCCCTACACTGTCCTCTACAGATAACGGGGAAGATGAAAAGCATTCCTGCTTCGGCCCTTTAAGCCAGTCCTTATAAGGAATTAATGATTTTACTTTTAAAGTAGTAAACATCGTCATTTTGGGAACAGCAAAATCGTTCAACCATACTGAGAGAACTCATAAACCTTTTATTTAAATACCTGAACTGCAATAAAACGAAACTAGAACAGCGACATTACTCAGTAGTAAAATTTATTACTCAGTAACATCAAAATAAGAAAATGTCCGCAATATCAAGTTCAACTTAACAGCGAAATCATTTAGTAATACACCATGTAAACACAGACACAGTTTGTCTCCACACTATTGTCTTTATAGCTATTAGCTAACGTTGCATTTTTAATTCATTTGTGCTGTTTGAACTAGGAAGGCATATTTTACACCAGTAACTAGCTGCTGTAGTCTCTCTCTCTCTGTCTGTAAGACCATCAGAAGTTCGTTTACATAACAGAGAGGAACAACTCTCAGAGCCCACTGTCTGGAAGTGTGGTCATCATGAAAGAATACGAGCAGACTTGTTTATTGGTGACCTACTTCCTCGTGTAGGTCACACTGCCCTTCAGCTGTTAAAAGAAAAGCTGCCATTCGCTTCTCATGGAAGGAAGTAAATCCCGCTACGATTTAATTTACAGTGTTAGGGAACTGCTAGATTTAGTAGAGCATGAGACTCATGAAACAGTATCGTCTTTTCTGTAGTAATTACTTCATTTATAGTTCGCAGAACTACGAGGAAGATTGTTTGCTCAGGGAATTTGTGAATATATTTGTGTTAGCTGTGTAGTCCAAGATTTTGTCTCGATAATATAGCGTACTTTATCTTAAGGTAAGTGAATAGTTTTAAAATAATTTGTCAAGTTGTGGTCTGTGCTGGTTCATTGCTCTTTTTTCATTGTAACAAATAGTTTTAATTTTATACTGAAACCATCGTGTTTAAGATTTTCTAAAAGTGTTGATAAACTGTCAGTAGTATTCGAAAAGTAACCAATATTATAAAGAGAGCTTTGTTAAGCAAACTATCTCAAAATCACACGATGTTAGCTATCTGACATACCTTGCTTTCCACGTTCCTAACTTCTATATCAGTTACTAAATAAATTTTTGTACTAGAACTAGAACTTTACTGTCTTTAAGGGTAAATCATAATGCTTTTAATCCCTGCTATCTGATAAGGTTACTCTGTAGGGAGAAATTTATGAGCTACGTGTTCAGCCCGAGTTGGGCAAGTTATAGGTCCTGAAAAGGAACTAGGATGGCCTTAGGTCACATATATTTGCATAATTCCAATTTATCATAATTTGCTGCTTGTTGAACTAATTCATTTGGGTGTGAGGACGATTTCGATAAGTACTTTACTGCTAGAGATTGCAGGAAAGAGTAGATATAAGGGACATTTGTGTCTCGATGAAGTTGAACATTTCTGATGTACCATGGTGCATTTAAGATCATGCGTAAGCATTTGTTTTGCAGTCTAAGGATATTTGAGCTTGAAGTATGGCTCCAAGCGGGGGATGCATAAGTGATAATGGGGCGAATCATCAACTGGTAAAGGATCAGTTTGATTTTAATGTTCAATTTGCTGTTCCTACTGATAAGAGGATAGATAGAGCTGAGCGATGACTTTTGATGCCTTTGCACATGAGGATTTTGTATGCGGGTTGAAGGTTAGTTTTCTATCTAGCAGTACACCGAGATATTTGGCTTCTGTTAATTTTAAATTTAAAAAAATATAATATATACTATACATTATTATTTCTAAAATTTAATTTATAAATTGCGTAAAAGTATCGTGATATTCATCACGTAATTCTCTCAAAAGAGATAGAATACTGTATAATGTGGTTTATTTTAAAGAAGAAAATAACTATAGTTATTTAAATTATTTTTCCTCGATAATGCTTATACATATAGTCATAAAACTCGTTTTGACGTAACTATTTCTTTTAATAATAATATAATAGATTTGAAACTATAATAGAACGAAGTCTCTTTATCATCGAAAATTAAAGGTTGACAATGAATTTTAAACTGAATTTTAATACAATTGATTCAATGCGCTCATTTATGTGTTGCATTCTTTACGGGATTTGAAAACTGCATAAAAGAGAAAAGAAGCTTCCTTCTCGACGAAGAGGAATTTTTTTTAGGGGGGGGGGGGAATTATTCCAGAAAGGAAAAACTGCCTTCAAGGCTAGCCTCTGGAATTTCTGAATACAAACGCGGAAATCAGGGAGGAAAGATACATCAGAAACATATTATTTGGGAAGTGAGGTGTAGAGGTAAGGAACCAGAAGCATGCAGATACAAAAATGATTGATTTAGATCGCATTAATGATATAGCATTGGGCTGAAAGAAAATATTATCGAGTAACTATATTTGTACATACGAAAAATATACAGTGTATTAATAATATAATATTATCTTTGAGATATTTTTATGCTTTCCGTTCACGAAAGGTTGTGAATTTATAAGTACCGTGCAGGCTAAGGGTTTTTGAGTTAATTATTTAAAAACATATTTTGTTTATTAATTTTATGTATTCCAAAAACATAGATTGAAAGCTATAATCAACTTTAGCAAGCTATTATTATCTGCAATATAATTAAGAAGATGTTCTTACACCAAGTAATTAAATTCATAACTCATCTAAAGAAATTTTTCAAATAATTCGTTTTAGCTAACAAAACACTTTTATCAAAATAAATAAATAAATAAATAAATAAATAAAGTAATAAAGACGAAGTTGAAAGGAATAATCTTGATACAGAATGTGTATATACCTGCAGTGTTTTTCAGAAAGGCAAACGGAAAGGGATATCACCAGAGCCCTTAATATAGCTAAAGTATGTTGACATGTGCAAGGATACTGCACTTGAATATCATAATGCTTGTTTTTTTATTCTTTTTCTCTTCCACCTGTTCTTTAGAATGTGATAACTTGACCTGAAAGCTAGAAGCCAGTAACCTAGACAGTATAACTTGTTTGTTCGATAATAACTAGTTGTGTTGCATAGATAATTATACTTTTCCTGCTGACCTTCTCGTTAGAGTCAGAAGGTTGTTAGCTAAGCACAGTTAAATAATGGATCCGCTAACATAACTGGTTTTAATGGTGAGCTAATAAAGTTCTGGCTGAAAATGTGCAAATGATTTTAGATATTTTTATAATAATCTGCATAAAATAAATTTTCCTTAGAATTACTTTATTTTTAAGAATTTATTTTGTATTTTATGTCTTGTGTCAACGTCAACCCAAGGAAATATCCATACTGTGATTATAAAAATAGGAGAAATCACAGTCATCAATGTATACAAACCTCCGAGTGTGGTGTGGCCAACACATGTTTTAGAGACTCAAGCCTACCCTTCAATTTATATAGGAAACTTCAACAGCCATCATGAAACTTGGAAAGATAGAAATGATCATAACTACCATTTGATCCTTGAAGCAAAAGATAGGGGTACCTTTAAGTGTGCGGCCTGGAATCAAGAATACAATCCAGATTTGTGTTTCGTTTCTAAGGGTATTAACGGAGAGCCATTGATGTCTAAAAGAAAAGTCTTGGAGGACTTTCCCCTTAGTTAACATCGACCTGTGTTCATCGAAGTGGGATTGCAAGTACCGTTGATCTCTTTTCCTCGCTCTCGCTGGAACTGCGGCAAAGCAAACTGCAATGCCTTTACTGAAGATCTGGACAAATGTCTCGGTTGGATACCACCCCCAGCTAGGAACTATAGCCGATTTGTAAATGCTGTTATTACAATTGCCAAAAAATATAGGTTTCAGAAAAGAGTATATTCGGGAATGGGATGAAGGAAGCGAGACCCTCTATCAAGAATTTCTGGATAGCGGAGACCAAGAAATTGACGATGAATTATTGCTTAGCCTCAATGATGCTCGTCGGCTCAAGTGGATAGAGACTGTCAAGTCTGTGGATTTCAAGCACTCTAGCAGCAAAGCATGGGGTTTGCTACGAAAACTGGGCGATGTTTCTCAAACAGTACGCCAAGAATTCAAAGTGTCTTCTAATCAAGTTGCAAATCGAATACTATCATTATCCAGAGCACCCCGGAATAATAGCCATGACACTGAAGTTAAAAGAGATGTGCAACCAAGAATCTTGTTATTCTCTCGCCTTTTTTTGTTACCGAAGTGTCGGATGCATTGGAAGAAATGAAGCTGGGTAAGGCTCCGGGGTTCGATAAATGCACCCTGAGTTTTTATGCCACTGTGGTAAATATGCACGTGTTTGGCTATCAAAGTTTTATTTTGATATTTTACAAACTGGACATCTACCTTCAGAGTTTGAAAGATCAAAAATAATAGCTATTTTGAAGCCAGGTAAGTCAAATGAGCAGGTCGAGACTTATCGGCCAATCGCTCTGTTAAGCACGTGCCTCAAATTATTGGAGAGACTTATAATGAACAGAATAGGTCCAAATATATTGGAACCTATACCTATTAAACAGGCAGGATTCAGACCAAACAGAAGCACTACAGATCAGGTCCTATCTCTAACTACATATATAGAAGCAGGCTTTCAGCAGTGATTTAAGACGTCAGTTGCTTTTATAGACCTCACTGCCAGCTATGATACGGTTTGGAAGCAGGGCCTTATTTATAAATTAGTTAAAGTCACACGATGCAAAACAACAACTGCGCCAATAATATGCTCAGTAATAGGTCATTCAGATCATTATGGGAACTAAAATAAGTGGATGCAAATTACTGATTAATGGGCTTCCCCAGGGTTCTGTCCTCTCTCCAATATTATTCAACTTATATATCGCCGATATGCTGGACACTGCTGTATATCCAGAAAATTTGCATATGCAGATGAATGGGTTCTGGCAACAAGCAGTGACTCAGTAGAGACCACAGAGGCAACACTGACGACTGACCTGGACTCTCTTGACATATATTTCAAGATTTGACGTCTTCAACCGAATACCAACAAGTCTGAGACCTGCTGCCTCCACCTTAATAATAAATTTGCCAACAGAGAACTTCAGGTTTAACTAAATGGACATCTTCTCCATCATAACAGTACCCCAAAGTACTTGGGAATAACCCTCGACAGGTTTCTGACATTTAAAAAACACCTCATGAACACATCGGCTAAAATCAAGACCCGAAACAATATAATTCAGAAACTGACCGGAACATCTTGGGGAGCCTCTGCAACGACGCTTAGCTCTCGGCCTTGTATTTTCCACCGCCGAATACGGAGCGGGGATGTGGTTTAACAACGCACACACCCAACTGGTTGACAAACAGATCAATAACACCATGCGCCTAATTTCAGTGTCAATTAAGAGCCCCCTCCTACAGAATGGCTCCCTATTTTAAGCCATATTCCTCCCCCACCGTTGAGAAGAGCAAACGCCTTATGCAGGGAGTATAGAAAGATCCAGGAAAACCCCTATCTTCCAGTGTATAGAACTGTTTCAAATCTAACAAATAGGTGGAAATCGATATATCCTCCTGTTAGTACTGCTATAAGGCTGTTGGAGAATAATTTTGACATCAATCAAGAGTAGAGACGCCAATGGGAGTCGTTTGCAGGTCCAGACTTGCAGAACCTTCCACGCATAGAAGAACAACCACCTGGATATGACCTTCCACGCAAAACTTGGGTTATCCTAAACCGGCTAAGGTCTAACCACGGTCGATGTGCAGACATTTATTACGTGTCAGAAAATTCGATCCCCACAATGTGACTAGAAGTGAGAAGCAGCAGACCATTCTCCAAGAATGCCCACAGAGAGCATACGAAGAAGAGGAACAAGATTTCCTAGTTCCAACATCCGCAACCATCGACTGGATTAATAACTTGTAACATCTGACTGACCGAAGCATCTTAATTTCTCGTATTTGTAATTTTTACTGGTGCTGTTTGTATATATAATGTGTTTGTGTTACATACATATATTTAGAGATGTCGAGTTTAGACTTTTTATATATATACATGCTTATTTTACATTCTAATTTTATACATATTTTTATTGAAATAAGAGCGCCAAAAGGCTTCACTTCGACGATGCACAATTATTCAAATTAAGTGGATATTGAATCCAACATTATTTCAAAGCCGAACAGAGAAACTATTATGTCGTGTCGAATATAGCAACTATAAAAGTTTCGGCGGATCCAAGCGTGAGCAAACCTTCATGACAGGAGTAACTCGTAGTAAAGGTTGGGAAATACTAATGATAGTGATCGACGCTTGCTCCACTTTTAGTACGAGTTGCCCCTGGCCTGAAAGGTTTGCTTACGCTTGGATCCGCCGAAACGTTTATAGTTTCTCTATTCGGCACGACACTCTTGTAGTTTCTCTATTCGGCTTTGAAATAATGTTGGATTCAATATCCACTTAATCTGAATACTTATTTTTATATTTCTTATCTGCACTGTATATGTTTCTTTTCCTTGCGATGTAATAGCCATACGATAAATAAAGAAATAATTTGAAGAATGCGTTTCTCTATAATTTTTTTCTGATTGCATTATGAAAATGGATATGGCTAATAACTAGGAAGTACATTTGTAAACATCTACAAAGACTCACAGAAAAAAGTTCAAAACATTTTAAAACTGACAGCAGATTGTAGAAGGGATGCATTATCACATATGCAGTTCACTGTTTCGTATAACGTACAGGTGATTGTTGGTGTAATTAAGTTCTGAATGACACCCAAAATTCATACAAAATGAAATGCTGGTTACCAAGGATCGTAAAAATGGATCTGAAGCACTGTCTATTAATTACTATAAAAACTTCTCTTATAACCAGCGTAAACACTTCAAAGACCTTGGAAGCAATGTCACATCAAACGAAGGGGTGAGTTGTCTCCTTTCTCTTTACACAAAAATCATGAAATAGATTGGTCCTTAGTGCCTATTTACACTAATTCCATTAATCTGCCAGTGTTATACGAGGTGTTTTATATATTACAAAAGAGATATCTGGACTGAGAAAGCAGTCTGTTGTAATTTTTGTTGCTATTTTTCTCTTGATTAAATTGTTATATGTTTCTTTTAAAAAAACAAGTCTTGGCTTTGCTTTCTACAAATTGTCACTAAGAATGTAGTGAAGATTTGTAGAATATCATTTTTTGACATCATGTTTGAACATCAAGTTGAACGTCATGTTTGTTAGAACTTTGAGAGAAAAATCTTAGTAGTATTCAAATTTTACCGTATTTAGTAATTATCCATTTTTGTTCCTCATTCATAATTAATTTTACCATTAACTAATTTTATAATTAATTAATTAATTGTGCCCTTATTTACATTCCTGATTGTGAAAACAGCAAACGAAAGCAAGAATCATCTTCTATTTTTCTCTGAAAGGGAGATCGCTTTTTCTATCACTCCAGAACTTCGTTTGTCTTCTTTAATACTCACGTGGGATTTCATTTTAATTACACTTAAAAGTAGTTTAACTATTTAAATTTATAAGATGTAGAAGTACATTAGCAATGATCCGAGTAGTGCAATAAAACTTCTTAATTAACAAACTTGTGTCTGTGGCTTTAGGCAATAATTCCCTCAGCTGTCTGAATTTAATGTCGACATTGCACAAGACAGAACCCCCTTATTCTCTTTGCAATCAGCCTTAACAAACAACACGAACCGCATCCTTCTTGCGACCTTGTTTTCTTCTTTACTGGAGATCAAGGGTAAAAGCGTAAAAAAAAAAAAAAAAAGAAATTCATCTTATTATGTATGCTGCTTTACATCTCATTAACATGTAGGTTCATTCACCGTAACGGAAACTAATAACCAGTTTACTTACAACGTAATAAACCCCATGTTGCTTTTTTTAGTGCACAAAAAGTTCATATATACTTTTTTATGCACTAGAAACACAGTTTCACTTTTTTGTATACAACAACGTTACAAACTAAATGGGTGAATGGAAATTATTACTATTATTATTTTTTTTTTTTGGATAGATGGGCGAACAAGAATGCTTTTCATATTCCTCGTTATCTGTAGAGGACAACGTAAGGATAGGGTGTTATTGAGCTATGAGCTCTGATCATAGCATCAACAGCAATAGCCGAGCCTCAGTTAGAACTTCATTGGCTACAGCACTGCCATCCATTATCTTTCCTGGGTAACCCATTTTTGTCGCCTCGTACGACAATCATGGGCTAGTGGAGCTATTCTTATCCCGGCCACCACACGGGGGGGGGACTCTGAATGGGAATATGAAATACAAACATGTATTTCATATTCCCTTTTGTGTTTTTTCAGAATGGTTTATAATCCGAATTATTTTATAAATTGTGTATTCTAATTTTTTCATATATATATATTTTTTTTAGACATTTTCTCTTAATTTAATATACGGATGGAAGCAACTATTAGCGCAATGTGCCAATCTTCTATTGGAAAATAAGGACAATTATATTACTTATTTCTAAATGCCATTTTTTGAAACATTCAGGAAAGGATCCAAGTTTCCGAATCCTTTATTACATTATTGGATCGGGTCTGAATTCCTCGTACAACAGCGATTATTGTGCTTGATCAGCCGTGATCACTTGTATGAAAATTGAGATTGACGGTATTAAGTTTAAATGGGATTTTGGTTTTTCTACACGGAAAGATTTTCAGCTCTGGTGACCACTTACGTAAGGAATTCAAATGTGAAATTACCAGAAAAGTAGATCCGTTTCAAGTAATTGTTAGAAATACGAAATAAACAAATGTAACTGCCTGTTTTTTGACATTTGTTTCATTAGAAGCCGAGTTATAGTTGCAAGAGTGACAGCGTGTTTTGCCGAACGGACGGTCGTCAAGATATTCATGCCGTACGCGACGAATTCTCGCTATCAATCGCTTCAAAACTTCGATATAAAACTCATCATTGACTGTTTCACCAGGCGGAACGAAGTCTTTGTGGATAATGTCCTCCCTTGGAATCGTAGAAAACAAATCAGCATTGTCTTTACTTTTGACTTCTCCAAGCCACTTTTTTTTCGGATGTCCCTCTTCTGGTGGTCTCCACTCAGCACTCTGGTGGTTAGTTTCGGGCTAATACTCAAAACACCACGTTTCGTCACCAGTAATCGTTTCAAGGAAGTTTGAGTACTTACGAGCGGTTTTAATGTTGCAGTGTTCAATTCGATACATTTTTTGTCGTCGGTCAACTTGTGGGGAAGAAATCGCGAATTCAATTTACGAAGGCCCAAACTCTGGTCAAAATGGTGTATGCAGTTGATTGTAGAATCCCCAATTCATCTTCAATCAATCTCACGGACGATTTCGGGTTGTCTTTGATGAAATCACGCACGTTTTGGATGTTAACTTCGCTCAGTCCAGTTTTTTGACGGCCTGGCTTTTCGTTGTTCTCAAGCGTCTCACGATCACTTTGAAATCACTTAAACCACTCGTACGGGATAAGCATTCATCACCGTGTGCTTTTTGAAGCATTTGATGCGTTTCGGTAAAACTTTAACCAAGTTTATCACAAAAGTCAATCGCAGTTCTCTGTTTGAAACTCATTTTCCAACCGTTCGTCAAAACACACTGTCACTCTTGGCACGATAACTCGGCTTCTAATGAAACAAATCACATAAACAGCTGACAAAACACTAACGAAGGTAGATACAACAGGTGGCGCCACTAGTTTCTTCTATTTTCGAAAAGTTCGGTTTCTTTTTAGACAGAGGATATATTAGTTTATATAACAATTTTATTGCTATTTTATTCCTAATTATAATACCACCCATATAAAGGACCCAAACTTCCAGGTAGAAAATGTGTATGTAACAGTTTCCAGTTGCAGTTACATATAATGGTAATACAATAGGGAAGTAATTCGATGTATCAATCCCCAAACCCTCAAACCTTGTGAAATATCAAAGACCAAATCGTTTTACTTGATTTAAGCTATATTCAAGTTGTTCCTCATAATTATTGTCATATTTTGAGGGAAGTTCCCCTTATGGTTGGTAGGTTGGAATTAACCTTAATAACTAATGCTGTTGCAGTAGACCTCGCTTTTACTGCAACAGTAAAAGCGAGGCCTATTCTATTATGTAAATTTTCTATTATGCTTGTATGAAATATAGCGATTGAGATGTGTATCCTCAAGAGCATATAACCGAGAAATAAAAATTGGTATGAATCGTTGAAAGAAGATTCAAATCTTCAACAAGTGTCTACTACAAGATATAAATAAACTGACAAACTAGCATAAAAAGGAACCTACAAACTGAGGAATTTATCAAAATGGAAGCAAAGAACTACCGAAAAAGATGACACCGAAGAATCTAACTCTGCCTCAGCTCTACTTTAACATTACAAAGAATTACAGAGATTTCTGAAAAAAAAAAAAAATGGAACAATGATTCAGATTTTGAACATAATGGAGATCAAAAGGCTTAGTCACGGTCAGGAACATTTTCCATGCTACAAGAATATTTATTCAGAAAAAGAAAACACTCCTTAATTCAGACGAAAGTACAAGTAGATTTAAAGTAGCTGTAAATAGCGACTCTTGTAACATTTTCCCTTTAGCATGATTACAAATGTATTATTTCATTACTTAAGTGCCATTTCAGTACGGTTTAATATAATTCAAGCTGTATTTCCAGCAATAACCTCAATTCATGACACTGAGTCTATGTGAATTTAAGTTTCGATTTACGACGGCTCGTTTAACGACGTTTCCAGGAACTAATTAGGTAGTAAAATCTCGGGTGAGGGTCCATTGTAACTGCATGTACTCATTGGCTGTTTTTTTTATTTCCTGTTTTTGTATGATGAAAAAAAAATCTTCTAATATACTTCTGATATATTTCGAATTCCTTCATATATTAGCAGGGGTTCGAACCCATGGTAGGACAATGACATGGCAAACGATCTTCATCCAGTAATTGACCAACTAAGAAACAAAGTTGCCCGAAACTTAAATCGAAATATCTGCATAATTAATTAATTACAGTTTAGTCTATATTTCTTCACTTTGTTTATAATTCATAATAATAGTAATAATAATTATTAGTAGTAATATATAATACCAGTGGTATTTCAGATAATTGTCAAATAAAAAAACAGTGCTGTTGAATTATTCTTGATGTATTCTAAAATTAAATTCTCTTCCCAAGATAGTTTTTACAGTTTTTCCCACGCTCTGAGAGAATGCTGTGATGTTGAAATTCTACAGGGGAAGACATAAGGAGGGGATTAAAATACCTACATCAGCAGGAGGTGGCTGCTTGACAAGGAAGATTCGTTAGTCTTAAAATCTTCTTCCTGCTTTTATCGTGATCTCGGTCAAATCTAGTTTCCATCGTATGACGAAAGTGCCTATCTGGAGATGTTCGAAAGAATTTATCGAAAACAACAACAGGTGACCTTTAAAAAGATTCCGTTTTTGGAATCGAGTATTGCATAAATGGGTCGAAGTCATCATTTACTAAATTTCGCAATATTCTGTCTAGCGTTGTTTTTAGGAATAAAACCACGATATTTTTTCGTCCAATTATCAAGGAAGAAATCTAGGATGATAAGATACTAGATTTTATTTTATTTACTTATCTTTCATGCATGATATAATAACAATTGAAATATTTAAAAAAAAGCTGTCCTTTTTATTTAAAAAATGCATAAAAGTGATACATAAATTGGAACCTTTCTTTAATTTAAGAATATCAATGAAAAAATTTAAGAAAACAAAATGAAAAAGTTTCTAAAAGGTACTAATCTTCAGACTCAACGTACAACGTTTCGGTTTTGCAGCTTCAACGTGATTAAATTCTTAGTGAGATTGCGTATATAAATCACTAGTAACGTTAGAGTGAATACTAATTTTCCCCTCTATGCAGATGCTGGCGGCTACAACACCACAGTACTGCCTAAACAGCTTTACGACTTAAAGCTAGATCACAGGTGAAGGTACAGGAGTTTTCCCTGCTACAACCCTCAAACAGGAAAATCTGTCACATAAACGCAATCAGTTAAATAAATCTTTTAATGCCAATGTTTTTACCAAAAGGAACCCTTTTGGCACTAACTAACTAACTTTGGAAAATCGGTAGGCTACCAAACTTTAGCCTTAGTCGTCGTTGAGTTCAGAGTGACAGCACAGAATACAACCCCTGCACTCTCCTAAACTTTAATTCAACTCTATAAATTCACTCTTATTTGGTAAATAAACAACAAAATGCAATAATAGTTGTTATCGTCGGTCTTTAACGTGAAGAGTTAGTCTAAAGTAGCAATAAGAACCTGACAAATTAGCCAAATTTATATTTATACGTGTACTACTTTTTCTTCTTCTTCTTCCTAACATGGAATTTAGGCCAAGTGGCCTGTTCCGGTCTCATGCCATCTTTTTCTTGGTCTTCCGATTCTTCTTTTTCCACTTATTTTATATCTGTATAATATTTTTAGTAGTCTGCTGTTGTCCATTCGATTTAAATCTTCTGGCCATTATTGTTTATACTGTTTTATGTAGTAATTAATTGGTTTTATTTTCAGGGATTGTAAGATTTCTTCATTTGTTTTGTGATCCCACTTGGTATATCCAGCTGTTTTTCTGAAGAACTTCATTTCTGCTGTTTGAATTCGTTTTTCATCTTTCCTTTTTATGGTCCATGTTTCGCTTCCGTATAGTGGAGTTGGTTTTTACTAGACATTATTTAGTCTGATTCTACTGTGTTTTTTGTACTAGTACATTTACGAGCACTTGGATGTACTCGTAAATGTTAAGAAGCGTGTTCAAGTTGGCTTTATGTTTGGGAGGGAGAAACAAGGACCAGCAGATTAAAATACACTTACAGGAACACCATAAAACGAATTAACTCAATGATAAAAAAAAAGATGAATAATACACTGAATTAATTATAACTAGCCAAACCGATATGCAGATCACAAATTCGTCATCCTTTACTTTTTCAATACCTATTAATGCACACAGTAATGATATCATCGACATATTCAATAATGCCACATAAGTGTCATTCTATACGTATTAATAATGTTTCCCAGTTATTTATTCTTAATTGTCTTATCATATTTCTAAAATTATCTTTTTGAAATTCAACCACTTAACAGAAAATGTATAATTTCTTTCCTTAGGCTTAACTCTCTTTCCAAGTAAAATAATCGCTATAAAAGATAGTTCTAAGAATTAATGTAGTTCATTGTTAATTTCTCTGATGTTGTGAAATCCAAGATCTTATCTCCTCTAGTATGTTCCTATACGTATTGCTTTGAATAATAATTTATGGTCTTACAAATAAGGAATTCATCGATGGTTTGAGCAACCATTCTTTCGACATCTTTCATGTTTTTTCTTGAATATGACGATGTGTATACATGTCAAAACTTTGCTTCTTGATATGTTGGCAGTGAGCTCCTTCAAGCATCAGTTGTGACCAGTTTCTTCCTAAATATTTGCAAGTATTAAAGGAATAATAAAAATGTCAATGAAAATGAAATCCAGGTAGTTTATGGTGGTCTACTTTTAAATCATTCGAAACAAAAGTATCAAAATAAAATTATTTGGCCAAAATGCTATTTGTAGGATACGCTTAAATTTTATATTCCGCCAATGTTGAGATTCCCCCCCCCCCTTCTCTGTAGTATTTGTCTTTCTATGCATCATACTATTGCTTTTATGTTCGGTTCACTTCTAAAAAGTTAGTGCAAAAAATATTGATGAAATTTTTCTGGGTTTTCAGGGCATGAAAAGCAATTATTGGTATTGATATTCAAGGAAGCGTGTTCCACATCTGCATAATTCACCATCGTTTTGTTTTCTTCTTTCATTGCAGAGACTATTAATCTGTCCCTTATGAATCATAACCTCATTACGATCCTATATTATCCTGACCTGTAAAGTTGGTTTTTATCCAACTGTCTATTTTTTTCTCGTATTTTTATAATAAATATTCATTATAGAAATCGCTGGTTTATTTCCTTCATGGAATTTTATTGCTGTGTTAAAAAAATGGAGATGTGTTAAAAGCTTTTTATGGGGAATAAAAGGATATTATGATTGCATGAGAAGCACTGTCGAATGGTGTGAATGATAGGTTAGTATTTGTTGATACTTGAACTGAACTTACAACTACAAGGAAGTGATTATTTTTGTTCTTCTTCGAGTTTGCCACTTAAAATTGTAGGCCATACGGATGCTGCTGATATGTTCTTTCTTGACTTACAGAAACACGCAAGTCTTATTCAACTTTGAGAGTATTTGTCGTTACACTGTGATATTTATAGTTGTCTAAAATTATATCGGTCACTGTTATTCTTTGGTGGATGGACTGAGTCCTTGACTCTTAATCCCTACATCTGGAATAGCCGCTTTGAATGGTAGGTGGTGGGTAGAATTCGGCCCGCTTCTCGTGAGTTTTTGGTGTTGCTAACGATGTGTCTGCTAGAATGGAATTCGACCTTCTGTAATTTGAGTAATCTCAGGGTTGCAATTAGCAGCTTGATGGATTAATTGGTAGTCGTAAAACACTTTTCAGCGGTAGTTTTTAGGCCGGAACGTATATCTGGTATCTTGGCATCGTGATGAAATTGGTTCCCGACGAACGAGGGAGCGTTCAGTGTCATCCTTAGTCATTTATTTTGGATTATTTGTAGCTTCTTGATATTCCTTTCAGTACTATGTCCCCAGGCTGGTGAAGCGTTTTGTAAAGCAGAATCTGTTGTTCATATTTAAGTATCGTATCCAAAAGTGGAGGCTTTAATCTAGTTGAACTCCTAAGTATTTAGCGGAGGTTTGTGAGGTTATAAGTTTGTTGAACATATGTACAGTTTCCAACTGATTTGCTGTTCTGCTGGAGAAGAATACTGCACAGCTTTTTATATAATAAAAAGGAAAAAATTAATAAAAAAAAAGGTGTAGGGATAGTTTTGAGGGAATTGCATTTTTTTTTCTGGTTTGGGAATTAGAAATAAATCTGCTAGTTTCCATCGTGTAGGAAAACAAGAACCGTAATATTGCATTTTTAATGACTGCATGATGATTTTTGTAGGGGAGGGGAGAGAAGTTTGAATAGTTTGTTAGATATCCCGACTGGTCCTGAGTTTCCCAATGATTTGTTGCTCTTCGGATGGTGCTATGGGTGTAGTGTTGTTTAGAAGGTTGGCATTTTTGATTTCTGTACGTATCCGTGTATCTTTTCTATGAAGTTTGAATCTACATTTTTATAGTTGGGAGAGTGCACCGTTTTTCTAAACTATCTGCAAAAGATTGCGCTTTATCTGCATCATTGTAGGCAATTCCCCGTTCTCTGCTAATAGGGGGAAGGGGAGCCTGCAGTTAGTTCGGAGTGCTTTCATACCTTTCCAAAAGAGACTGGCCTTCAAATATTTCGGCGTTGAATTTTTTTTTTTATGCCATTGACTGTTGAGGAAGTCTTTTAGTGCATAACATATCTGATTTGTATCCCTGTTAAATGCTTGGCGATTATCCGGGGTCAGAGTTTTATGGTACCGGTATTTCCCCCCCCCCACACACCCGAATGAGCTGTTTAATTTTGTCGGGAAGCCAGTTTGGGAATGTGCGTGTAATTGTAATGTCAGCTCTGAGTTCTCTGTAAGAGAACTCAGAGCTGCTAGTATCTGAGTTTCTATAAGAATTTGTGGCATTTTCTATTTTTTTTTCTCTTCCAGTTGAAGCTATGATTGTGGCTGATCCAAGACTTTTTTGAAGAGCTGCAGGAATATAATTCCAATTAATGACGATGTTGTTATCTTCAGTGAAACTATGTGCGGTGCCTAACTGTAATAAAATGCGATTATAGTCTGAGCTGGGGTCATTAACTACTTGTATCTGACAGCACCACGGGGTCGCCTGTGCCAACGTAATGAGTAGGTTCTGCGGGCCAGTCCACTGCTATGTTCCTCATGACAGCGAATCTGTTCAGAATTTTGCCGTTGTTGTTGGGCAATCTGTTGTTCCAGGCTTTGTTATTAGCGTTCTGATTATCAGCGATTATTGCTATTTCACAAGTTCTTAATACTTCTTCTAGGTCGGAGTCAATAAGTTTTTTTGTTGGAAGGTTATATGCTGAGAAGACTTTAAGACTGCTTGAGTTTGCCATATGGATTTATATTTCAGTGGGTTCGAGGTTTTTGGTGAGGGGGGACAGCAACTTGATTATATCTCTTTTGATGAATATGGCGGTGCCTCCACTTCTCGCATCCAGTCTGTCATTAAGATTGGGGATGTAGTTTCTGATTCTGGGTTTATCGGCTGGGGAAAATGGTTTTTTTTTCTTTGACGAAGATGATATCTGCCTGATTTTGTGTAGTAAACTCTTGTAATTCTAGAATTTTGTTTTGTTCAAACCGTTTTCATTCCAGCGGATAATCTTTATTATCGTGGGTCTTGTATCTTTACTAGCCATTGAGAAATGCAGAGAGCATTCTTCTGCGCAGTTGGTTCTACTAAACTTTGCTACCCATGTGGTATTGTTGTTAGGTTTGCTTGTGTGTAGGACACTAGGTCGTGTTCATCTTGCTTTGGGAGTTGCTGTTTCTTTGGTTATTGTGAGTTCTGATGGGAGTACAGTATTTATTTCCAGCGGTGGATTTGTTGCAGTGTTACGCATAACTTGAGATCTTTGGTTAAGTGGGAAATAAGGACAGCCTCTATAGTTGGCGGGGTGGGTTCCTCCGCAGTTAGTACATTTTTCTGACTGTTCTTAGTTTTTTATAGGAAGCAATTGTATGCCTTTCTCCACATTTTGCGTATCTATATTCCCCCTTGCAGCAACGTTGGACTTGGCCAAACCGTTGGCACATATGACACTGTGTGATGGTGGTAGGTTTATGTTTTAGGGATTCTGTTTTTATAAGCAGGTCACAGACTGTTTCAAGCTTATATATGCGTGTTTCATCTTTACTGATTTCATGTGTGTGTGATATGGTGTTATTATCGAGGAATTTGGTAATTTCTCGGTAATCTGTAACTGTCTTGGGTAAAATACGTGCTCCTTCATCTGTATTTGTGGTTTTTGTGAAGGCTATATTCATGGTCTTGATTGATGTAGCTATAGCCGTCCAGTGCTCCTTTGCGTGAAGAATGACTTGGGGTATTCTTTCTTTGGGATTTCTGTTATTATCGGAATCCATAAGACTGGGAGTATCTATTAAGGAAGAATCTTTTTGAGCATTGCCATCCATTACCCTCCAAGGGTATATATTAATCACCGCATCTCACGGTCGATTCGTTTTTTCGTCTCCATCCATCTTGTCGCATGCATAGTCCTTATAAGGACATGCATAGATAGATTGTCGCATGCGTAGTCCTTATAAGGACATGCATTGATAGTTCTTAAGTTCTTAAAAGAACTGGGAGATGGACTGAGTCCTTGACTCTTAATCCCGTCATCTGAATGAAGAAAATCTGTGTGGATGAGGTGTTATTGAGCTAAAGCTCTAGTCATGGCTGGGTAACGGCAATAGCCGAGCCTCAGTTAAAGCTTCATTGACTACAGCATTGCCACTCGTTATCCTGGAAGTCCTAAAAAGGACTTTTCTCTCTCCCACATAGATTTTCTAAAAATTTAATAAAAAAATATAATTTATTTATAATTATTAAATAATAATAACAATTATTTAAATTTTTTATTTATATTTAATTATTAGTTAATGGTTATCTGTTTACTCTTGGCATTAATAATACTCATTTGGTACAACTCATTTCTCTTTCAAAAAATAATGGCAACTTATGAAGGTCACTTTAAGACGTCACGCACATCAGCACGTCAAATCACGTGATTTTTGACACAGATTGAAAAAGGATCAAAGATTTCATTTGAACTCCGGAGACTAAAAAGGCGCAACATACCTAAACTGAAACAATTTCCTGAGGGGATGGGGTTAACAATTGGAGCACAGATTCATCTTCTTCCCCCACACGTACGCACGACTAGGATGATAATACTGGGTAAAGTTGGTACCTAAGTTCTAGGTCACATTCAAGGAAAGTTTCTACCACTATTAGTTGCAATTTACTAGTTTTTATTTACATTTTTTAAAAGTTATACGAATACAACAACCAGGAAATGAACAAAACAGTTTTGTTTACTCTTTCACTTCAATCAAAACAAAGTCCATTATGTTTGGTTCGATATCAAGGCGTATGCCTGATCAGTTATCAGAGATGTCCTTCTTAATGAAATCGCCCAAGGAAATATTTCTTCAACATACATTCTGATGAACTCTTATTTAAAAAATACGTCAAGATTACGTCACAACCCGACCTTTTCTCTTAGCAATGAATTTTCTATATCTCTTGTGTGCATGTTTGACACCACGCACACAGAGATATAAAAAATTTAAAATTTATAGAAAAATTTAAAAAAATATATATAAAATTGTAAATATTATGAAATTATATTATAAAAGCATATGTGTATAACTTTTAATGATTTCTGCCATAGTGAGATGATTTATGATATATTTACACCAATTAAATATAATTTTTTTTTTCTAGAAAATGAGTCCTCATTCATCTCAGGTTACAGAAACGCTAACTATAACAAATGTAAAAAAAGAAGTCAAGCAAGCGTTAGTCTGGAGGAATATTGCAATCTTTACTTTCCTTCATAGTGGCGCTTTATATGGAATATATTTGATTTTTACTGAAGCCATGTTCAAAACCTTTCTGTTTGGTAAGTTAGTTAAATCGTCGAGATTATTTATTATCGAGTATCAAATATCAGTATTTTAGGGGGAAAAAAGAATCTGTAACACCTTTGTTTTTAATATATCAGTAAATAAATAAAACGTTATCTTTATAAAGATAATGAATATAAATTATGTTATTTTAAAAAATTGTTTTGAAACTGAAATAAAATGCAGAAATAAACTGTACACCATTTAAGAGCGAACCTAAAATTTTTATATTGTCAAGGAGAGTAAAACCATGAAGGGTATGAGGATGAATCAATCGACCGTGAAATGTGGTGATTAATACCCTTGGAGGTAATGGATGGCAATGCTGTACCAATGAAGTTTAACTGAGGTTCGGTTGTTGCTGTTACCCCCTTGGGCGATGATATTTGAGAGTTTTTGAGTTCGCTCTCTTAAGGTTTTTGCCTTAACGGAGCAATTTGAGTCTCCGGGGAAAGTGTTCTTCGGCACGGCCCGCTGAGAGGCTTTGTCGGTGAATTATTTTCTTCGGAATTTGAGCGGTTCTGCTCGGTGGTGGGGGAACCCGTCACTAAGTGGAACCAACGCTGAGATATGGACGGTCTTTCGCCCACTATGGAGTGGCCTAGAGATCGTCCGAATTTATTTGAGTTCACCTTTACTTAAACAGTCGGTGATTGATTCATTCAATCCAATACCCTTGGAGGGTAATGGATGGCAATGCTGTAGCCAATGAAGATTTAACTGAACCTCGGCTATTGCTGTTACCCTCCTGCCATGATCAGAGCTTTATTATTGATGAAATGATTATGAATGGGAATAGGATTTGGTCCTTTTTAGGACTTCCGGGGTAACCAATAGCAATGCTGTAGCTAATGAAGTTTTAACTGAGACTCGGCTATTGCCCGTTACCCAGCCATGACTAAATCCTTTAGCTCAATAACACCCCATCCACACAGATTTTCTTCATTTAGATGACGGGATAAAGAGTCAAGGACTCAGTCCATCTTCCAGTTCTTTTAAGAACTATTACTATGATTATTAGTTTGGCTGATCGGTAACTGTAGAATTCTGATGAAATGTTTTGTTTCAGAAGAAAGCTAACAAAAATATTTGCTTAATAATGGAATCGAAAATATATGATACAGAAAGAAAACCATCGAAGAAAAAATGACCTTTACCCCAACCTCATCTGCCTATAAAATAGATGAGGTTATTAGATTATCTTAGGGTTAAAAAAAACTAGTAAAAGGTACCCGTGTTAAAGAAGATAATATGTAACTGGCTCTCTGAGACGACTGCTTCCTCACCACTTCCGCTAGCCATGTTCATTCACTTGCTTGAGAAATAGAGATGAAAATTCTTGTAATGAGTAGCCTCAAAATATAATTCATTGAGTCAATAGGATTTCAAAATGGCTGCAGTATGTATACAATTCGAGGATTTGAATCCTTTAAGCAATACTGAGAGAGGATAAGAAGATTTCAGCAGGCGAAAAGTTTATTTTATTTGGAAGATTTCTTTATAAATAAGTATAAATATATATTTAATAAATAAATATAAATCAATAAATGACTCATTTTTTTGGGAGGGAAGTGGCGGAGAGCTTCAGATCTTCTAAGGGGTAGGCCTCTTCTAGTCTCTCATTCCCTGTTTCTTATCACCTTTACGGTAATAATTTGTAAGATCCCCTATCAGCAGCTGTACCTCTGTTTTCTAATTTCAGCATGTATTCTAAGATAACTGCAGGCCCAGATTAAGATGTTTTAGAGCTCGGGGCCAGACTAAAGTTAGAGTCCTCTTGATTCAAATTATTTTGCGTTTCAGTTTTAGCTATCCAGGTCACCGTATCCGCAAAGTGTCATTTATTTATTGATATTATCCAACACCAACAACACTTACAGACGGTTGAGTAGATTATTTTGATAGTCTATGGACATAATTCAGTACCTGAAAATGCATCGTTTTATTATTGCAAACCACACACACTATTCAGCTGATCACTGGGTAGTCTAACCGCGCCCAATATATCGACTAAATAAAATGACTGACCAGAACTGAATAAACATGAACAGATAATCCTCTAACAGGATGTGAACACAACATCGACCCATCCCGTTACTAATACTATAGCAATTGTATTCTTCATTTTGGGGTTTTAGTGAACAGCGATTCGAAAGCAGATTCCATACAGAAAGGAATCTTATTGCCTATAATTTAATTGTCATGCCGCTGTTGATGTAACGCTGACTCACCGCACAGAATGGATTAACTGTGATGTCGGGAAATAAACTGTTTCGTTTAGTGACCTTATAATAATAAACTTTAAAATTTTTTGATCTTAGAAAGCCTTAGGCGATTACTGTATATTCCCTTAATTAAGACCTGAGTAAATGAGACATTTATTTTGTCTGAAATGAGATAATAATTTTCTACTTCCTCCAGACCACTGTTATATGGAAAAAGATATCGATATTCTCCAAATGTAATGGAATGTGCTAATCCATTTAACACGCACGTAATTGAGATCCACAAAATCAAATTAATTTTTAATATTTATTTGGCATACCAGTTTAATATTAATAAGTACAGTAATGATTTATCAGCAGCTAACCACCAATTATAGTTTTTTTTTGTTAATTTTGCGTATATGCACGAAACATTATCCTTTTTAATAATTAAATAACAAAAGAAAAACTGGTTTATTAACATATTTTAAGTTTTTCTAAAACTAAATTAAAATATTAATTTTATTTTTACACGGTTAATAATAAAATATAATTTAAAAATATTATATAAAATAATGTAAATAAGACTCAAATAATGATAATAAATAATGGTTTTTAATTGAACAGAATTAAATGACAGACTGAAGTCATTTGAATGTAATTTCTTTTTAATGTAAATTTAACATATAACATATGTTATATATCTTATAACATATTTAAAATATTTATGCCAGTGAAATTTCAGTCCACAGTCTGTTTCGTTGGTCTGAACAGAAGAGTGAAATGTTCCCTGGTCATCCAACCAAGTCGGTCAAATGCCAACCAATTAGTTTGTTCCCATAAGCTTCATAATTTTTAAACGAATAATGTATTTTTCATTCGCTTATAAATGACACCGTAGTGGGGCGTACGCTTCAATGGTTTAGTAGTGTACATCTTGTCATCTGTATCTAATGAAGGTTCAGGTCATTCTTCAATACGAGGTTCATCGAATTTCTTATTGTATATTCATAAAGCTGTAGGTCAAGTAGTGCCATCGTAATAATTCCCAAGAGACGTTCACTGATGTCTTCATTAGGTCAAAGAATTCAAGTGAATCACTGAGACATAAAATCGAAAAGTTGATGGATTTGGAGGGAGAGATGCTATAATAGCACATATCATTAAATTATTTAGGTCAATTATCATGCTGCTTCATTAACTTTCAAGGTAATGAAGTACCACGCTCCCTTCTTAGTGAAGAAGAAGAAGAGATCATAATTGGTTCTATCGAAATATACAGCGAAATATTGTCACGTGTAAGGAAAGTCTTCTACATATCTCCGGGGGGGGGCTTGAAGTATTATTGCTAAATTCTTTTACCACTGACAACAATCAATTTAAATGCGTCCTTTCGAAGAGATCGAAGTGGGACGAAGACACATTCGTTTGAATAAGTGGTCTTTGATTGATCTTATCAGTTCAAGTGACAATCAAACTGTTTGCCTGAAGGATGTTAACAAACCCGTATTGAATACGTCGATTCATCCGTTGACAGAAAATAATATCCTTGTATAGTTTAAATTACAGGTAATTTCGGTTCCTGTCAAGCAGATTTCAATAATGGAACATTGTATTAGCGAAGATCCGAGTGAAATTTCTACGATACGGTGAGTGGTTTTCAGGCAGCTCAAATTCTACTCTAAGGCAAAACTTTTCTTTTTAAATTAGTCTTTATCAGTGTTTAGGTGATGTTTCATCCAATGCGCAAATTAATTTCATTCTTACATTTACGAAAGGATAAATGAGATTCAGTATCATGGAGTGTACCAAGAATGATAGTATAGATTGCCTTGTTAAAGTAGGAAGTGAGTTGAAGTGAGTTGATAGCAGCGGTACCGAGTGTTAGCCTTCAGGTAATGCGGTAAGTTAATCAGAGATGTTTTCGCAACGCTTAGAGTTGTGTATATGATCACTGTAATTTGGCTCTATCTCTTACTACAAGTTGTCAAGTAAATATTTAAATACTGAAGTAAGATAAAATATAAAATAAATGAAAAATTATTTTTTTATTCTTATTTTATATTTATTTTCTACACCGCTATTATACCCATTAAATATACTCATTAAATATTAAGGCTTCCAGAAGAAACTTAAATCTGGCGCCACTTTCATTGACCTAATATCTGCTTATGACACTGTCTAGATCAGGGGGCCTTCTCCTAAAACTAGGAAATATTATAAAGTGAAAAAAAAAACTTTACAACTTTTTGATTCTATTCTCTCCAACAGAAAGATCCGGGTCCATATTGGCGGAAAAAAGAGCAGGCCCAGATTCCTTCACAACGGTCTTCCTCAGGGCTCTGTGTTATCCCCTATACTTTTTAACATCTACGTGTATGATCTACCTCATCCCAGATCAAGCAAATATATGTATGCCGATGACCTAGCGATCTTACATCAATCCACCTCCTTTACCAACCTAGAATCAACCTTGAATACAGACCTGAACACCTTGGAATAGTACTTTAAGCGGTGGTATACTTGAAGCCAAATCCAACGATAACAGTGTCCTCAGTATTCCACCTGTATAATGCAGAGGCGAATCGACACCTCAACCTTTCCTTCTGTGGAAATATGGTAGAACACGAGCCTCACCCAAAATATCTTGGGGTGAGCCTGGACAGAAGCCTAACCTATAAAAGGCACATCATCAACCTCTCCAATAAAATTAAAACCAGAAATAATATCATTTCAAATTGTGCCCCTGTCTTGGAAAGAGGTACACACACTAACATTATAGACACCCAACTAAACTCTACCATGCGCACAATTAGTGGTGTAGTTCGCCCACCGATTAGAGATCCTTCGACACTTCTGCGCATCTCAGAAAAAGGAGAATCCATTCCGATAATAGGGTAATCAGTCCGTATTGTGGGATGAGTTGTTTATTATTACCGGTCGGAAAACTAACTTCTCTTTTATGATTATTGTAGTTAACTATGTTGCTTGTATAACAGTTGGAAAATTTTACCTATAAAGCACGTGATTTCGCGTGTTGGCGACCAATTCGGACGTCCTTCATTTCTTTCTCCCTTTCAGCATGAATCGACTATTCTTGGAAAGACGCGAAGCAGGGACCTACAAACGGTGGGCGAACTATACAGTGAGAAGCATCCCTCTCTCTCCTGGCTGTCTGCTCTATCTAACATTGCTCCACCACACATACGGAGAAGACAAGCCTCGATTAAGGAATTTAATAAAGCAGTGAGCAACCCACTCCTGTCCCTACATCAGACTCTCATTAACCCACCTAGTCTACGCCTCAAATCTAGAAAGCCTCTCTGGTCCACGGACGAATTCTCTTCAGCTGCGCTGCCATCAATATCTGACATATGGAGAGAACACTGGTCCAACAATCTACCCACAAACGGCTTCCTAGCAGAAGATCCCTGTGCTCCGCTGTCTGGTTTTGATCATCCTAGGAAGATTTGGTCATCAGTAAACAGGATCAGAACTAGTCAGGGCAGATGTGGTTACCTTCTACATAAATGGGGGCTGTCAGATCACCCTTATTGTGATTGTTCTCCCTTGGCTCAGACGATTACTCATATTGTGTACGACTACCCAAGGCGCCAATTTCACGGTAGTGGCCTACAGGACATCCACAAAGTGACGGATGAGGCCTTATTTTGGCTTTCCAGCCTGAACCTTGATATGTAGTTGATGTGGCGGTGGTTATGGAGGAAACAGAAGATCACGGTCCCGTCTCACCATGAAGACGTCATTCTCGTAATCACTCTCATTGTCCTCGTCATAGTATCAACAGAACTCCTCCTCATGTTAGAAGATGATGATACAATGTGAAATGGGGTCCCCCTCTAATGGATCAAATTTTCTCACACAAGACACACCTGCTCTCTAATTAAACCTCGGATACAGCTACATTTATGTTGTGAAGTGTTGTGAGAACATGCAGCCTTGTCATACTTGTTACAGTAGGACGATAACTGCCCCTGGCTTGATTATGACAAGTTACTTTTGCTTTATTAAAAAAAAAAAAACGGAAAGACTTAGAAAGCTGCCTTTTACGTCATGAACTTTTATATGTTAAGATTTTCATCATTTGTTGCTGGAAATTGTGATTGTACTCTTCGCTAACCAGTTGCATGTAGCCATAAGCATAAATAAATAAATAAAATTAAATATACATATTAATAACGCAAACAATCATCGCGAAATATCCTTATTAAAATATGAATAAACATTATTATGGTTAATGGTTAAAAAAATATACGCATGAAAAATAAACCATAGTTTTCCTTCTAACTTTAGTTCATTCAGGGAAAAAAACGAAGTGATTCTTATAGTCCTTATAATATAATAAGGACTGGCTTAAAGGGGCGAAGCAAGAATGCTTTTCATATTCCCCGTTATCTGTAGCGGACAGTGTAGGGATAAGGTTATTGAGCTATTATTAAAGCTCTGATCATGGCAGGAGGGTAACAGCAATAGCCGAGCCTCAGTTAGAGCTTCATTAGCTACAGCATTGCTATCCATTACCCTCCAAGGGCATTGGATTGAATTAATCAATTACCGCATCTCACGGTTGATTGATTCCCTCTCCTAATAACCACGAAGTGATTTTGGAACAGAAGATTCTTGTCAATGATTTCAATACAAAACTCAAACAGGTGTATTTGTAATTCTATAAATTTGTTTTTCAAAAAAGAAGACTTCATTTAAAAATATTTATAAAATTTAATTTATTATTTTCTTTTAGATAAAATTTAAATATAATTAGAAGAAAACTAAATTTAATGATTATATTTCAAAGCAAATTTGATACTAATTTGAAACAGTTGTAAAGTTTAACCTGTGTGAAACTATATGCACGTATAATCAGTGGTGTAAATTGAAGGCAGCCATTGTTTGAAAGTGAAAGCTATTGAGGTAGGCATGATACATTTATGTGTACTTGAAAAAAAAAGAGAAATTCTTATGTCTTAAAACTTCTAGTTCATAAATGTCTGAATATGAAATGATGCTGTTGTTTTCCCTTAAACTAGCATAGTTCACTGAACAGTGGCATCGAAAGCAATGAAATATATATATTTCAATTCCATCCAGGTAATGGTTGGATTTTGTGCTAGACTGTCATCATGGGAGATACTACGGGATAAAAATCATTTTAGTTAATAATACTGATAAAGAATTAATGAACTTTTTCTAGGCTTGTATTTCAGCTTGTTTTCAAGTTATTTGATCTTGGAGGTAGGTCTAAGTAATGATTTTTTTTAAATTTAATTACTGTGGCTAGATGCTGTTTGAAATTAAGAACAAAGTAACTGAGGTTACGACGGTAGTATATTTATATCTACTTATTATATGTATTCTTCAGACAGTTCGCCTATTTTGTAAAATGGAAAACCGGTGTGTCCAGAATCAAAATTATGCTGTCTTTGATGTAAGACTGCGACTTACCTTTACTTTAAAAGGATATATAAAGGTCTTTTGTATCCTACATGGAATTCCCATTTTTTTTAATTCCTCGAGAAAAAATAATCAACCACTCAGCTATTTATTGTTAGTAAGAAGATGAGAGTGCAGACTGTCTTCCGTACTCACATTACCGAAATTCTAGAAATTGTCATCTACCAACAGAAATAATTCTACCAATGATGATGAAGGCTGGCTTGGATTCCTCTGCTTGCTGATTTGAAAAGTTAGGGGCTGTAAATTTTTCATCCGGTCCCTTTTAATCAAAAAAATCATTAGACGAGTTTTGTATTTATTTATTCAAGGACCCAATCACTTTATGAATAATAATAAAATGCATTTACACATAAATATTCATGTAAGTCATCAATTATGTCGTTCTATTTATTTGAGAACAATATTTGTAGGGATAAACAAAAAAACAAAAACATTAGTTGTTTATTTTTAACACAATGATCGTCCATCTGGTGTTTTGGTGCACCAAATAAACAAAATAAATAAATAAAAACAAAAAGAAACAACACTTCTTCCATCCTTCAAGACAATAGTGCTATCTATCTATCTACAAACACTGAAATCCTTTCTCGAATCTACTCACAAATATTCAAATTTCTCCAAGTAAACACACCATCTTTAACGATCAACACTTCCCCGTTTCCATAACACCATATTGTGTCAACCTTACCCTACTGATCATGACAGTCACCAACACACAACACACCAAGGCTATAAATGATTCCAGCCAAATTCCACCCTCCTGGATTGTAATAAACCTCGAGGCCAACAGATGAATGAATGACCGAAGTGCGCCACATCTAACCTAACGGCCTCCTCTCTCAGGTATTATCACGCAACAGCTGACATACTCACCCAAATCGTATGATAACCGTCACAGAATGGTTAATATGTTTGCTTTATACTGATGTGTAGGGCATCGTTTTTTTTTTTTTTTAAACAGGTCTTTGTTAATGTGTTACCTTTTGGTGGCATGAGAGTAAGATTATAATGAACATTCCAAACATAACAAAAGTAAGTAAGGAATGGGGAAATATATTTAAATAAATAGAATGCTGTTCTGAAACGTAATGGCTGAACAGTTTCAGATTCTTAAAGTTCATGAGAATTTGCTAATTTACCAATATAAATCTAAAGCAATTTCTTTAAATCAACAGCTATTTATAGTGTGGAGCAACATAAGTAAGCAGTGTGAAATTTGGTCAATAAATAAACAAGATAAACAAAGAATAGAAACGAGTGAAATCAGATTTACATAAAGAACTGTAAAATACATTATTAGACCAAAAAGAAATGAAGATAGTTTAAAATAACTTAAAGTAAAATTATTAGAAGAAATACTAATACTAAACATGTACAAACACAATAGGATCGCGCATGCAAACGAATGGCCAACAATAGCCAATATCCTACACAATTAACAGAATACGAACCAATTGTTAAGGATATGGCTGGGTAGATCTCAAAAGAGGCTATTAGATTAAATTAGACTGGAACAGATCATAAGGTCTGTATTCATATGTAGCGTTATGATGATGTAAGATTATAATATAAAATACGAATAAAATTTCTCTTGTTTGTTTTCCCAGGTGTTATCTTACATTTATTGTCAGGAATTGGAGTCAGCGCTGGAGCTCACAGACTCTGGTCTCACAGATCGTATAAAGCAAAATGGCCTCTTCGACTTCTACTAGCTTTACTTAATGCTATTGCTGTTCAGGTAAGATTCTGTTTTGAAGATAATCCACAACAGTGATCGACTGGTACTGTTACACACATTCTTACATAGAGATTAATGCATACAAATAACAATTAAATATCTCCATTATATATGTTGATCTACTGAGAAACAGTCTTATATCAATAGATAGTTGGCCAGTCTTGTCGGAGTTGCATTGGATCCTTTAATTCTCAGTGGATTTTCCAAAAGTGTTATGCTATATGCATGAGAAGTAATAATAACGGGAAAAGGAGTTCCATGCATATGGAACTATAAGCAATTTTCAAAAATTCAAATTGTTTTGTTTTATAAGCTTAAATATGAAACGCAAGTCTAGTTCTACACTAACATAATATAATTCAAAAGTTCAAAAACGTTGTTGGGATTATGAATTTCTATTTTTTTTAGCCACTTAGTAGTCGGTCTGTTATGGAGGCATTGCTTGTAATGTTGGGTTTGTTTCAGAATCTGCTTTTGCGTGGTAACTGATGTTTTATCCGTACACAAGACGGCAGAGCATCGTTCCAAATATCATGGGTAGAAACAGAATCTAAAATTAATATTCCATTGTATAGAATAGAATTTTTACACCCGTTGGGTTTCTCTTCAGTCTGATGAAAACTCTGAATTGCTGTGAAGTCAGTGAAGTCTTAATCAAAAGCTCCAAGAAAGGAGAATAAATAATTTCTGGAAAGAGTTCGTAGCCTTTTAAGTAGTGCAATACCAGTATATCTTCATGCCAAAGTTTGTATTTTCAGACAAGTTCTCGGTTATTTCCGAAACTTTTTAAGTGCCTTTTTTGACATGTTTATAAACTATAATGAATATTTATTATAGTTTTTTTTTCTCTAGAATATATCTGTATATTCTGGTGAGTATACGCATTTGTCTTTTGTTTTGCTAGTAGTCTTTTGTACCACATCATGACTGTGGCAGATAAAATGGGAATTTAACATCATTTTTGAAATTAATTTATCCTACCTATTAAAACCAAACACATAACTTGTTATATCAGTACTCCTGCCTTTCAGTAGGAAAAATGTCAAATTTTTTTCCTGCACTCAAGGAAAAACCATATTCAATTTAACCACTTTCATGCTCACATTTCATTCATTACGCTATACAAGCATGACCATCTGCCAATATCTGGAACGTAGTCCATTATATTCCTTGCTTCAGGGCAGCTTTGCTGGAACACTTTCCTCTAGGTGACTCCGAAGGGAAAACTCAGGTTAACTGAGGCCCTCTGAGGACGTGTTGGCTACTGAGGAATGCAGGATGAACAACTGGTTAAGGTGTATTTTTAAATTATTCAGATGAAAAAAAAGCAGAACATTCTATATTGTGAACGAGTAAATCAGCTTGGATTTGATTCTGTTTGCAAGTTGTCTATATAACCTGTTTATAGCTCACTGAGGCAGTTCACGTACGTTTCAAAACTTCCAGGCAGTCAAAAGTCCTTATTGCTGTTTTTATTGAGTTTAGTTACATGATTATAGAACACTATGGATACAAAGTGGTATTCAGATTCATACAGTTGTTTGAATTCGGTAGAAAATTTCTTTTATCCTTTAGATGAAGAATCCTCCCCCTCCCCCCTTTTTTTATACTTATATTTGCACGAATTACATTATGTGTTAATGATGGCCTATGGCCAACCCTTCCTAGTTTAAATTAGAAATGCATTTTCAGTCTGAATAGCATATGCAGTTCTTACGGTGCCATTATTATTATTATTAACAATCGGCAAATGCCAAACGAAATGTATTGCAACTGTTAACTCAAGTACAACTAGAAGCAGGATTGCAAACGAAAAAGGCGTGCTTTATGCACATGTTGCATTTCAAACATTTTGTTACATTATTAAGGTTAGCATACAACATCTTAGTCAGTTTATGAAAGGGAACAATGGGAAGATTTCTAAGTCTGTTAGCATGTAACATCTTAGTCACGTTATTAAAAGCAACAACGTGAAGATTTACAGACTTTAAAAAAATTTAAAGCAGCTTCTAATTTCTAAATGCTAGCAAATGTCAAACGCGATACATCAGATATAAAAAAAAATCAATGTTAGTAATAGATAAATCATAACTTGAGAAATTACTTTAAGTAAGAACGCGTTAGTTCCACTCAGATGACATATTTATGCATATATATCGTAATTGACATTAATGGCTTTAAGGGTGAAGTAAGATGCTTTTCATATTCCCCGCTATCCATTACGGCTGGGCAGTTTGCTCGCCCTGAATGGACATGGAGATTATGCATCGCTACAGAAAATTAAAATGGCTTTTGGTCTTTTATATTTACATATATCCGTTGCCTCGTAGGCTACAGCTTGCTGAACAAGATCGTTAGGGGTGTATGGACGTTATTAAGATTGTAGAAAAGAGAAGATATAAAGAATATTTGTATCTCGATGAAGTTGATTGTTTCTGATGGACCATGGGGCGTTTAGAATCATTCGCAGGCACTTGTTTTGCACATGTTGCAGTTTGAAAATGTTAGTAATGGAGGTGTAGCTCCAGGCAGGAGAAGCATAAGTGTGTATGTGACGCATCGTCAGCTTTATAAAAGCAATTTGATTCTGATGTTTAGCTTGCTGTTCCTGTTAATTAGGGGGAAGATCTGGTCGATCGCTTTAGATGCCTTTGCACACGTAGTCTTGATGTGTTGGTTAAAAGTTATTTTTTTTTTGTCGAGCACGACACTAAGGTATTTTGATTCTGCTTGCCAGAGAATTTTAGTATTGAATAGTAAGACGTCTCCTGCAGGAGATATTGGCCTTTTTGTGAAGAGAATGGCTGAGCTTTTTTGGGAATTCACTTGTAGTCTCCATTTGGAGAACCATTTCTCTAGGTTTATAAGGTTTTTCTTGAAGCATTTTAGTAATTAGGTGTGGCCGGAGAGATCTGTCTAATAATGCTGTATCATCCGCATATAGGGCAATGATGGATGATATTGTGTTGCACTGAATGTCTGAAATGTATATAGAGAACAGCAACGGAGCCAGCCGGGATCCCTGCGGTACTCCGGCCAAGATATGGCGCTGGGATGAGGTCGTACCATTGATTTTGACTTACATGCTTCTGTTCTGTAGATATGATCTAACTAGATGTACCATTTTCACTGAGATAAGTTTGTGTAGCAATCTGAAGTGCCATGCTTTATCAAATGCTTTGGATAGATCAAGAAAAACAGCTCCAGTGTATTGACGCCAGTTGTAGCTTGTGGTAATATATTCAACTATTCTGAGGATTTTCTGGGTAGTACTATGGTGCTGAAAACTGAATTGCTCTTTAGGAAGGATGTTTAGTTCATTTACTGAAGTTTGAAGTCGTGAGAGGATGATCTTCTCTGCAATATTACCCAAGTTGGAGATAAGGCTGATAGGACGATAATTGTGAAGCAGGTGCGGGTTTATCCCTTGTCTGGCTTATGAATTGGGATTATATCATCCTGTTTCCAGGTGGGAGGAAAATAGTCATACCTTAAGATTGCATTTATTATTATGGTCAGGTGCACTTCAGCTTTTCGGAAAAACAGCTTGATCAACCTATTTGTGATGCGGTCTGGAGAGCTTTTTTGTTCTTTAATTTTTTTTATATCATCATATATTTCAGCAGGTGATGTGGGTGCAATATGGTCAGCATCGGTATCAGGAAGTTTTAACGAGTGTCTGACCTGTCTGTGAATTTTATACAAGTGATCGAAATCTGAGTTTTCATATGAAGCTTTGCACTGCACTTCTAAATTTTTTGCTATTACTTCTGCCTTTTCTACGTCTGTGCGAACAAGGCTCCGGTCAGAAAGTATAGGGGGAAGGGATCTGCCTTTGTTTCTGATATTTCTCAGTAGTCTCCAGATAGAGTGATCAGTAGATGAGACAGAAGCTACATTTTCTTCCCATACTTGATCTCTGTGAGCTTTGAGTGCATCTCGCACTGCACCATTTAGTCTGTTAAGAACTGCTTTGTCTTGTGGTGTGTGGGCGTTGTGAAATCTTCTCCTTGCTCTGTTTTTTTCTCTGATCACGTTCATAATGTCTTAGGCAGACGACCAGGCTTGGGGACAATTTTGTAGGAGATGGCTGCTATTATAGCAGAGTTAATTTGTTGGGCGAGGCTTGTGACTGCGGTTTCAACATCTTTGGAACTTATATGAGGAACAGGTCCAATGTAATCCCGGAGTACTTTTGACAATTTTTCCCACGAAAAAAATGAGTGAGAGGGAGGAGACAGGTATTCTTGTTTTCCCAGCTGTAGTAGAATTGGGTTATAATCAGATGATAAGTCGCTCAATTATTTTAGACTGTATTGAAGTTTAATATTTTGCAGGATAGCTATATCCAGAATGTCAGAAGTGCCAAACGTTCTAAGATGAGTTGGTTGGGTGGGGCCTGCCATAACTGCATAGTTTGATCCTATGTAGATGGAAAGGATGCAGCCATTCTTGTTGGTGATTCTACAATTCCAGTCAGGGTGCTTGGAGTTTAAGTCTCCGGCAATAATGATGGACTCTCTGACACCTAAGATGGCATTTAGATCAGAATGCAGTAGAGTTTTAAGGGTGGGTTGTAAGCCGAGTAGATTTTCAGTCTGCCAGCCGAGCTAGTGAATACTTACACGCCTGTGACCTCAAGGTTAGTGGTTGGAGGGTTGTTCACAGAATGGTGTTTGATATAATATTTAATGAAGATGACAGTGCCGTTGGCTCTATAGTTTAACCTGTCGATTTTGTATAGTAAATAACCCCTTATTTTAAGACTGTCCGAAGGTACTAGAATAACATCTGGTTGATATGTATGGGTAATATCTTCGAGCTCCAAAATTTTGTTTCTGAGGCCATTTGCATTCTATGCAACGATCTGAAAGAGGCTAGAATTAATTTGTTTCTAATTCATCTATAAGTGCTGTGAGAATGGCATGTGTTTCACGTAGGAATCTTTTAGTGGGGATTGCTGAGGGGCTTGACAGGCCGAATTCTAGTATAGCATGTTTTCTAGAGAGGCCGTAATAACAGCGTCAGGTTTGTACGTGCTGTTGGCTGATTCTGTTCTGGTGTTGACTTGTTTGCGGGCCACATCTGCATAACTTCTTGTTTGCCTTTGGCACCCTCTATCTTTGAGGGCCTCCTAGTCTCCGGCTGTAGTGAAAGGGGGCTCTGGTATTCTTGTACTAGAGGAGGAGAACAGTTTAGCTGTCTCTAACCGTCTGTTCTTCGGGTGCTGAGTATATCCCTTATAGTTGGCAGGATGAGGGCCACCGCAGTTGGCACATTTAGCCGAGGTGGTTTTCGTCTTTGTACAGATTTTGAATGGGTGGTTATCCCCACATTTCAACTGAGTTGAAATGTGGGGATAGCCACCCATTCAAAATCATTTAAACTCAGTTTTACACAGTTTCTGGAGTGGCCAAAATTTTGTCACCTGTGTCATTGCCCAGAAGATGCCCTTTTCCGGAGTGGCTCTGGTGTGATAATGAACCCGCAGATTGAATTTAATTTGTAAATATTTTTGTAAACGTTATGGATCTCTACAAGGATTAACGGTACGGGAGGCTTGTCAGATCTATACATTCTGCTGACCTTAATAGGAGGCAGATCCAGTAAATTAAGATCAGCAGCTATCTCTTCTGGATCAATGTCATCATAGACGCCACGGAGGATCACTTTTAATTTTTTTTTCTGAACTGAGTGAGAAGGTATGGTACTGAATACCTCTGACGTCCATTTCTTTTCTTAATTTTCTGTAATCTGTCACCGTGGCGGGTTGTATCTTTATACCTTCATCCACATTTTTGGCCATTGTGTAATCAATTTGTAAACTGGACATTGTAGATCTTAGAACTGATCATCTGTATTTTTCTCTTAGTATAATCGGAGGCAACTTTTTTTTGGGAGAAGCAGTGGAGTCCAAAATGGACCGTCTTGTTCCATTTCTTTATCTTTGGGTGGTTCTACGGTTGTTTTGCGCTTCTTGCGTGCGCCGACCTCTTCAAAATCTGAGGGAGTAGAGATCACCGATTCCAGCTGCTCCTCCATTTCAGCAGCGTCATCGCCTGTGACGCTTGCGAGGGAAAACGTATCATAAAGTTTCACCTTTCCCGGCCAGTTAAGCAGCTCGCCAAGTCCGATGAATTCACGATATACTTCCTCAAATATCGTCTCATCTATTTATTTTTTCATGTCTATCAATGTTGTGATGTGTCAGAAGCTCAGAGAAAGAAAAAAAAAGCCGCTAACGTGCAGTTGTAGCCTGGCCGGCACTTCTGCAAAACGCTGAATTTTTTGGATAAAAAGCACTGGCATAAAATGGCGAGATCTTCAGAACTCATCTGCAACAAATATAACTTACAAAAGCCCTAATTTAAATCTTTACCATCATTCGTACCCTTATGCCATTTGATAAAGTAATATAACTTATAGTACCCTAATTCCTTATAAGGACTGGCTTAAAGGGGCGAAGCAAGAATGCTTTTCATCTTCCCCGTTATCTGTAGAGGACAGTGTAGGGATAAGGTGTTATTGAGCTATTAAATTAAAGCTCTGATCATGGCAGGAGGGTAACAGCAATAGCTGAGCCTCAGTTAGAACTTCACTTGCTACAGCATTGCCATCCATTACCCTCCAAGGGTATTGATCACCGCATCTCACGGTCGACCCAGCTACAACATTGACAATTGACAATTATTCTTTAAGGGTGAAGCAAAATGCTTTTCATATTCCTCGCTATCTGTTGTGGTTACAGTGAGGGTAAAATTTACGAGCAGTTTGCTCGCCCTGAATGGGCATGGAGATTATGCATCGTTATAGGAGGCTAATATAGTTTTTGGTCTTTTATATTTGAATATGTCCATTGGCTCGTATGCTGCAGCTTGTTGAACCAAATCGTTGGGATGTGTGGACGTCTTTAGAAAAAACTTGGAAGCTAAGGATTGTAGATAAGAGAGAATATAGGGAATATTTGTGTCTCTGTGGAGTTGGCTGTTTCTAACATATCACGGGGCGTTCAGAATCATTTTCAAGCACTTGTTCTGCACTCGCTGTATTTTGATAATGTTAGTATTAGAGGTGTGGCTCCAGGCCGGAGAGGCATAGGTGATTATAGGACGAATTGTCATCTGGTATAGTTGCAATTTGATTCTGTTGCTATTTCTATTAATTAACGGGTAGATCTGAGCTATGGCTTTAGATGCTTTTGCGCATGCAGACTTGATGTGTTGGTTGAAAGATAGCTTTTTGTCGAGAATCACACCCAGGTAATTTGTTTCTTTCTGCTAGGGAATTTTAGTATTGAATAGTAACACACACAAAAAAAAAATGTAATTTTTTCACGTAGTACTGTCATATCCTGTACACCCCTTGAAGGTACATGGCAGGAATTTGATGATGATGATGATGATAGTAACACATCTCCTGCAGGAGACATTGGCCTTTTTGAGAAAAGAACGGCTGAGCTTTTCAAGGGGTTGACTTCCAATCTCCACTTGGAGAACCAACCCTCCAGCTTTAGAAGGTTTTCTTGAAGCTTTCTGGTAACGAAGTGGGATCTGAGAGATCTGGTTAGTATTGCCGTATCGTCCGCATGCAGAGCTAAAATGGAAGTCATCAGATTGTGTGGGATGTCTGACATGTATACAGAAAACAGCAATGGAGCCAGTAGAGATCCATGCGGCATTCCAGCAAAGTTATGGCGCTGGAACGATGTACAACCGTTAATTTTAACTTGCATTGATCTATTCTGAAGATATGAACGGATTAGATGAACCATTTTTAGTGAGATACCGGCTGAGATAAGTTTGTGCAGGAGTCCAAAATGCCAGATTTTGTCAAATGCTTTGGAAAGGTCTAGGAATACAGCTCCTGTGCACTGGCGCCAGTTGTAGCTGATGGTGATATATTCCACAATTCTTTGGATTTGCGGTAGTACTATGGTGTTGTTGAAAACCAAACTGTTCTTTAGGGAGGATGTTAGGTCGTTTACTGAGGTTTGGAGTCGTGAGAGGATGACCTTCTCGGCAACCTTAACCAGATTGGAGATGAGACTGATTGGACGATAATTCTGTGGTAAGTGTGGGTCTTTGCCTGGCTTATGTATAGGAATCACATCAGGTGGAAGGAAAATAGTGAAGTCTTAAGATTGCATTTATTATACTGGTCAGGTGCACTATAGCTTTTCGAGGCAGCAGCAGCTTGATCACCCTGTTTGAGAAGCTACAACATTGCTACTCGACAAAGTAATATAACTTATATTATCTTAAAAATAAAAAGGTGCATTTAATATATAAATATATATTTTAAAAATTTTAAATTTCAGAAAATTTATTATAAAACTTAGTTTATAAAAAAAAAAAAACGATTGGAAATTTTATAAAAATTTATTTAAAATAGCTTAATATAAATATTAAGGAGTGTATTATGCTGTTCGCTTACTTTACGAAAATTTTTGAGGTACTGTCCAAGTTATGCCGATTGTAATGGCCGGATTTGTGCATAAGCTAAACAAGCTACAGATTAGCACTTAAGATTATGAAAAGGGCTTCCTTCTAAGCTATGAAACTTAAAATTTACACAGTAGAGTGGAGGATTCTTAAAGGTTATAGCTTAGGGACCACAGCAACCTTAAATCAAACTCTGCTCGCTGTGTACATTTGTAGAAGGAAGGTAAGAAATAAGAAAGGGTTTGGTAATAAAGATATGAGCTGAATTAATGATAATAATTCAAATACCCTATATAATTACAATGATGCAATAATGGAAAAATAAACAAAACATAAGGAAATATGATGGTAAAATGCATGCACTATTTTATTTGATTTAATTGTATTCTTTCGCAATATAAACGGATTTTGTGTTATTCAGTTAACAGAAATGGGAAAAAATAGTTTCTTAATTACAAAAAAAAAAAAAAAAAAAATACAAAAGTGCTGTAGTACATCCTCTACTGTAGGACTTCCTGCTAATACACTCTTAAGTGTCTTTTTAAATTCCAGAGTCTTCGAAGGTAACGTTATTGTACAACATTCTTTCTTTCCTGTTCCCATAGCTTATCGTCCATCCATTCTACCGTTCCTAGCTGGTGTCAGACCAACCGATCCGTGCGTTGATATCGTCTCCCTAATTCAAGTATGACCCACTTGCGTTCTATTGTTTAAAATCTAGTCACGGACAAATGAACCGTTGTATAAAAAGGAATCTTTTTTTTTTTTAGAAGTTTTCAAGGCGATACTTCAGACATTAATTTAGATGAATTGGTCTCCATATCTTTGATTTTTTATCCTACTTTCCTTAAATAGAACCGACTGGTAAAGGATCTACGCGTCCAACCCCTTCCTTCAATTGTTAGGTATGAATCATATAAATATCAATCTCATTTCCATATTGTAATAAGTAACATAGATGGCGCTGTACGCATGTTTCTTTTTGAGATCCTTGCATGGATTTAAAATTCGTTGTATTTATTAGAAACAATTATAGTGCAGAAAAATGCTAAACTCCGGGGGGGGGATGAAAATGCAGAAAAAGTGATGTGGGGAAGATTGCAAAAAGAATCTCAAACTGGATTATAAAATCCTGTATGAAGGTACAAATTATGTTGCGTGAGACAGTTATTATCTGTTTGTATTTGAAACAAAAGACACTGTATTATTACAATGAAAATATGCAACATTTTAAACATTTGACTTCTTTTATTACCATAATCCATAGATAATATAGTAAGCTCATTTCAAATAGTATTATGCATTTATTATGTTTAAATATAATTTCATTCAATGTAAAACATTTCATTTGTATTCTACGATACTTTCACTGCACATCGTTAATCGCTGTGCTAAATGTACATTAATGACAGCTCGAGATTTCGACTAATTCTTTCGTATTCTTAACATTGCCAGTTTAAAATCTCATTCGATAAGTTGTATCATTTCCCTTTTTATTCCCTTATCAGACGACATATTGTTCTTTTCTTATAACAAGCTAGATGATAAGATTAACGGTAATCATACAACACCGGGTATAACAGATTAGATCACGCAACCAGCTTCTACAACCAGTGGGTTGTAGAAGCTGGTTGCTACAAACAATTATTTGCTTTCCCGTCTGTAAGAGATTAACAAACAGTACGTGATTTAACCAACAACGCTTTTACATATTTCTTTTAATTGATTACACTGATTACATGAGAATTCCCACGCATCAAGGTTTTTTTTAATTTTATTTTTCACATATAGTCCAAATTACTTTTCGCAGTTAATACCTATATTACACAATCAGAAGAGTGCAACATAACCCGTCTGACTACACTTCCAAAACCGTTTGCCGATATGTCTCCCCCCCCCCCCAAGACGTTGAATATAGCCTTACTACAAGCTCTATAAATATTTTAAGAAACGAACTTCATATACAAAACGGATATATAAATATAAATAGATCCTCTCAAACGATTTATTACCTAAAGGGAGTTGAATTCCTTTTGTCCTAATTAACTTTTTTTTGGCAGGTGGGTAGCCATTCTTCATACTTATGTGAGCTCATGCTATCAATGAACCAAGACTTTCCGGAAAGAAATTATGACAGACAGATTACGCCATCTCGTGGTCCCAAATCTTAACACTTGTTTTGTTTGAGAGTGAGTTATATGGTCAATGTCTGTGCCAAGATATAAAAAATTGCAAATACAAACTCCAAAGCTGAACGTTCTACTTTTATGTTTATGTATACATTTAGAAAATAAAATGTTTTTGTTATAGTATTTTAATTTAACTTTATAGTTTTAGTAATAAACAATTTTTAAGATTTCAAAAAACGTTAAAAAAATTCTTTCTTTATTTTTTAAATACCTATTTAGACATAAAATTCAGTTAATATTCAATATACGCCTAAATATTAAATCTAAATCTTGGAAATAGCATTAAATTATAATGAGAGATAAAGTTACTTGGCTGTATGGTGGCCGGGATAAGAATAACCCCAATGTAGCTCATACATGTCGTACAAGGCGACTAAAATTGATATCCAGAGAGGCTAATGGATGGCAATGCTGTAGCCAATGAAGTTCTAACTGAGGTTCAGCTATTGCTGTTACCCTCCTGCCATGATCAGAGCTTTATATAGCTCAATAATACCCTATCCTTACACTGTCCTCTTCAGGTAACGGGGAATATGAAAAATCAAGCATATCAAAAATCAAGTTACTTGATTTTTGCTTTCGACTTTTGACGAGAACAGACGTATTAATTTAGATTGAGCCTGATTAGATTTCATACAAGGTTTTTCAGCAATCTCATATTGCACTGGCGCTGACACAGTATGATTCCTACTGTCTCCCCTATGCGTTAAATATGCACGAAGTCTGATAGCTGTAGGTCCCACCCGAAACGAGGACCAGTGGTGGATTTATGGTATTTTAGGGAGGTAGGTTTTCATTCTGTGGCCAAGTGAGTTCTTGACACTCCTTTCTCCTTTTAGTAGGGGGAAATTTAGCATTACAAACTTCGCTAGTAGACTTCTGCATGAGTCTACAGGATCTGATAGTAGGCTATGAGCTTACAGGATTGCCAAAACAGGCATAGCTGAACAAGAGGCATATCTACCAAGGCGATTCTTATCCAAGTATGGATATCACGGATGATATTGTTCAAGCCTTCAGCAAACAGCAGTTGCTTGACCTGTTCAAGAAGTTATTAAAAAGGTTTGATGCAGAATTCCCGGGATTTATAGACATATTCGCCCAGGTCAATGATCAAGAAGGAGAGGATATAGAGAGCGCATTTACAACGGCCCCATCGCCAAAGAACTCTCGACAGATCGACTCCCATGGTGCACAGGCAACTAAACGATGGAGAACCACTGAAGATCATGGTGAACAAAACATCAACTTCTCGAGGGCCAGCAACATAGATGAGGGAGTTAAGATTCATCCCGCTACTGGCTCAGGTTATCGCAAAATGACAAAAATGCTGGACAATTCCAAATTGCCTTTCCACATCTTTACACTGGCAAGCAAGAAAAATCTAAAAGTGGTCCCCAAAGTGTTTCCGAGGGCATCACTCAAGGACTTACCCCAAACAAAGTCAGCAGAATATTGAGATCTGACAAACGACCAATGCCTTTAGTACTAGTAGAAATCAGAAACACTCAAAAAAGGATATATGAAGTGACAGATATCTGCAGGCTCAAAATTACTACTGCGCCTCTAAGGAAAAGGGCATCGCCAGGTCCTGCCATAGATGCCAAAAATTTGGGCATGCCCAAAATTTGTGAAGAGCAGCCTACAGATGTCTAAAATATGGTGAAAGACACCAGACTAGCTTCTGCACCAAGCCAAGGACTACACCTGCCTAGTGTGCCAATTGTAGAGGACCTCACCCCCGCAAACTAAACGGGGTGCATTTTACACTCAAAAAATCATGGGTCAGCAATAGTGAACCCTGCGTCTCCACGTAATGACACTATAAGCAACCAAGCAGGTTGCCCTCCTGTTCGAAATACCTCAGCTTCAGCAGCACAGGAAGGCACGCGATCTTCATCCATTACCAAGACAAATGCAGAGGCAGCTCGAACTCCGATTTCCCCACATAAGCAAGCAAGCTCCAACTTAACTTAAGTTCACACTAACAATACCAGCAGCATCAACATCTACCGCATACAACCCACCCGGCATCCCACTGTTGGCAACTTATTTGGATTCCATTTTCGGCTCTACTGACTCCATTATTATGGCTGGAGACTTTAATAGCAAGCATACAGCTTGATTCAGCTCCACAATCAATGACAAACTACTCCCCAATGACTACTCCCCAGAAAAACCATTTCTCCACCCCAAACTCAATAGTTATAGCCGGACCTACATAGCCCACTAATCACAGCCCAGCTGGAAGCTAAGATGTACTTGACATAGTCATCCTCAGAAACATTGGATACCAGTATCAGCTGGAAACACTAAACGAACTCTCTTCCAACCACACTCCACCACACACACATTTATACCTTTGGAAAAACTCTCTAGAATTCTCCCAAAGCACATTGGCCCAGTTCCTGTTATTCACAATAAAGAGGAGATAGACTTTGCTGTAAACAACCTAACCAGTCAAATCAAAAAACAATGAAGTCAGGCACTCAAACTACAGTCTTTTACCCGCTCAGTCGTATCCCCGAGGAAATCATGGATCTAATCATATTAAAAAACACAGCCAGAAAGAGCCCCACAAGATAGAGCAACTGTGAATAATCTAAATAGACAAGTCCGTGAACTGCAAAGACATCGTAACCAAAATAGGGAAACCAAACTTACGTCTGAACCCAGAGGATAACTCCATCTGGAAGTTCTTGAGAACCCTCCGCACTGAAAGGCAACTTATATCCCCAATTCAGATCAAGAAGGGAGTAGCCCACACTGACAAAGAAAAAGCAGAAGCTCTAGCTGATAGCTTGGAAACTCAACGTATCCCCTCTTATGAAAATCTGAAATTCAATCTTATCTACAAGATTCACCGCCGACTCAAGCAAGTCATAACACAACAAAAAGATAACTCAGAACCTATCACACCCACTTCTCCAGCAGAAGTTATAAGTGTCATAACCCATTTGAACAACAACAAGGCTCCAAGTCTAGATGGAACTACAAACAGAATAATCAAACTACTCCCCAGAAAAGCCATTGCGCATCTAGTCAATATAATTAATGCCATCCTCAAGTATTTTCCCATTACATGGAAGACGGCAGAAATCACGCCAATCAAAAAGATTGGAAAGAACTCTCAACTCCCGAAAGCTACAGACTTATCAGTCTTCTATCCAGCTTTGGTAAGGTAGCAGAAAAAGTCATCCTTACAAGGCTTCAGACAACGGATAAGTTAGGAATTATTCCGGACGAGCACTTCGGATTCAGAAAACACCATTGCACTGAACAATAAATACACCGACTGGTCGAATATATCACAAAAGGTTTCAACTGGAATCTCCACACAGCCACGGTTTTATAGATGCAGCAAACGCTTTTGATACGGTGTGGCATCAGGGTCTTCTCTACAAACTCATTAAATTCAATATACCAATTAATCTAGTAAAAATAATTGACACATACCTCAAAGACAGATACATGCAGGTCAAAATAAATTAAACTCTATCAACCAGACGCAAGATCCTGGCAAGTGTGCCGCAGGGCTCACTTCTGCCCCCCCCAGCTGTTTTCGATCTACATAGCTGATATCCCTCATAACCCAAGCTTCACAATCACTGCATTTTATGCAGATGATACTGCTTTATTAGCAAGATCTCTCAGCCCCAAACTGGCTATCACAAGCCTCCAAACCAGTATTCATACACTGGAGAAGTGGCTGAGAGACTGGAGGATCAAAACAAATCCCAAGATGAGCTCATCCATACTGTTCTCCAAAAGGAAGGTCCAAACGAATAAGGACATACACCTTTTAGGAGTCAAGATTCCATGGCAGACTGAAGTCAAATATCTCGGCGTGATGCCTTGACAAAAAACTCCAATTCACCAGTCACATAAAACACATAAACTCGAAGATATCCAAAATAATCGTGCAACTCTACTCCATGATCAACAGAAGAAGCAAACTGGATACTCGGAACAAACTACTCATATACAGGATGGTAATACGCCCAGTCATCACTTACGCATCTCCTGCATGGAACCATACCTCGGATACAAATATTCAAAAGCTGCAGAGGGGTACAGAATAAATGCCATAAATGACTGAAAATTATTCTGAACGCCCCATGGTTTATTAAAAACTCCCAGATTCACAGAGAAGTCAACACTCCCTACATCACATCCCTCCTTCATGGTCTAGCAGAAAGGTTCTTCACCAAGACAAGCAATCATCCAAACCCGCTGATCAAGCAAGCTTCAGATCAATAACTCTCCACTCACAGAACTTCCCTATCAGACAAAGGAGGAACATGAAAAGCATATATGCTTTCACCCATCAAATCAGTAACGTTCTGCGAGATAAAGTTATTTCATTCTTCATAGGCGTAATGGCCAGATAACTTGCTCAACTCACAGACATAAAATACTACTAGTGGGTGGTAGATGGTGTTGTGTGTAGGTAGTGGTTAGTGCCTCTGTGTGTAGATGGAGGATTAAAAATTCTGTCAATCAGTCATCACGTTAAGTGAAACGAAGTATTGCAAATAAATGCTTAACGTCAATATTCGACTGTCTTAAAATAATTAACAATAACATTAATCGCACTTTCCGTTTTAGTATAGTTCGATTAACTAAGATTATTCTAACATGCCAATCAAAAAAAAAAAAAAACGATTTTGTCCTTTTTACCTCTGACTTATAGATTGCAACTTTTTATGTTATTCAACGCAGTGATGTAACGTATGCTTTATTATTCTTTTCCTCACAGGATGACATCTTTACTTGGTGTAGGGATCACCGAGTTCACCACAAATTTTCAGAGACGGATGCCGATCCCCATAATCCATCACGGGGGTTTTTCTATGCTCACATCGGATGGTTACTGGTTAGAAAGCACCCAGACGTGTTTAGGAAAGGAAAATCTGTTGACTTAAGTGATCTCAAGGCTGATCCTATAATCCGATATCAAAGAAAGTAAATTTGAACTTTTAATTCTATAGTTTAAAGCACTTTTTTACATAACCTAACTGTTGAATATATCTTTCATGAAGATTCTTTTCTTTCTGTACCGCTAGCATTTATATAACAAATCATTTCTGCCAGTTCTTTCGACTACACATGCCTTACAACAGTGCTCTCAATTGACTATATATAAGTGTCTCCCTAAAGCACTCTAAGGATTCCTCAACAGTTTCCTTTTCTTTCAGAAAGACCTGGGTCGAATCCAGTCTACGAAGTGAGAAAGTTTGTAAGGACTTTTCAAACTGAAGGTGAGTTTGCCGATCTCATACGAAGGTGAAAAAAACGTTTTTGCACCGTAAATTGGAATTTTCCGATTTTAGAACACATTCAATTAAACACTTAGTGCAGTAGCTTCAAACCTTAACTGCTTCGACCATCATACCCAGTTCAAATTTCGATATATACCCTTTCAAAAGTCATACTTGAAGCTTTACTTGTAACATTTCAAAAACTCGAACAGTAACTCCAGAAAATAATTTATTTTTAAGTTAAATACAGTGGAGGCTCGTGGCTTGAAATCTTGGGGGAGTGCTGCAACTTTCGAAATATACATACACACTGTAAGTACAGTGTATACGTGTGTTTGGATAAAATATCAAAATTATGGTAAAAATTAACATGAAAAAATATTGTTTATTATAGATAAAATTATGCAGTTTAATTGAAAATTACTTAAAAATAAAATCCATTCCTTTAATTGTAATTAAAGGAATGGATTTACAAAATTTGGACATTACAATTAAATCCTTTAATTGTAATGTCCAAATATCTAAAAAGACGGAGTAAACACGATAAGCACTACGAACACTCTACTATTGGCGCAAACTGCATATAAACATCATCTACAATGGAACTGCGCGACGGACAGTGCCGCATTACGCTAATAGCTCGCATCTCACTATGACGAACATATGTTTGAGCGCGTAGCAATATGGCACTGTGGTAAATGCAGTGCTGCTAGCGTCCTTCGCTCCTCTAAGTGCTACAAGATGGATTTTTATTATTTTTTATGTAAAATAAGAGAATTGTATAGAATTGTTGATGATAAAAATTAAATATTGAAAGAAAATATAAATTAATTAATAAACATATTTATATATCGAGAAAAATTGGGGGTGGGTGCTGCAGTTCCGCAGTGCCCTTGCACCAAGCCACCCCTGGTTAAATAATAAGCGTTATTGGTGAATAAAATGTTGATCAAAATCAATGCACGGTTCATTTATTTTTAAAGATTCTCAATCAGTCTTCTTTACTTAGAAGTGTTACAATAGGTGTTCTGTCGGTGTGTAACCTGCGTCTCGATTAAAAATTCGGTATAATCTTACTTAGTTCTTATGCATTCTTTCAGTATATTTCATAGAGATATAACTGCCTTGCCACCTGCGATCGAGTATAAAGTTTATACTGGGAATCTGTGTACGGAAAGAAATGCGATATTGGAAAGCCGAACGATCATTTCTCGTTAAACAGCGAGATCTTGACATTGACTGATGAGATGATAGAATTGATAAACAATCTCTGTTCTTTGAACATAGTTAGAGTTTCTTAATAAATAAATCAGCACCAATAATTACACTTACAGTGGTCAACAAATGATATATAGAGAGTAAAGAAATAAGTAAAAATAAGAAAGCAAACAGAGTAAATAAATTCGCGTATTTCACAATTTGTTGTATAACTGACATCATCTAGTATTCAAGCACTGCCTTATAGTCCTTATAAGGAGTCGCTTAAAGGGGCGAAGCAAGAATGCTTTTCATCTTCCCAGTTATCTGTAGAGGACAGTGTAAGGATAAGATGTTATTGAGCTATTAAAGTTCTGATCATGGCAGGAGGGTAACAGCAATAGCCGAGCCTCAGTTAGAACTTCACTGGCTACAGCATTGCCATCCATTATCCTCCTAGGGTATTGGATTGAATGAATCAATTACCGCATCTCACGGTCGATTGATTCAATCTCATCTATCTCTACCCATTCAAGCACTGCCTTAGTCCTTATAAGGACTGGCTTAAAGGGGCGAAGCAAGAATGCTTTTCCTCTTCCCCGTTATCTGTAGAGGACAGTGTAGGGATAAGGTTATTGAGCTATTAAAGCTCTGATCATGGCAGGAGGGTAACAGCAATAGCCGAGCCTCAGTTAGAGCTTCATTGGCTACAGCATTGCTATCCATTACACTCCAAGGGTATTGGCCTACCAATGGTATTCTTCAAGCACTGCGAATATAACGAGAAGTAGGTGAGTCTTCCATATCAGGGTATTATTTTGGTAGATTAACTAAAGAACAATGGTATTTTTTTAGTCTATTGGAAGCCTTTGATATTTCAGATTAATCTATGTTAATAAAATTGCTTCATTTTTAAATTAAAAGACCTTGATAATTTTAGAAATATAAGTATGATATTTTATATTATGCAACATCCAATAATATTTCACTACTTATAGATCATTAAAGTTTAGGAATGTTTTAAGAACGCTTTGTGAAATATATAAGCTCGTATTCTGTAAACGAAAGAATTAATAATAAGCTAATTTTTGCTCATTAATTAATTATTGATAATCAATATATACATTATATGCTTTCCTAACAAGGCATTAATAAAATCTACAAGTTAATTTATTATTTTGAAATTGAATTACTGTATTCACATTACTGTACAAGAAATTTCTAAACATCCTTCTGATAGTCGGATTACTGTATTTCTTCACCTCTGAATAATTTAAATAATTCTAGTCTGAATGAAGACTTTCATTCTCCATTTCATTCACATAGCTTTCAAATGTACACATACAATTTAATTTATTTTAATTTACATTTTAAATAATATATTATATAAATTAATATTGCAACTTGTTTTATATTTAAAAAATAATAATATCCAAAATCTTTTTTTTTCTTACTTTATAAATAAATACTTTCTAAATATCCCATTAGATATTTTATATAATAAATATACAAAGAGAAATGGTGTGTTAACGTCAATAAGTCTGATTTTTACATAACATAATAAATTTCCGTCATCAAGAGTTTTCGGACATTACAGAATATTATTAAAAATGTTATTAAAATATTAGAGAAACATTATATCATGAATTACAAAAATTAATAAGGAGGAATTATACTGTTTCATGAAATATTTTTTATATTTTAATGTAATGTATAATGTATAATGTACATTATTTTGCATTTAAGAATCATTTCAATGTATTGACAAAAAATGCATATAATCCATCTAGTATTATTTAAATTTACTATGTTGGCTGGAAAAAATAAAAAATAAAAAGGCCTAGCTGATCATGACATCATTATCTATTTCCCAAAAATGTCTTGATCAAGGACGACACACCTGTGTACTGTTTGCAACACACTGATTGCACTTAGACGAGTACAGCTATCTGTATAACTTACACATAAGTGTGTGTGTGTGTGTGTGTGTGTGTGTGTGTGTGTGTGTGTGTGTGTGTGTGTGTGTGTGTGTGTGTGTGTGTGTGTGTGTGTGTGTGTGTGGATGTCGTTGTCATGTTGTCCCAACAATTTAGTATTACCTTCATAGATAAACTGATTGGGTTACTGAATTAAAAAACTTGAATTGTCCTCATTAGCTACCTTGCTCAGATTTATCACCAAGAACGAGGAAACTACGAGTGAAAATGATATAATGCAGTAATTATGTATGCCAGATTTCGCTGTCGCTCTATTACAATCTTTATAAACAAGTTCTCAGCAGTATATATTAAATGGTACGTTGACCTCTTAAATCGGAACTAGAACCTCTCTGATGTTAGTGGACTGTTTGGGAGATGTAAAAAGAAGGATTTTTTTTTTCCCAAGGGTACAATAAGTTCTAATAAATCTCTGCTTACTGGCTCACAGGAGATTTTGAAACATATTTCTGCAGATCAACAATCAGTTAGTGATTCTAATGGGAAATATCTAAAAAATGAAACTTTTCATATTCCCCTTTGGATGTGTAAGGAAATTTGGGAATAGGGTGATTTTAAGCTTTACGCTCGTCTTTTGGGACAGTGGGAGTTCAGCTGGGAGTAGAACTGACTTGGGTCTTTTATGTTTGCAGTAGACTGCTTCATCATATTCGGAGGCCTGTTTGATTAGTGAGTTTGGGTGCGCGCTTGCCTTAGTGAAGAACGTTTCAGCTAGATCATGAAGACGAGAAGTATGGAATTCTTCTCTCTCGATGGATCTGGATGTTTTTAATAAACCATGGGACGTCCAGAATCATCCGCAAGCACTTATTTTAAATTCGCTGCAGTTTTAGAATGTATGATTTTGAGGTAAGGCGCCATACTGGGTAGGCGTAAGTGATTACAGGGTGTATTATCATCAGATATATTAGCAACTTGTTTTCTATGTCTAGTTTACTGCTGCGTATGATCAAGGTGTACAGTTGAGATATGGCTTTGGATGTCTCAGAATCTGAGTTTGATGTGGCTGGTAAATCAGAGTTTTTTTTTTTTTTTTTTTTGTCGAGTTGTACTCCGAGATATTTGGTTTCTGTCTGCCATGGAATCTTTTCCCCAAAAAAGCTGTTATTTATTTATTTATTTATTATTATTATTATTTTTTTTTTTTTTTTTTGCTGGAGTAGTGGGAGTGATGCATTCTGAGTTGTCCTTTGTTTGTCTGAAGATGCGCTTAACCTGTTGATGAACTTTGTATATGAGGTTAATAATTAGGTTTTCGAGCGATGGGCTGCATTGTTTTTCCAGGTTGTTCACTACAGCTTCGACTTTTTCCTTATCTGTGTGTGCAATTCCGTGCTTAGCCTGCATGGGTGATAGGGACTGTCTTTTGGTACGAAAGAATTTCAGGAATTTCCAGATTGTATGATCCTCTCGGTTGAGTGCTGTTAGGCATTGCTAATTTCTGTGATTTGGAAGAGCATCTCTGACATGACTGTTCAAGTTGTTTAGAATTTTTTTTTGTCTTGCGGGGCTCTTGTGTTGTGGTATCTTTTCCTGGCTTTGTTTTTAGTTCTGATTAGGTCCTTGATATCCTCTGGGATCCAACTAGTCAAGTGGATAACTGTTGTTTTGGTGACTGATGCTATTGCTTTGTTGATTTGGTTTGTTAAGTTATTCACGGCTGCGTCTGTCTCCTCCTTTTTGTGGATGATGGGTACTGGTCCGATGTGCTCCGGGAGAATTTTGGATAGCTTAGCTATGTCCCATCTATCAAAGAGTTTTTTTTGGGGGGGAAGAGTTGATCTTGCGTGCTTAGTTTGAGCAGGATGGCGTTAAGATCTGATGATAGCTCGTTGATCATCAATTGATATCTGATGTTTCTGGAAATGACAATGTCTAGTACATCTGAACTGCCTAGAGGGCTACGATGGGTGAGTTCGTGGGGGGGGGGGGTCCTGCAACTAGAGCTGAGTTGAGTGTTATGAGTAATGTGCTGCCATTTTTATTGACTGTGGTGCTAAACCAAGCTGTATGCTTGGCGTTTAGGTCTCCTGCTATGATAATGGAATCTGCGGAGCCGAGGATGGATTCCAAATCTGATATCATTAGGGGGTTGCTTGGCAAATTGTAGGCTCCATAAATTTTGAGTCTGCAGCATTATGGGGGTGCACTTCTATGCCGGTTACCTCCGAGTTGATGGTTTGTAGGTTGGTTATCACATTATGGCTTAGATAGTTTTTGATATAGGTGGTGCCTCCACCTCTGACGCTGAATTTATATGTTCTATACATGGAATAACTTCTACGTTTTGGATTATTAGCTGCTCTGAGATGGGTTTCGTTGACTAATATTATGTCAGGATTGTGCTTGTGTGCAAACTCTTGCAACTCCAGAATCTTGTTGACCAGAGCATTGGCATTCCAAACAGTGATCAGGAGGGAGTTAGGTTGGAATTTGTTTTTATTCAAAACTGAGAGCTCTCAGAAAGGAGTGGATTTCTTGAAGGAATCTCTTTGTGAAGGTTGGTGATGGGCTGTTTTTACTGAATTCATGAATCATGGTGGCTAGTGAGGCAGTTAATATTGCTGTTTAGTTGGGGTTTGTTTGTTCATGAGATGCTGTATTTTTAGATCGTACTGCCTCCGCGTAGTTTGGATGTGGTTGCGGGGTTGCTTTCTTTCCTCGGTTATCATAATTCGACTTATTTCAGTTGGAGGATGACCATCCTGGTTGCCTCGAATGTCATTGAGAGTGGGAGTGGCTGGAGAGTTCTTATTGCCCCACAGTTTTTTGGATGGAGAATGCACCCTTTATAATTGGCAGGATGAGGTCGTCCGCAATTGGCGCATCCGGCTGGAGTGAGTCTTGGCTTGGTGAAGCTGCTGGTTTGATGACTTTCGCCTCATTTCAGACACTGTGTTCTTCTTTGTATAATTTTTAGGCATGGCCAAATTTTTGGCATCTATGGCACTGCCCTGTTGATGCTTTCTTCCTGAGCGGCTCAGTTGTTATTCTAAGTCCGCAAACAGCTGTCGACTCATAAATCCGCTTCTGTACGTTGCTAATTTCGATCAGCACTAGTAGCATTGCTCTTTTATCGGTTCTGAGCATCCTGATTACTTTGTTTGGCGTCAGGCCCTGATTGACGAGATCTGCAGTGACTTCATCAGTGGTGATGCTCTCAGCAACCCTTCGGAGCACCACCTTAAGATTTCTCTTGCTAGTTAAAGCGAAGGTATGATAAATCAACATAGAGTTATCCATCATTTTGGTCATGTCTATAGTCGGTAACAGTGGTAGCTTGGATTTTCACTCCCCCTCATCTCTGTTTTTAGCCAAGGAGTAGGCAATATTTTGTCCCCTGAGGATCTGTGAATACTGTGGTCCACTTTTACTTGTGCCATAGATTAACTGGTGGACTCTTCCCTTGTTGCTCGGGACATCCTGCGTTGATTGATAATTTCTCCATGTGGTCCCCCACGGTCCTACGTCTTTTATTTGTGTGTTCCCCTTGGAGTCCGTCTGTTGTGGATTCTTAGGTGGTGGGACAGTTGTGATTTCACCTTCCATGTCCTGGTCTTCACCTTCGGGATCATTTGTCTGTGCATACAAATTTAGAAAGCCTGGCCACTCTGACTCTAACTTCTTCAACATCTTCTTGAACAGGTCAAGCGCTTGATCTCTATTCAGTTTCTGTAACATATCATTTATGTTCTCCATACCGAATCGTCTGGATGGAGTTCTTTCCGATCTTAGAAATACTAGTGAGGTGCTCCACAAATAATTCTGAAGACCTCAAAGCAAAATTCCATAGATCAGAAAACGCGTAGTGTTGAAGTGGGGGAGCTGTGTTCCCACTTGGCCTCAACTCTAATTTCTTACCCCTCCATAAAACCTAGTATCCACCAATCCATTTATCCTCAGGGACTTTTCAGAGGGTTAGAAAGTAAGTTTCGAGTTGGGTTGGTGCCAGTGCATTGTGAGAATCATGAAACACCTCTGAAAAGAAAAACAGGGTAGGTCTTTTCGTTCCCACTTTCAATCTCTCCCTTTCTAATCTCAATACCTTACCATCTCGCTATTCACAGTTCTCTTACAATCGGATCACACCGATAGTTAATTGACAATTGACATTTATGTCTTTAGGGGTGAAGCAAGATGCTTTTCATATTCCCTGTTATCTGTTGTGGTTGCAGTGAAGGTAAAATTGATGAGCAGATTGCTCGCCCTGAATGGGCATGGAGATTATGCATCACTAAAGGAGGCTAATATAGCTTTTGGTCTTGAATATATCCGTTGGATCATATTCTGCAGCTTGCTGAACCAAATCGTTGGGATGTGTGGACGTCTTTAGGAAAAACTTGGATGCAGAAAAGAGAAAATATAGGTAATATTTGTGTCTCTGTGGATTTGATTGTTTCTAACATACCACGGGGCGTTCAGAATCATTCTCAAGCACTTATTCTGCACTCGCTGTATTTTGATAATATTGGCATTAGAGGTGTGGCTCCAGGCCAGAGAGGCATAGGTGATTATAGGACGAATTGTCATCTGGTATAGTTGCAATTTGATTCTGTTGCTGAGCTTGCTATTTCTATTTATTAGCGGATAAATCTGAGCTATGGCTTTAGATGCCTTTGTGCACGCAGACTTGGTGTGCTGATTGAAAGATAGCTTTTTTGTCAAGAATTACACCCAGGTAATTTCTTTCTGTCTGCCAGGGAATTTTAGTATTGAATAGTAACACATCTCCTACAGGAGACATTGGCTTTTTGAGAAAAGAACGCTGAGCTTTTCTGGGGGTTGACTTCCAATCTCCATTTAGAGAACCAACCCTCCAGCTTTAGAATGTTTTCTTGACGCTTTCTGGTAATGAAATGGGGTCTGAGATATCTGGTTAGTATTGCCGTATCGTCCGCATACAGGGCCAAAATGGAAGTCATCGGATTGTGCGGGATGTCTGACATGTATATAGAGAACAGCAATGGAGCCAATAGAGATCCCTGCGGCACTCCAGCAAAGATGTGGCGCTGGGAGGATGTAGAACCGTTGATTTTTACTTTCATTGATCTTTTCTGAAGATATGAATGGACTAAATGAACCATTTTTAGTGAGGTACCGGCTGAGATAAGTTTGAGGAGGAGGCCAAAATGCCAGATTTTGTCAAATGCTTTGGATAAGTCTAGGAAAACAGCGCCTGTGCACTGGCGCCAGTTGTAACTGGTGGTGATGTATTCGACAATTCTGTGGATTTGCTGGGTAGTACTGTGGTGTTGCTTAAAACCAAACTGTTCTTTGGGGAGGATATTTAGGTCATTTACCGAGGTTTGGAATTGTGAGAGGATGATCTTCTCTGCAACCTTACCCAGATTAGAGATAAGACTGATTGGACGATAATTTTGCGGTAGGTGTGGGCGTTTGCCTGGCTTATGAATAGAAATTACATCTGCCAGTTTCCAGGTAGAAGGAAAATTGTGAAATCTTAAAATTGCATTTATTATACTGGTCAGGTGCACTACTGCTTTTCGGGGAAGAAGTTTAATCATCCGATTAGTAATGCCGTCTGGCCCAGGAGCTTTTTTGTTCTTTAATTTTTTACTAATGTCATATATCTCAGCAGGTGATGTTGGTGCAATATGGACAGTGCTGGTGATCGGAAGTTTGAGTGATTGTCTGACCTTGCTGTGAATCTTATATATGTGGTCAAAGTCAAGGTTTCCATATGAAGGCCTGCATTGCTCCTCTAAGTTGTATGCTATAACTTCTGCTTTGTCTACATCTGTGTGAGCAAGGCCTTGGTCAGAGAATATTGGGGGAAGGGATCTGTCATTGTTTTTGATTTTTTTTCAGTAGTCCCCAGATGGAATGATCAGTAGGTGAAATGGAGGATAACTTTACATCCCATACTTGGTCTCTATGAGCTTTGAGTGCATCTCTTACTGCCCCATTTAATCTGTTTAGATTTATTTTTATCTTGTGGTGCACACGTGTTACGGAATCTTTTCCTAGCTCTGTGTTTGTCTCTGATCAAGTACATGATGTCTTCAGGCAAACGATCTGGCTTGCGGGCAGATTTCTAGGAGAAAGCTACCTTTATAGCAGAATTAATTTGTTCCGATCGTTAATAGGAGTCCTTATCCTTATAAGGACTGGCTTAAAGGAGCGAAGTAAGAATGCTTTTCATCTTCCCCGATATCTGTAGAGGACAGTGTAGGGATAAGGTGTTATTGAGCTATTAAAGCTCTGATCATGGAAGGAGGGTAACAGCAATAGCCAAGCTTCAGTTAGAACTTCATTGGCTACAGCATTGCCATCCATTACCCTCCAAGGGTATTAATCACCGCCGACCGCAACCAACCAATCGTTAATAGTTCTTAAAGTTCTTAAAAGAACTGGGCGATGGACTGAGTCCTTGACTCTTTATCCCGTCATCTGAATGAAGTAAATCTGTGTGGATGGAGTGTTATTGAGCTAAAAAGCTCTTAGTCATGGCTGGGTAACGGCAATAGCCGAGCCTCAGTTAAAACTTCATTAGCTACAGCATTGCCATTTGTTACCCTGAAAGTCCTAAAAAGGACTATTCCTCCCAATCGTTAATAATGCTTTACTAGCGTTTATTATATTATTAGATATGAAATATTTAAAGGTGTATTATATAATTTAAAATTTTTGAAATAAGTTTAAAAAGAATTATTTTTTATTATTATATTCAAAATAGAATATAAATTAAATTTTTATTTTAAAAAATAATTTAAATTTTTAGGTTATTTTAAAAATTATCTATATTCAAATAACAAAATGAAACCAGTTTGTTTCCTTTCCAGATTTTATATACCTCTGGTGATACTGTGCAGTTTCGTATTGCCAACTATCATTCCTGCCTGGTGTTGGAATGAATCTTATTGGAATGCATATTTCGTATCAGGAATACTTCGCTATTGCCTTACGTTGAATTCTACGTGGGCTATCAACAGCGCCGCTCATCGATGGGGATACAAACCCTACGACCGATTTATCAAGCCTACGGATAACTCTGTCGTACAGATAATCACAGCAGGTGAAGGATTTCATAATTATCATCATACCTTCCCTTACGACTACCGATCCAGTGAATTTGGAATGAAGTTAAGTTTGCCGACTGCATTTATTAATTTAATGGCATGTATCGGTTTAGCTTATGATTTGAGAACACCTTCGGAAGAAACGATAAGGAAAAGGAAAGAAAGGACAGGAGATGGTTCTTGGTGATTGAAAACGTGATACAAAAATGTCCCAAATACATCCCATGCTTAGTTCTTTCAGTACAAATATATTCTAACCAGCAATTAGTGAAATTTGTATAAATTTTAATAGTTATTCTACACCATATTTTTATCCTGACTTCAGATGTATCAACTGTTTATCCAATGATTCTTATGCGTGCGTTTCCAAAAGTGTAATATCTATGCTGCCATAAACAGATGAACCTTCCCATTTCAAATACCATTCAGAACATACCCCATCTGCCATCACTGCTGGGTAGCGTATCCACTCTCCTGCCAAAAGGATGAGGGTTCGAATCCCGCCGTGGGCATGGATGTTTGTGATTGTCTGTGGAAATATTATTGGTGGTCGGCAGTAGATGGCGTTAGCGTAGTTGTGGTCAGTTGGTGATTGAGTGTTAGAGACGGAGTTGCAGAGCTGGAGCCCTCCCCGGATGAGTCTTTGGACTCCGTGGAGGGGTCAAATAATAATAATAATAATAATAATAATACGAACAGCAGAATTTAGCGAGTTTAAATGCGAACTGCTGTAGGGTATCGCATTTTCAGATTAAGAGTTATGTTGTTGTTTTTTTAGGTTAATTTCTCAAAATATAATAATAATAACATAAATAAAACAAACATTCTGATTAACAAAGTGAAAGGTCTGAGTATGTTAGGGAAGGACGCCTTTGGATGGAAATTTTGTGGATAAATTGTGGTCCACAGGCTCGTAATTGCAAAAGATAATGTTTTGGTGATGGTGTTGCTCTCAAAGGTTAGATGATAGTGGAATGGCATCTCTTGAATAAACACTCTTACTACGAACCGTTTTCTTCAGATCAGTGTCTGGATCTCAAAAATGTACTCACAGTGAATCACACTGGAATTATTTTAATATGGAAAAGGTCTTTCTTTATATGTAAGTTGATCGATGCGTTTGTCAAAAGCGCAATGACTGGAGCTCGATAACCCGAACAATTTAGAAAACACCACCGTATGCAATGATGCACTTTTTGACTATACGTTTTAATAGTGTTCATTGGTACAAAACCGGATGCATAGCCAGCTCAGATTCTCAATTTTAATTCAATCGAACATTCGCTTAAGTTCAGGTCAAGTCAGAGAAAAATTTCAGGAATTTCTTAGGAATATATTCTTCACAGATTGTATTTGACAGGATTATAAGGAATGGAAGAGTAGTTACTTTGAACCGAGTCACCAAAAATCGTTAAAAGTATATACTGTACACCGATTTAGGTTGTAGACCAAAGATTAAAAATGTATGCCTCACAGAATTATTTGAAATTATCTGTCTCAACGAGGTTTTTTATGGCGCAATTGGTAAAGATAATGTTCTTAGTTTGAAAAGACGTGAATTCGAATTTTTGCAGGACCAAAAGAACTCCTTTATAAAGTTTTTTCAAATGAAGGTGAGTTAGTCAGTCTCATAGTGTTGCAGGGATTTTTTTTTTTCCTTCTAGAAACTCAGGTTTTTTTATCCCTCAATCCAGACAAGCTGGCTTAAGGATACACTGGCATAAATGTAAATAGGACTAAGCTGTATTTTTAGAGTTTTATTTAGGTTTATATGAAGCTAAATTACTTGAGCGTAATAGGCAGGTGAGTCTAATGGAGGTACAAATGATTCCTTTTTTTTTTTTTGAAAATGATATGATTTAAAACTATGCTGTTGTTTACTCAACTCTATTAGCCGATTCGATAAGGATACTTGTCAAATTGGCTAGTTAGTATTGTATTAGTTCTAATTCAATCTGTATTGAATTAGAACTAATTCAATAAATTCAATTCTAATTCAATCTGAGCCATGACACTCAATGCTATGTTCATTACTGCAGTGAGTCAGTTGCGGTAAAGTCTTAATAAAAGAATCACGATAGCAAGATATGAACCTCGGAAAAGTAGGCAATTGGCATTTTAATCTGGAAATCCGCCGGCCTGATTACCAAGATCCGCTCTCTAGCCAAAAGGCTGCAGGTTCGATTCCCGCCGTGGGCATGGATGTTCGTGATTGTCTATGAAAATAGTGGTGGTGGTCAGCGGTAGATGGCGTTGGTGTGCTTATGAAGGTAGTCGAGTGATGGAGACGGAGAGTTGTAGAGCAGGTGCCCTCCCTCGATGAATCTTGAACTACCTGGAGATGTTATGTAATAATAATAATAATAATAATAAATTATCTTTAAGATCTTTATTCATCTATAAAATTTTGAAGACGTGGTCTCAGTGATTTCCCCAGTGATTTTCTCAGTGATTTTCTCAGTGAATTACATTGTTACCAAAGAAACCCTTCTTAAGTTAGCATATTCAAAAGCCAATGGAGGTGTAGAAGAATTATTAAAAGAACGAAAGTATAATAGATCTAATTTTATGATGTAATTATATCATTAATATTTATAAGAATCACTGTATGGTGATATCACATTAAATGCTTTATGAGAACTCGAATTTGATTAAATTTTGAAATTTTGACTTGTGTATAATTTGATGTTTATATTCCAGGAACATAAAAAAATGAAATAAAATAATAAATTAATTAAAACAAACGGAAGATACATTTGAAGTCAGCAAAAAATCCATACTAGAATTCATTTAAAAATTATCCAAAGTTATATTATTAAGTCAAGTAAAATATGAAAAAGTAGGGATGTCTTTGAGACATGTCCCCCCCCCCCCCCCAACACATTACTGTAGATAGTATAACGTACAAACAGGGTTTATAAATTGTATCTACATTTGCTACAAATTCTTAAGAAACAGAAACTCCAAAAACTTCTATAAAACCAACAATTGTTTAGCTTTTTTTTTATGTAGAAAATGAGGCCATATATACCTTTATACCGCCCCAGTTGTGCAGATTTTTTTGTTAATTTTTGTGCTTTTATGATAAAAAGGTATTATGTTAACTATCATTGCATACAAGTCCATGAGCCGTTAAAGATAGATCTGCTAGAATTAGTCACATGAAAAAAATCCTGTTTCACGGTCCTTATATGACTCTTCTTCAAAAGGAAAAAAAAATACACGTAATGTAAGATGCTAAAATCAGAACTAGAGCTCCTCAATATAACTATCACAAACTGGTGGTATTATATATATATATATATATATATATATATAAACATTTTGTTATAGCCTCCCAATTGGGACTACAGACGGAACATGTCTCTATAATTTCAATACTTTTTGATAATAACGATATTGAAGCAACACGAAGTACGCAAGGTCTCTGAATTTTCAATCTGCCTAAGTCGACACATACTCCACAAACACTCGACAGTTTATTAAATCTACTAACCATGTGTCATCGACTACGTACATAACATATACTAACAGATACTATGTTAAGTATTCCCAACTAACACTTTAAGGATATAAAACCAAGTCTCTTCCAAACATGTGAACTACGAGAACCTAAGCTATGATGGACATTATGATCTCATCGTAATAATATTTCACGTGAATGATATTACTAGATGCATATAATCGTTCAACTATTAACACCTTTTACACCTTTGTTGTATGAATGTTGTAGCAGGCTACAGTTTAAACATTTTTTACTTTATACTATATATTATTTTCCTTGAAGAAGCAGCCAAAAAGGAACGTGAAATCTGGTATAGTTAATGTGTACTAGTTTTTTTATTGTTTCCATGATTCCAGCATATTATTTTTTACATGAATTCAAACCGCAGAAGCTCAACAGATTGTCTGTGTTTACTATTTATCGAATAGGAAAGATTGCACATATGGTAATATTTTTGAGTACGTCTGTGTGTGTGTGTGTGTGTGTGTGTGTGTGTGTGTGTGTGTGTGTGTGTGTGTGTGTGTGTGTGTGTGTGTGTGTGTGTGGGTCAGTCACTTCATTGACTACATTGTCTTTGTTCATTAGTATTACGAGAGATAATATTTTCAATTTTTATTACGAGAGATAATATTTTCCTGTGCACCACAATGCAGTGCGCAGGAAGCAATTGGCAATTAAATGTAGCTTTGTAATAATACTGAAGCCAGTACTGTGCATTCACGGTGTAGTTGTCAAACTGTATTGGATTATTTTCATTTATTAAATGAAATAATATTGTCATAGCACCTTTATAATGATTTGAATGATGACATGACATATGGAAAAAAAAACTTGGTGATAAAAACTGCTATTTTTGATTAATATTAATTAATTAATTAATTCTGATTGGTTAATATAATCATAATAAAGAAATATTTGAATCAACAGAAATATTTTTATTATTTAAGAATTAAGAAGACTTAAAGTGAAACTTTTCTATACAAATACATTCATCCAAGTGCATTTTAAGATGTCAACTTTGCTCAATAATGTCCAACTCCCAGATGAAGGTTGATATGTCAGAATAGTTTTTTTTACTCATTTTTTGCATAAGTAGATTAACATTTAAACGCTTTCACTTAAACTGTTTAAAACTGATGGACAAGCATTCATTTAAAATCTTTGCCTAGGGATAACTGACAAAAATCACAGACCAAGAGAACTATAATCAAGATCTGGACACTAAAAACCAGAATCAAGTAAATGTTTATGCGTAACTACCCACCGAGTTTTAAAGTTAAAACTTAGTAGGCAGTGAATCAAAATAATTTTGCTTAGCATTTATAATTCACAAATATGAACGCACAGAAGACATCGAAAGAAGGATTAATAATCTCATTCCACAAAGGGAAATTTTAATCAAGTAGAAAATTTCAAGAGATTCAGCCTCTAGTCATTTTCTTTAAAATTTACAGTAAGATCCTCTACATGAAAATCTCATAGAACTGTATGTAATGCATGCCGTTATTATCCGAGGATTTCTTAAATGTTCAAAAGATAAAGTCTACTCATGTTCAAAAGATAAAGTCCTTACAAATGGATTTCTGTAAGGTTATTGACTCTCTTAATGGAATAAATTGTTTCGTGTAGCGAGAAAACATGAAATCGTAATTCAAATAATTAATGGAATAACAATTTAATATTCGTGAAGTTTGTCATGTTCTTATACACCTGAAAAGAGACACTTTTCTGTTATTACTCATACTAGAAGGACACGTTAAGATATTAGAATTCATATAAAAATATATTACATCTATGCATCTCTGAACATTGATACGAAACTCTGAACAGCTTATTAAGTTTAAAATTAATGACACTCTTCTTGAAACAAAGATGAAGGATCTTGATTAGAAATATCTTCATCCCCTAATTTCAATATCTGGGTACATTTATACAAGACTGTTTAAATAACAGAATAAAAAGAAAACGAAATAAAAGTCAAGATGTCTTCCGCTATTTAAACCTGGGCTATCGCAAACTGTAAAAACAATTAGAATAATTTAACACCATTATAATCCTATGATTAACTGTTGGATAGTCATGACAGACCACAGATAAATAGAGAGAAGTAGACAGAAACTTTGATAGAGTCCATAAATGCACTCTGATTGAGATGGTTACTCACTAATTATGTCGAAGTTCTACTCTTCTATTAGTAAATTGTAGGGAATTACACAAAAGGAAGAAAATTCGCAATATTGTTTAGGTTATGGTTATACTGTCAGAAATCCAATGCCGGAACAGTGCTGTGCTATGCTTCCTATTTAAATACATCTGTTTCCAATCACAGCCTGTTTGGCGGAGTGGCTAGTATATCCATTCTCCAAACATATAATTTGATAGTAAAGCAAGGGAGAGCATGGCCCGCTTTTCGGGCCATGCTCTCCCTCATGTGTGTAATAAAAATGTTCAGTTCTCTCAGGGTATTATTGTGCTATAGGTTTTCAAGCTTTCGTGATGTAAGTTACCTAATAATAATAATAACCGCACAGGTTTAACCAAAACAACTTTGTTGTCATACCGTTAACACTGAATTGGTAAGAAAGGGTTGGGAGGGAAGGAGGAAAGAGAGAAGAAGAAGAAGAAGAAGATTGTGTTAAATTACTTCAAATTTAGTGGACATTCTCTCTCTCTCTCTCTCCCCGCACTTCGTTTATTTAAATCTAATCGAACTGTGACGAACTGTTCCACGAAAGGTATAATTGAGATTCAATTATTTCATTTAGTATAAAATAAATTACATACCGTTTATTAATGTTTCTCTGAAGCAAGTCGGGTTGATCATCAAAATAATCAATGTTTTTTTTTTTCTCTTCGTGCACAGAAACAAAGCACTTACATCCTAGATTACATTAAGACCTGGAGGCAATTCATGCAAACCCGTTAACATTGGCCTACTCGACTGGTAACGTGACTTGCTCACTAAAGAAATGAACACGTTACATTGCCCTTCAAAACCTGAAGGCCTGGTTGAAGTTCAGACTTTAATATCAGACAGTTATTTGAACTCAGTTTTCTTATAAACGCATTAGTGCGACTTATGATCTGACCTTGTCAATGCAGGACTGTGTCTCTGAAAGGAAGATTCTAGAAAAATAAAAGAATGCAAAAGAAAGCAATAAAAGAAAAGTACAATAAAGGCCATTACAGAAACGTGATGAAACAATAAAAGATTTCCAAACTTAAGAAAAGTCTAAATTTCAACTGACTGTTTATGAGGACTGAAAGAATAAGGATCTCACCAACGACCCTCATTTTTAAAATTTTTTTTTTTTATTTGATGTAAATCCCAGAGCTTCCGTAGCGTATTTGGTTTTGACGATGCTCTTTGGTTGGAAAGACCCGGATTCGAATCCTGTCTAGGACGCGAAGAATTTTTTTTTTCAAGACTTTTCACTTGAAGGTGAATTAGACAGTCTTATACGAAGGTAGCAAGATTTTTTTCTTCGGGGACTATCCCAGAAAACAGTAAATTTGCTGATGATAAAAACCAATCAATAAATAGTCTTAGCTGAAATCTACGACAGAAATTGTAAGAATAACATTTGGTGTAAGTGTAATCGGAAGATGGTTTGTAACCTATCTGCGCGAAGCACAGTACGCTAGCAGACTGGAATAAAAAAGAAATGCGTTATTTTTCATTGCGGAGATACACATTGCAATATTTATCACCTAGCTAAGTCATGGAGTGTTCTGCCTTAGAAAGAAGGACTAAGGTAGAAGAGATCCCCAGATGATACCAATGCCCCTCTTCTAGAGAGACCTTGGTGTTATCCAAGTTATTGGATAATAAGGCGATAATGTCAGTCTCCAAATCAGGATGAGTATGATAAAAAAGACAAAAAAAGCCAATAAATTTGCTGTGGGTTAGATATTCTTAAAAAGGACATGTTCTTTAAGGATATGGACTTAAGGTCCAGAAGGATCACAATACATGATGACGGGGATGAAGAAACCGAGAAAATACCGAATTAGAGAGAGAGAGAAAAAAATAAAATGTTATCTTTTGTAGTTCAAGAAGGATGGTATTAGGTTGGATATAAGATCATTCTTCACATTCTTATAACACAGCAATCTGGATTCTGCACAACAGTGAATGTGCAACAGTGGCGAATTCTCCATGCTTGCTGCGCAAGCTCATTAATTGAGAAAGAAGTAATATTTATTTGTTAATAAATGCATGCATTTATAAGCATTCCATTTAGGCTTTTATTTTTGTAGACAGAAGACGTCTTAAGCTTGCGCGGCAATAATTGAGCTTTGCGTTGTGTATCGAAGGCCGATGCTTGCTCGTCTAGTCAAAGCTACATTGGCTTGCTCGATTGTGAGAGCTTCCAGGTCCTCGCTGCAGCACTGTGATTTCATGCGCGCGAATACCAATTTCACGTCGTCTCACCCTGTTGCTTAACACAGGCCATACGCAGTCAACGTAGCTTTAGCCAGTGAGCTTCAGCCAGCCTTTACAAGAGTGCGTATTGCTTGGGAAAATTAAGTTACAACCATCTTTTTATGAGGATGTTATTGACCAGTTCATAAAGAAGAACCGTAGGGTAAAATTTGTATTCAAGTAGCTAAATTAAAAAAAAGACAGAATATCATTTGTAAAATAAATGTTGTATTTGTATGATTAAATGTACAAAATTTCTAAATATATAGTCTAAATGGTTAGTAATTCATTATTCCGCTAATCAGACTTCAATCACACCTCTCACTCCCTGAATGATAACAAGAGCAAGCGTGAATTTCAAGACCAGAATTTTCCCCTGGTGTGCAATGATGAATTTAATGAATGTATCAGTTCTTTGAAATAATGCGACTGACGCTCGAGAAGAGTTAAGCATCAGGACCCTTGTAAAACTTGCAGCTCTTAATTCGTCTTGGAAAAGCATCTGCAAGACGTTAACTGGAGTGAGGTAAAGATCATAAGACAAATAGCCACTGTTGAATGATTATACACTGACTGAATTTTATTGAGATTTGTTCCACATACTGAACGATTGTAGTATAGCGTAGAAAACAAATGAGACCAATACCACAAAGGATAACCCACAGCATCAGCATACACAAATGTCATGAATTCCCTGTAAATCAAAGAATGATAATGGCTCTTGAAGCATAAGATTTGCCAATTTTGCACTGGAAAAGTTCCAAGGTTAGGACGAAAATTAGTTCTAATTGGTCCTATTCCACGAAGTCTCATAACATACAAGAATTTTGTTTGGCTAATATTAACTTGATATCGTTAAAATCTGCAAAATAAATATTTTTAAATAAATATTGAAATAACGACCCCCAAACACACTTTGCTGGGAAAAAATAATTAATATATGAACAAATTTTGAAATATATTAATTCCAAAGTTAATTTAATTGATATAACAGCCAAAGTTTGAAATATTAATTCAAAATTGATTGATAAGGCCAAATTTTGGCATTGTTGCTACTGAATATTAATATACGAGATATAATATTGAAATATAACTTCATTCATCTCATATATTCTGGATTTTTAACTGGAAACAAAAATTTAAATCTTTAATGTAATGTAATTTCGAACTATTTAATAAAGTTATCATATTATGAAATATGACGAAATATTTATTTTTATTTAACTTAAGTAAAATTTACCTCAATTTCGAAACATTTACTGGTAACCGCAAACAAAAGTCCTTATAAGGATAAGGACTGGCTTAAAGGGGCGAAGCAATAATGCTTTTCATATTCCCCGTTATCTGTAGAGGACAGTGTAGGGATAAGGTGTTATTGAGCAATTAAAGCTCTGATCATGGCGGGAGGGTAACAGCAATAGCCGAGCCTCGGTTAGAACTTCATTGGCTACAGTATTGCCATCCATTAGCCTCCAAGGGTATTGGATTGGATGAATCAATCACCGCATCTCACCACTTCGCAAACAAAAGTAATTATAAATTTGGTAATTCATATGAAAATAAATCGTAAGAAATAAATGGTGTTTTTATATTTTTCCTTAAAAAAGTTTATAAATTCAAATAAATAATTCATATCAAGTGCTAATTAATTTTTTATTAGATATTATTTATTATTTTATAAAATTAATCATAAACCTTTTCATTTATAAGGCCTACCAGAAGAAAAATTCATGGTGGAGTTTTGCATATAAACAAATTAATTTAGTAGTGTTCTAATACCGCATAAATTAACTAGCCATATTATTATTATTATTATTATTATTATTATTATTACATGACATCACCGTTGTTTTATTATACATGGATTTAAATGGTAGTGCACATTCAATTTGAATTTCAACAGTTTGAAATCTGGAAATGTGTTATCTTATCTCTTAAGGGACTTTGGACCTCCTGCACTATTCGTTTTTATTAGGTTGATTAGATTTATTTATTACATATGTAAAAAAATAAATGCAATGACCTTAAATATATTTTATTACATATTAAATTAACATTTATTTATACATATTAAGTTCGATTTACTTTTTTATGTATTATATATGTAAAATATTATTATACACACCATTTATTTCTTACGATTTATTTTCATATGAATTTGATATATTTATTATGATATTTGATTTCGCTATTATATAAATAGATCACTTTTACCTAAGGTAAAAGTGATCTGCAAAACCTCTTCTAGCATGATTCTTAAATATTAGAAAAATAAATTTTGCAGAAAGACAATGTATCAATGACAAACTGTATTAATTTATAATAACTGTGGAAGATAATGGTTAAAACTCATTATAAATTGTTGATGGATTACCTCTCTCCATGGCAACAAAAAGCATATTATTATTATTATTATTATTATTATTATTATTATTATTATTATTATTATTATTATTATTATTATTATTATTATCTGAGACCTCTAGGGAGTCAATGACTCATCGAGGGAGGCTGTAAATTACCCACCCCAGCTATCATACCTTCCCTTAAATTCATTTACACTAGATGCACTCACTACCCCTAAGGGCAAATTATTCCACTCACTCACTCACTGCTCTCTGAGAGAAAAACCTAGCTCTTACCCCTTTCTTGACTGAGAACAACCTTAACTTCCATGGATGCCCCCGTGTTCTCTCCCCGCCTTCCATATAACGAAACATTTCTTCATTTGAAATGCTATAACACCCATTCAAAAGTTTATAGATCTCTATCATATCACCCTTCTTTCTCCTGTTAACCAGAGTCTATAATCCACATACTCGCAATCTGTCCTCATAATCTAAATCCCATAATCCGGATATAATCTTCGTAACTCTTCTTTGCACAGCTTCTTTATCCCCTCGGAACCCGGGAGACCAAGTCTGCGCACAGTGATCCAAGTGTAGTCTTATCAAAGCTTTATAAAGAGGCAAAATTACTTCCTTATCCTTACATGTCAAGGTTCGCTTCTGTATAGAAATTATCCTCTGAGTTGTATTTGCAACTTTTGCTATGTGACCTTCGAACTTTAAATTCTTATCTACTAATACACCAAGATCCCTTGCTTCTTCAGTTTCTTGTAGCATAACCCCGCTAATATAATATGCCACTGGATCTCTAATCACTCTAATGTGCATAACTTTACACTTACTAACATTAAACTGACAGCCATTTTCATTTGCTCAGATTTCCAGTCTATTCAAATCATTTTGTAATTGCTAAATATTAGTAGCATCCCTGATTGCCCTGTATATCTTTGCATCATCAGCAAACAATTGAAAATCTGGTGATAGACCCTGCTTGAAGTCATTAATGTATAGATTGAACAATAATGGCCCAAGGACTGAACCCTGAGGTACACTACTGGTTACCTTCAATCTGGCAGATTCATACCCACTGTATACCAATTTTTGATATCTGCCTGTTAACCATCCCCTGATCCAAGTCAATAGATTATGTTCGAGTCCAATATTCTCCAGTTTACACAACAGCCTATCGTGTGGTATCCTATCAAATGCCTTAGGAAAACCCAACATTATCATAGTGTATCCATTCCCTTTATTCAACTCGGCCGTAAAATGTTATAAAACATGAGCGAATTGCTAAAATCATGACCTTCCTTTAGTAAACCCATGCTGTTCCCTGCATAGTATAGAATGCTTGTCTACCCATTTCTGCATGCGAGTTCTTACCAACTTCTCTAAAATCTTCACTACCACACCAGAAATACTAATAGGTCGGTAGTTAGACACGTCAGTTTTTGCACCACCCTTGTGCAATGGAACTATATCACATTCCTTCCATTCCTGTGGTATCATTCCTGAGCTGAGACTCAAGTTATACAAATGTGTGAAAGGCCTAGCCAATTCAGCTGAAGATTCCTTTAACAAACGGGCAGATATTCCATCTGTCCCTATTGAGAAATTCTTATCCAGGTTATGCAAAAACTCTTCAACCTCATTTTCATGAACTCGTAACTCTTCATCCAACATAGCAGTAGCACCATACACCATGATGCATACACCTGGTTGACATATCTTAGCAAAGTGAACACTCCTTAACTGAACAATCTCCTTAGCTTCCGACACTCCTGTACCATCTGCATTCGATAAAGTTATTCTTCCACATTCATTCTTTCTTTGGCTTGCGATCTAACGATAAAATTCTTTTGGATTGCCTTTAGCTTGCATGGCCATTTTCTTTTCATACTCGTTACTTTTTTGGCCCGAGCTTCATTGTGTAACGAGAGTTACTCGTTACACAATACTCGTTACTTTTCTGGCCCGAGCTTTATATATTTCATAACTCCTCTCACTTTTATTCTCACGATGCTCTTTCCACATCGTCTTCTTCTTGTGGATTTCTAGCTTAATAAGGCTGCACATCCATTTCACACCCAACCTATTTACTCTTCGAATACTAGGGATACATTGAGATACCGCCTCATTCAAGCACTTTTTCAAAGATTCCCATTCATTGCGGACAGTTTTTCCATTCAGTAACTGATACCATGGGACCAAAGATAGTAATCTTCTAAGTTGACCATAATTTCGAGCTTTGTAATTCAGCATGTGGCCTGTTTTAATCGGAGCTTCCAAGTAGATACTTCCCAAGAAAGAACAGCATGATCACTGTCACCAATTGGTGGTAAAATAGTCATATTCTTGACAGAGATCCCTTCTGACGCTATGAGCAAATCCAACACTCTTTGACCTCGAGTTCTTTCTTTCACATGCTGCTTGAGAAAGTTATATCGCAACAATTCAATAAATTCAATGTTTGGAAAATTAAAGTCACCCATAATGATCATTCGCTTGGTATCCATAAGGCTAAATTGGCGATGCATTTCTTCGTCCCCTACAATTGAGCCGCCTGGTCTGTAGTAACACCCACCATATATTTCATTCTGTTAACCTCCACTTCACACCAAATAGACTCAAACTCATCGCTACATGGGACATTGTTACCATCATTGTTTTCTTGTATTTCTACCCTAACTGGACTTAAGTCATCTGATATCATTAGTAGCACTCCTCCTCCTCTCCTATCTCTTCTGTCATTTCTAAAAATAGTATATCCGTTACACTCGATCCTACTTGCCATATCTGATTCTGATAGTCAGGTTTCACTAATGCCAATAATCTTAGGCCACATCGTATTCAATAAAGAAACAAACTCAACCCCTTTGTTTCTAATGCTCCTGGCATTTGTGTATATACATAATAAATTACGACCTAGCCTATTCTTATAATTAGATATGCAATGTATTTGGTCTTGTTCTAGAATTTTCTCTTTTCCCTCCCCAGATATACTTAAAAGGTACGAACCCAAAGCATATTTTTCCACTCCTACGCCACATACATAACCATGTTCAAAGACATTTATATCTTTATCACGTTTGTATACCATAGCTGAACTTTCACACACAATTTCCCCATTCCTCTCTTGTTGATCTAGTTTCCCTGACTCTTTGCATTAAGTCTCATACCAAGAAGTCATTTCTCCAGTCTTCTGATGCCAAATGAATTCAAGTGCAGGCCATCATTCTTATACAAATCTTTTTTGCCAAAAAACACATCCCACACGTCTAAAAACTCACATCCATATCTTTTACATAGCCTGCGCGTGAAATCATTTGCTATCATCGCCCTCCTTAACTCAGTACTATCATATCTAGGTAGTAATCCTACAATTTTTACTCTTTCACATTTCTTTCTCGCTTCTTCAAACAGACCTTTCATATCTTCTCTCATACTATGTTTGTCACCACCTACCATTTCTTTTACATTTCGTTTTTGGTTTTCAATTACGTTTGTCATATTTGTAATTTTCGCTCCCGGGAAACTAAAAGTGGTGACTCCCTCGGCAAGCGCAAATTTTAAAATTGAGTCACCATACCATATCACCTCTTTTTTCTTAGATTTCAACTGACTTACCTTGTTGTTATCAATATTTTGATTACCAAGTTCAGTATTTTCCTGCCTGTTGTTGTTCTCATCTTTTTTCTTATCCTGTCGAAGTTTACAAACGTTTTTCTACCTTTTCCAATTCCCTGGTGGATTTCCTAATAATTTCTTTTAACCAAGCTACTTCTAATGTCACCATATCCTTATATAAACTATTATCATCACTACAGCAGTGTTTTTGTTCAGAAGAGACGCTCTCTTCAGTAGCAACTTTACCTTTAGTCACTGTCTTGTTACGACGAGTTTTTAGCTCCATTTTTAAGAGTGGTAAAAACTAATAATTTTTCCGAAATTATGTTATAAAACCCTTTAGTAGAATAGCTACATTAATAATACTACAATAATATACTAAAATACATAATTAAATTTAAGAAAACACTTAATAAATCAACAAAAATCACAAATCTTTCAGGAGCTCTCTGACAGTACGTCTTTTCACCATATCCTGGAACTCTCTGGAAAATATTAGTCAAATGGATGAGGAGGTATTACACAGTCGCTGTTTTGTTTTCCACATCGCGATCCTTTGTAACAGAGAATAAAAGAATAACCATTTCCTTCAGATCCTCACGAATAAATGACGGTGGGCGTTTAACGTAGAAGAACGTGGGGATTAGCAATACAATTCTGCCAACCGCGAATTTTTTCGCATACGCGATAATGATGTACTGTACTTGCAATCTTTCTTTAGATAAAAAAATAAAATAAAATAATCAATGGGATGTGTCATAATATTTGTAATTTATGATGAAAATCAATCTATAATAGTGACTGATATTTTTCTGAGGACGAATATAAACAGTATTAACAGTGTCGTTTAGATGGAAAGACCAAGATCCGAATCCCATCTATGTTAGTGGACAACTAATAGCCTTAATGCTTCGGTCATTCGAGAAGTCTGCTCCGGTCAACACTGAATAGGTTCTTGATCTTATAAGCTCGAGTTTTCTTAAAACTCGAGCTTATAAACTAAAAAAAAAGTTGACGAAACTAAAAAAAGTAGACGAAAATCGAATTTCTATATCATATCTTTATTTGTTTAATTTATCCTTCTTATCGTCAGCATTATTATTTTTGAAATTACATTTCTTTTAACTTTTAAATAGTATCCTTCATTCGAAAAAAATCCATAAAATTCAAGAATTGTAGTTTCTGCTGATATGATGGATGACATTTATATACAGTCATAAAACACTTAATTTTTTTTTTTATTTTTAACTCATTTTTGAAATGCAAAATAAATTATATTTTTTGCATTTCAAAATTTCATTATAATTATTAGGATATCAAACATCAGGCACACTTTCTATTTTCTCTTTCTTTTCTTTTTTTGATTTTATAAGTATGGGATGTTAATGAATCTGGTTGTAATAAATACATTGATAATAAATATTCATACATTAATCATAGGGATTTGCAAATGCGCGCGTCCACACAATATATTTTATTAGCATTACCAGTTATTTTCTATTCGTAAGTTTTTCAATTCATAAAGTGATACGTGAAGGTAAGTGCCAACATTTTATTTTAAGTTTTAAAAGTAAGTAAGCTTACTTATCCCTTAAATTAAAGTTATACTTAGCAAGTTGACTCGAAGAAATAACAGCTTAATTTTAAAAGAATACGTATGAAGTTACCTGTTTTATAAAAAAAAATTATAATTTATTTTTTATAAAATAAAAAATGAACACATTCCCCATGCGCTCTATGTTGATGGTTTACAGTCTCCTACGATTTTAAAATTGGAGGAAAAATTCAAAACATTTCTGCTTCCGAAAATGCTAACAACCGAAATTACATTTCGGATTTAATATAAAAAATATAATTTATTTTTTATAAAACAAATAATGAACACATACCCCATACTCCGTCTGTTGGTGGTTTACAGTTCCTACGATTTTAAAATTGGAGATTGGAGAACAAAATTCAAAACATTTCTGCCTCCGAAAATGTTACGTAATAAGTGCTATGTTCTAAGAACTGAATATGTGATCTGTAATGATATTTTACATTATTATTTTACATTATTAGTACATTTCATGCTTAAAATATGCGATCTGTAATGATATTACATTACACTTTAGGTTTAACAAGTTTAAAATCAATGTCATTAGCAACATTCTTTAGTTGTAAATATATATTAAAGAAAATGGTGTATTGATATTTTCGAAATAATTTCTAAATTGTTTAATAGAAACTTTTATAGAATTCAAAACTTAATTATGATTATGGAAAGTATTATCTTTTTATTTTTAATTAAAATTCATATAATTCTGAATGAATTTTTTGCATTGCTGCAATATTTTCACGAATTGTTTACGTAATGTAATATGACTGTAATTTAAATTCAATATTAGTAGAGATATAGGAAGATTAGGTAACGTCTAGAATCATACAAAACTGTATTACAATATTGTTATTAAAAGATAATCAAATGAAGAATTATATGGATATAAATTTGTGGGCATGTTTATGCGCGAGTGCGCGCGCATCTTGCTTAAATGTGAGTGGAATGTACTCGTATGTTATTTTAGGATTCCAAATATTCCTGAGCTAGTTATGAAACAGCGTTGTTGGCACTTTTTTTTTTTTTTGTTAGATTAATGTGCACTGAAACTGAATTCTGTTTGTTCTGAGCTTATAAATAATTAACACGATTCTTTAGCCAGTCGTCGGCATTTGTACTCTATAAACATTTTAACATTAAAGACAGAGTTCTCGCCATCGCACTGATGCCTTATTATTTTGTACCATTTGTCCCCACTGTGTCAGATCTCCATTACTGGAAGCTGTATAAGGTCCTGACTTAACTCTTCCAATGACGTAATTTGGATGTAAAAGACCACCTGCAGTTAAAGTGACTATTACGCTAGTATCTTCCAGAAAAGCAGGTGGAACAACAAAAGAAAACGCTTGGTTAAATGAAGGATCTCTAGAGGGTGTTGCATTTCTGCTGTGTTTCGTCTTCACTTTTTCTCCTGCACACATTAAAGTGACCTTGGCGTAGGTGTCGAAATTTTCTGCAAAAAAATATCAAAAATTCTATTTAAGTATATTTGCTGAGCAGCAATTATTATCAACGAATATATATAAAGATCAACCGACATGAAAAACAGATAAAAACTGTACACGAATGCCCTTATAAGGACTAGCTTAAAGGGGCGAAGCAAGAATGCTTTTCATCTTCCCCGTTATCTATAGAGGACTGTGTTATAGAGGACTGTGTTATTGGGCTATGAAAGCTCTGATCATGGCAGGAGGGTAACAGCAATAGCCGAGCCTCAGTTCAAACTTCACTGGCTACAGCATTGCCATCCATTACCCTCCAAGAGTATTTTCAATCCAACCGCGCCATCAATCTGCCACGAGCGTCCTCACTTAGTTATTTCTTGTTATTATTACGGATAAGAAAATTGGATTGGTGTCAAAATTTAACTTTTAAAAGTCAGATTTTATATTATTGATATTTGCCTTTTTTATATAAAAAAGGAAATAAATTTTATATTAAACAAAATTATATGACAATTTATTTGATAATCTAAAATATTGTACATTATAACTTAATATTTATTAAAACATGTTGCTATTGAATATTATGAATATTTTATTATGCAAGTATTTGTTTGGATATCTCCTTAAATAGCTGAAAGTTATGAAAAGAAGAGAACTGTTTATTATCATGATCGTAATAAAAATAATATAAAAAAAAGCAATAAACTAAACTATAAAAAAGTTTCATAAATAAAAACATGATTAAATGGTTGGGGAAAATAAAAACGTCCTCTGGTAGCATGCAAACGATTTATAAACACAAAATATAATTATATGACGTCACTAAGATAATCGGCTAGTATTAGTCAATAGAACGATTCTATTTCATTTTACTGTTTATTTTTAGACAACGAATTGCAAATATCATTTATCAGTAATAAGCTCGGTATTAGGCTTTACCTTTGGCCCAAGGTTTGAAGGAAAGTTTGCAGATAGGCGCCTCCGGTCGCAAATGACGAGCTTTTAGAAGAATAACGGTTAATTTCCCTGCAGAACGACAATAAGACAGAGAAAGAAGAATTTGACCAAGATCCGAAACTGGCTGGAAAAAATAAATAAAATGTGTAAATCTCATTTATGCGTATCATTAAATTAATAATGATATGAACAACTGAAACTATATTCAATTTTAATATATTTTTAAAATTTTGTTTTAAACTTTTAATTTAAAATTTGGTTAAAATATTTTAATTTAAAATTTTGTTAAAAATTTGTAGTTTTACATTTAATTCATTATTAATATCAATATGATAATTACTTATAAACTTTTTTAAATAATTAAAACCATCGGCTTACTCTGGATATTGGAGTAATAGGGAGGCTGTAATTAGTGATGACATCATTCATGTCAACTTTATTTATAGGAAGTACGACATATCCAACAGCATCGTGTCTTCCCTGACGTTCGCAGTCCATGACAGAAAATTGGAGGAATTTCAGTTTATATTCCTCTTTATCTTTATCCATCGGCAATTTAAAATAAAAATATTCTTTGTAGGAAGGGTTGAGACTGCTTTTAATTGCTCGAGAAAATCGACTGCTCTTTTTAGATGGCATTATTGACACCTTGACAAAAGTATCATAGACACTACGACTTCCCTTGCATGGCAGATCTTTTGCCATATCAAGGAACACAGTCAGCCTAAAAAAAAAAAAAAAAAAAACGAATATTGTTATGGTTATTTAATTTTAAACACTGAATATTAATTTATTATAAAAGACATCTTGTTCCAATGTAGGTATTCAGGAGTCATAAAAAATAATAAAATAAAATAAATAAATAACATAGATATGGTAAGGCTTTAGATGTTTTCAGGAAGACAGTGTAGTTTTCCTGAAAGTAGAGTGTAGATACAACCAGTAGCGCACTCAGGATTTAATCTTGGAGGGGGGCCGAGCACTCAAGATTTAATCGGGGAGAGGAGAGCACTCATGATTTAATCTTGGGGGGGGGGGAGAGTTGAGTAGACGATTTGAGAATGCACACCACATTGCATACGACCTATGACTGAGCATCTTCAGTGATTGCCAATACATGGTACCCGTGATCTCCTCTGGCCCGACTCGGGCAAACGAAGTAGCGCTCCGTCCGCAAGAGCACTACTTCGTTTGCCTTGCGTTCACAGTGGCCGGGATTCCCGTGAGCGCTATAGGGTATTCCCACTTTATGTAACCGCTAATTCATAAGTAGTATAGAAATATAAGACACAACATAAATAAATTAAAAAATGAATTTTAATTAGGAAAAGATTTTTGGAAAATTTTCTAGTGTTTTTTTTTTCCTTTTTCTTTTTGGGGGAGCCAGGGCCCCTTGGCCCCCTTCCTGCTGGATAAAACTGACATTTTTGAGAAGAAAACTTAATAAATACTGAAGAAACTGAAATAATTATCCGTTTTTTTTTTCTTTTTTTTAATCCATTCTTATTCTGTTGATATATTTAATGTTTCTCCATGTTTTATATTTGTACCAACATTTTAATTTGCATTAGTATTCACAAATGCAGGTAGTTTTTGGACAGCGAAGACAATAAATAACAGTCGACTTACGAAAATAGTTCACATTTTTGTCGATAGATGACAGTGCAGTAAAGATCGCAATGGAACAACAGTAGCTGAGACATGGAAAAGTAGTGAGTCAAATTGCACATTATTGAAAACTCTATGAGCCAGGAACAGTAGCGCACTCAGGATTTAATCTTGGAGTGGGGGGTGGGTGGGTGGGGAGTTGAGTAGACGCTTTGAGAATGAGCACTACGCATCGCATACGACCTATGACTGAGCATCTGCAATGATCGCTAATTCTTAAGTAGTATAGAAATAGAAGACACGACACAACATAAATAAAAAAAATATTTTATTAATTAGGAAAAGATGCGCCACTGACCTCGAGCAATAATGTGATCGGTGTATTTGATCCATTTAGGGAATTACAGCAACAGGTGTAAAGGAATGTGCTGTCTCTGGTGGTAATTTGAAGAAGCATTAAGCAGTTATTGGGAAAGTCAATGAAGTTTACTATGTCTTTCTATGATTTTAAGGAGCCTTCGGTTCTAATTCGTGAGCATGTATTCAATGGATTTCGTTTTACACTTACGCAGTCCTATTTAAAGGATCATAAGGATTAAAAAAAGTGTTCGGTGTTATTGCAAAAGTAAGAATTTGTAGTTTATTTATCTCAAAATCATTTACTTCTTGACCGTCTTTTACTATAGTTTATTTATTTTATTACTTGAAAAAAATTATTGAAATTTGTTTCTAAATGACCAAATAATCTTCAACTAATTTCATTAATTCTTTTTTCTTTCTTTCTTTTTTTTTTCTGTGTAAAACTTCGAGCAACTGGGCTCACATGTTGCGGTGTAAACAATATATTTAAAAACTATTTAAAAAAAACATAAATAAATAACTCTTAGATGTTTATTTGGTCTTTATAGGGAGCCCTAGGATTTTTTCCTCTCTGAAACTTTGGTTTCTCATTCGCAAATAGGCAAACCGGTCGGTCCCGTGAACAAAAATACTCTTAGAGAAATGCAGCATAGGAATGGCAAGCCGGCTACCTTAAACTGACTAAATCCCTTATCACAGGATTCTACCCTGAATAGGGATTTTAGGAAGGATAAATGGATGGTTTCACCTTCACTCCTAGGATTCCGCAGTTATTTCGGCAGTCTGCTTTAGCAAGCGAGGGAGGGGTAACCAAGTTCCTTAACATCCAGTAGTGTGTGTTCTTGTTAACAAAGAGAGAGCGAATGATCTTGCAGACGGTTGTTTGGTTCTAAACATGACTCGTAAGCTGAGGGAAGGCCGGACTATCTGTACAGTACTTCGAGAATGTTCCATCTCCCAGCTGTTTTGATGGATCCAAGCTTAATTTGTCATAATATATGTCAATTTGGGCTTGGATATCAAAACAGCTGGAAGATGTTTTGATGGATATACAAGGCGATGTACATAGTACATATTCGTGTCTATGTGTATAGGTGGATACTACATTTGTTTGAGGAACATAATATTAATACGAACCCTCAATAAAAATGATAAATTAAAAGAGAATAAAAATAGTCTCTAAAGTAATCCAATTCTTACAAATAATTGTTTGTACATACTTTTCTTGGACTTGGCAATACGAAGTTGTAAATTCCAAATATCCCAGGACCGTATCGCTATCTTGTGATGCACTGATACCATCCTGTTCAGCTTGCATTTCTCTTTGACCGAGTTCCGCATGAGTCGAAGACTGTTCTTCCTCAATGATTATTTCATCTTCGCCAATTGAATACTGTCTCCATACGCTGATATCATAGCTGGATATGTGTGGTCTTTTAGTTTTTATGAAGTCGCTGTCGTTGCGAATGTTTGCTGCGGACATACTTCTTGTTCTCTGGTAGATGGGTTCCTCGCTTTTGTTACTATTGTAATCTTCTACACTCGTAGATGCTGAGAAAATCGAAATAAAAAAAAGCGATTAAATCAATAGTCTATACTCTGCGCACAGGCATTTCAATATACTGACACAGTAGTTCTTAACCTGGGGTGTGTGTGTGTGTGTGTGTGTGTGTGTGTGTGTGTGTGTGTGTGTGTGTGTGTGTGTGTGTGTGTGTGCACCCCTGGGGGTGCGAGAAAGCATTTCCAGGGGTGCGAGAGAAGTTTCTAAATTTTCGATGATGGAAACTACCGCCTGACCGCCTGTGAGAAACTAGCGAACGCTACGTCGACTTTTGGGACCCCCACTCCTACCCTCTCTACCTTTGCCTCAGCCCATCGCGCTTACCAGCACATGCAGTACAATGAGAATCTGGATGATACGCGCACGTGTTTGCATACTCTGAGTACGAACGTTAACGAGGTGGTTTGACCCAGAAACGAGTACTAATTTTCTTTAATTGACCAACATTAATCAGTGACTAAAGCCCATAACCGGATACGATCAATTGATTACATAAAGGTTTGCTGCAAATTTTGAAAAATGATAATTATTATTTTATTGATTGTAGTAACCCTCGGTACGTCGAAAAAACGCCAATGGAAAGACACTTATGTTGCTTATGGATTCAATACATGTAATTTCCTAAATAAAGAAAGAGAAACACATTTTTCAAGGGGGTGCGAGAACTTATTTTTCGATTCAAGGGGATGCCGATCACTAAAAAGGTTAAGACCTACTGTACTAATAGATTCCTATTACATGGGCGTAATAGGAATAATATACGTAACACATGAATGCAACCAATCGGGAAAAGCCCTCCATTATCTTGATTGACAGCATACAAAGGCTTGTCTTTTGCTATAGGTACGGTTTTTGATGTTTTTATTTTAGTCTATATTATGGAATTCTAAAAGTTGTTTACATTATGAAGTATTAAACTTTGTCTTAAATATTGAAAAACAGTACAGCTTTAACAATGAATAATAATAATAATAATAATAATAATAATAATAATAATAATAATAATAATAATAATAATAAAGAAATAGTTGGAAGTTTTACGATTTATATGCAGATTCAAAATTCGTAAAATGTGCGAAGTGCAAAGGAAGTACATATCTCTGATTAATCCTTGTGTCTAATTTATCTCGAATTCATTTTGATTATTAAATCCATAATTATTCTCTATATTTCACGATATAAAATATGAAATAACTTTTGTTACTCGCAGAACGCAGAACGGTTTGATGGGTGAAGCATATATGCTTTTCATATTCCCCTTTGTCTGAGAGGGAAGTTCTTTAAGTAGAGAGTTACTGAGCTTTAAGCTCGCCCTGGAAGGGCAGTGAGATTAGCTGTGTTCAGCTGAGCATAGAACTGACTTGGGTCTTTTGTATTTGTAGAATTTTACTTCATTATTGTCTGAAGCTTGCTTGATTAGCGGTTTTGGATGATTGCTTGTCTTGGTGAAGAACGTTTCTAGTAGATCATGAAGGAGAGATGTGATGTAGAGAGGGTTGACTTCTCTGTGAATCTGGGATTTTCTAATGAACCATGGGGCATCCAGAATTATTCTCAGGCATTTATGGTATTTATTCTGTATCCTCTGCAGCTTTTTGAATGCTTATAAGGCTCCATGTAGGAGATGCGTAAGTGATGACTGAGCGTATTACCATCCTGTAAATGAGTACTTTATTTCGAGTAACCAGTTTGCTTCTTCTGTTGTTCATGGAGTACAGTTGCGCGATTACTTTGGATGTCTTCGAGCTTGTGTTTTATATGACTGGTGAATTGAAGATTTTTGTCAAGCATCATTCCGAGATATTTGACTTCAGTCTGCCATTGAATCTTGACTCATAGCAGGTGTATGTAGTCCTCCTTCGTCTGGACCTTCTTTTTGGAAAAACAGTACGGCTGAACTCTTCTGGGGGTTTGCTTGGGTCCTCCAGTCCATCAGCCACTTCTCCAGTGTATGAATACTGCTTTGGAGTTTTCTGATAGCCAGTTGAGGGGGGGGGGAGTGAGAGATCTTGCTAATAAAGCAGTATCATCTGAACATAATGCAGTGATTGTTGAACTTGGGTTTTAAGGGATATCAGCTATGTAGATAGAAAATAGGAAGGGGAGGAGGAAGAAGTGAGCTCTGCGGCACACCTGCTAGGATCTTGCGTCTGGTTGATGGCGTTTCATTCATTTTGACCTGCATGTACTGTATCTGTCTTTGAGGTATGTGTCAATTATTTTTACTAAATTAATTGGTATATTGAATTTGATGAGTTTGTAGAGAAGACCGTGATGCCACACCTTATCAAAAGCGTTCGCTGCATCTATAAAACCGTGGCTGTGTGGAAGTTCCAGTTGAAACCTTTTGTGATATATTCCACCAGTCGGTGTGTTTGTTGTACAGTGCTATGATTTTTTCTGAATCCGAACTGCTCATTTGGAATAATACCTAATTTATCCGTTGCTGATTGAAGTCTTGTAAGGATGACTTTTTCTGCAACCTTTCCAAGATGGACAGAAGACTGATAGGTCTGTAGCTTTCGGGGAGTTGAGAGTTCTTTCTAATCTTTTTCATTGGCGTGGTATTCGCCTTCTTCCAAGTTATGGGAAAATGCTTGAATCTAAGGATGGCATTGATTATGTTGACTAGATGAGCAACGGTTTTTCTGGGGAGTAGTTTGATTATTCTGTTTGTGATTCCATCTGGACCTCGAGCCTTGTTGTTGTTGTTCAAATGGGTTATGATATTTGTAACTTCTGCTGGAGAAGTGGGCGTGATAAGTTCTGAGTTATTCTTCTGTTGTCTTAAGACCTGCTTGACTCGGCGGTGAATCTTGTAGATAAGATTGATGTTCAGATTTTCATAAGAGGGGTTACATTGAGTTTCCAAGCTATCAATTAGAGGTTCAGCTTTTTCTTTATCTCTGTGAGCAATTCCTTTCTTGGTCTGTATTGGGGGTATAGGTTGGCTTTTAATGCGGAGGGTTCTCAATAATTTCCAGATGGTGTTGTCTTCTGGGTTTAGATTAGTCAGATTGGTTTCGATGTTTTTGCAGAGCTTCACGGACTTGTCTATTTAAATTATTCAGAGTTGTTCTATCTTGTGGGGCTCTTGCATTATGGTACTCTTTCTGGCTTTGTTTTTTAATCCGATTAGGTCCATGATTTCCTCAGGTATCCGAAAGCTAGTGTGAAAGACTTTGGTTTGCGTAACTGATGCTAATTGCTTTTTGGATTTGGCTGGTAAGGTTGTTTACGGCTATGTCTATTTCCTCTTTATTGTGGATAATAGGTACTGAGCCGATGTGATCTGAGAGAGTTCTGGAGAGCTTGTCCCAAGATATAAAGGAGTGCGGAGGAGAGAATTGCTCTTGTGTACCGAGCCTTCTTAAGCAGAATGGGGTTATGATCAGAAGACGATTCGTTTAACGTTTCCAGTTGATATTGGTATCTGATGTTTCTGAGAATGGCGATGTCGAGTACATCTGAGCTTCCAGCTGGGCTGTGATGGGTGGGCTCTGTGGGTTCGGCTATAACAATAGAGTTTCGCGTTGAGTAATGGTTTAGAATACGATCTTTGTCATTGATTGTGGAGCTGTTCGCCTGGCGTTAAACTCTACAGCCATGATGGAGTCTGTGGAGCCAAGAATGGAGTCCAAGTCCCAGTAATGGAATACTGGATGGACTGTATACAGCATAGATTTTGATACTGCCAGCATTGTTTGTATGAACTTCAATACCTGCTATCTCTAGGTTCTTGGTTAGCGGATTGGTCACGACATTGTGGCTTAGATAGTTTTTAATGTAAACGGCTGTACCTCCTCCACTTGTGGTCAGTCTGTTTGTTTTGTACAATATGTAGCTCCGTAATTTAGGGTTATTAGCTGGCCTGAGATGTGTTTCATTTACTAAGATAATATCAGGAGTGTATCTGTGAGTGAACTGTTGCAGTTTCATGATTTTGATGCTCAGTCCATTTGCGTTCCACGCAGTTATGATAAGGGAGTTAGGCTTATATTTTCTTTTATTCATTATTGAGGGTTGTCAGAATTGAATGGGTATCTTGCAGGAACTTCTTCGTGGAGGATGGCGTATGATTTCTTTTGCTGAATTCCTGAAAATTGGTAGCTAGCGAGGCAGCTAATACTGATGTTAAGTTGGAGTTTGTGAATTCGTTTGGAGGAAGTATCCTTGGATCGTGCAGCCTCGGCGTATGTTTTGGTCCTGGTTTCAGGTTGTTTTCCTTACCGAGTTGTTAAAGTGGAGGTTGTTTGGACTGGATGACGATCTGCACGGTTACCCGGAGTGTCACTGCTGTGCGGTAGATGCGCGGCTTTTGCTGACCTGCAGTTCTTTGGGTGTGCTAATGCACCCTTTATAGTTGGCGGGATGGGGACCTCCGCAGTTTGAGCACTTAGTCAGCGTAGATCTTGGTTTGGTGCATGTGATGGTCTGGTGGTCTACCATCTGACTACCTGAAGTTGGACTGGCGTAATTTTTTGGCATGCCCAAATCGCTGACATCTGTGGAACTGTCCTGCTGACGCTCTCTTTTTTAGAGGTTCCGTAGTAATTTTAAGGCCACAAATAGCAGTCAGTTCATATATCTTTTTCTGAGTGTTATCAATCTCTACAAGTACTAAAGACATTTGCCTTTTGTCATACCTGAACATCCTGCTCACTTTGATTGGGGTCAGGCTCTGGTTGCTTAGATCAGCGGAGATTTCATCGGGGTTGATTCCTTCTGTGACACCGCATATCTACAACTTTAGGGTCTTTTTGCTTTGTAAAGCAAAGGTATGGTAGGGAAGATTTCTGTTGTCCATTAGCCTTTTCATATGCCTGTAGTCAGTGACAGTAGCCAGCTGGAGTTTGATTCCCTCATCTCAGTTTTTTTGTCCAGGAGTATGTGATGTTGTGCTCCCTGAGGGCTGATGTGACACAAGTCCATTTCTCCTTATCCTGTAATATGACTGGGGGGGGGGACCTCCAAGTTTTTTGGAACGTCCTGTGTGGATGAATCCTCCTCCATAAGATCTTCTGTTGTTCTTCGCCGTTCGTTCGAATATTCCCCTTGTGAGTTGTTATGGCAGGGGGGAGGGTTAAGTGACTGCACAGTAGTGAATTCCCCTTGAGATTCCTCATCCTCTCCTTCTGGATCGTTTTTTTTTTGGGGGGGGGGGGGTACAGGTTTAAATAACCCGGCCAGTCAGTTTCAAACTTTGTCATGATGAACTTCAGCACTTCCAGTGACTCCTCCTTGTTTAGAGTCCGGTTCCATTCCTTGATGCCCTCCATGCCAATGGGGCATCTCCTGGAGTTATTTGAGGACTGTGAAAGGCTTGGTAATAAAGTTGGGAGGCGGGCCTACAGTTATATTCCAGCAGGCTTAAAGACTTGCCAGCAGAATCCTGTTAACTGGAACAGTCAACTAACAAAGATCAAGAAACGGTGTTGTGCTGTGGGAAGAGACCCATAACAGAGACCCGTGGAATTGCTTGGCTCAACTCGGATTTCCTATCTCCTTAAAACCATACATCCACCATTGGTCATCAGTTGCGGGTGGGGTCTACGCAGCCATTGATCTCATACACATTTCATGTATAGGGGGAGATAGTAGGAATTAGAGTAGAATTAGAGCCAGTGCAATGCAAGATTCACGGAATACCTTTGTAAATTGTGTAGTACAGCCTAAACGAGCATAGTAAAAAAACACGTCTGTCCTACTGAGATTCTCCTAATCCGATCATCCTCAACTTTTGTTACTTTTTTGGGGGGGGGAGAGATCGACTGAGTCCTTGACTCTTTATCCCTTCATCTGATTGAAGAAAATGTATGGATAGGATGTTATTGAGCTATAAGCTCTGGTCATTGCGGCGAACTGCAATAGCCGAGCCTCAGTTAAAACTTCACAGGCTACAGCATTCCCATCCGTTACCCTGGATGGGTGTCGACAGACCCCTCAACTTTTGTTACTCGCAGAACGATACTGATTGGTTGGGTGAAGCATAAATGCTTTTCATCTTCCCTTTTGTCTGAGAAGGAAGTTCTTTGAGTTGAGAGTTATTGAGCTTTAAGCTCGCCCTGGAAGGGCAGTGAGATTAGCTGTGTTCAGCTGAGCATACAGTTGGCTTGGGTCTTTTGTATTTCTAGAATTCTGCTTCATTGTAGTCTGAAGCTTGCTTGATCAGCTGTTTGGATGATTGTTTGTATTGGTGAAGAACCTTTCTGCTAGGTCATGGAGGAGGGAACTTTTGTTACTTAAAAAAGTCCTTAAAAGGACTGGCCAAATGGGCGAAGGAAGAATGCTTTTCATATTCCCTGTTATCTGTAGAGGACAATGTAAGGATAGGGTGTTATTGAGCTATATAAAGCTCTCATCATGGCAGGAGGGTAACAGCAATAGCCGAGTCTCAGTTAGAACTTCATTGGCTAAAGCACTGCCATCGATTACCCTCCCTGGATACCCATTTTAGTCGCCTCGTACGACATGCATGAGCTTCAGTGGTGCTTTTGTTAAAGTAAAGCCAAACTCTAAAAATTAGGACGATCCCTAGATCACTCTATAGTGGCCGAAAGACCGTCCAACTCAGCGTTGGTTCCACTCAGTGACGGGCCCACCACAACCGAGCAGAACCGCTAATATTCCAGGGAAAAGAATCCACCGACAAGGCTCCTCACCGGCCATGCCGGAGAACACCTCCCCGGAGACTCAAAATGATATCCCAGGGCAAACCCCCCCCCCCCGGAATCTAAGCCTCCTCCACACCGGGAGAAAAATTCCGGAAGAAACTTGAGAGAGCAAACCTCTTGAAACTCTGCGTTCATTTTATTCGCCTCTTACGATTCGCATGAGTTGCATTGGCGCGATCCCGGCAACCACACGGGGAATAAACACTTTTGTTACTTAACATTAAAACTACTTAACATTAAAACGCAATTAAATAAAGAATAATTTCAATGAAGTCCGTGGGCAACTAAGCCATACTGCGGTATTTATAATTGTAAGATGCTTTCCAGATTCACAAGGAACGCTGTGCATTTGATACTTTACATAAAATCCTATAAAATTAAATATTAAATAGATGATTCTTCAGCCATCTACAGCGCCAAGCGGTACTTAAGTACTAGTACTAACGCCGCAGGTTGAAGCAGTAGTTCGTTCGAGTGCGCTGTCTAGTGCCTTCCAGATACATCTCGAAGGTTCTCGATACTTCGTTATTTTCATATAAATACAAGAGGATCTCATCCACAGTCAGTCGTGAACAGTGTGTCATTCGTGTATAAGCGCAAGCAGGTTCGTCGCTTCAGCCATAGCCTGTTGTTCTTTTATATTGCCAGACTTTTTTTCATTAGAGTGAGACATATTCAGTGGATAATAACCGTTACACGGCATTTTGGAGCATTTTTTGGGTTCGCCTTCCATCACTATGGCGTCAACGTGAAAAAAGGATAAATCAAGTGATTCCTATCGGGTTTTTAAAGAAAAGTGGACTAATTTGTATACTTTTTTGTGAATATCAACGATAAGCCAGTGTGTTTAATTTGTCGTGAGCCAGTGTCAGGATCCAAAGAATACAATATAAAACGACACTATGAGACAAAGCATGCATTCAGTTTCGATCACCTTCAAGGGCGACTTCGTGTGGACAAAGTGAACCGTTTCCAAATTGATTTAAAATGCCAGCAGGGTACGTTTAAAAGGCAAAAGGAAGCGTTCATCAAAGTAAGTTATGTAATAGCTGAAAAAATCAAAAGCCTTCTTGGACGGCGAATTTGTGAAAGAGTGTCTCATCGCTGCTGGGGATATTCTGTGCCCAAATAATAAGGAAGTGTTTAACAAACCGAGTTTGTCTGGGGTAACTGTAGCACGACGTGTCGAAGAACTTGCCAATCACATTGAAGGAACTTAAAAAAAAAAAAACGGTCGTCCGAATTTAGGTCATATTCACTTGCTTTAGATGAGAGCACAGAAGTGATGGATACTGCACAACTGGCTATCTTTGTCCGTGGCATTCATCAACAGTTCACTGTGGCAGAAGAACTGCTAGCTTTTGTACCTATGAAGGGAACAACGAAAGGCACTGATATTCTTGAAGCCGCTAAGAAAACGTTCCAGCGTTTCGACTTCAGCTTAACCAACCTCGAGGGTGTGGTAATTGATGGTGCTTGCTATGGTGGGAAAGAACAAAAGGTTTGTTGCGCTGCTACGGAAAGAACCGGAACTATAAGGAAAGGATTTCGTCCATTACCACTGTTTAATCCACCAGAATTTGTGCGCGAAAACTATTGGATTTGAGAATGTCATGAACGTTATTGTGACTGTCGTCAACATTATTGGGGCAAGAGGATTGAATCATCTTCAATTCCAAGTGTTTTTGACCCAAGAGTGCGAAGTGGATCACGGACATGTGGTTCATTATAGTGATGTGCGTTGGTTGACCAGAGAAAAGGTTCTTAAAAGGGTCTTTGACTAGGAGGGAAATGCAGCAGTTCATGCAAACCAAGGGGAATCCGATTGCGGAATTTAACGATCCGAAGTGGATGACAGACTTTGCCTTTGTGACCGACATCTCGTTGCATATGAATGACTTAAATATGCGGCTACAGTCCAAAGATCAACTGGTGCACACTCTGTTTGATCACATCAAAGCTTTTGTGGCCAAGCTCAAACTTTGGGAGGCACAACTCGCAAAAAAAGACTTCTCAGTTGGACTCAGCTTCTCGCTGAGTCCAACTGTTCGTCTCTTGATGAATACGCTACAAAATTAGCCGTGCACGAAGTGAGTTCGAAGAGAGATTTAGTGATTTTCGCACCCGACAGTCTTCTTTAGATTTATTTTCAATGCCATTCAGTGTCAATGCTGCCGAAATGCCAGGCTCAGTACAAATGGAGCTGCTTAATCTCCAAAACAACTCTTCTTTGAGAGAAAAATTATTCAGTGTGCGCTTGCTTATATTTTTACAAAGAGTACATTTCTGTGGACGCATTCCCTAATCTTCGCCGGCAAGCTTTGAGAATGTGCGCTTTGTTAGGAAGCACATACTTATGTGAGCAGTTCTTCTCCAGAATGAAGCATGTGAGGTCCAAGACAAGAACTCATTACGGACCAACATCTCGAGAATACTCTACGCATAGCAACTTTCAACAATGATGCCAACATCGACAAGCTGGTCAAGATAAAACATTGCTAAGTTTCCCATTGACATTGTAAAAAATGAATGTTTTCTTCGTTAAATTATCTTTTTACAAGTATTGAGTGTATTTACTTATCATGAACTTCTACACTCTAACTACACTCTTAAAGCTGAGTTTGTTTATTTTTATAGGATTTTATGTAAAGTATCAAATGCACAGCGTTCCTTGTGAATCTAGAAAACATCTTACAATTCTAAATACCGCAGTATAGCTTAGTGGCTCGGGGGCTTCATTGAAATTTTTACTGCGGCTCGCACTGTCTGGAATGTTCTTATAGTTCTTATAAAGACTGGCTTAAAGGGGCGAAACAAGATTGCTTTTCATATTCCCCGTTGTCTGTAGAGGACAGTGTAAGGATATGGTGTTATTGAGCTATAAAGCTCTGATCATGGCAAGAGGGTAACAGCAATAGCCAAGTCGTGGTTAGAACTTCATTGGCTACAGCATTGCCATCCATTACCCTCCCAGGGTACCAATTTTAGTCGCCTCGTACGACATGAATTAGCTACATTGGTGCTATTTTTATCCCCGCAGCCACACGGGGATTATCAAGGTTGAAGACCCCTAGTAAGATAGCTTAATTTTATCAAACAAATGATCTTATGTATTATAATTAATAGGGTGTCTGAATTTAGAAAATTTAATGCTTTAATTAACTGATGGTTTTAAATAATCATTTAAATTTATAATGTTAATTCAATATTTATTAAACATCAAATTTAATCTATTTTATTTTAATTTAATAAAATCGCTCATTTATTTCTTTTTAAATGTTTGTTTGTATTCAGAACTGAATGCTTCTCCATTTTGTGGCATTAAGCAGTTTTTTTTTTTTTAAATATTGCTTTCTGATCTTAATAATTATTTCATCATTTAATTTGTTTTATAAAAAATTTTGAAGTTTAAAAAGGTTTATAAATGTAAAATGAGTAACTAAATATACTATTAAAAACAAACCAAACAAAACAAAACGGGCATAAATCAAATAATATATTAAATAAAATAAATATAAGTGAAATGGTAAGGTTAGTAATCATGTCAGGAAGGAAGAAGTCCATCGACCGTGAGATGCGGTGATTGATTCATTCAATCCAATACCTTTGGAGGGTAATGGATGGCAATGCGGTAGCTAATGAAGTTCTAACTGAGGCTCGGCTATTGCTGTTACCCTCCTGCCATGATCAGAGCTTTAATAGCTCAATACCACCTTATTCCTACACTGTCCTCTACAGATAACGGGGAAGATGAAAAGCATTCTTGCTTCGCCCCTTTAAGCCAGTCCTTATAAGGACTATAATCATGTCAGACATGCACTGAAAGTCACCGATACCTGCAACAACATACCTCCAAACACCTCACCAGCGGAAATCTATGAAATTCTAAAGAAGCTAAAGAATAAAAAAGCCCCTGGCCCAGATGGCATAACAAATAGAGTAATAAAACTGCTGCCCCGAAGACCTGTTGTACATCTCACCACCATAATCAACGCCATGTTCCGATTTAACTATTTCCCCAGCTATTGGAAAGTCGCAGATGTAGTCCCAGTGCATAAACCAGGTAAAGATCCACACCGGCCTGAAAGCTATCGACCCATCAACCTAATCTCAAACTTAGGCAAAATTGCTGAAAAAATCATTCTCTCTAAACTCCACACCTCAGTAAATGAGTTAAATATCATTCCTAAGGAACAATTTGGATTCAGACAACATCACAGTACTACTCAACAAATTTATAGGATAATTGAGTATATCACCACCGGATACAATTAGCACCAGCACACCGGAGCAGTCTTCCTTGACATAGCGAAAGCTTTTGACAAAATATGGCACTTGGGATTACTACACAAACTCATTTCAGCAGGTATACCATCAAGTATAGTCCACCTAATTAAATCTTACCTCCAGGACAGACACATACAAGTCAAAATAAATGGTACAGTTTCAAGTCAGCGACGGATCTCTGCGGGAGTTCCTCAAGGTTCGCTATTAGCTCCGATCTTATTCCCAATATATTTGGCAGACATCCCGCATAACCCAATGTCATCCATCTTAGCACTTTATGCGGACGACACAGCAGTTCTTGCCAGATCTCTACGACCTCATCTTGTCACTAAAAAGTTGCAAGAAAACCTACTACAACTAGAACATTGGTTCTCCAAATGGAGATTACAAGTGAATCCCCAGAAGAGTGTAGCAATACTTTTCACCAGAAGAATGGCAACTGCCATGGGGGAACCTTTATCTTTTCAACACCAAAATCCCCTGGCAAACAGAAACAAAATACCTTGGAGTAATTCTGGACAAAAGATTAACGTTCAACCCACACACCAAAGCCTTATGTACGAAAGCATCTAAAACTATTGCATAACTTTACCCTCTAATAAATAGAAAAAGTAGACTGAATACCAGAATCAAAGTGCTCCTCTACCTGTTGACGATCCGCCCAATGTTGACATATGCCTCTCCAGCCTGGAGCCACACATTCAACTCCAACATCCTCAGTCTGCAGAGAGTGCAAAATAGGTGTTTACGCATGATATTGGACGCACCGTGGTTTGTAAGGAACGTGCAACTGCATAGAGATACAAACATCCCTTACATCTACTCCTTCCTATTATCTACAGCAGAAAAGTTTTTCTCAAAGATCTCTACACACCCCAACGATCTAGTTAAACAAGCAGCAAACTATGAAGAGACTGACCTCTTCAAATACAAGAGGCCAAAAGCCATCCTAAATACTTGCAACAATGACTAATCTCCGTGCCCCCCAGGGCGAGCTCTCAGCTCATAAATGTTTCCTTCAATTCATCCTCCTTATCAGACAACGGGGAATAAAAGCATCTTGCTTCACCCTTCTGGCCAATGATGTTATGTATGTAATTCTTAGTAAGATGGAAATGAATCAATCGACCGTGAGATGCGGTGATTGATTCATTCAATCCAATATCCTTGGAGGGTAATCGATAGCAATGCTGTAGCCAATGAAGTTCTAACTGAGGCTCGACTATTGCGGTTACTCTCCTGCCATGATCAGAGCTTTAATAGCTCAATAATATCCCTTATCCCTACACTGTCCTCTACAGAAAACGGGGAATATGAAAAGCATTCTTGCTTCGCCCCTTTAAGCCAGTCCTTATAAGGACTATAAGATAATTCTTAGCAAGAAAAAGAAATTCGAATTAGATAAGTCCTTTTTAGGACTTCCAGGGTAAAAAATGGCAATGCTGTAGCAAATGAAGTTTTAACTGAGACGCGGCTGTTACCGTTACCCAGCAATAACTAGAGCTTTTAGCTCAATAACACCCCATCCACACAGATTTTCTTCATTCAGATGACGGGATAAAGAGTTAAGGACTCAGGTCCATCTCCCAGTTCTTTTAAGAACTTTAATTCTTAGTAAGCATTACTGAACTAACAGTTTGATATTATTATCCGTCTCTCTGGTTCGATATAGTTAGAATTCTGTGGATAGTCAATAAAAACCGGTCAGCGATTTGTGTATCAATATTGGCTCTCCAGAACATTGTAGAAGTGATTGTGTAATATTTTCAATTTCGACAGGTGATTGTTCACACTGTTAGAGTAGACAATTTATGCTTTATAATTAGTACTGGTTCACAAATGCCATATTAGATAAATTCCATAGCGTTAAATCGGTATACCCTATCATTTAATAGAAACAGTGGAGCGTAACGATGCGCAATTTGATGCAAAGTATAACTATTGACCGTTTTAATATTACTCATGATAACATACGCATTTATAGGAGCGCCTTTGTGAATATAATCGATGCATGATTTTACGAGTTCCTCCTTTGTTCCTACTGTTGGAGAGTTGGTCAGGTTCGTGTTATATTATTCTGACTTATGTATGAAGGCGGATATTTGTGGCTGAGCAGGTGAAGCCTAGCGTGTTTACATGAAGATTACCAATTAGAGCTAGGCGGTGTTATACTCGATAATATCATTTATCCCGGTTTCTAATTCACGAGGAAATCTGTCCGGATTTGTGTCGGGACGTCTGTATATTGTGTCAATAATGTATTTGTAGTTACACTCGTCAGTGATTTCCTGCTACAGTTTCAGCGTCTTTGAAATCGGAAGGGAGTTTTAGCAACATTATATCCTTCCATAAAGCAATGTTTTTTTTATTATCTTCCAAGAGTGTAGGGGTGAAATTTTCTGATGTTTTAAGCATGCATTTTCATATCCTTGTTACGAATTTCAGTGAGAAGTAATCTATATCAGTCGGAGTATTACTAAATAATGCTAGCAAAACGAACTGGTTTTTTTTTACAGAGCGGTTTAGTTTTGGTTGTTAATACAGCTACGATTATGAAGTCAGTGTATTATAGCGGTCAATTGCATGTGTTTTCTTGTTTTACAAGCGTTTCCAAGTTTCTCGAAAGAAAAATAGCTGCCATCTTTGCATGAGATCAGTTTGAACGTGTTTCACCTCTGTTTAGGTTAGCGATAATGGCATATTCAATACTTCAGAGATTTTTTTTTTTAATTGGAGATTACCGAGTTATACGGGTAGGCTGGTTAGATCGGAAGCAGATGTAATCATATATTCTTAAATCACAAAACCTGTATTTTTTTCTGTTTTTGTTTTCCTGGTCGAGAACAGTAGATTCTCCTCCAGCAACATTAAGGTTGCTAGAGGAGATGTTGCATTAAGGTTGCTCCTCCAGCAACATTAAGGATTTATTAGAGTAGAATAAGTCACGAAATAATATACATTTTGTTTGCCCTTTCTTTCTTTCTTTCTTTTTTCTTCTTCTGTACATTGCGTTTGCTTACACCTTTTGCTTAACGCATAGCTACTAAGATCCCAACAGTTACATACACGCCATCAGGATGCAGTGCCTCGTTGCACCTGTTGGAGAACATTCTTAGGCGTTTGAAAATGACCTTGATAAGACACCTGCCTTCCTTATAGAGTTCACTTGCCATTGGAGCTGAGAATCAGGTGTTGCGTCGATCAGCAGGATGGTCGCTAATTCACCAGTTGCCGTTTCTATTGCATCCTAATGATGAGTTGTTTCATTTAGAATCAAACTCCAACCGGTTTCAATAATATATTGAAAAATTTTATACGTGACACGAAATTATATTCTTGTTTTATGCTTTATTCAAACGTAAACAAACAATTCTACATGTTTGCAAACGAAAAGCTATAGGCCTACTTTAGTTTAGTGCTAAGTTTATATATTGAACGTAAAAAGTAGAAATTGTGAGAAAAATGGAATTTACTGTTGCATATTAATAATTGTTATAATATTTTTATTCGTCTTTGAGAATAGTTACAAATACTACTACTAATAAAAATAATAGCGTTGAAATTAATATGTCATATTTTCTTATTAGTAAAGACATAGTACAAAGTACATTCATCATTTGGATAACTATACCCACCCAAGCACAGTAGTAGTGTTAATTCATTATTACTTAAAATATACAATAAAGACAATTTATGGTATAAGCTGGAAAGAATCCATGTAAATCAGAGCTTAAAAAGCGATATATAGAACAAAAACAACTTCCATTGCGAAACATGCCGAATTAAATGTAATTATTACACCAGTAAAATTAAATTAAATAAAGGAAAAATTAAACGAATATAGTCAATAATAAACGAAGCATAAAAATACCACTTCCTACTGGCTCAACGACTGTTATCCAGAATTTTGCCAAACACGGTTGAAGTAACAAGCAACTAGCGGACAAATTTAATTATACTTTCAAGAAACGAAGTTAAAACGAACTATACCATCTTGGAAAGCCAAATGCTAACTAACATTATCCAAACACAAAACAAGACTAGTTCCCCTCGATAACATAAAAAGCTTTGAATACGATTATCTCAAACATCAACTTTTAAACATCCAATGAATTTTAAAACAACCAAGGGATATCGAAGTGCACTTCCCTACCGTATCGCCAGTTATACTCAAATTGCTAAACCTAATATTTCAGAAATACAAAATACCACCAGGCATAAAACAACAGTGATAATTCCACTACATAGAAAACGAAAATCCGATGAAATTAACAATTACAGGCCTATATCCTCGCTGTTCATAATAGAAAAAATTATGGAACGGAATGGGAATGAAAAAAATATCCACATATCTAGAGTAATTCAATATAATATCTAAACCTCAATACGGATTTCGCAAAAAATAAAGGAACCGATATCTTACTGGATGAGCCCTGTGACATATTCAACTCATCTCCGCACAAAACCCACTTTGCCTTTGAACTAGCATCTGACTTCTCTAAAGTTTCTAACACCATAGAGTACATACGTTTTCATTATTTTATTTAAAAAAAAAACACTTGAAGCGGTTGGCATAAGAGGAAACTTCGATCCACAACTGGATCGAAGACCTTCTAAAAAACAGAACCAATATTCCAAAAATAAATCCCACATATAGCAACAGAACTGAGATTAATTGTGACATTCCACAAGGGGCAATTCTATCCATGCCTTTTTCAATATTTATGTAAACGATCTATCCAACCTGAAGCTATTTAGTGACTTCTATCAGTACGCAGATGAAACACTATTCATATCCATACACAAAGACCTAACAATGGACTTACAACATTTACAGACTTCAACATAATCACTGATTGGCTCATGCGTAATTCTATCGTAATAAAGAGCAATAAATCTGAACTCATATTTAGAAACCCTAGGATGGCTATAGATGTCTCCTGCATATCACTTAAATGCCATACCTCACATTGCCCAAAGAAAATAAAAACCTGTCCTTCCCCAACAATCCAGGAGGTTTCAAACATCAAATATTTAAGCCTGAACTTAGACCACATGCAGTGGAACACACACACATTAACTATATACACAAAACCCTGCGCATATTACTGTTTAAAATGTGCTACTTGCAAGACATGAACTAGGAAACTCATCTACGAATCCCTAAATGAGTCTGTACTGAGATATGATAAATCTTGTTATGGTTCTGCCTCGCAATACTTAATGAAAATACTAAAATAGGCTGATGGCAATAATAGCTCTTAGACAGACTGTAAACACGCCAAGTTAAAGAATTTTTAAATAACTCTAAAAATACTAGCATACACGATCAATATAACACGTTGATAGAGGGCGCTGAATTTCAAAAAGGAAAGAGATTGGTATATAATATTACACACCACTGCACTGTATATATTCTAAACATTGAAATTACCATGCAACTATAAAATGAAATGTCATGGGACTCGTATCAATATTGTCAGCCTTAGATGTCATTTAATAAATCTCAATATATCAACTTTTTTTTAAAAATTTTCCTTTTTCTTTCAGCGCTTAAACAGAATTCCCTAATTATCAAAATAATGAAATCCGTGATATATTTAATATACTCACATGTAACAGCTGACGAATGTCTTCTTGGTACGTAAAATGATAAAGATTCCAAGTCATCACCTCCTTCTGTTGATCTAGAATCTTTCCTTAGAATAAATCCTTTCATATCATCGATTACTTTGCGGGAATAAATAGGGGATGGACAATATCGACAACAGCAGGAGCACATCATCAGTGACTCTCACTCATTCCATAACGAACGAACGCTTTACGAGGTGAATTACACGAAGGAAGTGCACACCAACGTTAACTGGAATAGATCAGTTATAATTCTATTAGCGCAGCCATATGTCCTATCTCTCTTGCACACATAGGTTAGTTATAGCAAGTTGTTACATGACAATATTTAGTTTCCGTTTAACAATTTATGCTAGTACTTTTTCGTCAATTATACCTCTAGGTTGAGGAACAGTTGCGCTACCTAGTGCCATATTGTTGTCTTTCAAAATCAGCGCAGGGGGGAAGGATAACTATTATGCAAATAAATAGTAGCATACTTGTTATTAGACTATTGTACTCTCTCTCTCTCTCCAATCACTACCATATTTATATACTTATAGCAAACATTCTATATTTATTTATAAGTATTTCATTATAACAAAAAAAAAAAATAAATAAATTATTAAATGTTTAAACCCCCTCGTAATTTATCGGCCATCCTCTATAATAAACAATACTGTACGAAGCTCTTGTTTATCTATAATAAAAAATATGAAACTGTCACCTATTTATTAATCTATAAAATAAAAAATGTAACCATCTTCAACCAGAAAAAAATATTTATTCATCTAAAAATAAGATTCAATTAAAACGAAGAACGCTAAACTTGCTTTCATCTTCAGCGTAAAATGAAATTTTCAGTATAGTCCTTATAAGGACTGGCTTAAAGGGGCGAAGCAAGATTGCTTTTCATCTTCCCCGTTATCTGTAGAGGACAGTATAGGGATAAGGTGTTATCTAACTATTAAAGCTCTGATCATGGCATGAGAGTAACAGCAACAGCCGAGCCTCAATTAGAACTTCATTGGCTACAGCATTGCCATCCATTACTCTCCAATGGTATTAATCACCGCATCTCGCGGTCGACGTCTAACCCTCCTAGAAATTTTCATTAGTCCTTATAAGGACTGGCGGGCGAAGCAAGAATGCTTTTCATATTCCCCGTTGTCTGAAGAGGACAGTGAAGGATAGAGTGTTATTGAGCTATAAAGCTCTGATCATGGCAAGAGGGTAACAGCAATAGCCGAACCTCAGTTAGAACTTCATTAGCTACAGCATTGCCATCCATTACCCTATCTGGGTACCAATTTTATCGCTCGTACAACATGCATTAGCTATATTGGTGCTATTCTTATCCAGGCAACTACACGGGGATGAAAGTATCAGTAGTCTTTATCCTTATAATGACTGGCTTAAAGGGGTGAAGCAAGAATGGTTTTCATCTTCCCCGTTATCTGTAGAGGACAGTGTATGGATACGGTTATTGAGCTATTAAAGCTCTGATCATGGCAAGAGGGTAACAGCAATAGTCGAGCCTCGGTTAGAACTTCATTAGCTACAGCATTGCCATCCATTACCCTCCATGATCGCATCTCACGGTCATGTGAACTGTTCATGAATTAAGTTTCAATATATTAAATTAGTAAAGGTGTTTTCTAATTATTTTCTATTAAAAAATAAATATGCATTAAAAACTGAAATACTATAACATTTTTTGTAGATTTTAATATTTACAAAATTTTAGATAAGTTAAATTTGATATTTTTAAATTTATTATAATTAGAAATTAAAAAATTACCGAGACTATAAATGAGAAAACGATACACTGAAGAAAGTACAGCCCGTAAGCTTAAAATTATATTATTATTATTATTATTCCTGATTCCTCCAAGGAGTCCGAAGACTCATCGCGGGAGGACACCTACAACTGTCTCAACCATTACACCGAACCTTTACTACGAAATCCAAATATAAGTACAATATATGTCTTTTTCCCCCTAAATCTTAAAGAATTTATTATTAAAAGAGCCTGAAATCGGAAATGTTGCGGGAAAAATTTTTTTTTCCATTTTTACATCACTTTATGCACTGTCAAACGTTTGTTGCAGTGATGCAGAAATAATTAATCATTTCGCTGTCAAATATATACAACTTCTTCACTGAAACGTTTATTTTATTGTAAATATTGCCTGTTGTGTAATCTCCAATTAAACTAATTACCATTCTGTTATCTGCATCTGTGGCTCATATTGTATTGTGAGGGGGGGGGGGGGGGAAGAAGAAGAAACAAAATAGGGAATAATTTTGCCAAGCTATAGAGTCTGATCACGAAATACAAGTGTTGCGCCATCTGCTTGACATCCGTTAGCTTGTAGAACATGTACTCTCCCTTTAGCGCACGCATGCAATTGGATTTTCATCTCTTTAAAATAAGGAATGTTTATATTTTATTTAAAATACTATAGAGATAAACTCTGTATTATTATTTCGACAATTCTTCTGCTTGTATTTTCTTTTGTGCAAAAAAAAAAAAAAAAAAATTCATAACAATTAGGCAGACGAATTCTTATTTGATTGTGTTCAGAATAGATAGTGAAGAACACGCATGCTTGGGATTTGATGATACGGTTGCTTAACTTCACATAATGTAATGTAATGTTACGCGATCTTTACTTTACCTAATACTGTATTTGCAATAATATCAACAGAAAACGTACATATGAAATATATGCGACCTACAGATATTATAACGTGTTACTGGTGTGTGAATGGAAATTCTTTTAAATATAAACAGGGATTATTCTTATTCTATTTATTCTTTAACTTAATTCTTTGCAAGTAATTTAGCTGCTTTTCAAAACTGCCACACACACACACACACACACACACACACACACACACACACACACACACACACACACACACACACACACACACACACACACACACACACACACACACACACACACACACACAGTTCAATAAATTTCTGACAAATTTTGGATATAGCGGTTTTGAACATTAGGAGTCCCTTATAAAATTCAACTCAATCGAACAACACTGCAGGGCGCCTAATTGGGAAGGAGGGGGGGGGTGCATCCTTTGTATATGTCCTACACTATCTAGTTTAGTCCAAATTTAGAATATAGCTGTTTTCAATTGTTCCACTCTCCGACAAAATTCCAACAGGAAAAAGTCAGAGGAAGTTGTAAGGTTTATGTGCGGTCCTGCGCATATATATATATATATATATATATATATATATATATTACTCATCATTTAAGTTTCACGAATTTTCACAATTCTTAGAAGAAAACAACTGTAATTTTTCTTTTCCTATTTCATTCTTTATAATATTTCTTGTTTAGCACAATCCAAATTAAAATGCGCTGCTTATGTGTCTTTCTAAGAATCACTTTGCTGAAATTATTGTGGTTATTCGTCTAAAAATTTCGGGAAGGAAGACTAACGAAAAGTAATTTCATATACATCAAGGCCTAGTATGAAGCATTTATGCAAAACTTACAATGCAGTTCAACATAGCAACATATTACATCAGTGACTTCTTTTCCATATCTAATACAGGTAATATATAGTACGTACCATCGGATTAACAGGCAAATAGTAAACCCACGCAAGTATTATAATAATATATTATACTGCAAAATTTATTAAAATAATGTATACATATAGAATCCAAAATCGTCAAGAATTAAAAACATTTTCAAATGAAAACTATAATTTTATGTTCATACAGATTGCTATATTAAGTTTATTTCAATCACTATATTACGACTATCAAAAATTCAACCTTGTCTCGAAATATGTACATAAATCAAATGAAAATGACAAATGTGTGGCTTGCCAGACAATGTGAAACGGATGTGACGTACCGTTTCCATGAGAACAATAATCAATATTTTACTCGTCGAAGAACTACATCAACATGGATAATAAAATATATCTGTATTGAAAAATTTAAGCAAATAGAACGTATACTTATGCTAAATAAACTTGGAAAATATAAAATATATATAAAATTTTAATTGTTATCGTAAAATATATAAATATGTTAATTATTCCTCTAAAATATATATTTAAATTTTAATTATTACAGTAATATTATAATTATTGTTGTTGAATGTTCAGGATACTCCCAGCCTAAGGATAAAAGAATAACAATCATAAGTTAAATTTAATTTTTGATCCTAGAGAACTCAGCACAAGAAAATAAAAGTTTTTAAATATTACACAAACACCAATACTACACAAACTGTGCTCTGTAAATTTAAATCCACTGCATTTTGGAAAACGATAGCAAACTGAAACTGTCTTTTACATTAAAAGAAAAATTAAATATGCAAATTTCCAGCATTCCATGAATTTGCGGTAGCTATCAGCAGAAATCTTATCAAGCAGTATGGGATATGCAATAGAAATGGCATCCTTAAAATAGATTTCCACAAACTGTAACTTCATTTCAAGACATGAAAGTGTTTTTGCGTATTCACAATGCTCGGAAGAGCCTGATCAATGCAAACCAATAACAGACTTTCTGTTTCACACAAACTATGCCCAGGGTACTGCCGATGTTAAGTATGTTTACAATATTTCTTGGGTGAGAGACACATTATACACACAGACGCATACATACACTATGTTGACAAAAGTGTTTGGACACCTAGTTATGGTCAAAAATGTATTTTAATGACATTTCAAGTACTGAGAAGACCCATCTTTGGCCTGAATGACATCAATTGTCCTTCTAGACATGCTTTCAACCGATTTCTGACACGTCCTAATAGGAATATTTCCCCATTCCTCGCGAAAAGCTAGCCACATTGTTGATGACAGTGACTGTAGTCTGGAGCGAATTCGACGATCTAATTCGTCTCAAAGATTTTCGATGGGTTGAGGTCGGGATTCTGAGTCGGCTAGTCCAACACTTCAACGTTATTTTTTGTAAACCAGTCTCGGACAGGCAGTGCAGTATTGCATGGAGCATCGTCGTGTTGAAACATGCATCAGTTACTGCCAAAGTACTTCCATAGCGTCTGAAGCATGAAATTGTCCAGGATATCCATGTAGCTCAAACGTGATGGTTTTGAGTCCACCAATGGACCAAGACCCATCCAACTGAAACATTCCCATACCATTACCGAGCCTCCACCAAACTTGACAGTTGGAATGGAGTAGTCCCGCCAGAACCGTTTCCTCGGGTAATCTCCAAAACACGATCAACAGAGTGAAACATTTGGAAGCGTGATTCCTCGCTCCACAAAGCCCTTTTCCAATCATCTACAGTCCGGAAACGGTGTCAAAGACAATCGAAACGTCGTTTAGCGTTGAAGTGGGGAGTGATGTGTGGCTGGTTTGCATTTCAAGTGAAAACTGAATATATATGTAGAAGATTTCGAGATATTAGTTGGGACATTTTTAACAGATTTACAAGGACTTTTCAGGCAAAAGCCGCTAAGCAGGCATTATATCTCCCCCCTCCTTTTTTTCCCTTTCAAAATCTACGGTTATTTTTTGTGTAAAACATGTAAACCGGCCAGGAGAATACAAACAATTGCCAACATAAGACAGTCACGGACGCTTGCTTTAGTTGGGTTGGTGTAATTTAAAAAAATAATAATAATGATTTAACAGAAAGTCGAAAATGATAAGTGTATATAAAAATTATTCCCAACAACCATACAATTTAGAGACTCACGTGGTCCACTAAGATAAAAATTACAAATCACGTATGTCTATTTCCACTATTAGAAATGGTAATCGTTACTCTGAATGCAATTATCTTGTCAGCCTTAAATTATTCAGAAACTTTGTGTTCATCACATTCGCAGCAAAGATACAGCTACTACCTTCCAGGAAAAAAATCTCCTGTAAACACCTTCCTCACTATATCTTTATCAACTTCAAAATGACTCTTTGTTCTCGCATTTCTTCTCCTACTACCAATAAATAATTCTGCCAAAATCAGTTGTCAGCAACGTGAAAGTTTTGAACATATCACCACTTCAACTCCCACAAAGCGAGGTAACGAGAATGTTAAAACATTTGCTCTCTGAATCCTGTCAAAGACGCGAGGAACTTTTATATGGACTTTTCATTTGAAGGTGAGTTCTTTGGTCTCATATGGTAGCAGCAGAGTTTCTCCTCCCTAAGACAGCTATTTTTTCCCTTTCTTGATAAACGGAGATTAGATGCCATTAACGAACCTAACACACCGACCTGGCCTTATAACAATGTTACTTTAACTGTAATTCCAAACCACTCAATTCAAATGCCTTATGTTGCGAAAACTCATTTCTATATCCTGACTTATAACCTAATCATTTATGTAAACGTCTGTGTTCACTAAACTTCAACTGTCTCTCTCTCTCTCTCTCTCTCTCTCTCTCTCTCTCTCTCTCTCTCTCTCTCTCTGTGTGTGTGTGTGTGTGTGTGTGTGTGTGTGTGTGTGTGTGTGTGTGTGTGTGTGTGTGTGTGTGTGTGATTCATTTCACGAGAAGTTTGAATAAAAGAGATACTGTGTATGAGTTAAATATATATTGTTATTAATAATGGTTATTATTATTTCATATATATATGAAGTTTCTCTGTTAGCAGAGAAGTTTCATACATATGAAATAATAACATATATTTCAAAAATATAAAACTAAAAGATAAAAAAAACGCTCTATCACAACTGTGTTCACTTTATTGTAGATAACTTGAGAATTAAAATTAGAACAAATTTTAAATAAAATTTAACAATTTAACAAATTATTAATATAATAAATATGTGTGACTATATTTTAATAGATAAAGCATCTAAATTATTTAACTATTTTAAAAATTAAGAAAAAAATCCTTAAATTATATAATATAACAAAATATATAACGAATATATTTTCTTTATATATTTTTTTAAAAATTGATATTTGCCGGATAAGAATGGCCCATTGTAGCTCATGCATGTCGTACGAGGCGACTAAAATGAGTAAACAGGGAGGGTAATGGATGGCAATACTGTAGGCAATGAAGTTTTAACTGAGGATATTTTAATAGATAAAGCATCTAAATTATTTAACTATTTTAAAAATTAAGAAAAAAATCCTTAAATTATATAATATAACAAAATATATAACGAATATATTTTCTTTATATATTTTTTTAAAAATTGATATTTGCCGGATAAGAATGGCCCATTGTAGCTCATGCATGTCGTACGAGGCGACTAAAATGAGTAAACAGGGAGGGTAATGGATGGCAATACTGTAGGCAATGAAGTTTTAACTGAGGATCGGTTATTGCTGTTACCATCCTGCCATGATTGGAGCTTTATATAGCTCAATAACATCTTTCTTTCTTTTAGGGTTACACGGTGATCAGCACTCATATTTGTAGATTTAGGGACTCAAAAACACACGTGTTAAACAGATTATTTTATTGATTACAAATAAAATAAACTTGACGTTTCGACCTCTATATCGAGGTCATCATCGGAAGAATACAACTGTAAGCAGAACCAAGCTACATGCTCATGCTTTCTATACTAGTAAACTAAATCTACGCAGTTAATAAATCTTTTTTCTAGCCTGACCTCTAGTGATAGAAAAGAAAAACAAATGAATAAAAAAAAAAAAAAAAAAAACTTAAATAAATAAATAAATAAAAAAATAAATAAATAAATAAAATAAAAAAAAAAAAAAAAATATATATATATATATATATATATATATATATATATATATATATATATATATATACATATTATAAATAGATAAATGCAACTACAATAAACTGTTAGAGTCCTCATGTATTAATATTCTGGATAGTTACAAAATGATTTCTTTCAGTTGCTATTGAATGTTCTAAACACTTCACCAAGTCACCAGGTTGTCTTCTTGTAGTGGGAATTTTGAATGTTGCTATTGAATGTTCTAAACACTTCACCTGGTGACTTGGTGAAGTGTTTAGAACATTCAATAGCAACTGAAAGAAATCATTTTGTAACTATCCAGAATATTAATACATGAAGACTCTAACAGTTTATTGTAGTTGCATTTATCTATTTATAATATGTATATATATATATATATATATATATATATATATTTTTTTTTTTTTTTTTTTTTTTTTTTTTTATTCATTTGTTTTTCTTTTCTATCACTAGAGGTCAGGCTAGAAAAAAGATTTATTAACTGCGTAGATTTAGTTTACTAGTATAGAAAGCATGAGCATGTAGCTTGGTTCTGCATACAGTTGTATTCTTCCGATGATGACCTCGATATAGAGGTCGAAACGTCAAGTTTATTTTATTTGTAATCAATAAAATAATCTGTTTAACACGTGTGTTTTTGAGTCCCTAAATCTACAAATATGAGATCAATAACATCTTATCCTTACACTGTCCTCTACAGATAACGGGGAATATGAAAAGCATTCTTGCTTCGCCCTATTTAGCCAATCCTTATAAGGATACCTTGCATATTTTTATGTAATTCATATATCACGCTTCTATTATGTTTTGTATTTCCTTCATATGTTTATGGAGGTAGGGAACAGCATTTCAAGGTTTTTCCGTGCAAAGGAAGGTTATGAGTAAGAAAATTTATGGATTGGCAAAGGCTGGGCTGATGCACTTATCTGTCTTCCGAAAGTTGTTCCAGTTTCTGCCTTATGGCTATTTCGTTTCCTCTTAACAACGATATCAAGTTGTCTGAGTGTCTTGTCGCTGAAGGAGGAAATTCTTTTATTATCGCATTTCTCTACTTCCTGTCATTTCCAAGGAGAGAGAGACCTGGCTGAAGACATAGATGGAGTATTTAAATAGCTTCTATCATCTGAAATGATAGAAAGTTGGATGGGCCATAGGAGTTTTCGAAGGAAAATTAGCTGATATGCTAATGGATGAATATTTAAAATCACCGGAGGTAATTTTAATTTTTAATTCCATGCTATCGGTAGCAGTGCTGATGCAAGAAATTAGTTTGTGTGTGTGTGTGTGAGAGAGAGAGAGAGAGAGAGAGAGAGAGAGACTGATTTTTATATTTGACAGTAAAACCTCTTTTTAGTGTGTAAAAATTTCCCCGTTAGCCTAGCTACTAATCTTTCTAGAAGCGCACATTTAATGAGTTCAATTTAATTTAGTAGAGTAGAAAAAGTTATCCAAATGTGTCTTTAAGAATCTTAGTTACACTTTCGGAAATGAAGGAAGAGAGAGATGACTCGCTTAATTTACAATGTAGAACATCGATCAGCAACATACCATTTTAGGTTCATCTCAACAGCAGTAATTGTTTCTTAGATGTTAATGCCACCCATATTCTGCGTAAAAGAAATTAATAACGCCACATCACTGAATCATGTAATTTAACCTCTCTTATGCAAATTTACTGGAATAATTCACGCCTGAGAATAACTAAGACAAATGCATACCCACGAGGAATAAACATTTTTTTATTTTTTCCCTTGCTAGATGGGCGAAGCAAGAATGCTTTTCATATTCCCCGTTATCTGTAGAAGAAAATGTATGCATGGTGTAAATCTACCCTATATATATAAAATGATAAGCCTCTTTATGTCGCGTTTTTTGAAACGTTTTGAAACTCAGGGGCTACCCTGAGTGTCGAGTCTTCAAAATTCGAGTCATCAGAATTCAAGGAGAAGCGGCCTACCAGTCCGGAACACGAGGGGTTGGGCGCCGTAGGCGCCTGGCGTGCCCACCCCTAGTAGGGCTATAAGCTCTGATCATTGCAGGAGGGTAACAGCAATAGCCGTCCTCAATTAAAACTTCATTGGATACAGCATTGCCATCCGTTACCCTCCCTGGGTACCCATTTTAGTCGCCTTGTATGACATGCATGGGCTATAGTGAGACTATTCTCATCCCGGCCAATCCACGGGGTTAAACATAAAAACTATTATTCACTCTTCATTTAATATATTTGGTTATTTCCAAGTAAAGGTAAAAAACTAATAATATGTTTTATAATTAACAAAAAATACAAATTATTTATCATATTTTTCATAGAATTTTAAAACTACAAAAGAGTTTTATAAAATTTACTATAATATCTTTGAAATAATAATAAATAAAATAAACTTACATTATGATGACAAGTAATTATCCTGTATATAATTCGTTTAGTTGACTTGTATAATACGGAATTATATAGCCTTAGCTCTAAATGTCTGAAGTGATGATACGTGAATTTATGTAATCACGTCTTTGTGTATTTATGATTAATATTTTTTAATTTGAAAAATTAAAAATTTTGACTCTTTGTAACGATATAATTCTAAATCTGCGGTATGAAATCTTTCTCCTTTATCTTGCTGCTATGATTTCATTTTTTTATTTTTGGTTAACTTTTTTCAAATATTTTAAAGAACAGAATACTGTAGAAGGAAATATTATGCTAAATGAGTACACTCTTGAAGGGAATGATTTTCATTACCTTGGTTCCTGCATCGATACTCTGATATAATGATAAAGAAAGCACAAAGCTCTCGAATTCCATAAAAGCCTAATTAATATCTAGAAATCCAACTAATCACCACAAATACCAAAATTCGTCTGTACAAAACCACCAACCAAGCCATGTTTCGCTATCCAACAAGCAAGTAATATCATCTATAACTTTGGCACAAGATTTTTTCAATCAGGACTAGGATACGCATGGCAAGATCCAAATAATGCCATTCTATGAATATAATAATAAGAGCTAGAGGAGGAAAGTGAAAAGTTAAGTGTCTAATTAGAACTGGGGGAGGGATATATAATTTAATATTTTTTCACATTTTTGGACATTACTTTAATGAATCTCGGACATGTTAGTACGTGACTTTGGCTTCAGCACAAAATTTGAATTTAAAAGCAATACCGAACTAGAAAAAAGCAAACAAACTGGGTTGTTAATTAATTATTTAAATAAATCTAAAGTACCTGAAACCCTTCACCATCAAAATAGTGTCAAATATTACATAACCTTCCATAATCCAATTTGAAAACACCTCAATCAATTCCTGTGATCGACAATTGAGATTCATAAAAATCGCACATTAATTATTCTAAAGCATATAAAAAACAAAATGGTGTATTGTAAATAACATAGTAAATTCGTTTGGTTCAATTTTGTTGGAATTAGTGCCAATGTAAACAAACAAAAAAAAAAAAAAGAATTCTTAAACTATAAGTTTATAAATAATTTTTTTGTAGGAGGAAGATATGTGCTATAAAATAAATAAATAAAAATAAGAAATAAATAAATAAATAATTCAGTTCTGGTGTTAAGCTTGAGATGGCATTAGTCTTGTCTGATGCCAAACTTTCTGGCATCACTGTAGACTAAAATATATTAAAAATTATTACTAGTCATACCAAATTCTTTAAAATTTATTTAGCCAAATCACTATGAATATTGAGCTCGGTAGCTGGGTGTAGACGAAGCCATTTGGTTGGAAAGACATGGGTTAGATTCTCGTCCATGACGTGAAGAACCTTCATCTGGTCTTTTTCGACTTAAAGTGAGAAATTCGGTCTCATACGGAGGTAGAGGATTTTACCCCCCATTTTACCCCTGGGGTTTTCGTTCCTCAGAATATGCAAACCGGCCAGTGAACATACATAGATCTACAGTCATAAAATACATATTTGATTCCTCACTAGGAGGGCTCAACCATTCCTAAGGGACAGTTGAGAAAAGGGGGGAACCCTACACGAATAAATAAATAAAAACTGTGAATATTAAAATTTGAATATTAAGAATGAAAATATCACTCAGTATAATTTTCAGAGGACCACAGTAACATGGAAGCTATAAGGACTGGTTTAAAGGGGCTAAGCAAGAATGCTTTTCATCTTCCCCGTTATCTGTAGAGGACAGTGTAGGGATAAGGTGTTATTAAGCTATTAAAGCTCTGATCATGGCAGGAGAGTAACAGCAATAGCCGAGCCTCAGTTAAAACTTGATTGGCTACAGCATTGCCATCCATTACCCTCCAAGGGTATTAATCACCGCATCTCACGGTCGATTAATCTGTCGCACTCCTCTTAGCCATTTGTCACAGATCTAAGCTACAAGTAGACCGCTAATACACCATAAATTTATTAAAATTTATGGTGTATTTTGATATACCCTCCCCTATAAGGAGTTCTAAATTTCCCAGTGGCACGGACTTTCGTTACCTAACTTAGATCCTGATTCACAGTATAAAAATATATCGTTCAAAAATAAATACTAAAGCTCAGCATAAATAAAAATTCTTACTCTTATTTAAAATATACTAAATAAATACCTCTTTGTTCTTATAATTATTGCTGCATAACAATATTCACTTGCACGAAGGTTCCACGTAAATTAAACAAAATTGCGCAGTAAAATTCCATAAAATAACAATAATAAAAAAAAATACCGGCTTCTAATTTGAGTAGAATAGGACACTGCAAGCCACCTACTGTCACTAATACGTTACTCGTGTTTGTTAATTGAAATGTAAAAATATTAACTTAATATTGGAGATGTCTGCAAGAGATTTATCGACGTTAGAAACAACGAAGGATGAACAGGATCGTAAAGTGCAACAGAAGTGCTAATACAAGACAAATGACTGCTTAAATACAGTCAGGGATTGGAAGAATATTATGCACACTGTATCATGCATTGAATATTGTTCCAAATTAAGCATAACAGAAGGTGACCATTGAAAGTACTACAGGTTCGCAAACACAAACAGTTACGGTATGTTGGATAAGGGAATATCATCATTGGTCACTCTCGAGCGGATTAAAGATATGCTATATGAAATTATTCAAATTTATGTTTCTTTATGCAAGTGGAAGAACAAAAGGTATAGAGACAACAAGAGCAAGGCATCGTTTATTCATGCATTACAAGAGGTAGCAATGAAGTGATGTGGATATTTTTCGTGTATTCCTTAGCTCCTTGACATCAGTAGAGTAAGAACTGACCAATCACTACTAATCAAGCCCACCCACTCATGTTGACCATAACGGATCTGGGTGGCCGAGTGGATAAAGCACCCACTCTTCAATCAACAGGATGCGTGGACTCAAATTCCGTAATAATTCAAATATTACATTTTCACGGTACTAATCCATTGCAGCTATTGTAGAATACTTCCAATAAAATAATGCCTATACCATAAGGTAAACTCCAGTTTTTTATGCGGCTCTCATCAAGTTTATCTAAAACGTTTTGTAAACCAATACCGTACCATGAGTCAGCTACGGCTTTTTGCCTATTTTTTTTTATTAATCTCATATTTTATGTCTTTAATTATTTTTTACACAGTCAGGAAACCTTTCTCTAGAGAAGACCAGATATGAAACTTTTTCAAGCCACTTCAGGACTCCAATAAGCAAGACAGTGGCCCTTTACCGGAGAGATGAAATTCATCTCCCACTTAATAATAATCACAAACATCCATGACAATGCGAGATTCGAATGAGCGGCCCTATTGGCTGGAGAACAAATACGCCAACCACTAAGTCAACCAAGCGAGATTAAGCCTTCTATTCCTCGTCTTCGTTTGCAGATTGCAATCACACTGAGCATCTTTGAAAGAAATGTTTGCAATAGGTACCACAAAATCATCATTATATATATATATATATATATATATATATATAACGCAACACAAGAAGCCAAGAACGTCATCTTTAGGCATACTCGGTTACTGTTCTCAGCAATCTTCAATGGATAAACAGAACAGGAAACCCACTTCACTAGAGATTGTCAGCTAAAAAGCGAATGGACTGACAAACAAGATCCTAGAACTACACGAATTCGCTGCAGAACTACACGAATTCTGATAAAGTCGATATTATCCTTACCGCTATATTCATCAAAAGTGGAATAGAACATAATGAAATCGCTAAGCCCCGAACAGAACACGTTGAAACAACCGGAATCGAAGTGTACATGGAAAACACAAACATCTTCAAGATATTTGAAACCTACAGCCCCCAAAATACATAAATTCAAGGCCCACTCTTCCTAATTGGGTTGTGGGGGCAACAGCTGCAAGAGGAACTTCCAATGGTCACGATCCTCTGCCACCAAGCCCAGGTGTTCTGGTGGGATTCCCAAACGTGTCCACCCAAGGTTTTGGATATAATCTATCCAGCGAGTCCTTGGCTTTCCACGTGGCCTCCCACTCTCTGGCTTGGCAAAGAGGTCCTGCTGAGGGAGCCTCTCCTGTGGCATCCTCACCAGGTGCCCGCAACAACGTAACTGTGATCTCTCAACACGGAGAAGCAGCGGTTGAGTATTGAGGGTTTCGCGAATTGCAGAGCTTCTGACTCTGTCGAGTTTTGTCAGCCCCGCAACCCCTCAAAGAAATCTCATATCAGCAGCTTGGATTCGTGTCCGCATTCTTTCGGTCATTACCCAACTCTCATGATTATAGGTGAGGATGGGGACCTAGCCTGTATTGAAGACAACCAGCTTTGCTTTCTGGCTTAACTCCTGCTTCAATACTACCGAACGGCCAAGCTCCCGCAATATTGAGCTTGCTAAGCCAATTCGAGTAGCTAGCTCTACGTCCCATTTTCCATCATTCGTGAATATCGATCCAAGGTATTTAAACTTCTTCACCTGCCTCATTGGGACTGCACTTACATTTAGAGTGCACTGGGAGGATTGTCTTGAGATCACAAATGTTTCAGTTTTGGCCACCCTGATCTTCGTTCCGAGACGTCTGCACAAACAGCTACAGACCTATCCAGGGTCCGCTAGAGGTCATCTGCAAAAAGCAGACGTCCAATGCTACATTTTCCAATTCTGACACACTCACTGCTTCGGCTGTGCCTATCAATCCAGTCCATAAATATTATGAAAAGGAGGGGTGACAGAACACACCCTTGGCGGAGGCCAACGGAGACTGTGAAAGGTTCAGATTTTGTGCTGTTTACCCTGACACAAAACTCTGGGCATTCATACAGGGACTTGATGGCAGTTAATAGTTGGCCATCCACTCCATACTCCTGTACTACTTGCCAAAGCTTATCCCGAGGAACCCGGTCATATGCCTTCTCCAAGTCCACAAAACATGTGCAGACATTCTTGACATATTCCCAAGATTTCTCAAAGACTTGCCTTAAAGTGAAGATTTGGTCAGTTGTGCTTCTACCAGGACAAAAGCCACATTGTTCTTCCTGGAACTTTCACTCAACTATGCTCCTGCACCGTCTTTCCAAGCACTTAGCATACACTTTCCCAGGCAGGCTGAACAGAGAGATGCCACGATAGTTACTGCAATCCTTCTGGTCTCCCTTCTTAAAGACTGCTATTATTATGCCTGTCTGTCATTGCTTTGGTGCTCGCCCATATATCCAAGCAGCTTGACACACTCGAGTCAGCCAGAGAACACCGTCTCGATTTAAGGCTTTTAGCATTTCGACCGAATTTCATCATCGCCAGCAGCCTTGCCCGATTTTAGCGATTTTATTGCTAAATGGACCTCTCCTTCTGTGAGACTAGTCATTTCCCCGATCTGCACCTCTTGGATGTCCACAACTGCTGGGCCACCCGGGTTAAGAAGGCTCTCAAAGTATTCCCTCCATCTGTGGAGGATATCCTTCTCGGTTGTTAAAAGTGCACCATCAGAGGCCTTAACTGCCCTTGCTGTGCACGATTTCCTCCCTCGAAGGCGGCGGATGGTCTGCCAGAATACTTTGTTTGCATTTGCATAGGATGAGTCTAATCTTTCTCCAAAGGCTTCCCAAGTCTTCTGCTTTGCTGTCTTTACTGCCTTAGCAGCAGCTTTTCGTGCCAGCATACCGCAAACGCATCTCAAGTGACCTGACTCTAAGCCATGTTAGGTAGGACTCCTTTTTTGCACTGACAGTTTTTCGGACTTCTTGGTTCCACCAAGGTGTCCTTTTCTCACTGCCCGTTACCACGCCGAGCCGATTTCTGCCACACCACAAGAGTGCAGAGGCAGTGCCAGCTGTTCTGAACAGCTTCCATTCCTCCTCAACATCTGCAGTATGATTGGGAATCTCTTTGAACTTGAAGGAAATGTCACCTGTAAAATTCTTCCTCACAGCCTCATTTTCCAATGTCTACCATTTCACGCGGTATAGCTGCTTAGGCCTACCAGCGTTGATGGTAGCATCTGGTTTCTGAAGCCGTAGAGTGCAGACAACAAGGTGGTGGTCAGTTGACAGTTCTGCCCCTCTTCTCACAAGAACGTCCAACACTGAGGAAAATAGGTCTGCTGAGACTATAAAGAAGTCAATCAGACCTTTGTTCTAGTGTATCCCTGTACCAGGTATACTTACGGACTTCTCGGTGCTGGAAGAAGGTATTCATTATGGACAAGCTGTTAATACAGCAGAAGTCCAATAATTTCAACCCATTCGCGTTAAGGTCAGGAGCACCGTTCCTCCAAACTACACCCCTCCATGTCTGGTCATCTGTTCCAACATGTGCATTGAAGTCACCCATTAGCAGGACTGATTCCATGTCCGCCACCCTGTCAAAAGCAGCATCCACTTCCTCTAGGAAGGCAGAGTATTCTGACTCCAGATTAGGTGCATAGGCTTGCACCACAGCCAAATCATGGTTTTTCATCTGAAGCCTTAACACACGTCAAATAATAATACATAAATAAAAAAACTCCCAGAATAAGACCCGGAAGGAATTACTGAACACAGGTAGAGCAATGATCATAGCCAAAGATTTTAATGCCAAACATCCAACCTGGAACAGTATAAATGCAAATAACCGCAGAACACGAAACATATATGCTACTACAAGAAACATGGCAACAATAGGACCTACGGAACCCACATTCTATGGAGCCACTGGCCGACCAGACGTAATAGATGTAATAAGGCTAAAGAACGCAGCAGACGGCTATCAAATAGAGGCTATCAACTAAATGAGCTCGGACCACAACCCTATCATGCTGCAACTAGGCACCACACACGATCTAAACGAAGACAACACCTTTATCAACTGGAACCAACTCCCCACAGCCCTCCAGGAAACCTAGGACCAGTACCACAAAACATGTACTGAAGAAATAGAAAAGAAAGTGGCAACCTCTGAAAAACAAATATTGGCAGCAATATCCTATGTAACAAATACAACCGCACATGTAGTATTTGTTACATACTACACGTGCAGAAATAGACTCCAGAGGATAAACTAGAAGTTAATAGAGTAACGAACCAGGTTCGATACGCACTAAAAGACCACCGAAACCAACTTTGGAAAAACAAGATATATCATCTAAACACAGAAGACCAGTCAATATGGACAGTTATGAGGTTGCTTCGCTCAAAACATGATACACTCCCTCCAATCAGAAGTGAATACGGAATAGCCTATAAAGATGAAAAAAAAAAAAAAAAAGGCGGACGTCTTTGCAGATAGCTTGGAAAAACAATACGACCCCAAATATTGCGAAGTACACTTAAACTTCATAAAAAATCCACATCCAAGTGTGCAAAATAACTCAGAACGCCAAACTCCAATCCCACAACAAACCCATATCGTCAGTAGAAATATACCAGATTATTAAAAAATCTCAGTACCAAGAAGGTCCCGGGTCCCGACAGAATCACGAAGAAGGCGCTCAAGCTGCTCCCACGTAAAGGCATTATGCATCTAGAAGCCATCACCAATGCCATCTTACGGCTAAATCATTACCCAGGGTGAAACTCACAGACGTCCTCTTAATTCCAAATTGTTCGTCTGGTATGACGTAGTTGTTTTACACAGTTTCCACTGAATTATTGACTAATTAGCCTACTATCATGCATGGGCAAGATAGCCGAACGCACAATACTTGCACGGATCCAGCATAAAACAACTACGTCATACCAGACGAACAATTTGGCTTTAGAAAACAGCCTCCACAACTAAATAAATCCACAGAATCATAGAATACATTACCAAGGATACGAATGTCAACAGCACTCTGGCGCAATCTTCCTGGACATAGCTTAGGTATTCGACAGAATCTGGCACTATGAACTACTTTACAAGCTACATCAAATCGGAATCACAATACCACTAGTCCTACTCATCAAGTCCTATCTGAACAACAGGAAATTTAGGATAAAAAATCAATGGAATTGGATTCACAGAAAGAAGAATCACGGATGAAGTCCCACAAGACTCCCTACTGTCTTCCCTACTCTTCTCCATATACATGGCAGATCTCCCCAAGTTGTCCAAATCCATCACCGCCCTCTACGCAGAAGAACATGATCATCTTAGCCAGATCTCTCCGTCCCCAATTGGCCATAAACTGCAGCAATCAACGAAATAGAGAATTGGTACAGCAAATGGCGGATCTCACTCAACCCAGAAAAACGTTCCGCAGTACTATTCACCAGGCGAAAGCAGAACCGAACATAACCATACAAATGTTTGAAAAAGCCATCCCTTGCCAGAAATCAGCCAAATACCTAGGAGCTGGGCTGGATAAAAGCCTAACCTTCAAGACGCACGTCGATAGTGTCTCTATCAAAGCCAACCAGACCATAGCACAGCTATACCCGCTCCTGAATAGGAACAGCCTCCTAAACATAAACAACAAAATTCTTCTCTACAAATCAGTGATAAGACCTCAACTAATCTACGCCTCACCAGCTTAGGGACATACTACTAAAAGAACGTTCAAAGATTAGAACAAATGATCTAAAACAAATGCCTAAGAATGGCGGTAAACGCTCCCTTGTTCATCAGAAACCTCCACCTACATCGAGAAACTAAACTAGCAGAAATCAAGACTCACATGAGAGGCATTGCAGAAAAATTCTTCACAGTCACAGATGACCACCAAATCAGCTAATACGACAAACAGCTGATTGACAAACAGCGGTTTGAGGCTATTGTAGCCTCAGACCGCTTCAAACACAGAAGACCGAAAACATTTATTGCAAAAGAAAGCTGAAACAACACAAAATGCTCACAAAGAGCGGATAAAGCACACATACTAAACTTCCACCAACAAGCAAGACCTTCGAGTGATGGACTCAGTCCATCACTCGAAGGAAAACTTTTAGGAAACAAAAACACTCTTAACAGTGTTTTTTGTTACCTAAAGGACATTGAGAAGAATGTGCTTTATGTCTTTTGTTTCCCTTGCCTGTTGACCTCAATGGCCCATCGCTGCTAAGCTAATTTACTTGCGGTTTATCCTGATTGTACCGAGTTTTGTGGGCGTCAATTATGTTTATGCTTCTGTGTGATTTGTCAGATATGAAAGATAAAAAATATGAGTTTCTGGGAGGAGAAAGCATGCCACTTCCTTTTGATAAAGATTTGCACCCGTCGAACCTAGGTCTTTCTAAACAAAAAGCATCGTCGAAACCAACTAAACTACGGAGATGCCCCCTAAACTATGGAGAATGTTTTCATATTTTGATATTGGGTACGCTAATTGCAATATTCTGTTGAATAATAAAATATAGGTTATTAATTAAATAAGAGATATAATAATTATTCATTAATAGTAATAGAATTGAAAATTTTTCTGTTGGTATAAAACAATTAAATATATTTTGTTATTATTATTATTAAATAAAATAAATACCTAACTTTTCTGCTGATGAGAGATATATTTGTTATTAATTAAATTTTATTTATTATATATTATTACATTAAATTAAATATTAAAATATATACTTAAAATTAAATATTAATTTTAATACTTATTTAATATATTCCTTCAACACTTACTTTAGGGGGAGCTAAAAATACACAATTGTAGAAAATGACTAGAGCAAAAAGAAATAATGTGTGTAGAAGAGGTAATTGAAGAGCTACAAAACCTTTTCAGGAGACGGATAATTTGGGAAAGAAATGCTAAGAAAATAGTAGTATTATCTGTACGTATCTTCTAAATGTCAAATCCACCTGATGAACCTAGAGAAAAACACATTCATCAATTTTGAAATGCTTACGATATACTCTATGTAGCATTTAAAGACAACAATAAAAAAAAAAAACACCTATATTTCATACTATCCTATTTTTCTTACCTTGATGACTAGAGTATATTAGGTGAACACTTTCATTATTGATAGCATTGCATGTACAACGTTGACACTCGGCTTCGACACACACACTCCATATGGTACGGAGCGAGGTCACCCACGCCTCCTTTGACGGCAGTGATGATATTTGCGCATGGGTAAGACGACGACAGGAAGTTAGAGTTGTTTTGATAGTAGAGGATGAATAAAACTCAGAGGGAGAGTGAAGTAGCAATGGATAGATTTAGTGAAGCTGAAGGGATTCGAAATCACGGTTTAGGAGGGGGGGGAATACATTTGCCCACATTTGTTTAGGTGATCATAACACATCAAGATATAAATGTGTTATCAGAATAGGTTTCGAGTACAAATATATTATGTGATTTAGGTAAACAGTGTCGTAATAAAAACAGCGAAGGGGAAATAAATGAAACTTGAGTTTAATTTTATATCATACAGTAAAGACCTTGATTGAATTTCAACACACTGCTGGGTTCAGTAACAAGAAAGTTACTTCAAGGTTTATTATATTATTTCAAATACTTGCAAGAAAGCCCATAAATTGGAATAAATTTTAAAAAGTAATATAACTTTAAATTTATAATCATTAACAAAAAAATATAAGACTATAAATGATTATAATTTTTTTACAATAGTATTTTTTTTTACAATGGGATATGTAATGTTAAATTACAAATCTTCAATAATATAAAACTCTGATCATGGCAGGAAGGTAACAGCAATAGCCGAGCCTCAATTAGTAGTTCATTGGCTACATCATTGCCATCCATTACCCTCCAAGGGTATTAATCACAGCATCTCACGGTCGATCAACCACCCTTTCAATAATCCTTATCCTTATAAGGACTGACTTAAAGGGGCGAAGCAAGAATGCTTTTCATCATCCTCGTTATCTGTAGAGGACAGTGTAGGGATAAGGTGTTACTGAGCTATTAAAGCTCTGATCATGGCAGGAGGGTAACAGCAATAGCCGAGCCTCAGCTAGACCTTCATTGGCTACAGCATTGCCATATTTAAAGGTAAAGCCATCTCTAAAAATTGGGACGATCCCTAGGCCACTCAATCGTGGGCGAAAGACCGTCCATCTCAACGTTGCCTCCACTCAGTGATGGACTTCCACCCACACACCACCACCGAGCAGAACCGCTCATATCCCGAAGAAAAGCATTCACCGACAAAGCCGCTCAGCGGGCCGTGCAGGAGAACACTTTCCCCGGAGACTCAAATTGCTCCCTTAAGGCAAAAACTTTAAGAGAGCGAACTCAAACGCTTGAATCTCGGCGTCCCAGGAGGTAACAGCAACAGCCGAACCTCAGTTAAACTTCATTGGAACAGCATTGCCATATGTAAATATAAATAAAGGTAAAGCCGTCTCTAAAAATTCGGACGATCCCTAGGCCACTCATTCGTGGGCGAAAGACCGTCCATCTCAGCGTTGGCCTTCCACCCACACGCCACCACCGTGCAGAACCGCTCAAATTACGAAGAAAATCATTCACCGACAAAGCCCCTCAGCGGGCCGTGCCGGAGAACACTTTCCCCGGAGACTCAAATTTCTCCCTTAAAGCAAAAACCCTAAGAGAGCGTACTCATAACTCTCGAATCTCAGCGCCCCTGGGGGATAACAGCAGCCGAACCTCAGTTAAACTTCATTGGAACAGCATTGCCATCCATTACCCTCGAAGGGTATTAATCACCGCTCCTTTAACATTACTTCGGAGTATATTAATGTTAAATATCTAAATAAATAGTAGGTTTGATTGCAAAAATAGCAATACTTTGTGATATATGATGTAAATTGCAAAAGGTAATATTTTATTTTTAATGCATAATTATTTACTAAAAAAAGGTAGAAATAAAATGAAAAATATTTAAAATAAATAATGAAGTTTTCGGTTTTCTCTTATTACAGTTCAGTTTAAGATTGCATTGAGTCAAAATTATGTAGCCTTAGTCAATATAATTAAGATTTCTGGTTTTAATCATGTAGGTTTCTTAGCGCTCACGAGTATTTTATCTTTCTTAATGGCTTCGAATATTGAAATACCAAGGACATATTAAGGAGCTATTTCGATAATGGGAATAAAATATTTTTGCAACAGGTGTTCTTCCCCATGATAATAAATGAGATCAAAGGACAGGTTGATGCTGTTGTTACGCGGACAGTTTATTCGGAACTTGAGATAGGTTTGATGATCCTTGCTATAACAAAGTTTTGATAAAGTAGAAATCTTTAAATATTCCTTCTGATTACTTGATTTCACTTGATTGCACTTCATCAATTCGCAAAGAACGAACATTGAGAATTAAATAAATCCAAGATCAATTTTTACATATATTTTCGTGTAAATAAATAAATGTTAAACAGAAATATTATTGTATTCCAGTAATATATTTAAATATTTTATAAGCAAAACAAAGAAACATTCACATTTTTTTATATTTAAATGAATTTAAAATAACTAAGAATATAATTACTTTTTAAATCATTAATATATTTGTACTTTTAATATTTTCATTATGGTTACCTAATTTTGAAGATTTTTCGGTATATCTAGGCATCTTTTTACTCCTGCAATAAGAAAACTTGTTCTGTTCGTACAAGCAGCGTTTAATTAAGATTAAAATTGTTAGTTAGGCAATCAAAGATTTCTGAACTAACGATGACTTTTAAAAAGTCCAGGATCTGAATCAATAACGAGTATCTCTGTCATCTTCCAAATATGAATGTGAACAAAATTCTGAAAAAATTTCTTCAGTGTTTCGTTCTCACTTAGTCGATCCTTAAACTATGCTATTTTTATTTTGAGTTTTAAATCCTCACTTGGATTTTATATTCTTTACTGATATCTATCGTATTAGCTTGGACACAAACTAAATAAAAACTGGAAGATGCTGCAGATTTTCAATTAAAATCAGATCAACAGCAAATTTCATTGATATCATTCTGATCTCACTGATTATAGTATGGCTAGAGATCAGTAGCAATGATATTCCAACTGGAATATCATTGCTACTGATATGATCTATACCTTGAAAGAGCCCTATAAAGACATATATTGTTAATAAGCATTGCTTGTTTATCAAATTACTCTAACTATCATTTCCAATGCTAATTTGATTTTAAAATTCTTGCTGGAGAATGAGAAAAAAAATAAAACAAACCGCTATAACAGAAACCCGTTATAACCGAGGCAAAGCTATAATGGGTAGTATCGTACAAGATGGTACAATCATTCACTTGAGATTTACGACTTAACAGCTATTCACTTAAAAAAAATACATCCAATCATTGAATACTGCTTTCACATTTAGGATTGTGTCCTTAAGAACTTCCGTATAGACTAAACTTAGAAGAAAGGACATAATTTCTAAGGACATAATTATGTCCTAGGAAAGGTTCGAATATACGATACTAAGCACAGGCATGCAGTAATTAAAATACAGCGTCCTAAAATTGGAAATGAATTTTTTTATTATTATTTTATTTAAAAGATGAGATATCAACATTCACATCCACGTGGCACGTGTTAACTGAATAAAATTATTCATTCTATTTACTAGCGATATTATTCATAATGACAATAATATCGCTGGTAAATAGAATACATCGTCAAAGCGATAAATATGAATTTGTCGCTTTGACGATGCACTGAGCACATATTGGTGTGCATCGCCCACCATTGATGCGAGAATCGCTACTAGAGGCAACGAAGTTCATTATTTGAACGCTAATTAGCTAACCTAACTATTAACGATCAGCGTGTTTCCCATGAGCAATTTATGCATCACAAATCAGGAGCGTTATTGCGTTACAGATATTTATATCTGGGAAGGGATGTTCTTACTTTACTGGATGCTCACAAATACCAATTTATCCCTTTATAAGATATGAATAGCATAGTGGGGGACCAGACGGGGAAGATCCGTATTATATAGGAGAATTTGTGAACAATACTCCTATATATTAGGGGGAAAAAAAGAGTTAATTTGAAGTTAGTTAAGAAACTCTTAAAATATTAGATCACGTGACTTTCACGTTAAGAAATTTTGTGCAAAGTCACCATACTAAATTTTAATGTAAGTATCCGACGACTTAATTGATTATTGAATCAATCCCAAGGGTGATTGGTTATATCAAACTACCCTAACTGGATTTTTTTTTTTTGTTTCGCAGTATCACTAAACTTATCAGCAGAGTTTCGGTAGCCAAATACTTGCTTCTTTTTTTTTCCCGCATGACGTTATTACGTATTGTATAAAAAACATTAGACCAAGAAAACACATGGGTGGATTGAAAAGTACTAAAGCAATTATCTATAGACTTTTTGCTGCCGAATTTCATAATTGTTTTTCTCCTATTTACATTTTTTTTTCTGGAGACAACTAATTTGCACATGAAGAAAGGCACAGTTCTGCAACACAATGACATCTTTGGCAATTTCCTAAAACATTTAGTGTTCAGATGCCAACTTGGTTGGCAGAATGGTTAGTATCGTCCGCTTTCCAATCTTCGTTCGTTAAAGGCACAATGCTTGTGCCTTTAGGTAGTACACAAATTTCATCATCCAATCCCGCTTACTGGAGGCATGAGGCAGGATTCAAAAAAGCTCAATGTTTGGTTTCTAGAGCAAGGGGGGGGGAGAGATTGGATTATTTATCCATTCTTAGTCCATCTGCAGTTCTAATACGTATTAATATGCCACTAACGCCCTTTCTTAGGTGGAATTCATATAAAATAATAAAATACCAAAAAAAAAAAAAATTAATAAATAAAAATATTTTTATAAAACATTATTACATCTCAAATAAATTACATGCACATTCTATAAAATTTAGCAAGAATACTATAATAATACTATTATTCATTGCATGTGACTAATTCAGACTCCAGTTAACAACCTTATTAAATAAAATATTTTATTAAAATAAAATATTTTAACATTCTATATATGGATGGCATTTTACGTAGCCATTTTTTATGTTGCTCCCACCCAATAAAGATTATTTTGCAAACCCATGCTACATTTAGTATCGTGGGTAGGATGTTTTTTTTTTTTTTTTTAATCAATTAATGGTTACCAAACAAAATGTTCGTCTTTTAAAAATATATATTTATCTCTCCTTTGTTTTTGTTTTGCTGTAACTATCTATTGAAAAATGCAATTCAATTAATTTTAAATATCGTTGTTGAAAACATTTACGAATTCTATTTTTTTTTTTTTTTTTGTGACAGCAAATAATTTTGTTATTTGAATCACCACTAATAATTAATTATTAAAATAAATGTGATTCCCGTAATTACTATAAATTTCATTCGGAACTACTCTGAAGAAATTTGATCCTTTGAAAGAAATAAAATTAAAAAACATAAATTACTTAGATTAAAAAAAAACAAAACAGATTCATATAATTAAAGATGAATCTAACTTTGCTTTTTTATTATTCTAATCTAATACTATCTGATGTCTTTGTCATTAAAACGAATGAGACAGTTGTTTTTCAAGTAGATTAGATTTTCCTACCGTGGATAAACTTACAACTATCAGTATTACAAACACGGTATTATGGCTAAGCCTGTAAGCTTTGTCAAAGTGAAATAAATCTATCGTGACGCTGTCCATTTTATGTACAACGCAAGTTAAGACTGCCATAACCTATAGTTATGAGAATAATCCTCTCGTTGTTTGTGTAGAACTGCTGTCAAACTTTCCCAGTGAATGAGATAGCTTGATAGCAATCTAAACCCAAGATTTAGATTTCGGAAGGCAGTTAAGCATCATATGAGTGTTTTTATGACCACGAAAACACGAATGCTAAAATGCTACATGGACGAAACAGTACTACATGTTTGTGCAAATCAAAAGTTAATATTCTTCTAGAGCCAGGATATATTATACGTGCTTGGGCATTTACATGTACTGCCCATGAGATACAAGAAATCGTGTAAGTGCACAAGGTTTCTAAAAACGAAATTCAAATTCAACGAAAAAAACATTCCAGTTTAATAGATTCTCTAGCAAAGAGAATAATTTCAAAAAGTGCTGTAAAAATAGGAATACAATAAGAGAATATGAATATTTTCATATTATGAAGAAAGAAAAAAATATAGTTGCCTTTAAAATGTCATTTAAAACCTAACAATGATGCAATGACTACTAGAGAAGCAAACGTTCCTTATTTATTTTATTTTATTTTTATTTTTATTTCTCTGGATAGATGAGTGAAGCAAAAATGCTTTTCACATTCCCCGTTATCTGTAAAGATAATGTATGGATAGAGTAATATAGCGCTATAGGCTCTGATCATGGCAGGAAGGTAACAGCAATAGCCGAGCCTCACTTAAAACATCATTGGCCACAGCATTGCCATCCATTACTCTCCCTGGGTGCCCATTTTAGTCGTCTCGTACGACATGCATGGGTTACAGTGAGGCTATTCTTATCCTGGCCACCACACGGGGTCTAACGTGACGTATTAATAAAAGAACCAATAAGTACTGACTATAGTATGTTTCGATAATGTAGCGTCACCTAACGGATTTAATCACAAACCTTTATGTTGCAAAATCTGCTTATTCTCTGGTGAGCATCCATGAATATAGTTAACAAAAATAATATATTTTTGTCGAATACTGTGGTGCCACCTAACGGATTTAATTGTAAACCTTTGCGTTGCAAAACTATTTTTTTTAATGTAAATATGGTGCGCGCTCTGAAAAATCTATCCAGTTAGATACAACGTATTGAAAAAAAAATACATACATATTTAATTATTAGAATAATTTAAATACTTTGCTGCTTTATGGAGCACTTGCGATAAAGCAGCATATTATTTAATTTAAGAAATAAAATTTAATATTTTATGTTATTTAACATTGACCATTTAATACATTCTTGTGTAATACTCAGTCCTGTATTTAACATGGAAATCATTTGGGTGTATTAAATGGTCAATAACATAAAATATTAAATTTAATTTCTTAAATTAATTAATATAATATAGTTTTCTAATTTTTAGAATTATAAAATACTGTAATATAATTCAGTAACTGATAAACATATGTCGAAATGTTCGAAACAATAGATCATTCAATGTGAAGTCAACGACGATTTCAATGCTAAAGTGGTGCCATCTAGCGCAATCAACAGAATGTTTCATCAGCAAACTAGGTGGCGTTGATAAACTTTATGTAATTAAAAAAAAATGATAAAAATATGTAGGAAGGAGATTTTAAAAAGAATCAAAGTCGAACAGTTTTCAGAGATGAGCTACAGACTTAAATATACAAATATTATAGATAAAAATGACAGTGTTATAACAAAACCTAAACAAACAATCTCAGTGGAAACCCGAAGAATACATTAAATGACTGTTCAGTCGGGGAGGAGTGTAGTTTGCAGTGACAGAAAACTTGAAACTTTGTGATGGACTAAAGAAGTGAAAGAAGCACACTTGAAAAAAAAAATAAGATAAGAAATAAGATTTAATCGATCTAATAATATGTACTTAGTAATTCAGTAATAAAACTTCTTTTTGTAGAGGGATTTTATTAATGAATTAAAAACAAAACAAAACCAAAGAAACCTTTATGATTTATAAGAATTCCTCGAGCACTCTCAGCAAAAGGGTATTGCCGTCATAACTCACTAGGTCGAACAGTTTTCAGAGGTGTTGCCTAGATGCAACATGTATCCTAACAACGGTCCTGGAATAAGATGCAGATTAGAGGACTTTTATATTTTTCACGTAAATGTTTATTTCTCCCAAATGTTAAAAGCTGTAATAGCCATCTTCTTAGACTAGACTGTCAGCTTTTTTTTTTCTTCCAACGTGGAAAAGTGATGATATTACAGTTTTATTTCGAAAATCAGCGCTTTTGTTGAAAGCACCCTATATAAAATTGTATTGCAGTTGTCTTTCAACAACTCCAAAGAATTATATATATATATATATATATATATATATATACAGGTGCTGCTCGTGCATAGGCACTGCGGAACTGCAGCACCCCCAATTTTTCTCGATACATAAATACAGTATATTTATTAATTTATTTATATTTGCTTGTAATATTTAATTTTATCTTCAACAATCATATACAATTCTCTTATTTTGTATAAAAAATAATAAAAATCCATCTTGTAGCACTTAGGAGGGCGAAGGACGCTAGCAGCACTGTATTTACCACAGTGCCATATTGCTACGCACGCAAGCATATGCACGTCATAGTGAGATGCGAGCTATTATATAGAGTAATGCGGCACTGTCCGTTGCGCAGTTCCACTGTTGTTTATATGTAGTTTGCGCCAGTAATAGAGTGTTCGCAGTGATTACCCCGTGTTATCGTGTTTACTCCGTCTCTTTAAATATTTGGGCATTACAATTAAAGGATTTAATTGTAATGTCCAAAGATTGTAAATCCATTCCTTTAATTACAATTAAAGGAATAGATTTTATTTTTAAGTAATTTTGAATTATACCAAACTGTATAATTTTATCAATAAACAATATTTTGTCATGTTTAATTTTCATTTTTTTAATTTTACCATAAGTTTGATATTTTATCCAAACACGTATACCCTGTACTTACAGTGTGTATGTATATTCCGAAAGTTGCAGCACCGTCATGATTTCAAGCCACATGCTGTCACTATATATATAGAAGGTAGTTCAAAATTCCTCGTACAAACTTTGAGCGGAGGTAGAGAACACCAAAATCAACCATATTCACATAAGAAAGCATGACCGGAAACGCCACCGGAAGGTACTAACAGGGACACAAAGATACAGAAATAACACAAGGCAGTAAGTTGTGTAAAATACTTTATTAGGCGTAACTGAATAGTTCAATAGTAGTTGGATACATAATATGGTAAACGAAGTGCATGTCTGCCATCTCAGCGTTCGTAAAACGACACGACGCATGTTCTTCGTACGACGTCAAAAGCTTGAATGAGGAAGCCCCAATTGCTCACCTGGAGCGCTGGCCAACAGCGCCACCTATCACTTTCTGGTGGTGTGTTTTTTCCGGTCATGCTTTACTATGTGAATATGATTGATTTTAATGTTCTCTACTTCCTCCCCTCAAAGTTTGTACGTGGAATTTTGAACCACCCTATATATATATATATATATATATATGACAGAATGATCATTGACTCGGTTAACATACATAGTTTTATGAAAAAAATTGAATGACTAGACTAGAACCGAGATTTAATTAAAAAGGTTTTAATATAAACACACTACTAGTTTCGGCCTGTAACAGCCTTCTTCAGGTGACATTATAAAAGAAAAAACACTAAACATTGAGGGTTAAAAGACTATGAACAACATAGACAGTCTTTATACATAATTAGCATGAAAACGTTGTAGTTGTATTTGAAGCTGTTCTTTCGTTTGTTGCATTGTTGGGAGAGTGCGTGCTTGCTGCATCACGTGAACGCCAGTACATGATTACAGCTGAATGACTATCTGGGAGGTTGTAGCTTAAGTTGTTATTTAGATGAACAGGATTGAAGATGATTTCTCTCGATTCCAAAATTTTTCTCTCTATTTCGTCACTGCAACGGAAGATGTTTGTAGATTTTTTCCAGCAGACTTTGTGACTTTGGTTATCATCATTAGGGTTAGCCGAGAAGAGGATATGACTTGATAATGCACTCGCTCGCTGTCTCTTGTAAGTAATGTCTCTCATGTGTTCTTCCATACGCATTTCGACAGATTTGTCTGTCTGCCCGAAATAAGGAATATCGCAGTCACATAATATTTTATATACGCCAGGGTATTTGAGTTGATGATGACAAGGTTTTGGGTGACTAATTAAGGAACGGATCTTTGGAAGTGAAGTGAACAAGGTTCTGATATTGTATTTTTTTAGAACTTTTGCTAATTTATGTGAAACAGTACTTATGTAAGGAATAGATATATTGCTTTTGAATCTATTTGTTTCTTCTGAGTGATGTCTGGGAGGATTAAGAAGGAATTTGTTAATGATTTTCTTGGAATATCCATTAACTTCGAAAGAAGTTTTCAGATGGTTTATTTCTGTAAGCAGTTCATTTGGCTCATCAAGAAGAGAACGGGCTCTATGTCCCAAGGTGGAAATTATTCCAAGCTTATGAGGAGGGAAATGATGGGACTGACTGTGCAGATATCTGTTGGTATGTGTGGGTTTTCTATATATCGATATTTTTAGTTTACCAGAAGAGCGAGTCAGTTTGACATCAAGAAAAGGCAAGGAATTATCCGTTTCAAGCTTAGCAGTAAACTTAATACTTTGATGTCGGCTATTGAGATGTTCTAGGAAAACCATAAGGGATTCATGTCCATGGCTCCAAACAATGAAGACATCATCCACATAACGTTTCCAAACTTTAGGTGTTAAAATAAAGGAAGAGATAGCCTTGGTTTCAAAATCTTCTAAGTAAATATTTGCAAGAACCAGAGATAAAGGATTGCCCATAGCCAGTCCATGATTTTGTTTGTATATATTATCTTGAAATTTGAAGTAACCGGACCTGATGCAATGTGTAAGCAAGGCTAACATTTTTTTGGATAACTTGTCCTTGAATAATGTTAGGACTTCATCTGTTGGGACATTAGTGAACAAAGAAGTTATGTCCAAGCTAGCCATGATGTCATTTTCATCAACTGTAATATCCTTGATGTATGTAACAAATTCTGGAGTGTTCTTGATAAATTTTCCTTAATTTTAAATTTAATTTTCCTTCTATTATTTCCAAATAAATCACATCCTGCCGACTGCACCAAATGGCGCAGTCGGCAGGATGTGATTTAATTGATAGAAAGTAATTTAACAGCTGTAGATTAACAGATTTAATTTAACTTGGTAATAATAATTGTGGAATTGCTCCCTGAAAATTTAGAAAGTAAATTGAATAGATCACAATGAACTGGTTGTAATCAGAAATCAGGCAAAGAAAAAGTTTTTTTTTTTTTTGGAAATTAAAGGATTATATTATTTAAATTAATACTCCATTTATCACAATGGCTGTTACTTCAAATTCAGAGATGGAAGACAGTGAATTTTTTTGAAGTGCAAATCCCCAACAAGTAGTTCCCCCATTTTCAGGAGAAGACTCTGATGATATGTTATCCTTCTTTACTTATATTGAGAAACTCAGAGAAACAGCAGCTTGGACAGACTTTCAGTTGTTGATATTACTTAGAAACAAACTAATTGGTAAAGCTAAGACGTATTTTTTTCATCTCCTATACTTAAAGAAACATTTGAATACAAGAAGTTTAAGGAAGTCTTGCTATCTCAATTTTGTAAACGGAGGAGTGTTGGACCAAATTTGTGGAAGCTACAGAGGATTATACAGAAGGACAAAGAATGTGTTGGTGATTTCTACAATCGGTTACTAACTCTCTCTGAAAGTTTAAATGTATCCAATGAAGACCAACCTCATTTGGATTGGGCAGTTTATCAACAATTTAGACAAGGTGTCAAACAAGAACTGAGGGAGACAGCCTATAAGAAGAAGATAACCTCACTAGAGGAATGCCTTGTAGCGTCAAGGAAAAGGAACAAATGATTGGAGACCAGTTCAATTTTAGTAATTCCCGTGATTTTTACTGGTCTCTGAATCAGGGTGATGTTTTCAGAAAAATCATCAACAAGTTTATTCACCATAGAGTTAGAAATAACTGATATATGGGCTCCAGTATCTAACAGAATATTGCACGGAATTTTTCCAATCAGACCTTGTACAAGGGTTAAAGGCAACTTGCCATTCTCTTTGACCATCGTATGGCCAAAGAGAATGGCAAGTGAAATGGAAGTGGCAATGGAAAGATAATACATCATCAGCGTCTTCTCCTGAAAATTGGGGAACTACTTGTTGGGGATTCATACTTCTAAAAAATTCACTGTCTTCCATCTCTGAATTTGAAGTAACAGCCATTGTGATAAATGGAGTATTAATTTAAATAATATAATCCTTTAATTTCAAAAAAAAAACTTTATCTTTGCCTGATTTCTGATTACAACCAGTTCATTGTGATCTATTCAATTTACTTTCTAAATTTTCAGGGAGCAATTCCACAATTATTATTACCAAGTTAAATTAAATCTGTTAATCTACAGCCGTTAAATTACTTTCTATCAATTAAATCACATCCTGTCGACTGCGCCATTTTGTCGTGACGTTGTTCTCTTGGTGTTCGAATCCGCCATCTTGTTAAAAGTCACTTTCATAAATTAAAAGAAAACTAATTGTAAATTGATCACCAATCTAAGGGTAGAGAAATTTCTATTATACTGCGCCACTCTATCCTTAGATAAGTCTATATGAAATAGTAGGATCAATTCAAAGTTAGTTAGCAGTCTTCTCATTCATTCAGGCCAAAGTATTTATTTTCTCTCTCTTTGGGATTCCCGCTAGATTCGAATTTTTGTGAACGGTGCAGTAAAAAGAATTTCAGGCAAATACAACAGTTAGGTTAACAAATAAAGCATTTAATATAGGTCAAATAACACTTACATAAATTTTACTTCTAATTTTAAACAATAGAAATAAGTCAAACATTAAGTCAAGTCAATTACATTAGCACAGTCTTCCAAGTCTTCTCATACACCTGCTTAGCTTCTGGGTTATAAAGTTTTTACACTTAAATGAATATAACTGAACATCCAATCTAATTAGTTTTCACAGATTTCTCAGTCATGCTATAAGTTCAAAATATTACAGGATCTAATAGCTGAAAATATCTTTCAAACAATTCTTATCTCCAACTCTTAATCACGAAGGGTTTCCACAGTTAAAGTTAATAATACACTATGATAAATCTTACTGGAAATGGTTCCTAGAACATCTATTATGTTGTGAGCAAACTTCTGGAATTTACTTATCACACTTAAAGAATAAAAACACATCTACAAAACTTATCCGCAGTTATACTTAAAGCACTATCAATTACGCTTCAGAATTCTTGGCATCAATTAGGGCACTTCAACTGTCCTTATTACCTCTTTTTTGCTTATCAGATAGCTTTTTTAAGCCTATAAACCTTCAACATATTCTGAGAGGGAGCATTCCATAGACATGTCACAATCTTTGTCACTTTCCACCATTTCTTCATCCCCACAGAATCTGGAGGTGACCAGATCTGTGCACAGTAGCCCAAATATTACCTTATTACAGCCTTATATAGGGAAAAATTAACTTATCCTTGCTTGGTGCATATGTTCTTCACAACCACGTAATATGATGTGCTGTTTCGGTTGCCTTTGCAATTTGTCCTCTAAACGTCAACTCCCTGTCCACAATCACACCAAACTACCTGACCTTATTATTTTCTTGCAGTTTAGTTCCATCAGTATAATACTGTGGTACACAACTTCCGAACTCTTCCCAAAATGCATCACCATACACTTGGCCGTATTAAAATAGTAGCCATTTACCTTTGTCCATACTTATAGTCTATTTAAATCTCTTGCAGGATCTGTGCATCATCTTCATTTACCATTGCTCTTCACAGTTTAGCATCATCAGCAAAGTGAATATTTCTTGTCAAATCATTTCCTGTATCACTGATATACAAATTGTCCTAGTACTTGGTATCACTAGTCATTTGTCCTCTCCTGAACTCACCTTCTTCATAAATCACTCTTTGATATCCGTCCATCAGCTACTCTTTAATCCCAATCACTAGATTCATATAGATCCCACATTTGCTTCAATTTATACAATAGAGCTCTATGTGAAGTCTTATCAAATGCTTTTGCAAAGTCTAACAATATCAGTAGCCATTTCCCTTATCCGACTCCATTGTCGCTTTATTATAAAAGGTAAGCAAATTACTAAGGCAACACCTACTCTTCACAAAACCATGCTATCCGTTATAGAGTATCTAGTCACGAATTCTGTCTTTCACTGATTTCTCCACTACCTTTACCACAACTTCGAGATGCTGATTACCCTATAATTTGCTACGTCTAACTTGGAGCCGCCTTCATTTAGGGAGACTATTTTGCCCTTTCCACTCCACTGGCACTTTCGAAGTACTGAGGCTTAAATTAAATAGCTTGGTCAGAGGAGCTGATAATTCCCTTACACATTGTCCTAATGCACATGCACAAGCAAAGACTGTGTTCGTATTAAGGTTCTGCATTATTTTATGCCCTTCCATTTCTTCAACCTCTATTCTCCTATCAGTCGGATGTCACATCTGGCATTACACCCCCCTGCAAAATGCTCGCTCAGTAATTCTACGATTTGCTTTGATTATTGCCACCATCAACACTTTTTAAATTAATCTGGCCATTGTAATTCCTCTTTTTATTTGCCACACAGCGAAAAAAACTCCTTAATATTTCTTTCGGCCTCATCAACCAGCTTTCACTCATTATTATCTTTGGCCTTCCTTACCATACAAGTCACCTTCCTTGCTTGTGCCTTCTACTGCTCATGGGTATGTTGGTCACCTTTTCCTTTATAATCCCTCCACAACATTTTCTTTGTGGCAACTTCTGCTTAATGAAACTACTCATCCACCTGATTTATCCTTCTGATATTGTTTTCTTCAAGCATCCTCTGACCACCTTCCATGCACTACTAGCATCTCTACCCTCCGAATTCTCATGGCATGGCACTGCTGAAAGCTGACTACTTAGCTTGTCATAATCACCTGTTTTGTAATTCTACATCTATACATTCTTAAAGAGAAACTTTTACACGTCTGGCAATCTCCTAGGTCAAGACTAGATGATCGCTTTCTCCAAATGGAGGCAGCTTAGCTAGATTGGCTGGTGTTAAGTTCTCTGATGCAATAATCAGATCTAACACTCTCAAATCTCACGCCCAACATGACATGCTGTCTCATGTAATTATCTCTCAGCAGCTGTATAAATTCCATTTTCTTCTTTGCCTATGACATTCCTCCTCCGAATACATGTCCTCATAGCTTAAATCCTCCATAATAAGTACAGCGTACTCATCATGTTAACGAATACATATAATTTGCATTCTCCCTTATAATCACTGAATTATACCATCAACCAATTACAGATTCAGTCCTATTGGCCTCTATCTCACACCGGATATTCAAATGAATTGTCTTCTGAATTATTGTTCCACTAATGTACTTCTACTCATTTGGGCTTTAATTCCCCTGCTATCATTAACAAAACGCTCTCCTTCCGTCCTGTTCTTTTTGTTCTCTCTGAAGACATCATAACCTTTGCATTCTACTCTTATGACTATATGGTCCTCGGTCAACCAAGTCTCACTAATGCCTATAAAGGTTCTTCCTTTTTTTTTTTTTGGTTTAATAACTCAGCAATGTAGCAGTATCTGATGCTGAAAATCAACATTAAGTGAAATCATTTACAAGCACAACATTGCTCTGTTTTTCTCGCAGTGTGTTATTTCTGGATGATACATGACTAAGAAAATAAAATTTGGAATGATGACTCTACTTACTGCCAACCGAGCTCCGAACTCTTGACAAATGCGTGATTTATGATCTTGATTCTCTGCTTGGTGAACTGGTTACAGGCTATGTGATAACTTTAACTCATAAAAGATTTCGTTGGTAAACTGCTATCAGAAGTAGAAGCATTTTTCCACCACCGAGCAGGGAGATAATGTAATGTCTTATCTTACGTTGCAAAGTACTTGAATCATGTTATATATTTATATAATATATAATATGAATTTATTGTTGCATATAGGATATTATTACCTGCTTATAGTTTTTATTTATTTATTTATTTATTATCAAAGCCGAATAATATCTTTATTTTAAAGCAGAGGTTTTCAACGCATGGTCCACGGAGCTCTTTGCCGTGGCCCAACGGCCATTTTGAAAAAATAAAAAAAAAATACAAATTACTACTTAACTTTAAAACGCGATTAAATAAAACATAATTTCAATGAAGCCCGCGGGCTACTAAGCTATACCGCGGTATTTAGAATTGTAAGATGCTTTCCAGATTTACAAGGAACGCTGTGCATTTGATACTTGACATAAAATCGTATAAAAATAAATATGAAGAACCATGTCTATTTAATATTTATTTTTATATCTACCAGCGCCAAGCGGTACTTAAGTACTAGTATTAACGTCTAAGATAGATGGCTAGTGCGCTGTCTAGTGCCTTCCGGATACATCTCGAAGGTTCTCGATACTTCGTTATTTTCATATAAATACAAGAAGATCTCATTCACAATCAGTCAGTCAGTCAGTCGTGAATAGTGTGATACTCGTGTATGAGCGCACGCAGGTTTGTCGTGACAGCCATAGTCTGTTGTGGTTTTATATCGCTAGACTTTTTTCATTAGTATGAGACATATTCAGTGGATAATAACCGTTACACGACCATTTTGGATAATTTTTTGCGATTACCTTCCATCACTATGGCGCCTACAAGTAAAAATTGTAAATGAAGTGATTCTTGTCGAGTTTTTAATGAAAGGTAGACCAATTTTTACTTTTTTGTGCATATCCACGATAAGCCAGAGTGCTTAGTTTGTTGTGAGTCAGTGTCAGTATCAAAAGAATACAATACAAAACGACACTATGAAACAAAGCATGCATCCAATTTCGATCATCTTTTTTTAAATGCCAGCAGGGTACGTTTAAAAGGCAGAGGGAAGAGAGCAAAGCGTGAGTTAAATTACGTTATGCATTAGCTGAAACAATTGCTAAAAAATCAAAAGCCTTCTTGGACAGCGAGTTTGTGAAAGAGTGTCTCATCGCCTGGGGATAATCTGTGCCCAAATAATAAGGAAGTGTTTAAAAAAACAGAGTTTATCTGGGCTAACTGTAGCACGACTTGTCGGAACTTGCCAATGACATTGAAGGAACTTTAATAAAACGGTCGTCCGAATTTACGTCATATTCACTTGCTTTAGATGAGAGCACAGATGGGAAGGATAGAGCACAACTGGCTATCTTTGTCCGTGCATTGATCAGCAATTCACTGTGACAGAAGAACTGCTAGCGCTCGTACTTATGAAGGGAACGACGAAAGGAACTGATATTCTTGAAGCAGCCAAGAAAACGCTCCAGCATTTCCACCTGAGCTTAACCAATCTCGAAGATGTGGTAACGGATGGTGCCCCTGCTATGTTGAGAAAGAACGAAGGGTTTGTTGCGCTGCTACGGAAGAAAGGAAAATATTTCGTCCATTACCATAGTTTAATCCACCAAGAGAATTTGTGCGCGAAAACTATTTTATTTGAGAATGTCATGAAAGTTATTGTGACTGTCGTGAACATTATTAGGGCAAGAGGATTGAATCATCGTCATTTCCAAGAGTTCTTGACCCAAGCGTGCGAAGCGGATCACGGCTTCGCACTCTTGTGGTTTATTATAGTGATGTGCGTTGGTTGAGCAGAGTGAAGGTTCTTTGACTTAAGGAGCGAAATACAGCTTCATGTAAACCAAGTGGAATCCGATTGCGGAATTTAACGATCCGAAGTACATGACAGACTTTGCCTTTGTGACCGACATCTCGTTGCATATGAATGACCTTTTGTGGCCAAGCTCAAATTTTGGGAGGCACAACTCGCAAAAAAAGATTTTAACCCATTTTCAGCTTCTCGCTGAGTCCAACTGTTCGTCTCTTGATGAATACGCTACAAAATTAGAATGTTGCGAAGTGAGATTTAGTGATTTTCGTAACAACAGTCTTCTTTAGATTTATTTTCAATGCCATTCAGTGTCAATGCTGCCGAAATGCCAGACTCAGTAAAATGGAGCTACTTGAATTCCAAAACAACTCTTCTTTGAGAGAAAAATTATTCAATCTGCCCTTGCTTACATTTTACAAAGACTACATTTCTAAGGACGCATTCCCTAATCTTCGCCGGCATGCTTTGAAGATGAGCGCTTTGCTAGGAAGCACATACTTATGTGAGCAGTTCTTCTCCAGAATGAAGCATGTGAAGTCCAAGACAAGAACTCGGATTATGGACCAACATCTCGAGAATACTCTGCGTATTGCGACTTCCAACATTGATGCCAACATCGACAAGCTGGTCAAGGAAACGAATTGCCAAGTTTCCCATTGACATTGTAAAAAATGAATGTTTTCTTCGTTAAAATCTTTTTTTCAAGTATCGATTGTATTTACTTATCATGATCCCGACTCCTACCTAAGCTGTTAAAACTGAGTTTGTTTATTTTTATAGGATTTTATGCAAAGTATCAAATGCACAGCTTTCCTTGTGAATCTGAAAGCATCTTACAATTCTAAATACCGCAGTATAGCTTAGTGGCTCGGGGGCTTCAATGAAATTTTTAATGCGGCCCTCACTGTCTGAAAGTTTAAAGACCCCTGTTTTAAAGCTATTTTGCACATACTTCTTTTATCTTTAATCTTGATTTAGCCCATATTAATCTATTTATTTACCCTGAGGTTGATAAGAGCAGATGATGCATATTGTGATCTTGGAATTAGTTGATTGCGGGCATAAAAGTGAATTCCAGGATAAAGCAGCTCCTTTGGGAGCAAAATCCTATAATACCTATGTTTAATAACGTGGTTTGTTTTTATCGGAAAAATAAATAAAATAAAATAATAAATAATAAAATTAAAATTAAAGAATGCCATGTCCACTTCAACAATTTTGAATGATCAAATAAATAATTAAATTCAAATTAGTAATTATATTAAATTTAAAACAAAAAAAAATGTAACAACCAAGTTTTTAAGCCATATAATTTACTATTTCAATGTGTGTGATGACTGATACATGGCGAATCCTTGTTTAGAATTTATTTATTTTAATCTGAACACCTCCCGACGGCTTTCATAGTTTTATGCTTAAAACTAAAATTTACACAACTACAATAATCCTACCATTGTTACGGTCTTTTCCGTAGAAAATGATGCAAACGAAAATTCGAGTCTGAAATTATAGTTCTTAATGTAACTCTGTGGAGGCATTCCACTTTTTAAGCAAACCAATTAAATGAACTAAGTTTGCGAATTGACTCAGAGTTACCAATTCTACTACCGATAAAAAGAAATATCGAATCAAAATTCTGTAATAGTTCGTACAATCAAATATAAGCATTATTTGGAGTAATTTTCCAAAATTCTTAGAGCGAATATTTTATCCAAGCAAAATTGCTGCTAGTTCACATAAATTGGAATAAATTATAGTCTTTTTTTTTTCTTTGGCTAGATGGTTGAAGCAAGAATGCTTTTCATCTTCCCCGTTTCTGTAGAAGAAAATGTGTGGGTGTGGTATTATTGAGCTATAGGCTCTGGTCATAGCGAGGTAACAGCTATAGCCGAGACTCAGTTAAAACTTAATTGGCTACACCATTGCCCTCTAATCCTCTATTCATCTTCCCTTCATGAAAGTCACGCAAAATACAAGACGTTACTGTCTATAAGAGTGAAGCAAAATGTTTTTATAATCCCTGCTATCTGATAAGGTTACTGTGTAGGGGAAAGTTTATGAGCTAAGTGCTCTGCCCGAGCAGGTGCGAGTTATAGATCCTGGTTAGGAATTAGGATGGCTTTAGGTCTCCTATATTTATATTTAGAGAAATCTGATTCATCATAATTTGCTGCTTGTTGCACTAGTTCATTTGGAAATGAGGACGCTGTTGTGAAGAACTTTACTGATAAAGATTGCAGGAAAGAGTAGATGTAGGGGATATTTTTATCCCGGTGGAGTTGGAAATTTCTGATATACCATGGCGCATTTAAAATCATGCGTGGGCATTTGTTTTGCACTATCTGCAGTTTGAGTATATTTATGCTTGAGGTGTAGCTCCAGGCTGGGGACGCATAAGTAATAATGGAACGAATCATCAACTGATAGAGGAGCAATTTGATTTCAGTATCCAGCTTACTATTCCTATTGATAATAGGGTAGAACTATGTTATGACTTTTGATGCCTTCGTACATGAGGCTTTTGTATGTGGGCTGAAGGTTAGTTTTCTTTCCAGCACTACACCGAGATATTTGGCTTCTGCTCTCCAGGGAATCTTGATATTAAACAGGAAGATGTCTTTAGGAGAAATTGAGTTTTTAGTGAAAAGCATGGCGATGCTCTTCTGAGGGTTTACTTGCAATCTCCAATTGGAGAACCAGTGCTTCAGTTTTCAGGTTTTCTTGCAGTTTCTTGGTGACAAGGTGCAGTTTAATAGATCTGACTAGTATAGCTGTGTCATCAGCGTAGAGTGCAATGATAGATGACATTATATTGTGCGGTATGTCCGCCATGTAAATCGAGAAAAGTATCGGTGCCAGGAGGAATCCTTAAGATACACCTGCCAAAATTCTTGGCTTGGTAGATTAGGCATCATTTAGTTTTACTTGCATTCGTCTGCCACTAGGAAATGACTTTATAAGGTGGACTAGATCCAATGAAATGCCGGCTGAAATCAGCTTGTGTAGTAGTTCAAAGTGCCATAACTTGTAAAAAGCCTTTTCTATGTCAAGAAAAACTGCTCCAGTGTATTGGTGCCAATTGTAGCTTGTGGTAACGAATTCAATTAATATGGATTTGTTGGGTAGTGCTGTGAAACTGGTCTTACTATAGAACAGTTTGGCATCTAGCCAAACTGTTCTATAGTAAGGATATTTAACTTGTTTACAGAGACTTGAATTCTGGAAAGGATGACTTTTTCTGCAATTTTGTTCAAATTAGAAATCATACTTATGGGACGATAAGTTTGAGGCTGCTGTGGATCCTTTCCGGGGTTGTAAATAGGAACCACGCCTGCCAACTTCCAGGCAGAGGGAAAGTACTTGAATCTGAACATGGCATTTATTATTGTTGTAAGATGTACAATGGCCTATCGGGGCAGCAGTTTAATAACTTTATTGGCTATGCCGTCAGGTCCAGGAGCTTTTTTATTCTTCAAATTCTGTATAATGCCATAAATGTCAGCTGGATAAGTAGGTGTGAGTTGGCTGGTACAGGTATCAGACCGTTTTAACACGTATCTGACAAGGAGGTGAATTTTATAGATATGATTGAAGTTTAAGTTATCATATGAAGGGCTGCACTACTTTTCTAAATTTTTAATTATAGTTTAGGCTTTTTCAGCATCTGTGTAAACAATCCCCAGATCAAATTTGAGAGGGGTAAGAGATTTATTTTTGTTTTTGATATTTCTCAGCAGCTCCCAGGTGGTTTGATCACCGGGTGATGTGTGGGCTTTAAGTGCATCTCTCACTATTCAATTTGTTGAGAAATGTTTTGTCTTGAAGTGCCCTGGTATTATGGTATCTTTTTCTTGTTTTATTTTTTTTCCCTGATAAAGTCCATGATATCTTCTGGTAGTCGTTTAGGCTTAGACGCAGTTGAATTTGAGGTGATAGATCAAAAGGCTGCGTTGATTTCATGAGTAAGTTTATTGACTGCAGATTCGACTTCTTCGTTGGAATTAATATGAGGAACAGGGCTAATGCAGTTTGGGAGCATTTTGGATAATTTTTCCCAAGGTATAAAGGTGTGAGGCGAAGGGGGCAGTCCCTTATGATTATCCAGAGTAGGTGTTGGAGTAGAATACGGTTGTGGTCTGAGGATAATTAGTTCAGTGATTCTAGGTTGTACCTAGAATTGTAATTTAACATTCTGGAGGAAAACTATATCCAGGACGTTGGAGGAGCTAATCGGACTGTGATGAGTTGGTCATCTGAGGGGCCAGCCACAGCTGCACATTTGGAACTTGAGTAGTTAAACAGGATGCGGCCATTATTGTTGATAGACTTACTGCTCCAGGCAGGATGTTTTGCATTTAAATCTATGACGGTAATGACCAGTACTTTAACTCCGAAGATCGTATCCAGATCTGAGGTCAGCAATGTTTTTGATAGTGGATTGTAAGCAGCGTAGATTTTTAGGTTTCCGACGGAGTTATTGTTAATTAACATTAATACCTGTGATTTCGAGATTAGTGGTTGTAGGGTTGGTTAGAGAATGATGGTTGATGTAAGTTTTGATGAGGATGACTGTACCACCACCACCTCTATATTCGAGTCTACAGTTCCTATAAAGTCGGTATCCTCTGATTTTGAGGTAGTCAGCAGGTCTCAGATGCGTTTCATTAATTAATAATATATCCGGATTATATCTATCACTGAATTCTTGTATTTCTACTATTTTGTTTTTGAGACCGTTTGCGTTTCAAGCAATCATCTTTAGAGAATGGGGGGGGGAGTTTTTTTTCTTATACATCAGAGAGTGCTGATAAAATGGACTGGGTTTGCTGTAAAAAACCTTTTTGTAGTGCTTAGTGATGGATCATAGTTACTGAAATCCTGTAGCATATTTGCAAGAAAAGAGGTAATGACGGCTGTTATATTTGAATGTGAATTGGGCAGATTCTGGTCATGGATTGTCTTTTTTTGAGCGGGCCACGTCGATATATGTCCTTGTTTGATGTTGAAGGTTCATCTTCTTGGGAGGTTCAGTTAATGGTGGCTGAGCACCTGTCACCCTGTTCGAACTCGTGGGAGACTGATGAGCTTGAGTTTCTGGAGGTCTCGTTTTAGATAATGAGGTAGATTGTCTGATTGACTCAGTCTGTCTGTTTTTGGGGTGATAAATACACCCTCTATAGTTAGTAAGGTGAGCGACCGTCGGACTTAGCCAGGGTGGTTTTTGGCTTGGTGCAGGTATGTGTGGGGTGAGTCTCACCACATTTTAAACATCTGTACTGAGCTTTGCACAACTTCTGGGCATGTCCAAATTTTTGGCACCTGTGACACTGCCCAGAAGAAGCTTTTTTCCTCAGTACTTTTGGAGAGATTTTAAGCCCATAGATTGACTTCAAGTTGTATATGTTTTTATAAATATTATGGATCTCCACAAGAACTAGAGGTATAGGTGTCTTATTTGATCTAAATATTCTGCTAACCTTTACAGGAGGTAGATCCTGCTAGTTGAGGTCAGCAACTATTTCATCTTTGTCAATGTATTCGAATACTCATCAGAGCACCACTTTATAAAATTTTTTTCCGAGGTAAGTGAGAAGGTATGATACTGAATACCTCTGACGTTCATCTCCTTAGTTAAGTTTCTGTAGTCTGTCACCGTAGCGAGCTGAATTTTGATGCCCTCGTCTATGTTTTTGGGAGTAGTATAGTTTATCTGCACATTTGCCATGATGGGTCTTAATAAGGCTGTCCATCTCTGCTTTTCCTTTAGGAAGACTGGAGGCACCTTTTCATTGTGGGAGGCAGAGGAGTCTGTATCGGGAGCATCTTCATCCATGCGAATATCATTTGTTCGCTCCGTGGAGAGAGTTTTGCACTTCTTGTGCGTTTGCGTCCCTCCTTGATCAGAGGAAGTAGAGGTGAGACCACTAGATTAAGTCTTTCCTCTTCATTTTCATCATCGTCAGTCCCTAGTAAGGAATAGAAATTCAGGAAGCCGGGCCATTCAAAGTCGAATTTTTTGAGAAGTTTCTTTATGAAGCTGAATGCTAGCCCCTTTATCTTGAGAGTGAACGAATGTCAGGATCGATCATACTTGCAGGCCATTTAAGCTTGAACTTTTTTTTGGAAGCTTATTTATGAAGATAAGTGCCGGCTCTTCATCGAGCGAGTCTATGATAGCGTCAAAATCTGACACGTTCATCTTGATAGATTTGCTTATAAACGCAAATAAATCCTGCAAGTCTAGGGACCTGCTAGCAATAGTTTTGTAGATTGAGATAGTGTACTAGCAAAGTTTGTGAGAAAGAGTTAATTGGTGTTGTGGGAAGATGCCTTGAAGTTGCTTGGCTCAGCTCGAATCACCTAATTCCCTAAGAACCATACATCCACCACTGGTCCTCATATCGGGTGGTGCCTACGCGGCCATTGACCTCATGATCGTTTCGTGCAGAGTGGGAGACAGGTAGGAATTCTGGCAGGGCTAAAGCAATGCAGGATTCACGGAATGCCTCCGTACGTAGTGAAGTACAGCTTCAAAAAGCGCACTGACTAGCTGTAGAAAATAAGCACGTCTGTCAAACAAAACCCGATCAAACACTATCTTCATGAAAGTCAGTTCTTATAGTTCTTATAAGAACTGGGCGATGGACTGTGTCCTTGACTCTTTATCCCGTCATCTGAATGAAGTAAATCTGTGTGGATGGAGTGTTATTGAGCTAAAAAGCTCTAGTCATGGCTGGGTAACGGCAATAGCCGAGCCTCATTGGCTACAGCATTGCCATTTGTTACCCTGGAAGTCCTAAAAAGGACTTTTCACTTCTTCTCCCATTTTCCTACCAAGTCCTTATAAGGACTGGCTTAAAGGGGCGAAGCAAGAATGCTTTCCATCTTCCCCGTTATCTGTAGAGGACAGTGTAGGGATAAGGTGTTATTAAGCTATTAAAGCTCTGATCATGGCAGGAGGGTAACAGCAATAGCCGAGCCTCAGTTAGAACTTCATTGGCTACAGCATTGCCATCCATAACTGAAATCTTATATGAAGTATGTATATATATAAGAAATATTATGGTGTGTTGTTAGCTAGTTTAACGTGGCTTTTATTCCTCTTTCAATGACCCCCCCCCTTCTTTGTCGTATTTGTTGAATAATTTTCTATTTCCAGTTAAGTACAACAATCCTTTCATATACTTGCTAGTATCTTAAACGCATCTTGTTCCTCCTTATCTGCAATGAATTCATGTTCTTACAAAATATTAAATCACGTGAATTTGCACATGTAGACAAAAAACATGGTTTGCGTGGATGCAGATATTAATTGTAAACTTTATTATAACATAGACTATTATAAAGTGCTTTGTTATTGAAGAAGATATTGAGTTTTTTGTTATTAAGAAGATATTGTAGATGCCGGTCAACGTACGCATAGCTACTCGGCTGATTATTGTTCTCTAGGCCAATAACATTACCACAGACTTTTTTTTTTTTAGATGTAAACATATTTACATTAGAACTAAAAAGTAAAGTAGAAGTACGCATTCTTATGATAATTTATAAAAGGTGTCAAAATTATATTTTCATAATTAATTAAAAATATTAAATAATTAATCGTTAATTAATTTTATTTTATAAGTATATAACGTTATAAATAAATATATAAATAAAACCGTTTTTTATTGATGTTAAGTTTTGCTTAGAATTTTATTTTACTTCGATATAAATAAATTTATATTATTCTATGACAGTTTAAATCACTAATTTAAAATTTCGTTCGGCATCAAACAGAACAGATTAACCATTACATTTCTCACAATACTGATCTCAAAAGTTTGCTGTATTTAATCTGTATTTAATTTTATATTAAATAATATTTAATATAAAATTGTTTTAATTACATTAACAGGAATTTAATATTTATGTACGTTTTAAGATTATTCAGTCTTCGGTTTTTGAAATAACTTCGTTTATTTATTTAAAAACATGTATGTTTATATTTAACTTGAAGTAGCCTTGATGCATGATAAAAGACCTATTGTGCGGTCATCGTATACTTGCTACTGTCTCTTTTGTGTTGCGTTCTATGTACGACAATGCAGCCAGTTGCTTTTAGAGAGTTTGTAATTAAGCCACGTGTGCGTATGTGTGTGTGTGTGTGTGCCATTACCACTTTCTTTGCTTTAATTTTCATACTTCAGCGTAGTCTCATACATTCCTCGAACACTATAAGCAGTTTTACGGGCAGACGTTTCTTTTATATTTTATTTCTAATATAAATTTTTTGCCTTTATATTTTCTCACACCATTTAATAGTTTATATATTCAGTTATATATATATATATATATAAGTGCCTGATCTTGTTCACAACATATATCAGTCAAATTTGGCGAGGTCTACAAACTAAATTCCTCAGCGAAAATAGAACGATAGAAACCTGTAACAGGCAACGGAAAAGGACAGCTTCGAAGAGAATAGGGGAAGAAAAATCACGATAGAACAAAGACACAAATGGATAATAACTTAGGAAAGGGATGCGAGTCAACAAGGTATTTATAAATACTGTAGAAGTACTGTACTTAAGAAATCAATATAAAAGGAAGAGTGGTTCCCGAAAGTACATTTTTTGAGTCAGCTGAGTACACTGCACGATCTTTTGTTATACACTGTACGTGTGTGTGTGTGTGTGTGTGTGTGTGTGTGTGTGTTGGCGGTTGGTATAAACACGACGATGGAGCTATGTCTGTAGAAGACTGAATGAAGTGCCTTCGCTGCAGTTGTTTGTAAGTGGACAACTGCACTTCTTAAATTTTGAAACTGTGGAGTTTTTAATGTTTTTCTCTGCTAAATTATGATAATTATCATTAATTTTTTTTTGTAGTTTTGCTGTATCCATTACATACGAGATTACAATGTCCACGTAATTGGATGAAATATATTGGACTCTTTGGAATAAATTCTATATAATTTTTAGGTGTTAATATTAAATTCAAATAACCGCGAAAGTTATTTGAATTTAAATATGTCTAGTGCGCATAATCCATTAAAGCAATTAAACATCGTTTCAATAATTCCTTCTTTACCCCCCCCTACGCACGTCCCCACGCACTCGCACGCACGCACGCACGCACACACACACACACACACACACACACACACACACACACACACACACACACACACACACACACACACACACACACACACACACACACAAATTATAAACAATAAATAAATAATATTAATAATCAGAATTTTATTCTTTGTAGTTTATAAAGTTGGTTATATCACTTAAAAATGTCCAAATTCAGGACGTTTCTTTTCTTCAGATCGTTATTTATGTAGTTTGATTAAAAAAAAAAAAAAAAAAAACATTCCTTCAAAAGTCATTATTAGGGTTTACTTTTTTTTTTGTTTAGGTTTTATTCTGAACCAAAAATCCCCTCATTTTTTACCATTCACCAACAAACTCACTCCCCCCCCCCACACACACACATATACACGTGCTGTTCGTTTTTCGTAAGCGGAATAGTATTTGATGCAATTGCTACAGGTGACAGGAAATAGATTCCATGAGGAAGAGGTACACGAAGTTTGAAATAGCATGCGGTTGGTAATGACGTACATGAACAAGCGTCCCGTCAATATCTGTATGAAACTTACAACTGTTTTTAAAGACCAAATTTTAATAATAAACTAATGAGCCGTACGGAACTTGGAAATGGCAGATGTCGTAAACAGACAAACCAAAACCCATCTTAATAATAATAATAATAATAAATGATTATTTATAACATAAATAATCATTTATTATAATATTAATATTATACGTAACAATATTAATAATATTATATTCAATTATATTAATATAGTACAAAACAATAACATACTGACTCTCATAGCGAGAGTTGACTCAAGTCCCCAAATAAATGCTCGCAATCAATGATTTCATCCATTTGTAAAAATTAATATTACAGTGCACTTCAATATATATATGTTAAAGATACCAAGCAATTTTATAAGCTAGGTTTTAATCCTTTTTCCCAAGTAAGCAAACAGACAAGTATGTCACGTGTGTGCCTGAACATAGTTCAGGTTTGAGGCAACTCATGGTAAATGTGGTGTAAGCTCTGATCACTTTCCTTAGTATTTCCTGAACTACGTTCAGGCGCAAACTAGACTTACTTGTCTGTTTGCTTACTTGGGAAAAAGGATTAAAACCTAACTTATAAAATTGCTTGGTATCTTTAACATAGTATACCCAAGGTAAAAAAACTTTCTATATCTTATTCTCATCAGGAGATTTTTATTTAATAAGGTCAAAGCACCTTGTGGCAACTTGTTTAGGTAAAATTTATAAGCTTCTGCAATTACTTCAACCTTGGCATTTTTGGGTCTGGCTCCCACTGACGAGAACTCAATACTTGCCTTTAATGCATAGCATCATACATCTCCCTTAGTATTTCCCCCTTCATTAGGGGGAAATACTAAGGAAAGTGATCAGCGCCCACTCCACCTTTACTCCGAGTTGCCTCAGACCTCAGCTATGTTCAGACGCAAACTTGAAAATAATTTCTTTATTTTATATATTTTATAAAAATATATTTTATGCTTTAAATGCTAGATTTCAATCACATGAGAGATTGCGCTCATAAGAAATCCCCTTGCTATTGTTAGACACTTTTACAACTTCAAGGGTGTAGTCAATTTTAATATTTTCTAACAAGTCAATAAGATCTGCTACATTTTCCCTTTCAAGTACATGTTTGGCTGCAAGGTTCAGAGGTAATGTTATTCGTAATTTCATAATTTAGAGATAACTATGGAATACACATTATGCATTGTCGCGCATATTTTTGCATAAAAAAGATGTTAGGCTTTGGATGTAACTGCATTATTCAACACGAAAAGGTTGATCAAGGCAGGAAAACACCAAACGAAACATTATTGCAACGTATACACAAAGCAGACTTTTTTAAATAATTATCACTCTCTAAATACTTGTAACTTAAAAACTACTTTCCAAGTGATGGGTACACAAAGTTATCCTTCATTTGCGATAAAGTAGCTTAGTTTCTATATCTTTTGAGATAAGAAAAGAGATATAATTTTATTTTTGTAGTCAAGGAAAGAGAATTCAAACTCCAATTCCGGGTTCGTTTCAGCGTCCTCGTCAGTTATCATCTGTACCATAATAAAAATTGCCAGACATATTTCGTCATTTCTTTACTTTATTGTGATAAAATGATTTTTTTTTTTTTTTGGCTGTAGGTAATTGCTATAATGATTTCAAAACAAAATATCAAAAATCACACACACACACACACACACACACACACACACACACACACACACACACACACACAATATCCCGATAAGATAAATTGCCCGTAATTTATTGATATTATCAGTAGGAGATCATGAAAGAAAGAAAGAAATAGAGGGACAGTTTCAAATACCAACAAAACAAGCGTTGTATGTACACGTTTATAAGCAATTCAAGCACGTTTACGTTTTTTTTTTTTTTTTTTCCCAGAAAATCATGTGGAGTTGTATGGACACACCACACGAGCGTATTTCGAATACAGGGGAGGGGGAATTGAGAAGGGGGAAGGATAATGGGACGCGGAGGGGGGGGGGAATTTGTCATGCGACATGCACCTGTTATTCCGTAAACCTTTCTAACAATGAGTGACGTCATGTAGAAATCGGATAGGGTTGAATAGAGAGAGACTGACAGCTGCCTCTTTCCAAAGAGCAACGCATGGAAAATTGCCATCTGTCATTCACACACACATACACACATACATACATACACACGGTCGGAAGGTAATGGGAAACTAGTGCAATCAAGTCTACATGTCAGCCGAGTGCTGAAAGGAAGGCAATGTGTTGCAGATTAGTGGAATCACTGTAGTTTCATTTCGTTCGGAAACGCCGTTTTGTTGTTCTAAAATAATGATGATTGTCTCATACGGGTCCACACTTTTCCCACTAAATGCTTTATCAGGATAGTATGGAGTCAACGACACCCTTACCGGATTTAGTAGCAGTTGTATCGAGTGATGCTAAGCCTAAATCTCTCCCATTGTTCGCTTATGTGCTCATAGGGATCAGTGCAGCCGTTGTATGCGGCATGCTTCTTTTTCTCTTATGCCGATGTTTCCTTCGCCATCGCAAAAAATCACATAAGTTAGCTAAACTCACACCTAAACCGTCCGATCCTCGTATGGCAGGAGTGAGAGCAGATCAGCCAGTTGAGTTTGTGGTGCCCACTACCATTGTCATTAACGAAACTACTGAAGATTCGCTGTCTGAAACGGATTCCAGTGGCTCAAGACCTTACCTCTTCTTCGATAAAGATGGACGAACAAGAAAAAGAACGATGGCAGGATTCCAGATAAATCCGTCCGATTTAGAAAGAGGTTTGTACCAAGGATTTCATGGCTGTAAACACTGTGGTTCTTTTCTTAATTACCTCGGAAAGATCGGCTTTTCGTTGAGATATTTGTCTCGGAGTAATCAGTTATGGGTGAAAATACTCGGAGCAAAAGATCTTCCTTGTTCTTTTTTAAAAACAACGGCGAATCCTTACGCTAAGGTGGTGCTACTACCTGATAAAGCACCGAAATTTTTGACCCGAGTCCAACGCAACACCACTAATCCTGTTTTCAACGAAGTTTTTGTTTTTTCGGTAAGTCCAGAGGATCTTCAAGAGAGAAGGCTAAAGATTACTGTTTGGGATTACGACAGATTCTCTAGAAAGATGCTTATAGGTCAGTTAGTGTATGTCATTAAAGACGCTGGAATATCAACCAGTGTGGATGATGATATTTCAACAGGGGATATTTGGACAGATCTGAACCGGGATTCTGAACATGTAAGTACTTCTTCTTACTGATTAAGTGATTATTATAATATATAAGACATCTAAAACTTCAAAAATTAACTGGAATTTGAATCATTGTTCAAATTGATGCATTATGTTTTGCAGAATGAAAACACCCCGGAAACTTGGGGTGTTTTTATTCTTCAGGATGAAAAATTAAAGAGGAATCTTTATTTCATCCTGACATAAGAACATTTTTCTAGTAAAGAAATGAATAATACATCGTACGGGTAATAATAATACAGGTATATCCCAGTCATAAGACATGTTGGCTTCCAGACCACTGTCGTACAGTGAATCACTAGCATTTTTTTTAATAATTTAAAACTTTTAATGTTAATATCAATGCAGCGCCGGCTTAACACGGTAAGCAGGCGTGCATCGCATCGGGGCGCCTTCTTCAACGGGCGATGAAGGGACTAGGAAAATTATAATGCATTGTAATAAATAAATAAAAACAAATTTTAATATTAGCGTTGATTAAGTGTGGACGCTCGACTAAAAATTGCATTCGGGAGCTAGGACTCCCTAGAGCCGGCAATGATCAAATGGATTTACGAGTCTCGTTTTCACAACGTAAAAAAACTGCGCATCGGTTGTTTCCAGGCAGCTTGATGTCGCTAAAACCATGGTATGAGCGAATATGGCGTCGCATAATTGGGCATTGGTCATTAATGAAAAACGTCGTATCAGAGGATCATCGTTAAGCGAAGCATAAGGCGTGCCTTACTGCAGTGTTAAATTTAGTTCAAAAACGTAACGACTCTTTGGATTTGTATGAAGGTACCTAGTGGTGAGCTATAGAAATTTTAACAAAGGGCTCGCATCGTCGAGAAAAAAAAAAAAAAAAAAAAAAAAGCTGTATTTCACACAAAAATTTATTAATACAGCTTGTGTACAAATGCCAATCAAAAGGTATGAGGGGATAATCAACCTAAAGGCTATCATTTTTTAAACAAATCTTTTATGATCTAAACATGAAATATTTGCACATAATCATCTGTGTTAATTTATCTTACATAAGAAAAACATTTTTTAACTATCAAAATATAATAAGAACGAAATCTTTTATAATCGCACATAGGAAATATCCGCATTTTTTTTATAAACAAAATAAATTTCTTTTGTTTGCGATAGACGTTTTTATGACAAACAACCTATAAATAATAAATAAATATTATCTAAACACAATAATATTGAAGTACGTTATATTTCTCTTTTGTTTTTATACTTCCAGTGATAATCAACGGTACCAATCAAGGGGCATTATTTTATAGTCCTATTTATTTCTATGCGATTACCAAAAGGGAATTTTTATTTGTAAAATGGTAGTAACTATAATATTTTATTTAATAAAATCACGTTGTTAGGTTACCGTATGAGTTTTTCGCTTAATATATTTAAAAAAAAAAAAAAATTTTTTTTTTTTTTTTTTGAGAAATATTTAACAAAGAGCTCGGGCGAGCCCCCTTATAGCTCAACCACTAAAGGCACCTGTTGATGCTGGAATACTTTCCTCAAACTTTATTCCAGTGGCAGATAATAATCTGGCATGTTCGCCATCCTTAGTTTAATGCACGTAAAAAAAAAAATCTAACAGATTCGAGAAAAAGTCTATCAGTAGAAAAATTTCTTTGTATACTGGTCACTCTGACTTTGTCGAATGCATTTTTCTTACATTTATCGTTTTTTATTATTTATTATTATTTTTGATAAATTTCTGATGTTATCATGCTATAAAGAATTTTTCTAAACTGCCTTATCGAAAACAATGAATAAGATGTTAGTTGAAAGCGTGTTATATGAATTAATTTCTTTCGTAAATAATTGAAATTTATTAAATAATTTACTAAAGAGCACACACAATTAACCCAGGAGGTACGATGCAATAATAATAATAATTATTATTGTATATTTGGTAAGAGCAATAAGGCAATTCTAAATTCTAATTCATTATATTTTAAAAAAAATAAAAATAAATTCATTAATATCTATTGAAAATAAGATTTGAATGTTTATAAAAAGAAAATTTAAACTTAATTTTCACATTAAAATAAGTCACACTTATTTAAGGAGAACATAATTAAATTATAATTTTGTTTTCAAAGACAGTTTTTGAAATTGTTTTCATTGTTAATTTTTCGAAAATAAATATATTGTGGATAACAAAGCGGTCTTCAAATATGATACGTTATCAATAGAAATTAGAATGCAGTATTAATATGAAAATTTTGCTACTATAAACAGCAATTTTAATTAAGTTAGCTCTTCATTACTGACTGAGAATTGAAAAGTTACTGTCACCATAGCATATTGTGGATCTCAAAAATTCTTTGTGTACATTTCACTAACGATTCTATGTCGGTGTTTGCACACTGAAAGGCTTATAGTCTCAGAACACAGTAAATGTATGGAAATATTCTTCAAAATATTTGGGGCAAATATTTGCCTCATTAAGCTAATTTTATCGAGGATTATGGGTATTAGTTGCATTATATATATATACACTTTTTTTGGTTAATGAATCGGGATTTATTTAGCATTGTTTCTCATTAATGGAAGAGTACAAGGGGAAACCCTGATCAATGCAATGTTCTATTGTCTGTACGTGGTTGATGTTTGTTGGCAACCGCTTTAACAAAGTACCCTGCTTCAAGGTTTAACCACGTACCAAAAATCCAACTACAGTTATTATTGCTACTGCAGCTAATATAAATAGAAATGAATAAAATTACTATATTTATTGAAAACATTCAGCGATACTAATCAAGAATATTAAATTAAAATTATCATTATCATCATAAATTTCTGATACGTACCCTATGGGATATTAGCGTACTATAATAATAATAATAATAATAATAATAATCTACAGCACTTACTTACAGACCCTTAACGAAATCTTGAATGTTAACAATATCAACTTCAATCCTAATGTTTTTGCAATTAATGTCATCTGTTCACTCCGCTAATTTTTCTTAGAACTTTCATATCAACTTGTCTGTAGTCATTTATCAGATGTTTATTTGTAACTCAACTTTCCCATAACATTAAAATGGGTTCGAAGACTATCGTGTTTATTGCTAGTTTAGTTTTTTTTTTTTTTGTCTAACTTCACTTTTATTCCATATTTTCATTCAACTGGCTCCCTATCATATAATCCTTTTTCTTATTGTGGAATGCAATGCATATTTAATATTCCATCTTTACTAGAAATTTACCATAAATTACTGAAATATTTTGCTTTTCTATACATTTAGCATAGAGAATACATTTCATAGTTATTGGTATTTTTATTGCTGATTTTCATACCAAACTTGTTGCAGCAGCTGTTCAATTAAGTTAGTGAATTTTGATGACTTGTATTGGATTTATTTAGCAGTTTATAGCAACATGAGTATAAAGTAAAGAGCTGACCTTTTTATCTACAATATTGATATTAGGCGTAATACTGGAGAAAGATGTGAATCCTTAGATGCAGCCTCAGAAAATAAGGTATCTTATACCTGATTTTACAACAAATATTTTCCTCTACCTGTTCAGTGCTGACGTACAAGTTAAATATAGACTATGTATTGTTCTGTCTTTACACAATGTAATTACGCAATACATTTACGCATTCTATTTTCATATCTCTCATTTACTCAATATAATTGTATTTGCGTAGCTTTTCTCTTCGCACCTTAACATTCACGTTTTCTATACATAAAAGTTAAATACATATCTCTATCTTATTCCTATACTTGTATATATATTTATTTCAGAACACAGAGTAGAGAATTCTTCTACTCCACTGTCATTTCCAACAAGAATCAAAATTTAGATGTAAAATGAAAAACTCTCTCTCTCTCTCTCTCTCTCTCTCTCTCACACACACACACACACACACACACACACACACACACACACACACACACACACACACACACACACACACACACACACACACACACACACACACACACACACACACAGGCATGCACGCACGCACATGCACACTATGGTGCGTTATTGAATTGGAAAGCTTGAACTAATATATTGCAATTCTTTAAGTAAATAAGGAATGCAGGGTGCGTATTTCTCCTTCATAGTACGCCCTTAGGTCTCTATTACAGGATATTGTAGTTTGTAAGGCTTCTGTTTTCAAAAGTAGTTCAACATATCTGAAGCGTAGAAGCTCCTGGTAGCTTTTCCATAGTTATTATTGTAGCACTTTTTTACATATAATATAAATTACATGTGCTATACACTGCTTAGATAGAAGTAAACGGACACCATAGGGTGAGGAACAAACAGCCGTAGCCCCCACCTTCATGACATGTTGAACCTCATTTCACTGCGAAAACTTCATCAATCCTATGTGGTATACTTTCCACAAGCGAACGATCAATGGGAATTTTGGATCATTCTTCCTGTAGGCATGTAAAGAGGTCCTAGTCTATTGTAGGGCAGACGTCCCTTGACCTCATCGTGTCCCTGACGTTCCGGTTCGTCTCATAGATGTTCAATAGGGGGTCGAGATCAGAGCTCTGTGAAGGCAGGTGAAGTGTGGTGACGTATATGTCCACAAACCACGCAGTTACAGCGGCAAATGACACGGTGCATTGTCTTGCTGAAAGAGAAAATGAGCACTTCCGTAGAAACGCCACAAAGTAAGACACATTGCATTGTTCAGAAACCTCTCGGAGTTCGTGGCAACATGAACAGAGGTCCATCATAAACCAGGAAAAACAGGATCATACTATCACACCGCTACGTCCGAATTTCATAGTTGGGGTTATTCTGGTAAGAGATGTTCATCGGGCATCCGCCACACCCACATCCGTTCATCTGCTCGGTAGAAGGTTAGCGTAATTCTTCACTCAATAACACAGTTTTCCAAGATTCCGTGTCCCACTGTAGACGCTTTTTGCACCACAAGACGACACTGTATGTTGGTTCGGGTAATGTGGGACTTACCATGGAAACCCACGTTATGAGGAGCCAAGGTTCTGAATGCATTTGTTCGAAACTCCGCATTCAACGTGTACGCAGATGAATGGCGATTTTTACATATTGTCCTTCGTAGCACCGTCATGTTCGGTGAGTGTGGTAGGTCGTCCACTGCGGGTAGCATTTGCAATTGACTCCGTGTGCTTCCATCTCATTTGGAATCACTAATTGTTGACCTGGGATGGCCCAATTTGCCGAAGAGATAGATTGGCAGTATGGCATCGTATCGCAGCGCCTCTTTGAAAGTCGGTCAGTTCCACATGAGTCGTTACATGGCACAATGCACCTTACCCATGGGGATGTCAACTGACTTCTTTCCAACCATAGTTAGTTGCCTGAAGTCTTGTTCTATTGTAAGTTGTTTTAGTTGTTTTAGCTATCTTGTAATTGGAATCAAAGCAATATTTGAATATACCTACACAGTGACAATTTTGTTGTGGAATTTTATGTTTCGTTATGATTTATGATAACATAATTATCATTGTAGTGTGAATAAAGCCAGTATCGTCTCTTTGTTTACAGAAGTTATTAATCTATTTAGTTTGTAGTCTGCCATAAATAAATACGTTGTTGTAGCATATCTTAATATGCTTTCGCATGATGTTTTACCGGTATACATTAGTATTTATGTATGTAGCAAGTATGCGTTTATTATTGTTTTTGTTATTATTATCATAAGGCGGATATTAGAAGGAATTAATATTAAATAATAATTATAGGTTTATAGAACACCACTTAGTAATCATCTTCTGATTTGTATATAATAAAAGACATGAAATATCCAACGTGTGAGATTCAGGAATCAATCGACTGTGAGATGCGGTGATTGGTTCATTAATGCCCTTGGGGGTGATGGATAGCAACGCAAAGCTGTACCAATGAAGTTTAACTGAGGTTCGGCTGTTGCTGCTACCTCTTTGGGCAAGGAGTTTTTGAGTCCGCTCTCTTAAGGGTTTTACCTTAAGGGAGCACTTTGAGTCTCCGGGGAAGGTGTTCTCCGGCACGGCCCGCTGAGGGGCTTTGACGGTGAATTATTTTCCTCGGAATTTGAGCGGTTCTGCTCGGTAATCGAGTTTCACTGAGTAGAACCAACGCTGAGATTTGGACGGTCTTTCGCCCACGAATGAGTGGCCTAGAGATCGTCCATATTTTTGAGATTGAACCTTTACTTACATAGTCGATTGATTCATTAATGCCCTTGGGGGTGATGGATAGCAACGCAAAGCTGTACCAATGAAGTTTAACTGAGGTTCGGCTGTTGCTCTTACCCACTTGGGCGATGAGTTTTTGAGTTCGCTCTCTTAAGGTTTTTGCCTTAAGGGAGCATTTTGAGTCTCCGGGGTAGTTGTTCTCCGGCACGGCCCGCTGAGGGGCTTTGTCGGTGAATTATTTTCCTCGGAATTTGAGCGGTTCTGCTCAGTGGTCGGGGAGCCCGTCACTGAGTGGAACCAACGCTGAGATTAGGACGGTCTTTCGCCCACTATGGAGTGGCCTAGAGATCGTCCGTATTTTTGAGATTTCACCTTTACTTACATAGTCGGTGATTGATTCATTAATGCCCTTGGGGGTGATGGATAGCAACGCAAAGCTGTACCAATGAAGTTTAACTGAGGTTCGGCTGTTGCTCTTACCCACTTGGGCGATGAGTTTTTGAGTTCGCTCTCTTAAGGTTTTTGCCTTAAGGGAGCACTTTGAGTCTCCGGGGTAGTTGTTCTCCGGCACGGCCCGCTGAGGGGCTTTGTCGGTGAATTATTTTCCTCGGAATTTGAGCGGTTCTGCTCAGTGGTCGGGGAGCCCGTCACTGAGTATAACCAACGCTGAGATTAGGACGGTCTTTCGCCCACTATGGAGTGGCCTAGAGATCGTCCGTATTTTTGAGATTTCACCTTTACTTACATAGTCGGTGATTCATTTTATATGAGATGCCCATACATATAGGGTAACGGATGGCAATGCTGAACCAATGAAGTTTAACTGAGGTTCGGCTGTTGCTGTTATCCTGGGTAAATGAGTTCGCTCTCTTAGGTTTTGCCCTAAGGGAGCACTTTGAGTCTCCGGGGAAAGTGTTCTCCGGCACGGCCCGCTGAGGGGTACTTGCCGGTGAATTATTTTCCTCGGAATGTGAGCGGTTCTGCTCGGTACTCGAGTTTTACTGAGTAGAACCAACGCTGAGATTTGGACGGTCTTTCGCCCACGAATGAGTGGCCTGGAGATCGTCCGATATTTTTGAGATTATCACCTTTACTTACACATACGGTGATTGATTCATTCAATCCAATAATACCCTTGGAGGGTAATGGATGGCAATGCTGTAGCCAGTGAAGTTCTAACTGAGGCTCGGCTATTGCTGTTACTCTCCTCCCATGATCAGAGCTTTAATTTAATTGCTCAACAATACCACCTTATCCCTACACTGTCCTCTACAGATAACGGGGAAGATGAAAAGCATTATTGCTTCGCCCCTTTAAGCCAGTCCTTATAAGGATAAGGATCCAACGTGTGAGGATGGAGATGCGGTGATTGATCATTCATTCAATCAATTCCTGTGAAGATCATACTTCACAGGATCATTTCTGTAGTATGGTTAGCTTCTCGGCCGTTTGGCTTAGATAAAGTGTATAGTGTCTGTGCATATCAGCTTAACAGGCTACTAGCATTTCGTAGTATCTGTTCTTAACCGTTAATATCGGTACGAGTCCCATTGGGGTTCACGATATTTAACCGGAAATTTATAGATCTTCCCAAACCCCGGACCGGGGAAATATTAAACACTTGGTAGTGGCGGGAAGCTTAGCCCCCCATCCCCTAACCAGCTATGGCTTTGCCGCGTACGCGGACACTCGGAATAGAAGTGGATGCCGACCTGCATCCCCGATGTTTAGCCAAATCCCTCATCGAAACAGTCGGTGCCGACCAGATTTTCGGATTTACTCCTTTCGGCGGTGGCCGCTTCCAAGTAGTCGTCAGAAGTATACAAACCCGAGATAAACTACTCGGAGGTTTTGAGTATAATGGGAAAAAAATAGTGCCATTTTTGGTGGGAAGTATCACCAAGTTACTTAGAATCCCCAGATTCCCTTTGGAATATGTTGAAGCTGATCTTAAGATTATCCACGACATATTCGGGAAATGGGGCGTAGTACGCAATGTGGAAGCGTTAAATGATGCAGAAAATCCCACATGGAAGTCAGGCGAAGTAACCATCTCCCTAGACATGAAAACGCCAGTTCCCAACTTTATTGTCATTGGATCTGCCAGAGTAATGATTAATTACCCTGGCGTAAAGAAACAATGTTTCCGATCTGGAGCCTTCACCCACCTTGGGGCCGACTGCTTGAAAACGAAGTGTAAAAACTGCCTCAAGGCAGGCCACAACCTGGATAAGTGCGAGGCAGCCTGTCTAAAATGTGGTGTCGCAGACCACAAAGTGGACACCTGCCCATTAAGAACCCTGGCAGAAAGGATGAGAGGTGCCATCATAACAATACCGCCAGGCAATACTAGCAATATAAAAAAGAAAGATTCTCCAAACTTGAAGGCTGCAGCAGAAAGCCATACCATCACACCACTTAAGGAGAGCAATAAGAAAAAAATGCTGCCATAGAATCCAAACCCGAGAAAGATAAGAAGCAAGAAATCCACGAAGAACCAGCCAAAAAGCAAGCTGTCACACATGCTGAAATCGCAGGAGAAGAAGAAAATATGGGCAAACAGCACCCCCTTCAAACGACCACTCAGCCCAGACGAAAAGGAGATGAAAAAAATAAAACCAGCAGAAACAGAAGAATTAGACTCCTCATGCAAAAGCAGGGGAGACTCTAAAGCATCTAGTTAAAGGTATCCCTGGGGTGGCAGAAAAATTTAAAAATGCAATAGTGAGAATAGGGGAACCTGAGCTCCTCCTCACTGGGAAATATGGTCCCAATGTGTGCAAAATGGGGTGAACTATTTGTTGAAGACATCAGCAAAATAACCCATGAGCAAGTACAGGTAGCCCTGGACATAGATGAGGAAGCGGCATCGGCGTTCTTCATAGCTCTCTCCAAATTAGACAAGGCCAAGGGAAGCGAAGTGGCTAAAAGAATAATGACTGCCCATAAAAAACGACAGTCACAATAACCATCCCTTGGTTTTCCTGTCCAGGGCTATAATGTTCTCTAGTTCCCACAGGTGTGTGTGTGTGGGGGGGGGGGTGCTGAGAACCTGAGAGGCGAAGGCTTACAACGAGGCGGTGTAGCTCTTTGAGAACTGCATCACTCAGGCCAGACCCTTCCCCCCACCTTTCTTTTTCGGTTTCTAGTCCTATCTATAGTTTTTGTTTTCTCTGTACTTCATGTTTTTGCTTTTGTTACATGTTTCCTTTTTAGGATTTTTCCTTTTCTACCAAAGTGAAAAATCAACAACCGTTTTAGAATCTCCCCTGGTGGGCAAACAGCTAAAACAGGTCAACTGAGGCCTCTTTCACCTACTCTACCACTATGCACTCTATCTTTATTTCCTCTCCTACTATCTGCTGACTCTCAGCCTATCTTACTCTACAGGCCAATGATGAATTTTTGTTGAACTCACAAAATATATATATCATTCAATCCAATACCCTTGGAGGGTACTGGATGGCAATGCTGTAGCCAGTGAAGTTCTAACTGAGGCTCGGCTATTGCTGTTACCCTCCTACCATGATCAGAGCTTTAATAGTTCAATAACACCTTATCCCTACACTGTCCTCTACAAATAACGGAGAATATGAAAAGCATTCTTGCTTCGCCCCTTTAAGCCAGTCCTTATATAACGGGGAATATGAAAAAAAAAAAAAAAAAAATCCAACGTGTGGTTGCCGGGATAAGAATAGCACCAATGCAAATCCAAGCATGCCGTAAGAGGCGACTAATTGGATGCTGAGATTCGAGAGTTTGAGTTCGCTTTCTTAAGGTTTTTACCTTAGGGGAGCAATTTGAGTCTCCGGCGGAAAGTGTTCTCCAGCACGGCCAGCTGAGGGGCTTTGTCGGTGAATGCTTTTCTTCGGAATATGAGCGGTTCTGCTCGGTGGTGGTGGTGGTGGGTGGAAGGCCATCACTGAGTGGAGCCAACGCTGAGATGGACGATCTTTCAGTCACTAATCAGTGGTCTAGGGATCGTCTTAATTTTTAGAGATTGGCGTTACTTACGTATCACCAATGGAGCTAATGCATGTCGTACGAGGCTTAAAATGAGTACCCAGGGAGGGTAATGGATGACAATGCTGTAGCCAATGAAGTTCTAACTGAGGCACGGCTATTGCTGTTATCCTCTTGCCATGACCAGAGCTTTATAGCTCAATAACACTTATCCTTGCACTGTCCTCTACAGACAACGGGGAATATGAGAAGCATTCTTGCTTCGCCCATTTAAGCCAGTCCTTATAAGGATATAATCCAAATGAAGTTTGCTAATGGCTTCTGTTTATCGGAAGTTTTTTTTCTGACAAATTTCTAGTAATTATCCACGACCGACCAAGTATTCTTGGTTTTTAGTAGCCATAAGTAGAATATAATTAGTCTTATATCACTATATGCTAGATCAGGTAGACTTTTATTGGAGAGGTGACATAATAAGTCCCATTTTTTTAAGTGAAGGTTTTCGTCTTGATTTTAATGCCATGAGTCATTTATTTGAGTCACATCTGTAGAAGAGTCCAGTTTTCAAACTATAACTTTAAAAGATTTATTTTCGTTCTTCTAAGAAATACTGAATCTTCATACACTGCGAATCATTTACTAAGTCATCTAATGTGAGCACGAAAATGCTAATAGTAGAACGTTACTTATATCCGATCTCTTTATGTAGCAATTTTACCGACGGAAGATAAATAAATAAAATACTTCTAGTGTACTACTAAGAATCAGCCATAATTTTCATTGAATTACATGAAAGAAAAAATAAAAGTGAAACGCAAATGTTGTTTGAATTAATTGAAAATAAATTAATTTTTAAAAGTAATATAAAAAATAAAATTCACTCTGATGACATCTGAAAGACTTCGGGGATCGAATCCGGTACAGGATGAGAAGGATCTTTATCAGGGCCTTTTAAATGAAGACAACTATTAATTACAAAGGTTTGTAGTCTTTGATGACGGTCTTATACTGAGATAGTGAGATGTTTGTTTTTGTGCAGAAGTGGTTCGTGTTCCTTGATGTACGAGAGGCTCTGCTTGGGGTAGGTTTTTGCCTGTCTCTGAGTGGGGGAGCCACCGCTGAGATTATGGCTCCCTCTGGTGGTGGTGGGGTGAGCCTGCAATTGGGTAGAGCCAACGCTGACAAATTCTTCTCGGTGACGGGGAAAGCCTGTCACTGAGTGGAACAACGCTGAGTTTGACGATCCTTCGGTCACTCGTAGGAAGTGGTCTAGGGGATCGCCTAATTTTTAGAGAGGTTTTTACTTAAACACATCTCCAAAAAGGTCGAAACCGGTAGTGACCCCCCCATAATGTATAACATCATGCATGTCTGCCAGGAGATGTGTTTTACATTATAGGAAATACTAAGGATAGTGATCGAAGCTTGCACCACCTTTACTACGAGTTGCCCCTGTCATAAAAGGTTTGCTTACGCTTGGATCCGCCGAAACTTTTATAGTTTCTATATTCGGCACGAAACTCTTCTAATTTCTCTATTCAGCTCTGAAATAATATTGAATTCAGTTTGACTACTTAAAATTATTTTAAATAAATTAAATATCTTTAGAAATTTTAAGTATTATTAAAAATTTCTGATACACCATAATTTATAAAATATCACTGTGATATGTAATTTATTTGGTTAAATGTATGAATATATGAGAGTGGAAAAATGGCGGCTCGCGTGTTAGTGTTTTGTGTCGTGTGTTATTGATGGTGAATTTGGGGGGGGGGGGGGGTGGGGGGGGGGGGGGGTGGGGGGGGGGGGGGGTGGGGGGGGGGGGGGGTGGGGGGGGGGGGGGGTGGGGGGGGGGGGGGGTGGGGGGGGGGGGGGGTGGGGGGGGGGGGGGGTGGGGGGGGGGGGGGGTGGGGGGGGGGGGGGGTGGGGGGGGGGGGGGGTGGGGGGGGGGGGGGGTGGGGGGGGGGGGGGGTGGGGGGGGGGGGGGGTGGGGGGGGGGGGGGGTGGGGGGGGGGGGGGGTGGGGGGGGGGGGGGGTGGGGGGGGGGGGGGGTGGGGGGGGGGGGGGGTGGGGGGGGGGGGGGGTGGGGGGGGGGGGGGGTGGGGGGGGGGGGGGGTGGGGGGGGGGGGGGGTGGGGGGGGGGGGGGGTGGGGGGGGGGGGGGGTGGGGGGGGGGGGGGGTGGGGGGGGGGGGGGGTGGGGGGGGGGGGGGGTGGGGGGGGGGGGGGGTGGGGGGGGGGGGGGGTGGGGGGGGGGGGGGGTGGGAATGTTTCACCATCATTTCTACGGAAGAACGATTAGGATAAATATGAACAATAACTAGAAAAGATAAACACAAACATCCATTCCACGGAGTAATTTTAATCTGCAGCCTGTGGATTACTATTCGGACATCCGGGCGGTCAAATTCATTTTGCAATTCTATTAAATTTCACGTCTTTTAATTTCATTTTCAACAGAACAATTTGTGGTGCCAACTTAAGGTGAACAAAATTTTAAATTGTACACAAGTTAAAAAAAGAGGGTGTTTAATAAAAATGCATTCTAACTTTTGACCCCACTCGATTGAGTGTCAGAATTTTACCGCTACTCGGTAAAGTTTATTGAATAATATAAAATTGTAGCTGAACTGCCATTAAGAATATTTATTATTTTTTTATTTCATTAAAATTCATTTCACATTCACATAATAACAGTTTTTTTTTGCTATATTTTTATGTGCATCCTGCCCACGAAAGGTTGATAAACCTATGGTTCATTAGTATCACGGGTGGGTTCAGGGTTAGATAATGTTGGAATTTTCTTCCAGAGACCAAACATGGAACGTTCTCAATCGCTTCATCCCTCCTATAAACAAGGTGGTGGTCTCACACTGTTGAAAATCGCCTACCACATAAAGACTTGTGCAAAATATTCATGCGGTGTGGAATTCAAATCCATAGCCTGTTGTATTGGAAATTGGTGACGCTACGACTCATTCCTGATGATTCTTTTGGCAAAAGTGTTAGAAATTACAATAATTCAGTACGCGTTAATAATTTCTGTTTAAATAATTGTGGTTCAAGACTGTTTAAAGGAAAATTATATATATAAATTAATACTTTATATTAATAATCAATTAATATATATCTAATTTATATTATAATCTAAAGCTATATAAAGAAAAATTTTAATCTAAAGCTATATATATATATATATATATATAGCTTTAGATGAAAAATGTAATTTTTTTCTATACATTAATCTTTTTTAATAAGTTACATAAGCTTATTTTCTAATCTTAATACTACTTGAAACAATGAAATAAGAGAGCCAAAGGGCTTCACCTCGGCGATGCACAATTATTCAAATTAAGTGGATATTGAATCCAACATTAATTCAAAGCCGAATAGAGAAACTAAAAGTATTTAGTGCCGAATATAGAAACTATAAAAGTTTCGGCGGATCCAAGCGTAAGCAAAGCTTTCATGACAGGGGCAACTCTTAGTAAAGGTAGAGCAGGACCCGATCACTGTCCTTGGTATTTACCGTAATGTAAAACACATCTCCTAGTGGACATGTATGATGTTAATCATTATGGGGGGGATCACTACCCAGACCGGTTTCGACCTTTTTTGAGGTCTCGTCATTGGAGCCAGACCCAGATATATGTAAATACTCAGGTTTGTAGCGATGCAGAACTTATACTCTACCATATGGGTCTGGCTCCCACTGACGAGACCTCAAAAAAGGTCGAAACCGGTCTGAGTAGTGATCCCCCCCCCTCATAATGATTAATATCATACATGTCCGCTAGGAAATGTGTTTTACATTATGGGAAATACTAAGGATAGTGATGGGGCTTGCTCCACCTTTATTCCGAGTTGCCCCTGTCATGAAAGGTTTGCTTACGCTTGGATCCGCCGAAACTTTTATAGTTTCTATATTCGGCACTAAATACTTTTAGTTTCTCTATTCGGCTTTGAAATAATGTTGGATTCAATATCCACTTAATTTGAATAATTGTGCATCGCCGAAGTGAAACCTTTTGGCTCTCTTATTTCAGTAATTCTTGGTGCCTTTTGTGATGTGATACCTTTTTCTGGCAATTCGTATGGTCAAGTATAAGTTCTGCATCACTACAATCTGAGTATTTACATACATCTGGGTCTGGCTCCCACTGACGTGCTTTTGTGCAGAAGTGGTTCGTGTTCCTTGATGTACGAGAGGCTCTGCTTGGGGTAGGTTTTTGCCTGTCTCTGAGTGGGGGAGCCACCGCTGAGATTATGGCTCCCTCTGGTGGTGGTGGGGTGAGCCTGCAATTGGGTAGAGCCAACGCTGACAAATTCTTCTCGGTGACGGGGAAAGCCTGTCACTGAGTGGAACAACGCTGAGTTTGACGATCCTTCGGTCACTCGTAGGAAGTGGTCTAGGGGATCGCCTAATTTTTAGAGAGGTTTTTACTTAAACACATCTCCAAAAAGGTCGAAACCGGTAGTGACCCCCCCATAATGTATAACATCATGCATGTCTGCCAGGAGATGTGTTTTACATTATAGGAAATACTAAGGATAGTGATCGAAGCTTGCACCACCTTTACTACGAGTTGCCCCTGTCATAAAAGGTTTGCTTACGCTTGGATCCGCCGAAACTTTTATAGTTTCTATATTCGGCACGAAACTCTTCTAATTTCTCTATTCAGCTCTGAAATAATATTGAATTCAGTTTGACTACTTAAAATTATTTTAAATAAATTAAATATCTTTAGAAATTTTAAGTATTATTAAAAATTTCTGATACACCATAATTTATAAAATATCACTGTGATATGTAATTTATTTGGTTAAATGTGGTATGAATATATGAATATATGAATATATATGAGGATACAGGTATGTGCGAAAGGTTTTGAATGGGAATCAATCGATCGTGAGATGCGGTGATTGATTGATTCATTCAATCCAATACCCTTGGAGGGTAATGGATAGCAATGCTATAGCTAATGAAGCTCTAACTGAGGCTCGGCTATTGCTGTTACCCTCCTACCATGATCAGAGCTTTAATGATAGCTCAATAACCTTATCCCTACACTGTCCACTACAGATAACGGGGAATATGAAAAGCATTCTTGCTTCGCCCCTTTAAGCCAGTCCTTATAAGGACTATAAGGTATGAATATATGAATATATGAGGATTCATTCAATCCAATACCCTTGGAGGGTAATGGATGGCAATGCTCTACCCAATGAAGTTCTGACTGAGGCTTGGCTATTGCTGTTACCCTCCTGCCATGATCAGAGCTTTAATTGCTCAATAACACCTTATCCTACACTGTCCTCTACAGATAACGGGGAATATGAAAAACATTCTAGCTTCGCCCCTTTAAGCCAGTCCTTATAAAGTATGAATATATGTGAAGGTGTGGTATTTCACACATTTATTGTCTAGCTCGTTTGTGTTGTATGTGAAGGTGTAGTATTGCACACCTTTACTTTATTGTCTAGCTCCTTTGTGAGTCTGCGGTAGTCCACTATAGTGGCGGTTGGATTTTGATACCATCGTCTAAATTCTTTGCTGTAGCGTATGCTATCTGTAGACTAGTCATAGTGGCCCTTAGTTTTGTCCACCTATTCTTTTCTCTTAAGATAATTGGAGGCAATTTCTCTTTAGTGGAGGCAGGAGGGTCAGAGTTGTGTCCGTCTTCCTCCATATCTTCATCTGTGGGTGGTTCTGTCGTCTGTGTTTTGCGTTTTTTCCTCGGGTGGGTCTCTCCTTGATCCTTGGGGGGGGGGGGAGGAATTGGAGACCACCAAATCCGATTTTTCCTCTGTATTAGCAGTATACTCGCTTTCCTCATCACCTCTCGTTGTGGAGTACAGGCTCAAGTATCCTGTCCATTCCACTTCAAATTTTTTTAACAATTTTTTGAGTAGGCTTAGCGCCAGACCTTTGTCTAGTGTTTCTATCAGGGCGTCGGTGTCTATGTCATCATAATTACGTCTAGTAGGTTTTGATTCGGGGTTGGTCAATTACTAAAACTGAGAATTAATAGCGAAACCTTACTTTTCGCTGAGTGAATCTCAATCAAAATGCACTCCTTTGTATCGAATGCAACTGGAAAAGTTTTCCACAAGTTAGCTTTTCTGCGATAGCTACCGTTAAAATCCAATGACGTATTTTCTTTTCAGAAATCACTACAATTCCTAAATTGCAACTAAATCAAAGTCTTACCTCTATATATCAATCAAATTGCATCTCCGAATTCACTGAGTACTTCCATGACGTCGAATTCACAAGTCGTCGGGGAGGCCGTCCATTACACTTGGAGGGCAATGGACGGCAATGCTGTAGTCAATGAAGTTCTGAGGCTCAGCTATTGCTGTTACCCTCTTGCCATGATCAGAGCATTAATAGCTCAATAACATCTTATCCCTACACTGTCCTTTACAGATAACGAGGAAGATGAAAAGCATTCTTGCTTCGCCCCTTTAAGCCAGTCCTTATATAAGGACTATAAAAGTATGAATATGTGGATGATGGATACGAGCAGCTGAAACCCTGGGAGGGTAATGGATGGCAATGCTGTACCAATGAAGTTCTAACTGAGGCTCTATTGCTGTTACCTTCCTGCCATGAACAGAGCCTTAATAGTTCAATAATACATTATCAGAGTCTTAATAGCTCAATAATATTATCAGAGTCTTAATAGCTGAATAATACATTATCCCTACACTGTCCTCTATAGATAACGGGGAAGATGAAAAGCATTCTTGCTTCGCCCCTTTTAGCCAGTCCTTATAAGGACTATGAATATGTACTGTCTTTTAAAAAAGACAGATAAATTGTCATTCTTAAACTTCTCTTCACATTCAAATATTTTTAGTTCAAAACTCCGCACACCTACTTAACACAGTAACCATGTTATTCAGCTATAATATAATATTTGTTATAAGCAAAAATAACAGCATATAAAAGCCTTTTGAAAATATTGCTGTTTTTCTGGTGATAGGGGTGCTAATACGAGAATGGACGGAGGAGAGGGAGTGATTGATTGAATCGCGATGCGGATAGATATATTACTTACTGTGCTTGAAAATCGCACTCTTTTAGGCTGTACTACACAATTTACGGAGGAATTCGGTGAATATTGCATTGCACTAGCTCTAACCGTGCTCGAATTCATACTATCGCCCCCTATACACGAAATGTGTATGAGGTCAATGACCGTGTAGGCCCCACAAACAATTGATGACGAGTAGTGGATGTATGGTTTTAGCGAAGTAGGAAATCAGAGCTGAGCCAAGCAGTTTCACGGTCTCTTCCTACAACACAACACCGCTTCTCGATCTTTGTTAGTTGACTGTTCCAGTCAACAGGATTGTGCTAGCAGGTCCATAGGCCTGCGGGAATATAATTGTAGGCTCACCGTCCTACTTTATTACCAAGTCTTTCACAGCCCTCAAATAACTCCAGGAGACGCCCCATCAGCATGGAAGGCATCAAGGAATTGAACCGGACTCTAAACAAGGAGGAGTCACTAGAAGTGCTGAAGTTCATCATGACAAAGTTTGAGACTGACTGGCCGGGTATTTTATACCTGTACGCCCAAACAAACGATGAAGAATCTCAAGGGGAATTCATTACTGTTAAGCCACCTAACCCCCCCTCCCCGCCATAACAACTCGCAAGGGGAGCATTCAAACAAACGGCGAAGAACAACAGAAGATCTTATGGAGGAGGATTCACCCACACAGGATGTTCCAAAAAACTCGGAGAAAGTCCCCCCCCCCCAGTAATATTACGGGATAAGGAGAAATGGACCTGTCACATCAGCCCTCAGGGAGCACAACATCACATACTCCTGGGAAAAAAACTCAGATGAGGGAGTCAAAATCCAGCCAGCTACTGTCGCTGATTACAGGCAGATTACAAGGTTAATGGATAACAAAATTCTTCCCTATCATACCTTGTTTTACCAAGCAAAAAGACTCTAAAGGTGGGGATACGGGAGTCACAGAAGGAATCACCTCGAAGAAATCTCCGCTGATCTAAGCAACCTGACCTAATCTCAGTCAAAGTAAGCAGGATGCCCAGGTCTGACAAAAGGCAATGCCTTTACTACTTGTAAAGATTGATAACACTCAGAAGAAGATATATGAACTGACTACTAATTGTAACCTCAGAATACTACAGAACCTCTAAGAAAGAGAGAGTCAGCAGGACAGTGCCACTGATGTCAGGGGTTTGGGCACGCCCAAAACTATGCCAGGCCACCTTCAGGTGTTTAAAATGCGGTGAAGGCCATCAGACTATCACATGCACCAAGCCAAGATCTACGCCGGCTAAGTGCACAAATGGCGGAGGTCCCCATCCCGCCAACTATAAAGGGTGCTAGCACACCCAAAGAACCGCGGGTCAGCAAAAGCCGCCCAGTAGTGACACTCCGGGCAACTGTACAGATCGCCATCCAGTTCTAACAACCTCCAATTTGAAAACTCAGGAAGGAAAACAACCTGAAACAAGAACCAAAACATACCCCGAGGCTGCACGAGTCAAGGATTCTTCTTCCAACGAACTCACCAACTACAACCTTACATCAGTACTAGCTACCCTGCTTCAGGAGTTCAGCAAAACAAATCATACGCCATCCTCCACGAAGAAATTCTTGCAAGGTACCCATTTAATTCTGACAGCCCTCAATCATGAGTAAAAAGAAATATAAGCCTAATTCCCTCATCGTAACTGCGTGGAATGCAAATGGACTCAGCAACACAATCCTGGAACTGCAACAGTTCACTCACAGATACAATCCTGATATTATCTTAGTAAATGAAACACATCTCAGGCCAGCTAATAACTCTAATTTAGGGAGCTAAATATTGTACAAAACAGACTCATCAACAGTGGAGGAGGTACGGCCGTATACATTAAAAACTATCTAAGCCACAACGTCCTGACCAATCCTCAAACTAAGAACCTAGAGATAACAGTTATTGAAATTCATACAAACAATGCTGGCAGTATCAAAATCAATGCTGTATACAATCCACCAAGCATTCCATTACTGGTATCTGACTTGGACACCATTCTCGGCTCCACAGACTCCATCATTATGGCTGGAGACTTTAATGCCAAGCATACAGCTTGGTTCAGCTCCACAATTAATCACAAAGGTCGTATTCTAAATCATTACGCAACGCGAAACTCTATTGTTATAGCTGGACCCACAGAGCCTACCCATTACAGCCCAGCTGGAAACTCAGATGTACTCGACATTTTCATTCTCAGAAACATCGGATACCGGTATTGGCTGAAAACGGTAAACGAGTTATCTTCGAATCACAACCCCATTCTGCTTAAGAAGGCTCGGTACACAAGAGCAATTCTCTCCTCCGCACTCCTTTATATCTTGGGACAAGCTCTCCAGAACTCTCTCAGTTCACGTCGGTCCAGTACCTATTATCCAAATTAAAGAGGAAATAGACACAGCCGTAAACAACCTTACCAACCAAATCAAAAAAAGCAATAGCATCAGTTACGCAAACCACAGTCTTTCACCCTAGCGGTCGGATCCCTGAGGAAACGACGAATCTCATCAGATTAAAAAACAAAGACAGAAACCGGTATCATAATCCAAGAGTCCCACAAGATAAAACAACTCTGAATAATATAAATAGACAAGTCCGTGAAGCTCTGCAAAAACATTGAAATCAAGATTGGGAAACCAAAACTGACTAACTTAAACCCAGAGGACAACTCCATCTGGAAATTCTTGAAAACCCTACGCACTAAAAGTCAACCAATACCCCAATATAGACCAAGAAAGGAATTGCTCACACAGATAAAGAAAAAACCGAAGCTCTAATCGAGAGCTTGTCTTATCAATCTTATCTACAAGATTCATCGCCGAGTCAAGCAGGTCATAAGACAACAAAAGAATAACTATGAATTTATTACACTCACTTCTCCAGCAGATGTTACATATCATAACCCATCTGAACAACAACAAGGTTCCAGGTCCAGATGGAATAAAAAAAAAGAATACTCAAACTACTCCCCGAAAAACGCCATTGCGCACTAGTCAACATAATCAATGCCATCCTTAGATTCAAGCATTTTCCCATAACTTGGAAGATGGCAGTTATCACGCCAATGAAAAAGATTTGAAAGACATCTCAACTCCCCGAAAGCTATAGACCTATCAGTCTTCTATCCAGCCTTGGAAAGGTTATGGAAAAAGTCGTCCTTACAAGGCATCAATCAGCAACAGATAAATTAGGTATTATTCCAAAATGAGCAGTTCGGATTCAGAAAAACGCATAGCACTGTACAACAAATAAACTGACTGGTCGAATATATCAAAAAGGTTTCAACTGGAACCTCCACACAGCTGCGGTCTTTATAGATGCTGCAAAGGCTTTTGATAAGGTGTGTGGCATCAGGGTCTTCTCTACAAACTCATCAAATTTAATATACCAATTAATTTAGTAAATATAATTGACACATACCTCAAAGACAGATACATGCAGGTCAAAATAATTGAAACGCTATCACCCAGACGCAAGATCCAAGCAGGTGTGCCGCAGAGCTCACTTCTGCCCCTTCCCCTTCCTATTTTCTATCTACATAGCTGATATCCCTCAAAACCCAAGTTCAATAACCACTGTATTATGTGCAGATGATACTGCTTTATTAGCAAGATCTCTCGGCCCCAAACTAGCTATCAAAAGACTCCAAAGTAGTATTCATACACTGGAGAAGTGGCTCATGGACTGGAGGATCCAAGCACACCCCCCCAGAAGAGTTCAGCCATACTGTTCTCCAAAAAGAAGGTCCAGACCAAGGAGGAGGACATACACCTGCTAGGTGTATGTCCTCCTCCTTGGTCTGGACAAGATTCCATGGCAGACTGAAGTCAAATATCTCGGCGTGATGCTTGACAAAAAACTCCAATTCACCAGTCACATAAAACACATAAACCTTGAAGACATCCAAAGTAATCACGCAACTCTACCCCATGATCAACAGAAGAACTAAACTGGATACTCGGAACAAACTACTGATATACAGGATGGTAATACGCCCAGTCATCACTTACGCATCCTCTGATACGAACATTCAAAAATTGCAGAGGATACAGAATAAATGCCTGAGAATGATTCTGGACGCCCCATGGTTCATTAGAAACTCCCAGATTCACAGAGACGTCAACGTTCCCTACATCACATCCCTCCTTCATGATCTAGCAGCAAAGTTCTTCACCAAGACAAGCAATCATCCAAAACCGCTGATCAAGCAAGTTTCAGACCACGATGAAGCAGAATTCTATGCTCAGCTGAACACAGCTAATTTCACTGCCCTTCCAGGACGAGCCTAAAGCTCAGTAACTCTCCGCTCAAAGAACTTCCCTCTCAAACAAAGGGGGAATATGAAATAGGAATATGAAAGCATATGAAAAGTACATATGCTTCACTCTGCGTTGTGAGGGTGCTAATATAATATACATAGGATGCCTGATTTGATCGTAGTTTATTCAGGTGAACAATTTGTTTCGTGATACTTACTAATTGAATCTGGGTTCTGATATAATGGTGCTGATGAATTGAAGAAAGTCGATTGCTGTATTCGTTTCCTGTCATTTCTTTTTTGTCTCAATTGAAATATCGGAAAGAATGGAAGATCTGTCATTATCAAATCTTGATTATAATCAACTGTTTACATTGTTCAGAAAGATAGGATTTAAGTCGCCAGCTAATGCTGACACAACCTACATTCTTACTGACTTTTGAAGTAGTGAATAGAAAAAAAAAAGAAAAAAAAGGAGGGTCATTGATATCAATGAAACGGTTGCACCAATGGATGCATCAGTTAACAGAAGCACTGAGCGTATCCCTCCAGTTGTCCTCAGATTTAAAGAAAAAATGGCGAGAACTAGCCTGCATCATGAAAAACAATCGCGTCAGATGTACGACGAAGGGCGTCCGCATTCAGCTGGAGTCAGCGATAGACTACAGAATACTAACAAAACTATTAGACGATTTATTGATCCCTTACCACACATTTGCCTTAAAAGTGATAAAAGCTTAAACGTTGTAATAAGAGGAATTGTCGAATCCATAACTACCGAAGAAGAGACAACAGATTTGAGAAGACAGGACTTTGAACCCACAAAAGTATTCAGAAGGTATAGGGGAGATAAGCGTTCGATGCCGCTTGTTCTAGTAGAGATTAAGAAGAACAGGAATGAAATATACAGTTTAAAAGCAACGTGTGATCTGATGATCAAAATGGAACCCCTCCGTTGGAAGGCATCACTACTCAATGCCATCGATGTTAAAAATATGGACACGAGCAGAGCGGCTGCCTCAAGTGTAGAGAAAAACATCCTACGGCTTCTTTTGAGAATCCTCGTACAACAGCTGCAAAGTATGACAATTGTGGCGGTCCTCATCCAGCTAATTATAAAAGTTGTACTCAACACCAAATTAATCAAAAGATAGCAAAGAAGGCCCACGATTCTAGTCTTCTAACTGTACCAACAAATCTATACCATCTACACCTCAATCAGTAACTTCTTCATCAATCACCATGAATAAATCCTATGCTGATGCAGTAACTAACCAGTTTTCTCTGATCATCACCTCTCATCTAATTCCAATAAATCTATAAATAAATCAATAAATAAATTATAAATCGTCAATTAAGCTGCCAATGCTGATTAGCTATCACAAATGCAATACTGAGACTTAACTATTTTCCAACTAGATGGAAAACAGCAGCTATAAATTTAATTCCCAAACCAGGAAAAGATTTGAAATTTCCTCCAAACTACCAATCAATCAGTCTCCTCTCCTGTCTCAGAAAGCTACCAGAAAGAAAAAAAAATTAACAAGACTACAAGAAGCATCCAACAACATCATCATTCCAAACGAACAGTTCGGATTCCATCGAAACTACTGTACAGTGCAACAAGTCCAGAGAATCGTGGAATATATCTTTCACGGATTCAACTGGCAGCAACAAACTGTTGCCATTTTCCTTAACATAGACAAAGCAGTTTATAAAATATGGCATAACAACCTGTTTTATAAGCTAATAACAACGAAATTTTCGCATTGGATTCTACTTATCAGATCTCTTCTAAAGGGCAGAAAATTCAAAGTTAAAATATAAGGTCTCAGATCTTCTGAACGTAAAATTACAGCAGGTGTTCCATAAAGCTCCTTACTATCTCCGTCCTTATTCTCCATTTATGTGGCTGTTATTCCTCGTACGAATTCTGCGATATCCGCTTATTATGCAGGTGACATAGACATTCTTACTAGACTACTCAGCCTGAATCTGGAGCTACATTACCTTCTAACATCAAGAAACTTCAAACAATCCAAAAGAACGCAGAAAAAAGGGTGGCGATTGTATTTACAAGAAGGAAAAAATCAGCTCATAACTCAGTAAGCGTATTTGACACTACCATTCCATGGAAAACAGAAGCCAAATGTCTGAGAATTAAGCTGGATAAAAGACTACGCTTTGAACCCCATATATATATCTTAAATTTATTCGAAATCAAATAAAGCAATAGCCCAAATTTACCCGTTACTCGGCAAACGAGCTGTTTAAGTACAGATAATAAATTACTTATTTATAAATCAATAATCAGACCAATCATGACATATGAATCACCTGTCTGAAGCCATACATCACCTTCTAACATCAAGAAACTTCAAACTATCCAAAATAAATGTCTGGTATTCCTGGCGGCGTCCTATGTCTGTAGAAACGTGTATTCACAAGGACGGTTTGCCTGTTCTGGGGGAACAAAAATCCCGAATTTTCGGGTGAATAAACTCCCCTATGAAACTGGTTAACTCACCTTCAGTCTTAAGAGACCGGATAAAGGTTTCCGCACATCACTGACGGCAATTGAACCCAGGTCTTCCGACCAAAGGGTTTCGTCTATACTGACTGAGCTACGGAGGCTTTCTTCAGCATACCGCTCTAAAATACTTTTCTGAAGTAGCTACCCATCCAAATCAATTAATAAGATTCTCTGTCGACTATAATGATCATGATCTTGTGAAACACAAACGTCCTAAAGCAATCCTACTGAACCAGACCAAATCACTGTCCTCAGAGGAGTAGCTCTATGCTCAAAAAATACTCCATCAGATTAACCTACATGATTAAGGGAGTGAAAAACAAGGGCTTGATCTCCATCATACCAGTTTAGTCAAAAAATGATACTAATAGCTGATAATGTTTCAGAGTACTGAGAACATTATGCTACGTGCTATACAGTGACGAATTCTCCATGCTTGCTATACTTGGGAAAATTAAGTTACAACCAAGCTCATTAACTAGAAAGAAGTAATATTTATTTGTTAATAAATGCATGCATTTATAAGCATTCCATTTAGGCTTTTATTTTTGTAGACAGAAGACGTCTTAAGCTTGCGCGGCAATAATTGAGCTTTGCGTTGTGTATCGAAGGCCGATGCTTGCTCGGTTGTAGGAGCTTCCAGGTCCTCGCAGCAGCACTGTGATTTCTTGCGCGCGCATAGCCATTTCAGGTCGTCTCATTCTGTTGCTTAAGCACAGCCCATACGCAGTCAACGTAGCTCTAGCACGTGAGCTTCAGCAGCCTTTACAAGTGTGCGTGTTGCTTGGGAAAATTAAGTTACAACCAACTTTTTATGACGATGCTTTTGACCAGTTCATAAAGAAGAACCGTACGGTAGAATTTGTATTCAAGTAGCTAAATTGAAAAAGATAGAATATCATTTGCAAAAAAAAAAAAAAATGTTGTATTTGTATGATTAAATGTACATAAATTTCTAAATATATAGTTTTAAAGGGTCAGTACAGGTAACCCTCGTATAACAAGGTACTTATACAACACGGTCTACTTGTTGAAGACCGTGTTGTATAAGTACCTTGTATAAACGAAGACAATTTTCAACTTGTTGAAAATTGTCTTCGTTTTCTGCCAGGAAAACGCATTAAAAATCATAAGTGTGTTATCTCAAGAGCACTTTATTTTGTGGTGAGCTACATTGTTAAACTTGTGGTTCCAATTTTATTTTAATATTTGTATTCATATATATATCTTTATATTTATCTCCTGTTCTGACTTACTCCCTTAAGTAATTTCTTAATCTAACATCAGTGAGTCATGTCTTAACTATCAATCTAGGCCCGATGAGCAATTTTACAAGATGTGCACGTGGCTATGAAGACAAAGGAAATGTCGTTAATTGGTGCCAATTCCTTTGTTTCAATTCTGGTACTGGTTCCTTTTTAATTTTAGGGAAAATTTATATTTATACTGCGCCACCCTAAAATGTATTTGATGAATATTTATTCATGGAACCAAAGTCTAGATCAGCACTGTCTCGTAATTCTTAAACACTTAGCAGAGCATTCTCAATTAATCTCACTGTTAGGATTTATCGCGCAGTCATAGCTAACTATTTTATGTTTGTTATTCTTTCCTCCTGCCTTGGTTCGAACTTTTATGAACAGTTCAGTGAAATGAAAATCAGGCAACTCTTCATATTCATTTCAAAAGAAATTAATAGTTAATTCACTGAATAGACATAATACATGCTATAAGAAATTTTTACTGACATAAAATTAATCTTGATAATATTGGGAAGTGAGTAGTTTCACTTATGATTGCTAAATCTCCTTTAACATAATAGATCATAATTTCATACCATTAATTCTAACAAAGATCTAACTCTCATCTATACATGACACCATTAAAGGCTATTCTTTCTATAATTCACATACGTTTACAATTATTTTCACACTATTATTCCAATTAAAGTATAGAGTTCCTAAGTTTCATCAGCATAACTCCTACAATTCTTTCAATGAGGGCTCAGTCCTGAGGTGAAGATTTTACCTATATCTAATTATTGTCCCCTACACAATTTTACATAACAAATAAGAGTCTACATTACCAGTAGTTGGGGACGCACTAGGCCTTCATGTGTGTCCCTACAGCACCATCAATTTCCAGATTACTTTCCAGATTTACCTCGGCTTTTCTACACATCAGTTGAATTCAGACATGACACATCGCTGACGGGGGAAGCAATTCTGGCTCCCCGCTCGCTCATCACTCGGCTGGGCATGGGTCTTCGATCTCCGGCGTGATCTGAAACTTTACCGTATCAGGTCATTCCATAACCTAGAACTGCCCATGGACACTGCCGCTTGCTGCGATGACCTCACGATGGACTTCTCCGCCGGTGACCACTCTAGTAGGAACGAGAAAAAAGACCACGAACGATTAACATTTCTGACTCTAAGGGTGAAGCAAAGCGCTTTTCGTGTTCCCTGCTATCTGACATGGAAACAGTGAGTGGAAATGTTTGTGAGTTAATTGCTCGCCCTGGGCGGGCTTGGAGGTTAAATATCAGTGGGGGGGGGTATTAGTATGGCTTTCTTTGGGTCTTTTGTATTTGAAGCAGTCTGTGGCATCGTAATTCGAAGCTAGTTGAACCAGTTCATTGGGGTGTGCAGATGCTTTTTTGAAGAACTCTGTTGCTGTAGTTTGTAGAAAAGTGTATATGTAGGGGACATCTGTGTCTCGATGGAGCTGTACAGTTCTAATGAACCATGGGGCGCTTAGTATCATACGAAGGCATTTATTCTGTACTCGTTGTAATTTGAAAATGTTAGTGTCAGAGGTATGACTCCAGGCTGGAGAAGCACAAGTGAGTATAGGGCGGACCATCAGTTTGTAGATAAGCAGTTTGATTTTGGGGTTTAGTTTACTGTTCCTGTTGATTAGAGGATAGAGTTGAGTAATGGCTTTTGATGCCTTTGCACAGAGAGCCTTGATATGAGAGCTGAAAGTTAGCCTTCTATCTAGTAGTAGACCAAGGTATTTGACTTCTGTTTTCCAGGGGATTTTTGTGTTGAGTAGGAGGATGTCATCTTTGGGAAGCATCGGTCTTCTGGTAAATAGAATGTCTATGCTCTTATGGGGGTTTACTTGTAGTCTCCATTTAGAGAACCACTTCTCAATCTGTAGTATGTTTTCTTGTAGTTTATTGATGGCTGTGTGTGTATGTGTGGTTTTAGAGATCTGGTTAATACCGCTGTATCATCTGCATACAGGGCCAGGATGGATGACAATGGATTGTATGGGATATCAGCCATGTATATGGAAAACAGGACCGGAGCTAGTAATGATCCTTGTGGGACTCCAGCCGTGAGACGTTTCTGGGCTGATACTGCGCCTTTGATCGTGATTTGCATATGCCTGTCGGAAAGGTATGATTTGATTAGTTGTACCATTTCCAGTGGTATTCCAGTTGAGATCATTTTATGTAGCAGTCCATAATGCCAGATTTTATCAAATGCACTGGCTATGTCAAGGAAGACAGCCCCCATGCATTCGTTCCAGTTATATCCAGTGGAGATATATTCTACTAATCTGTGTATCTTTTGGGTAGTGCTGTGGTACTGGCGGAATCCAAACTGTTCTTCAGGGAGAACGTTTAGGTTGTGTACAGAGGTTTGGAGTCTGGTGAGTATAACTTTTTCTGCGATCTTACCCAAGTTTGGATGAGGCTGATGGGCCGATAATTTTGAGGTAAGCTTGGGTCTTTTTCTGGCTTATGGATTGGGATTATATCTGCCACTTTCCAGCTGGAAGGGAAATGTTTGAAATGGAGGATGGAGTTGATTATATTAGTTAGGTGTACAATGGCTATTCGAGGTAGCAACTTGATTATTTTGTTGGTGATGCCACCTGGACCAGGAGCCTTCTTGTTCTTTAATTTCTTGATTATGTCATCTATTTCTGCTGGGGAAGTGGGTGTAATCTATTTAGAGCAGCTTTCAGAGGTTTTAATGAACATCTGATGTGTTGATGGATCTTGTAAATATGATTGAAGTCTAGATGTTCATATGAGGGTTTACACTGCTTGTCTAAATTTTCGGCAATTGCTACTGCTTTATCTGCATCAGAGTGGATAAGATCCAGGTCTGTCGAGAGGGGGGGGGGGAGGTTTGCTTTTGTTTTTGATGTTTCTTATCAGTTTCCATATGGAGTGATTGTCAGGAGTGATAGAAGTCAATCTTTTTCCCCAGAGTTGACTTCTATGTGCTTTAAGGGCATCTCTCACCTCAGAGTTTAATCAGTTCAGGATTCGTTTGTCTTGTGGTGCACGGGCATTATGAAACCTTTTTCTTGATTTATTTTTCTCCTTGATTAGGTTCATGATGTCGTCTGGTAGGTGGTTGGGCCTGAGGGCAGTCGTGGCTGCAGTGACTGTCATGAGGGCTGTATTAATTTGTTGGGTAAGATCTTTAACAACTGTTTCAATTTCTTCTTTAGATTTTACAAGTGGTACAAGATCTATGTATTTTGGAAGCCTATTTTGGATAAAAAAGGCCACGAACTGGCGCCGCAGCGCCTTTTAAAACGCACGCCCAATGTTTCTTGCCTATGTCATCCTGATTTCTCTTTTCTCACGGCGCGTCAATCCTTTCAGCACCTAGCGCCAATCTCTCCTCTAGCGTGCTCTTTGGAGGACATCCGGGTGCGCGTTCTATTAGGTGCACGTGTATGACTTCAGGCCATTGCTGTATAATCGGATTATCCTTTGCCTTCAACATTGTAACAGCACTTACATAGATTACACATAGTTTAAACTTCACAAAACACTTAATTGTTTTCAATATAATGCATTAGGTAAATCTTTCTTAGATATTAACGCAACTGATAAATTACAATTGGTTATTTTTCTCTTGATATATTAATACCGGCTCTGGAATTGATAAACCGTGTTAAATCTGAATGAAGGTAAAAGTTTTGCTTTTCCTTTCATTCAGAGTATAACAATATACATAATTAAGATGTAATGCTTTTTTATGTAAAAAAAATCATTTTTATAGTAATGGCCACAAATTGCATTGAAAGAGAAAAAATGAATGTTCAAAAGAAAATTCGTCTCGTAGAAAATTTTTCTCGAAGAAAAAAAAAATTAAAATCATGCATCGGTTGAAAAATGGAGAAAAACCAGTTGTTGTAAGGACTTTGAATTTAAATGAATGAACAATTCAAACAATCAAACATAATGACCATAAAATCTGAGGAAGTGTTTATTGCTGGGTCAACGTTAAGTGCAAAGTTCGTTGCTCGTGTCCGCAATTTTCTAAGAGAAAAATCTCTAATGATTTGGAAAGAAGATGCACTCAAAAGAAAATTCCTTTGGATGGAAATCTTATTAAACAAAAGACTTCAAAAGTTTACAAACATTTATAATGCAGACCAGGTATTCAATATTGATGAATCCTGGTTATATTGAAAAAAAAAATGCCAAAACGCACCTATATTTCGAAAAATGAAAGACTAGCTCTTGGAGTCAAAGTTTCCAAAGATAGAATTACTCTACTGTTTAGTAGTAATGCAGGAGGTGATTACATAACAAAACTAATGTTTATTAACCAATCCTCAAATCCTCATGCTATGAATGATTAAAATGTGCACTTATTTTTATTTTGCCTAAAAATTTATGCATTTCATGCAACGAAGCTTAATTATAATTAGTAATTTTTATAATTTTATACTATGCATTTCTGTCATAGTTTATATGTTTTCTTAACTTACACGAATTACCCGAATTAAATAAAAATATATTTTTTTGGATATGTCATTGTTGTTTATATAATTTAAAAAAAAAAACGATTTCAGAACATAATCCTACTTTTTGTATGTGATCTGAGTCTCGAATAACGCGATTTATATAACGTGGTATTTCTATTGAACCTAACATTCGCGTTATACGAGGGTTAACTGCAATTCACTATTCCGATAATAACCTCTCACTCCCTGAATGATAACAAGAGCAAGCATGAATTTCAAGACCAGATTTCGGCCCTCGTGCTATAATTGCTATTGTTCCAGCTGATAGGTTTTGTAATACA